>NC_141693.1:1076515979-1077809104 GCF_964263255.1 Lissotriton vulgaris
CATGCACATCTTGTGTTCTTGTCACGGCCACCTATCCCCTGCCTTCCATTTTCAGAGTACAAGACCCCTATTCCCTCCCCCCTGCCGGTATGGTCCATTGTGCTGCCCCTTCCTCCTACCCTCCATGGTCAATTGTGCTCCCACTGTCCCTTTTCATTCCACTCTGACCTTTGTTGTCCTACTTTATGCCCCTGCCTCCTCACTCCAGTCCTCCATGGTTCTTGGTGCTACCACACCCCCTGCCCTCCATGGTCTGTAGTACTGCCACTGATCGTACCCTCTATTGTGTTAATTAATGCCCCTGCCCTGTCACTCCCGCTCTCTATGGTCTGTTATGCTGCTACTGCCTTCCTGCCTGCCCTGTGTGTTCCAATGAAGATGGGGGACCCCTCAAATCAGGAAGAGGCCTATGCCCCATCCCTCTCAAGTGTGGCATACTAGCGGGTGTAGACACCCCAGAGAAAGGACTCATTGATCCCAACCTGCACACCCCTGTAATACTCCTAAATCTAATATTTAGGGGCACCCCTGAGCCTTGTCTGTTCAGATTTGACATGACAAGAAGAAGAAGGACCAAAAAACTGTGCTCCAGAAAAGGAGGATGACAAGAACTGCTTAGGCCCGAGCCCTGTGGGCCTGTCTCCCGTTCTGAACTCCTGCAAGCTGAACCCGGCGTGTCCTGGGGCCAGCAGCCTCCAAGAACTCTGGAGACCAGCCAACCCTTCCCAAAGAACTCCTATCTCCAGTGGACACTAGATTTGTCCAACACCAACCCAAGACAGGACTCCAAATTTGGTTGGATCCGCGAGTCCTCACCACTCTGCACCCAACACCCACGTCCCAAGTTTAAGTGGCCTAACACCCCAGTGAGGGGCCCCCGACGCTCCTGACCTGTGATCCTGTATTGAACGACATCCACTGACCTTCACCTAGATGCCTGCAGCCTCACCCTGAGGTGTCCCCCCAACCACGATCGGAACCGGTGAGAAGAACCCAACACAAAAGGGCATCCCTGTATCCGTAGCTCCTGTGACCTGAGGTGCCCGACTGACAGTGTCCAGGTCTCCAGCAAATCTTCAACTTCATCCTCCAGTCATTGGTTTCCTTCGTTCAGCCTTCTGGCTCCAGCCAACAGTCCTTTTATTGCAACTGGCATCCTGCATTGATACTCATTGGGCTCCCGACACCTATTAAGCACCCTGCACCTGCTTCCATTGTGGCACAGGTGCTGTGAACTTGGTGCTAACCTGGGACCCCTTTGCCTTGACCTTAACCCTAGCAGCTTGGCTCCTGTGATCTACTGGCCTGCCCATGAGCAGTTTCCAACCAGGTGCCCCCTAGCCCAACTGGCTAACATATTCACCCCTCACTCTGCACCCAGCCACCCTAGTGCAGCTGGTAGTGCTCTTTTTGTGCCAACCTGAACCTTGGTTCTACCTCCTAATACTACAATTCCAAAACCGGTTTAATCACCTGTAACGTAACACATTGTTTTTCCCATACGTCTGAATGGTGGGTCTCCACTGAAAATTCTTCTAAGTTTTGAACTGTCTTGTACTTGACAAAAAGTAACTTATGTTGTCTTGTGCTGTGTAAAATGTGCTAGGAGTATGTTTCATCCCAAACTAGACAAGTAATCTGAAAGAAATCGAAAAGTAATCAAAAATAATGACCAATATTTTGAACAGTTTGGCAATCGTTTTCTCCGTGGAAAATGTAATATGAATGTTCCTATGAATCCAGTATTCACTGTATTGCTAACAGTTACATTGTATGAGAAGTATCACTTACCTGCTACTGAGTCTATCGTGATTCCCCCAAAAAATAATAACTTTTTATACAAGCAATTTGTCTGGATTCAGTCTTTGAGTGTGTGACATTTGTCTTGCCTGTGTACAACAAATGCTTAACACTAATCTCATAAGCCTGACAGCTCAACCACACTACCACAAAAGAGAGTAAGGTATGTTCTACTATACCTCTGATATACCTCTCGGGGTCCACTGAACTCTGTGCACACAATCCCTTACTTTGGTATAGTATATACAGTGCCAGCTTCGATCAGTAAACCACAGTGACTTTCTCCACGAGTGCACATTAACATTATGAGGCTTACTTTGTGTCAATCCAATCCAGCAAAGTTCCCTCAGCGCTAGGCTCCCTGTGCACAGTTACTGAACTGCGCATGACTGGAGTCCCCAACATGCAGCCCTCACACGTGTGCACACATGTTCATGTGCCCCTTACCCTTGCTGCATCACAGCAGCCTTATCTTAAAAGGTGGACACTGAATGTAAACATGAGCAGCCCATTTACCATTAGCTTACCATGAGGTTGTGAAGCTCCCCCACAGTAAAAGGTCAGAAATCAGGTGATCAAAAAATAAAAAGCCAGGTAGATTGGCAGAACTCATTGTCTCACACATTGCTATAGTAGTTCTTAAAAATAAATAGAATTACATTTCACAGTAATGTGAAAAAATAAATGTAAACTATTAATTGCATTATAGAAAGGGATTACTTAAACTAAACTTTTTTGGGGGAAAAGTAAAATGATGTTCTTAAAGCTGATATTTTTGTCCATGATATTTTTATTGATTTTTTATGTTTTGATCCTCATAATATGGTCAATCACTATTTGTGGGTCGATCGTTTGCTGCAATACCAAGGAAAACTACAATGGGAACTTCCTAAATCTGGACCTTTAAGAGTACTTGAGAGGACACTTCCTTGTCTCAACTTTGCTCCAGCCTTTCTGCCATCTCTTGTTGACAAACTTCCATTCATACAACTTTACCTATTGGAACATTCTATTGTGACTTTGAAGAAATATGCCTGTCAGGGTGATATTAGACAAATAAACAGAAGCTTTTTGCAAGAACAAATAAAATGCCAAAACCCAGTCATGAAAAGTAGTGAAGTCTTCAAATGAAATTCTTCTATCAATATCTCAGTTAATACTTCCATGTGCACAAATAATTTATGATAATACTCATAAGATTACAATAAAATACTCTTGATCTATGTTTGAAAACAGATGCATCTGTGGTAGCATGTGACTACTAAGCTTGGGTAATAGATTTATTGCATCCAGGCAATACAGCAGAGACCCGGCTTGGGGGACGTATAACAAAGTTTCCTCCTGGTGCGATCCTGGCATTTGTGCCTGCTTTGCGTGCCCCTGTAGCACTTTAGTTTTACACAAGGGGCAACAGATGCTTGTGCTGCCCCTTCTCTAACACCAATAGTGCTGGCACTTTATGTGTTTTAAGGGCGCGTTCTCTCTATTGCATAGCGGCATGCCCCATACAATGAGGGAATCCCTTTGCCTCTGCACCCGTGCCGTATTACCACAGGCAAAGAAGCCCTCAGGAGGCCCACTTGCAATGAGTCACCTAAAAGGTGGCGCACTGTCAGTGCGCCCCTGATTGCAGCCCTCTGGCAGCGGGAATGAGGGGTCCCATGGACCCCCCCTTGACATCCCCTTGCAGTCCCTGACTGAACTCGCCTGCAATGGGATTGCAAATCCACTGTAAAAGTGCCGGCAATGTGAAAGCACGGAGTAGCTGTAAAACAGCCTCTCTGTTTTTCTCCTGAAGGTGATATCCTGGGGGCATCACAGGTTTGCAGCTGCCATGGGGGAGCGCATTCATTGTAATAGGGCACATTTTTATTTTTTACACTGGGCGCACCTTTTTAAAAGTGCGCCCTTCGCAAACAATGAAAATGTGCTTTATGTGTAGTGTGGCCCTGCTGTACAAATATTTTAGCCTGCCTTAAACTCTCTAATTTGCCAAATCAGAGGGTTTATGACCAGCAAAAATCTCTTTCTAACTACACTAAACCCATTCAGTGATTCAGAGTAGTTTTTCTGAATGGCTAAATAGGTTTAATATTGGTTTCTAAATTGCTATTTTTATTGGCCATGTTTTAAGTACACCTCCATCCAAGTAGCGATTTGGAAGGTAATGTAGCAATGGCTTGTGACTGCAATTCTGGTCACAAACAATTGCCATGTTACTGACTCTCGAATTGGTGTGATAACTTGTTTCCCATGTGGAATCGTGGTGCCTGCTTCAGGGGGAGTTGACAGTGTTCCCAGGGGATAACTGCCTCCTCTAACTGAAGTTTTACAAAATGAAAAAACATTTTTTAAAGCATCCTGAGTTCCTTAGAGGAACTGTGGCTGCTTAAGTTTTTTTTTTAGTTTTGGAAACCAATCTCGAGGATTATAGTCTGATGTCCATAGCAGGTCAACGTCAATTTGATTGTAGGCAGTCAAACGATGTTGCAAATGGAGTATTGGCTACTGAACCTCAACTAGGCAGGCCATTCCGTTACCCTCTGCTATTCGGTATTGTATAAAAATATCTATTTGTACAGAGATCCGTTTGCAAAATTAGATTTCCTTCTCAAAATTGGTGCACGATTTGCAACCATAGCATTAGTCTTTAGATCCTACTTTGAAATTTCACAATGCCTGCAATTTCTGGCAAATGCCTGAAATATTTTCCCAAATTAAAGGTACCAAGGCAATTTCTTTCATTCAGCTGATACAACGACTGAGATGCTTCCTGGGGCCCGATTATCATCAAATTATGTGTTGCCTGTAAGATCCCTCTGAGATGCTCTTTAGTAAAAACCTCCCATTCAGGGGTAAAAAAAACTTTGAAGGACACCATAGGTAACCTACTTAAGATAGTTAGATATCAAAAGAAAATTTACCTGGAAAGATATTGCCACATCGCTATTCAATTTACAAAAGGGGGTGGTGATGAACAGAGTGTCTGAATTGAGCAGACCACTCTTACCCAGTCCAAAGATCAGGGCTTGATCCATCACCGTTATTTATCTCACTGCCCCATCCCAGCTCAGAACCTGGCTATATGCAAATCAGTCTGTCCCTGGCCCAGTGCATCATGGGAACAGGGCAGACTAAACTACCAAGCCAATTCTTTACCAGAAAGGAGACAAGCTACCGGGGACCGGTTTCTGGCATTTCAGCCTCTTCGGCCCGGCTTGCTTGAATCCTGATGGAGCAGTGAGAAAGGGACTCATGTCTGAGTATACCCTGCCACACCTATAGTGGCCAAAATCGATTTACAAAAGGGGGTGGTGATGAACAGAGTGTCTGAATTGAGCAGACCACTCTTACCCAGTCCAAAGATCAGGGCTTGATCCATCACCGTTATTTATCTCACTGCCCCATCCCAGCTCAGAACCTGGCTATATGCAAATCAGTCTGTCCCTGGCCCAGTGCATCATGGGAACAGGGCAGACTAAACTACCAAGCCAATTCTTTACCAGAAAGGAGACAAGCTACCGGGGACCGGTTTCTGGCATTTCAGCCTCTTCGGCCCGGCTTGCTTGAATCCTGATGGAGCAGTGAGAAAGGGACTCATGTCTGAGTATACCCTGCCACACCTATAGTGGCCAAAATCGATTTACAAAAGGGGGTGGTGATGAACAGAGTGTCTGAATTGAGCAGACCACTCTTACCCAGTCCAAAGATCAGGGCTTGATCCATCACCGTTATTTATCTCACTGCCCCATCCCAGCTCAGAACCTGGCTATATGCAAATCAGTCTGTCCCTGGCCCAGTGCATCATGGGAACAGGGCAGACTAAACTACCAAGCCAATTCTTTACCAGAAAGGAGACAAGCTACCGGGGACCGGTTTCTGGCATTTCAGCCTCTTCGGCCCGGCTTGCTTGAATCCTGATGGAGCAGTGAGAAAGGGACTCATGTCTGAGTATACCCTGCCACACCTATAGTGGCCAAAATCGATTTACAAAAGGGGGTGGTGATGAACAGAGTGTCTGAATTGAGCAGACCACTCTTACCCAGTCCAAAGATCAGGGCTTGATCCATCACCGTTATTTATCTCACTGCCCCATCCCAGCTCAGAACCTGGCTATATGCAAATCAGTCTGTCCCTGGCCCAGTGCATCATGGGAACAGGGCAGACTAAACTACCAAGCCAATTCTTTACCAGAAAGGAGACAAGCTACCGGGGACCGGTTTCTGGCATTTCAGCCTCTTCGGCCCGGCTTGCTTGAATCCTGATGGAGCAGTGAGAAAGGGACTCATGTCTGAGTATACCCTGCCACACCTATAGTGGCCAAAATCGATTTACAAAAGGGGGTGGTGATGAACAGAGTGTCTGAATTGAGCAGACCACTCTTACCCAGTCCAAAGATCAGGGCTTGATCCATCACCGTTATTTATCTCACTGCCCCATCCCAGCTCAGAACCTGGCTATATGCAAATCAGTCTGTCCCTGGCCCAGTGCATCATGGGAACAGGGCAGACTAAACTACCAAGCCAATTCTTTACCAGAAAGGAGACAAGCTACCGGGGACCGGTTTCTGGCATTTCAGCCTCTTCGGCCCGGCTTGCTTGAATCCTGATGGAGCAGTGAGAAAGGGACTCATGTCTGAGTATACCCTGCCACACCTATAGTGGCCAAAATCGATTTACAAAAGGGGGTGGTGATGAACAGAGTGTCTGAATTGAGCAGACCACTCTTACCCAGTCCAAAGATCAGGGCTTGATCCATCACCGTTATTTATCTCACTGCCCCATCCCAGCTCAGAACCTGGCTATATGCAAATCAGTCTGCTATTCAGGCATTCAATCCTATTCAGCCTCTAATAGAGCCATCTCCCATCAGGGGTCCTTCTTCAGCTCAGGAATTTATTTCCCACAAAAGCACCTACCGATCTGATCGGAGCAAGCTGACAGTGTATTAGATGATTCCATGACATGCAGCAGCATAACTAAACTAAGCTCTAGAATATTTCTAATTGCAATGTTACATTTTTGCCCATAACCTCATGCACACAGGACATGGAAGCGATACAGTGGGAATCTGCGAGTGTGCAAAATACTAAAGGCGAATGTCTTGTATCGCTGCCAGTGGAGGCTGGTATGTACCTGTGGTGGGGAGGTAGGTCAAAAAAATTAAAACACTTACATGTTGCTGCCGCCCCTGCCTCTCATTCCTTTTCACCCCTTTCAGGTCAGGAAACACCTAGCTCCCCATAGCAAACCATGAGGCCGTAATGCAGCATTGTAATTGGTCTGAATGCTGTGTTTCGGCACTCCGCCACGGAATGGGAGGCTGGGCATGTTCTGCACCCAGGCTGTAATGTAACCTTGTGCAGAACATGCGAAGTGTGCATGGCAATTTGGCTGACCCAAGACGGCTGGCCAAAGCATCTTTGCACTTGGAGTGGGAAAATCACTCCTGTCCTGCTCTGTGACCAGAGCATCATCTACTGCAGGACCAACCAGCAATAGAGAGGTTTCTAATGGTTCATTTGGTCGACAGACTAGTTTCATTACCCTTTGGACAGCAATGATATGTTAGGAAGACAGATAGCCATGTGAATTCTCGGTGAAGCAGGGCTCTGCATTCACAGTGAGAAGGATTGGTATTGATTAAAGAAGTGGGCAATCATTCTATAATAATGCACATGATACATGATGTTCTTGGAGACTGTTGACTAGGAAATTGTGTATCGTAGGACATCCATGTTCAAGCCAACTGTGTACTTGCCTAAACATGAAAGGTGCAATTTCCTCACACGAATCAGAGATTGTGAATTTATTCATATGGTTGGTTCCATGTTTTATTATAGTTCTCAAATCGTTTATTAGCATATATAACAAGCCTTTGCAATGCAATCTGTCTCACCATTGGAGACATACAAGTATTTAGCCAAGAAGCACATTATCCTGGGTGCTGCCACATCTACTGTTCTTTAACATAGCACCCTCATTGAGTTGAGGTTTTATAGCAGGCTGCCATTCCTGCCAGAACAAGGTATGAAGGCCATACACCTAGGAAGAAGTCCAGTTTCATCTCCAGTAATCACAGGAAGCTCTTGTCTGTTTGCTGAAATGTTGTAGCCAATTTAAAGCACTGGATGGGACAGAAATATGTTCACGCGCTTGGCCGCAAACACGGTTGCCCCTGCGTGCACCACTGAACTGATGCTGAGAAGGCATCCCTGTGTGACAATAAAAGTGTGCCAGGATGGGAGAGGTCATCAGCTGTGCACACCAAGTGTCATAATTTACGAAAAAGTACATCAGTATGTACCAGTGGCGCTAACACGGTGAGGTTAGTAACATCCCCCCATGTGCAACAAAACACCTAGCATGAGGGCATGTGGGCCTGCAGGGCAGGGGCCAACAAGAGGCACTTTATGCATGTCCTTGGGCAGTCAAACCTGCCTCCTAGTAACTTGTCTAGCAGTTGCAGCACAGAGCCTGAACTAAGAGAACCAAAAACGAGGGGCAGGATGGGGACAGAGGGAGAGGGAAGTGGGTTTTATGCCCTAGCATTCACTTAAAGATCCCTTGGTCAACTCCTTCGCCATATGTTACAGCTGTAGATACTCAGCTAGATAGTTGAGAAAAGTATTGAAATCACTGTGGAAAACCTAGCACAAACTGTGTCATTTAGGGTATGAGGGTGGTTTGCTAAGGCATCTGTGGGGTTAAAAAATTTTAAAAGAACGCAGTCAGACTGGTGGCACCGACGACTGAACATTGGTTTGTGAGCACTGGGGGGATGTGAAAGCAGAGTATGAGAGAGGCCAGGGAGGGGATGGAACAAACAGGGCAGGAAGTGTACCAACACCTTTCAAAAGAACACAGTGTTGAGATTATAGATATAAATATGTTTCTTCATTTCCAAAACACCACTCTGAGTCTGTATGTCCCATTTTAATTTTAAACCTCACCTATCCGAAACAGAGAAAGCTTCCACCGTTTGCAAAATTCTAGATTGTTGTCAGGCGAGTCTTTTAATTGTGCAATAATACTATTATGATTTACTCAAACGACCAACTGCAGATCTCTGCAATGTAATATTTAAAAATGAGCCACAGTGGAGAGCTTGAGCACCCAGCAGACTAGCCAGTGAAACTCACCGGCCGTCTCCCTAAAGCCACCAAAGACTTTCCAACAATTTATTTGCAGGTCAGTGGTATGAGTGCAAAACAACCCGCAAGCCATTGGCCTTCCGCTTCAGGTGTAGGGTGAATGGCGTGTTCATAAAGTTTAGTAATATTCTAGAGCATTGGCAAAGGCAAAAGTGTTAAAACATGAAGTGATGTGTCCCTGTAATGGGCGCCGCTCCTATCTTTGAAGTGAAAAATAAAAGCAGAATCATTATGCGGCGCTCCTGAAGTGGGCGCCAGGCTGAGCTTTAAAGATAAAAAGACAAAAAAGGAAACAAAGTACGGTGTCCCTGAAGCAGGCGCCGCGCTAAACTTTAAAGGAAAAAAAACAGAAACATAAAGCGCAGTGTCCTTGAAGCAGATGCCGCTCACCTTTAAAGCACATGTCTCCCCGTGCATACCTAAAAATGAATGTGTCCGGCTGTAACATAACTGGTGCTTTTGTAAAGCACTCCACCACCTTTAGGTCGAGATCGCACTATGTAAAACTACTACAAAAAAATCAACACCTGACCAGCAATAGCCGAATGGGAGGAGGGAAGAGAGGCTGTCACTCGCTGTACTGTGTGATGGCCAACTAAAATGTCTTCAGATGAAACTGCCGGAAACAGAACTAAACACACAAAGGAGGGACTTTGACAGAAATACATAAATAAGAAGCCAGCATTTCTGAATGCCAGAGATAGTAACCAATGGCAATTGGAGGGTTTGCCGAACCCCACAGAACAGATATAATAGGTCAATCAAGCTTGACCAAAAATGTTCAATACCCATGCAAAACTTAAAACAATATTGTTTACTCATGATCATTGACTAAGGAACTTGTACTGTTGTGATGTATTAAACTCACTTTTGTACACCATTTTGAAAAGTTCATGGACATAAATATTGGCCAAACATATGGGAACATATCGTTTAAAAGGGAACGTAGTCAAGATGTTCACAAATTCATGTTGACCATTAACTTTACTTAACTATTCTGACTATAAGTCCATGGGTCAAGTCAACAAATATGAGTTACTCCCAGCTGATATCTCACCCAGTGGGTACAATAGAGATTCTATCCCTATGAAAGGCATGATAAAAAAGCTCATATCCTTTAAAGGACCCGCTACAGTTGGGAAAGTATACATAGTGGAAGAGAGATCTAATCTCCTCGGGTGGCAACACCAAAAGGAATTGGGGATCAAGCTTGATCCCAATAATCCAGAGCAAGTCCTTTCTGTGCATCTACCTAATGCCAGTGAGCACATAATTGATGAGTTAACAGAAGTTTTCTCCAATAAGTTACGATTACTTAAAGACTTCCAACATAAAATCTAAATTAATCCTAACGCCAAAACTACTATACATAAAACCAGGCCAATACCTCATCTTATGTAGGACCCATTAGAGAAAGAGCTTGATAGGCTTAAGGATTTAGGCATCATTCAACCCACAGATTGCTCAGACTGGGTAGCACCCTTCATAATTGCAAAACAAAAAATCTGATTGAAGACATTAGACTCTGTGTTGACTCACCTGATCTTAATGTTTGGAGAGAAAACACTTACCACGCATCCACAAGATGTTGAGTACGATGGGGGAGGCTACTTGTTTTAGTGTCTTTGACCTCTCTATGACTTACCATCAAGTTTAATTGCACTCAGAGTCTAGACATTTAACAGTCTTTACCACACCTATAGGCACTTTCATGTTTCGCTGCATGCCATTTGGACTTGCCTCAACTACTGCGGTTTTTCAAAAAATCATGCAGCAAATACTTGAAGGGATACAGAAAACTCTCTGTTTCCAAGATGATATTCTGATTTATGATGCCAATACTGATGAACACGATAAAATCATGAAATAAGTACTCTTTAGGTTAAAAAATGCAGGATTAACTCCGAAAAGAGAGAAATGCCAGTTAGGTGTGAATACAGTAGAATAATTAGGTCATAGTATTTCAAAAGATGGTTTTAAGACCAAAATATATCTCTTAGAAGCAGTTAAAGATGCACCTGCTTCAGAAAATAAAGAAAAGCTTAAGTCCTTCCTGGGACTTGCTGAGTACATGGCAAAGTACGTGAAGAATTTTTCAGAAATGACTTCTAATCTTAGTGATCTGGTAAAAAATCATGCACATTACCAATGGACGGAGGATCACCAAACCTCTTTGAGGAACATAAAGGACACTAGCCTTGCTGCTCCTTATTTATGCAACTTTGAACCTACTCGAAAGACATTTCTGACAACAGTTGCCAGTAACAAAGGACTGGGAGCCACTTTCTCCCAAATCATAGAAGGAAAAGAGAAAATTGTGGCTTTTGCATTGCGCACTCTAACCAGGTCTGAAAAAACGACTGTGTTGTAGAAAGAGAAGCCCTTGCCTGTTTTTGGTCTGTCAGACACTTCAAGTTTTTCCTATGGGACATACAGTTCTGCATATGCACTGACCATAAACTACTGATATTCATGTTCAATTCCAAAGGCGCATCTTGCAGTACACCTCCCATTGCCAGGAGGATGTTAGGGTTAGAATGTTTTTGTTTCAGAGTGGAGTAAGGTCCAGGCAACTTGAATTCCACAGCAGATTTCCTCTCTAGAGCACCATTGAACAAGGATGAACAATTCGAGACTACAGAATACCCCATCCTACCAATAAATTATAAAACGCTCTCGACTAAAGAATTGGGGGAATCCATGGCCAAAGATGAAACTATACAACAACTCTGAAAATATACTTTACAGTGGTGACCCACTTCGAAAGTGGCTGTTTCGGATGACATTAAGAAAGTCTGGGAATTGCGCAACAAACTCAGCATAAGCCAAGACTTCTTAAATAAGAAATGACAAAATTGTTCCACCTGAACTGTTACACGATAAAATTGTAGATCTAGTTCACGAAGGTAACCTGGGCAGGAGTTTAACAAAAGTAAAACTCAGGGAAAGCTATTGGTTCCCCAACATGGACTCCATAGTAGAAAACAGAGTCAAAGATTGCAGCATTTGTGCAAACAGTGATAAATCCATATTTACTCGCAAGGTTCCTCTGTCACCAGCATCTGTTCCATCCAAACCATGGGAGAAGCTTGCATTAGACTTCATTGGTCCTATAAACCGCAGAAATGTACATACAAAATTTGCATTTGTCTTAATAGATTACCACACCCACTGGACTGTCATAAAAATGGTGAATCAAATTACCACTGAATCGTTAATTCAATTCCTTAGAGACACCTTTGCCATCGAAGGAATTCTGTCAGCTATTGTCACAGACAATGGAGTATAATTCACATCTGTGGCCACATCAGAACTTTTCACGAACTTAGACATTACCCACCTCAAAATATCTCTTTATTGTCCCAGGGCAATGGGATAGTCGAGAGCATGAATAGGATGATTAAGGGATGTATTCAGTTAGCATGCACCAACATGATTCCGGTTGAACAAGCCATTCAAGAAATGCTGTGGGCTTACCGCACCACTCCACACCAGACCACAGGGGTTTCACCGTTCTCAGCTCTTACGGGGAGGAAACAGTGCATCACATGTTTCTCCAATTTTTTGGGAGGAGGTGTTGGGAGACAGGTCAATACCGAAATCTCTGGCTCTAAGATCACTTCACATCAAGCCAAATACAAGTCATATTATGATACCAAACATGGCACTAAAATTCCTCATTGGGTGGTTGGAGACTGGGTATGTATCAAGAGTCCCAGATTGGGGAGAAGTGATTCAAAATGTTACAAACCTACGCAGATTATAGCAACCAAACAATATGTAGCCATTATGGATAATGGTCAAACTTGGAGCATGGATAGGTTAGTCAAAGCTCCTCCGACACGAGCCCAGGGAATTCCATCCTCCTCCGTTCCTCGTCAGAGCCCTACCCCCAGAGGCTCTGATAACCAAAGAATCCACAGAGTCCCTGTTTGGCATCAGGACTTTAACATGAACTGATGACTCTAATTGTTTAATTTGTCTCATGTATATTTATTTTCTCTGTTCACTGTCTCCTGTTTTCTTCGAACATATGCTCTGTCGTTATAGGTTTTGGGGCAGGGTAGATGTGTTATATCTTATTCTTTTGTACATTATCTCCTTCCCCATGTTCCTGTAAGCCTTTGATATTAAACTTTTGTCTGCCCTCTTCTTAACCCCCCTTTACCTTCCTTGGTTCTTCCCTCTTCCTGGAGCTTGACTTAGAATGGTCATTGTGCGGGTATTGTATTGCTTCTCTGGTGGAGAGTGGAGAGCGGAGGCTGGAAAAATAAACTCCTGAACCAACATATGCTGTGTGAGCAATTACTTCAGTGTCATTGGACTGTCTCCAATGCCTCTCTTGTCTACGACATCGCCTCTTAAGAAGCCTTAGCTCCTCAGAGAACCATGGCTCAGTAGGAGATGTTCTGCTGATTTTCCTTGCTTTCTGGGTGATTGTTGCTTGTACCAGTGACACAATCCAGCTGTGATAATCTAGTGATGCTGTCTCTGGGTCGTGAGATAAAAGGGTTCTTCTATTGACCAGTTGAGTATTGAACTCAGTTCTATCTAAACGTATGCCATTGGTATCGCCTCTGCCTTTTTACTAGAAGATCCTATTGCCAGCAATGAAAGGCATTGTAAAAGTTAGCATAACTGATGAATGGCCCGGCCGGTATATTTGAAGAGCATTCTTAAACACTCATTCACAAAGTCTTACATGTGACAACACCTCAGTTGTGTTTCTGGGTATATACAGGTAGGTATATATTTAAGCATTACACATTTACACTCCAAAATCTAGCATTGGTCCCAACACATTTTAGTCAACCAGTTTGTGAAGTATGTTCTATTACATTGTATGATTTGTTGTGACTCTAAGTTTGCAGCTGTTCACAAGTCGATGATTTCAAAGGTCAACACCACTACCACTATTATGATTTATATTGTTATCAAATTGACTGTGATACGTGCCCATATGTTTCGGCAATATTTATGTCCATGAACTTTTGAAAATGGTATACAAAAGTGATTGGAAGACATCACAAGAGTTCAAGTTCCTTAGTCAAAGATCATGAGTAAACAGTATTGTTTTAGGTTTTTCATGGGTATTGAAAATCTTTAGGTCGACTTCGATCGATCTACTATATCTGTTCTGTGGGGTTTGGCAGACCCGCCAATTGTCTTCGGTTACGATCTGTGGCATTCAGAAAGCTTTCCTTGACTTGCAATACTATTTTTTCCTTGGAATTTCTCTTATGGAGGACTAGATTCACTTCCAAATCCTTTCTTTGAGAAGATTTTGCATACCCTTGCAATATGACCTCTTTTGTTACACCACCTAAATACAACTATCTTAACTTGACAATTAGGATTATTGGCTAAGTGGTTGCTACTTCCGCAACAGAAGCATTTCAATTTGAAATTTTCTGTAACGCACAATTGGCAGTTTTTTTTATCATTCTTTATCTTGCATATGGCTAGATCATTTCCTAATTCTGTTATTTCAGAAACTTGTTCCTTAGAGCTTGGGGATCTGATTTCTTTCAAACATATGGCAGTGTGTTCAATTGATTTGGAAATCACAATGGCTTCTTGAAGATTGGGTTATTTTTGCAAAAGTTTCCCTTGAATCTTATTATTTTTAGTTGGTCTCTTGTAAGTGAATCATTCAGTTCTTGAAACTCGCATAACTTCCTCAATTCTCTAAGTACTGCCACATATGTTGAAACATATTCCTGTTTGCCTTGAACCCTGCTGAAGTACCTATGACGCTCAAGTACAATATTCAATTTGTCCCCAAAATGATTTTGTAGTTTTATCAGGGTAGACTTGGAAATATCCTCCTCTCCCTCATCAGAGTCACTATCTCCTGATACGGATTCTGGTTCAGGGAAGTATTCGAATATCTTCCTGCCATGCTAAGGACCTAAACTGTGGAATAATATTTGCTGCTTCCTAGTAGTGCTAAACTTCTCTCCACCAATAGCAAATAAGTAGGACTCAAAAATGTTTTCCCACTCCTTCCACGGAATGTTGGGCTCCCCAAATTCATTTAGGAAAGGAGCAGGTTGAGAAATGTTAACTGCTTCCATCATAATATGAGATAACAAACAAAAGGATAAAGGTAATGAGTGCAATATATATATAGTGTGCGTGTCACCGTGAACAAACATGCCAAGCCCTAGAACAATGGGTTGCTGCAATAAGGTGAGTAATAGTGCCAACAGAATGGTGTGCGTGTCACCGTGTGATAGATTGTAGAAAGAGTAATCGGAAATCTGGTGTGCGTTTCAGCAGGGAGTGGCACGCTGTTAAATTATTGTTAATCTTTATTTTTTCTCTTTGATTGCAGGTGTGCACATCACCATAAAGAGACACGCTAATGCATGAAAGATGAAGAGTGCATGTCTCCAATTCACGTGCTGGCATGCAGAAGTAGAAGAAAAAGTAAGCGAGTCCCAGAAACGTAACAAGGAAAAGAAAATAGTGACAGACCCGCAGAAGGAAGATTTACCCTATTAGGTTGCTTGGGTGAACCTCTGATGGAGTCAGGGAGGTGCGGCTGAGAATTTACAGAGGGACATCCCAGAAGTGTTGCAAGGCAATGAAAATATGAGCAACAGTTGTGCATGTCAATGACAGGCTGGCAGAAGGAACATAATACCTGCTACCTGCGTGAGTCCTCTGATGGGGGGAGGGAGGTGCGGCTGAGAAATTTTTCTAGTGGAACAGCTGTGCCAGTCAGATAGCAGAGACAGGCCGGTATAAAGAAGATGCGCCCAGTTAGGCCACCTCCTGTCACAGTCACGCCAAGGACGCTGGTATTGCCACGGAGAAGAATAAAATATGGTGGATGGCTACACTCCTAGGCCACATGCCGGGGCCTGCTGTGAGGAGATGTGGGCACAGGCACCTTGGATACCATAAGAAGTGCTAATCGACTAAGTGAGAGGAGATGCGAGCACCGGGCACACCAATCGCTGAGATGCTCCTTGAGAAACGGCACATTCTCAATGAACACCATCCGGAAAAGTGCAGTTGCAATGCCCCTAGCACCCCCAAAAGAAACGGCAGTGGCAACACACAGTGAGTGTGGCAGAGTAGGATCCAAAAAGTAGGGGTTGGTCATCTGTCCCCTCACACAGATCATCACCAGTGAAGTAATTGCTGACAGAGCATATGTTGGTTCAGAGATTATTTTCCCAGCCTCCGCTCTCCGCCAGAGAAGCAATAGAATACCCACTCAATGAACATTCTAAATCAAGCTCCAGGAACAGGGAAGAACCAAGGAAGGTGAAGGGGGTTTAAGAAGACGGCAGAACCAAGTTCAAAAACAAGGGTTTACAGGAACATTGGGAAGGAGATAATGTACAATAGAATAAGATATACCAGATACTATGGAGAAAGACATTCATTTATTTATTTATTTTATTGATAAAGTTTCATATAGTGCGAACAAGATCCCAAAGGATATCAGAGCGCTTTACAAAAATGATGAAAGGAAGGACATAAGAGCAACGTGGCATCGAGTAAGAATAAAAAAAAACATGTAATAATCACATTGATGCTAAAATCCTGTTCGATCTCCTTGCACGTGTTAAGTCTGGTTCGCCTGATGACATCTGCCCCACAGCACGTTCTCTCGCTGCTAAATGGATCACTGTCACAGGGCAAAGTGTCCAGCAGCCTTAAGAAAGCTTTGCTCATTCCATTGATTAAAAAAGCAGGAGCAGACCCACATGACCCGATAAATTACAGGCCAATATCTCTTTTACCATATGCATCAAACATTTTGGAAGCCCATGTCTCTACTTGTGTGTCCAAATTTATAGAAAATTCTGAATATCTTGAATGTAACCAGGTTGGCTTCCGCCCCTGTCACTCGACGGAAGCCGTGATCCTTGCTGTCCAAAACACTCTAAGACGCAATGCCGATAGAGGCATCCACCGGGCCCTTGTGCTCCGTGATCTGTCGGCAGTGTTCGACACGGTTGATTATACCATTCTTATCAACCGTGTCGAACAAGCCGGCCTCAGGGGTCCTGCTTTAAGTTGGATTACCTCTTTTATCACAGGACACACGCAGTCAGTAAGACTTGGCACTTTCACAGCCCCTATAACTCCCACTACATGTGGGGTGCCGCAAGGATCATCATTGTCACCCTTATTATTTAATTTGTATCTTCGCCCACTATTATACTCCCTAAGAAATGCCAAAGTCACCATCTATAACTACACGGATGATCTCCAACTTGTCTTTCCTCTTAATACCACAGACTCCGTGGTGGAATTTCAAAACACCATGATACACATACAGAGGTGGATGAGTCTTAATCACCTGAAGCTTAACCCAGGCAAGACAGAATTTATCTTGCCTGGGAAAAACAAACTAAGATGGAGTCCATTCTTTTGGCCATCTAGCATGGGGGCTCTTCACCAATGAGATCTTTCTCGGTTAAAAGTCTGGGAGCTACACTTAGTGCGGATCTTTCTTTGAAAGGACAAGTTGGCACAGTTGTCTCTGCCAGCTTCTTTCAACTTAAGAAAATAAAAAAATAGCCCAGTTCCTTACGCAAGCCGCACTTATTCAGGTTGTCATTGCCCTTGTTTTGTCCCGACTGGACTTCTCAAACAGTCTTTATTTGGGACATCCAGCGGGCTTGCAAAAAAGACTCCAACTTTTTCAGAATCAAGCTGCTAGACTTATTCTTAAACAAGCAAAATGGCAGTCTATTAGACCAGGCTTGAAACAACTTCACTGGCTGCCTGTGGCACAGCGAATTGCATTTAAAACTGGATGTAATATTTTTAAAACTTTACAGGACACAGGTCGTCCGAAATTTATAAAAAACCTTGTTTCTAGATATAACCCTTCACTAAATCTTCGTTCTGCTTATAAAGCTTTATTGGTTGTCCCGCCCTTTAAGAAAAAATGCCTTGGCGGTTGGTGCTTTGACCATATTGCAGCCACCTTTTGGAATTCGCTACCGTTTTCTATAAAAAAGAGCTCAGATCTTCTCACTTTTAGACACTCTCTTAAAACATGGCTTTTCAATCAGGCTTACTGTTGAGTTTTACTATGTGTTATGTTCCCTTCGATAGCGCCATGAAGCCTCCGGGCGTACGAGCGCTTAATAAATAAATATTAACATAACATAACATAGCATTATGTTCAGAAGAAAAGTGTTAGCGCTTCTTGAGGCTGTACCACCACATGATAATTCAAGCTTTTGCGCTAGGTATCTTGCAGTATTGAGATGCAGAGCTTTGTGCACCAGAATGGCAATCTTTAACTGAGTTCTAGCTTCGTAGGGCAAACATTTAAGAGATTTTTGGACTCAGGATATGTGATCATTTTGTTTGGTACCCAACACCAATCTAGCAGCAGCGTTTAGTGATGCCCTTAGTGGAGCCAGAGTGTGTTTGGGAAGGCCACAAAGAGTAGTTCTGCCATAGTCAAGCCTCTGCAAGACAAGCGCTTGGATCTCCTGCTTGAAGTTGGATTGTGGGAGGAATAGTTTGATGTTTTTAAGTATCCTCATCAAGTGATTAGCTCCCTTACACACATTGCCGATGTGATTTCACATATTCATGTGATTGTCCAGGGTGATTCCAAGGGATTTGCCAAAGTCTATGATGAGAGGTGTGCAGATAAAACCAGTGAGGTGATATAACCAAAGGTCTAGTTTAGGGATGTGGTTTGGAGGCGGGATAAGAAGGAATTCAGTTTTGGAGGTGTTGAGCAGGAGATGGTTCTCTGTTAACTAATTTTGCATAGACAAGTGTAACGTTAAGTGAGAAGATTTCATCCCGAGATGAGATTTTCGGAAAAAGTTGAGTATAATACACATACTTATGGAAAATAATGTTCATGGAATTTAGGGAATAAGCTAATGGTTCCAAGAAAAGGCGGAAGAGGATAGGAGATAGGGTTGATCCTTGAGGGACACCCATGAGTACTGGAGAGGCCTAGGAGAGGGAGTGGTTTGCCTAGACTCTTTGTGATCTGTGGTGGAGGAAGGACGAGAACCATTGTAGCACCGACCAGTGAAACCCATCCTATTCTTCAACTTGGATAGGAGGTTGTCATGATTGACCGTGTCGAATGCTGAGGAAAGGTCAAGGAGGATTAGCAAGCATGACTCATTTTGGTCAAGTGTTTTTAAAATATCATCCATAACGTGAACGAGAGGTGACTCAGTACTGTGCCCCTTCCGAAAGCCAGATTGATGCTGATCTAGGGGTTAGACGTTTTCTTTATGAGCACAAAGTTTGGATTGTACGCATTTTTCTAGGAGTTTAGTTAGGGTGGGGATGTTGGAGATAGGGCGGAAGATATTGAGGTCAGCTTTATCTGCATTAGTTTTTTTATTATAGGTGACACCTGAGCTGCTTTTAGGCAGTCTGGGATCATGCCTTGTGATCAAGAAGCATGTATAATTCTTGTCCAGGTGGGGATGTGTACATACTTTGAAAATGGCAGGGGGCAGTGGGTCATTGAAGTGGTTAGATGGGTTAATATTCTGGAGAATCTTGTAGATGTATTTTTCACTGAAAGGGGTAAAGGTTCCCCATGACTTGTTGTTCTTAGTGCTCAGGCTAGCAGGTACTCATTTTTCTTATAGGTCAAGGTGTGATGCGGACCCTGAGGATGGCAGGAGAGCCATCTTAGAGGCGAGATTAATGGATATGAGTCTTGATTTTTCAATGAAGAAAGCAGCAAGGTCATCACATGAGGAAGGGCTTCCTCCAGATTCAGAGAGGTTTGGACCTACTACTGATTGCTGTTTGACCAATTTGAAAAGTTCCTTGGGGCGGTTAGCAGCTTGATCAAGTTAGTTTCTGAAGTAGTCAGCTTTCGCGCATTTGAATTGTTTGTTGTAGAGACTCCTAACCTCTCTAAGGAGTTTTAGTTGTTCCAAGGATAGTTTGGATCTCCAGGAACGTTCAACTGCCCTGAGGTTGCGGCGTTCCGTGTTTAGATTGTTATTGTACCACGGAAATATAAAAGGAATTACTAACACAATACAAAGAAATGATTCATAAAACTAAAATCGATTATTTTTCGGAGAAAATTAAAGCAGCCAAGAACAACATTAAAGAACTGTTTGTTATGGTCCAGAAACATAGCTGTACACAGGAGTCCAGGACTACAGCGGTAGACTAAACATTTTGTAGCACATTAGCATCTTCCTTCTGTGGAAAGGTATCTAGCATTTATGATGTATTTGCTCTGTGGCCCCTAATGGATGTTAGTACCCTGCTTATACAAAATTGATGTAGAGATAGCAGAATCAAAAGTTTCCAACATTCTCCCTGTTTCCGATCTTTCCCAATTCTCAAACTTTCCACCTGTTTCTTATGAGCTGGGTGGTAAACTTTTATGTGTCACAAAAACAGGATCACCGATGGATCTGTGTCCTACTGAGATAGTGCAGACAGTGGTGGCAAAGTTGCATATCAACTCACAGACATTTGTAATTTAGCCCTCAAAACTGGAATATTAAAAAAATATTGAAAAAGACCTCTATTTTACCCCTTGGACAGATCAGATCCAAGTAACTATAGTCCGATCTCCCAACAGCCCTTACTAGCAAAACGTCTTGAAAAATATATGAACCTAGAACTAACTACTTTTATTAATACCAATCATTACCTTGACTCTACGTAAGTATGGTTTCCTGAGTGAGCACAGTATGGAGCTTGCTCTGATTACTGCGTCAGAAGCAATTAGACGCTCAGTAGACAATGAAGGTATTGTCGTCTTGATTCTTTTGGATCTCTTGGCGGTGTTCGATACTGTAGTTCACAGCCTCCTGATAAATCGCCTCCAAGAAATTAGCATAGCAGGTGTAGTTCTCTCACTTTTCAAATCTTTTCTGACAGATTGAGAGAAAATAGTGAAACTGGATGGCTTTGTGTCGCACACCTTCCAGTGCTGGGTCCCACAGGACTCTTCTTTGAGTCACACCCTTTTTAATGTGTGTGTTACCCTGCTGGCCTGACTGATTAAATCATAAGGCTTTGCTATTGTGAAGAAAAAAAAAACTTTTAAGGGGTTCACTGATGCACCTGGTCCTTCAACCCACAAGGAAGAATTTGCATGGAAGCTGTAATATCAAAGAAAATATTTAATAAACTCACATGAGGGAGACTGCTTCATACAGTACCCTCAGGCCACTGATGGATACAGTCTAAGGAGTACAGAGAACAGGGGCCTTATATATGCATTTGTTGCATAGTCAGCATAAAACCAAGGGGAGGTCCTGGCACATACAAGAATACTTACGGAATAAAATGGGTATGCAAAATGTGCTTGCTCATCAAAGTGGGAGGAGAGTCATTTCTTCTTACATCAGTAAGAACAGCCTGACAGTTGTGCAATAAGAGATGGTGCATTCTACCAGCTAGACCTTTCTGAGCATGTGCAAGGCTCTGGAAGAGGGAGAATGCACATGGCGAGCACATAGCCAACCAAAATGGCTGCCAAGCGCAAACTGGCTTTTAGCTCATGCTAACAGCGATTCCTGCAATCTTTAACAGACGGTCCTTTTATTATGAGCTAAAGACATTCCTATGATCTAGAAGGAACATAGACCATTTTTTGCACATTTATTCTCATGAATTCATCAATATCCTAATCCATTGCTAGGTGGGCATTTACATTCTAAACATTTCATTAAGTGGGTATATATAAGGTACAAGCAGGAGTACAAAGGGAACAGAGCATTGGGTAATACAGATAGCAGGAGAGAGTAATGACTATTATCACAAGCAGAATTATCAATATTTTTCCAACCCTTAGCAGAAAGCAAATACCAAAACCAACCAGTCCAATTCTACGTTTCAGGGTTCCTATGTATTTCAGTGACTATCTATTCAATTTCAGAATAGCCAACAGCACATATCTAATTAAAGATTTTCAATAGACTTTTCAAATGTTCTTTTTATGAGTGCTAGAGTATCAATTATTATACTCAAGGAAAGGGCAAAGTAATATTTGTTAACTGCTCAGAAGAACATTTCTCTTGCAGAATAAACATTATTCCTAATGCAAATATTAAAGCAGTCAGACATATTATTACAAAAATAATCCTGGCTGCAGGGGACCAGGAGGACCACACAGGGCCATGTGAATTAGGACAAGGAGCCGCAAAGAGCTGCTCCTCTTCAAAAATGGGATGACCGAAAGTGTACATCATTAACAAAAAGAAGTCCTTGGGAAATTGAAGATGCTGTACAACCTGCCAGGGGGGAGTCTTCTCCGTGTGTCCGTCTGAGTCTCCCAGGCAGGCTCTTGTTGTTCCCATGGCGGAGCTGCACAACTCACAACTAAGGAAAATAATCACGTCCCAGTTTGAGAAGAAAAAAGTCTTTCTTTGAGGAAAGGGCCATAACCTTCTGGGGCAAATACCCTCCAGGATCCTGTCCAGTGTCCCAGGCATTGCACAGTTTTCTTCACTTAAACTAACAGGCACCAAGGGCACAGCACCTGTACCCTGAACTCAAGTCTTACCTAACTCCTGTGTTGCGCCGCTGGCGCACAGCTCTTTTGTTTGGGCCACAGATTGTGCCTAGTATGCCCAGGTATCTCTTGATCAACAAACAGAGGTGCAAACTTGCATTCACTTTGGGACCAGGACTCAGAGGCCTGAAGCAACCCTTGTTTCAAAGGGGGTCACCTCAAGCAAAAGCCTCCTTGCTGTTCTGGTGGGTCTGTGACTCTCAGCTGGGCATCAAAAACTGGATCCATGACTTCTCCTTTCTGATTTGTGACCCCATCTTTTTCCCAAGACAGTGGCAGGGGTACGCACTTCAAATCCCAGTACTTCCGGTCTTCTACCTTCACTGAGGTTCTAGTTGCTAGCTACGCCTGTGATGGTTACCTTCACCTTGGCTTCAAGCTGGACTGGTGCTGGATTTGATGTCCGGGCCCCTCTGGCAATGGTTGTAGGGAAGCAAATATCTATTGGTGGACAGAACAAAAGGTTTTTAGACAAGGCACACAAATAATCTATCAACAGAAAGGATAGTCTTAGAATACTTCCTTAGTCTTGGGGTGCCCCATATATTAGCAAGGCATCCAAGAACCACTTCATCTATCTGAGAGTAAAAAAAAAACATGGACCCATTACACTATTTGAAGCAGCTAAGGAAGTATGTGTTCATTTACTAAATTCTGAGGAAAAGAGAGAAACAATACAGACATACTCTAAATCCTTACATTTGTGTATTCCTATATTATTCATCTGAAATACCTCAAGAAAGGGACATTCTTAGAACAAACATTATTTTGTTCTTCTTGTCTTAACAAGCTTGTGTTTCATAAGTCATAACCTTTTACTACTTGTACAGGACTGCAGACACTTCTAAAATTATTTCTCTTAATAAAACACCTACATTTTACACTTAAAGTCATGCTTTCATGTTATAGGCGCAGCAGGAAAGTCTAATACTGCTAATTTAACAGGGATTCTCATTACATTAGGAACTTAAAAAAACAACTTCAACATAGTGGGTAAATACATTTCTCCAGCAGAACATGTTGTGACAAACAAACTCCTATAAAACAATATTTTCTTTTCAAAAATGTTTGCTGAGGATCACATGGGCGTCTTTCCTACATTATGAACCTTGTGCATTCTACTTTTCATGATCTGGAGTATGCAACATGATTTTCAAGGGGAAAAAAACATATTCGCCAGCTCTAATAAGGGCTGTCAGCTCATTTACAATAACCAATAAATGACTAGCAATGCCCTTGCAAAACTGTATATAGCAAGATAATAACATATAGTTTCCCTTAAAGGTCAAATAAGGGAACAGCAATCTAGACTACTCATCCTTTCATCATTTTATCAGACTGGATATGCAGTAACATGGTGTATCTTTTATTCATTTTATTATTGGTAGCAATTTTTTCAAAACAATATTACTGAATAGCCAATTACATGTCTCATTGCCATTTCCTAGACAGTTTAGACAGGCTCAAGAGAGAGTGAGAAAAAGGAGAGAGACAACATAAATTTGTCTACTATTAATTTGCCCAGGAGCTAACCTCCTTCCCTCATTTCGACAGTAGGAAACCTGAAACAGGTTTACATTCTGTCAACACTCTCTACCCCTATTTTTGGCGGCTGGGCACAAACAAACTTGTAGGAGGTAAATAGCACATTGAGCTAGCTAGGAAACATTAAAACCAACTACCAATTCCATTAGCAATTCTACTAGTGTACTAGTGTAACATGAGGGCGCATGAATGCAAACTGAATTCCATTTCACCCTTATCTTAGCCTTTGCACAGTAATCTTTAAACTAAAAGCATTAATGTTATATACATGGCAGAGCTATTTTCTGCACATGACCTACAAACGCTGCTATTCCTTGAATAAATCCCACCTGCATATCTCCTACACTTTATGTCTCAAGAAAACAGTGATATACCCATAAGCTCCTAACAAAATATGCAATATTTCCATTAGCTAATGTTACCTAAAATAGTACTTATAGTGCTTTACCCTACAGTGTGAGAGTCAGGATATTTAATTAATACAAACAAATCAGTTGATTAATCTTCTCTTCTGCATTACAAGCTTCCATAGTGTAATGTAGAAATCACATACTGTCACAGTGGGTCCCTATGTGGAAATTGCAAGGTTCAGTAGGGTTGGTTAGTTCTAAAAACAGACTTTGGCCTTTGACCCTTAAACCTGTTGTCCCCTGTCTGAGAATAGCTATGCCATGCGCACTGACTTTCTAATTCAAAGCAACTATGGAGAATCACAGCTGAAAGGCAGTCCTATTCCGTATCTGTTTGCCAATAATTGAAAGGTAGGATAATAACTTCTGCTTGTTTTTATACTTATTTTCATTTGTGTGCAGTGTGGAGTGTGCTGCCTAGCAGTATAGAGGTCAGCTGCACGTTCTGTACTTGCATGTGTGCTTTACTGAAGCCTGAAATCAGTTTGAAAACTGCCCTGATTGGCAGAACTGCATTTAAAAAGTAAATTGTGCCCAAATCCGACTTTGGTGGTAGGGGCACTTAAAAATGAATAACTTACAATATTTTGCCATATTGGGAACCCCCATGGTCTCCCCTAGATATCCCAGGGATGGGAGATCAGAAATGTATAAGGTACACCCTTATAAAATAAGGTTTTGTACACCTCGGTAATGCGATATTTCAGATTTTATTTCCCACATTGTGGTAAAATTAAAATACTGTTAAAATTTCAACTATGATGCTAGGAGTCATATATTATTCACAGTAAGAGTTTTAGATATTTTAAGGATCAAAAATGATTTTAAGTGCGATTATTTTTATTTAAAAAAGTCCTCATATAGTCAAAGCATTATTTTTTCTTAATAATGATCAGCAACCCTTTTGATGGTTCCACATATGAAAAGCAAGCCTCATTCCTTCCATTTCGCCTTTAAATGCATTCATTTATAACCCTAAGCACAGATGTTTTACTGAAACTAGAAAAATCAGTGTCACTGTTAAAGGACAGTAATTATTTAACATCAGAACCACAGATGTGCTTATGTGAAAAGGCAACAAGAAAGAAAATCCCTACTTTTAATCTTTTCTCTGTTATCCAAAATAATGAAACTCTGTTTACTAACTTTTAAAATCAGGTGTCTTTAATGCACACCTTTATGCCAGGCTTGTACTAAATTAAGATCTAGTTGACCCAGTATATTCCCTGTGGCTTGTGACCAAGAATACCCATGTGTTATTGACTCAGCTGTGCTCTGACCAGCAGGAACCAACATCTCACGCACAAATCTATAGTTCTGTAATGTGGTGTTTATTTCAGAAACAACCAATTCACTCAGATGATGGGAATGTCGTTTTAACATTAATATATAAGGATACATGCTGTAAGTCCTAGTTATGCAAAGCACACAATTTCATTTTTTCATCTTCCTTTCTATGAGGCCTATTTTATTCCTAATGAATGTGAATTCTAATTTATCTTTATCATTGTGGAAATTTCCACTTATCTATAGTTTATTATTTTTTCAATTTTAATGGTAGCGTGCAGCTATTCAGCATATGTTACATAATTCATTTCTGGATTTTTTTTAAAGTAATTCATTCAATGACATTTTGCATAACAGAATGATGAAAAAAAATTGAGCTCAATCCAAACATTTTCAGAAGGGGGTCATACACTCAGAACACACAACACAGAATGCTTAAGGCTAGCCATTCTCACACAAAAAAACATAGTCTACTTACTGAAACAAGTACTTCACAAGTATGTTAGTCCATAGCCACATAGACACTCCAAAAAAAACAATTAACCCACACATCAACACTTAGGACAAAAACAAGAGACATCCCACAGCATGTACGCAAACCAACTATTCGTGAATACTAATTGAGGTACTGGGTTTTTCAGAACCGGTACGAATCCGGTAACCCAGCGGTATCAGGGGCAACACCCAAAGACCTCGAGTACTTTCCTGATTCAGACCACAGAAACACGAGTCTTCTAGGTGAAGTCAAGATCAAATTTATTGGCTGCAACCAAGTAACAAGCGTCCTAGAAGTACAACAGCACGGTGTGTATATTCTCAGGAGACTGCTCAACATTACAGAGCCAGGCTTCTCTTTTTATACAAAATATTAAGCTTCAGGCTAGCATTCTTAGATTTACAGTGCAAACATTCTTAGATTTACAGTGGGCTATTCACATATTTTTACTACAAAGAAAAGGCAGAGTCATGATGACAAGCCCACATTCCAGTTCGTCCAGCCCACAGCAAATTACCCGGCAAGGCCCAACATTTTCATCAGATATCGGTGTACCCCCAATAAAACCGGGCTCCTCCTCATCATAAAGGAAAGGGAGAGAAAAGAGCAGGGACAGGTGCGAGTAAGATTTGGGCGGGGTGTGTGTGCGATGGGAACAGTTTATGGCCTGTTGTGCTTTGATGCTATCTTGTTCGGCCACTGGGAGAGGGTCTGACCAAACAGGTTTGGCCTGGGGCAATGGTTCCAGCTTGCCCAGGTCACAGAAAAGTCAACTAAGGTGTATGTGTCCTTTGATATCCAATTCTGCTGTAGTTACAAGCCTATGTGAAGGGCAACTCACAAAATGGCCGCCAAGCATAAAATGGAACCCAAGGGTTCAAAAACGAAAATGACGATTTCAAGGTGAAATCGTTACTCGATTATGACGAAAATGCTTGTGCATAGTGTACTAGTCATTATCCGTCTTTTGATATAAAAATCGTCATGCTACGACAAAGTTTGTTGCACGAGTCCAGAATTTTTCAGAACTACTAACCCTTTTTTTGCCCCTACATAGGCAATTTAACCTAATCTCATGCTAATCTGAGTCCAGGTCTATATTCCTAAAGTCATTGAGATGTTGCTGAAACATCATTCTGGTACTTAGTTCGTCTTTTGACACAGGCTCCCTTACACATGATGTAGCACAGAGGCTACATATTGCAGGAGCACACTGCATGCACAGACAGAACAGGAAAAGAATGGCTAAGACCATCCCAATGACCATCAGAATTTTCCATCCCCAGCCGGATACCAGTTCCCAGAACCATCTCATAAAAGACCAATCTCCTTTTTCCACATGAATAGATTCGGAAATCTTATGTAATTTGGAGATGGCCTGGTACACTGTTGGAGCGTTATCTGGAATGAAAACACAGCAACTCGATTGGATCAATTTACATACCCCACCTCGGTCTGCAAGTATGACATCTAATGCGGCCCTGTTCTGAAGGGTCATAAGACGGGCCGACTGGAGCTCAGCAGTCAAGTTACTAAGGGCACCAGCCGTTTTAATTACGGTGGATTCAACCACCCTTGCTAATTGCCTTATATTTCTGCTGTTAACCATCGGTCCCCAGAACGGCAGAAAACCCTTTACGAAATCCCCAAATTCTTGTCCTGCAGTGTCTTCATTACTCAAGACACCTCTAACTATCCTTGTCTTATGGTAATATGCCGCTGCTGTGTAGGTGGGAGGCAACAGGAAAGAAACAAAACATGTGCCCGAAATGTCAGGGGGCAACCATGTATAGGCTCTATCATGGCAGATGAAATAGGTACCCTTAGCTGCTAAAAACGAAGGGGAAGTCTGAGATGCAAAAACATACGTTTCAGCACAGACACTCTTCCCTAACTGAGCTCTGGGATTCTTGCCAGTACCTTGCAGACACAGATGACCCTGATGGGGTACAATCCAAATCGGGGAAGATCTCTTAGCTTGCTGTTTCTCACTCAGAGTAGCTCCATATCCGGTCACGTTCCATCCTATGTATACTAGTGTCTCATCTCTTGGAATAGCCTCATAGGAAATATCTTCCTTAATCATATCTACTATACCCTTAACTAGAGCACTATTCTTAGGATTGTCTGTTACAGAACGTAGGGGGTAGACTTCATGTGCATAAATGAACTTTGTTCTGTATGCCCACACAGAACCATTGTGGCTGAATGGCAGGACCAAGTAAGGGATACCTTTATCCGTTGTGTGGGGCATAAGTCCACAGACCCAACAGTTAGTCGTGTTTATTACTAGTTGGTGTTGGTGCAAGAGCTGAATGAAGGAGTTATTAATGAACTCTAATCTCCTAGCTGACTCATGTTCAGGAAGGGGTTGAAAAGAATGTGAAGAAACAGTAGGAGGAGGTACGGGCGATGTAGTGGGTGCAAATGTCGCTTGTAAGGAAAATAATATATATCCTACTAAAAACATCATTGCACTGAATAACAGGAAAATGCATAATAATAAAAAAACGTTTCTTTGTCACTAATCCACATATTCTGGCCTTAAAGTTCACAGTTTTGGCAGGTCTCTCCATCTTGAAAAACTCCATCCTCTCTACAATGCTGCCCACGATGGGAGGTTGATTCTGCTAAGGAATGCTTCTGTTGATCCAGGGCAACTCCCTTAGACCAACCAGAACTGCCGACCTAACGTCGTCAGCTGCACCCCAAAGACTTTGGGCAATCGCGGCCCTAGCAGCGGAACCCGGATGGCGGTTCGAAAAACAAAACTGAGCAAGTTCCTCAGATGGGAGAGCTGCGCTTTCAAAAATAGTACTTGGGAGAAAAAAACTTCTATTAGTTCACTTTTATTAGTTCGTATTTCTTGGCCTCAGATTATACCGTTGTTTCCTGGTATTGTATGGTCTTGAAACAAGACTTCAGGTTCTGTAGTGTCCAATCGGGCTGACGGTGGTACAGCTGGTTGCAAAATATTGTCACTCTCTTGTTCAGTATTTGTTCCTTTTACACGAGCATCACTGAAGGGCAGAAACCAGGGCATAGATTCAGTCTCTGAGTCGGCGACACCCTCCTGGACCCACCGGTCATAGGGCAGAGGCAGGGGGATCCGTTTACAGTGGATCCTGTGGATCCAGTTCTTCTTTCCTTCCACTCGAACAGCTGATCTTGTGGAAAGAAGGACGAGGTGTGGGCCGGTCCACCTGGGCTGGTCGTTCTTTGTTCGCTGAAAGTTCTTTACCAGCACCCAGGATCCAGGATCGATTTGATGGCCTGGAGCTTCAGAGGCCGGAGGCAGAGAGTCATGGACCTGTTGGTGTAAAATACACAATTTAGCCATCAATTCGTACAAATAGTCATGCAAAACAGGGTGGTCTATTTCACTGAACATGGTGGGTCTTGGCACCCCCCATATGTTGGCCGGACGGCTAAAGACAATTTCATAGGGACTAAGTTTCACTCTTGAATGCACGGTCATTCTGGTGGATAGGAGTGCTACGGGCAGAGCGTCAGGCCATTTAAGACCAGTGCTCGCTTGAATCTTGGCTAGTTTTAACTTTAGTGTGCCATTATAACATTCTACTAGTCCAGCTGATTGGGAGTGATTTGCAGCATGGAACTTCTGTCGAATGCCTAGCCCTTCACATACTTTCTTCATCACTTGACCCACAAATTCACTCCCATTGTCACTCCAGATCATTCTAGGCATTCCAAATCTAGGGAAAAACTCTTTCACAAGGGCTTTCGCTGTGGACAAGGCAGTATTGTCCTTTAGGGGATATGCTTCTACCCATCTTGAGAAGGTGCAGACAACGAGTACGTATTTTAAATTGTTGCACCTCTCCATGTGGATGAAATCTAGCTGCAAAACCTCAAATGGATACGTAGGAGGTGCAAAATGACCAGCTGGAGTTGGGGTTCCCTTACCAGGGTTGTGTTTCAGACACACCATGCAATTCTTGACCACATTCTCTGCACACTTAGGAATTCCAGCATTTTGCCATACTGGAGCCAACAACTTGCAAATCCCTTTCACGCTGATATGAGCCATTCCATGAGCCATTGTAACCACTGCAAGCACGTACGCATCGGGTAGCAACCATCTCTGATGCTCTGACAATTCAACCCAACAACCATTTGCATCCATTCTACCCGTACTTTCTCTCCACATGTTTAACTCTTTCTCTGGGGCCTCAGATTGGATCGATTTCACACTTTCTACCGTGTCTTCACACATTCCAACATCACCAACCCATCTTGCAGAGCCTGCAACATACATTCTGCTCATCACATTCCTTGCTGTTTCTTTCGCGACTTCATCAGCAAATGCATTTCCACGACCAACATCATCAGTCACCTTCTTGTGAGCACTACATTTTACAATCGTAACTTGTAGAGGCAAGGTCAGTGATTCAAGAAGCTCATTCACCAACTGACCATGCTGGATCTTGGCTCCATGCGAAGTCAGAAACCCACGTTCCCGCCACAGACGTCCAAAACTATGAGCCACACCAAATGCATACTGACTGTCAGTGTACACATTCACTTTCATTCCTTTTGACAACACACACGCCCTTGTAAGTGCAATCAATTCTGCCGCCTGAGCTGAGTAATGTGGAATACGTGCAGCTTCAACAATTGTATGCAAAGTTGTGACAGCATATGCTGCAGTCTTGTCACCATTCGGGAGCTTGAAGCATGAACCATCCACCCATAAGGTACCATCGCATTCAACAAGAGGAGTATCTTGTTCTAAGAAAACAAACATGCTGCTCTTCAGCATTCTCTGTCTCAACTGGAATTGGCAATAACGTGGCTGGGTTTAGTGTGCTGCATCTTTTGATGTGCACATGGCTCGGTAACAAAGTTAGTTCATAACCAGACAATCGAGCACTAGTTAAGTGCTGTGTCTTGGTTCTGTTCAATAACGTGTCCACTGCATGTGGAACCATGACCACTAACGTGTTATTCATTACTAAGCCAGCAGACTGTCGAATCGAAACAGCTGCTGCCGCTGTTGCTCTTAAACAACTTGGTAATGCTTTAGCTACTGGATCCAAAGTCGACGGAAAATATGCACATGGACGCTGCTTGTCTCCAAACAACTGTGTCAACACTGATAATGCACAACCTTCTTTCTCATGGACATACAATGTAAAGGGCTTACTGTAGTTGGGGGTACCCAACACAGGAGCCGAACATAATGCTGTGCGCAATTCCGAAAAACTTTTCTGTCACTCTTCAGACCAAGGCACGGGATTGGGTGTATTTTTACACGTTAATGCCACCAAGGGTTTAGCCAGTAAAGAAAAATTTGGAATCCACTGTCTACAGTACGATGTAATACCCAAGAAAGCACGCACTTCTCTCTGTGTTCTCGGCACACTTAATTTTGCTATTGCCTGAATTCTTTCTGGGGTCAGTTTCCTTCCCTCCTTCGATAAGAGATGACCTAAGTAGGTCACTTCTTGTCGACAATATTGTAATTTTGAGGGAGACACGTTGTGATGCAGATCACACAAATAACGCAACACAGACAACGTGGCTTCTTTACAGATTTCCTCAGAGTCTGCAGCAACAAGTAAGTCATCAACATACTGAATGAGGGTAGCGCCTTCAGGTAAAACAATCGTGTCAAGCTGTGTTTTTAAAGCTTGACTATATATTGATGGACTTTCGCAGTAGCCCTGGGGAGCGCGTTTAAAGCGGAAACTTCGTCCTCCTAAACTGAAGCCAAAAATATCCCTACTCTCCTCAGCAATCGATATGCTGAAGAAAGCATTCTTCAAGTCAATCACCGAAAACCAGGTTGCAGAAGCTGGAATCATAGTCAATAGGGCAGTAATGTCAGGAACAACTGGAAATTGTGGCACAGCTATTTTATTGACCTCTCTAAGATCAAGCAAAAATCTGTACACAGGTGGCTGAGAGGGATCAGTTCGTTTTAAAACAGGCAGAACAGGACAATTGCAAACGTTGCCTCTTGTCTCTTCAATCACATCTTTTTCAATTAGATCGCAAATGATCGCTAACAACGCTTTTTCTCCTTCACCAGAAATTTTGTATTGGGGAATTCGTGGCATCCTAACATTAGCTTTTAATGTCACAACATATGGTGGTATTTCCAAGAGACCCACATCGTTAGGACCAGTAGCCCAAAGAATATTAAGTAGAGATGACAATTCTGTCGGAAATTCATCCCTTGACAAATACATTGGAGAAACCACTTCCTTACCTAGTGTAAGTTGTACTCCCGAAGGGGAACAGTACAAAGTCGCATACAATCTTTTTAACAGGTCCAATCCCAACAAGTTCTCACCACAACCTGTTGTTAAAATAAGGGGTGCTTCGAATTCATTAGGACCAACAGACAGGGACATAGGACTAGAAATCGGGTTCCTAACCGGGGCGCCAGAAAAACCTACAGAAACATTCATTTCGCCAGACAAAGGTGCACCAGGGAGTTTTGAGTGCATCATAGAAGTTCTTTGTAGCACCAGTATCCAACAGAAAAGGTTCTGACACACCTGATGTAATCACCTCAACGTATGGTCCACTCTGATCTACTGGAACTAAAACAACTCCCTCTCTTTGTCTATTGCTGTCCTAGCAATCATTACCTTCCATATACTCATCTTCTGCATAGTAATCATCAGCATAGTACTGAGCTGTCCTACCAGATGCGTTATTCTGCTGATCAAACCTATTCATAGAATTTTGAGGTAGAAAGGAGCGTGCATTCTGAGGGACGTTTCCGCGTCCTCTACCTCTAGGTGTTTGCTGAACACCTCTACCTCTTGTGTTTGACACATCATTTGCGCGTTGTAACAGGATAGGGCAACTATACTTAAAATGACCCTCTTCCTTGCAATACGAACACTGATTGGGACCTACAGGAGCGCGTGGCTGAGTATACTCTACTCTTGGCTTTTGAAACTGTTGAGGTTGCCTATAATCATTCTGATAGTTATTCTGCCCACCATTATTCTGACCACTACCACCACGTGGCGGATATGCTTGTTGTAACAGGACCTTCGTTTTCAACTCTTTAGTTTTCTTTTCTGCTCTATCTTTCTCATCTTTGTCTCTATTTTCATAATACTGCGCGGTAGCCAATAATTGTGCTGAAGAAAAAACTGCCCCTGAACTCTCTGAATCCTTCAACTTTTTACACAAATCTGGAAGTAGATTGTGCACGAATTTATCGACGAACAGTCGCTGACCACCTTCTGTACTCATATCTTGACCACTGTGGTCGACAAATGTTTCTTCAAACCTGGTGAAGAAATCAGACACCGTTTCATCTTTCTTCTGCTTACACGCAGACAACTTATCCCAATTTACACGCATCGCAGGCATTATAGTTTTCATGTAATCAATGATCCTACCAGGGAGATCTGCTACCAAAGATTCAGGTTTAGCACCACCAATTTGTAGGGCATCTGCAGCAGCATTATTAGCCCATGATTCGCCTAATTCCTGATTATGGTCTGTATGACGAATCTTTCTCCATAAAGGCTGTGGAACAACATTCCCAAATAACATATCAATATCGGCTAAATTCATAATGCATGAACCTGCAGTCTGCGACAATTCCTTGTAATACCCAGCAGGATTTTTGCGGGGATCGGGCAATGTCTGCTTAAGGGCTAATACTTCAGCTCGCTTCCATGGGACATGTACCCACACACGCTGAAAATGAGGCTGAGTAGGTGGGTTAGCTGCTAGGTCCCCCTCCCTCCATTGTGGGGGAACTTCTCTCATGGGATATTGTCTTCCCTTCTTCTTGGTAGAAGAATCAGACTCAAACAACGACTTGGAAACATCTTCAGTCCTAAATGACAACAACGTCGCAACTGCATTCCTAATATCCGAACCCACAATTGTGCCTTTTGAAACTTCAAACCGTACATGGTTCAACTCGGGCGGATTAGAGTCCAAATCACTTTCCTCTAAATCTTCGCACAGAAAAACACACATTTTCTCAAAGACGTATCTCTGCTTTGATGCTTCCCACTGATGGAAGACATCCATAATAGATTCTAGATCATATATTGTCGGGTTAGTCACCCATCTACGTGCCAAATGACTTAACGTTTCTTTCTCCCTAGAATCAGGCTGTTGGCTACGCACCTGTTTGTGCCCAGAGGCGTGAGCCGGACTTGCCGCTCCAAACAAAGGATATAGAAGACTAGAAACAGTGCTTGCCACTCTCTGGCGGACAGACGGAGAAGTCGATGAAAAGACAAGTGGAAGGCAGGATGAGACGAGGCAAATGCAGAAGCAGTGGGAGGAGGAGTACCAGGAGTGGTAGTCGATACAGTAGTTGTCCCGAGGGTGCTGGGACATTGGGGTTTGTACTCTGGGTTATCGGTTCTACTGATGGGGGTGAGGAAAAGAGGAACACAGGCGCCTTCAATAACGGTTTCAAAGAAGGCTTTATTGGAACGTAAGTCTTTTTCATTAAACTCAGTCTGTAGGATAGAAACAAAGAAAGGAATCCTCCGGTTTTAAACTCGTCGTCTTCGGGGCGTCAGGTGGTCGCGTTCTTCGCCGAGGATTCGTCGGTTGGTTCCGCTCCGGTACCGGTAAAGGAAAGGAAACAAGGATCAGGACCAAATAATAATGTAACACGCTCTCAAGGGTCAGGGAGTGAGGGAGTAACCGTCGTATATCCGTGCAATACTTCGTTACCCCTAACTGCGGAGGAAAGAAAGATGTGCTCGTGCAAAGGTAGGGGAGTTGCAGAGGCAGAGGATAGAGGGCTTTGTTACAGAAACGTTCACTACTGTTTCTTACGCCCGACCCAACCCGCTACCCGACCCCGTACCTCTTGAAGCCATGCTCCTCCCGTGGGAACGTGGCGGGGCGACGCGTGAAACCGTTGGCCTCCTGGCTTGTCGTTCTCCGTTGGTTCCGCGTCTTGGGATCTCCTGTCGTCCTCCACGTGGGCTTCCGCTCCTCGGGAAACGCCGTCCGACGAGGTTGCTGCTTCTCCGTCTTTTGACCCCGCTACGCCCATAGGGGGTGGAGTCTCGTTACCTGGCTCAAAAGTTTTAAAGGGACCTTCCGAAGCATTAATCGGAATCCAGCCTGAGTCATCCTCTTCACTCCATGAGGCCGCGGTATTCTGTGGGGACAAGGGGCAGGGTAAAAGAGGTGTGGCTGTCCACCATTCTGCAGTAGTCTGAGGTTCCGGCTCCCGTGCCCCGTCACAGTAGTTAAAGTTGCAGGAAGTATAGGAAGAGCAGGTGTAAAGGCCGGTGACCCTTGGGAAGGCTGCACCGGAGGAATAGGAGCCAGCGGAAGAATAGCTGGTGGGTGCTGTGGAGGAACAGAAGGTATAACAACCATGGGTTGCACAACTAAAGGATGTGGAGGTGCTGTAGCATTTTGCGCATAGGGGGGTGGTGAGCTTAAAAAATGCGACATTAGGGGATCTTTTCCAAGCTCTTTTGCTGCTTCCTGCTGAAGATGCGGCAAAACTGGGTAGCATTTATCTATTACCATTTTACGTTGCCTGTGCAACTGCTCACTCATCTGTTCTTTTTCATTGTCTTTATACTGCATAGCAGATTGCATTATTGAGATACCCCTTTCTCTCTTATTTTTCTTCGCTAATTTAATTTCCTTTTGTTTGGCCTCCTTACTCCATAGGCGGAAAGAGTCAAACATTGCCGGCCAGGCTTTCTTCTTAAAAAGTTTAACTTCGAGATTATCTAGGATTTCCGTATCAAAACTACCATATTGGGTCCAGTTTAAAACACCGTCCTTTCTGGTGTATTTGATCCATACTTCATTGTATGTGATGGGGCCTACCCCATGTTTCACATATAGTTCATAGGTTGGAGTTCCAATCGGAGGAACCGGACACGAGTCCTCCAGTCGGGAGTTGAAGGACTGGGTTATTTAAGACCCAGCGGTGCCAGGGGACAACACCTGAAACCTTCGTGGGTAACCTGCTCCGGCGTACGAATGACAGAGACACGGGACACTTCCTTCGGCATCAAAGATTCGTGGTTTATTACTGCAGGGAACACAGAAGTCACAGCAAGTACAACACGTACAACTTGAGGAGACTGCTTCAAATTGCTGCAAGTGGGTCGCTCCTTTTATACATGTTTCTCCCATAGGGTTACACGGTACACAAAGGTTTACAACTCGGTTCCCATAATTATCCCCGAGAGGGGTCGCTTTGGTCACTTTGATACATTCAGAGTCCGAAACATAAGTGCGGAAACATTTGGCGGTTCCCAACTGTAAAAACCTATCTTCCCACCATTAGTACATTCCAATCAACAGTAAAACAGATCGAAGAAGGAACAAGGACAGGTGCAGCGGAAGATGGAAACAGTGGGGGGGTCGGAAAGGGTGTAAAAGAGGAGGTATCGGGAAACACGAGCTACAGGCATCAAAGGGACGTGCCTAATGAGATGCACGGCTGAGATAATAGACTGACACGGCAAGATGAGCCTCGAGCGGGGCCATCTGCCTTACAGTATCATCCCCCTCATCATAAAGACACTTTCAAAGGACATGTGTCTTCTGCAGATATCTTGAGAATCCCAGGGTCGCGAAGCGGACAACGTCCGTTCGCTGGCTACTTGAGGGCAAGGGACAAAATGGATGCCGTATCTAAGATGGAACCCGTGGGTACAGATAGAGAAACCTACGTAACAGATGAACGGTTTAGGTTAATACAGCGAAACCGCGTACACCCACTAAACTCGTCATTTGCGGTTCATAGATACCAGACTCGACCATATTCGTGCGAGTCGAAAACACCACTTACAATTGTCACGGAACCTCAGACGCTCCTTTTGCCCTCACGTAGGCAAGCACTAGTCGGAATCATACTCGATATTCATCAGACCATCTAGATGTTGCTGTAACATAGCTCTGTCCAACCGAGCTCCTTTGGTAACAGGCGGCTGTCTTATACACGTTGTAGCACAGAGGCCACATAAGGCAGGACCACACTGCACACAAAGGCAACACGTGAACAGGAACACCACAACAACTCCGATAATCATCAGAATCTTCCAACCCCAAGTCGACATCAGGCCCCAAAACCACCCAAGTAGCGTCCATTCCCCTACGTCCACGTGTATGGACTCAGAGATCTTATGCAACTTTGAAATGGCTTGATAAACAGTCGGAGCATTATCTGGAATGAAAATACAGCAGCTCGAATGGATCACCTTACATACCCCACCTCGATCTGCTAAGATCACGTCTAAAACCATACGGTTTTGTAACGTCATAAGTCTATCCGCCTGAAGTTCTGTGGTGATATTACCAAGGGCACTGGCAGTAATATTAGCTGTCGATTCCACCACCCGAGTCAACTGTCTCAGGTTCCTACTATTAGCCATAGGCCCCCAAAACGGGAGGAAACCCTTGAAAAAGTCTCCTGCCTCTTGACCGGCAGTGTCCTCTTCGCTAATTACGCCTCTCACAACTCTAGTCTTGTGATAGTCTGCGTCCACAGTCAACGTCGGAGGCAACAGATTTGCGATAAAACATGAGCCCACAAAGTCGGAGGGCAACCATGCATACGCACGGTCATGGCAGACAAAGTATGTACCCTTGGCAGCCAGAAACACAGGGGACGAGACCATCGGCAGAATGTAATTCTCGGTGCAAGCACTCTCTCTAAGTCGAGCCTTAGATCTTCGGCCACGACCCATTAGACAAAAATTACCAATGTGGGGTACGACCCATATGGGAGACGAGCTTCTAAGCTGCTTGTCATTCGTGAGCGCACTATACTCGACCTTACTTAGGACCCTATAGGCTTGTACCTCTTCCTCTGGGATGAGCAACGGCTCATAGATATCTCTATCTAAATCTTCTATCGCTATAGACAAAGGCTTATGATACGAGCCAGGGCCAAAGTAGGGAGAACGTGGCTCTCGACTGGGGTAAGAATCTAGTGCGCTTCGAAACATTGTTTGAAATGCTCGAGCTGAACCCTGAGAACTATACGGTAAGACCAGATATGGAATTCCCTTATCCGTGGTATGTGGCATCAACCCACACACCCAACAATTAGTAGTGTTAACCACTAACTGGTGCTGATGAAGGAGCTGAATAAAGGAATTATTACGGAATTCTGCACGTCTAGCCTGCTCGGGTTCGGGTAAGATATGGAAAGAATGAGGGGATGCAGTGGAGATAAGTTTAGGATCAGAAGTAGGAGTAGGTATGGCAGACAGTAAGAAGTACGACATCATGTAATACACCCCACCCGCCAATAATGCAGAAACAGTCAAAAACAACACGAATATTTGAAACATAAAACATTTGGTACGACTAAGTTGTTGTAGCTTGAATCTTTGCGCCTGAGCTTCTTCCAAGTCCATCAGCTTCGAAAACGCCATCCCCTATGACCGTCCGCAACGTTTCTTGACGCACTTTGTTCTGTGTAGCAGTAGTCAGTTCCTAGGAGTTCCCAGGAACCAACGGTCTTTAACCTAGTGTCAAGACCTACTAACCAGGAGGAAGTACACGCGCGGCCCTACGGCCTTTATTTATAATGCATATACAAAATGTCTCTCAGCTGTGGAAGCAAAAATACATGTGGAACGGAACTTCAATATATACAAAAATAATTACAATGATACGGGTGTTCAGACTGATCGTGGAAAACGGGATAATGCAATTGTCAAGGGACAGAACGAAATCTTTTTATTTGTCCTTAGTGCTGGATCGCAAAAAGTATTGAGTTTTCCCAGGACGTGTCTGTTCATCAAACAAAGGATCCGTTGAGGGAACAGAGTTCTGCTGATCAGTCAAATGTTCTGGTCTTAAGTCTTTTGGTAACAAATGTTCAACAGTGTCTTTCTGCTGTATTGAGGATTCTCTGACAGGTTGTGCGTCGCTAAAAGGTACAAAAACCGGCAAACCTTCGGATTCAGCTGAAGCAATGCCCCTCCTCACCCACGAGTCTGCCGGTAACGGTATAGGAACTTTCTTCGTATGGGTGGCATGCACCCAATTTTTCCGTCCCTCTAGACGAACGGCAGTTCTCGTGGCAAGGAGGACCTGGTAGGGTCCAGTGAAGCGGGGTTCCAAATTCTTCTTACGGGCAAAGTTAACAATCGCCATCTGCTTTGGCAACATAAGTGCATCCAAAAGATCATTCACAAGCTGGCCATGCTGAATTTTCGTGCCATGCGACGTCATAAAACCTCTCTCCCTCCACAACCGTCCAAAGCTATGGGCGACGCCAAATGCATATTGGCTGTCGGTAAACACATTCACACGTTTCCCTTTCGCTAACACACACGCTCTAGTGAGAGCAATCAGTTCTGCAGCCTGGGCAGAATTCTGATTCAATCTCGCAGCTTCCACAACAGTATTCAAAGTTACAACAGCATACGCAGTAGTCACATCACCATTCGGCAGTTTAAAACATGAACCATCCACATACAAAGTTCCATCCGGGTTTTCCAGAGGAGTGTTTTTAAGGTCCACGCGAACTTTTGTTTCCTCTTCAGTCCTCAAATAGCAGTCATGTTCTGCTATTTCATCTGACTCTGTGCTAATTGGTAACAAAGTTGCCGGGTTCAGGACATTGCAACGTTTTATCTGAATATGACTTGCCAGCAGCGTCAACTCGTATCCAGACAACCTCGCACTCGTCAAGTGCTGAGTTTTCGTATGATTCAAAAAAGTATCGACTGTATGCGGAACCATCACCGTAAGCATATTATCCATGACCAATCCTGCTGATTGTCAGATGGACACCGCAGCTGCCGCTGTTGCTCTCAAACAACTCGGCAATGCTCTAGCTACCGGGTCCAAGGTCGAGGAAAAATATGCACATGGACGTTGCTTACCACCAAAAGGTTGCGTTAAAACACTCAAAGCACAACCTTCCCTCTCGTGAACATATAATGTAAACGGCTTGCTGTAGTCAGGGGTACCTAACACAGGAGCCGAACACAATGAATCACGCAATTCAGAAAAACTCTTCTGACATTCTTCCGTCCATGGTAAAGGAGTTGAAACATCCTTGCACGTAAGAGCCACCAATGGTTTCGCTAGCAATGAAAAATTTGGAATCCATTGCCTGCAATACGACGTGATACCTAGAAAGGCAGGCACATCTCTTTGGGTTGCTGGCACAGTCATTCGCGCAATTGCTGCAATTCTCTCTGGGGTCAACCGCCTTCCCTCCTTTGACAATAAGTGACCTAGATAGGTTACTTCTTGACAACAATATTGGAGTTTAGAAGGTGACACCTTGTGATGTAAGTCACAGAGATGTTGCAGCAACGACACCGTAGCAATTTTGCAAATGTCCTGAGTATCTGCAGCTACCAATAAGTCATCGACATATTGGATCAGGGCCGCACCAACCGGCAACGTAAACGCATCCAGTTGACCCTTCAAGGCTTGACTGTAAATCGATGGACTCTCACAGTAGCCCTGAGGAGCACGTTTAAACCGGAAGCTGCGACCACCAAGAGAGAAACCGAAAAGGTCTCTGCTTTCTTCGGCAATCGGAATGCTGAAGAACGCATTCTTCAGATCGATCACTGAAAACCAAGATGCTGAAGTTGGAATCAGAGTCAGTAGCGCCGTGATGTCAGGCACAACGGGAAACTGAGGAATCACAATTTTATTTACCTCCCGTAAATCAATAACAAAACGATAAACAGGTGGTTTCGAAGGATCAGTACGTTTTAGAATGGGCAGTACAGGGCTGTTGCACACATTTCCCCGAGTTTCTTCAATAACATCTTTCTCGATCAGATCATAGATGATCGCTAACAATGCCCGTTCACCATCAAGAGAGATACGATACTGGGGAATACGTGGCAATCGCACGTTAGATTTCAGCTTAACAACGTAAGGGGAGATGTCAAGCAGGCCCACATCATTGGGACCTGTTGCTCACAAAGATGTAGGAAGAGAACTCAATTCCGGTGGAAACTTATCGAGAGACAAGTACATAGGAGAGACAACCCTCTCACCTAACGTAAGCTTTACTCCCGCAGGAGAACAATAAAAAGTTGCATACAAACGTTTTAGCAAATCCATGCCCAAAAGATTTTCACCACAACCAGTAGTCAAAATCAACGGAGCTTCAAGCTCACGAGGCCCAATTGTAAGAGGCAAAGGGCACGAAACTGGATTGCTAACAGGGGCGCCAGAGAATCCAACGGAAACATTTGTTAAGCCAGACAAAGGTGCGCCAGGGAGTTTCGAATGCATTATGGAACTTTTCGCTGCACCAGTGTCCAACAGAAAAGGCTCAACGACGCCCGATGTAGCAACTGCGACGTAAGGCCCTCTCTGATCAACCGGAACTGATACCACTCCCTCTCCTTGTCTATGGCTATCCTAGTAATTACTGTCGTCAGTTCCCTGATCGACGTAATAATCGTCTACATTGTACTGCGCAGATCGTCCTTGCGATGATCCACGTTGATCAAAACAGTTATTGGAATTCGATGAGTTGTCTGAACGATCATTTTGAGCGCCACGACCTCTACCACGTGGTGTCTGCTGAGAACCACCACGACCTCCTCGAGATGAGTTACCACTATTACGATCGTTCAGAACAGGACAATTGAATTTTAAATGACCCTCCTGTCTACAATAGGCACACTGATTGTATCCTAACGAAGACCTTTGGGAGGATGAGTCATTTTGAGATTGCGATCTATTCGATTGTGGCTGCGATCGATTTTGCTGCGAAACATTCTGATTCGAACGTGGAGGATACGCCTGCTGCAACAACACTTTCGTTTTAAGTTCTTTCGTCTTTTTATCCGCGTGGTCGTTCTCCTCTTTTTCTCTGTTCTCATAATACTGTGCAGTAGCCAATATTTGAGCCGAGGTAGAGACGGCCCACGCACTCTCAGAGTTTTTCAATTTATTGCTCAAGTCGGGCAATAAGTTAGAGACAAATTTATCCACAAACAACCGTTGACCACCCTCATTGCCCATATCCTGACCACTATGGTCGATGAATGCCTCCTCGAATATCGTAAAGAAATCAGAGACACTCTCGTCCTTCTTCTGTTTACAAGCTGACAATTTGTCCCAGTTCACCCTCATAGCTGGCATAAGTGTTTTCATTAGCATAATTATTCTCTGTGGGAGAGCCGTAATGAGCTGTTCGGGCTTAGCCCCACCAATTTGTCGTGTATCTGCCGCCGTAAGGGAAGCCCAATCACCACCCAATTCGTTTGCATGATCTTCCTGACGAATCTTAGCCCATACCGGTTGCGGTACGACATTGCCAAACAGCATATCAATATCGGCAAGATTCATTATCGTAGCGTCTACGAGCTGCGACAATTCTTTATAGTACCCTGCAGGATTTTTGCGAGGGTCAGGCAAAGATTGCTTCACCTGTAACACTTCCGATCGTTTCCATGGGAGATGAATCCATACTCTCTGGAAATGCGGCGGAATAATAGGAACAGCAGTAGCATCGCCTGGCATCCACACTGGTGGAACTTCCCGCATGGGAAACTGACCAGATGCATCTAACTGCCTCTCAACGTCCTCAACAAACAAAGCTTGAGGTATAGGAGTGGGACGGAAAGATAGCAACCGCTCAACAGCACGTCGAACGTTGGTACCCACTATCAGTCCGTTCGAGAACTGTAGCTGTAGATCAGAAAAAGCGGTCAACACATCGTCAGGTGCATCGGCCGATATCTGATCGCGCAAAACCTTGCACATTTCTTCGAAAACGTACCTCTGTGTCGGAATATTAAATTGACAGAATGTTTCAAGTACAGCACGTGGAGGATTTCTCAGAGGATATGTCATCCAACCCATCGCCATATTATACAGCGCGGCACGCTCCCTATTACCGGGAAGCTGGCTACGCCTCTGAGGACCGTCTGAACCAGCGGACCCAAGAACAGGTCCGAGAGAATTAAAGAAGCTAGCCGCAACAGGAGGGGTACGACTTCGAGTAGATGGAGAAGTATAGCACAAGGGACTAACAAGAGAAGGGGTAGAAACAGAAGAAGCAACAGGTGTAAGTAGAGCAGGAGCAGTAGCGGGAGCAGGAGTATGTGGAAGTGGAGGAGCAGTAGGAATAGCAGTAGGCAAAGGAGCAGGAACAGTCGGAAGAACGGGTGCAGGTTGAGGAACAGGTTGAGGAGCAGGTACAGGGGGAACCACAGGAGCTGCGGTACCCTGTACATACGGAGGTGGCGACTTCATAAGATAAGACATTAAAGGATCCTCAACTGATTCTTCCTTCTTATCCGACTCCGTAGGCAAAGCAGGATAGCATTTATCTATGGACATACGCTGTAGCCTATCAAACACTTCCTTTTCCTTATCCTCCTTATCACGCTGAAACTGCTCTGCTTTCTTTACAATGGTAGCAACACCATCTCTCTGATTACGTTTAGTCTGCCTGATCTCTTTCTGTCGGGCTTCTTTACGCCACAACCGAAAAGCATCAAACATGGCCGGCCTTGACTTTTTCTTAAACAATTTAGCCTCAAGATTATCTAAAATCGGGGTCTCAAAGCTACCATGAGGTGGCCAACTAAGGACACCGTCTTTTTTAGTGTAACGAATCCAGTATTCATTAAAAGTAATAGGACCTAGTCCGTGCTTACTGTAGAGCTCATAAGTGGGAGTTCCAACCGGAGGTATCGGACAAGAGTCCTCCAGTCGGGAATCCGTACCACAACGTCCGAAACAACTAAACAAAGTACAGCGACCAGGCATCTTGCACACTAGCCGTGTTTCACAAACTTCAAGGGTTACGGGATTTACCAAGTCCCAGCAAAGAGCAAAAACCCTCGGTTTTTGGCGGCTGCAGTCGTCAAATATCACAACAAAGTACCAAGAACCACAAATGCAATGGAACCATGCAACAACTAAGCAACCACAACCAAGAACTCTGGGAGCGACCCACAAATACTTAACTCAAAGATCGATGGCGTCACCAGGAAGGCCCGTCAATCGTCTCGCTATACCAAGGTCTACGCCAGGCGCCAAAACAGGTCTACAGTCAGGGCAGCAGTCCGTCGCAGCCGTCAGGAGGCGGGAAGCTTCGCGGGAAAAGTCTTCGGGCCACTTATTTCGACAACAGGATCGATGAAGCGGAGTGCACCTTCCCTCGGAGATTTCACACGAAGTTCCTCACGATCGTCGGGCTTGGACCGGTACCACTGATGCAGCCCCACGTTGGGCGCCAACTGAAGGACTGGGTTATTTAAGACCCAGCGGTGCCAGGGGACAACACCTGAAACCTTCGTGGGTAACCTGCTCCGGCGTACGAATGACAGAGACACGGGACACTTCCTTCGGCGTCAAAGATTCGAGGTTTATTACTGCAGGGAACACAGAAGTCACAGCAAGTACAACACGTGCAACTTGAGGAGACTGCTTCAAATTGCTGCAAGTGGGTCGCTCCTTTTATACATGTTTCTCCCATAGGGTTACACGGTACACAAAGGTTTACAACTCGGTTCCCATAATTATCCCCGAGAGGGGTCGCTTTGGTCACTTTGATACATTCAGAGTCCGAAATATAAGTGCGGAAACATTTGGCGGTTCCCAACTGTGAAAACCTATCTTCCCACCATTAGTACATTCTAATCAACAGTAAAACAGATCGAAGAAGGAACAAGGACAGGTGCAGCGGAAGATGGAAACAGTGGGGGGGTCGGAAAGGGTGTAAAAGAGGAGGTATCGGGAAACACGAGCTACAGGCATCAAAGGGACGTGCCTAATGAGATGCACGGCTGAGATAATAGACTGACACGGCAAGATGAGCCTCGAGCGGGGCCATCTGCCTTACAGTATCATCCCCCTCATCATAAAGACACTTTCAAAGGACATGTGTCTTCCGCAGATATCTTGAGAATCCCAGGGTCGCGAAGCGGACAACGTCCGTTCGCTGGCTACTTGAGGGCAAGGGACAAAATGGATGCCGTATCTAAGATGGAACCCGTGGGTACAGATAGAGAAACCTACGTAACAGATGAACGGTTTAGGTTAATACAGCGAAACCGCGTACACCCACTAAACTCGTCATTTGCGGTTCATAGATACCAGACTCGACCATATTCGTGCGAGTCGAAAACACCACTTACAATTGTCACGGAACCTCAGAGTCCCTAATATTACAACCAAGACAAAGAAAATTTCCAAGTCTGCTAAAACCAGGGATCTTCGCTCTTTAGTCTAGCTTCAAACTTCAAAGGATTATCGATTACGAGTCCTTCGGCTTTGACACTAAACAAACTAAGGACTGGGAGACGCTCCACGTATACTTAACTGAGGTATCGATGGCTTCACCAGAAGACTTGTCTATCGTTTCGCTCTACCAAACATCAAGGGTCCAAATCAGGGCGACAGCCAGGGCAGCAGTCCTTTGTAGCCGTTGGGAAGCGGGGAACCTCGCAGCAAAGACTTTCGGACCACGTCGACCTGCAGGGGTCGATGAAGTGGCAGCCTTCCTCCAGAATTTTCACACGAAGCTCCTCACGAACCTCAGGCTTGGACCGGTACTGCTGGTATCGCCCAATTTTGGGCGCCAACTGAGGTACTGGGTTTTTCAGAACCGGTACTGATCTGGTAACCCAGCGGTGTCAGGGGCAACACCCAAAGACCTCGAGTACTTTCCTGATTCAGACCACAGAAACACGAGTCTTCTAGGTGAAGTCAAGATCGAATTTATTTGCTGCAACCAAGTAACAAGCGTCCTAGAAGTACAACAGCACGGTGTGTATATTCTCAGGAGACTGCTCAACATTACAGAGCCAGGCTTCTCTTTTTATACAAAATATTAAGCTTCAGGCAAGCATTCTTAGATTTACAGTGCAAACATTCTTAGATTTACAGTGGGCTATTCACATATTTTTACTACAAAGAAAAGGCAGAGTCATGATGACAAGTCCACATTTCAGTTCGTCCAGCCCACAGCAAATTACCCGGCAAGGCCCAACATTTTCATCAGATATCGGTGTACCCCCAATAATTGGGGTACTACATAATTGTAAGTCACATTTACAAGAAGAGCTCTCAAAAGTAGTCAAAAAGACTGCATCAAAACAGCCCAAAAACTGTCCCATGTTCAAGAAGCAACAATACACCAAATTTGCCAGTTTTAGTTGGCAGAACACTCAAAAAGCGCTCTGCATATCACCACTTATCAATGTTACTAAGTGCACAGATCAGGATCCTTTTTATGTATATAATTATTTAGTTCCCTGGTGTACTCAGTCACCAAGGAAGAAATACCTTTTTTATTTTACCGAAACCTATTTAGGTATCCCCTCTAGGGGAACCGGCTGAGTTCATGCAAGATGTACCTTGGTACCTCCAAAAAATGCAGCACATTCTTTGATGTGCGCTTAAAACAGGCATGTCAAAAATATTGCACCATATACAATATTATACACCAGTGACACTTAACACAATATGTGCTGTTACCAATGTTTACAATTTAGAGAAAAATCTCCTCATTATCTGCCTACATACATTGCAATTTACTTATATTTCCAAAGTCTTTCGCCAAACAAACAAATCAAATGTCGACGACCTTACCAAGCACAAATCTCCAGCCTCCACTGCCAAGTTCTGAGTGACCTAACGGTTGTTTTTAGAATACTCACGCCAAAGAGGATCTCATTTGGGAGCGGCGATCACATGGATTGCTAGATCAAGTAAACCCAGAAACACATGGGTCTGCAGAGACAAAGAATCTCCGTGTGCAAGGTATTTCCTCTGTAGATTCCTGTCCTGTCCTCCAGTAGATTCCTGTCTCCCATCAAGACCACTCCCTTAAATAGCTGCTTCACCGATGAGCCTCATGTTTGGGTGTCAATTGAAGAAATAAAATCCTTTTAAGGAGTTCACTGATGCACCTGGTCCTTAAACCATGAGGGAGACTGCATCATACAGTACCCTCAGGCCACTGTAGGAGACAGTCTAAGGAGTATAAAGTACAGGGGCCTTATATATGCATTTGTTGCATAGTCAGCATAAAACCAAGGGGAGGACCTGGCACATACAAGAATACTTACTGACTAATATGACTAAATTTGCTTGCTCACCAAAGTGGGAGGAGAGACATTTCTCCTTACATCAGTAAGAATAGCCTGACAGTTGTACAATAAGAGCAGGTGCATTCTACCAGCTAGGCCTTTCTGAGCATGTGCAAGGCTCCAGAAGAGGGAGAAAGCACATGGCGAGCACCTGGCCAACCAAAATGGCTTGCCAAGAATAAAATTAGCTCATGCTAACAGCGATTCCTGCAATCTTTAACAATGGTATCATATGCAGATAATATACAGATCATTGTCTCCATCTCAAATAATATTCGGGACTCTGCCCCTAACTTTCAAGCCTGCATACAACAAGTGAGCAGATTGATGCTAGAGATCTGCCTCAAGTTAAACTCAAATAAAACGTTAGTTTTACTTTTTGGCAGAGATCCATCCTTTTGGTCCTCTGATTGTTGGCCTCCGGAATTAGGTCCTTTTCCCACTCCAGCCACTAAAGCAAAACATTTGGGAGTAATCTTTGATACAACTCTTTCTTTTTACCATCATGTGAAGACGCTCACGTCATCTACGTATTCCACACTGATTTTTTTTTAATTTTGATTTCGTTTTATATCTCCAGAACTTCAAAAGACTGTGGTTTCTGTACTTTTTTTGTCCAGGTTGGACTATTGCAATGCCCTTCTGGTCAGTATACAAAAGGATCTCCTTATCAAACTACAGTTGTTTAAAATTCTAAATATTCTTCAGCTAAGCAAGCCCTTAAGGCCTTGCACTGGCTACCCGTGTAAAAACGTATCGTATCTATGCAATGCCTTCAAAGCCCTTCATAAACGCCGACCAGACTATCTGATTAATCGATTTTGTTGGTATGTCCCTTCCAGAAATCTTTGGTCTTCATCACACAAGCTAGTAGAGGTGTCCAACCCCGGACTCTCGAACTGGGGTGGTAAAAGCTTTGTAAACATCACATCCAGATTGTGCAACTGTTTGCCTGTTAAGCTTAAAAATTCACCAGATCTGCTCTCTTTTAGGAAAGGTATAAAGACTTGGTTATTTGCCTTATAGCTTCTCCTATTTCAGGTCTTAAGTTTCTCAGTGTTATCTCAGTGTTATCATGTGGTTTGATGCCAAGCACCTAGAGACCCTAGGGCAGGGGTCTCCAAACCGGTCCTGGAGGGTCGGATCCATGCCAGATTTTTTGGATATCCCCATTGAGATACATGCAGTAATTTTAAAAATCTGGCATGGATCCAGCCCTCCAGGACCGGTTTGGAGACCCCTGCCCTAGGGTATTGATTGTGCTATACAAATAAATAAATAAATGAAAATTGCTGAATTCATATAATGCATGTATGGAATGAAAATTTGCATGTGATATATGTGATGAATGTTTACTTAGATTTGAAATAGTTCCTCATGTATTGCAAAGGTGCACTTCACATCAGAATGATGGCTACACTAAACAGACAATAGCATTTGTTGAGAAAGTAATACTCCAGTGAGCAGACCAGAGACCTCCAGTTGTCTGTATGTACGACTCAGTGAGTGTGTAAACCAGACTTTAAAAAATGTACAGCCTGATTCATGAAGCTAAAATGAGGTCGCAATAGCTGTGAAAATGCTATTGCGGGCGCAATTCCCATAATCGGAATTCACCATGAAAATAGCGAATTCGCAAACACAGAATTGCGAAATCGCTAAAATATTCGCAGAATCCGGGCAGTAGACTATTTGCGAACCGGAAATAGCGAGAAATCACGGATTCTGCGAAAATAATAGCGAATTCGCAAATTCCTCGCAATCGGGATTCATGAAAAATCGCAATTAGCGAAAAACCCTAAAATCGCATTTTGCGAGGCGCAAATTAAGGACAACTCAAAGCAGGTGGTAACCATCAAACCCATAGTAAAAAAAAATTTGAAAAACCGTTGGCCTATCAGCAACTGGTGCAGGCCTGACCAAACACACTTAAGGAGAAGCAGAGCAGCATAAGGAGCGTCACAATGCCTGGAATGTACATGGTGGTCAGGCGGCGAAGGCTACAGCGAGCAGCACGGAGGAGACGCAGAATCCAGGCCAGGATCTTCCGCCAGTGGGTCACCCTGCTGGGCCAAAACAGAGAGCAAATTTACGCAAAGTACCGCCTGAATGGGGCAATGATCATCAAGCTAATTCAGGACCTTGACCCCCTGATGCAGCACCCAACAAGGCGGACCAATGTCGTGCCAACACATGTCCAGGTATTGTGTAGCTTGCACCTCCTGGCCTCCGGGAGCTTCCAGGGGATAGTTGCGGCTGCTGGGGGGATATCCCAGCCCACCATGTCCCGCTGCCTAGGGAGTTTCCTTGACGCAATGCTGACCCAGCTACACCACCACATCAAATTTCCAACAAGCCAACAGGAATTGGATGAGACCAAGCTGCAATTCTACAATGTTGCGCATTTCCCACACGTGATAGGATGCATTGACTGTACCCACATCCACATCTGCCCACCAGCTGCAACGGAGTACATGTACCGCAATCGCAAGTCCTACCACTCCCTCAACATCCAGATGGTCTGCAATGCAAAGACATACATCACGGACATAGTGGCACAGTACCCGGGGAGTACACATGACTCATTCATATTCCGGCACAGCGGCCTCCACACACGACTGGCCAGGGGAGACTTCAGGGAAGGACATCTACTTGGTAAGTACACTTTGCCCACAATGTCACACTGCGCTGCACAGGCACTCACCCTCTGCTCCTCTCATTCAGGTGACAGTGGCTACGCCCTGTGTGAATACCTCCTCACCCCATACCTCACCCCTGCTACACCACAACAACGGCGTTACAACGTAGCACACATACGCACAAGGAATTGCATTGAGAGAGCATTTGGGCTACTGAAGAGCAGATTCCGCATACTTCACAAGACAGGTGGGGCCATGTACTACAGTCCTGAAGTTTGCTGCCACATTGTGGCTGTGTGTGCTATACTACACAACATTGCTACCAAGCGCCGGATACCTGTCGACATCTCTGGCAGTGAATCGGAAGGGGACGACCGGCCACCTGCACATGCGCGCCATGCACGCGGGGAGAACCCAGCTGAAGGCCACAGACGACGCAACCACATCACAATGAACAGTTTCTAGTGAACTCTCTCCCCTCACCCAACAAATCACAATTGCATGCAAAATTTAAAAATGACACAACGCCAATGTGGGATGCTAAATAAAATATAATTGTTTAATTCACAAAAAAGGTTCCTGCTGCCATCCTTCAAATGCTAACAGTATTTCAGCATACTGCTGCGTCCAATACACAGGGCAGGCTTATGTTCAGCCTGTGCATGTCCAAGTACCATTCAGTCATGTGCGCCTCCGGCGCGAAGCACCCGCACGCCTCTCTGGCTCCACTTCAGGCTCCGCACGTGTCCCTGCAGTGGGCCTGGTGCTGCGCCTCAGTGCCCCTACGTGTGAGGCAGAGTGGCTGCTCACACTTGATGTCCCTTCACTGGCATCATCACCCCGACAGTGGCAGGTAGAGCAGGGTGAAGTGCGGTCACGGCAGTGGTCAGGTGCTCAAGTACCCTGGCCACATCCTCACAGCACTGTATGAGCTGCTGCTGCTGCACCAGGGACCGGCGCGATAGCTGGGAGGTGGCATTGCCCACAACATAATTTGACCGTATGTAAGCCGTCAGCTGGGTCAGTAGCTGACGGTGGCGGCGGTGGGCTGTGCTGCGCTGCACAATCATTGCAGCTGTGTTGGCCTCCATGGCTGCAGTCATGCGGGCCATCCCCTCACCCACACCTGCCATGGCTGCCGTCATGCGGTCCATCCGGTCCCCCACACCTGCCACATTGCGGCCAATATTGTACAGCTAAAGCTGTATGGCCCCTTGCCGGCGTGCCTGCAGCTGGTGTATCCTGAGCATGCGATGCTCCACACTCATGCTCAGCAGCCGCAGTCCATTCCCCCTCCTGGTGCTGGGAGCATTGGTCTGCAGGCGAGACCTGCCACGCCTGCTCTGCTGGCCTGACACAGTGGGTGGCCACTGTGTTGCTGCTGTTGCGGGACCTGATGTTGATGCTCCAGCTGATGGTGGAGTCAAGGTAGGCATTGCTGGTGTGGCAGGGGCTGGAGGCACACTGGTGGTGGACCTGGGTGCAGGAGTTGTTGCTGCGGCAGGGGCTGGAGGCACACTGGTGGTGGACCTGGCTGCAGGGGTTGTTGCTGCGCCAGACGCAGGAGGCACACTGGTGGTGGACCTGGCTGCAGGGGTTGTTGCTGCGGCAGGGGCTGGAGGCACACTGGTGGTGGACCTGGCTGCAGGGGTTGTTGCTGCGGCAGGGGCTGGAGGCACACTGGTGGTGGACCTGGCTGCACGAGTTGTTGCTGCGCCAGACGCAGGAGGCTGTGTATGTAACGGCACCTCCTCCTCATCCTGTGCTTCCTCATCTATTTGCAGCCTCTCGCTGTCGCTGCTGTCTGCGCCACCTGTGAGGGGAAGTGGACGTTCATTAGTTGCATGTATCAGTCACACGTGCAGTTGCTACATGCATGCTGGGTGACATTCCCTGACTGCCTATGGCTTTGCGTACTTCGGAACCTGTCTGGCTGCATTGGGGTACTTCTACATTGTGGCCACACTACATGTCCCACAATGCTTTAGGGCATTACCTGATGTGCACCGATGGCATGACTATGGAACATTATGGGAGGCTATATGGTCATGGCCATTCATAGGGGACAGGGTCACAGTCGCATGCCACTTACCTTGGATGTCTTGGGTGGGGCGGGATGAGTCCAGACGGGTCACTCCGATGCACGCCTCAGCCTCCAGCGTGTCTTCCACTCGATCCTCCAAGGGGGTGTTTGGAGGGACTGTAGGTCCTCCCCCTCCAGTGCCCAGGGACTCTCCAAGCCTCTCAGCTACCTTCTCTTTGGCACGACCTCAAAGGTCGTACTAACGTTTCTTAAGTTCATCCAGTGACCTGTCGGCCACACCCACAGAGTTCACCGTGGACGCTATGCCCACCCAGATCCTGCGTTTCTCCTGCTCGGGCACCCTCCTTGAGTCCTTCCCGAACAGTTTGGAGTGGTTCTCCACCACACCTTCAATTAAGTGCTCCAACTCCTGCTCGGAGAACTTTAGCTTTCTCTTGCACCCTGTGGTGTTGCTGGGCCCAGGTACTGCCTCCTCAGACATAGCTGCAGTGTAGTTTGAAAGTAGTAATCCAAGCTGAATTGCAGGAGCTCTCCGAGTTGCTGACTTTAGGTCTGCCTCACTGTGGTGAATGGGGGTGGGAACTGGCTGCTTCCTGGTTGTGATGTCATCACTTTGCTCGAAATGCGACTTCCCGTCTTCCCGATCTCACGATTTTGCGATCTCGCTTTTTGCGATCTCGCAATTAGCGATATCGCTATTTGGATATCGCAAATCCGACACGGATGTAGCCGGAAATAGCGATTTTTCTGCGATTATCGATAATCGCAAACGGCTTTTGCAGCCGTGTGCGAATCGCTTTTTTTATCGCAAAACATCATGAATGCCGTTCTGCGATTTCTCAATTGCGATTCGCAGTTAATCGCTAATTGAGAATCGCAGAATCCGGTTTTCATGAATCAGGCTGGTAGTCACAGCTAAAAAACAGTGATCTAATCTCCAAAACATAAAATATCAGGAAGCTATGAAGATTTTTTATATCATTGGTAGAGACATTGATTTTTTCAATCTTTGATGTAGACATAATGTTTTGGGATGTCCGGTTCAGTGCAAATTATGGGCCCATTTTCCAAAGGCAAATCTATGTGCAGTGTTATCTGCACATGAGAGTTCCAAACATATGTATGCATAGATATCAGTCAGGATGGTATTCACCTATTATGTGTAGAAATTAATAAGTAATGGTATTAAGATCCCTTTTCATCCATATGAGGAGGAGGAGCTTCTGACAACTGAAATTATTAATATAAAGTTATTACGATTAACTTAATGTTCAAATTTCTACTATATACCTATTGAGGCGGTTCTCTGCCCGAGCAGTAGAGATCTCAGCATCCAGGTAGGTGGTAATAAAATAGAATAGAGTAGTGAAACACGATCCACCTCACCCATATTTCAACTACCATCACACATTTATCCTCCAAACATATAAATGCAGCCCTTAATAAAAGGAAGTCAAACACCATCCCTTGATTTCAAGATGCAGCTAGCATCACTGAAAGAAAGAGGAACTTTGGCGAAGAGGAGACAGGCCTTGTAGTTTCTTTTGTCGTTTATTATTTCAAGGAAGTACATGGTCTACTTCCATGCACCATTAATGAAGCAGAGAAGGAGACATGAGGTGACATGGAGGGTGGACGGGTATACAATAGGGTACCTTAAGAAAATATGGCAGTGTGAAAGAGGCAGGTAACAAAAATGTTCTTCAGAATACATGTGACAAATGGTCTTTCTGAATGTGTCTCTGGATCCACCTCTGTTTCACCCAATATGCTGTGTGTCTTCATCACCATGTCCCCTGTCTTGCTTTATGTCCTCCCTGTTCCAGAGAATGCCTCATTCTACGCTTCCGAGCTGAGTGGTCGCTCCCCTGCTGCTAAGGTACCGTCTGTGCAACGCTTTTGATCTATTCCAGACTGCAAATAATCGCGTTTTGCTCCTGCCGCTCTGCCCATTTTGTTCGCTGCTTTGCCCATTGTATTTGCTGAAATTGACGATCTGCCCATTCGCAGTGTGATTGTGCCAGCGTGTCTCTGCAGTTTAATTTATTTACTTATCGCCGCTTTTGCTAATTTGCATTCTGCTGACCAGCGCGACCCTGTTTCAGTACTTGCGTTTCCCCCCCAAGCTCTCCTGCCGCCCTGACCCCTCCACCTCCATTTTGCTGTTGTTTTCGTCCTCCTTAGCCCGCCCCGCCTCCCAGCTGAAGCGCCCTCCCACAGACAACAAACAGCGCTCACACACCTCGAAGCGCCGTGACTCACTCTACGCTTCCGAGCTGAGTGGTCGCTCCCCTGCTGCTAAGGTACCGTCTGTGCAGCGCTTTTGATCTATTCCAGACTGCAAATAATCGCGTTTTGCTCCTGCCGCTCTGCCCATTTTGTTCGCTGCTTTGCCCATTGTATTTGCAGAAATTGACGATCTGCCCATTCGCAGTGTGATTGTGCCAGCGTGTCTCTGCAGTTTAATTTATTTACTTATCGCCGCTTTTGCTAATTTGCATTCTGCTGACCAGCGCGACCCTGTTTCAGTACTTGCGTTTCCCCCCCAAGCTCTCCTGCCGCCCTGACCCCTCCACCTCCATTTTGCTGTTGTTTTCGTCCTCCTTAGCCCGCCCCGCCTCCCAGCTGAAGCGCCCTCCCACAGACAACAAACAGCGCTCACACACCTCGAAGCGCCGTGACTCACTCTACGCTTCCGAGCTGAGTGGTCGCTCCCCTGCTGCTAAGGTACCGTCTGTGCAGCGCTTTTGATCTATTCCAGACTGCAAATAATCGCGTTTTGCTCCTGCCGCTCTGCCCATTTTGTTCGCTGCTTTGCCCATTGTATTTGCTGAAATTAACGATCTGCCCATTCGCAGTGTGATTGTGCCAGCGTGTCTCTGCAGTTTAATTTATTTACTTATCGCCGCTTTTGCTAATTTGCATTCTGCTGACCAGCGCGACCCTGTTTCAGTACTTGCGTTTCCCCCCCAAGCTCTCCTGCCGCCCTGACCCCTCCACCTCCATTTTGCTGTTGTTTTCGTCCTCCTTAGCCCGCCCCGCCTCCCAGCTGAAGCGCCCTCGCCCCTCCCCCTCCACTATCCATATATGACAGTTCTTCCCGCGCGCAGCGTTCACGCGCAGCGACCGCGCCCAACCCGCGCCGAAGGTGCGCCAAAGGTAAGCCCGTCTACGCCCGTCCGCGCCTGGTCCGCGCCCAGCGCCAGACCCCTTGCCCCTCGCGCTGCCCAACCCCCCCGCATTACCTACGATGCCGCCGCCCTCCTAGCCCTTAACCCCGGTCGCGCCCCCAACTGCGTCCAAGCCGCTCCTGGACGCACCCATGGTCCGTTCTCCTGCTTCTCCTGCAAATTTAGCGGCACCGACGACATCTCCGCTCCGACCACACCACAGATTCCCGACCCCAACCACCTAGAATGCATCCTTCTCAACACCCGCTCGGCCCACAGACACGCCATTGACCTTTGGAACCTACTAGACACCATCTCTCCAGACGTCGCCTTCCTAACGGAAACATGGATGAACGCCTCCTCCGCCCCTGACATCGCCATCGCTATCCCTGATGACTATAAGATCACGCGCAAGGACCGCACCGACCATACAGGAGGAGGAATCGCTATCGTCCACAAAAAATCCATCCGCATCTCAACCAGCTCTGACGCCAACCTCGCCAACTCCGAACACCTTCACTTCCAGATCCACATCGACCCCAAGACCACACTCAGAGGCACCCTCCTCTACAGACCACCAGGACCCCGTGCTAAATTCAGTGAAGACATCACGGACTTCATCACCCCACACGCGCTCCCCTCCAAAGACTACATCCTTCTGGGAGACCTCAACTTCCACCTTGAGAAGATCAACGACCGCAACACCGCCACCCTCTCGGACAACCTCGCCAACCTCGGACTTAAACAACTAGTCACTTCCCCCACCCACATCGCAGGTCACACACTCGACCCCATCTTCACCTCCAGCAACCATGTCTCTTTCAGCCACACTACGGATCTCCTCTGGACTGACCACAGCTGCGTTCACTTCACCTACAACAAGCCGAAACCAATCATCCACCTCCAACCAACTCTACAAAGAAACTGGAACAAAATCACCACGGAGCAGATCTCCACATCGCTCCTTCAAACCTCCCCAGCCCTCTCTTCTAACGCCAACGAAGCCGCCTCCAACCTCACCCTTTGGTTATCCAACACCGCCGACACCTTAGCACCACTGAAAAAACGCCAACACAAACTTGGCATCAAGAAGGCCTCATGGTTCAACGAGGACCTCAAGAAATCCAAGAAACTATGTCGCTCCCTTGAAAAGGCCTGGAAAAAAGACCCATCCACCAGCAACAAGGACGCCTTCAAAAGCGCCATCCGTACTCACCACCAACTGATCCGAAAAGCCAAGAAAACAGCATTTAAGGATCGACTCGACAACAACGCCCACAACAGCAAGGAACTTTTCAACATCGTCAAGGAATTTTCCAACCCCTCGGCCAACTCCAACGACATCACCCCCTCTCAAACCCTCTGCGACTCCCTAGCCTCTTTTTTCCACAACAAGATTGCTGACATCCACAACAGCTTTGACAACCAACCCGGAAGCCAACCCACCCTACAATCAGCTAACTATCTTCCCCCCGTTAACACCCTTAACGCCTGGAACCCAATCTCCACTGAGGACACCATCCGCCTGATGAATTCCATCCACTCTGGATCCCCCACAGACCCATGCCCTCACCACATCTTCAACAAAGCAGACTCCGTCATAGCTCCGCACCTCAGAGACGTCATCAACTGCTCCTTCAACTCTGCTACCTTCCCAGAAGACTGGAAACACGCTGAACTCACCGCCCTTCTGAAAAAACCAACAGCAGACCCCACCGAACTCAAAAACTACCGCCCCATCTCGCTGCTTCCATTCCCGGCCAAAGTCATCGAGAAAGCTGTCAACAACCAGCTCGCCGCCTTCCTCAAAGCCAACAAATCACTCGACCCCTCACAATCTGGCTTCCGAGCCAAACACAGCACTGAGACCGCCCTCATCGCAGCAACAGACGACATTTGAACTCTACTGGACAATGGAGACACAGTCGCCCTCATCCTCCTCGACCTCTCTGCAGCCTTCGACACAGTATGCCACAGCACCCTTTTACAACGCCTCAGAAACATCGGAATCCAAGGAAAGGCACTGGAATGGATCACCTCGTTCCTCACCGGAAGAACCCAGAGAGTCCGCCTCCCACCATTCAAGTCCGAGGCCTCTGAAATCATCTGCGGCGTACCACAAGGATCCTCACTCAGCCCCACCCTCTTCAACGTATACATGAGCCCCCTCGCGGCCATCGCCCGCCAACACAACCTCAACATCATCTCTTACGCGGATGACACTCAACTGATCCTATCTCTCACCAAGGACCCCAGCACCGCCAAAACTAACCTACACGAAGGAATGAAAGAAGTCGCCGAATGGATGAAACAAAGCCGCCTGAAACTGAACTCAGACAAAACAGAAGTCCTCATCTTAGGTAAATCCCCCTCTGCATGGGACGACTCCTGGTGGCCGGATGCCCTCGGAAATTCACCCATACCGACAGACCACGCACGGAACCTTGGCGTCATCCTGGATTCTTCACTCTCAATGAACAGACAAGTCAGCGCCGTATCCTCTTCCTGCTTTAACATCCTTCGCATGCTCAGAAAAACATTTCGCTGGATCCCCTCCGAAACAAGGAAAACAGTCACCCACGCTCTAGTCACGAGCCGACTGGACTACGGAAACACCCTCTACGCAGGTACCACCGCCAAACTCCAGAAGAAACTACAACGAATCCAAAACGCCTCAGCCAGGCTCATATTAGACATCCCACGCAACGAACACATCTCTGGTCACCTTAAAGACCTCCACTGGCTACCCGTCAATAAAAGGATTACTTTCCGACTGCTTACCCACGCACACAAATCACTCTACGACATCGGACCAGATTGCCTCAACTCTCGATTGTCCTTCTACACCCCCTCCCGCCATCTTCGCTCTTCCAGCCAAGCCCTCGCCACTGTCCCTCGCATCAACAAAACCTCCATGGGAGGCAGATCCTTCTCATACCTGGCTGCCAAAACATGGAACTCACTTCCCGCTTACCTTCGCCTCACCCAGAATCACCTAGCGTTCAGAAAGCAACTTAAAACGTGGATATTTGACAAATAATCCTCCTCCCCTCCCTAAGCGCCTTGAAACCCTCTGGGTATGTAGTGCGCTATATAAATTTTATGACTTGACTTGACTTGACTGTTTATGGCCAGGTAGGAACTTCTCTTTTTTTCAGCTTCATCTTATATCAACACTCATGTCACTCTTTTGTGGACTCTTACACCCCACCCTTTCCAGAGATTAAACTAAAAATATTTTTTTTAATGACGCTCATGGAAGGATGAGAACAGGAATGTAGGGCCCTCATTGTCTATTCCATGCAGACACCAGCTCATTCTTTCCTTTACTGTGGATTCTGTGCATGTTCTGTGTTTTTTTCACATTAGGTTCCAAGTTCATCTGCAGTATCTGTTATATAATTCCAGAGATATTTCTATTGCACCTGGAGCTGTCTGGTCTGTGGACGTACTGCTGTACTGCAAGAATAAACTACAACAAAATCCTTAATTCTCGTGGAACCTTTACAACATTGGCGACTAGCCGAGGAGGCACTCCTGTCAGTATTTGCAGTACAGGAGTGGAATGTTTCCTGTAGCAGGCATTTTTGTTGTTGTTGCTGTTGTTGAATTTCGTTTAGGTTCCCTGCCTACTTCAGGAGCGGTGACCTTGTGTTGGAGTACTACCCTTGTACTTCCTGTTATTGCATATGGTGTTTCTACATCCTGGAGGAGTCAGAACAGGTTTTAGGGAGCCCCAACAGGAACGGGCCATTCTGCATGTAAATTATCAAAAGTAAATACCTTCAGTTCTGGGCGTGCTGTTGTGTTCCACAGTGGAATTCTTGTTACAGTACGGAATGTACCTGTGAGGTCATCACATTATTTTGCACTCTGCGAGCACTTCACTGCAGGATCAACGTAATCACAAAGTGGGGTGGCCATTTTAAATGTACAGGTCTTGTTTAAGTACTTTGCCTGTACATTTTCCTAGTAATGCTGCTATGTGATTCTTCAGTGTAAATATTGTACATGTTTCCTGGCATGCTTGTGGTGGTTGCTATCATTTCACAGCATTTAATTATCGTATATCAGCAAAGTTGAATACTCTCAAGGTACAAATATAACTGCAAGTGTGATACCTCGTAATAAATATAATACATATATATTTTTTATGTGCTCCTAATTTAAATCCATAGGATTCCTCACATATTCTGTGTCTACTCTTTATGCTTTAGCCTTTAGTGGTTTGCTTCGTTAAATCACCACTTTCTTAATCTGACTCACATTTTTACCCTTTGCAAATGGTGTTCTATTATTTTTTTTCCATTTTTTGTGTCCTATTTAAGGACACTATGCAGAAGTAAAGATGAGCCTCCAATTCCATGGATGAGATGGAAGGAAGAATGTTTGACTTACATGAGTGTGATAGCTTGTGAACACATGGGGCGGAAAGAAAAAAAAGCATACATTTACACTGTCTTCGTTCAAAAGGACAAGTTATTTTTAGAGCTCGGATGCAAGCTATACCACCTGATGGCCAGGAAGAATTGAATGTTTACAAAGAAGAACACTGAAGGATGGAGCACAGATCTAAAGCAACCACACATATTGCTTTAAATTGATTTAAATTTAACACCAGAACACTGAATGTTGACGTAAATGTTGATGATTTTTTGACAGCTTTAAGGTTATTGACCATGCATTGCAATTTAGGGATTATGAAGGACAAAATGACTAGGGACCATGTTAGCGTAAATGTTGGGAACAAAAAGATGCGAGAACAATTATGGGTCATGGGAGAGTTCAAATTCAGAAGCTATCTCACCCGTGAAAGCATTAGAACAATCTGAAAAATGGATGCACAGAATGCTAGTATGAATGCATCCAATCACATTCTTGGTCTAATGTACCTCAGATGAGCAATTCTGGAAATGTTATAAATTATGATAGAGCTGATAAATCTGGAAAGTGTTATAGATGTGGCAGTATAACGCACATTGCATCATATATAGGCTGTCCTGCTATTAATCGAGAATGCAAAAAGTGTGGAAGAGGAGGTTATTTTGTAAATGTTTGCAGGGATGCAAGGAAAAGTACTAGTCAGGTACATGGGAAAGTATCATGCACTGCTGAGAGGTACACTATCAACCCTGGATCTGAGTATGGAAACTTAGTTGAATAATGTAAAGGCATTGTATTGTCCATAGTAAATAGTGAAGCAACCTCCATTTAAGAAATGGTCAAGAAAACTCCAAAACGTGTAGTACGAGTAGTTGGAGTGTATTTAGATCTCATGGTAGATTTGGGGTCTCCTTGGACAATCATTACCAGGGAATATTTCAAGGAAAAATTAAATTAATGATTTTCTGAGTGTTCTTGTTTAGTAAAGATGAAGATGTGCATCGATAAGGTTATACATTGCAGTGAAGGAAGTAAATATGTTTGGTTAGAGAGACCAGTTTAAACTGGGAATTAACTTGAATCCCTGCTCTAGAGAACCAGTATTGTTGAGGCATGAAGAATGTGTTAAACAATTATCATCTCTTGAAAATATTGATGGAGAAGTGCGTGTTAGGGAATGCTTCCAGGAAATTTTCACAGAAAAGCTAGGGAAAGAAAAAAATTACACATAATAGATAAACCTTAAGAAAAATTCAGTACCTATTAAACAGAAGTTGTGGGCAGTTCCCATTAATGTGCTAGATTAATTAAGGGATATGCTCAATTAATTGGTCAGTGAGGGTATTATTGAAGCTATTGAATCAGCTGAATGAGTTCCCCCCATTGTTTTAGTGCGCAAAACTGATCAAAAACTGAGAGCATCTGTCTTATGAGGTGTTTTGGGACTAGCAGCAGGAGCATTATTGAAAAAGAACTCTATCTGAAATGAATTGTTAAAAATACAGCTTTTCACTTGTTTTTTAAAGGCGAGCAGTGTAGGAGCATCTTTGATATGGAGTAGGAGGGAGTTCAAACTTCTAGAAGCTTGAAGGGTGATGGATTTTTGAGCATTGAATGTGAATGTAATTGTTGACTGCCATCCCTTACCCAATACCAATAAGGTTGTGTCCATGTTAGAAGGTGTCACAGACCTGATGTCTGCATATCATCGGACTGAATTGGCTAAAAGATTCAAAGCAATTAGCCACGTTAATTACTCCCCGGAGTTTATAAGAATACACAAGGCTGCCATTCGGGTTGGCTTCTGCAGCCTCAGTTTTTCAGAGGGTGTTGTTTCACACATCCAGAGATATGGACCAGTATGTAAAGTGTTTCGAGGATGACATATTTATATTTTCTAAAAATGAAAAGGAACACATGAACATGTGGAGCATCTGTTTGATGTATGTAATAGGTTGGCTAAACATGGGTTGACACTGACACTAAAGGCACATAAATGTAAAATATTAAAGAAATCTCTAGAGCATCTCAGGCACACCTTGTCTGGTGATGGGGTGATCCTGAAGACATCTAATGTTGAATTCATTGTTAATGCTCCTGCTCTAATCAATATGGAGCAACTATTATCATTTGCTGTTATATGTGAATCCCTCAGCAACTTTGTTGGCAATTTTGCCATCAAAATGGAACCTCTAAGAAGTTTGGTGAGGACATTGTTTTCATTATTTATGGTTAGATCAACAGCAGAGGCATTTGAGAATAGAAAATGTGAATTTGTTGAGGCACCGACCTTAAAGCCATTTTGCATGAAAAACGAATGTATAATTACTGTTGATGCAAGTTTATTTGGTGTTGGAGGGGTGCTATCACTGAGGAGCGGCAAAGAAGAGAGAAATGTTCCTTTTGCATCTCGCACTCTTAATGAGACAGAATCCAGGTATGCAGTTATTGAGAGGGAATTACTTGTGTCTGCGCTATTGAGAATTATCGGAATTACGTTTGAGGCACTACATTTGTACTAAGTACAGATCACAAGCCACTGGTGAACAAACTATCTTTTCCTGCCGAGCTCCAGAGGGGACCGGCAACCAAAAGTATCATAACAGGTAGTTCCACTGCACTGAATTGAATTTCAGATTTGTCCACTTTAAAGGCTACAGCACGTCTGAAAATATGACGAAGACCCATTCTGTTTTGGACCTAAGAAATTTTCTTCAAAGAAAAATCTCACGTGCTCCAAAGCCTTAGTGGGACAAACCTGTGGTAGGGATCCTCTGGGAAGCTCTTTTTCTTCAATAAAATTATAAACTTTTCTTTTGGGTTAGGACTTTGAAATCTTTTCAAATTTTCTGACTACCAGACTTTTACCAGGTCCATCCACTTGCTCCTTCTGACCAGGTATCTGTCACGGTCAACCTAAAATCATGCCTCGGTACCCGGTCCACAGCAAACATTGACCACCATTTGAGCTTTGCACTTTTGGTGTTATTTTCACTTAAGTCTTTACAAATTCTTATCTCCAGTTCCCCTTATTGAATTTGTGTGCCTTTCATGTATGTTTGTTGGATTTGTATTGCTTAGTGTATAGACTTTATTACTCTTTATGTACTGCATAAATAATTTACATACTGGCTTAAGTTAGGCCTCTCTGCTCTGTGCATTGCTATCAGAGTGCAGACCTAAGGTAAATATAGTTATTTTAGGGGTTCACTTTGACAACAATTGTTATTATTTCTCGAGGTGGGAAGTCACCCATTCCACAAAATAATAACCCAATGTCTTACAAGACAGTGTTGCAATAGATGAGCCTCAATAGCAACACCACACCTTTCAATTCATTAAACAACAGGACATATTCTACAGGAGATAGAGACAAATGTTGATATTTTTCACCACCATTGAGATTTGTTAATCAGAATAGAGGACTTCACTATTCCAGAAACCTAGACTGCTTTCTGATTGCATAGGGTTGAAGCAGTAGTTGGTTTGATATATAGCTATTAGTATGATTATGGAAAGGGGCGACCAATCGGTCCCCCCGAACGTATGGTTGAGTACCACGATCCCCCCGGGAAGCCATCTTGGGCGGGAGGCGAGTCTCGGCTGGTATGCCCGAAGCGGCGTAGCCGGGGCGCGCCTTTTTCCCGCCCTAGAGTGGGCTGGCCTAGACACCAACACGGCCGGCCACGCCCTTGGAGGCAGGCGGGGGCAGGTTCACGCCCACCCCGAAGACGGATAAAAGGAGCGGAAGCCAACAAAGCATCCTCTTGTTCCTGTGCTCTGAAGCTGCACCTCCCCGCTGCACGTGAGCTCGAGACGGAACGAAGAGCAATTTTGAGCGTTGTAATCCCTCTTTTTGTCTTACAGATATCCCGTCTAAGAATGCCCAAGAAGGTCGGAAAGCGGGTCGGTACCGAGGAGATGCTCCGCATGCTCATGAAGGAGATAGCCGATCTGAAGAAAAAGGTTAAGGCTAAGGACGGGGAGGGAGGACCGAAACGGCCTTTACAGGGAACAATTCCCGGTGGAAAGAGCAAGAGGCCCAGAAGGGGAGCACTTGGGGGGGAGACCCCGGTTCCCGAAGCGCCACGAGAGGAGCCAACCCCGGCGCAAAAGGAGGGGAACCCAATCCCTGTGGTGGTCACCCCTGCGAACAGGGGGGATATGCGCCACGAGTTAGCGGCGCAATTGGCAGCGTGGTTGGGAAACGATAGCGAGGGCGCCACGGCTGACGACGCCCGGGCAGTGATGAGGCAACTGCGGGAATCTAGGGAGGCTGCGAAGACTCCATCTCCTGTTCCCCCGCAGGTCCCAGCGGTTGGAAGTACAGCAGGCCCAAGTTCGGCGACAAGCGTGGGGTCTACTTCAGGTAAGCGGCCATTGCCGATTGCGGGGGGGGACTCTGCACCTTCTCGAAAGGAGAAGATTGCCCAGCACGTCCCACTAGAAGTCAAGGAATGGATTTGGGCGGACAAATATGTAAACATGTTTTCATTGCTTACCGACCATTACGAGATCGAGCATGTAAAGAGTCAAAAGGAGCTCATGCATCCGAGTGTTTGGCGCGCTAAAATGGCCGCCTTTAAGGTTGATGAGACCATTGGTACTTGGGGCAGAGCGTGGGGAATTTTTACTTCCATCATGGGGGAGCGCAGACCTGAGTTACTGACCGAGTTACCCATTTATCAGTCACGTATTATGGAGTATTCTGTGGCATATGGGGGCAATCAGTGGTTCTGCTATGATAATCTGTTTAGAAAAGCTAAGGAACACAACCCGTTGTTGTCCTGGGACTGTTACGACTCTGTGTCTTGGCAAAAAATGGAGAGTACAGGGATGTTGAAGGTGCTATTAGTAGGGAGTAACGGGGGGGGGAATCCTCCCGCCAAAACTCTGGGACACCCTTTCGGACGGGTACAGGTAACGAGTCCCACACAAAGCCGAGTGGCAACACAGGTAAAAGGGGGATCTGTTGGAATTTTAACAGGGGCAAATGTACCAGGCCCCAGGGGTCATGCAAATTCAGACATGAGTGTGGGGGATGCGGGCAGCCATCCCATCCTGAGTCCATGTGCAGAGCCAAAACGGGTGATAACGGTGGTAAGGGAGGCGCCAAACAGGTCTAATATAGTCCGAGGGGCGCCTTTACCGACCCCGATTGATACCATGGCAATGATTCCTTGGCTCAGCGAATACCCAGATTATGCTTCCGCTGGGGTGTTGCGGAACGGGTTTTCATATGGTTTCCGCATCCCAGTGGGGGATTTTCAGGGGGTACCGGACTGTAAGAATCAAATGTCGGTCTTACAGCACACGGCGGTGGTGCAGGTAAAGATTAGGAAAGAGGTGACTCGAGGTCGTGTCGCCGGTCCATTCGATTTGCCACCAGTTGCTAATTTTGTGTGTTCTCCTCTAGGGGTGGTTCCCAAGAAGGACCCGGGTGAGTTTCGGCTGATACACAATTTGTCAGCCCCACATGGTCTTTCCGTGAATGACGCGATAGACCCGGAAGTATGTTCGGTGCGGTACGCATCTTTCGATGAGGCCGTTGCCATGTTGAATCGCCTGGGGCCCGGGACGCTGATGGCCAAATCGGACATCGAGTCAGCGTTCCGGTTGCTCCCGGTACACCCAGACGATCAGCGTCTCCTTGGTTTTCAGTTTCAGGGTCGCTATTACATGGATAAATGTATGCCTATGGGATGTTCGATTTCATGTGCCTATTTCGAGAAATTCAGTTGTTTTCTGCAGTGGGTATTCACGAGGAAGACAGGTTTTCAACATGTTATGCACTATCTCGATGACTTTCTGTTTCTGGGGGCAGCCGGGGATTCTGAGTGTGGACAGGCCTTACATGAATTTTGTGTCCTAATGAATCAATTTGGTGTGCCATTGGCGCCAGGTAAGACGGTGGGTCCCTCGACCTTAATCGAGTTTCTGGGGATCGAACTCGACTCAGTGGAAGGTTGTTTTCGTTTACCTAAAGAAAAGGTGTTAAAATTCAGGTTATCCCTTGAGACATGTATTCGTGCAACGAAAGTGAACTTACATCAATTGCAACAGGTGGTAGGTCAGTTGAATTTTGCCCTAAGAGTAATGCCGATGGCACGCCCCTTTTCCCGCTCAATTGCACAGTCCATGGTCGGCTTGAAGGAAGGACATCATCGTACGAGACTCTCGGCAGAGGTTCGCCAGGACATGCGCATTTGGATTGCGTTCCTGGCGGATTTCAATGGTCGAATTGTCTGGAATAAACCAGCAGTGTCTTCCGAGGAGTTGGGACTATGGACAGACTCGGCGGGGAGTGTGGGTTTTGGCGCCGTATTGGGTACACAATGGTCGGCTCAAAAATGGCCGTCATGGTGGCATGAGTGCAGGTTGACGAGTAACATTGCTTTTCTCGAACTGTTCCCTATTCTGGTGGCCTTGAAAACATGGCCAGAAGGGTTTAGGGGTCACTCTGTGGTGTTCTGGTCTGATAACATGACCGTGGTTGAGTGTATCAATAATCAGGCAGCACGATGCAAATTGATTCTGAGACTGCTCAAGGAAATTGTGTTGTTATGCATGCAACTGAATGTACTGTTTAGGGCACGACACGTGCCGGGGGTGATGAACCAGGCGGCTGATGCGCTTTCTCGTTTCCGTATGCAGGCCTTCTGGGGTTTTCTGCCCACAGTGGACCCGGTGGCGGCACCCTTTCCCGAAGCTCTCTGGTCTCTCGGTGCCCCGAACTACAAAACCTCGTGGGAGAGAGTTTAGCACCCAGGACGAGGAAGGCATATGAAGGGGCGTTCCGTTCCTATTGGGCCTTTTTGGGTACTGCCGGGAGGGAGCTTTGGGGTCTGGAAGAGTCTGTAGTAAGATTCCTGCTCTCTTTACGTCACGCAGGCAAGTCAGTAGCTACGGCCCAGAGGCATCGGGCCGCCATTTCCTTCATGGCAAGAGCTCATGGGATCCAGGACCCGACAGCGTCTTTCGTTGTGCAGAAAGCGCTACGGGGGTGGCAACGCCTTGAGGGTCGCAAAGTAGACGATAGGCACCCGATAGGTTTGGACAGGTTGACCCTGTTATTATCGGTGCTACCGGTAACATGTTCATCCCAGTACGAAGCAGTGTTGTTCCGAGCCGCATTTGCATTAGCATTCCATGGGGCTATGCGGGTAAGCGAATTAGTGGCAAAGAACAAGCAGGATACGATGGGGGGACTGTGCCGGGAACACATTCAGGTCAGAGAGGAGACGATGACGGTCTCGTTTGTAAAGTCCAAATCCGATCAGGATGCAATCGGGGACTGTGTAATCATCCAGAGGATCCCCGGGTCTGCCATGTGCCCTGTTGGGTGCGTAGAAGCATATTTAGCGCAGAGGGTGGCAGCATGGGGGGGACCTTGTTAAGACACGCTGACGCCACCCCACTGACGAGGTTTCAGTTTCAGCGAGTGCTTGCGATGTCGATTTCTGCCGCGGGCTTGAACCCCGGCGACCTTGGGACCCATTCCTTTCGGATAGGGGCTGCTACGGAGGCTACAGCCAGGGGTCTGAATGTTGATCAAATAAAACGTGTGGGGCGTTGGTCCTCGAACTGTTATAAGAGGTATGTACGGTTGCACATGTTGTGAAGCTGTAACGATGTACTCACGCTTCTTGTTTTTGTTTGGTTTTCAGTGGCGCAAGCCTACAAGGCGGGGCGGACTGTCCAGTCGACCCGACACCGGGGGGCCAGCGGTCAGACATTACCGGCTGTGAAAAAGGAGGTGTGGGTCGTGGGCCACTCATACGTGAGGCGTGCCGCGGACGTATTCAAAGCAGGTGACATGACTCACGTGGCTGGGGAATACGGGTACAGGGTGCCCTTCTACGGAAAGGGCGGGCTCTGTATTGACCAGTTTCAAGCATTTTTCGAGGTTTTGTTAGGGCGGACAAGGTCACCGCCGTCTGTAGTCATAGTACATCTTGGTGGCAATGATTTGGTGACCACTGGTAGACGACTTCTTCTTGAGGCGATGCTTTCCACGGTAAGTTGGTTAGCGAGAAGAGTTCCAGGGTGCACAATTGCTTGGTCCCATATGATCCCACGGAAAGTGTGGCGGGGGGCTATTTCTGTTTCTGCACTGAATCATTCAGTAAGGAAAATTAATAATAAAATGAGTAGATTGTTTCGTTCAAGTACACTGCATTCTGTTTCGCATGGTTGTATTAAAGGGGACAGTATGTATTTGGGGGACGGTGTTCATTTGTCCCGGGTGGGGAACGAATTACTCATAGGAGACTTCATAGCATGGTTAAGGAGTTTACAGCATGACCTTTAGGTAGGAGTGTTTTGTGGGGGGTCCGGATAGCCGGTCAACTATCCGGCCTGTGGCGGTAAGGTCATGATCGGTGAGCAGTAATTGGAAGATCCCTATGAGGGGGCGTCACCCATTACGGATGGGAGCGCGCGGGGGAGGTGGCCAATTGGCCCCTCAATGGGGAGGCGGTCCTGTCTAAGGAGAGGCCGCCGGAAGGAAAGGAAAGGTGGTAAAGGCCCCTTCCTGGATAGGAGGGGCTACGGCCCCTCCTGGGGAATTTCCTGGGGCCAGGACATCTGCGACGGCAGATGGGTAAGTTGTGTGGGGTGCGGGAGGGGGTTTACGCTACCTTTTAGACACCTCACACGAGTCCTCGAACGACCGTTAAATGGCGTCGAGTTTATTTGGGCCCCCGTCAAGTACAAAGGGAAATTGGTAAATGCACTTGAGGTACGCCTCTGTGCGGTCGCCCCTCTCACAAGTGAGGGGGGTATTTCTGGTTTAGGGATCTGACACCGGTTACGACCTTGCCGTTGGCCCTTAACGTTAGGATGTACAATTTCAAGTCAAATGTTTTGTAGGATGTTAGTTCGGCTAGGAGAACCTTTGTATTAGAGATCTGTTAAGGTTAGCCAACATCGTAATGTGGAAATGAAATTGTACATTATATGAAACTGTTATTTTAATGTTTTCTTTTGTTTCATATTTTAATAAATACGGCCGGGAAGGGTGACTCCCTTCCCGCCTTCCAAAAGTTCAAGAACTGTTTCCGGTTTCCCAATTCTTGGGGATTGTGTTGAGAGGGGGTGGCGGGTATCTCGGCCATATGGAAAGAGGCGACCAATCGGTCCCCCCGAACGTATGGTTGAGTACCACGATCCCCCCGGGAAGCCATCTTGGGCGGGAGGCGAGTCTCGGCTGGTATGCCCGAAGCGGCGTAGCCGGGGCGCGCCTTTTTCCCGCCCTAGAGTGGGCTGGCCTAGACACCAACACGGCCGGCCACGCCCTTGGAGGCAGGCGGGGGCAGGTTCACGCCCACCCCGAAGACGGATAAAAGGAGCGGAAGCCAACAAAGCATCCTCTTGTTCCTGTGCTCTGAAGCTGCACCTCCCCGCTGCACGTGAGCTCGAGACGGAACGAAGAGCAATTTTGACCCACCCACCAGCCCCTGAGGACAGCGATTCGTTGTAAATACAGTTGATATAGTATCTTTGGTTTTATCTGCTTTCTTACAGGTTGTGATGGTTGTCGTGAAAGTTCTTAGCGATGCAATAAAGATTGATTATTTTCAGTATGTTTTGCTAATAAAGTAATTTCGAACAAGGATCGATCAGTATTTACGCTTGGTAATAAATGCTGTTTTGCTTTAGAGATCTTAGTAACTTAGGTAGAACTGTCGTATTTATTTTGGTCGGGCGGTAAGGTCATGATCGGTGAGCAGTAATTGGAAGATCCCTATGAGGGGGCGTCACCCATTACGGATGGGAGCGCGCGGGGGAGGTGGCCAATTGGCCCCTCAATGGGGAGGCGGTCCTGTCTAAGGAGAGGCCGCCGGAAGGAAAGGAAAGGTGGTCAAGGCCCCTTCCTGGATAGGAGGGGCTACGGCCCCTCCTGGGGAATTTCCCGGGGCCAGGACATCTGCGACGGCAGATGGGTAAGTTGTGTGGGGTGCGGGAGGGGGTTTACGCTACCTTTTAGACACCTCACACGAGTCCTCGAACGACCGTTAAATGGCGTTGAGTTTATTTGGGCCCCCGTCAAGTACAAAGGGAAATTGGTAAATGCACTTGAGGTACGCCTCTGTGCGGTCGCCCCTCTCACAAGTGAGGGGGGTATTTCTGGTTTAGGGATCTGACACCGGTTACGACCTTGCCGTTGGCCCTTAACGTTAGGATGTACAATTTCAAGTCAAATGTTTTGTAGGATGTTAGTTCGGCTAGGAGAACCTTTGTATTAGAGATCTGTTAAGGTTAGCCAACATCGTAATGTGGAAATGAAATTGTACATTATATGAAACTGTTATTTTAATGTTTTCTTTTGTTTCATATTTTAATAAATACGGCCGGGAAGGGTGACTCCCTTCCCGCCTTCCAAAAGTTCAAGAACTGTTTCCGGTTTCCCAATTCTTGGGGATTGTGTTGAGAGGGGGTGGCGGGTATCTCGGCCATATGTTTGTAAAGGAACTGCCTACTCTATGATATCCATATTGTAACTATTCAGACACAGTTAGCTATCCTTCATTGAAAAATGTATGCATTATCCAAGTATTGATATTTCTGCTATGGTCTTATTTCATACCCACCCATACGCATGACTGCATGTCTTATTCAGAATTCATACATTTGAATATGATCTTCAAACAATTTTTGTCTCAATGAAAGGGAACAAGGGAGATCTCCAAAGTGATCCCTGAACACTACAAGTAATGTACTTAATTTTAGAGGCTGGTGTAATTTTCTTTAATTTGATGACTTTTGCTTGCTAAGAAGGATTTGAGCAATTTGAGCACTTTGTTATGTATCCTGACCCATTTCTCAATCCACTTAGGCAGAATTTTGTTATCTAATATACCATAAGCTTTCGAGGTAAGCAGTTATCTCTGATATCTATCATTGATGTTCCAGTAACTCCCTCAGATCTGAAATGTGTTTGCCTGCCAAGAAGTGACTGTTTTCTTCTACAAATTCTTGTTGTTGCTGCTTGGCCTCGTCTTCTGATATTTTGGTGATAAAAGTTAAAATGTATGTTGTTTTAATGTTTCCTGGGTCTTGTGGATCAGTTGCAGGTGACTTCATTAAAGGGGCTATTGTGTGTTGGGATGTTTTTCTTGAAGGTCAAAGATGCCAGTTATACCATTTACCTCCAAAGCCAGAAAAGGCAGATTTTCCTTTATGGAGGCAACTGTGCAAGGATACTGAGCAGTTTCTGGGATTTTAAGGATGATGGCAGATTCTAGCAGGTGTTTGAAGCTGATGACCAAGAAAAATGTGAAGCAGTTTGGATTGTGGGAGATTTGGACAGATCAACCAAAGGAAATGTGGGCTGTTTGAGTTATCTTTGCAGCTGCTTGTTTCTCATATTGCCATTGTGAGGTTGTAGACCCTCCATTCGAGCTTTTGTCTCAGAACTTTCTTTGCATGTTTCAAACATCTTTCTTGTTTACTGAGAATTTTGGATTTCTGGTTTGTGTGAAGTTATTTTCTTGTATGTATGTATATATGTATTTGGTATGTATGTATTTGTATAGTGTGAACCTAGATAAAGGCAGCGGAGCACTATAAAAGACCAAAAGCAAATGTACAGTCAATAAATCATGAAGAGATATCTAGGTTCTGGTAGCATAAGTCTCTTATTGTAATATAATGTAGTGTTCAATTAAGGGGTATCTCTTCATCTCTTCCCTAAATTGTAGCAAGGTTGGACCAGTCCTGATGGATAAAGAAATGGTATTCTAGATTCTGGGTGCATAGATGGAGAAGGCCTGTTGCCTTGTAGTCTCTTTCTTATGCTTTATTTTCTCCAGTTCAATTTGATTTGAAAAACTTTATTTGGTTCGAAGTACAAATGTCCCTCATTCATAGTAAATGATGCAGCTTGTGTTGTAGATTGTGTGCCAGTGGATGAGCCACTGCAGTACTACTGGAGTGATTTATTGTGCTCAACTTTCTTCAGACTATGGATGGGAAGTGCAATGTAAGATGCCCCAGGCCATGGGGCATGAGGACTTGAATAGATGGTTTGATTTAATTTTACTGGCAAAAGAGTGTGATGCTGTTTGGTACAGAGTAGTGGCACTAGGTCTCTTTTCTTTTCTTGGCCATGTATTGCCTAAGAGTGAGGTTTCTGCCCAGGGTGAATTCAAGTGGCTTGCCACTGGGTGAAATTGGGGGTTTGAGGACATTAAGGTTCATGTCATTGAGACAGGTATGAGCTATTTGTTGCTTATTGTGCTTAGTAAATAACGCATATTCTTTCATTGGTGGATTGTGCTGCAGGTAGGTGCTGGACATCCAGGTTTGAATTAGATTAGGCAGATCTGCATAAGGGCTTTGCAAGTCTATATGTTGGAATTTACACAATCATTCTTTTTAGTGTTGGTTGGTGCTCTACTGAACGATTTGGTGTCCATGTTCTGCATGGATCTGCTTTCTAGCACTCAAGTAGAGTCATGTTTAGTGTTATCTTGATTTTGTTATGGAGAGTTTTGAGCCGCATACCTAAGTTAGTGGTGGCTGTGTGAATCGGATAGTTCGCAATTGGGAACATTACATGTAAATGTTCTGTTGCCACAATTGTGTTGGTTTTCATGTTTAGTGATTTAATTTTGGTTTGTCTGCAGTCAGAATTTGCAATGTCTAAGATCAGAAAACAACAAATCTATGATTCAGATTTCATAGCCTAACTACGCACTTCCCCTGAGGCGGAAAGCCGGGGGCGCTCTCCTCTATCTTTTAAATTGCGCATTGCACTCTGTTGGTATTTGCTCTTAAAAACTGTATATATTTTATTGTGTTCACTTTTAATACCACTTCTGTGCACGGTTTTGACAAGGCGAGATTTATATCGCCTGAGGGTCCCTGCACGCCTCTGCCCACCGGCGCAGCCGATCTTGACGCTGACGCCGGCACGCAGAGGGACAGCCGCCATCTTGGGACAGGCAGGGTAGCGGTCCAGTTTCTGGCCGCCTCCCGCCCTCCCGTGTTTATTTAAGGCGCATTTGCTTAGTTGATTTCAGACTAACTACGCACTTCCCCTGAGGCGGAAAGCCGGGGGCGCTCTCCTCTATCTTTTAAATTGCGCATTGTACTCTGTTGGTATTTGCTCTTAAAAACTGTATATATTTTATTGTGTTCACTTTTAATACCACTTCTGTGCACGGTTTTGACAAGGCGAGATTTATATCGCCTGAGGGTCCCTGCACGCCTCTGCCCACCGGCGCAGCCCATCTTGACGCTGACGCCGGCACGCAGAGGGACAGCCGCCATCTTGGGACAGGCAGGGTAGCGGTCCAGTTTCTGGCCGCCTCCCACCCTCCTCATGTACATTAACAGATGGACTTCCCGTCCGCGCAGCGGGTGGGCGCAGCGGGCGCGCCGAAGGCGCGCCTAAGGCAAGCCCGTCTGCGCCCATCCGCGCGTGGCCCGTGCCTAGTGCCGGTCCCCCTGTCCATCGCTTAGCGGCTCCCAGCGTTACCTGGTCTAGAAACCAACTACTACAATTGAGACCTAGGGTTTGTACTATGACCCCCTTATGCTGCCCTAGCCATTTAGAGGATTCCTCTTTCGAATGCCCGCATTGTGCTTTTAGACTGTTGCCAGCTAGAAAACGTTTATTTTACTATTGTAATATAAGTAAACGTCATACGCAAGCGACTACGCTCAAAATGGCGTTGGTTAACTGTCGTTCGCTGCCACGCCATGCGGGTGAGATATGGTCATCCCTTACTTCTGATGCTTGGGATGTGCTGTTTCTCACTGAGACTTGGTTGAAGGATTCCTCAAACCCTGACATTCTTTTGGCCACTCCCCCTTGCTACCTTCTTAAGGGTTGTCATCGCGATGGTGACCAAATGGGTGGGGGTATTGCTATTATAGCCAAGGCCCATCTTAAATTGACGACTAGTAAACTTGGGAACATTGGAAAAATTGAAGCCATGTATTTTACTTTGGCTGATTCCGCGGCCGTCATTTTAGCTGGGATTTTGGTATATAATCCACCCACTGCCTCGTCTTGCTCCCTCACGTCTCTGGTACATCTGATTGCAGACCTATCCCTTAAACACTCGCATTTTATTTTACTTGGTGATTTTAATTTACACGTGGATGATCCTCTATGTACGCAGGCCACCCAGTTTTTAGATACCATGAAGGGACTGAATTTATATCAATTAGCTCAGGGCCCAACGCACACAGCAGGTCATACACTGGATTTAATTTTCTCCAGGCACTTGGACATCATGCTTTATCCTCCCCTTCCTCTTACCTGGTCGGATCATTATCTCCTTCCTTTTGATCTTACTCTCACTTTGGCACCTATTCCTATCGCACTTAATAAGGAGTACGGGAGAAAGTGGCACAAAGTTACTTGCACCACTTTGAGTCCCTTATTCCTCTATGCGGAACCCTTGTCTTGTAATATTGATGAAAAAGTGTCTAAGCTTAACTCAACTCTGCTGCGTGCCATAGATTCTATTGCGCCCCTCCGACCAATCACTTCTGCTAGATCTCGTCCTTCGGCTCCCTGGTTTTCCTCGATTCTCCGGGAAGAGAAGAGCCGCTGTAAAAAACTTGAACGCCTATGGCGGAAAGGCTATGATTCAGAGGCCAAATCTATCTATAAAGTCGCCCTAAGAAAATTTTTGTCCTTAAAACGGTCGACAATGAGAGATTTCTTTTCTCTTCAAATCGAGAAATCTAAGAACTCTTCCAAATCCCTTTTTTAAATTGTGAAGGACTTTTCGCATCCAGCCGCTTTGTCCTCCCAGATCCCGGCTAGCCAGGCACTATGTAATGGTCTGTCTGACTACTTTCAGGAGAAGATTGAGACCATCACATCTTCCTTCCCAGAGGAGGGAACTTTACCGACCCCTTGTGTGATAGACGAGGATATTCCCTCCCTTGAGTCCTTTAAAGAGATGACTATTGAGTCCTCTCAGAGATTAATTACCCTATGTAAATCCGGTTCCCCTCTTGACCTTATTCTGGCTAAAATGATGGGAAATTTAGCCCCTATATTGATTGCACCTCTCCTTTCCATTTGGAACTGCTCTCTTGGCTTAGGTCAGTCAGTTCCCCTCTGTCTGGAAGGAGGCTATGCTCGTCCCCATCCTGAAAAAGGCGAATTCAGACCCTGGCCAATTTACTAACTATCGCCCCATCTCCCTTCTCCCTCATTCAGCTAAGATCTTGGAGAAAGCTGTTCAACTGCAATTGGCAGAATTTTTGGAGACTAACATGCTCCTACACGATTCCCAGTCGGGATTTAGAGCTGGCTTTAGTACGGAGACGGCTCTCCTGGAGGCCTCCGAGACTATCAGAGAGTGTGTGGATAGGGGCGAGGAGGCTATGTAAGTCCTCCTCGACCTATCCGCCGCCTTTGATATGGTTTCCCATGCGATTTTATTGGATCGCCTGAGCCAGGTGGGTATAGGTGGTACAGTGTTAACCTGGATCAGCTCTTTTTTGAAAGATCGTTCTCAGAGGGTTTTTTTAAGGCCTTTTAAATCTGCTGGGAAACCCCTTCTCTGTGGTGTCCCCCAGGGCTCGGCCTTAAGCCCTCTGTTATTTAATGTGTACCTTGCTCCACTGGCCAAAGTGGTAGAATCTTGGGGAGTCAGAGTGATCTCCTATGCTGATGATACTCAGCTGGTGTTTTCTTTTAGGGATCACTCTAACACCTCCTTTGCCAACTTTCACCAGTGTCTGAATAACATATGTAATTGGATGACCACCAACCACCTCAGGCTTAATACTGACAAGACGGAGGTAATGTTTTTTAATCAGAAAATAACTATTCCCTCTAGCCTTTGGTGGCCAACGGCTCTTGACCCCCCCCCTATTCCAGCTCTCATTGTTCGCAATCTGGGTTTCCAGTTTGATAACACCCTTTCCTGCACTCCCCACATTAACAAAACTACCTCTGCATGCTTTGCGAAATTGTGTATGATTAAAAAGATTCTTCCATACCTCCCTCTAAATGCTCGTAGAACTGTGGTCCAGGCATTAATCACGTCTCACTTGGACTATGCTAACAGTCTCTACGCTGGTGCTCCTCTGTACCAGATTGAACGGCTGCAGATTGTGCAGAATGCTGTGGCAAGACTGATTGGAAACATTCCATATCGTCAATCTGTAGCATCTTATTGCAAAAAATTGCACTGGCTCCCTATTGCACGACGTATCCATTTTAAGATTTTAATACTTGCTTTTCGAGCCTTGAACAACCTCGGCCCAGGCTATTTGAAAAAACGGCTTGTCTTATCTCAATCTGTCAGAGCCTTACGTTCCAATAGTCTACGCCTTGTGGTTGTGCCACGCTTCCATCTTTCTAGAGTGGGCGGTAGAGCTTTTGGAGTATCAGCCGCCAGACTTTGGAACAATCTTCCCTTGGATCTTAGATTTGTCCCCACTGAACCCATCTTTCGCCGCAAACTTAAGACTTGGCTGTTCTCCTCTTAAATTTCTGTTTTCACTTTTTCATTCTTGGGCTTGTTAGTTGTTAGCGCCGGGACACCCCCTCGGGGGTAGCCGTGCGCTCTATAAAACCCAAAAAATAAAATAAATAAATAAATAATAGCTGGTATTTAGAGATTAGTTAAGCATAAACAGCAAATCCAACATTTGCACAGCTGAATACTTTATTTTTAGATTGGCAGTGTGAATCCTGGAGACTGTAAGCTTTTGACTATTTCTGATGCATGGAAATTCTTCTTGCGCCGTGGAGATGCGGTGAGAAAACAGCTGCAAGAAGAGCAATGCGTTGATTTCAGTAGTTCTTTTAGTTTCTTTTTGCTTCCAGCTCCCAAACGGCATCAACAATCTCCAGAGGCCCAAAACTGGCACAGACACCTCTTGGCAAGTCAGAACTCACAGCAGAAAAGTTCAGTGGAGCTGGGGTGAAGTCTCTGTGTCCCTGAGACTTCAGAACATGAGACCATCTCACTTCAGGCCCTTGAAGATCTCCTTCAAGCAGGAAAAACAGCACACAGCAAAGTACTTCTCCTTTCCTTGGCAGAACCAGCACTTGCAGGCCAACCCCAGACCCACAGCAAGGGTGGTACTTCTCCTCAGTCTTTCCAGCTCTTTTCCTTGGTAAAGGTTCCTCTTGAATTCGAGGAATGATCTAAAGTCTGAGGTTATGGGTCTGATACTTATACCCCAAAATGTTGTTCTCTTTGTGCAAGGGGCTCTGATCCCAGTTCAAACCAGTTCCAGGGGCACTCTGCAAGTGCACAACACCATCCATTGTCAGTATTAGCCTTGGCTTCAGACACACCACAGGGGGTGGGGCCAGCATTGTGGAAGGCAGGCACAGCACTATTCAGATACAGGTGCTACTCCTCCCACCACTCCAAATGCAAATCGGGTCTAATCAGCCTTGTGCTGACTCATCCAAACCCCTGGAGCCACTGCACCTTCCCAGCCCCTGTCGCTCCAAAGACAGACAGTCAGTCAAGAAACAGGCAGAGGCACACAGGATGGTAGAACAAGAAAATAGTACTTTCTAAAGGTGGTATTTTCAAACTCACAATTTAAAAACCATCTTTACTAAAAGATGTGTTATTAAATCCTGAGTTCAGGATACTAAACTCAATTTGTCGATCTTATCCGTATGGGAAAATAAGCTTGTAAAATGTTACAAAGCATTCTCCATTATGTCCATTGGGGCAAATTAGCCTTTCATTGTGAAAAACGAAATTGGCAGTATTTCACTATCATGACATGTTACACACACCAGTACATATCTTACATTTCACATTCAGTGCACCCTGCCCAAGGAGGTACCTTGGGCCTATCATAGGGGTGTCCTATGCATAGGAAAAGGGAAGGTTAGGGCCTGGCAAGTGAGTGCACTTGCCAAGTTGACATGGCAGTTAGCAAACTGCACACAGGCACTGCAGTGACAGGCCTGAGACATCTTTTCAGGGCTACTTATGTGGGTGGCACAATCAGTGCTGCAGGTCCACTAGTAGCATTTGATTTACCAGCCCTGGCACACTCAGTGCACTTTACTAGGGACCTACTGGTAAAACAAATTTGCCAATCAAAGAGAACCAATCACAATATCAATTTACACAGGGAGCACTTGCAGATTGACACTAATCAGCAGTGGCAAAGTGCCCTAAGCATCTAAGCCAGCAAAAACGAAATCCAGCACAGCATCAAAAACACAGGGGGTAGAAGCGAAAAGTCAGGGAAAACAATGCCAAGGAAATCTGGGAGTTCATATTTTGTGTATTCATGCACTGCATGAGCAATGTTTGCCCTGCCGTTCACAGACATTGGTCACACGGGCTTTCGTCAGGGTGTGGTACATAAGGTAATTTATTTGTGGGAACAGCTGGGTCAAATGGGTATCTCAAGTTGAGAAACAATGCAAAATCCCAACGACCCTCGTGTAGAACCAAAGAGTCTGCTGAACCTACAGGAGTTGTGTCTAGGCCGATTTTAAAGGAGGTATATACTAGGGAGAGTTAAGTTCAAGTGCAAGTCCATGATTACATTAATGCAGGACATCCACTGTAGATATATAGCTCTCTGAGAGGCTTATTGTTTGAAATTCACCCAGAAAACACAGAATAGCTCTTTCTAATGAAGAATGCAACTGGCAGACCGAGTCAGCTGCTGCTAGTCGGAGGCAATGCACGTCATTTGTGAGTCTTCCCAAAGGGATGAGGCGTTCCAGGGTGAACACAAGGAGCATACTGTAAAGCAGGCTTTACCTACTGCTGTGTCAAACAATGCTGCCAGCATCAGAGACAGAATAGGGAGAACGGTGCTGAAATGGTGAACTCAGTGTGCTCCCAGCGGGTGGCTTCTGGAGGTTTTATTACATTTGTATCTGAGCAATACTACAAGGCAATCAATGTATCTCTTTGACAAACTCTTATCTGTCGACAGGCAGCCTCCTTGTTTTTTGAGATCTGTCACAAATGACGTTGGTTATCGAGTGGTTGGATGTATTTTCCATGCTTAATTAAATCTTTAGTTCCTCCTGTCCCTGGAAAGTAGTTAACTGGCAAATATAGAGTGACTAATGCAAAACAGCTGTATTCATGATGAGACACAATTAAAAATTCGATATCTTATCTTGCGCAGCCAGTGACTCTGCTCCCAATAGTCAACATTCGCCAGTGTCTGAGTAAGTGCCTTTGGGAATGTAAAGGCTCATACATTCTGCGCATTTGGATGAGATTCTCTACATTTCCAGAAAGTGGAAATGTATATAGAATGACGGCAATCGCGTGCGCTCATCTTTTTTGAAATGGGCCTGCCACAAGATGGTTCATTGAAACCGTGTCGTTTAAAAAAAAAAGAAAATCGTTAACAATTTCTGAAAATTCAAACATTATTGAATATGTCAAATGTGTGACAGCATTATCTAAATGCGTTTATGGTGCCTGGGATAAAAGAATATACAAAATTGTTTTTGAATTAAAGGACTGGTTTACATTTTAGGCTCAATAGGTGTTTTTCCTGGGCAAATGATGAAAGTTAACTACAGGGAAAGCATTTGCCTACGACTGAACTCCCGAGATTTTTTTCCTGTGATGCCTGTTGTTGATCTTAAGTACGATTATTTTCCTCTGCAGTAAAGTCAATAGATAGAGGATCACATTAACAAATTCCTAGGTTAAAAAGTAAAGTTTCTGCTCCCAATGGATTCCTTTTACCTTTGAAATGATTGCTGACATTTTGGGGAATTACCACAAACCTAAGGAATACCTAAGATTGTCTCTAAAAGTCCTAGGTTTTCTTGCTTATTTCATTGTACACCATTTATAAACCAGGTGAGTTGTTTTTTTAATTTTGAACAAACATCAAAAGCTTATTTGCCAATATTAGACTGTTTCATGTGAAGAAACCACTTCCTATGCATGCTCTTTAAATATGTTAACCACATATATTAATGAAACATTAAATATGTTAAAATTCTGGAATGGCACATGCATTTTTCAAAAGGAAATATTGACATATGCTTCCATTGCTAGAAACTTTCTCACAAACTTTCAGAAAACCCACTACTAACTTCAGCGAAACTCACTGTTTAGGAGAAGGGAGTTGATATGAATTAACTTATCCCACACTTAAATCGTATCTTTAATAACACCGAGCATGCAAATTGAGCAAACCTCGCCCTCCTTAGAAGAGTTGCCTTCATCCTTCCATTTTCCTCCCTCCATCTATCCATCTTTTCACCTTTTTACCTATTCATCCGTTTGTCTATCCATCCCTTATCCTTTCGATCCACTGCATCATCCACCCAGCATCCATCCACCCATCAATACATCTTTTCAAACTCTAATGTATAAATCACCCTTTCACCTATCAAAATAGTCATGTATCTATGAATCCATCATTTTACCCACCCATTCTTTTGCTCTTTCCTCTATCCATTCTTCTTTCTTGCATCCTTCCACCCTTTGATAAGTCTTCCTTATTGACTTTCCTGTTTTCTTTCTTTCAAACTTCCTTCCTCCTTCACTTTTTTCATGACTCTTTAATTTATTATTAATTTTTATTTTCCAATTTTAAAGTGCTCACTGCTCAGCTACCATATAGCACTCAGACTCTGAAGGTACAGCCTTGGTGAAGAGAGTGGTAATAGCTTAAGCTAAAACAGCCAGGTTTTAGGGTTTTTCCAAAAGACATAGGTCTTCACACTCCCGTTCCATGATAACCTTTTTTCTTTGCTTAGTGATAGATTTGTACACTCTCCTGCATGCCTTAGGACCCTTTAAGAGCATGCTACTCACCTGTAAGGGTCTCGAGGCGCGGGGGGGGGGGGGTCGGGGTTGCAGCTACAGCTCGAACAGCCAGGTCTTGAGCATCCTCCTGAAGGTTAGTAGGTCTTCGGTCTGCCGTAGGAGGATGGGGAGGGTGTTCCAGGACTTGGCGGCGAGGTGGGGGAATGTCGTTCTCATAATGCAGGGGACAGTGGTGAGGGCGAGGTCGGCGGAGCTGGCGGGTCAGGGTGTAGAAGTTGAGCCGTTTGTTGAGGTATGCTGGACCGGTGTTGTGAAGGGCTTTGTGTTCATGGGTGAGGAGCTTGAAGGTGATCCTCTTGTTGACGGGGAGCCAGTGCAGGTCTCTTAGGTGGGGTGTGATGTGGCTGTGGCATGGGATGTCGAGGATCAGGCGGGCCGAGGCGTTCTGTATGCGTTGCAGTTGTTTCAGTAGTTTGGCTGGGGCTCCCGCGTAGAGGGCGTTTCCGTAGTCCAGTCTGCTGCTGATGAGGGCCTGGGTGACCGTTCTAGTGTCTGTGGGGATCCACTTGTAGATCTTTCGGAGCATGCAGAGGGTGTTGAAGCAGGAGGATGAGATGGCGTTGATTCGCTTGGTCATGGAGAGTGTGGGGTTGAGGATGAATCCCAGGTTGCGTGCGTGGTCGTTGGGTGTTGAAGCAGCTCCCAGGGTGGTCGGCAACCAGGAGTCATCCCAGGCTCAAGGTGAGGAGCCGAGGAAGAGGACCTCCATCTTGTTCGAGTTCAGCTTCAGTTGGCTGTTCTTCATCCATTCGGCGACGGCTTTCATACTTTCGTGGAGGTTGGTTTCGGCAGTGACAGGGTCCTTGGTGAGTGAGAGGATCAGTTGTGTGTCGTCGGTGTAGGAGATGATGTTGTGGTCGCAGTCTGGCAACGTGGGTGAGTGGGGCCATGTATATGTTGAACAGTGTCGGGCTGAGCGAGGATCCTTGGGGTACTCCGCAGATGATCTTGGTGGCTTCGGATCAGAAGGGAGGGAGGCAGACGCTCTGTGTTCTGCCGGAGAGGAAGGAGGTAGTCCAGTCCACAGCTTTGCCTCAGATTCCTGCATCATGGAGGCAAGCGCGTAGGGTGTGGTGGCAGACAGTGTAGAAGGCGGCTGACAGGTCCAGGAGGATGAGAGTAACGGTCTTGCCATTGTCCAGTAGGGCCCGATGTTATCGGTGGCTGCGATGAGGGCCGTCTCGGTGCTGTGGTTGCTGCGGAACCAGACTGTGATGGGTCCAGGATGTTGTTCTCCTTGAGGTAGCGGGTCAGCTGTTTGTTGACCGTTTTCTTTATGACCTTCTCCGGGAACGGGAGCAGGGAGATAGGCCGGAAGTTCTTGAGGCCCTTGGGGTCTGGTTTGGGCTTCTTGAACAGGGCGTTGATCTCGGCATGCTTCCAGCCCTCCGGGAAGGTCGCGGTTTCAAAGGAGATGTTGATGGCTTTGCAGAGGTAGGGTAAGATGGTGGTGCTGGCTTTGTTGAAGATGTGGTGGGGGCACGGTTCTGACGGGGAGCCGGAGTGGATGGTGCTCATGATTTTGATGGTGTCGTCGTCTGTGATGTTGGTCCAGGTGACAAGGGGGTCGCCATGGGCAGTGGCCGAGGGGTCTGAGGTGTTGCGGTCTGTGGAGGAGGCCTGGTTGTCGAAGCTGTTGTTGATGTCTGTGATTTTGTGATGGAAAAAGGAGGCCAGGGAGTCGCACAGGTCTTGCGAAGGTGGGATGTCGCTGGTGCTGGCGTTGGGGTTGGAGAGTTCCTTCACAATGTTGAAGAGCTCTTTGGTGTTGTGTGCATTGTTGTCGAAGAAGTCCTTAAAGGAGGTCTTATTGGCGGACTGGATGAGGTGATGATGCTGGCATATGGCGTTCTTATGGGCTGTTTGGTTCTCTGGTGTTTGTTCATGGCACCATTTCTTTTCCAGCTTTCAGCAATTTTCCTTGGAGGTCTGGAGGTCCGCGGTGAACCAGCCGGCAGTCTTGTTCTTGCGGCTGCTGGAGTGATTCTTGATCGGGGCGAGGGTGTTGGCGCAGTCTTCGATTCTGCGTCTGAGGCTGCTGGCAGCGGCGTCAGGGTTGGTGGGGTCTGTGGGTGGACTCTGGGCGAGGGTGGTGTGTAGCTGGTCTTCTTTATTTTGCTCCAGCAGTGTTGGGGGAGCTGTTGGGTGCGGTGGTGCGTGGTAGGCTTCTTGAAGGAGAAGTGGATGCAGCAATGATCAGTCCAGTGGAGTTCGGTGGTGTGGCTGAAGGAGACGTGGGGGCTTGCGGAGAAAATGGAATCAATCGTTTGTCCGGTGGAGTTGGTGGGAGTCGTAACGAGCTGTTTGAGTCCGAGGTTGGCAACGTTGTTGAGCAGGTTGGTGGAGTTGGTGTTGTTGTTTTTCTCGAGGTGAAAGTTCAGGTCCCCGAGGAAGATGTAGTCCGTGGACGTAAGAGTGTGCGTGCTGAAAAAGTCGGCGATGGAATCGCTGAACTGTGCCCGGGGTCCGGGAGGCCTGTATATCATATTTCCTCTGAGGGTGGTGTTGGGATCAGTGTTGATCTGGAAGTGCAGGTGTTCGGCGGTGTTGAGTGTGTCGATGGAGTTGGTTGAGATCTTGAGGGTGGACTTGTGGACGATGGTGATTCCACCTCCTACTCCTTTGCTGCGGTCTCTGTGGGTGATCTTGTAGCCGTCCAGGATGGTTATGGTGATGTCGGTAGCCGAGGAGTCGTTCATCCAGGTCTCGGTCAGGAAAGTGTTGTCCGGGGAGGATGTGTTGAGCAGGTCCCAGACTTCGAGTTGCGTCCTGTCCTGGTGGGTGGATTGGTAGGTCTGATGCTGGTGAAGCTGCAGTTCAGGCAGGAGAAGGGTCCTTGGATACGCTTTGGGGTGGCCTGGAAGCAGGAGTGTGTTCGACCAGTGTTGAGCATGTGGAGGGTGCTGGCATTGTAGTGGAGTCGGGCGTTGTGGTGGTGTTCATGGGTGCCAGAGGTTCTGGCGCTGAGCGTGGTCCAGGTGTGGATGGGCGCAGACGGGCTTGCCTTAGGCGCGCCCACTGCGCGTGTCCGTTTTGTAACTGCGCAGCGGTTGCTATAAGAAGGGGAGGTGGGTGGGAGCAGGGAGGGGGCGGGTGCGGGCTGGATCGGTGGGTGGGGCCGTAGGGGCTGCAGCGGCAGGAAAGCGAGAAAAACAATGAAGGTGCCTGAAGGGAGGGGTGCACAATACCAGAAATACAATACAATTTAAAATTAAAACTTAACGCAGACACAATATGGGGCACATGAAAGGTAGCAAGACAATTACGGCGAGCTCAGGATGGCAGGAGCAGTTACCGCAGGGCGGACTGCTGGCTCAAACCAGGAGCTGGGAGGCAGTAAAGAGTACGGCATGCGGTAGAGGATGCTGGAGAGAGTGCTGACCTTGAACCAGAGGTCAAGGCTTCACCTTGACTCCTACTCTGCATTGAACCGTTATGTTGTCTGAATTCCACTTAGCTAAGCTGCCGTAAATGTCTAATACCAAACTATCCTGTGAGCTATTGTCAAGACAGAGTGCAATATCTTCTGCACCTTCTGCATACCGCTTGTCTACAAAAACCTCTGATAGCACCTTCTTCCACTTAGTTCTACGTGCTTGGACTCTTGGTTTAAATTCCCTGTTCGATAGGCTCTTACCCTCTTCCCCAGGAAAAGCTTGAACCCTAACCAAATCCAATATTAATGGATTGTGATCGCTAAAGCTGCTCCAACAAGTTTTTAATTTGTTCACAGCAGGAAAAAAGAGTGGATAACAGAATAAAATCAATGGTAGAGGAGCAACCCCTTACAGAAAACTTGGAACAGGTCTACTTCGCCCAAACCTTCAAGACAGTGCAAATTGTTGACTGCGAGTAGACCCTCTATCCGAAGACCTAGTGCCATGTGTTCAAAGGGGGCAGTCGAAGAGAAAGCATCCCAGGGGCCTTTTACTACATCGCAGTTGTGCTGACAAAGGGGTTTGTTAAAATTGCCTAGGAATATAACTTCATAATATGGGCTTGCCATCTCCCCATAATGATTAAGAAACCCCTCTAGTGAAGCAATGTGTTCAGTGTCAGTGTTTCTGCAGAAAGAATTATAGAAATTTACTACCAACAAAGGGGAACAATTGGTAAATGTTAGCTCCAGTGCTAGTAGATGAGGTGAGTGGCAGGCCATCACTTTGGTGGTACAGGAGATTTTAAGCAATACCAGAGTGAGGAGCCACCCTTTGCATGACCTGCTGTGGAGGGAGAAGCAGCTTTAAAAACAGAAGTAAATCCGTCCAAAACAAAGAATCAGATGTGTCCCTGGTTCCCTGCAATGAGATTAAATTACAAAACCCAACTGTCACTAGCCACTGAGCATCATCTCTTTTGGCCCTCATACCCGCAATATTCCAAGTCATTATCTTCATGATTAGTGGGGTAGTGGTGTTCATCTGAGGACGAGAGATGGGCACAACAACTGCTGATAATGCGGGCCCTAAGGGTTGTTGTATCATTGTGTGGTACCATTTGTCAATCTATGTTGTCTAAGCCCATCAAGGGTTATAATTTATTGGCGCAGAGAATGGCTATCATAGTGCTCAGACTCTGTGGAGTCCTTACTGGAAAGGGGGCGCCGTTGGCATAGCAACTAGCTGGAAAAAAAGAACTGGTAGGATAGAAGAATTTAAGGGGGACAATCCTGATTGTGGTTATGGCTTCTTGGGTACAATAGTTCTCAACCAAAGCTTTTGTGTATTTAGAATGTCTTAGTTAACAACAATATATTCTCCCTCAAAATTTTGGCTTACACTAGTGCCAACCCACTCTTCTTGCCATACTGATGTATGGTGACATGTAGTGTCCATTTACTATTGTATTGTCACACCAGTGAGAAACCTTGTGCATCAGATCTACAGTGGTCTCTTTTGCGCCCTGCTTAATAGAAGAAAAGCCTGTCAGGATAACCAACAAGGGAGCTGACACTGTGAGCAAATTTAAATAATTAATATCCCCAACTAACATTTGGTGAGGTCTAGTTAATTTATAACCATTAGCTCTGGGCCCTCCAGACAAATGATCGGCTCTGGTGACGGCCCTCGGGCCAGCAGGATGCCTCTGGGAAGCTGTATAAACTGCCACACCAACAGTTGTAGAAGAACCAAGAACCCTAGGATCTTGAGCACTCTCCCAGGTGGGTCATTTAGCTATCAGTCCTGACTGTGTTGTGTCACTATGCGCACTAGGGTTGCTCCACTCCCATAAGAGGGCTGTGGGTGCGGGCCCAGCAGTATGACTGGTCCTGCAGCTGCCGAAGCTGCTTTCTCAATGGAAGATCTATGTTTGGACGGAGTGAGATGGGTGAGAAGGGTGAGCATGGCCTCTACCCCAAGAAGCAGTGACACAATTGGGGCCAGTAATGATTTCACCAGAGATTCAAACCTAGGAATTAGTCTATCCATAGCCTGGTCCAGATCAAAATGATCCTGCGTTGCCAGGCCCGCCGTCTTCCTAGGAGGCTGGGCAACCTTTTTCCCTTCTTTTTTACAGGTTGTTCAGACAAAATGTTAATATTTTCTTGGGCTATCTCTACATCATTACTTTATAAAAGATATGCAATAAGGATTACTGTGGTTAAAGAACTAAGTGGATATCCTATTGTCAATGTGGTGAAAAGGCTATTGAGAGCAATTTGTAGGCTCCATGGAAAATTTCCTCTCAGTTAGGGGGAGACAACTTTTACAACGCGTTCATTACACCGCACGACCTTTACAATGTGTTTGTTACAACGACTGCATTGTTACAAAGCAGTACCATTACGATGCAAGTCATTGCAACGACTTGCTCTAGATGGCACTCTAACCTAAGGAATTGTATAATTTACTATTCCAAAACCTTCCCTACTGTTGAACACACTGGAGTTGAAATAGTAAATTTAACAATTCCTAAGTCCAGCGCACCATCAATGCAAGTCGTTGTAACAACTTGCGTTGTAATAGTGCTGTATTGTAGAAATGCGGTCATTGTAACAACCGTGTTGTGTAAAGGCACGCGATGTAATGACTCACATTGTAATGAGTCATATTCCAGTTAGGGCTATTTCCTTAGAGATGACGTTGGGCGTCCTTGCTTTAAAGGAGTCTAAGATGGTTACCGTGTCCCGTCCAGAGCTACCCGCATTAACCTTCCTCTTGCCCATGATTTTATACGAGATATAGCTCCTGGGGCAAATAGTTCAGTTGCAGTTTAGAACTGCAGCTACGTGTGGGTCCTCATGTAGTTCATTGGGGGTATTGCTTTACCCTGTACACCTTCAGGACAACACCAGAACAGACCATACATTGCCTGTATGTTGAAAGTACAGAGAGTAAATAAGATTAGTATAAAGCAATACCTTGAGTTGACTATGTCAACTATAGCCCAGCAGGATTGCAGAACCAAGAGCGGTGACCCAGCCCAGCCTCATCCGGTCTCTTGGCACGGTTTTCACCTGGGCATGTGCCCAGGTGTGTCCTGCGCGACGGGAGCCCCAGCCAGCTACAGTGGGCGCATCTGGGCACGAGAGCAGCATTGTGGGTGGTGGCTTGCCACAGGTGTATCTGGGGCTTCTGGTTCTCCTTCCCCCTCTTGCAGCAACAACATGCATCCCGCACAGCTGGAGCCCCAGCCAGCCAAAGTAGGTACCTCTGGGCACGAGAGTGGTAACGTGGGTGACAGCTTGCTGCAGGTGTATCTGGGGCCTATGGTTCTCCTGCCCCCTCCTGAAGCAACGAAGCAACAACTGCTGTCCAGTGCATCAGGAGCCCCAACCAGCAAAAGTAGGCACCTCCGGACATGAGAGCAGCAGCATGTGTGGCGACCTGCAGCAGATTTATCTGGGGCCTGAGGTTCTCCTACTCACTCTTGCAGCAGCAACAGCCTCCCCAGGTGTTGGCCACTTTTACCATGCCTTTAAGGGACAGTACAACAACTGGTTAGCAGAAGAAAAGTGCACAGCATCCTAAAAGCCAACAAAAACTGGTTCAGCAAAGGAAGGAACATTTGGGGTGACACTAGATAACGTGCCATTTCCAACAGGGAAAATAGTATGTGACAAGCTACCTAGGTGTGAGAGAGTGAAATTTTATTTTTCATTTCTGGGTCCCAGTGGACTGTAAATGAAAGCTCCCTAGATGTGCTGGGTGGGATCGATCATTAGGTCAAATAACATACCTCGTGATTTGGAGAATGCATCTGGTAGCGTTATGAAAGTGTAAATAATTTTGAACACAATTGCAATACTGCCCCTGTTTTGTGTTCTCAATCTTTCCTGATCAATTTGTCATTTTTGGGAATGGACAATTCGATATTGGGTCCTGAGGTCGAGTTTTGTCTTGTTTAGTCATGTGTGCATAAGAAAAAGGAAATGAGGCACATGAGCTTCTATGAAATAATTTATCCCAATGCTGTGCTCAGATAAGTGTGAAGATTTAATTAGGAGGCAGAAGAGTCTAATTTGAGGACTGATGTGGTATCATCAGCCTAAATAAATGCTCAAAGTGCCCGGACTAGTGTGGGATCATAGTGGAACATGTCAAACAATATGACACTTAAGAAGCACATGCTTGTACTTTTGAGGGATTTGAGCTGCTGTAATGAATAGCATAGCCTTTCCTGAGAGGCAAGGTTTCTATACCGGGGCATGGTTTGGGCATGGATTGGTAAAGAGGGTCTTGGCTTCAGAGTTCATCCATAAATATTTATATTCCAACATTTTTCTCCCATGCTCACCTTGTAATCCCCTCTGTGTTGTTCCCAAGTTTTATAGTTTCCATTCTCTTTGTCTGTTTCTGTTAGTACACCTTCCACATCTGAGTAGTGGCATTTCCTAACAGTATTATTTATAGCATTTTGTCAGCAGACATGCAGGCAGAAGAAACTCATGAACAGCAAATTACTATTTCAGAAGAACTCGGTTCACCAGCCCTTCAGCCTGAATGGCAGCCTGCACTCAAGCTCCTTAAGTGGGGGTTCCCTATTCCACTGTTCTCCATGAGTACAGCCCAATATGTGATTGGATTAAATATGAGATGTATTAATGCTATCAGACTAAATGTAGTTATTGCTACATAAATTAACTTGATAAGTAACTTATTACCTGCTTAAGGCAAGCCCGTCTGTGCCTGGCTGTGCCTGGACTGCGCCCAGTGCCAGACCCACTGGCCCCCGCGAGTGCCAGGATGCGCAACTCCACTACAATGCCAAGACCCTCCACAAACTCAACACCGGCCGATCATCTACCTGCTTCCAGGCCACCCCGAAGCTCACCCATGGACCCATCACCTGCCGAAGCTGCAGCTACACTTGCCAGCGCACACCTGCATGTCCTGCCAAACCCACCACAGTGGACCACAACCACCTCAGATGCATACTGCTCAACACCCGCTCCATCCACAGGCAGGCCGTCGAACTGTGGGACCTGCTCGACTCATCCTCCCAGGACGTCGCTTTCCTGGCGGAGACCTGGATGAACTCCTCATTGGCAACCAACGTTGCCATAGCCATCCCGGATGGCTACAAGATAACCCGCGGGGACTGCATCAACAGACCGGGAGGAGGAATCGCCATCATCCACAGAAATACCCTACGAATCTCGACCAACACCGATGATCATGTGTGGAGTCTTTTTTGTGGTGCATTCATTGTGTCACTGTGTGTGTGTGTTGCACAAATACCTTACACATAGCCTCTTTAGATAAGACTGACTGCTCTGTGCCAGCCTACTAAAGGGTGAAGACAGGTTATCTTTTATTGTGTATCTTGCTTACCCTGACTGGAGTTGTGAATCCTGTTTGGCCTGGGGACTTACCTCAGCCAACCAGAAATTCCATTTCTAACACAAGATATGGCACATTCCTGCTCCCTGCCTGCGCTGGCACACACACTGCTGCCTAGCACCTACGCACACACCGTTGCACCATGGTGCAAGGGGGTGTGCGTTACAGGCAGGAATTCACATGTAGAGAGATGAAAAAACACAAATAGAAAAAAAGATATGTATTCTTGATACTCCTCGACTGGGAAGGCGTAACATTCCAACGCATTGTCAGGTCTACCATTATTGGAAAATCCACAAATCCAGGAATGCTTCAGAATCCATGGTGGATGTCTAGCGACACCCACAATCCACCCATGGAATGCCTCCCTGGGGCAGAGTAATACAAGGCAGCATACCTTGGTAAATCTCATTATAGGTTTTGCATTGCCCTGTGCCCCCTTACATGGGGCAAGGGCGACGCAATACCCTTGAAAAATATGTCCCTTAAAGCCAGATTTATGAATGAATTGCATTGCTCTTGCATCACACAAGGTGACCCAAGGGCAAAACAATCAATAAGTTACATTTACCAAGCCATTCAGGGCCATCTTGAGCAGCCCTGCAATCCTGTGTAGCTTGATAAACCTGGAGTAACACAAGTAGCGCAAGTTACCAGGCATCCACCCATGGATTCTGATGCATTCCCAGATTTGCCAATAGTGCTAGACCTGCTACTGGATCAGAATGCTACACCTTCCCAGGGGAGGTGCAACAAGGTGAAATGTCTTTATTTCTCCTAATTGTTTCCTCTTTCATAAGTGTGAGGCATTCTGCAGCACACTTAGAATGAGGAAAAAGCATCCTTTTCTGCACAAAAAACAATCCTGCCAGCAACAAAGGCATGCTTGCACCATGGTGCAAGGTTGCCTTTGTTGGCGCAAGGTGGCATATTGTTCACCAGCACAGACAGACAGCAGGCATGTGCCATAACTCGATAGATATGCTTCAAAAAACTATTATGAATTCCTGAAAGGTACAATCCTACATGCATTCTACATCGTACACTTGGAGTGCAGACTTTAGACTATAAATGAGAATCGTCCGTAGGAGATCATTTTGGTGTATTTAATAATGCCATTAGATCAGGCTACTATATGTGAATATATTTTTCTTTTCACTTAAAAGTACTTACTTTAAAGCTTGGTTAAATTGAAGGTCACATCTGTACTCCTGCTATCAAATAAAAGACTGAAAAGCAACATCGTACTATTACCTGTCACTTGCAACCAGCATCTTGCCAAGTTTCAAATTACATATTTTTTCTGTTAATTATCAATTGGGAGAAATGTAATGCATTCGCAAGGACCAGTCCTTACTATTGTGTACATTTATCGACATTTTTAGATAGTATTGGGAAAAGGTTTGTTTAGAATTGACCTTTCCTCAGCAGCTGAAATTAAAATTAAATCTAATGCAATCGAAAACAAACTATGAATCTAAATGTACATACACTCTAAAACACTGCCTGAAAACTAATCAGAGAAGCTTTACCATGTTAAAGCCAATTTGAAAACTTCAATTAGCATATTATATTTAGTCATCCTGACTGTATGGCATCATGATAAAAATTACAACCTTTGTGACTTTTAATACTTAAATGGCAACAAATTGGAAAATATGCTGAGGCATGATTTTGAAATGTAATTTGAACTTGTCTCAGATATGAAATGGAAATATACACTGACTATAATTCTGTAGCATGAATTAAGCAAAATGGAAGATGTTAAAATTAAAGGAAGTGCTGCGGCTCAGCAAGAGTGTATTGATTCACTAGGAGGTTTGCAAAATTCTAACTTAGCTCTTCATCATTGTGTCACTCACAATAAGCCACATATATACTTTTCATTCCATAGATATGATTTTTATTTAGGTTGAACATGCAGATGTTTGCCAATAATAATAAATAAGCTGGGTGTAAAGGTATTTTCCTCACATATGGGATCTTCAAAGCAAAGGTTTAAAACACCTTTAAAATCTGCCGTGTACTATATTGGTACTCCAAAATCCAGAATAAGCATATAAGGATTACATCCAAAAGAAGCAAGCAGCATTTATTGCTACGATTACAAAGTCGAGAGAGTTGCACTTGCAATATGATTTTCTTTTGCAATACGAAAGACAGGGGTCCACATACATGAAAATACAGTACACATATAAGTGGATATCTTTTTACGTACCTTCACTGTGTTTTCTATTCTTGTGGAGAAGATTTACACAATCGTAACTTATTTAACTGCTAGGAATGCTTTTGTGAATTCTTCTCTGGCCTAAATGTAGATATGTTAGACTGTAGCTTTACGTTTATGGCCGAAAGTACCTTTGTGAATGGGTCACAGGGTGTCAATTTTATGTTTATCTTGTTCCACTCATTTTCTTCAAGCCACTTACAAAACAACTTTTGAATTGAAAAAACTATAATTTCCACCATCTTTTGTGCTATTAAATTAGGTCGATGTTGTTACGGTGTGTTAATACCTGCCCAACATGTTGCCATGATTTGGGGTTTTTGGGGACTTCATTGTTTTGCTGCATATGGGTTGAAATGAGAAGCATAAATATCCATTCTGTGGTCACAAACACGCATTTACATTAGGAGCATCAATATGTGTACTAGTACATATGAAGATAGATCTTAAGATCCGAGAAAAGGTCCAAGGAAATCCACTAGAAAGGTGGATTTTGAGCAGTACTGAGTTTGTGTTTAGGGCTTGGAACACGAGAGGTTCCCGCATCCAAATGGTAGGGAGGTGCGGTAGTCCCATCACAGCAATTTGTTCAGGCAAGCTCAGCTTGGTTACTGCAGGGGAACCAAGGAGAGTTAGAATTTGAAGGATTGTGACAAGGCCAACAGTCTTATTAGAAGTGTGAAGAACAAAATTAGTTTGTCAAGTTAACTGGCCATGGAGCGCTTACTTGAAGCCCTACTCAGGTCCCTCTTAGAGTTCAGAAGAACGAGGCCTGGCACTCCTTGACTCATGTCTTCGACCACGTGCATCTCCTTTTGAAGAGATTATCACTGCAGGAAATAGGCAGATTTTAAGTTATAGGTATCTGTGTGTGCTGTCTATATGTGCCACTAATATTTTGTCTTAACTATCTATTGCCCTTTTATTTTACAATATATTCTCTCAGTGTCCCCTTATTTTGTGCTATGTGCTCCATATTTTCTTTCACCAGGTTTAATTTTCTTTGCTAGATAATTATCCCATTTAACCGTCTGTCATCTTTCCATGTGTACCTATTATTTTCTCTTTTTGCCGCCCATGTTGTACTCTTCGGTATGTTTAAGTGTGTTAAATAGTCCTCAATATATTAAACATGCTTTGTAAATTATTGTAAATTGTATTATATAAGTTTATGTAAAATATTTTTTTTTACATTTTCAAATTTAATATAGTTAAGACTAATAATGTATGTTATGGTATAGTTAGATGTTGCATATGTTATAAATTATTTATTGTAATATGTAGCATGTTGTTTAGAGACCAACGGTCTAATAAACCTACTTTTACTACTACTATAGTTAGATGGAATATGTATGAGTTTATGTTGTCTATTGTAGTTTGAGCAAGTATTGTACAGCAGACATGGGTGTGTTTGGTTTCCTTCAAGAGCTTAAGGATAGAGATTGCTTTTGCCTTGGTTATTCAGAGCTATGTTATTTCTTCAGGTTTTTAATCATTTCGTAAAAGGTAGTGTGATCCAAGGCCTGCTCTAGAGCCGTGCGACTGCTGCATTCACACCTGGTGCTGATTTGGGGTGGCGCCGTGTTTAGAAGTTACACAGGTCTAAAAAGTACCTGTGTGTCCATCAGGTTTCAGGCATCAATAAGAATGTCAAGATAATTCTGGTGCATTTGAGCTGGTGGTTTCCAGTGCTCAGCACTTAATATAATTGCCAACACTCGTACCTATAAATGTCTGCCACATAGAAGCGCTGTTTGTCCAAGCTAAAGATGTGCACACAACAGTTGTTTATTAATTACATAACCATTTAAAATTACTAATCCCTGCTGCCCAAGACATTCCCATAGGTTTGTGGGCCTTGAGTAGTCTGAATTGTCACTCTTGTTGGAGTTTGGTGGTTAGGAGTTGTGATGGTACTGTCATTTGCAGGCTAGTAGGGGCAATGGGAGGTGCAGGCTGCAGTAGCCTCTCACGAATGGCTCTTGCACTTCTTTTCTTTACAAATTAAACCCTGCTCTGGTGATTAATGTTGCTGTTGGAGAGAGATTCAAGTTTTGACTAGTAGCAGTTTACACTCATGATAATGTAGCGCAGAGTGTTAATATATCTGCTGCAAAGAACGTGCAAGAACCAAATACCAAACTGTGTTTCAAGTGGATTGCTCAGTTCATAAGTGTTAGACTTGGTCCTCTATACAGGGCCATACCCAAAATGTTTACCTCCCCCCTCCTGATTTCTGAACCTGTTTTTGTTGACCTTTAAGGGTTCTGCACATTTTACCACTGCGAACCAGTGCTAAAGTGCTTGTGTGTTCTCTTTTAAACATGGTAGAATTGGCTTACAACCAAATGTGGTATTTAATTTACTTGCAAGTCTCTAGTAAGATGGTGGTACATGTGCCCACGGTCTGTACATCAAATTGTACTAGTGATCCTATTATCTAACATCTAAAGGAATGATTCTGTTTCAGTGATAGGGGACCGGACCGAAGTAATCAAGCATACAGAAAATATACCCCCTGCACCGTAGATTGGTACTTTACTTCAGTAAAGGTATAACGCTTACACGCACCATCAGGCAATTAAGGCCTCTGATTTCTTTCTTAGTGTACTCCCTGCCACTCCTCACTCTCCCGTATTCCTAGTGTTTAAGTGATATATGAATGTGTATCCCTTGTTCCCAACTAAAACCGTACAATCACAAACAATAGACGTACTATAACATAAAACAAGTACTCATTTTTAATTGAGTCGTTTTATCTGATTACTCCTCATGTAGTGAAATCATAGTAAATAGTCTAATTCACCAACAAATAACATTGATCTACATACAGGATAAGAGTGCTTTTAGGTTGTTGACTGGGACCTTCTTCTGCATTTCCTTGTTTGTGGACTATTAAAGCCAAGACATGAACCATTAGACTATCTGGTATAATTTACAGTCAAAGATCCAAAACCTCTGGTCATGAGAACAACGTTGGATGTTACTTCCAGTGAGTGTCCCCAATTGCGAACAGTCAGTTGATCATGCCTTTGAAGCTCCTCATTTTTTATTTCACAGGTAAAGATTGTTTACATGTTATTTATTGTTGCATAGTGTGAGACGAATTAAGGAATCAACTCCTACCTGTTGGTTTTTCTCTGTTCCAGATCTCCCTCCTCGCGGTACCATCCCTAATTCCATTCACCTCATCTGGCCACTCTGATCCTCTAGTATTTATTTACACAGAGTCGGTTATGCCGGAAGGTGGGCTTCTTGAGAGTACAACTCCTGAGGAACTAAGACGATTGTGACAATTTAATAAGCTGTAACTTCCAATTGGGAAATGATGGAGACTACGAGTTTGGTGTCTAAAGAATTGTACTTAAAAGCCCGCTTTAATTGCAAAGTCATTCTTTTAATCACAATTCCGAAATGCTACTTTTAGAAAGTCTCAACAGGAAATATTTTAGGACAATTTAAACAAATGTAAATAAATACATAAGGAAGACAAAAAAGGGAAATACATCAACATTGAGTATCATGATCTGTATTAGATGTTGCAGCAGAAAAGCATGAATTTTAGACAGCAATATTCTTTCTTCAAATGTGTAATCACACAGGTGCACACATGGTAGTTGGGAAAAGGTGAGCAGTGCAGTGAGGCCTGCCTAGAAGCACTGTCTCATCTATGAGAGGTTACCTCCATTAACCAGCCCCTGAAACGTACTGGCATGTGCTACCCTGAATATGGCACACTAGCTTTGGGAGCCGTGCTCCCCCACAACTCTTCATGCTTCTGCCTAACCGTTTATTTCCAGGCATTCCCGCTCTGAGGTCTTGTAAAGCTGTACTTGACATGGTGCAAGCATGTACAAGCTTCCACATGCACTTCCTTTAATTCCTCTTCTGCAGATGTGTTCCCTGTAATTTGCATGGCACAAGCATGATTTTATCTACACTCTCTTATTAATTGTTTTGCAGTTCATTGAGCCAGCTATCTACAAATGAGGGAACTTTCTGCCTATAATCACAAGGCAAGATTCCTCCCTTGCAAGCGCCATCTGGTCCCAATCTGGAACAATATAGGCCTACAGGTGACTTCCCGCCACTGCATCCCTAGGAGCATGTGCTCCCCCATGGCTCCAGTATCGTTCTCTGTTTTTCTGGGGCCTGTGCTCTTCACATCCCTCCCTGCGTTTATGCAGGCTTTCAATTTTGGCCTATCCCAATCATCTATCATTAATGGATGAATTTTTGCTTGCTTCTTCTTTTGATTTCAGATAAGGATACTGCTGGATTCAGGCAGATTAAGCCCCTAATGTCCACCTTCCCTCACGCTTGTGGTAATCGCAGGACATAAAATTCCAACTGAGCCCTCTTGGCCTACCCACTGCTCCCCTGGCCCTAGTTCTTACACCATCTGCATAGTTAACAATTGTTTAACCTAGAGTCCTCATCTTATATCTTTCACCCTCCGTTCAGTATCCTATTCTGGGACTTCCTTTATTCACCATGCTGGGATTCAAACACTGCCCTACCCATCCAGAGAGTTTGATCCAGATTTCTACCACATCAGGCAGCTATCCCTCCGACAAGTTACCTACTCCTTTACCCCTTCCTCCTAGAGACCACCATCTTGATTTCCTTCTCATTCTTTTTTCTTCACACAGCAGTCTCCAAATAATTTGTGTAATCTTGCCCTGATTTTGACCTGTAATCGCCCAGGTTGTAACGTAGTTGACAATGCACAGCGTTCCTAGGGCATCCTTGATTGTGTCTCAACTGCTCGTGTCATGTGCCACTTTAATCATGCCTTGGATGCTGTCACCATTACAAGTGCCTCACTGCACTGCTCACTTTTTCATGAGCACCATGTGTGCACCTGTGTGATTACACCTGTGAAGAAAGAGTATGGCTGTATAAAATTCATGCTATTCAGCTACAATATCTAATACATACCATGATACTCAATTTTGGTGTCTTTTCAATTTTTTGTCATCCTTATGTATTTATTATGTAAATCAGTCTTGACCCTGTGCCTCATGGGAACAGTCCAGCCCAAACTGTCAATCCAGGTCCTGCCTGGACTGGAAACAAGCATCCTAGGACCAGTTGTACACCCAGATCACTGTACTGGGGTGAATGTATGACATTGTTCTGCATTCTGTCCATCAATTGTTCTTTTTACATTTTTCATCCAGAGTAGGAGAGGTAAGCCCATACATGGGTCCCATGCTCTCCATGCCACTGGAGTCAAGAAATCCTGGCTGATGAGGGGTGAAACTCAGAAACTGGTCCTTTAATGCTTGTTTCCAGTCCAGGGAGGACCTGGCCTGGCAGTTCGGGCTGGACTGTTTCCATTGGGCGCAGGGTCAAGACTGATTTGCATATGGCTGGGTTCATACTGGAATGACATTGGGAGCAAAAAACTATGCATGTAGGCCCAGATCTCTGTACTGTGGTGAATGTTTGACATTGTTCTGCATTCTGTCCATCAACTGTTCTTTTTGCATTTGTCATCCCAAATAGGACAGGTAAGCCCAAACATGGGTCCCATGCTTTCCATGCCACTGGAGTCAAGCTATCCTGACTGCTGAGGGGTGAAACTCCAAAACCGGTCTTAGGAGGTTTGTTTCCAGTCCAGAGAGGACCTGGCCTGGCAGTTTGGACTGGACTGGTCCCTTTTGGCGTAGGTTTAAGAATGATGTGCGTATGGCTGGGTTCCAACTGGAATGGCATGGAGAGCAAAAAAACAATGGATGTAGGTCCAGATCTCTGTACTAGGGTGAATGTATTACATTGGTCTGCATTCTGTCCATCAATTTTCAATTTGAATTTAAAAAATATAGCATTTTCATTGCCTAATCTCTGACTAATGACAAATCAATCTTTAGTCACCGCGCACATGCCTGGATGATAATTCAGTCATACACTATGCTCAAACCCGCAGTTTATTTCGGGGCATCCTTTTCATCATTTATCAAACTGAAATACCTTAGTTTAAGGATGGGAAACCTACCGACAAATGCAGATCAACCAGCTTGGATGAAACCGGACACCAAGGAGTGTGACTTATGTGGTGCCACAAAACAAGACCTCATCCACCTATTTTGCATCTGTCCAACATTGGACGAGGAACGACGGCGCTGGTTAAAGGAAAAATTTAATGATCATGGAATACGTACTTGTCGAACTGCCATTATACAAGTTTTGTGTACAGCGGATCCACAATTTATCTGCAGATCAGTCAAGTTTGTTATGAACTTTGAGAGCAAAAGAGGTGTCATTGAAAAGGGTTGTTAAAAATTCAGATCAAGACGTAACGTTAAGAGGCTATAAGAACTTTTGCTACTCTCACTCAAGAAATTGCACCAGCCGTCACACGCCATTCAATGGCTTCACATAACTCGCAGTAGATGGACCCAAATCAACTTTGATCTTGAGTAGGAAGAGCTGTGCGAACCATTTTACACTAGCAAATGGACCGATGTAATTTGATATTGAGCTCCTGAAATAAGAGCTATTTTGTATAGAACGAATAGGAAATTGTATAATGTAGTTCAGTAATATTCTTACATCTGATATTTTATGAATATAAATAGTTATTAATGTTTTTTAAAACAGGCATGTATACTGACCAAATTTAAACTAATGCATTTTTATTTTTGTAATGGTTTTTATTAACTATACAATAAATTCTTCATACTGACTCATTGCCTAATCATTCGGTACCTGCAGCATGATTCTGGGTCATATGAATATGTGTAACTGGCAGCTGGTCTTTGTGTACTGATCCCAGACAGTGAAACAAAGGGAAGCTAGGTGTTGGCAGAATGTGTCACTCTCAGTTAACACTTGAACATCACAAAGGCTCTGTCTGAGCACTCTCACAAAGGGTTTGTCACTAGTCTTTAGTGACCTAGTCTGCTGGGGCCCAAACAGTTTGGAAGAGGATACTAACACCTTCGGGAGGAGAGGGCCTCTTCAAGCTTCCTCCACTTTTACAGGTATAAATATTGAACCTCAAACCCCAACTTTTTATATCACTCTGGACCTGTGGACTCTGCCAGGAAGGAGGATTTCCCAGCTGTGAAGTCGGACCTGCTGACCTGCTTTGCTGTCCAAGGGCTGCTGTGTTTTCCAAGGACTACTGTTGCTGCACCAGGAGTCTTCTGTTGTGAGCTGCCCTGCTGAAACCAGCCTGCTTGTGTGTCCCAGGACCCCAAGATCTCCAAGGGTCAATCGCCTGACCTCTTGTTCTCAAGCCACAGGGACCTAACAGATTTTTCTGCACCATGAATCTTTGACAAAGGACTGTGTATCACCTCAACAGCTCCACAAGCTTGATACACGCCATGTATATAGGTGCTGTCAACCAGGCAAGCGGTCCTTGAGCTCCTCACAGCTTTGACGCAGGAACATGCATTAACTAAGCAGCTCAGCCGGTTAACCCAGTTCAATACATGTCAACACCAACAACCAACCCAGGTAGATGCAGCGTGGCGGATTATGACATAAGTCCTCACAAACCCTAGCAGCTTCACCAGTGCAGCCCGACTGCAACGCACCCCAGCCTCAGTACGGGCGCATCGCTACGCAAAGTCTTTGAAATAACCAGGGACTTCCTTGATGGTGACAGAGGAAATCACATCGCAAGCTCCCATCAATGGTCATAGACTTTGTTGCATGATGCATCTTGGCACAGGGCCTCCCATCGCAAGCTCCACGTCAACAGTTTCTCGTCGCTGGTCGGTACAAATTAATTCAAATACTTGGGATCGCTCCCCAACTAGGATTTAGGGTACTCTTCTACCAGATAACATCAGTGTGCGCTTTGTACTTTTTGACTTCAAACGTGCATGTATCCGGTTCTACTGATTGGATTTTTGCCACTTTAGACTTGATTCATTTTGTACAGAACACCCTATTTTCTAAGTTGGTGTGGGATATTTCTTATGTTGTGTTTTCACTTGCTGCCTACTTTACACATTGCCTCTAAGTTAACTGATGTTTGGGGTTAACCAGGAAGTTTAGAGAAGGGAGGAGTCCAGGAAGGCTTATTTTGGAGATCATAGTAATAGAAAGGTGTTGGGGTGAGAGAGGGTGAAGATAGAGGATACATTGATAAAGGTGTAGGGTGATGGTAGGGCAGAGAAAAGCTTTCAAGAGAGTATCTCTAATCTTGTGCGTAGGACTAAAATAATTAATATAAAGATACATAATTACATAGTAAGGGAATATATGTGTAAGTAATATAATATATTGAGATTGGTGTGTTTTCTTTTTGTGGAGTAGTAAGAGGATATATTGATGTAGTAGTTTTCTGTTTTGTGGAGTAGTGGAGATATTGATGTAGTGGTTTTCTGTGAAAGATTTGTAATTGCAGTACTACTGGTAAGATGTCTTTGAATAGTACAGGGGTGGTGATGTGTTTTGGAGAAGAGTATGTGGTGTGTAAGAGTAGAGGGACAAGAGTTATGAGTGTTTGTGTTAGATTTGATCACAGGAATAGGTAATGTGTGGGTGGAGGTGCATCTAAGGATTGTATGGTTGTGTGTAATTGGTTAAAAGAGGAGGCAGATGTTGGTGGATGGCGTGATGGAAGGCTGAGTATAGGTTTTGTCATGATAAAAGGGGATCTAATAGGAGCTAGTAGAGGATATATCTGGGGTTTTGTTTGAACAGTGAGTGTGTGTCTAGATGCATCAAATGTATGTATAATGTGGCTTTGTGTTTTGTTACTAATATTTGGATGTGTTAGTTGGATAGGACAGAGTTGTGTTTTATGTGAGAATGTAGGTACCATAGTGGTGTAGTTGGTGTAGAATAATGTGTAGGTGTGGTTTGTGGGGTTGTGTAGTGGTTCAATATGGCTTTTAAGGCATGCATATTAGGCATTCCGGGGCTTGTGGTTTTACTTTTGACATTGTTATGTTATGTGCACTTAAGAGACTCACGCTGAAAGGTGAATCTCGTGTTATGGTACTTGGGAACAGGCTGCGTCACAAAGCTTTCTGAAAGGAAAGCAAGGCCACTGGAAATACTAACAGTGGAGTATCAAATTAGTAGGGTAGTCCAATCAAATTATACAGCAAGGGAGGGCAAACCATGCAGCAGTTATGTCTGAATGCTGCAATCAACGTTATAGTTCTCCTAGGCAGAAATCTGTTGTTCCGTTTATGCATAGCTATAACTTCAGGCAGTGTAGTTCTCCTCTTTTTTTCTCATTGCAGCTGGATAGCCCATGGGTTTGTTATGCTGTTGCATCCTATCTTTGGTAATGCTTGAACTTTAGATGATGTTGTTTGATATGAAGAATGGTCGCAGGATATGATGTCTTTGTACAAAAGAATGTGACCACTATTATAGTTTGTTTGTATGCTCCTGTGTATTTTTTTGAAAGTGGATTTTATCATGAGTCTTATAACCTTGTTTGATTTAATTATTATTTTAAGAATTGGGTAAATTGTTAGGTATGAGTTATGTTAATGTTTATCTTACACATATGTTGATTTTACATTTGAATAATGCTTCTTTTATTACCTTTTTATGCAACGTAAATGTAGCGAAATAAAGATTTTATCATGATGGTGATAACTCAGAGACCTTGTCACCACAATCTGTGTTTGGTCACCTGAAAACCCTGTTGGCTTCCTGTAACAAAGAGATATGTCTTCATTTGGATTATGTATCATGTTTAAAACCTCATTTTCCCCAACCACTTTTTAGCACTATTTTCCTTCTTTTGCTTTGCACTCAGCCATGTTCTTCTGTGACTTAAGAATAAAAGTATATTTATGAGAGAATGATTCTTGAGTTATGTTGTATTCTTGCGAGGGCTTGCACTAGGGCAATCATGAAGGAGGCATATTTAATTTTTATTTATTCATTCAAGGTTTTTGTTTCTTCTTAAGTCCCCTGTTGCCACTCTAGACCAAACTAGCTACATAACAAAACCTGAACACTTCCCTACACCAGTATCTTACAAATGTAATATTTTCACTCCTTATTTATAGTAGCTGTCCTTTTTTGTATGTCAGAATATTGTATACAGAAACGTCTTCTGGAATATCATATCCTAATCATTTTTTACTAGAATATTGTGCCATTGGCTATATATTCTCTACTATTAACTCCAGTGGGGTAATATCATTGTAAACAATATTTATGACACAATATGTAAATAACACATTATTCCTACTTTGTTATTTTGGTATCACACTGCACTCCTACCATAAAGTACAAAACCCACTCAGAAAATTCCTCAGTTCAACAGACTTTGACAACAGTGACATTTTACATAGGAGGGCATTCGGAGGTTGGCAAATGCGCAGCATTAGTCAAAACATGGCAGATGTCCTGCCACCTATGTTGCAATTCACCCATCACATTTAGAGGTGGGAGAAGGACTGGGTTCCACCAGTGAAGTCTTAGGTGGCTCTGACCTAGTTGATCTGTCTGACGCTACAATGTCTGGTCACAATCGCAGTTTGTTATGCTCTGCATCTATTTATTTAGAATTAAGTGATGGTGGACAGTGGTTTGTTAGTAGTGACAAGTAGGGACCTACCACTAGTTATAAGGCCACAAGCACAAGAAAGGTTTTGTGAAGGTCTCAATAAATTATTCCCTTGCTCAACCGTGGTAGCATGCAAAGAGCAGACAGGCCTCACTTAGGAGAAAGGTGTATAAAGCATTAGAAACACCACTACATTAAATGAGTAAGACACAATAAAACATAAAAATCCAACACGTATAAAAATAGGTTATACTTTTATGAACAAATATACACCACAATGACAAAAATCCAATGTTGGGAACCAGAGATGTGAACTTTAATGATAGAAACACTTTCTAGTGCATAAAAAACAATAGCTCCAACTTGGGGCATCTGGCCTTGCTTGACTGGGACAAAGTCAAAGTTTGAGGCAGACTGCGATGGAGCCCTAGTCAGATACACTAAGCTGGAGGCCTCGGTCAAAACTTTATCTTCGCACTTTTGTGGAGGATTTTCTCTGGATGCCAAGTGAGGCTCTTCTTCAAACCGGATCCGCATAGATGTTGCCAGCTTGACTCAGCACGAGACCTTGATGAAACCCTGCAAAGTCTTGAGTCACAGAGATTTTAATAGGACAAACCTAATATTCAGGTTGAGTTGTGGTTTGACATCCCTGGCTTGATTCTCGTTGTCGGATTGATCACCTTATGGAGCTTTTTTCAAAAGTTTCTCAAACTTCTCCAAACTTCTCAAAATTCTTACTGCTGTTCCTCTTATGGGTTTAAAATGTCCAATAACAAGACAAAATGGTCTTGAAGCTCTGAGATGGTTCTTGGAAGCTTGCGTTGACAAATCCCACAATGCACCTGGCCTAATCTTTAAATGTCCACTGGATTCATTCCAGGATGGGGACTTCTTCTTGGAGAGGAAGCAGGTGGGCTCTCCTAATTAAACTGTAGCTTTCAGGGACTCCACTCCATAATTCTTGTGAAGCCAGACAAAGTCATGAGGGCTATAGTACAGCAGGTGCAGCAGGTGCAGTCCTTCAGAGTGCAATATTTTAGGTGGAGAGCAGGGTCCCTGCAGGGCAGTCCTTCTTCTCCTTTTTGTTTCAGGCAGCAGGTCTGAGTTGCTTGGCAACTCTCCCATATTTTTTCAGAGTTCCTGGATGTTAGAAATGGGGGTCTCTAGATGGCGATGGTTTGCACCTTTGTCCAAGTAAGGGCCTTTTCCTCCTAATCAGGGTAAGGGAGATACACTTCTAAAATAACCCCTGCTCACCCCCTTGGTAGCTTGGCACAAGCAGGCAGGCTTATCTCAGAGGCAGTGTGTAAAGCATGTGTGCACTCATGCAGTAACACAGGGAAAACACTACAAATGGACACAACACCAGTTTAGAAAAATATGTAACCTTTATCTAAACCAAACAAGACCAACACAAAATAAATCCACAATATAGTACTCAAAATATGACTCTTAGAAGGTAAAAACAGTCTATCCATAGCAACCTATAGATGTGACACTTTCAACACAAAGTACCTTGAATGCGTCAGAATCATAAACCAAAACTGCCACAGGGATGGTGATGCATTGGTTCCTTACGCCCAGGGAAGGTGGTGCGTCAGTTCCTTACTCCTGGGGAGGTGATGTGTCAGCCCTTACTGTAACACAGGGGAGGTGATGCGTAGGTTCCTTACTGAAGGAGAGGTGATGCGTCAGTTTTTTCTGTGTGGGGAGGTGGTGCGTCAGTTTCTCACTGCGGCCCTGGCGTTGATGTAGACTTGGCGCCCTGGTGCGATGCGTGGGGATCGAGAATCCGTCAGTTCTCGATGCAGCAGCAACGCCAACCGTGCTCCATTGGTCTCTCCTGCTGTGGTTCCACAATGCTTTGTTTCTTGCAGCTGCACAGCGGGACATGCAGCAGAATCAGTGCAGTGATCTCAGATTTCAGAGACCTGTGTACAGGATTTGGCATGCAGAGACTTCTCCAGTCGTGGGCAAGTGCTGTGCCGACGGCAATGAGTGAAAATTCTTCCCGCATGGTGGCAATGCATCAGAAACAGGTGCAATGCGTCACACTTCTTAAGTTGTTTCTCTTTTCCAGCCCCCAGCATCTGGAACAACCTACAGAGGACCAACACAGTAACAGGCCCATCTTGGCAGGTCAAAACTCCCAGCAAGGAAGTTCAGATGAGCTGGTGGTGAAGTCTTTGTGTCACTTAGACTTCAGAACGGGAGGCATCTTCTACTTCGTGCCCTTGGAGATCTTCTTCAAGTAGAATACACATTACTCAAAGTATTTGTCTTCTCCTTGGCAGAAACAGCCAAAGCAGGTCAGCCCTAAAAAGCACACAGCAAATAAGCACTACTTCACCTTCAGCTTTCTCAGCTTTTCTTCTTGGCAGAGGTTTCTCTTGAGTTCAGAAATAATCAAAAATTCTGGGGTCTTACCCCAATATATATGTCTAATTTCTCTTTGTTTCCTGGTGGCAGAGAGATTCTGTGCTCAGTCAAAACCAGTTCTGTCCTCTCTGGTCCAGCTTCCTGGCAGGAGGTGGAGATAGCATTGGGTAAGGTAGACCAGGGCTATTCAGGTGCAAGGTAATCTCCTCCCACTACTCTAAATACAGTCCAGGTCTATTCAGCCCAGCCGTGACTCATCCAGAAGAGGCGGGACACATCTTAACCCCCCAGTGGCTGCCTACGGTAAATGCACATCCTCAGCTCCTGTCACTCCAAAGCCAGACAGTCAATCCATAAACCAGCAGAGTCACACAGGATAGCTGAGCAAGAATATACTCACTTTCTAAAAGTAGTACTTTAATACACACAATTGAAAAATCATCTTTACATAAAGTTCAGGAATACTAAACTCCATAGTTCTATCTTGTCCCAAACTCCAATTCTATCCTACGGGACTGACAGCCTCTCAATAGCGATGGCATGTCACACACATCAGTAAATGTCCTATGTTTCACATACACCGCACCATGCCCACAGGGGTACCTTGGTCCTACCTTAAGGGTGACTCACATAAAATAAAAGGGAAGGTTGGGTCCTGGTAAGTGGGTGCAATTTCCAGTTTGACATGACAGTAGAGACTGCCTGCAGAGACTGCAGTGGCAGTTCTGAGACACCTTTGAAGGGCTGCTTGTGTGGGTGGGCAATCAGTGCTGCAGGCCCAGTGGTAGCATTTGATTTACAGGACCTGGGCACACACAGTGAACTGTACTAGTGACTTAGTAGTAAATCAAATACGCCAATTGTGGAAACACTAATCCAGAATAATAATTTACACAGAGAGCATATGCAGTTTAGCACTGAACCTGCAGTGGTAAAGTGACCAGAGTCCTAAAACCAACAATACAGGGGCAACTACAGGAGGCTAAAATGCCAAAAACATCTGGAGTAAACCCGCTGGAAAAGCCAGGTCTAATACTGAGCATCAAGCAGGGGGGCATCCCTGACCATGGGAAACAGGGTGCCACCCTCAGGTATGACCACTTACTCCAAACTATTGTATATTCTTGTTCCAGAAAGCATTATTCTTCCAAAATGGAGAAACTATATCTTGGAGGGTTAGATCTGGCTAAACCAATTCACTTGTGTGGCTAAAATTCTCTAAAACTCCACTTCCAGCCCTAATTACTATTCTACTTACAAGGGGCTCCTGTGGGGCAGGGAATGCAGGATGTTTGCGTGAGCCAATGCTCTCCTAAAGTGTTCTTTTTCCTTTGAAGACCAGTTTGGCTAAACCACCCCCAGCCTGCTTTTTGCTTCTGCAGCTACAGTTCTTCACACACAGTAAATCTTTTGACTCTCCATCTGGCCATTTCACATCTTATTAGAAGAGCTTGACTCAGCCTGGCAGAGGCTAGCCAACCATAAGAGGGCATCTGGTAGGACGCCTACCCCTGGGGCACTTAGGGTTGACCTGGGGGGGGGACTTATATGTAAGAATAAGGTATGTTGAGACTTTTGAAGTCCATTTGATTCCAAAACCGAATTTTCATATAAATGTAATAAAACATCAGCCTGAAAAGCAGTGATGCCTTTAAACTGACCACAGGCAACACAACATACTTATGTATATTTATGGGGGACTTACAGCTAGGCTGTCAATACAAATTGTAATTAACCGAATTTCTATATACTTTATAATCAGAGCAATGGCTCTGGGTCTGGTAAGCTGAGCCCAGGGCACAAACAGAGTCAGTCAGAGTCAGTTACTACCAGTACCAAGCAGAAAATGGGAGGATCAGGGCAAGAAGAAGGAATTTTTTCCAAGTGGTATTGGAACGTGTGGAAGGTTTGTGTTATTCTTCCTTGCTGAAGTTCATTCAGGGTGCGTTCTTCTGTACAGCAGTTGGAGTGTGTTCGGATGAGACAACAGCAGTGGCTTCTTTGCTGTGTGTTACTCACTGCCAATACATTTCCTTCGAGTTTCAACATACCTGACTAGTGTTTCCTTTGCCATAACATAATTTGGTGATGAGCAAAAGCAACCACACAGAGCCGATGGGAAGGATTGCTTTAATACCACTGGTAGATGCAGTTGAAATTACAGCATGTACTGAGTTTGAATGGTGGAAGATGGGTAATGAAGACACTGTGTTGGGTAAGATCAGGGATTTAATTGTAAATGGATGGCTACCTATGATCAACCATGATAAAGAGAAAGGTAAGGCCCATTACTGGCGTCTCTCTATGGACAGGGATATAGATGTGATGGTAAAAGAATGCTTGGTGTGTAGCAGAGTGAGTGGAGAAAAGGCGCAATGTTGTGACACTTCCATTACAACCTCTCCAGTTACCTGAAAGGCTGTGGGTGAAAGTGGGAATTGACATGCTAGGATTGCTCATTTTTCTACCTTTTTCATCTGTTGTATGCATTTGTGCTGATGGACTACCATAGCAAGTAGCTGAATATTCATTTTTTCTCCACGGCTAGTAATGTTAGCCCAAGGGTGGGCCTATCTGCAACTGTCCATGGCTGAACAAGGCTGAGCTCTTGGTTGGCCAATTGTTTCATAGGCACTTCCCGGAAAGTTGCTGATTATTCCTCATACAAAGGATTTGGGGCCCCTAAGAGTAAGAGGAAGTCCAGGACGTTGATAAGCAGCTTGGAGAGCATATGTTGACTGTATTTCTTTCTCTTTGAACTTGCGGTTGCTCAAGAGCTTAATGGGTTCGTGGGGGGATCAGATAAGCCTCATTTTAAGAATATGGACAAGAGGAAAGCAATTACCACGGACTTTATTTCCACTAACAAAAGGGCTACCATTGACTCTTACTTAGCCAAAGTGGTGGGGCAATCACACAGGACATTTATAAAGCAAAGAGGTGATTGTTCATGGGTCCTACGGGCTTGTTAGCACCCGTATTAACTTTGGTGGACTTGGTAGGAGTAACTTACACTGGCCCCCAGGTCAATGGGACGGACAGCAAACTGTCCGCAGAGGCAGTGGCACAAAAGAGAGGTGAAACTGGTATAAGTCTCCCATCACCAGGAATGGTGGGCGAGGGTTAAGGGTCTACCCAACTGTGTATAATAAAGGATTGGAGGAAGAGGTGTCACCAGCGGCCAAGAGATCAAGCAAAGCAAAGAAGAAATATGAGCCAGCTACGAAAATGGAGGCTCCATATCCCCTGCTTAGCCTGACGGATATGAAGGAAATTTGGAGCTCGCTGAGGGGTACAAACATGAGCTTGAAGATGGATCTATTCTCGAACCTCTGGGACAAGTTGGAAAAAGAGCTATCAGACTCCAGAGAGACACTGGGGAAAGTGCAGAACACACTGGAAACTATGTCTAGTGCTCTGACCCAGAGTTGGGCTCATTCACGGACAGTGTGTCCTAGTTCATGAGGGCATTGTGAGCTACAAATCTACCCAAAAACCCCAGACCCAAAGAGGCCTCAGGGGGCTGGCCTGCAAAATGGTCGGGGGGATCAGGTGATTGAGATGAGGAATGGGCCTAATACCAGCATGCTGGTGGAGGAGGGAGGTGGCAGGGTTCTGAGAGACAGACATTTCTCATCATATTTGCAGGCATGGAAAATATATATTCTTTGGAGGGATATAAGTTTTTCTTCCTCCCAGGAGAAGATTTGAGACATGGGAGAGTGAAGGGTGACCTAATTATCGTTATTGCCCTTGAGCTGTGTGGGTCAATGTTTCAATTAAACTGGAACGCACCAGTGGTGCTAGGTATAAAACTGGTAGTAGGCAGAATGAAAAGATTAACAATAATGAATTTTCATAATGCTAAAAGTAAAAATACGAGCGCTTCAATGCCTGAAGGAGCTAGCTGGGCTCCTAGACCGACTGCAAGGGGATGAACTCTCACGAGTTATTTGATTGTGCTGGAGGATTTTAACTGTCAATTGTGTCCAAATATTGGGCAAAATACTGGGGTCATTTCATCATGGAGGACAGCAGATGAATGGCGCCTTAAACACTCAGGAGAGAATCAGGAATTAAATGCTCTTTTAAATACCTACGACCTAATGTTTACATTTCCAATGGCCATAATATTATTATTATTAATATTTATAGAGCGCCTGGCTACCCTTAGGCATCCCCGCGCTATCATTGACAAGCACAGCCTGAAGAAGATGAACTGATTAAGGCAGACTTTGAAAGAGCCTGGGGGCATCTTATCAAGAACTAGCGATATTTATCGCTAAATAGGCTTAGCAAAATTTAGTTTATCATTGCGCATAGCCGGATTTTATCACAGAGATAATGTGCTATTAGCAACGTTTATCTCCAAAGCGATAAAATATCCGGCGATAGCAGCAAAATGCGTGAATATTGCTGGAAATTCAGCGATATTAGGCATCATCGCTACTAGGGACTTAACCTGAATATCCACCTCCCATTGGATATACAGGCTAAGTAGTGGGTCTCGGACCATTGTTTGTTTATATAAGTAGTGGTCTGAGCAGGCGTTAGGATTTGGCGATATTCGCGCTTAGCGCAAATATTTTAATCGCTACGTCTGCGTTGATATTAGGCGATAGCGATGTTAGCGACTGCTTTCAGTTGCTAACAGGTTGGGTACGCCCACTTTGCATGTCATTAGCGATAAATATCACTGACATGCAAAGCGGGCCCCAAACCGCTCGCTATCACCTAAAAGCTATCACTAACTGATGTTAGGGACAGCTTGCTAATATGGCAATGAAATTATCGCCGCTTTGCGGCTGAAAACGGCCTCAAAAGCGGCAATAATTTCATTTCACCTGCCTTGGTAATATGCCCCCAAGTCTTTAGCTACCTCCGGAAGGAAAGATAGTGAATAGTTGCACGTAGCTGGATGGGAAGAGTATTCCATAGTTTGGCAGGGTTGTGAGAAAACGTGTGACCGCCTAATTGTACTCTCTTAACCCCTTCGATGCTCAATACGAGCTGAGCTCGTCATGAGGCACGGTTGAGCTGTGCTCATGACGAGCTCAGCTCGTCATGAACAATGGTAAATCAGGGCATGCAGCACAGGAGGAAAATATCTCTAGCAGCCAAGGTGTTAATTTTTGGTATCACTGCCAGAAACTGACTGGCTGACCAGAAACATCCTGTTGGGTGGTAGAAGGCCATAAGAGAGTGGTTTATCTTGGGACCTGTCCCCCAAAGTGGAGAAGTGTGGCTCACCGGTTAGAGGCGGCAGACCCAGAAGCAGAGGTCGGCCCTGGACCAGGGTTCAATTCCCGACGCGGCAGGGTACGGAACCAATGTCAGCGGGCTCAATAAATCTCGCCTCACTGCCTCTCTAACCATGGGTCCCACGCTGCAACTCTGGGCAATAGCTTGCTTAATCTCCACAACGGCCCCCTCGCTGCCGGGGATGCCTGGCTTCACCTTGGGGATGCCCAATAGGGACCATCTCACAGGGAAAGCCAGGATGGGTTCCCCAGCGGTACACAGCGCCAAGAAACCCTGGGGTGAACGTGCGCTTTACAAATACATACTAACATAACATAACAAAGTGTTTTAAGGGCTATGCACAGAGTTCTGAACTTAGTTTGTTTATTGGCAGCCAGTAAATGTGTTTTTTAGGATCGGCTTAACTGATTGCCGACAGGGGATGGGATACAGCATCCTAGCTGCACAATTCTGTACCACCTGTAGTTTCCCTATAGTGGCCTGCCTTGGTGGCACCCAGGTAAAGGAAGTTCCTATAATCTAATCACAAGGGCACCAAAGCCTGTACAATAACTCTTCGTGCCTGAACCGGGAGCAGTGGGAGGATATTCCACAGCATTCTAATAATGCCAAACAGGATGCGGCTAACTTTATTTCTTGGCTATTAAATTTAAGAGATTTATCTAGCCAAACACCCATACTTTTGATCTGACCTTTGGGGGTTGGTGGTAGACCAAGACATTTAGGACAACTTAGTCCCACTGATTCCATTGAAGCACAGGGGTGATTATCTAAAATCATTAACTCACTCTTGTCTCTGTTGAGCTTGAGACAAAACTGGTCCATCCACGTGGTCACCGTTTCCACACAGGATTCAAGATTAATTGGTGTATCTTTGGATGTTTCAATGCTACTACCAATTGCATATTGTCTGCATATGTAATGATTTGAATCCCATAAGATAGGACTAGTTTGGCCAGAGGTTTGAGATAAATATTAAAAAGGGTGGGGCTCAATGATGAGCCCTGGGGGACTCCACATGTGAGTGGCAGACATTTGAAGGCATAGTTCCCCTAATGCACCTGAAATACTCTGCCTCTCAGGAAGGATTTAATCCATGTCAAGGCCTTGACTGGAACCCCCACCATTCTGAGCCTGTCAAATAAGATTTTATAATTGACCGTATCAAATGCGGAGCTCAGGTCAAGTAGGATGACTGCCACTGTCCCTCCCTGATCAAGGATTTTCCTGGATTCCTCCACTACTGCTAGCAAGGCTGTCTCTGTCCCATGATTAGGTCAGAAGCCTGTCTGGGTGGTATGCGGAAGGGAGTGATTCTCTTGGAGTTTATTTACATATCTCTCAAGTTTTGATGGTCCCGGGAAGCAGGGAGACCAGGCGACAGTTAGTACATACCTCTGGGCCAAGGTTGGCCTTTTTCAAGAGAGCTCTTATCATAGCAGGTTTACATGCCAGAGGTACCCTGCCAAATGTAAATGTAAATGTATAGGCATTTATATAGCGCACTACTTACCCGTAGGGTCCCAAGGCGCTTCGACCACTGCGAAACCCTTCCTGGCTTCCCTGAGAGATGGTCCCTTAATGGGTATCTCCAGGGTGAGACCAGGCATCCCCGGTGGTCTGGTGGGGCCGTTAGTGAAGATGAGGCAAGCTAATGCCCAGAGTTGCCGAGTGTGATCGCTGATCAGAGTGGGCACCGAGGCGAGAGAATTATCGAGTCCGCTGACCCTGATCCAGAAACCTGCCGCGCCGGGAATCGAACCCTGATCCCGGGCCGTCCTCTGCTCTCGGGTCTGCCGCCTCTAACCAGTGAGCCACACTTCTTCACTTCTGCCACTGGATAACAAAGAATTTAGTACCTCCAACAGAACCAGGAGAATAGTTTCTTCTACTTTGCGAAGTTTAGGAAGAGGAGCCGGGTCTAAAGGGGAACCACATCTGACCTGCGCAAAGAGCTGTGATAATGTAGCCAAGTCCAAATTTGGAAGATCTTCCAGAAAAGGAATATTGCCACTCGGGGATCTATTTCCTGGTCCCGCTTGTCTGTGCTTATACTTTGAGGGAACGACTTGTAAATATCTAAAAAAAATATATAAAAATCTTTGCAAGCTCATCGCATCTTGCCTGTGCGGAATCCGAGAGAAAGTCTGGCACCGGGCACCTAGTATTTTTTTGTGATTTGAAATATTTTCCTGGGCGCATTCGCTGCTGCTATTATTTTCTCCTCAAAAAATTGGGCTTGCGTTCTTTTTATTTCAGATTAATACAATTTGATAGCCTCTTTGTAATCTGTTTTTTCCGGCATTATAATCGTTCCTCCAGGCTCTCTCTAATTTCTTGCATTTTTGTTTAAGTTCTCTCAATTTAGGTGAATACCATGGTGTCTGTTTTTCCATCTGCTTTTCCGGAATCCATTTATGTGGGATTGTAGCATCCAAAGAGGATCTAATCCAACAATTGTTGTTTTCTGACAATGTAGTGATATTAGTTTCTTCCACTGGTTTGGCGTTTACCAGAGCCTCCAACCAAGCCTCTGGCGAGAGTTTTGCCCAGGAACACTCACACTTCTTGCAGGTTTGTGTCCCTGCCGTCTGATATAGGGTATTCAAAATAATTGGTATTAACCTCTTCGATGCTGATGACGGCTCCCGGCTGTCATGCGTCACGGTGGGCGTGTGCTGATTACGGGCGGGAGCTGTCATGAATGTGCCCGCGATTTGAACCTTCAGCACTGCGACGGAATTCGCGCCGCAGTGATGAGGTTAAAAAGTGATCTGACCAGGGTATCGGGCGGGGCTTCATGTGCAGAGCTGTATGTCATTTGAAAAGACTGATTCAACATTGTGACCTTTTTCATGCGTAGGGCTAGACACTTTTTGTAGTAGCTGAATAGCCAATAGGTTATATGTGCGATCTGCTGCCTCTGCCTTAAGAGGGTTTTCTAAATGTAGATTCAGATCTCCTAATGAGGTCAGATTAAGAGGTGTACCTGCTAGTCTAGCGGCAGCATCTGTTAATGATTTTATAAATTGTCCATAAGGGCCAGAGGTACGGTTGACCAAGATCTCTGTCAAAGTGAGGGTGATGCGAAGGAGATTGAAAATAACATAGTTTCGCAGTCTGATATAATACCCATTTCTATAGGCCCCCTCAAGTCGTCTTTTAGAATGATGGCAATACCTCCTCCTTTTTTCAGCTCCCTATCTCATCTCAAGATGTGGTAGCCTGGGATTAACACTTGTATCATGTCCGGTTCTGAGTCTTTATGAAGCCTAGTTTCTGTTAAAAATAGAACTTCCGGCTGTTCCTCTCTCAATAAAATATTGATTTCCCCCAAATGTTTCAGGAGGGACCTATAGTTCAAGAGGAACATTTTGTTTTCACTCTGCCATTCCGTTGTGGACTGTATTAGTGTGATATTTTCTGGGTCAACAGAACAGTGGGTACAGGGTGTAGGGCCATTTGTGAAGCTGATGGAGTGGGTACATCTATCTCTCACTGGGATTCGTAGTCTATATAATTGAGCCGCTGAGTACCTTTGGTTTTCTATAGCCCTTTGGCCAGGGGTTCTGGCCCCTGTTCCCGGCCAGGCGCGGATGGGCGCAGATGGACTTGCCTTTGGCGGGCCCACGTCGCAAGCTTGCGTTGCGTTTCCAAGCGATTTAAGTAACTACGGCTACTTTCGCCTGCCTGAGCCCCTCCTCCTCTAGTTGCCTCCCTCCACACAAACGGAACTTCCACAGTGGACTGGGGGTTTGGCACGAGATGGAGCCTTAAATGTACAGTGTGCTATTGCCATAATAAAATCACAGTTAAAATCCAAGATTTAAAAATTGCGCCCAAGTTAAAAACCCACAAAGTGAAGAGTGCTATAGTTCAAATTCTTCTCTGAGACTCACTTATCGATGCGCATTTGCGATTCCATGCGATTTAAGTAGCTATGGCTACTTCCACCTGCCTGCCTGAGCCCCGCCTCCTCTAGCCACCTCCCTCCACACAAACGGAGCTTCCGCAGTAAACCGGGGATTTGGCGCGAGGTGCAGCCTTAAAGGTACAGTGCGCTATTGCCAAAATAAAATCACAGTTAAAATCCAAGTATTAAAAATCACCCCCTAGTTAAAAACCCCCAAAGTGCAGAGTGCTATAGTTTAAATTCTTCTCTGAAACTCACTTATCGCTACGCTTCCGCGCTTCCATTCGATTTAAGTAGCTACTTCTACTTCCTCCTGCCTGTCTGAGCCCGCCTCCTCTAGCAGCCTCTCACCACATAAACAGTGCTTCTGTGGTGGACAGGGGATTAAGCGTGAGGTGGAGCCTTAAAGGTACAGTGGGCTATTGCCAAAATAAAATCACAGTTAAAATCCAAGTTTTAAAAATTGCCCCAAAGTTAAAAACCTCCAAAGTGCAGAGTGCTATAGTTCAAAGACTCACTTATCCCAGATTGGGGCATTGACACCACATTCTAGTCTTTTTCCACCTACCTTTAAAGGGAGGGGTTGTGCATCCATCAATGATTTAATTTTTGTGTCTTCAGCGCTGACACATACATTACGTCTTACAGGACTATAGCAAGCCCTTCATAACCCTCTGGTTATGGGGATGCGGATTCAGTGGCCGAAAGCAGACAATTAAGTGTGAGCTCAAAATCTGTTCCGCTCGCGGATTTTGCGAATTTTCGGTAAATTCGCGATCCGCGAACTCCCGCAAATTTACCGAGAATTCGCAAATCCGCGAGCGGCGGATCTGGGGGCAAAAGTTGAAGCCTGGCCTGTTGTAACTATTTTACGATGGCGCCGGCAAGCTGCCAGCGCCATCCTAAAATAGTTACTAAGTTAGCTTCAACAGGAAGCTCTAATAGATAAAATAAAGCAGGTGCTCGATTTTATCTATTAGAGCTTCCTGTTGAAGCTAATTTAGTAACTATTTTAGGATGGTGCTGGCAGCTTGCCGGCGCCATCGTAAAATAGTTACAACAGGCCAGGCTGGTGTGCTTTCTTTTCCCAAATCTACCGTGGAACATCAGCTGTGATGCTGGATAGAGGCCTTTGCATCCTTGACTTTCACGAGCGCAATACCTGTGCTGTTCTTGTGACCAGGGGCTTCTTTTGTGACCAGGGGCTTCTTTCTCTTCATCTGCTGAACTGATCTTTCTCTGACCTTTTATACACACAAGAGGCATGTGAACTCGCATTGAAGCCATGCCTGTTTGGCCCCGCCCACACACTCGCGGTTTGCACCGTCTTCCCGCCATTTACCTACTATGATGGACAGCTCACTCAGGGACCCCTGCGCCCTTCGGGGCGATTGCATAGTAACACACACATGGTCGCTCGAACTAGTTGAAGCTCAAATTCAGTGACTCATTCATTAGCCCTAAAACAATAGTGAGCGTCGTCGAGGCTGGGCAGGTGTGCCTTCATCCCAAATCTACCGTGGAACATCAGCTGTGATGCTGGATAGAGGCCTTTGCATCCTTACTTTCACGAGCACAATACCCGTGCTGTTCTTGTGACCAGGGGCTTCTTTCTCTTCATCTGGTGAACTGATCTTTCTCAGACCTTTTAAACACACAAGAGGCATGTGCACTCGCATGGAAGCCCCGCCCCAAATCCATGGATCCGCAAATCCGCAAAATCCGCGAATTTTGCGGATCCACGATCCGCAAATCCGCAAAATCCGCGGATCGTGGATCCGCAAAATCCGCCCATGCTTACAGACAATAGCCGGAGTGTGGGAGGATCATTAAAGTCAACTGGCCAGGGGTGGCACCTGCGATGGTCAAAGGTTGACAGTAAAATTTTCTATTTAACCCTGTTTAGAGAGAGGCAACAGGAGATCCTGAAGTGCCTAAACATTGCACCATCAGAGTAGAATGTAACAAGATCATTCTACACCATAGCAAAGTCAGTGAGGATTCTTCTAACTGTCCATGCAGTCCTCCCCAAATCAGATAATCCACGGTGGTTCAACAGGGAATGCTCACATGCTAAGAGGTCCCTTAAAGCAGTGCTGAAAGAGACATCTCGTAGTAGTTCTAAGGTTGCTAATTGTCGCAGGACTTATAAAAACAGATTTGAAGGAACGTGGGTCAGTCCTACAAAAACAGTCCTGGAATGAACTGGTTGAGGCCATTGAGTTGAAAGATAGCTCTTTGTTTTGGAGTGTTATTAACAGATGTTGCTTCTCTGAACCGGACAAACCATCCTTGTGTCATCATATTTCACAAGATCAGTGGAAGAGCCACTTCCAATCAGTTTATATTTTTGGGGAGAAATCTCACTTTATTAATGCATGGGAGACCCTCCCATGTGATTTGTGTATCGAATTTCAGTTACACAAGGTAATAATAGGCATAAAGGGACTGTCTAATAACAAGGCGGCGAGTCCAGATGGGATCCCCCCTGACCTGTTCAGAAGTAATATCGAGGTGTGCACCCCTATTTTAACTAGGGTTTTGAATGCGTCTGTGTCATTGACCATGCCCCAATCTTCGTCAACAGCCATCATCGTCCCTATCTACAAGAAGGGGGACAGAGACAACCCTAATTGTTATAGACCTATTTCATTGATTAACTCGACCGTCAAGGTCATGTGGCGGGCATAATAAAGTACCAATATGGTTTTCCAAGCAGGCAGATCCACCGTGGATGAGTGCCTGAATCTCTACTTGGTGATAGCCAAATACACAATTGCTAAATCAGGGTCCATTTACTTAGGTTTTATGGATCTCACAGCAGCATTTGACAGGGTGAACCGAAGCAAACTATGGGCCCTGTTAGATGATTTGGAAGTAGAGTGCTCAATTATAAATGCCCTGATGTCCTTATATGACCACAACACAGCTGCAGTACGTTTTACCCAAAAGGGCGACCTCACAAATAGTTTTAAATGCTCAAGAGGGGTGTGGCAAGGCTGCATTCTTGCCCCTTTTGTATTCATGTAGTATATTAACAGGTTGGAATCTGCCATGATATCCCTGCATGCTGATACACCGAGAATGGGCACAAGATCAGTACCAGTCCTGCTTTACGCAGATGATGCAAAGCTCATAGCACAAACCCCAAGAGCGATGCAAATCCTAATTGAGGGATTTGTTTATTTAATGAAAGTAATGGATTTGTCCCCCAATTATGTGAAGTCGTTTGTGATGGAAGTAGGCTGTCGACGGAAGAGTAATACTGTTTACAAAGAAGGCTCCCATAGCATAGCTAAAGTCCCAGATTTTAAACACCTTGGGGTTTTATTTGATGCCAAATTAAATTGGAACATCCTGAAAAAAGAGAAGGTGGGGGACACGAAGAAGTCAATGAGGGCTATTGTGAGCTTTGCACATAGGCTAGGCACATGGTCACCCCGGGTGGTTTTAAAATTATATCGATCAATTTGTGTTTCTAAAGAGGTGTATGGGAGTGAAATCTGGGACTATAAGGGTATGGAGGAGCTTCAGACGCCGCACAATAAATATCTGAGACAGTTATTAAAGGTCCCTCGTGGTACCCCAGCCAATTCAGTCCACGGAGAACTTGGGGTAAGGTATGTGGCAGATTTAGTAGCTGTTAAACACCTTCACTGCTTCTTGAACATTTGGGCAAAGGAGGAGGCCTCCCTTAATCATGAGAAAATCTGCAATTGCCTCTTATTGGAGCATGTGCTTAGATTACCATGGCTAAAATATATCAAAGACAAGTTGTGCAGCCTAGGAAGACCAGACATGTTCACAAAATGTAGGTCAGTGAAGATAGGCAATAAAAAACGAATTATTGATCTCTTTTTTAACATTGAACAAGACGACAAGGACTTGCTAAAACAGTCAGTTAGAGCACGTGCCTTAGTGAAATCAGTGCAAGGAATTGAACACTACTTAACAATTTTAACTAGTGCTTATGACCGTTTTTTCATCACACGTTTTAGATTCCATATGTTTAATCATTTAGTGGCTGTCTCTATTGGATTTGTAGCGTGAACTGAAGATAGACAATAGGTCTTCACAGGACATTTTACACTTTGTCTTTTTATGTAAATATTTTACACATCCCTCGTGATTTTATATTAAACCATATTTAAAAGCTATGGGTTTTAGACAGGCTCAAATTGCGCTTTTGCACATGCACCTTATGCAAACTGAACGCACTTTATTTGTGATTACATACTTTTTCGGAGCATTGGTAAGATCCAGGAAATCTTGGGTTGATTAAGACAGAGGGGGGTGTTCTGTAAATTGTTAAATGTTTGATTTAATTAGAGTGGCCTAGCCCCTGGCTGGCTGCTAGGACTCCAACATGCATCAACAAAATGCAACTGTATTTATCTTTGTCATAAACATTTTAATTCATGTTATGTCAATCACGATTAACTCATTTCATTCTGTATGTTCAATGAACCATTCAAAAACGGGGCATTATTCCTTCACAATACAAGTATATACATGATCATGAACATCAAGTATTCAAATTTCTTTTTAACCCAATGCATTTCAGGACATTCGGTCAATTCGTCAGGGGTGTTCTGTTGAAAAGGAAAAGAAAAAGAGAAAAGGAAATGCTTTCAGAAGATGCATATTTCTAATTGCTTATGCAATGATATTTACAATTTCTGAATACTTAATCAACTCCTAACTGTTGATAAATTGAATAGAGACTCAGTCAAATATATATGCATTCAACAATGGTTAATTTCACCACAATGCCTTTAGCTGATCATGACCCTATGCGTATATGCTGTCACGTGATGATAAAACTCAAGTAGAAATCCCTTCACACAATCTCTTCATCTGTAGAAGTGATTATAAATCGCGTTCAAAAAGTATCCTAGATTCATGAGAGTGTTTACTGATATTATTAGGTGTCAAGCAAATCCTTACTATGTTTCCTTTTCTTATGCCTAACCTTTAATCATGAGTAGAAAAAACTGTGCTCACCTCTATGCAGGGTGTAGTTGCTCGATAGTAACCACGTTTTACGAGTGTCGAAAATATCAGGCTCTGCAGATATTATAAAAATATATAATTCAATCTTCAAATCACTTGTTGTTCGTGATTGAAACAATTCTTCAGTGTAGTCGCTTACCTAACCAAACGATCGGTCATAACAACGTAACTTCAGCAGGTCAAAAAGTCATACAACTAGGAAATAAATGGATATAAGCATCACGGTTCGGTCTCGTTGTTACCACAATCACCATCAACTCAAAGGGGAGCTCTCAAGTGCTCACCTGAATTATAGCCGACTTGAGTGTGCAGTTCTGAATGAGCTAACCGAATGCTCTCGTAACTGTAAAATAAATTAAAAATGACCGTCAGAATCTGTTCTCTCCTTCATAACCGTGCTCTCAGGGAGAAGCTATCTCAGGCTCACCTGTGATATCACCGACTGGAATGTGAATCGCCAAATACCGGGTACGCTAGTAACTCGCCAGAAGTCCTTCGACTATTTTAATGCCCACACGTAATGACTAAGGGTGGGCGTAGTTCGCGAAGTAGCGCTACGCGAAGCTACGCGAAGTGCACTTATCACTACGCGAACTTCACGTAGCACTACGCGAGCTGCGTAGTAGCATGTTCGCACTGTGCAAGAAGTGTTTTCAATGATTTCACAGTGTGGACAAGCATCCGGCACTGTGCAATCATTGAAAACGGCATCTTGCACAGTGCGAGCTGTAGTTTTCTGCTACTCGAGTAGATTATTACTCGAGCTGCAGCTTTCTCAACGCGAACTGGTAGTTTCTCATTGAGAGCGGTCGCGAGCATGCGCAACCACTCACAATGAGAAACCTTACCTCCCCGCGTTGAGAATCTCACCGGGATGTCATTTTGCTTGCTCGCGGTAGCGAACATGACGTTCAGGACCGTGAACAAGCAAAAAATGAGCTCTGCACTACGCTACGCTGCACTACGCATGTTCGCACTGTGCTACGTGCAGCTCGTGTAGTGCGAAGTTGCGCAAACTTCGCAAACTCCGCAAGCGTAGCGTAGTGCTTCGCCCAGGCCTAGTAATGACGACTTCCGCGACTGCAAAGATAGACGATGGACTACTAAAAGTATCCGATCGACATAGAGAATGGACAACGTCTACATCTCGTCAACACACTAACTGTAGATCATTGTGAAACTTTATCAAAAATTGTTCACTGATTTATGGATACAGGAATTACGCGACTCGAGATTAAACGCAGAACATCCCAGATGTTCACTTATAGATGCTCTCGATATTAAAAATCAGCAACCTCTGCTGGAAATTAATGTGAATCATGGATTTTTTGAGAACATAATAACAAAGTTTTTGAAATTATGTACATGCACGTACCCACCAATTGCATTTCGTATTAACGCATTTGTGTGACATATTACAGATCATATTTATGTGAAGATATTCAGGTTTACATAAGTGGAATAATAATACATCAGCATAGACAATCATACAAAAATAATAATCAGATGTAATGGAATCACTCACATGAAGATGTCCCTAGCATTTGTACCTATTGTTATGAATATAATGAAAGTGTCTTCTATTTGAATCTGTGTGACTATGCTGACTATTTGTGATTTGTGTCAAAGATTGCACATGGGAACTACGACTGGCATGATTTAGCGATTATAAGAAACAAGACATTTCTAATTTATCGTTGAGCCCATAGGGCATTATGGTCTGTAATTTGTTTATCCACAAGACTTCCCTCGGGAGGAGGATTTTAGAATTGTCTACTCGTGGCATACATGGTACTTGATCAATGATCTGAAATTTCATCTGGGCATTTGAATGTCTTTCTTCAGTCCAGTGGGCCGCTAAGCTTGAGGTGGTGTTTTTGTTGCGGATTCTACTTTTGGGCTCAGATAATCTGATTTTTATTTTTCTCTCTGTTTTTTCGGAACCTACATACACCACTGTGGAATACAGGGGGGTGGTAATAGCACCGTAGAGCTAGCTGATCCAATGGCTGACTCATCCTGTGGGGTTGTCCAGAGCCCTCAGTTTAGGTCATCCAAAATGCACAGATCCTGGGGGGTCCTAGGAACTACACAACAATGCAGTCTGGTTTCTGAAAGATATTTTTATGAGCGAAGATTTCCGGAGTCCATCATCTCCGACTATGGAGTTCAATTTATGAATCACAACGAGGAATTGTTTTTGAAAGTGTCTGGTGCAAAACTTCTACAGAGCTCACTATCATCCACAAGTCAATGGTTTTGTGGAAACAATGAATAGAGTAGTGGCTGAATGTATAAAGTGGACCAAGAATAATAGTTATGACACAGAAGAATCTATGAAATCTATGTTGTAGTTTTATCATACCATGCCACATTATCTCACCGAGGATGTACCTCTTTGAGTTGCTTAGAGGACGTCAATCCAGTTCAATATTTTATCCAGCTTGGTTATCTAAAACTGTCCAGAATACATGTACCAGAAATGTGTATTGTAGAGCTATGCATAGAACAGTGATAAATTAACAGAAAAAGTATAGATATGGCTTCAAAAAGTCCACCAAACAACTGGCATTTCAAACTGGGGATGTGGTGTGCATTAAGAAAGCACATTTTGTGAAGAAAGGGAATGCCGGTTATGGAGAACCAGTGAGAGTGGGAACAGTTGGTGGTAATGCTGTAATGGTAAACACTGGACACAGGTGGCATGTTGGTAAAACTGTGAAGGGACTAGATGTGAAAACAGGCATGAAATCAAGACAGGCTCTTGAGAGAGAACGTAAATCACCACTCCCCAAAAGAGCACCTCTGACTTGGCAGTATGCAGGTCTACATGAGAAAAATATGTACCAAGGAAGGTACGAATGGGTTCAATACATGGAGATGTTCTTGTGTGAAATGCTAATTTGAACATGTATGTTTTTGAGGATAGGTTTGTTCATAAGTGATGTATATTTTTTCTGGTTTCAGTTTATTTTCAATGTATTTTGGTTTGGTTTCCTTTGGTTATTACATATAATATGGAGTTGAATCTGTGAGTGTATTTTGTGAAAAAGGGAGATAGTATGTTACGCTCTGCATCAATTGCATTGGATTTTCAGAATGAAGTAATATTGGAATGTGTAGAATGTTTGTGTTATGGTTTCACTGCTGAAGCTCATTAAGGGTACGCTCCACTGTACAGCAGTTGCAGGGTGTTCGGATGAGACAACAGCAGTGGCTTATTTACTCTGTGTTACTCACTGTCAATAAACTTCCTTTGAGTCTCAACATACCTGCCTGGTGTGTCCTTCATCATAACACAGTTGTCAGGATGTTTGGGGGGCTATCCTCCACCACCTGACGGCTAGCCTGTAACACACCAAAGTAAAGTCAATGCACCCACATTTCAAAACAGAACTAAAGCAACAGTAGACATGGCGTACTTTATCTTCATTATCCCTCTTAAAGGGATAAAGCTATTTGTACTCTGCAAAATGATACTCAGAGGTGTTTACTTAGCCTTTCAAAGTAAAATAAACTATACAGTATTCGAGGAATAAGGAAAAAACAATCCAACTGTACAATGTCTATGAAACAGCAAGAAACAGCAGTCTACATTGTTATCTTTCTCAAACAGGGAGATCACTGCTTGCTCCTCGACAAGGCTAAATACCACTCCACACTTCTTACATTCAGCAATATTTGTACCATAAGCCAAAAGGTATATCAATTAATTCAGAAGGTCTCAGCAAACCACACCTTCTTGACTGGAAACAGCTATATGTGAAGCTAGAAAATCCTGATCTTATCTATTGGCTCCTTCATGGTTAGCACAGTCTCTTTGTTGGCTGACTAACCAAGGGCCAGATGTATCAAGGGCTTTACCCATCGCAAATGGGCTGATTTGCAGAATCTGCCCATTTGCAAACGGTAAAAAGCCATTTGGGATGTATCAACCCAACAGGCATTTGCAAAATAGATAATCACAATTTTTGTGATTACTTATTTTGCGAATGCCGTTAGGGAATCGCTATTTGCGATTTCCTGAATGCAATGCAAGAAGCATTCTCAGAATGCAAATTTGCATAATGGAATCGCAAATTAATTTGCAAAACCTTAGACAAATGCACAAAAGTGCATTTTTGTAAGTGCCATGTGGAGCATACAAGCATGTGTGTGTTCCACATGTGCACACTTAACCTTTTTGTTTGTGCATCAGGGCACCCTTGCAATTGCATTTGCAATTTGTGATTATCTATTTGGTAATCACAAATTGCGAATGCCTTCCTATTCATTCCTACTGGCCTGCATTCCTTAATAGCGAATTGCAATTTGCGAATTGCTATTAAGGAAGATGTGGGTATTGCAAGTTTTTTTGCTAAACCTACATACATTGCATTTTGCGATTCTAAAATAGCAAATCAGTAAAGTTCGCTATTTTAGAATTGCAAAATGCAATGTTGATAAATCTGGCCCTAAATCTCATGGAGTGTCCAAGATCAAATATGAAATAGGTAGCTTTAAAAAAGTAGCAAAGTAATCATTTAGACATATTTGATCATCTTTCAGCTATTTTATATCTCCCTGGAGAAGCAGGCTATTCTTAGGACTGGCATGTAATTTCATTTCATTTCAGAAACTTTATTCAGCTTATCGATATAGAACCATAAATGTATGCATTGTACATCAAAAATCACAAAGTAAATTATGTACAATTCATTTGATGCACACTTCCCCTTAGTAAACATTCCCCTTGGTAAAGTCATAGATTTGGCTTTTATTATAGGGTTTAATAGCAAACTCTACTTGCGTGGGTCGAGCCCTTCCCAGTTTCCGATTAAGGAGTCATTGACATCATAATCTGACTCAATATTTTAAAAAATATCATGTTATGCTGATTGCTCTTAAATTAAAGCCTTGAGATTTGCCTTGAGATCAGCATCCTGATAAAAACATATTTACCCCTTTTAAAAAGGGGGTCTAAAAACGAGTGCAGGCTGCCAGGCCCTGTGTTACATCATAGATGTATGGTGTAGGACCGGGTACGCTATTCCCTCATTTCTTTTATGTCTCAAAACTATATCTAAATAAGTTAAAATTTATGAGAGCAAGCGATAATCTAAAATACTTTAAACATTTATATATTTCTAACTGTAAAATAAAATTATATTATGGTAAATATATTTTCTCAAAATCGCGTTGGGTGCGCCCTCCTAGAGCACTCGGTGCGCGATTGCCATGTGACCTTAAAAAAAAGCATTTGATTGGTTCATAACATTTCCAATTGTAACAGTTGGAGGAACCCACCCATTTTAGTCATTCTCTCTACAGCGCCTAATAAGAGACACCTCTTCTGCTTAGAGAGCTTTTTTGATATTTTTTTGCTGTGTACACATATCTTATACAACACACAACATTCAAATATCATCTTGATCAATATTTATCGTTTGTACATTAGCCTGGTACGTGTGATGGCTATGCATCTAAAACGTTACATCAAAAAACAAATGTGTGTTACACGATGCCCCTGTTGTGTGAGTGTGCGCATTATTGTGCTGCCTTTCGGCCTGGGTATTGGTGGCTCGAAGGGGTATCATCAGCCACGGGCAGAGTGCACATCCTATATCACATGTGACAAACAGTAAAGAGTAATGTGTAGGTTTGTGTTGCAGTATGCTCTGTTGTCAGGTTTTACCAGTATATAGTGTGTCATATGTGAGACTTTCAGATTCACTTTGACATGCAATGATTGACTGTAATGAGCGTTATCAATGTGTATGATGTAGCCTCACCTCTGATCCTCCCTCCATCCGAGCACATTTACATGTGTGCGCTTTGCGATAGCAACACTTTAAATAATACCGTTCACATGCGTATCTGCGCATTTCCACAAGCTTGACAACAACATGTGATGATGGCCATTCAATGTTTTCGGACAGGATCTCATTAGCGATAGCCGCCCTTCGGGTACATGCTACATTAATGTAAATTGCGGATTGTGCAATATCAAAACTGCAACAGGGACACACACATAAGTACACTTCCTGGCCAGGCAGGAAGTGAACAAAGCCCAGGTCCCTGGAAAAATTATTCACACCCCTACGCTGGTCTGGCGTACGCAAGCCCATTCCACTTTGCGTATGTATAAATAGGATAACGAGGATGCCACATGTCCCAGTTCTTCCACACTGCCTCAGGTGGTATGGCCGCATCCACCTCGCATATCACAATGTGCAATAAAAGAGAGGGATCCATGAGGTGTACACCATTCTTGCAATCAAAACTTGATTTGAATTGTGAATCCTGCTGGCCGTTGTGTTTGGACACCCAACAATGACAGCAGGTGAGCAGTGAGGCCTGGGTGCACAAGGACTACAATTGAGCCCGGTGCTGCGGGAGGGGTGGAGTGCATCAGCCTGGGTGCACAGGTGCAAACAAGCGATGTTGCAGTGCAGTAATGGTGTGATCTCTGACCTCATTCAGTCACATCTCTGTTTCATTTTTAGGACCTGTTGGACCAAACTGTAGGCCTGAGCCAGTGGGCAGCACTACCCTACAGACATGTGACATTGACTTTTGGGGCACTTTAGTGAGCTGATTACTAATTGTACATGCGCACAGCATTACACGCGCACAATATGCTTCTAGCATGCGCTTTGTTTCTTTGTATGGGAACGTTTGCATAACATATTAATATTTTATCATGTGTAGTCTCATACACTCCACTCCTCTTTGTACCATGATAACCACTAACAGTTGGTAAGAAGGAAGGAAGGATGCACTCAACTGATGTTCTCTATTAAGCGTGAAAAAAACTTCATTTACCTTAAGATGTTTCCAGCATTATATCATTTCTCCCTTTTCAGACACTGAGTTAGTTGCAACAAAATGGGTGCCGCGGGTGCCCAGCCCATGATGATGCCCTGGGCATTCTGACGCCTTCCATCGTGGTATCAAGACAAGAGGTTTCAGGGACTAGTGAGGCCCACCCTGAATATTTAAGTAAAGCCCCAGAGTGTGGCGATCCCCGAACTTGAGTCGGCCTTGAAGCCCTCGAACAATTAGTAAACATTACCCGGGGTGGCGATCCTCTAGACTGCAAAACGTCTCTGCGCCCTCCCGCGCCAAATTTACATGTGAGAAGAAGGTCCCCAGTGCTGTAGAGGCCCCGCAATATAATAATAGGATGGGCCTCAGAACATTGCCCACCAGGGGGCAGGGGGCTCAGGCAAATGAACGGGTGAGACCCTGCTTAATTTTTTTTCATTTTTACCACCAGGAACTGCTTTATTGAAGCCTTACGAGGGTTTCCACCTCTCGCTTCAATGAGGCAAACAAGGATTTGCTATCACTGGGTTGAAGCTATGCCCCTGCTCTGTAATAGCAAACATAAATGTCCCGCGGATGCACACCCTGGGACATTGTATGAGCTGCGCCTGGGAGGTGGTGCTCCATAGGGCCATTATGCATGAGTTACTGCATACCTAAAGAATTAGTATAAACACAAACTAACACTACTTGCACATGTGTAGTACAGTGAACATAGTGTAGTGAAGAGGCAGAGGAAGCCCAAAATCAAAAAATATAAATCCTACGAGAAGTCGGATGACATAGTTCGATGAGCCGACGACCCTGGGATGAGTAGAAACAGCTTCAGAAAGAAAACGGATCTTCAGCAGAATGCAAGGAAGCTCAAAATATTGGTGAATGCTGCCTTCTTTTTACCTTCTCCCGCTCTTCGCCAAATTTATGTAGTGAAGAGGCAGGCAGCAGTGGATCCGATAAGTAGATTTATTGCAGGAAAAAAGAAAGCTTAAATAGCCACCAACAGAAGCAGACAGCAAGTCAACCGTCTTCTCCAGTACCGTGTACAAATTCCCCAAGATTCCCCTCATGACAGCCCTACATTCTAACATTACATACTTACATTCTAGTAGCATTACATACTAACATTCTACCATGACTTACATTGGAATACGTGCTGTCAATTGAAAATAGATGGCATCCCTTTAGGGCACACAAGAGGCAGGGGGGATATTCCTCCCTGCGATGTTGAAGAAACAATATTCAAGTTCAAAATGTTGTTTAATCCATTACAAACATTAAAGTATGTTTCCCCACGTACTTAACGTAGTTAATAAAGTTTTTTCTTTCGATATCAACAATTAATTCCTCCAGCTCCAATGCATTTCAGGCTATTGCCCTTCGTCTGGAAGCATCTGAAAAACGACATATAAAGCATGCATATAATATCTTCCTGTTTATCAAACAAAGCTACACTCTGTGCCATCTTACTTAATGAGGTGATAGTGCATATGGAAAAATGTGGTCTTCCAACGTTCTCATGATTGTGTGAAATAATGGACTGTGCACGAAAAGGTGTTGAAACATGCTGTTAAAAAATTTACCGTCCGTGTTGGTGTGCAATCAGCTATATGACAAGTGATACGAGAAACAAAGTGAGTTGTTACGCCTTTCAGCACTGCGGTCCATAAAAAACAAAGCAAAAAATAACAATCTACTTTTGTGGCGCTTTCCGGTGGGAATAGTAAGTAGCAGGCGCATAAAGCTTCTGTGGTTGCGTTAGGTAAAGAAATGAAGTAATTACGAAAATACTGGACTTCGATGTGAAACATGCATATAAAGTTACTTACGCTCGGAGGTCGGGGTTAGAATGAGCTGCGGGTAGCGACCGAATTCCTGGTGGTTCAAACGCTCAGTGTTTAGTGTGTGAAACTAGCAGAACTAACGCGGCTATGTAAATCAAACAGGTATGCCAATAATGTGACCGGAGGTGTGGTGGTAAACAGAGGACTAGGTTCTATTACGTACTAGTCATGGCGGTAATTAAAACAGTAAATAGTAGCATGATAAACGTGAGACGGAACATTTCCAAAAGATAAAGTAATAAAGCATCACTAATTTCAAAGGAAAATAAATATGAGTGCATAATAATACAGTAAGGAGACTGTCCAGAACTAATGGCCCCATGACAAGGGTGTCATGAGAGTTTCATAGATAACAAGAAAATTCAATCCGTTCATTTAAACCATATGGCTTCATGGACTTAAGTCTGTAAATCCAATAATTCTCTCTTTGGAGTAAATATTTGTTGTTGTCTCTTCCCTCAACTTTATTGATTACTTTCAAAATCATATATTTAATTTGAGAAATGTTGTGATTCATTTCGTGGAAATGGGTCGTAACTGTCGATTTTTGATTCTTAGTGTGAATGTTTGACTTGTGTTCATTTAGACGTAATTTGATTTGCGCTCAGTCTTGCCAATGTAGGTTTTTCCACAAGGACATTTCAAAAGATACACCACATTGCTGGTATCGCAATTGTCCGTAACGTTTATGGCTATTTTGTGACCTTTCATTGGATGGGTTACCTTGTTGCCCAAGATGGTGTTGTGACAAATATTGCAGTTGTTACAAGGTCTCGTGCCCAGTGACTCTTTTTTAGTGGTTTTGGTTTGTTTAAGGATTTCTCCCAAGTTTTTCCCTATTGTGTAAGCAAACAATGGTTGAGACTTGAACATGTCTTTAAAGTCTGTTTCCAATTGTAATAACGGCCAGTGTTTTAGTACTATGTTCCTGAATGTGGTGCTTACATTAGAAAATTTGGAAACTACAACCATCCGGTCGCTTTTTGATTTTGTCCTGGCTTTTAACAAACTTTCCAGCCGGTTGAGTGGTTCAACCTGAATCTTAGCAGTTTCCAATATCTGATTGGGATATCCTCTTTGATGAAATCTATCTGTCATTTCATTAATTCTGTTTCAGCCACAGTGCTGTCTGACGTGATGCGTTTGACTCTCAACATTTGAGACTTGGGTAAATACTTTTTGAGGGATGCCTGATGGAAACTCGTGTAATGTACAATGTTGTTTCGATCCGTAGGTTGTGAAATATATCCGTGTTCATTTGATTGTCCTTCAATGTGATCCTGACATCCAAAAATGTGATGGATTCTGCATCTATGTTCCATGTGAATCTGATACATTCATTAATGGTGTTCAAGATGGTTAGAGCTTGTTCTAAACTCTCTCTAGTGTCCTTCCATAGTATAAATAGATCGTCTATGAAACGCACATACATTTTGAGATTTTTACTCTAATTAGGATTGGACCATATGTTGATCTGCTCAAACTCCCCCATGTAAATATTTGCGTAGACTGGAGCTGCGCAATTTCCCATACTTGTGCCTACTGATTGCAAATACCAGTCATCTTGGTGTTTGAAGTAGCTCTGGTACAAAGTGAACATCACTAGTTCCATTAGAAATACTTTTGTGGGTTCATCTAAATCAAGTTTCAAGATGGCTTGTTCCATAACCTCAATTCCTCCTGAGTGTGGGATTGATGTGTATAGTGCACTGACGTCAGCAGTGCACATCCACAATGGTTCGTTAGGACCAATGTTTATTTTTTGTAATTTGCATAAAAAGTCTGTGGTGTCACAAATATAGCTAGCCGAAGACTGAACCGTAGGTTGAAGTTTACGATCTAGGTATTGTCCCACTGGCTCATGAATACTTCCACGAGTAGATACTATCGGACGGTTAAAATTATCTTCCTATTACCTAGCTGTCGCTAACACCAGTTAGCAACAGCTAGTAGGAGATAGCGACCATCTTGGGCCCCACTTTGCATGTCAGTGATATTTATCACTAATGACATGCAAAGTGGGCGTGCCAAGATGTTAGCGACTGGAAACAGTCGCTAACATCGCTATCTCCTATTACCAACTTTTGGAGATATTCGCGCTAAGCGTGAATATCTCCAAAAGCTAACACCTGCCCTGAGCAGTTCTTAGCCATGTTATCGAATGGGAGGTGGATAACATGGCTAAGAGCATTAGCTCGCTAATGCTTGAATATCGCTGACTTTTCAGCGATATTCATGCATTGCGGCCGATTTTTATTGCATTTGTGATAAACCTTGGTAATACCAAGGTTTATCTGCGATAAAAATCGCCGCAGCTCGGCGATAATTTTTTCACCCTAACCAAGCAATAGCGATAATTATCGCTATTGCTTGGTAATATGCCCCTAAGTCTTTTTGTCAGTCAAAATGTAAATATGGCCCTTAATAAAAACTCCTAATTTATTTTCCCAATGTGGGGAGCTGTGGATTATGGGCTCTAGCTCAGCTGGCACCTAGGCAAACCTTTAAGGAAAATGCGTGTTTCTTACCAAAGTTTGACATTTGCAAGGGCTTCTTGGAAAAAATACCTGGTGAGAGCCATGCAATCATGCACCTCTGTAATCCCCTGCTGGTCAAGTTTTCAAAAAATTTCAGGTTTGAAGGTCTGCCTGGGCGCTGGCTTTGCTACGGTTCAGGCACCTACATTGGACTAAGAAGATCAACTTTCAGTGGAAAAATGTGATGTCTCCATGTTGCATTTTGGGCCATTTCCCATCTCGAGCAGTAGGATCACCCCGGCAGTGCACATGTGTGGGCAGTCCAATATTTCTAATCTGAAGAGGTACAGGCGTCCTGGCGTTGCCGAATCTGACCGGGGTGATCATTTGCTGGATTTATTCTAGACACATAATAGCGACGAGTGGGAGGATTCACTTATTCAATCTTTACTGGGGTCATGATCTATATACTCCATTTATTAGATCATATTGATTTGGAATTTCTACTTTTCACCCATTATTTTGGATGATAGACTGTGCCACCAAGACGCAATATAAACCCACCGGGTTGAAATTATCACTGGCGTAGGGTTACCAATGATCTTGAACTCAGCCACAGAGCCCTGAAGAGTCGGAAAACACTGTTTCTCTGATGAAACACGTGTCGGCTGGCTGTGTGATTTACTTGATGACCAATTAAAGAAACAAAAAAGATTTCACAGTTGGATCAGTTGCTTTTGCTTTGAAAGAATATACACAGTGTGGTTTGCTATATTGTATGAGTGTGCAGGTCCGCTGCTATTTGTACTTTTGTCTAGGTTCTCCTACACAGATTAAGGGGGTTTGAGGGTCTCCCCTTCCCTGCTAGCACCATACCAGATTTATGTCCAATCTTACTCGGACTTGAATGCTAGCTGAGCACCACTACTTCCTGTCTACTAAAACCCCTTTGTGTCTAGTTCTTAAAAATGTACAGGTTTACTAGATTTCTTTAGGTATCGGCTGAGCTTGGGTTCAACGTCTACAGCTTCCTACTTTGCAAAAAAAGGGTCAGTTTTGAGTGGAAAAATTTGATTCATTCATGTTGCGCTTTGTTCCATTTCTTGTCACGGGCAGTAGGCCTACTGGAGCTAACTAAAAACCTGAATCTTTTCAGTATAACATTCTTTCCTTTGCTCTTAAGGTATCTAATTCTCTCTGTGATGTTTGGAATAGGCAGTTTACTAGCGCTGTAACATCCCCTTGGTGGTAAGTGTTGCCCATGACACATATGGTAGATACATAAACAAATAAATACCCACACATGTGAGGTACCAGTTTTATCAAGAGTCTTTGTGAAATGTGGATGGAAGGAAGATTGTGACTCCCCACAGTTCCCGAAACATTCTGGGTCAAAAAGTGTGAAAGATATGCAAGTCACAATACCCTTGATTCCCCCAAATCTCTTGTTTTAGAAATTGAGCAAGTTTGCAAGGTTTCTTGTTATATCCTCATAAGTGTCATTGTATGTAACCCAGCCTAGCTGTCTCCTAGCTGCTCAGCCTGAGTGAGAGATGGTTAAGGAATGGTGGTGTTACTGTAATGAATGGAATGCCTGGGTGCCTGTGTGGATGAGTGGTGACAGTTGGAGATGGGCTTAGCAGCAGGGAAGCTGCTCCTGGTGGGGCTGGAGAGACGGCTGGCATCATGAATAAGTACTGATATATTTATTTACATGGAACTAATAAAGAAGTCTACTGAACTCTACATGGCTACTTGTGTCAACCTGTCTTTTGGTACTGTCTAAGCTAGGGCCCAAAATCCACAGCTACCCACAGAGTGATTTTTTGTTAGTTTTCAGTGGAAAAATGTGTCGCTTCCATGTTGTGTTTTGAGCCATTTCCTGTCGCAGGCACTAGGCCCATCTACACAAGCGAGGTATAATGTTTATTGGAACATGTGTAGGAGCATAGAATAGTAGAATATTTGTAATTACCAATTGGATTTGGCTGCATTTGTGCCTTTCAGATGTAAGCAGTGTGTAAGAAAGAAGACATTTTGAAAAATACCCTTTAAATCATATGCTTGTACAAGTATCCATGAATTCAGAAATGTTCAAATAACCACTGCTCCTGAACTCCATATTTTATGCCCATTCCAGAAATATATAGGTTTCCTTCATACCCATTTTCCTTTCTATATTCTTCACCATATGAATTGGTCTGTACTTGGTACACAATGACAAAACATTACACAGCGCAGCTAAGTTGTTGGCTCTGGATCACTTTGGTTTTTAGAGAACCTAAAATCCCTATAGGGACTAGGTGATATAATGGTATATTTTATTTGTAAGTCAACCATTGTGACTAGAAGTCACAGATGAAAATGTTTCCACAAATGGCCTTTTTTTCCCCTACTTATTTTCATTATTTCTTTATTTCAAAAGTTATTTTCTTTGAGAAAGACTTAAGGTACCTGCACATATGACCCATTGCTAAATTTGAAATTGTCCCTACTTTCAAAAATCTTCATCTTTCCTGGATCACCCAGGGGTTTCACACTGGATTCCACCACAAACTGGAAGTAAGTTGATAGGGAACATAGGCTACCTCTTTAAAAAATGGCAAAACTGTGGTACAAAATTAGTTTTCTATCAATTGCTTGCTTTATTCAACAATATTAGTCAGAAAATCATACAATAAAACAGATATTCATAAAATGCAAGGTATAAAAACGTAATAATACAATTTGATAAAGATACAAATGGGATATCATCAACAAAAATACCACACCATTAAGATTCAAATAAAACTTAGTTTTAATATTTATTTATTTATTTATTTGGCATACTTATATAGCGCTAATCTGTCACCCAAAGGGCATCCTGGTGCTTTGACTGGATAAGCCACAACTATCGATGCGGGATTAAGCTGCTCTAAGAACAGATACCAAGTTAGGCTATTCTAGGAAACAGATGGGTTTTCAGCCCTTTTTTATAGGCTAGAACTTCACCCTGGCTTCTTAACGAGAGGGAAACGGAGTTCCAGAGTCTGGCGGCCGCAAAGCTAAACGACCGTCTACCCATCCTTACTCTCTGCACTTTAGGAACCGACACCAAGTATGCCGACGAGGAGCGCAAGCTCCGGGATGTGGTATACCAAGAGAAAAGGTTCTGTAGCATCACAGGGCCCTGTCTATGTAAAGCTTTAAAAACAAGACAGGATGCTTTGAAGAGGATCTGCTGGTGAACCGGCAGCCAATGTAGATCGTGTAGTGCCAGAGTGGAAGAGGCAGCGCGTGGTCGAGATAGTGCCAACTTGGCTGCCATATTCTGGACCCGCTGCAGCCTGCCCACCAGCGTTTTAGGCGCCTCCAGAAGTAGTGTGTTGCAGTAGTCCAATCTGCTTAGGATCAGACCCCGCACTACCTCTGGCCTAGCCTGGGCCGGTAGAAGAGGTAGTACCTTCCGAAGCATCCGAAGTATGCAGGTGGCCACGGACTTATTTATAAACAAATCCAGTTGAAGGTTAGGGCTAAAACATGACCCCCAGATTGCAAGCGGACTCTGCGGCCGTCACCGTCCTAGAGAAGGAAGGAGACCAGAACTCATCCGGTAGAGCATGTGGTACACGATCATTGGAGCAGTAGAGAACCTCCATTTTAGATCCGTTGAACTGGAGGGAGTTGGACCGCAACAAGATCGAAGTGGCCGCCAGGCAGCGGTGGAAAGTCTCTAGGGAGACGGCATCTTTTCCCTCCAATGAAAAGACCAACTGAGTGTCGTCGGCGTAATTAAACACCGATATGCCGAAAGATTTTATCAGTTGGATCAGAGGGCAGAGGTACAAGTTGAAAAGTATGGGGCTGATTGCCGAGCCCTGTGGTACCCCTGCCCAACTTTCCGCACATCCGACTTGAAAGGCGGCAGAGCCACTACCTGCTGTCTGTTGTCCAGATAAGAGACTAACCAGTCCCTGGCCATCCCCGTAACCCCGCTCTCCTCCAGTCTCCTGATAAGGGTGGAGTGGCACACTGTGTCGGACGCGGCCGACATGTCGAGCAGCACTAAAAAGGCTGCCCGACCTGTGTCGACCCACACCCGAAGATTGTATAACACGGCTACCAGCGCTGATACTGTCCCATGCGCTGGCCGAAACCCAAACTGGGCCACATCCAACCATTTGTTATCCTCAAGAAAGCTAGATAGGGAGCGGGTGACCCACTTCTCCAGAATTTTAACCGGAAAAGGGAGCAGGGAGATAGGTCTATAGTTAGACAGACAGGTGGGATCAAGTGAGGGTTTCTTCAGGAGGGGAGAAACTACCGCTAATTTCCAACTCTCCGGGACGATTGCAGTAGCCAGCGACTGCTGACAGATGGAATACAAAGGGTGTAAAAGTTCATCCTGGAGTGCTTTCCAGATTTTATGTGGAAGAGGATCTAGCGGCGAGCCTGAGGATACCGTCTGTGCCAATTTACAAAACTCCTCAAAAGAGGGCAAAGGAAAACGGCTTAGCTGAGGATGATTAAGAGGGGCAGCCGGAGATCCCCGACAGAGATGGCTAGAGCTGGGAGGTTCCTCCGGAGCTCCCGGACGGAGATACCGGTAACTCTCCCGAGGTCGACTGGAAGACTCTTCGGAGCTCCCACAGCGAGAAAAGAGTTTCTCGGGTGGGGTCGACTGGAAGACTCAACCGGAGCTCCCGGGACAGAAAAAGGGTAGCTTATCTGGGGTCGACTGAAGGTCACCTCCAAAGCTTCCAGGTCAAGAATCAGACAACTTGACCGAGGTCGGCTGGAGGATTCTTCCGGAGCTCCCAAGTCGAGAGACGAACAACTCGGCTGGGGTCGACTGGAAGATTCTGTCATATTTTCCATGGTAGAATTACTAGATAGACAGTCCACTGGAGTCGATGGAGATAGAGGCTCCTCCGCAAGTCCATTCAAAATCGTGGAGATCTTATCCTCGAAAAAAGCTGCCAGAGAATCACATAAAGTCTGTGAGACTGGGATAGTATTCGTGGCACCAACCGGATGGGAAAGATCATTCATAATCTTAAATAAAGATTGAGATTTGTTGGTTGACTTATTTAGCGTATTCTCCAGATAGAGTGTCTTAGCACACTTAATCTGTGCTTTATACTTCTGAAGTGTCGATTTGAAAACAGTTTTACCCGCTTCTAGATAGTGCCTCCTCCACACCCTCTCTGTCTGCCTGCATCTCAACCTTAGCTGCAAAAGGTCGGGGGTGTACCAGGGCATTGCGCGATTCTGTCTGTTCTCTGATCGGCGCAATGGAGCTACCTTATCCAGGGAGTCAGACATCTTTTTTTTTAAATGTTTTTTATTGAATAGAGCAAAAGGTAAACCAAAGGTACAAAACATGACAAACTTTAGAATTCAATAATCACAAATTTCCAATAAATTTCTCAAATAACAAACAAGAGATAAAAAAGTTAAAAAGTTAGAAGCGATATGCGAAAATAAAAGGAGGGTTCATCGAGATAGCAAAAGTCAGCCTACTACAGAGAATTTTTTTTTTCCCCAGGACATTAAGTGCAAAATATGCAATTTATAAAGTGCATCAGCAAAAACTTTCAGAGCTGCAATAAAGTGCAAATGCAAAAGTGCCAAGAGTACAAAAGAGTACTATCTTTAAAAGTGCAAAGTGCAAGCTCATATGGAAAAAGGTGCAAGTAAATGTAAATGTCTTGGAAATCAGAGAGAAGGCTGTAAATGAAGAAACAACTCCTCACAATTCTCTTCACGAATCATCCTTCCTTTATTGCTTCTAGAGCCTCAAAATATTTCCAGTTCCTCGCAAATCTCCCAACAGCTCCCACTCTACCCGCATAAGCCTTTTCAAAATAACATGTTCTCCTCATTTTGTTGAACCATTTAAAGTGTAACGGAATCTCACTGGACTTCCAGTTTTGAAGAATTAAGGAACGAGCAACTGCGCAGGAAATAAATATAAATACCTCTTCTGCTTTATTAAACCTGCTCCTATCTTTGCATATACCGAACAAGGCTACCTCCGCTGTTGGTAGAAGAGATTTCCCAATAGCCTGTTCGATATCAGCAAATATTCCCTTCCAGAAAGTTTCTAACTGGTGGCAAGAAAAAAAAATGTGATGCCATCCTCCCTGGCTACTAGCCATACATTTAAAGCACTTATTCTCAGCTCCGGGAAACATCCTTTCCAGAGCCTCCGGTGTATAATATGCTAACCAACGAACAAGGAGGCTTAGCTCTACCCCATTTAAGGACCTACTATGAAGCCGCATTTTTTTATATATTGGCAGGATTATTGAGGAATAAGCAAACAAGAGACAATTTTTTTCTTACAAGAAGGCTACAAGAGGTAGACTCTCAAATTCCAGTTTTTTTAAAAATCGCAAGGCTCCCAAAGAGGTCCAGATATAAAACTTTAAGAGAATATGCCTCAAGAGTGTCGCTCCTTTTCAGAAAACATGGCACTGTAAGCTCTCATTATCTAAGCTTGAAAGAATGTATTCAAATAGGCCTCCTATTAAGCCTGAATCGTATTAAATCTTGGGAACTTTGTGGCTTCCGAGAGCTAAGACATTTTGTAATCCAAAACAGGGTAATTAGTTGGCAGGAGGTAACCACTAGAATAAATGGTTCATTACATCCGATTTTTTTGAATATATGCAGATTGTTAATTTTATTAGAAAAGAGGTAAGTGGCCTGTTTAATGCCCCTAATAGCATACTAACAGCCTTATATGATAGAATGAGTGTAGGTATTGGATACTGGTATAAGATGCTTCATTGCTCAAATCAAAATGTTTTAGTAGACAGTCATCTTGAGAAAATAAATCTAGCTACACAATGTAACTTTTCCATAAAGGATTGGGAGGTCATTTGTGAGTTGGGGAATAGATCATTGCGAGCTGCCAACTACAAAAGGATGTGCTTTCTGTCTCGTTGGTTAGCATATTATACACCGCAGGGAGTCAGACATCTGTCGACATAAACTAGCATAGCTTTCGTCAACATTGTTTCCCAATACAAAACCTTCAGGAAGAAGGATGGGCAAGGTCGAGGATCTAAAAAGTCGGGACCAAGGTCTACCTATTTTAGCATTGCTCTTCCCTGTATCACCCGTGGCTGCAGGAAGGCTAAGATGAAATAGGACTAGCGCATGATCCGTCCAGCATTGGGGCAAGATGTCATTCACCACTACATGTTGGGGGTCAGCAAACACCAAGTCCAGAACATGGCCTTTCTGATGGGTCGCAGATCCAACCAGCTGCTGCAGCTGGATGTTCATACAGGCCTGACAGAGGTCTTGGTAGGCAGAATCCAGAGGCCCATTTGGCCACAGATTAAAATCTCCCAGAACGATCAGTCTATTATGAGAGTTGGAAAGATCATAAATGAGATCGATAAAAGTCGGGAGAGTAGAGGGGGCCTTGCCTGGTGGTCTATAGCACAGCACCCCTGAGTATAGGGTTTTCTCCTGTCCTTTAAGGAAAAAACCCATGAGCTCAAAGCCCTGCACCTTCTTAATATGCAGCTGAGATAGAGCCAGGGTTTCCCTAAAAATAAAACCTATACCACCACCTCTGTTATTCACATGAGGGGTGTGCCTGATTTTTTAGCCCTGGGGACATGCCAGACCCAGTTCTACCTCACAATCCGCACAAGTCCATGTTTCCGTAAGGAAGAGCACGTCGAGCCCACAGGACTCAATAAGGATGGCAATCTCCATATGGTGCTTACATAGAGAGCGGACGATCAGTAGACCAAATAGCAGTTGCTCATATTTAGCCACAGGAGCAACCTGCTGGGGTCTGAGCTGCAGAAGGTCGTCCCTGGAGAATACTAAACGAGGGCTGGGCGACAGCACAGAGTGAGCGGTCCTAGGCGCGTCCGTTGCGCGAACGGGCGCAAACGGACTTACCTCTGTCGAACCTCCGGCGCGCCTACGTCGCGCCCGCTGCGCGCCAACGCTGCCCGCTAAGGAGGTGGCCATTTTATACACCGAGGTATCGCGAGAATCCTGTGAGGGCAAGCCACTGGCCCCTCTCGCAAGATGGCACCTAAAAATAGTACTGAACTTTCGTGGTCCCAACCCAATATGGCAGCCAAAAGCGACGAGAACCTGAAGAGCCCCCTGCTAACCCTCTTTCCCAGCAAATGTGGGTACCAGCCAATTAATATGCGGGTAAGTCCTGACTGAAAGAGTCCCCCACACAAGAAGAGAACAGTGGCGTTCTAATGCTGACCAGCGCGAGCGCGAACAATAAATGCAAAAGGTACAAAGTAAAACTAATATAGCAAATAGTTTAAAAGTTAAAACAGCAGGTAGAAACAGCATGCGTTGCGCGTCCCGTAGCAGGCAAATAAGTCTTCCTGATTGTAGAGGCAGCGCGCCTATGTAGGCTCCCCCTCCACTCCAATGATCCTGTGAGGGCAAGCCACTGGCCCCTCACGCAAGATGGCGCCTAAAAATAGTACTGAGCTTTCGTGGTCCCAACCCAATATGGCAGCCAAAAGCTTCGAGAACCTGAAGAGCCCCCTGCTAACCCTCTTTCCCAGCAAATGTGGGTGCCAGCCAATTAATATGCGGGTAAGTCCTGACTGAAAGAGTCCCCCACACAAGAAGAGAACAGTGGCGTTCTAACGCTGACTAGTGCGAGCGCGAACAATAAATGCCAAAGGTACAAAGTAAAACTAATATAGCAAATAGTTTAAAAATTAGAAAACGGTTAAGAACACTACATCTGCAATTTACTTGAAAAGCCACATTAAAGTACAAAGATAAAAACTAAAAGGGCAAAATACAATTTTAGACTTTATAACAATGACCCATCAAATGAAATTCATACAAGAGTGAAAAAATTTACCACACATGGATTCATAGTTAGTAAACATAGACTATAGATGTAGTAATTGCTTATTTAGTCGGGGAAAGGTTAATAGGCTTAAGCGATAGCTATCAATGCCTTTAAATGTATGGCCACATTTTGCTCAGAAACGTTTCCACTGCACATATATATGCTTGGGTTGAATCCGATCTATTTATTCTGAGGGCTGCTTGACTGCTAAGTGTCTTCATCAAAATGCGTACAGCTAAAAAAATATATATTTTGCTTGGCATGTTCCTAAAAGCTGGGAAAATTGTAACTTCAGCACAGCAAACCGTTCGTTGATGCCATTTTTAGGAAAATAAAACGGACATTTTCATCCATGCAACTTTTTTCATATTTTTCTTAAAAATCTAAACAATTGGCTTTATTCTGCCTATTTTCTCACTCATCTCCAGGGGAATACATGAACCTGGATATCTTTGGAATCCCTAGGATATTGGAAAATGGATGAACATTTCGCTTGGATACCTTATGTGAATGAAAAGTTATGGAGGCGTAAGCGCAAACTACACCAAATAGCCAAAAAAGGGCTCAGCACTAGGGAGAGAGATCCAGCAGTTAAGGCGTTAATTATCCTTTTTACTTGAACATTTTTCTTATTTGTATTTTAAAATTTGAATGAATTTAAATTTGTTTTACATTGTTTCCTCTGTGGACTTAAAGTTCTAGCCTGCTTGCATTGTTTTCTCTGGCAGAACCAGTGGTTGGCCACATGCGGTGCTTGGCCTACTTCAAGGCTGAGCTGGAGTATATTTGAGCGGGTATTGTGACTATTACTGTACTGTAGAATTATTAGTGTATTTTGAAATAGCATGTCTCTTCCTAAACTCCTCCTTAAATTTCCATTAACTCAGCCAGTTTTGTAAAAATTGTGCGCCGTTTTTCCTCTTGTCCCTCCCACATCTACCACTAAATCATCTGCTTACATGCTACAACCATAAGTTTGTGAATTGCATTTTATTGTATGCAAAGTGGTATTACTGGAGTACTACTTTACATAATCCAAAATAACTTTCGCGAATCGAACCCTCAATGCCTTGTGGTACATTTTACTTGATTGTTTAGCTTTTGGAGCGTCTGTACACATTAAACGACACCAAATATTGACGTCTTGGTTTTAAATAAATGAAAGATTGTGGTGTCTGATGTGATATTAATGAAAAATTAAGCAACTATCTGCATATCCCACACAACAGTATCACGTTCTCCTATAAGAATTTAGGAGCAGTGCAGAAACACTTTTTTCCCACACCCACCAATGCACCAATTCAATTCCCTTGCTTTTCACTGGAGAAATATAGCGAAACAGGAAATGGAGCGTTGGACATTTTCGAAAATGTTTCTCTGAACTCCATAGTGTTTTTTTCGTAAACTTCTCTGTTGTGTAAATTCATACTTTGCCCCAAACTCAAATCAGGCTCGGATATCAGCATGACGGAAATGCTAATCAGCATAGATTTGTCTAATTATTAAAGTCGTCAAAGCACAACAACACAAAACACAAAATGAGATGTTATCGTTCCATAATAGGCGCGCATGGAAAGAGCTAGCTAGGACATTTCACGGGCTCTGTGTATCACTCTAATTCTCCTCTAATGACGGCCTGCATGCTAAAACGACCCTTTTACTCCATCTTCTTTTGTTCCTCTAATGTGCCTTGATAAATAGGAGACAGACTTCTGCCAGTGTAAGTAGCTAACTATCAGGCGTCTCAGCCTCTACTACTTTAATAGCATAATAGGCCCCAAAAGAAAAGGATCTTTTTAAATATCTGAAAGCAATAGCCAGATACAAAGTGAAAGGCGGAGAGGGAGATGAGCACCTCAACAAAAGTAATGCTGCGTGATTATTAGAAAATAAATGGAATGGCCCAATTTGCATTATTTTATGGCGTCTTCCTGAGGCCAAAACATGGCAGTAGTTCTTGGCAATCACACAGGAAATATATGTGTGCTGCCATTAAACTTTTTTCGTTAGGAACACATAGGTCTTCTCACAGTGTACATTAAATGCAAATCCTTAGTGAAAGTGTACAGTGCTATCAGAAATGCATTTGTAAAATTATTATTTTCCGAGTAATCTGCCCAGGAGAGATGAGTTCTGTATATTTTATGATTGACTGGTGAACGTTGGTTCTCTAAATAAATCACAAATGTAACCCTGACCTGGGATATTAAACACAATTACTCTCAACAGAATTATAGAGTTAAATACTGAGAATTTGGTGGACTGTATATTATTCAATAAAGCTGCCACACACAGCATTTATGGATTCATCATAAGAGATTGGCAGAATAGCAGACAGCAGCATATCTCAGTTAAGATGAGTTTCTGGCTGTGGGTACACATTTCTAAAGGAAGTAGACCTAAATTACCAACAATTGCCATGCTGGAAGTAATTTTGCTGAGGTTTGGATTGTCTACTAACCAAACATTGAGCCAGGATATCTACTATAAGTATGCAGGAGAAACATTTGCATATAATGAATTGCATATTTTGGTTCAATATGAACACAAGACTGGAATTCACTTGTCAGTAAATTAACAACTCCAACCTTACTTTTCACCCATTAATTTCAATAATATTGTTAAAAAAAGACAAATTTTAGGGATGGTGAACCCCCAGATATTTTTTCTGACTATATAATGATGTGCACATTGCCCCCGCTAACCAGTAATAAAGTTGCTGTGCTCGTCCTTTTAACATGATGGCACTGGGATATCCCTAATTGGCATAATTATCTTACCAGTAAGTCCCTAGTACATGATATAAAGTGTACCCATGCACTTTAAGTTAAACATCACTATTGGATTGCAGCACCTTTTGTGCCATCTACTATAGTGACAGTGTTAAAACATGGCTTCAGGCTACAATTGTAGCCTGACTAAAGCAGCTTTCAAACTGAATTACAACATGTCAAAATAAAGTCTTTGTCAGGTCTTACATTTTAGACCTGACATCCTTGGCAGTGCATTCCTCCAAACCTTTTGCCTTTACCCCTACTCTTTTGCTGAGTTAGGTTTTGTTGGTTTAAGGACTGGGTGCCCTTTACCACTGCTAACCAGTTCTAAAGTGTTTTCACTTTCTCTCTATAGCAAGGTACAACGACATACACCTGATTGTGCATTTAATTTACTTCTAGGTCCCCATTGACTAACACCTTATTGTATTTAATAAGTCTTAACTTTGGATTGGGAGCAGATAATGTTAAGCAGTTTATACTCAAAATAATTTTTCTTAAAATCATATTATTGGTAATGTCAGGTTTTAACTTAGAATTCTGAAAGTAGCACTTTTAAAAAACTGTAATTTTCTTGTCCCAATTAATGGTGCATTCTGCCAGTGTTCTAGGTCAGATGACTATGAATGGCTCTCCTTTTAAGGTTTGTGTATTGCTTCTAAAAAGTTGCACAAAGGGCTAAAACATCCTTTACCCACACTCTCAAAAAGAGAAGCCCTGACAATTTAGTCACTAGCCTGACTGCAATGGTACCTACCACGCGTTACTTTAACCCGCAAGTCGTTACAACAACTTGCTTTAGGGGATCATTGTTACACTGGTGTTGGATTTTTAAGTCAAGCACCTTCCCTACTGTTGCGTAGACTGGAGTTGGAACATTAATTTATACTATGCCAAAGTCCAGCACCCTCTAAAGCATGGCATTGTAACAACTTACATTTGTGAAGGAAAGGGTGGTAATGTCGCAGTTGGGGTAGTGACTGCATTGTAAAGGCATGCAGATTAAATGCATGCAGGATTCAGCCATACAACTAATACAGGTCCATTAGGTGTGTACAAGATGGGCTACCTTGATAAATTGGCTGAGGAGGAGCTGTGCCCAGCCTTAATTATACTTCAAAAGACTCTGCCTGCAGCACACACAAAGAGACCTGACACCATGCCTGCCCTGCCTTTTTTGACCCCAGACAGTTAGGAGCCTTGACCAGGGAAAGAAAAGCATCCTCGCTGCTTCACAGAAATCTGTCTGGTATCAAAAGCCTAGATGGCTAAATGCTTTAATAGAATTTGCGCAAATAGATTTGAAATAATATCCAGCAAAAAATCAGACATTAATAGGCAGGCTGGTCCATTTAGCCTTTGTTTATCAATGGGATTAACTATGGCTCCCTTCCATTAATCTGGAAGGATGACTGTAGAAGTTATCCATTTGAAAATCCCACTCAAACGTAGGCCCCACTTCCTAGAGTTCGAATAGATAACAGATGGGAGTCCATTAATACCACCAACCCTAGAGACTTTCATATTAAAGATAATTTTGTACTGTACCACTGCAGTCTGGGAGTTTGTGAGACTATCAGCTTGGAAGCTACCCGGGGTCATCAACAGATTTCCAGAGTTATCACCACTATAGAGAGAATAAATATTAGTATAATCATCTTTCTCACTTGTTTGTACTAAAGTGACGATGTTGAGGTAAGGGTAAGTAAACTCACCAGCCGATGAAAGTTCTCTTTAAAATAGTAGCTAGCATTAGCTCCCAATTTAACTTGTAAAATTCCCTTTTTTATGGGCATATTAGTTACGATATGCAATTTCTGAAGCCTCCATAGTTTCTCTTCCAATAGCATTATTTGCATTTATATTAAAGCTTTAATTCACAGCTCTTCTTTCCTCCTGACAATTGCCATACAACCCTCCATTCCCCTTTCAACTAGTACATCTGTCTTGTTTAGAACCCCCCTTTGCCAGCTTGAAGTGGGCTAATAATTGCAGTCTGCCAATCCCATCATCTCCTACTTCCAAATCTAGATGGTCAAATTCAATTGACGATAGGGCCTGAAGTGAGTCTTCCATAATCAAAACTCATATTATTCAATGGTAAACTACCCAAGGGCCAAGGTCTCGATTACACAAGCCACACAAGGATTTTTAAACTCCAATCTAAGATCAAAGAGATCACAGGGCCCAAAATCAAGACAACTAAAGTGTTTTACATGGATAAACTGATGAACTGGGACAAACACAAAGCCAATTGGCACAAAGCTGTTACCATATTTAAAAGTTTTGGCGGCAGGTATGTCACTGTTACCCTGACCATTAAACTTGATCAAGTTCTGCTGAAATAAGCAGGGCAGAACCTTCACATCTCCTTCACTTTTACTTGCCAGACAAATACAGTCTGGAATATTTAATGTCAACCACAGCTCTTTCAATGAGTCATTAAACTCTTTGCATGCTGCTTTCTGATTAAATCCCCCCCCTACAAGAAAGAGAGCATCATGATAATCTAATAGCATTTTTTGCACATCCAACTGAAACTAACTAGATTCAACAGTTCACACTCAGGTAAAAGTCGGTCTGGTGGAACATATATGTTTAGACAAATTATTTGCTTTAACTCTGCATCATCATTGAAGGGATTGATTGAGCAGCAAGGACCCATACACATGCAGCTTGCAGCTTTGTTTTTTTCCTCCTACAATGGACAGATAGCAATATTAGTAATGCACTCCCTGCACTGATTTGTAAGGGTTTCACAGTAACAATCAGATGTGTGTCAGGTGGCACCTTCACAGGCCCCTTATTAGTTAGCCCAGTCAGACACGCTCCAAACCCAGTAGGTAGTGAGCTATTTCCAGAACTGGTTTGCAGTGACACAAGAGGAGGGGTTGTGCATTTCTCTGTCCACACCACTGGAGTGGGCACTCATGTTCTGCACAAGAAAGGATGGATTTCCCTATCTTGGATCTAGGCAGAGAGGGGCACTGTGAAATTGTTCGCAGAAGGGCACACATGTAAGTCTTTAAAAGTAGGTAGGATAATCTATGTGAATGTTTATCCCATTGGTGGGGGGGGGAGCTTGGAGCCATCCATTTACACAAGCTAGTGCTAGGCATAAGTATGTCATCTCCCTCCTGAGAACAATACTGGGCATTATAATGATTGGAAGAAGACTGAAGCTGCTGTCTGAAACCTGAGATGAGTCCTGAAGGGCTAGATCCACTCTCTTATTGTACACAGGACAAAGACATGGTGCCCAAGGGGCATAAGACTAAGTTTCATTTTTAATATACACGGAAATAAAAAGCAACAAGAAATCTTTACTGCAACTACCCAGATGACCAGTTCTAACTGGGTTTTGCCTCGACCCTGCTATTGGCCTCTATTGGAATTAGTCCAGGCCCTAAGTGATGTTCCTGTGGTCTTGAAACCCTTGGCTGCAGTTGGCTGAATATCTCCTACCCCCCTAAAACCTAGGACTTTTTTACCCTAAAAGCCGCAAGAGGACCTAGACAAAGCAGCCAAGCTGATCCAACTGGGGTGCATTGATGCTAAATTGGAGTTTCAGGTTTCTCGTGCTCAGAGCTTCACGACAGCAGCAGATTTAGCAGAACTTTGCAGAGAAAGTACTCATCCTCGAGGAGTTCTCTTCAGCTACAGCCTTCTTTTCTGGAGCAATCAAGCTCCAAAAAGTGGTTAAGTGTGAACAAAGAAATCTTATATGTGGAAAGGCACACAAAATTATCAGGCGGGGACCCTTTATTGGGTGCAAAATTCAAATTTCTCCTGATGGGAGTTTTCACGACAAAACCAACAGCTTTGTCACATTTCCTTTAGATGACGATCTGACCTCATAGAGCTTACCTCAGTTGCCTTACTCCATGTAAGATTTTAGACTTCCATTTTTGAAGCCCAAGGTAAAACATCTGACTTGGTCGATCCTAGTTTCTGTATTTGACCTGCGATCAATCTTGGTCGACCTCAAATAATACCTAGGACTTAGACTACTGCAACCAGTTGGCGCTTAACTCTTTTTGGTGGCATTTTTATTTAAAACTTTGAAAATGTAAAATTTTGGATCCCCTTATTAGGTTTTACAATTTTGGTGTCATATATTTTTTTTTAATTGAATCTACGTTTCTAAATTGGGTTGGGATTTTTCTTGTGTTGTGTATTGACTTTATTACTGTTTTTGGTACTGTATCAGTACTTTACAAATAACTTCCTAGTTAAGACTGTCTGGCTTGGCCATAAGTATCCAAGGGTTGAGCTCAGGTTTATTTTGTGACTTATGAGGTTCAGCCTGGCAATGATTGAGTTAGTGGGTCACCCGTGTTAACTAACCACCCAATTTCTTACAAATATGGTCTGCTTTTTATATTAGGTCTGATGAAAACATTGGTTTACATTCAGACTTATTCGTAGTTTAATCAGAAGGAGATGAAAGAGAGTAACTGATATTCACATAATTACACCTGAATGCAACATGTCGTCATACTCCGTAAGATTAAATGATTTCTAATGTAATGGCATACCCATTTTTGTGGGGAAAATTGTTCTATACAAACAAATAAAGACAGATATAACATTTGGAACTGAATTTTAACATTGACCTAAAGTTTTAGGTAAATGTAATTTTGGTCACATGGCTGTTTTGTGAACTATTTAGGCTGGTTCGCTTTTTTGTATCTGGTCATAATAGCTCAAAGTATTTCGGATTTTAATTTTTCAGAAAACAGGATTCATATATATGTATAATAACTCTTGTTTTTCCTCAAATTACTTTTGTTTTAATGAAAAATGCATGCTTTATTTGCAAGGCTTCTTTACATTGTTACATTTTCACGCCAACTCCAACTAAATGGTATTGCTTTTTATGACTAACCTTATGGTGGAGGTTCAAAAAGCACTCTATGCACTTTACAGAAATGGTCGCTTGGAAAGAGAATCCCAGAAATCAAGTGTTACGAAATATATTGGAAATGGACTCTGTGGGCAAACCCTCCCGTCCTATCTCTCCCTCCCTATGTCCAGTTGGGAGAGAGCTTTATTGTTCCGATTGAGGGCGGGAACTGTTAAATTCTTGTTGTCATTTCCTCTGGGGTATCGACACAGTGCTGATCTCACCCCATGTCCCTGTGATGGAATGAGTACTCAAGATGATTTGCACTTTTTGTTTTTCTGTAAATTTTATATGAGATTCATCAAATGGCTTTTAACCCCCTATTTTAAAAAATACAGACCACTCACCCTCAAAGATTCATATATAATGCTGCTTACTTTGGACACTGAAGAATTGACTTTTCGCACCAGCACTTTCTTAAGAATGGCTATACGAGCACGTAAGACGATGGAAAACCCCTGATATCAGTAACTCTTGATAACAGGAGTCACCTTGCACTTTGTATATAATGTAATGAAATGAAACTTATTGTACTGTACAAAATTCTGGGACGTTCCTTTGCACAAAAACTTTTTCTATCTGTTTGTATGTATTTTATTTTAATGAATTGTTGCTGTAATCGGTACTTTTATGGATTTTATGAAATTCGAATAAAGGTCTTTTGAACTTGAACTTGACTAACCTTATGGCAGCCATTCCATTCACTAACCTGGAGGTAAATGGATGTTGCCAATGTGCTGCACCTTATAGTCGAAGAATAATTAGTTCTATTTTTCATCTGATCCTCTATTTTACAGGAAGAGGAGTTGAAATCATGCGTCATTGCTCACACAACTCCATGACATATGTCAGAAACTGTAGAAAAAATTGTGGGACATATATGACAAACAGCCCTTTGGTTCAAGAGGTTCATCAGCCAATACCAATCAGGGCAACAAGAGACAAGTACTCCATCTCATGGCCTTGGTTTCATCATTCGATGCAATTCATCTATATCTACACATCGGACAAAGGGCTCTTATTTCTCTCAGTTTTACTTTAATATTCAACGCAAATTCAAATCAGCGAAGGCCCGAAATTACCGTCAGTATAACACTGCTTTTGTCCTATTTCTAACCATATTTTAAGAATAATCACATGTGCTCTTTTTCAGTCCCACTACCCATCATTTATTTACTTAGCAGGTGCCTAGGTCCTGACTTACCTGGACCAGTCCTCTGACCAATCAAGGTCCTTGTGGACCTAGCTCCTCCACCTCGAGGCACCACCCTCATCGTACAAGCTTCTCTCACTCTTTTCTCACTCTCTCTTTCTTGACTCTTTTTACTCTCTTGCGTTCTCTCTCCTTTCTTCCTTTGTGTTTCTTTTGCGGGCTTTTTTACTCTTAGTGCCTTTTTGCTTGATTTTAATTGTCTCATTTGCTTGTTCCTTAACCCGTTGTGTCTCTTTTGCTTGCTTTTTGCTCTCTTTTCCTCGACCCTTAGCACTTTGTGCCTCTTTTTCTTTCTGTTTGTCATGTTTTTGTCTCTTTCTGCTCTCTTTCACCCTTTTGTGTTTTCTTTGCCATTTTCTTTCGACCCTTAGTCCTTGTGCGCCACTCTCATTTCTGTGTCCCAAGGCCCCACAATCCTCCCCCTTAACTGCTTCTCCTGTGCTTCCTCTCCCTTTCTACTGAACTCCTACTAAGCCCTGCACACTGCACTCATACCTGCCCCCTCCTGGACCCGTTCTCCATCCGGTCAAGGCCCCTGTGACCCGTTTTGTTCACCTCGAGGCACCGGCCGCGTCTTGTATGTTCCTCTCATTCTCTTCTTCTACTTTTGCTTGAATTTTGACGTTTTGTGTCTCTTTTGCTACTGGGGCTTCCTCTCCCTCCCCTGTGCTCCAGCTAAGCACCACCCACAGGCCTTCCCCGGACCTACTTAATACCATGGGGACCATCCATTAAGCAGATCCCCAGGCCTTGACTTACCTGGACCATCCCTTCAAATAGTCAAAGCTCTTGTGGATACATCTCCTTCACCTCGAGATACCTGCCATTTCAGGATTTTCTTTTTAAAAATAAGAAAGGAACTTGCTTTGGGACAGCTGATGGAGCTCTGTCCCAAACAGCAATACTGAATGACAGGAACCGCTGTGATGTTGGTTCCTGCCGATGCATCATATATGACCTCCAGTTGGGCAGTTATTTACACATTTTCCAGGCGGTCCCTTTACTAGAGTGATGCAGTAATTGACCCCATCGCCCTTGGGGAATAATGGACTGGCCATCCAAAATTAAATCAGCCTCAGACTCTTTTTTTAGAGCTCAGAATCCTCCAGTGGGGCAACTTTGGAAGCTCTATCTGATAAACTGGGCACCTTTGCTATTAAGTCCTACTGAAGCTCTGGATGTGTTGGAAGTTAAAATAATTCATCTTAAGTTCCAACTTTTTAGATTTTCTGGAGCAATTCCTCTTGATATCATGAAAGGCTACCAGGACTTCAGGGAGAGCACTTATGGGGCAGGAATCACTCCAACTGCCCAGAAGCTGAGAGCAGACAGGGTAGATGCAGAAGCCTGGGATGCTGGGCAGACAATTGTAGGTGGTGGTTGAGCAGCAGAAATCCACTCAATATAATAACCAGATATGAAACGCAAAGAATTAGCAATAATCGGTGGAGAAATCTTACAATGTATTGCGATAAATAATGCTTTGCTTATAAAACTAGCTTAAAATACAGATCTACCCTGAGACCCATATGGAATTATCAGTGTACGTAAATCCCAGTTTTGTTGGCCAGGATCTGCAGAGATTAATAGCAGAATTGTGTGGTCTGAGATTACCTGTCGCCCAGCATGTAAGATTGAAAGCGGTTGTCCCATGCTACTCCAGGCCCAAATCTTTTCAGTGTTTTTTGACATTGACCACCATAGCTACATTTCTGGGATTGGAGCTTAATTTACTCCTAGTATAGTTTCACACACATACAAGTCTTCACCACCTAAGTAAAGTACAGAGAAAAGTAAAAGAGATTACTAATTTCTAAATTGTACACATTGCTATTAACCTCAGTCTTGGCAGGGATGTTCAAAGAGTTTGCAAAGGAAGGACAACTGTTGCAAATGGGTTCCACTCACTTAGTTTGCCAGGATTTTTCGTTTTTGATCACCCGGGTTTTAGAACTTTAGTGTAGGGTGGGTGTAACTTGTGTAATTCCAATAAAATAAGAAGAGTAATTATTTAGTTATCTCTATTTTCCTAGTGCTAAAAAATCCCATTGCATGGAAAATGAATGAAAGGATGCATTTTGCACTAAGAAACAGGACTAAATGCAAGAGAACATGAACAGTGAGGACAAGCAGCTGCTCTCTCTAGCCAAATGTGCGCTTGGGATCGATCAGATTTATTCCGAACGTACTTTTGAGATTTAGCAGTATTTTATTATATGAAAATGCAACTGTGGATCCATTCTGGACTCAAGGGTGCCTTTTGCACTATAGAAATAGAGCTAAATGCAACAGAACATAAATAGAGAGCATCCCCCTCTGGGGTTCCCCTATCTCCCTAGGGATTGATGCCAAAGAAATGCAGAGGATCTTCACAGTTTGGCAGGAGCCTAGGATCCCATCCCTTGGACCCCACAGGGCTCCAATGTTTCTCTCTGGCCCTTCTTAGGATTCCCTTCATAGGCCCTGCCATTCCTCTGGTATCTGCATAAGCCCAGGAGGGGCATGACATTGAGCTTTGGTAAGACCGTCCAAAAGTCACCAATTTATTTTTATGGGAGCTCAGTCTGCTTTCTCCCATGCTCAGATCTGTGGGAGAAGGATGCTTGGGATCAAATGCCTGCAGGCTTTGGCACGCACCAATATTGTAGCACTGGTCTTGGTGCTGGATCAAGGCTGCAAACATATTGATGAGTTGGGAGACTGCCTTTTCACACTCTCCAGGCCCTTACTACCAGGATACAGGATGCCTCTCTGCCTTCATGCACTGCCTGGGTATCACCAGCCTCCATGCACCATCCTTAATATGTGGTGTGACCAACAGTCAGTAGGATCTAAGCCCATCCAGAAGAAGGGGATTTGCTTCTGCTAGGCCTAGTGAGTCTCTGCCAGTAGCTTCAGGAGATCTTCCGGCCCCCATGTGCTGTCCCCTTTGACAGGATAGCTAAGGATTCAGTGCACTGGTCTGGAGCTCCTGGACTAGGCATCTGCCATCTTCAGCACCTTGCTGTGCTCCACCAAATTGCCTTATTTTGACTCCCCTTCAATATATCAATTTGATCCTCACCTCTCCTTTTAAAAATATAATTATACAAACCTGAGTCTTACATTTCTTTCTACACATTAAACTATATTCAAGTTAATTTCTAAGTGAAACTAGATCATTTTGGCATGACATTTCTTTACAGTAGTTTCAGGAGAGAGAATATTTACAGATCCAAGTAACAGATACTCTATTTTCAGCAGTTACTATCCTAAAATTTCACAGGCTATTCACAAAGGTAAATTTTCATGTGAGTAAATCTACATATGGCATTTACTCTTCAACTTCATTTTAAATGTAGTACTTTTTGCTAATCATCATTTCTGTGTATAAATGTATAACAAAGTGTAAACTTACATGCCATACACCACTTTAAATCAGGGATAGAGCCACATTTACTAGTTACTATAAGTACATTTTCACAAGTTAAAAGTGCATTAAACTTTAAAAATGATTAGTAAAAATAATTTTACGTGAAATAATAATGTAAGTTGATACATACATTAATTTATGATGTACAATAACATTTAAAAAATATCTAATACAGTAGGGAGGACGGTGGCAGAGTCTCCCCGACCCGCTTGAAGCCACCAAGCTGTTCCCGAGTGCCAGATATTCTGCACTGATGCAGTTTGGTTGCCTGATTTCAGGAAAACGTATATTTTAAAAATATCCCTACAATAGCAATTTTTAAATTCTATTTGTCACTCACAGTTTTGCCAACTCTTCCGCCTTTCACGGTGCACTTCTGGTGCTACAAGGGATCACAGGGGCCCATCTAGGTACAGGGAAGTCTGCGATTGATACTACAGCCTGCCCGCCCCGGTCCGACTCGGCAATTAGAGCCGTTGAGCGGAGGGCGGACAGACACTTCCAAAGGACACTTCCGCTTGCATTAGTGGTTAGCACTGTAGTCTTCCCTCAGAAAGGGCTATTTAGCCCAGCCCTTGTTTTGAGCGCCCAGCGGTCGCACGCTGGGGTGCGCCTAAGGACTCGCCTAAGACAAGCCCAAGAGAAGCCCGTCTGCGCCCGTCCACGACAGGATGGGGCTAGGGGCTATGGGCTCTACTCCTGGGAACCTGGACCACACTGGGAAGCACGTCATTTGTTACTCCGCCCAGGCACTGAAATACCTACAACCAGCTCCTCTGATAGACTGCGCCCAAGACTTTTGGCCATGTCCTGAAGGCCCCTTCTCTTGTATTCATTGTCGCTATCAAGTATCTCTTACTTTCTCCCCCAATGGTAGTAAAACAATAGCACCCAGAGGGTCTTGTTCTCAGATATTTACTACCAACTCCTCTATCAGCAGTTCCAGTGAAGAAGCCCCTGTATCAACCAAGTTAAAAAGTTTCCTCTTAAATATTCGCTCCTTACCTTAACACCACCTTGAATCTGGGACTTGGTAAATACAGTAAAACCAGAAATGTGTTTCCTCACAGAAACATGGCTGAAGCCCCATACTGTCCCTGACATTATGTTAGGGGTCCCTATGGGATATGAGGTTCTCAAATTAGACCGCCCGATTAAAACTGGTGGCGGTATTGCTGTGGTCTATAAAGAGGGATTGAAGGTCTCCTTACTTGACCAGAGAAGTTGCTCTTTGATGGAGACTAGGGGGCATATTATCAAGCCTGTGCGCTAAAATTATCGCCGCTTTATCGGCCGAAAACGGCCGATAAAGCGGCGATAATGGGCTTGATAATATGCTCTATGGAATTCCAATCGAAGCACATGTTAGATGTGAAGACATTTAACATGGGCTTCGATTGGAATTCCACAGAGCATATTATCAAGCCCATAATCGCCGCTTTATCGGCCGTTTTCGGCCGATAAAGCGGCGATAATTTTAGCGCACAAGCTTGATAATATGCCCCTATGATCTTTAAAATCAGCTCCACCTCTAAAATTCACTGGAAGGGAGCACTTGTATACCGCCCCCAGGGGCCAAGTGCGGGCTTTTCGCTCTCCTTATTGGAATTTTTAGCTCCATATTTTAAAGCAAAGGAAGATTTTATTCTTCTTGGAGACCTTGATATCCATGTAGATCTCCCAAGTCATCCAGACACAGTATCTTTACTTTGGGATTTATCCACGCTAGGGCTAGGACTTCAGAACAGCGGGCCCACACATATAGGTGGCCATAGCCTGTATCCTATTTTCTCCAACTGCTCCAAAATTAAATGCCGGTCACCGACTCCATTAAACTGGTCGGACCACTTTATGGTTGAATTTGTATTTCTAGGTCTTGATATACCACTTCAAAAATCTCTCCCTGTAGTCTGGCGACGTCAGTGGCACAAAGTGACACTAGATGGGCTACAGAAGGTATGGAAAAGAACCCACCATCTTATAAATCGACAATGCTGAGTCTGGTCTTACCAAGTTTATTAAAGCCCTCTTAGAGGCGATTGATCTACTGGCCCCCTTGAAGTTACACAAGCAGTATCCCACCTCTAAACAAGAGGTGTGGAACACTGACGGGCTCAGAGTGGAGAAGCAGAGGTGCAGAAAGCTTTAAAAAACCTGGAGGAAATCTTACACGGCAGATAGTAAGAAAGTGTACTCTGAGTCTCTATCCACCTATCATAAAAACATAAAACTGGCCAGGAGAAACTGTCTTACCTCACAATTGGCTGAAGCTGGTAATTCGTCCAGAGAAATGTAAAAAATCCTACAGTCCTTTGTAAAACCTGTGGCCTGTGAGAGCCCTGACGATTTCTCTCAAGTTTTGTGTGATGACATCTACCTGTTTTTTTAGAATAAAATAGAATTAATCTATGATAAAATTACAAAGGCTGCGAATTCTAGGAGCAATGTCGCCAGCTCTCCTCCCTTGCCATCTATGTATGAATGCACTCCATTTACTAAGTTCCCAGAAGTCAGCCTACCGACTGTCACCTTTCTGCTTAGTCAAGTTAAAACAGGATCCCCTATGGATTCTTTGCCTGCGAAAATGGTTGCCTCTTTAGGTACTTTGCTTTCACCCGGCAATCAATCCGTGATTAACCTTTCTCTCAAGGAAGGGCAAGTGCCTCAAGAATGGAAGAAAGCGATAGTGACCCCTATTCGGAAACCCGCAGCCCTGCCATGGTTATGTCTTTCCAACCTCCGCCCTATCTCCCTTCTGCCTTACCTAAGTAAGTTGACTGAGAAGCATGTGAACACCCATTTGTCTAACTACATCGAGGCAGCGGGTGGTCTGGACGACTCGCAATCAGGGTTCAGACCCAATCACAGCACCGAATCAGCCCTCCTCTCCGTAACCAATACCATAAGGATGGCACAGGATAGAGGGGGCTCTATGATTCTGGTGCTGTTGGATTTGTCTACTGCCTTCGACACAGTGTCACATGATATTTTTCTCGGTCGTCTTCAGAGGGTGGAGATTGGCGGTTCTGTTCTGTCCTGGCTTGAGAGTTTTCTCACAGGCCGCTCACAAAGATTGGGCTCCCACTTTTCCATCTCTAGGGAGCTCACCAAGGGGGTGCCCCAAGGCTCATGCCTAAGCCCTACACTCTTCAATGTGTATGTGGCCCCCTTTACTTAGAGACTTTACTAAATTCAAAACTGAGTTTCTCAGGATTTTTGATAGGAGAAGGATTTCTCAGGTCACAGATAACGATCTGCTGGAATTACGGCAAGGGTCTAAGGATCTAATTACTTATCTTACGCAATTCAACAAATTAATTCTGGAGACAAATTGGCCTGAAGAAAAAAGAGCAGCCCTATTTTACCTTGGGTTAAGGGATGAGATCAATGATACGTTGGCCCAAGTTCCCAATCGACCCACAGAATTGTCGGCATTGGTGGAGTTAGTGTTGGAATTGGAATTTCGCAATTCGGAACGTAAAGGTGAAAAGAAGAGGGATTGGAAGGTAAATTTCCCTCATTTTGATCGAGCTAAGACAGAGAAAGTATCTGGAGGAAGTGATGATTCTGAACCCATGCAAATAGGAGCAGTTCATGGGCCACTGAGTAAGGAAGAAAAGGAGCAGAAAAGGTTGAAGAAGTTATGTTTGTATTGTGGAGCTTCAGGCCACTTCGTCAAAGAATGCACCAAGCGCCCCAAGACTCTGTTTAAGGGAAACGAGGTGAACCATCAGTAGGCGGAGTCGCTCTGGTGGTGAAGGAAGACAAGACGACTCTTGAACCTCATCTGATTTTAAATACTCTCCAAACCATGAGGCCTCATGTAATTCTTCAGGTGACGTTGCATTTTCGTGAACATCAGATCACAGGAGTGGCCTTCATGTTGGATTCTGGTGCCACTGGAAACTTTTGTGACATACGTTATGCACGTCAGATGGGAATTCGTGCTATCAAGAAGGAGTGACAAGAACCAGTACGCGCAGTGGACGGGACCAACCTGACCTCTTGGCCGATCACCAGTCAGACTACTACAAGGCTTCCCCCACTTGGAGGAAGACTCCCCGGTACACAGCACAAAGGTGACTATAAAGTCTAAAGTTCTAAATAAAGTTCATCCAAATGTTAAATCCACAAAATCACGTTGTTTCTCAAATTTTAATCCATATTCATTGTTTTTCATGTATGGTTCATCAATGTTTCAAAACGTATGAAGTAAACATAATCCACGTAAGTGTAATCCAATCATTAATAATCCCAATGCATTTCGGGCTGATGTCAAGCCCTTCCTCAGGGGACAGCTCTACAAACCAAAGGAAAACATCATAATGTAACTAGAATTGTACATATGCCACAGTGTCATAAAAGTAATACTGAAAACTCAATAGTGATGTCAAGAATGATAAACAGTGTTGGTGAGAACACTCAAAACAGAGTACCCAAGAATAAAGAAATTAGAGAAAGCCCAGTGACAACGAGTATCGATGAATTAATGCAAAAAATCGTCTATGCCAGCAATCAGGAAAACGCTAAAACAGGGAGTGTGAAGTAAGTCGTTTAAAAGCACCCAGAACATGCAAAGTCCATAACACCACTAGCTGTGACTGGTACTGACGGGGATGTATACATCCGCCATTAACCGTAATGCCAACCTATGAAAGTTAAAGCACGCGTGAGTGACCGCAAAACGTGGATAAACCGCCACATAGCCAAGTTCGCCAAGGTCCTCAGTAGAGGTACTCACTGAAATCCAAGTCCGTGGACTCACGTAATCTGCATCCGGCAAAGCGTCTCGAGCATTCAGAGTGTCGGTGAAGTTAGTAAATGCGCTGCGTGTATAGTAGTAATAAATGTAGGACTATAAAACTGAAATATCGGCGCCATCTTAGACAGGTGTTCAAAGTAAACAAACCATAAGTGAGTGTAAAAGCGATCTCAACCACCACCCGAAAAAAGTGCTAGTCCAAAAGCGCATGAAGGATAAGAAACAGTAATGAATGGCAAAATATGCAAGCTGACCAAGCAGGTACTGGAAAAAATAAACATAATGTTAGAGGCAAATGTAAACAATGATAGCACAAAAGATAAACAGATCAAAGATAACATAGGAATTCCATCCGATCATTGAGTCCATGTGGCTGCATCGTCGCCATATAGCGGATCCAAAAGTTCTCTCTCTTTAACAAGGTTTTCTTGTTGTTGTGTGTCGATGTTACTTGCTCCAATTTCAGATATTTCAACTGGGCGACAGTATGTTTTTGTTCCAAAAAGATGTGTGGCTACTGTAGATTTAAGATTGCCAGTTCTTATGTTGCTTTTGTGTTCCAGTAGCCGTGCTCTTACTTTCCTCTCCGTGTGACCAATATAGCACTTCCCGCAGGGACACTTCAACATTTAAATTACATTCGCAGAATTGCAAGTAGCATTAACTCGTAGTTTGATGGGATGGCCCTTCATGGGATGATTAGTGATGTTACCTGATATGCAGTTGTTACAATTGCTGCAGTTGTAACAGGGTCTGAGTCCCTTGAAGGTTACAAGTTGATTCTTTTCAGTCAGTGGGTTTAGACAAAATCTCTTTCAAGTTGCGTCCCCTGGTGTACGCAAACAGCGGTGGTTGTGTGAAGGCACCCTGAAAGTCAGGCTCCATGCTTAATAGGGACCAATGGTTGGAAATTATGTTTCTAAATTGATTGCTCAAAACGGTGTACTTTGAGACAACTACCATCCGAGTATTCTCAGTTTTTGGTCGAACTTGTAGAAGATCATCACGAGTCATATTCCCACATCGGGTAACAGCTTTCTCAAGTATCTGTTGAGGATAACCATGTGCTTTAAATCTTTCCACCATGTTGGACATTTCCTGTTGACATGAATCTTCAGATGTAACAATGCGTTTCACACGCATTAACTGTGAAAGAGGTAAATTTTGTTTCAACCCAGGTCGATGGAAGCTCTGGTAGTGTAACATTGAGTTACGATCAGTGGGTTTACGAAAAATGGTGGTGGTTACTTTGCCTGAATGTCGTTCTATCTTTACATCCAGAAAATGGATGCATTCTCTGTCGAAGCTCCAAGTGAACTGTACTCGGTCATTGATTTCATTCCAAGTTTTTAAAAAATTCAAAAGAGCATGCTCTGTTCCTGCCCATAAAATGAAAATATCCTCAATGAATCTTAAATAAAGCTTCCCACAACTTAACCAAGCTGGTTGATTCAATATATGAGATTCTTCAAATGATTTCATGAACGTATTAGCGTACGACGGCGCCGTACAATTGCCCATGGCAGTCCCACATAGCTGATGGAACCATTTGTCAGATACAGTGAAGTAACTGTGGTATAATGTGAATACCATCAGTTCCATCAACAGTACTTGCATGTCAGCATCAAGGTCAGAATTGGAAAGTTCGTGTTCAACGGCTGTTATGCCAAGGTCATGAGGTATAGAAGTGTATAGTGAACACAAGTCCACTGTACACAATATCAATTCTCGGTCTTCCAATGTAGCTGTGGCTTGTTTTAGTTTGATCAGAAAGTCGGTAGTGTCTCTGACGTGTGATCTTGTGTTTAAAACAAACGGTTGTAAGTATTTGTCCAAAAATTTTCCTGTGTTCTCATGAATACTTCCTTTGGTCGAGACACAAAATTATTGATATGTTTCAAAGCCTAGTGAGAAGAGACATTGCCAAACGTCCGTTTCAATCCAGGATTAACCAAGACAACTTGACGAAAATGGAGAAGAACATCATACAAAAAATTTCTAACAATTCATTGATTGTGTGTCAAACAGCTGATAAGGGCGGCGCCCTTGTGATCATGGATTCAACCTATTATGCTGAACAAATCCGGGTACACACATCAGATCCCAACACCTATGCACCTTTATCCACTGATCCCACCAATGAGTTTGCTTCTACCTTAACGAGAATCATCAGTCAGGCCTTTGATAATGAAACTATCAAAGATAGAGTAAGACGCTATCTTACACCCATCAATCCTAGACCTCCCGTGTTATACATGTTGCCCAAGGTGCACAAGCACCCTACCAGACCACCTATGAGACCCATCGTCTCGACCAAAGAAAGTATTCATGAGAACACAGGAAAATTTTTGGACAAACACTTACAACCGTTTGTTTTGAACACAAGATCACACATCAGAGACACTACCGACTTTCTGATCAAACTAAAACAAGCCACAGCTACATTGGAAGACCGAGAATCGATATTGTGTACAGTGGACGTGTGTTCACTATACACTTCTATACCTCATGACCTTGGCATAACAGCCGTTGAACACGAACTATCCAATTCTGACCTTGATGCTGACATGCAAGTACTGTTGATGGAACTGATGGTATTCACGTTATACCACAGTTACTTCACAGTATCTGACAAATGGTTCCACCAGCTATGTGGGACTGCCATGGGCAATTGTACGGCGCCGTCGTACACTAATACGTTCATGAAATCATTTGAAGAATCTCATATATTGAATCAACCAGCTTGGTTAAGTTGTGGGAAGCTTTATTTAAGATTCATTGAGGATATTTTCATTTTATGGGCAGGAACAGAGCATGCTCTTTTGAATTTTTTAAAAACTTGGAATGAAATCAATGACCGAGTACAGTTCACTTGGAGCTTCGACAGAGAATGCATCCATTTTCTGGATGTAAAGATAGAATGACATGCAGGCAAAGTAACCACCACCATTTTTCGTAAACCCACTGATCGTAACTCAATGTTACACTACCAGAGCTTCCATCGACCTGGGTTGAAACAAAATTTACCTCTTTCACAGTTAATGCGTGTGAAACGCATTGTTACATCTGAAGATTCATGTCAACAGGAAATGTCCAACATGGTGGAAAGATTTAAAGCACTTGGCTATCCTCAACAGATACTTTAGAAGGCTGTTACCCGATGTGGGAATATGACTTGTGATGATCTTCTACAAGTTCTACCAAAAACTGAGAATACTCGGATGGTAGTTGTCTCGAAGTACACCGTTTTGAGCAATCAATTTAGAAACATCATTTCCAACCATTGGTCACTATTAAGCATGGAGCCTGACTTTCAGGGAGCCTTCACACAACCACCGCTGTTTGCGTACACCAGGGGACGCAACTTGAAAGAGATTTTGTCTAAACCCACTGAAAAGAATCAACTTGTAACCTTCAAGGGACTCAAACCCTGTTACAACTGCAGCAATTGTAACAACTGCATATCAGGTAACATCACTAATCATCCCATGAAGGGCAATCCCATCAAACTACGAGTTAATGCTACTTGCAATTCTGCGAATGTAATTTATATGTTGAAGTGTCCCTGCGGGAAGTGCTATATTGGTCACACGGAGAGGAAAGTAAGAGCACGGCTACTGGAACACAAAAGCAACATAAGAACTGAAAATCTTAAATCTACAGTAGCCACACATTTTTTGGAACAAAAACATACTGTCGCCCAGTTGAAATATCTGATATTGGAACAAGTAACACCGACACACAACAACAAGAAAACCTTGTTAAAGAGAGAGAACTTTTGGATCCGCTATATGGCAACGATGCAGCCACACGGACTCAATGATCGGATGGAATTCCTATGTTATCTTTGATCTGTTTATCTTTTGTGCTATCATTGTTTACATTTGCCTCTAACATTATGTTTATTTTTTCCAGTACCTGCTTGGTCAGCTTGCATATTTTACCATTCATTACTGTTTCTTATCCTTCATGCGCTTTTGGACTAGCACTTTTTTCGGGTTGTGGTTGAGATCACTTTTACACTCACTTATTGTTTGTTTACTTTGAACACCTGTCTAAGATGGCGCCGATATTTCTGTTTCATAGTCCTACGTTTATTACTAGTATGCACGCAGCGCGTTTACTAACTTCACCGACACTCTGAATGCTCGAGACGCTTTGCCGGATGCAGATTACGTGAGTCCACGGACTTCGATTTCAGTGAGTACCTCTACTGAGGACCTTGGCGAACTTGGCTATGTGGCGGTTTATCCGCGTTTTGCGGTCACTCATGCCTGCTTTAACCGCATCGCTGCTGTGGTTATTTTTGCGCTGTGCGGCTGTTTTCGAATAACCGCGTTACATGACGAGCTCAGCTCGTCATCCGCACACGTCACCCGTGGCTGATGACGAGCTGAGCTCGTCATCAGCATCGAAGGGGTTAACTTTCATAGGTTGGCATTACGGTTAATGGAGGATGTATACATCCCCGTCAGTACCAGTCACAGCTAGTGGTGTTATGGACTTTGCATGTTCTGGGTGCTTTTAAACAACTTACTTCACACTCCCTGTTTTAGCGTTTTCCTGATTGCTGGCATAGACGATTTTTTGCATTAATTCATCGCTACTCGTTGTCACTGGGCTTTCTCTAATTTCTTTATTCTTGGGTACTCTGTTTTGAGTGTTCTCACCAACACTGTTTATCTTTCTTGACATCACTATTGAGTTTTCATTATTACTTTTATGACACTGTGGCATATGTACAATTCTAGTTACATTATGATGTTTTCCTTTGGTTTGTAGAGCTGTCCCCTGAGGAAGGGCTTGACATCAGCCCGAAATACATTGGGATTATTAATGATTGGATTACACTTACGTGGATTATGTTTACTTCATACGTTTTGAAACATTGATGAACCATACATGAAAGACAATGAATGTGGATTAAAATTTGAGAAACAACGTGATTTTGTGGATTTAACATTTGGATGAACTTTATTTAGAACTTTAGACTTTATAGTCACCTTTGTGCTGTGCACCGGGGAGTCTTCCTCCAAGTGGGGGAAGCCTTGTAGTAGTCTTTCAGTGTTGACGCTGACAGGTGCAGACAGCGTTATCCCTGGCAGCACGCCACAGACCTTCACAGTGGTTAACCTTGGATTTATACAAGCTGTGCAAATACCTCTTTCCATTCTTTGTGAGTCCAATCACCAGTCATAGAGAAGAATTGGAGTTAACCCAAGCTGATGGTCACCGAGAAGTGTTACAATTTAATTTAATTGACGCTCCACAATTCCAACTGATTTTAGGATTACCGTGGTTAGCTCTGCATAATCCAACCATAGACTGGGAAAATCGTACGGCTCACTGCTATGGTCCCAAGATACAGGTGGAAGAACCCACACAGTCCTTGTTGTTATCTTTTGGAGGTCAATCTATTGGGGCGGTTATCACAGAAGAAATTCCCTCGGAGTATCGTGATATGGAGGTGGTTTTCAGCAAACAGGAAGCAGAGCAGTTGCCACCTCATCGTGCCTATGATTGCACCATAGATTTGGAACCAGGAGCAGTCCTTCCTTGTAGTCGGATCTATGCTCTTACGGAAGCGGAAAATGAGCATCTTAAAGAATATCTGGATCGGTATCTGGCAAATGGATTTATTAGACCTTCCCAGTCGCCAGTCTCATTGCCGCTGTTTTTTATTCCGAAAAAGCAAGAAGGAAGTTTGAGAACGTGCATCGATTATCGTGCTTTAAATCAGGTCACCATCAAGAACAGATATCCGTTACCGTTGATTTCAGTCTTGTTGGACCAAATTAAAGAAGCTCAGATTTTCACTAAACTTGATCTGCGGGGAGCTTATCATCTGGTTCGCATAAAGGAAGGGCATGAATGGAAGACCGCGTTTAGAACCAAGTTTGGTCTTTTTGAATATTGCGTCATGCCCTTTGGTCTTTGCAATGCACCCGCAGTGTTCCAGCATTTCATCAATGATATCATGAGTGATTTGATTGACAAGATCGCGATCATATATCTGCATGACATTTTAATTTATTCCTAGAACCCTCAAGAACACGTTCAACATGTGAGGTTGGTCTTGGAGCGATTGCAGTTTAATCATCTGTTTGTCAAACTTGAAAAATGTGTGTTCCATGTCTCTAAGGTGGAGTTTCTTGGATTGGTTATCTCCCCCCAGGGAGTTACTATGGATCCCTAAAAGGTTAAAGCGGTAAAGGATTGGCCGGCGCCAAGGAATTTCAAAGAAATTCAAAGATTTTTGGGTTTTGCCAATTTTTACCGACGTTTTGTTTTGGGATTTTCGCAGTTGATTGCCCCCATCACCAGCTTGCTGAAGAAAGGAGTTAAATTCGAGTGGACTACCGAGACCAATGCAGCCTTTTTGGCCTTGAAGAAAAGATTTGTCACGGCCCCCATTCTGTTGCATGCCGATCCGGCAGAACCTTTTTACTTAGAAGCGGATGCTTCTGATCAAGCGATTGGAGGAGTTCTTTCTCAGCGACATCCAGCCACTGGACATCTTCCCCCTGTGGCTTACCGTTCGAGGAAACTGAATCCAGCGGAGCTGAACTACACCATCTCGGAGAAGGAGTTATTGGCTGTGAAAGATGCCTTCGAAGATTGGAGGCATTACTTGCTGGGGGCTCGGCATACAGTTACTGTCTATTCGGATCACAAGAACTTACAGTTCCTTAAAACTGCCAAGACCCTAACGCCCGACAGCTTCGCTGGTCTCTTTATTTTGTGGACTTTGATTTCGTGATTACCTACCGGCCAGGTCCTAAGAACGGGAAAGCAGATGCGTTGTCCCGGCTGCAGACTGAAGAATCCGAGCATACCGTGGAGACAAGACCAATAATTCCTGAGGCCAAGATAGTTTGTGCTCTTTCCTTAGATAATTTTCAGGAAGAGGTACGCAATAGCCTATCTATGGAAGACATCCAGCAGTGGGTCCAGCTAGGAGATGAAAGACATTGTCGGCAGCAGCTACCTTATTATAGAGAAGCCTTATATCTTCCTACGACTACCCTCCAAGAAAAGGCCTTGCAGAGCTGTCATGAGCATCCACTGGCCGGTCACAAAGGTATTGCTAAGACTCAGGAGTTGGTGCAGCGTTATTTTTGGTGGCCTGGGATGTCCGCTCACATCAAAAGATATGTGCTGGCTTGTGAGTCATGCGCTCGAAGTAAACCGAGTAGACAGGCTCCACAAGGATTATTGCAGCCCCTGCCAACCCCAACTTATCCATGGCATACCATCTCTTTGGATCTCATTGTAGACCTGCCACTAAGTAAGGGGTTTGATACCATATTGTTGATTGTAGATACTTTCACTAAGATGAGCCATTTCATCCCTATGTCCGGCGCACCTACTGCTGTTGAATTGGCTCGAGCCTTCAGTGAGAATATTGTGAAGATGCATGGAGTCCCTAAGATTGTGGTTTCAGATCGTGACCCTCAATTTATCTCACACTTATGGCGGGCATATCTGAAAGGGTTGGGAATTGAGAGCAGGTTGTCTACTAGCTACCACCCAGAGTCAGATGGGCAGACTGAAAGAACCAATCAGGAGCTAGAGCAGTACCTGCGTCTGTTCCTTATTGATCATGGCGGGGAATGGTCAGACAAATTGTGGATGGCCGAGTTTGCTTGCAATAATGCAAAGAGTGCTTCTACGGGTTACTCTCCGTTTTATTTAAATTTCGGTCGACATCCCAATTTCTTTGTAACACAGGAGGAGTTAGGTGTTCCTGCAGTTAAGAGTTTACTCACTAATTTGAGCTCCCTACATAAATCCGCTGAAAAAAATCTGATCAAAGCAAAATCCTCATACAAAAGATTTGCAGATGCACATTGACAGACGCCCCCACAGTATCAGGTAGGAGATCAGGTTTGGTTATCGACTAAGAATCTCCATCTGAAGGGTATTAGGAAGTTTCAGCCGAGGTTTGTGGGTCCTTACCAAGTGGACAAGGTTTTGGGACTGGTTACAGTACGTTTGAAACTCCCAGCTGAAATAGGAATTCATCCTGTCTTCCATGTGTCATTACAAAAAAAGATCAAATCACCAATGCGGTTGAGTAAGCTTCCTGATCCACTTTGCATTCAAGGGCATTCTGAATATGAAGTCAGAGACATATTAGACTCAAAATATCAGAAAGGGAAACTACAGTACTTAGTAGATTGGAAGGGCTATGGCCCTGAGGAAAGGTCGTGGGAACCTGTTTCTAATATCCATGCCCCTCAACTGCTAAAACGTTTTCATTCCCGATTTCCATTCAAGCCAGGACCGATAAATTGGTCCTTGAGAGGGGGTACTGTCAGGATTCACAGGGTCGCCGCTATTAGCATTTCAAGACGGCGATTTGGCTCATTGACAATGCCCCGTTTCACTCTAGCCAATGTTTGGTTTCCCTGCTCTACAGGTGAAAGTCAGTAATTTTCAGAAAATGTCCCAGTGTTCTATAACGAACTTGCCCAGTTCTTGTAAATAGGTTGTCCCTCTTAAGATGGCCACGGAATGTTCCAGTAATCTATGTGGACTATGCGCCCTCTACTGGATGTGTTGAAGTCACGCGCTACAAACTGCGCACTTCAACGAAGTTTTCGGAAGAAGCAGCTGTTCCTCGCCTCCGCTCTGCGTCTAGAATTCATGACGGGAGCAGGCGGAATTACGGAGCAGATAGTATTAGGCAACACTATAGGAGGTCTAGAAAAGACGAATTTCAGGAGCCAATTCCAGCCATAGTTGAGCTGTCTCATTTTTTCCCTCGAGAGGCGTCAGCTGAGTAGTGTTCTAAGCAGCAGAGACTTAACGGCCATTCTGTGAACCCAAGGGTCGTTCAGTCCTTTCTTCATTCTGAGCTTCGTAGCTTGTCAAGAAACCTGAGAGCTGGAGCGCCCGAATATAGAGAGGAAGAGACTTCCTTTTCAAGAGACAGACTGCAAGGAAGACAGTAAGGTTGCAACGCATTGTAAATAATTGCAGTTTATGCACCGGAAGTATAGCACTGAATAGACTAGTAGAGTGATCTCTGGATTTCCCCTTCTTGCGCTTTCCCTGCACTTTCCTTTCCCTCCTTTTCCTTCCTGGTTCCCTTTTTGCGCACTTCTGAAGAGATTCCTGAGAGAACTGTTCAACAATTCTGCACAAACTTAATTCAGTCTACTTCTAAGAGACCCCCCCCCCCAAGTCCTCATCTGGCAGAGAGCTTCACAGGTATTTAGTTTAACCCTTTGGGGAGGTTAAAGCGAGCTAGTGAAGAGACAGGGTTTAATTAGTTTATGTTCCTTCACAGATAGAAGCCCTGCAAGAAGCCTATTGTCATATAGAAGAGTAGCAATTGCCCTGGCTCAATCTGGTAGGACAAGTTTTGATTACCTTTAAGAAAAACAGTCAAAGTAAAAGAAGGTTTGTAGTTTATTCTCTCTCTCCCAACTCTTTGTATTAGGCACCCCTAAGGAATCTATGTGGACTGGAAGGCTGGAAGTAAATAGCGGTCTTAAGAAGGTGCGGGTGACAGTCGGAGCCAAGGTTTCTCTTCTCTTTCCACTTCCCCTTTCCCCCCCGGCTGGTGTGCTTGCTTTTGAAGCGAGGATACCGGGTGAGGGGTGATTGGGATAAGCATCGGTACTGCCCCTGCAATGAAATTTGGAGCGCCTGACACTGGTATGAGAGCAGTGTCCGATTGGATGCCCTCCAATTGCCTACAATATAATGTGGGCAAAACGGAGGTCATGCTTTTTGGGGATGCCCCTCTCCTGTGGTCTCCTGAATGGTGGCCGTCGGACTTGGGACCAGCCTCATGCCCCAAGCAGGTAGTGAAAAATTTAGGGGTACGGCTTGACCAGTCGCTGCTATTAAAAGAACACACAAATCAGGTAACTGGATCCTGTTTCAGGGTCATCAGATTCCTGAGGCGTGTGTTCCCGTTCCTGGCTGGCAACTATAGGAAAACGCTGGTCCAGACGCTTGTGGTCAGCAGGCTAGATTACTGCAATGGGCTTCTTATATCGGCCAATGAAGCACAACCTAACAGACTACAGGTGGCCCAGAATACGGCAGCCAGATTGGTTCTTAACGCTCCAGCCAGGTCCCTCTCACGCCCTCTCCTGGATAAACTACACTGGCTGCCCATTCGCCAGCGGGTCACGTTTAAAGTATGCTGTGTAATTCATAAATTCCTGTTTGGCTCAGGTCCCAAATATTTGACAGAAAAATGTAATATGTATACACCAGGCCGCTCCCTGCGCTCTAGTAACCAACTGCTGCTCCATGTTCCACGTGTTAAGAGGGCAAGGCAGGGTGGCCGAGCACTGTCCTACAGGGGTCCTACCATGTGGAACGCATTGCCCCCTACTCTGAGGCAAAATACTAATCTCTTAGCCTTTCGGAAGTCCTTAAAGACCTATCTGTTTCTGACAGCCTAAATCCTGCATCTCTATCATGACTCTGTCTGGCTCTCTGGTAAGAACACAAGCGTGGGTATACCCCTCCGGGGGTCGAATTCCTGCGCTATATAAGCATATAAATAAAAATAAATAAATAAATATCTAATACACTTTTAACTTAATTTTGTTATAACATTTTTAATTAATTTAAAAATATTTAGTTACATTTAAATTATTTTAATCCCACGTACTTTAAAAAATCTGACCTAAAGTAAAACAGTTATATTTATTTATTTTGAACAAAGATAATTTAAATTCATGTGTATAGTTAATGTAATTACTTTTAAACGAACAAAGAGCGTACAAAGAGAAGATCCAGCAAGCGAAAGGAGCCTTCTTTACGAAAAAGGTTAGAGAAGCCAGTAATGCCCCCTAGGAGCTTTTTCGAACTGTGGTTTCTCTGGCAGTCCCCAAGACCATAGTGGTACCCCCCAGCCTTCCGCTTTGCGAGAAGCTGGCTACTTTTTTCCGTGAAAAAGTTGAAAACATCTTTTCTCCTTTAGACAGTCAAATAAAAACTCAGGTGGAACTCTCCACTAATAACTCGGAATCCGACAATGGCCTAGAAAAACTTTCTTTCTTCTCTCAAATCAGTAAGAAAGAGGTAATGAGCCGACTTCAAAAGATAAAATCAGGCTCCCTCCATGATCCCTGTCCTACCTCTATCGCCAAACTAGCGCCACTTACTATTGCAGCTGGCCTCACCCCCCTCTTTAATCTCATGCTGGATAGTGGGAAATTTCCCACAAAATGGAAACGAGCCTCCATCTTACCTCTCCTTAAAAAAACTAACTTAGACATAGCCGATTTAAACAACTATCGGCCTATTGCAAGACTGCCCCTTCCAGCCAAAATCATGGAAGGCTTTTTAAATACGCAGTTAAGCATTTTCTTGAGAACAGGACAACATCTGGACCCATCCCAACATGGTTTCCGTGCTGAACATAGCACGGAATCCGCCCTAATTAAATCGGTAGAAGACATTAGAAGAGTGGTGGACGGAGGAGGTAGAGCCGCCCTGATCCTGCTGGACCTTTCCGTGGGCTTCGACACGGTCCATCACAAGTTGTTGGTGGACCCGTTGAGGGCCTGCGGAGTTCAAGATAAGGCGCTGAAGATCCTGCAGGTCTTCCTTTTCAACAGGCTCAGTCAGTGACACTGGGGGATTTTGAATCATGCCCCTTTACACTTCCTTGTGGAGTACCCCAGGGCTCCTCCTTGAGCCCGACCCTTTTTAATGTCTATGTTTCCACTCTAGCTCCGATAATTCAAAACTTCGGTTTCGACCTCACAGCTTATGCGGACGATACCCAGATAGTGGTGTCGCTGCTGCCGGGGGATATAGATAGCACTGCGGATAGATTCAAAAGCTGCATGCGAGAAGTGGGGATTTGGATGGCTCAAAACTGTCTTAAATTGAATTCCTCGAAGACAGAAGTGCTACTCTTTGGCTCCAAAGATAACTTCTGGTCCCCGAGATGGTGGCCTGAAGAAATGGGAACTCCGCCCGCCCCAGTGACCAAGGTGAAAAATCTCGGCATTCTGGTGGACGACACATTTTCTTTTAAACCTCAGATCAATGCCCTGGTGTCCTCCACCCATTTTTGGAGCAAGAGCACAGAAAAACAGTGGTCACCGGTCTAATTCTTTCCCGGCTAGACTACTGTAATAGCCTTATGCTGAACGCCCAAGTTAGCGTATTAAATAAACACCAGACTTTCCAGAATGCCGCCGTACGCCTGATAACAGATACACCCAAGTTCGTATCGGTGGCTCAGGACCTGGCAAAACTTCACTGGTTGCCAGTGCGGAAACGAATTACCTTCAAGGCACTCTGTGTGGTCTTTAAAGCAGTGCACGATCTGGGCCCCAGCTGCATGAAGGAACTTTTCCTCTGGTACAAACCGGCAAGATCTCTTAGATCTAGTCAGCAGACTCTGGTTTCGGTTCCTAGAGTTAAGAAAGCTAGATGGGGAGGCAGGAGCTTCTCCTTAGGAGCCGCAGTAGCCTGGAAGAAGCTTTCCCTCTATATTAGACAATTGCCGGATCTCCTATCCTTTTGAAAGGCACTGAAGACTTGGCTCTTCATCCATTACAGCACCGATCCACACACACCAGCTCATTCTGCTAGCGCCAGGACACCTCCGGGTAACAGTGCGCTCTAGAAATGTAAAAAATAAATAAATAAATAAATAAACATGTATTTTAACTTAAAAAACACTAAAAATACTATTGGTCATATATATGTATAATTCTGATGTACTAAACATAGTAAAACATCTAATCTGAAACTTTATTCTTCCTTATTATCTTCTGGTGATAAAAAACAGAAAAGACCTAGGTGTTGTACTAAAACATACTACAAATGTGCAACTGTGCGAAAACATAACTATATTTAACCCCTTCGATGCTCATGACTGAATAGTTCCGTCATGAGCATCGGTGTCCCTGTGCTCATGACGGAACCATTCCGCCATGAGGCCAGGGGCACAAAATCCCTCTACTGCAGAAAGCAGAGGGATTTCCTTCTCTCCCCCAAAGCCTTGGGAGCTGGGGCAGAGCTTCCCAGCTCCAGAGGCCTCCTCCCGGGTTTCTGTGCAATGACGATCAGTGCACACGTCGTGCTGTCGTCATTGCATAGAAACCAAAATTGAAATGAGTCATTAGACTCATTTCAGTTTCACTTTCTACATGCCCAGGAGGCTATCTCAGTCCCCTGAGCAAGTAGAAAGATGGTAGAGGAATCACTGGAAAGGGAAGAATCTCCAGTGGATCCCTGCTTGGGGTCCACCCCAGGAGAGCGATCCCCAAGCAGGGATCCACCCAACACCAGGGAGAGGGAGCGGCCCCTTGGGCAAGGGCCTTCGCTCCCGCCATATAGAAATGGGCACAATTCAGTCTTTCTGGCCCCCCTGGGGGGCATATGGGGCAGTAGCCCCCAATCTACCGGGGGGGTGGGTGGGGTGCAGAAAGCCCATTAAACACCAGGGATTTTTTTTGTGCACTTTTAGAGGGGGCCAATTCCCACGCCACCATTACAGCCTTTCTGGCCCTTCTGGGGGGCAGAAAGGCTGTAGCAGTAGCCCCCAATCTGCCCTCTGGGGGGCAGAAAGGCCACTAAACGTCAGGAATTTTCTTTGCACCATTTTTTAGGGTGGGGGCTGCCTGAAACGGCAACACTAATGCCCTCACCCCCTGCAACCATTACAGCCTTTCTGCCCCCCCGGGGGGCAGATGGGGCAGTAGCCCCCAATCTGCCCACCCGGGGGGGCAGAAAGCCCACTTGACGCCAGGGATTTTTTTCTGCGCAATTTTTTTAGGGTGGGGCAGCCCAAAATGGGCATGCTAATGCCCTCACTCCCCACCACTATTACAGCCTTTCTGCCCCAATGGGGGGCAGATCAGGGTAGTAGCCTCCAATCTGCCCCCCGGGGAGGCAAAAAGCCCACTAGACGCCAGTGATATTTTGGGGCAAATCTGAATTAGGGTGGGGGCTGCCTAAAATGGGCATGCCAATGCCCCCACACCTCACCCACAAAAATTACACCCTTTCTACCCCCTTGGGGGCAGATGTGGGCATTAGAGCCCAATCTTCCCCCGGGTGGGCATAAAAAACAGTAGACACCAGGGATTTTTTGTCAAATATTAATTAGTGTGGGGGCATGGGCATGTCCGTTTTGGGCAACCCCCACCCTAAGAAAAATTTGCTCAAAAAAATCCATGGTGTCTAGTAGGCCTTCTGCCCCCCTGGGGGGCAGATGGGGGCATCAGCCCCCAATCTACACCCCTGCGGGGGCAAAAAGCCCACTGGTCACCAGGGATTTTCTTTGGGCAAATTTGAAATAGGGTGAAGGCTGCCCAAAAAGGGCATGCCCATGTCCCCGCCCCCCCCAAAAAAAAAATTACAGCCTTCTTGCCCCCCTGGGGGCAAATGGGGCAGTAGCCTCCAATCTGCCTCAGGGGGAAAAAGCCCACTAGGCACCATGGATTTTTTTGGGCAAATTTTGATTAGGGTGGAGGCTGCCCAAAACGGGCATGCCAATGCCCCCACCCCCAACCCACAACAATTACAGCCTTTCTGCCCCTCGGGGGGAGATAGGGCAGTAGCCCCCAATCTGCCCCTCGGAGGGGAAGAAGCTCACCAGACGCCAATGATTACGCTGGCTTTTTTATGTGTGGGGGTGGGGTTCTGGGCATATCCTCCAGGGTGGCAGAAAGCCAAATAGGCACACATTTGTTTTTAGCAAAAAAGCCTACCTGTGGATTTTGGCCCTAGCACAGCAGGCACATAGGGAAACCTAGCAACCCTGTACATTTTTGAAAACTAGACAGCCAGGGGAATCCAGGAAGGGGTGAATTGATTGGCTCTCACCAGGTTATGTTACCCAGAATCCCTTGCAAACCTTTAAATGTGTCAAAACATATTTTCCTCACATTTCTGTGGTGGAAAGTTCTGGAATCTGCGTGGATCCACGTTTTTAGGTTTGCAAGGGTTTCTGGGTAACAAAACCTGGTGAGAAGCATTCAAGTCACCCCTGGGTGTCTAGGTTTAAAAAATGTATAGGTTTGCTGGGTTTTCCTAGGTGCCGGCAGAGCTAGGGTTAAAAAACTACAGCTAGGCACTTTGCCAAAAAAGGGTCATTTTTCACTGTGAAATTGTGGTGTGTCCACGTTGCTTTTTTTGCCTTTTCCTGTTGTGGGCACTGGGCCTACCCACACAAGTGAGGTACCGTTTTTCTCGGAAAACTTTGGGAAACGCGGGGTGAGTGATATTCCAGAACTTTCCACCACAGAAATGTGAAGAAAATTAGTCTTTTTTTTGACAATTTTTTAGGTTTGCAAGGGATTCTGGGTAACAGAACCTGGTGAGAGTCAGTCAAGTCACCCCATCCTGGATTCCCCTCAGTGTCTAGTTTTGAAAAAAGGTATAGGTTTCCCTAGGTGCCGGCAGAGCTAGGGTTAAAAAACTACAGCTAAGCACTTTGCAACAATAGGGTCATTTTTCATTGTAAAATTGTTGTGTGTTCACATTGCGTTTTGAGCCATTTCCTGTTGTGGGCACTACCATTTTTATTGGGATACATAGGGTAATTCAAATTTGTAAAACAAATGTTATTACCTATTGACATTTTTGCCTTCCAAATTAAAGACAATGTGTAAAAAAGAAGTCATTTTGAAAAATGACCGATAATTCTTATGCTAGTATGAGTAATCCCAATTTTGGAAATTTGGAAATATCCACACTTTCTAAACTCTATATTTTGTTCCCATTTAAGAAATACATAGGTGTCTTTCATACCGATTTTTCCATGTCTACATTTTACAAGAATAATTGCTATATACCCAGTACATAATAAAAAACCCTTGCAAGTCGCTGCTTAGTTAAATTTTTGTCTCTAACCAAGAAATAGCGATAATTATCGCTATTGCTTGGTAATATGCCCCCCAGACACGAAAATAGCTTTGCTGGCGGAATGGGTGCAAAATATTATGGAATGCTCCATGAATTTGATGAGGATCCTTACAAAACGTGCCCAAATAGACCTGGATGAAATTATTAAAATATACAAGACTTGTAAAAACAAATCAATGCCTCAGCTAACAAAGAAGACGTAATTAAAATGCACAATGATATTTAGTCATGTCTAGAGAAATATGAAACTTAAATTCAGCAACGTAAGCTAAGAAAATTTAAAAGTGATGAGGCGACTATACATATATGGAAGGATACTAACTTTATCCAAAAGATTCGATGCCATTCAAAGGAATAACCAAACCAATAAATATAGAAACACAGGTGAACCTCTAAGCGAATCGGACATACGTTTGGAAGAACAAACTATGACAGCCAACTTTCTTTAGACAAACTGGGAATAATACACATCGACCAATCAATACAAAGAGGAAAAGGAAGTGGGAGAGGGACATACCAAGGACGTGGCAAAGGCAGAGGCAGAGGAGAAACCTAACCCTCTCAAGAACAATAAAAACAAGACGAGGTAAACGGAATGAGAAAATATCCTCTGTGCAGTTTGAGGAAGTGATAGAAAAAATACTTATTGAGAACTTATCAAAGTACAACTTATCACATGAAGAAACAACGTTATTAAACAAGGGTTTGTCCTTCTGCCCGGAAAATCATTTTGATTACACCCAAATGAAAATAGATTTATACGAATATGTAAGGAAAGTAAAGCTTTACATGTCCAACACGACCATTGCAAAGTACTAGAAAGGAGGCGAGTGCCCTGACATTAGACCAGATACCAGATTTGTAGAATATTTTGGAACTAATGCTCAATTTAGATGAAGGTAAAGTCACAGAACAAGAAATAGTCCACGACTTAAAAGTAGAAACCACCAAACACCCCTCCACTAACTTAAAGAGAAAATCAAGGTTATGCCCAGCTATGTCACCTGGCAATAAATTTGACCTTTTCTCAGATGCAATCATGGAGGTTATAGATAAAATGGAAAAAGACACACATCCTAAACGAAGAGAAAATTCAACTTGTTAAGAACGGACAGTGTTGAAAGATCTAATGGATAATAAAACACTGGTGATTAAGCCTGCTGACAAAGGCGGAAATTTTGCGATACAGGACAATCAGCCCGATTCATCATCGGCATGTTTTGCGAGTCTGTAATAGCGAATAATAAGGAATCGCTATTACAGACTCGCAAAACGGGATTCATGTAGGAATCACAAAATAAATTGCGATTCCTACACATTCCTTATTTGCGATTAGCAAATTGCTAATCGCAAATAAGGAATAACTCCCCATTCATTCCTAAAGGCCCATAGGAATGAATGGGGAGTATTCCTTATTTGCGATTAGCAATTAGCTAATCGCAAATATGATAGCGATTTCAAGGGTCCCAGGGGTGTCTAAAGGACACCCTGTAGCACCCCTGAAATGCAAATATACACAGGTGTTGTGCACACACATGTCCAAAGGACATGTGTGTGTGTAACATGCAACAGAGAAAAATGCACTAAAGTGCTTTTTTTCTATTTTTTCGCTATTTACCACAAAGTCAGACTTCGTGGTAAATAGCGACCAAATATTGCGAATTCACAATTTCAAATTGGTTAATGAATTGCATTTAAGGAATCTCTAATAGAGATTCCTTAAATCCAATTCCTCGCAAATATGCGATTTCGCAAATAGCGATTTTTGCATTTGGGATGATGAATCCCAAATGCAAATATTGCAATTGCAAAGGGCCAGATTCTCAGAATCTGGCCCTTTGTGAGCGCAATTTGGCTTGATGAATCTAGCCGATAGAAGCATACAAAAATGAGGCATATAGGCTACTAAACAATACTTCTAAATACACCAAGCTTCAAAAGAATCCCATCAATGAAATGACAATATAGCTCAATGTGAAATTAAAATCCTCGCATCAAGCAAACCTACTGGATCTAGATGAACTGCAGTTTTTCACCAATGATTTGCCAACAACACCGACAATGTATTTTTCCCCAAAAATACACAAGTCTTTGAAACAGCCACCAGGGAGACCAATTGTCTCTTCTTGTAACTCTCTTTATGAGAACATTTAGGAATATGTTGACCATGTCTTAGCCCCCATCGCACAAAGTTTGAATTCCTATATATGCAACACTGGAGACTTTTTAAGAATCTTGACTGGAATAAACTGGAATCTATATTACATCATGGCTACAATTGACGTGGTCTCACTCTATACATCAATTCAGCACAATAAAGGTTTAAAGGCATGTGCTTAATTTTTACAACAACAAAACATATCAGAATTGGTGCACACAAAAATGCTGTTGTCAATGATAGAACTATGTTTTGAAAAACAAAAATGTTTTCTTCAATCATGACCTATACCGACAAGAATGTGGTACTTCCATGGGCATTTCTTTTTCACCCAACTACGTGAACATCGTAAAGGGATGGTGGGAAAAGGCAAAAAGCCCACTGGTCACCAGGGATTTTCTTTGGGCAAATTTGAAATAGGGTGAAGGCTGCCCAAAAAGGGCATGCCCATGTCCCCGCCCCCCAAAAAAAATAAATTACAGCCTTCTTGCCCCCCTGGGGGCAAATGGGGCAGTAGCCTCCAATCTGCCCCAGGGGGAAAAAGCCCACTAGGCACCATGGATTTTTTTGGGCAAATTTTGATTAGGGTGGAGGCTGCCCAAAACGGGCATGCCAATGCCCCCACCCCCAACCCACAACAATTACAGCCTTTCTGCCCCTCGGGGGGGAGATAGGGCAGTAGCCCCCAATCTGCCCCTCGGAGGGGAAGAAGCTCACCAGACGCCAATGATTACGCTGGCTTTTTTATGTGTGGGGGTGGGGTTCTGGGCATATCCTCCAGGGTGGTAGAAAGCCAAATAGGCACACATTTGTTTTTAGCAAAAAAGCCTACCTGTGGATTTTGGCCCTAGCACAGCAGGCACATAGGGAAACCTAGCAACCCTGTACATTTTTGAAAACTAGACAGCCAGGGGAATCCAGGAAGGGGTGAATTGATTGGCTCTCACCAGGTTATGTTACCCAGAATCCCTTGCAAACCTTTAAATGTGTCAAAACATATTTTCCTCACATTTCTGTGGTGGCAAGTTCTGGAATCTGCGTGGATCCACGTTTTTAGGTTTGCAAGGGTTTCTGGGTAACAAAACCTGGTGAGAAGCATTCAAGTCACCCCTGGGTGTCTAGGTTTAAAAAATGTATAGGTTTGCTGGGTTTTCCTAGGTGCCGGCAGAGCTAGGGTTAAAAAACTACAGCTAGGCACTTTGCCAAAAAAGGGTCATTTTTCACTGTGAAATTGTGGTGTGTCCATGTTGCTTTTTTTGCCTTTTCCTGTTGTGGGCACTGGGCCTACCCACACAAGTGAGGTACCGTTTTTCTCGGAAAACTTTGGGAAACGCGGGGTGAGTGATATTCCAGAACTTTCCACCACAGAAATGTGAAGAAAATTAGTCTTTTTTTTGACAATTTTTTAGGTTTGCAAGGGATTCTGGGTAACAGAACCTGGTGAGAGTCAGTCAAGTCACCCCATCCTGGATTCCCCTCAGTGTCTAGTTTTGAAAAAAGGTATAGGTTTCCCTAGGTGCCGGCAGAGCTAGGGTTAAAAAACTACAGCTAAGCACTTTGCAACAATAGGGTAATTTGTCATTGTAAAATTGTTGTGTGTTCACATTGCGTTTTGAGCCATTTCCTGTTGTGGGCACTACCATTTTTATTGGGATACATAGGGTAATTCAAATTTGTAAAACAAATGTTATTACCTATTGACATTTTTGCCTTCCAAATTAAAGACAATGTGTAAAAAAGAAGTCATTTTGAAAAATGACCGATAATTCTTATGCTAGTATGAGTAATCCCAATTTTGGAAATTTGGAAATATCCACACTTTCTAAACTCTATATTTTGTTCCCATTTAAGAAATACATAGGTGTCTTTCATACCGATTTTTCCATGTCTACATTTTACAAGAATAATTGCTATATACCCAGTACATAATAAAAAACCCTTGCAAGTCGCTGCTTAGTTAAATTTTTGTCTCTAACCAAGCAATAGCGATAATTATCGCTATTGCTTGGTAATATGCCCCCCAGACACGAAAATAGCTTTGCTGGCGGAATGGGTGCAAAATAATATGGAATGCTCCATGAATTTGATGAGGATCCTTACAAAACGTGCCCAAATAGACCTGGATGAAATTATTAAAATATACAAGACTTGTAAAAACAAATCAATGCCTCAGCTAACAAAGAAGACGTAATTAAAATGCACAATGATATTTAGTCATGTCTAGAGAAATATGAAACTTAAATTCAGCAACGTAAGCTAAGAAAATTTAAAAGTGATGAGGCGACTATACATATATGGAAGGATACTAACTTTATCCAAAAGATTCGATGCCATTCAAAGGAATAACCAAACCAATAAATATAGAAACACAGGTGAACCTCTAAGCGAATCGGACATACGTTTGGAAGAACAAACTATGACAGCCAACTTTCTTTAGACAAACTGGGAATAATACACATCGACCAATCAATACAAAGAGGAAAAGGAAGTGGGAGAGGGACATACCAAGGACGTGGCAAAGGCAGAGGCAGAGGAGAAACCTAACCCTCTCAAGAACAATAAAAACAAGACGAGGTAAACGGAATGAGAAAATATCCTCTGTGCAGTTTGAGGAAGTGATAGAAAAAATACTTATTGAGAACTTATCAAAGTACAACTTATCACATGAAGAAACAACGTTATTAAACAAGGGTTTGTCCTTCTGCCCGGAAAATCATTTTGATTACACCCAAATGAAAATAGATTTATACGAATATGTAAGGAAAGTAAAGCTTTACATGTCCAACACGACCATTGCAAAGTACTAGAAAGGAGGCGAGTGCCCTGACATTAGACCAGATACCAGATTTGTAGAATATTTTGGAACTAATGCTCAATTTAGATGAAGGTAAAGTCACAGAACAAGAAATAGTCCACGACTTAAAAGTAGAAACCACCAAACACCCCTCCACTAACTTAAAGAGAAAATCAAGGTTATGCCCAGCTATGTCACCTGGCAATAAATTTGACCTTTTCTCAGATGCCATCATGGAGGTTATAGATAAAATGGAAAAAGACACACATCCTAAACGAAGAGAAAATTCAACTTGTTAAGAACGGACAGTGTTGAAAGATCTAATGGATAATAAAACACTGGTGATTAAGCCTGCTGACAAAGGCGGAAATATTGCGATACAGGACAATCAGCCCGATTCATCATCGGCATGTTTTGCGAGTCTGTAATAGCGAATAATAAGGAATCGCTATTACAGACTCGCAAAACGGGATTCATGTAGGAATCGCAAAATAAATTGCGATTCCTACACATTCCTTATTTGCGATTAGCAAATTGCTAATCGCAAATAAGGAATAACTCCCCATTCATTCCTAAAGGCCCATAGGAATGAATGGGGAGTATTCCTTATTTGCGATTAGCAATTAGCTAATCGCAAATATGATAGCGATTTCAAGGCTCCCAGGGGTGTCTAAAGGACACCCTGTAGCACCCCTGAAATGCAAATATACACAGGTGTTGTGCACACACATGTCCAAAGGACATGTGTGTGTGTAACATGCAACAGAGAAAAATGCACTAAAGTGCTTTTTTTCTATTTTTTCGCTATTTACCACAAAGTCAGACTTCCTGGTAAATAGCGACCAAATATTGCGAATTCGCAATTTCAAATTGGTTAATGAATTGCATTTAAGGAATCTCTAATAGAGATTCCTTAAATCCAATTCCTCGCAAATATGCGATTTCGCAAATAGCGATTTTTGCATTTGGGATGATGAATCCCAAATGCAAAAATTGCACTCGCAAAGGGCCAGATTCTCAGAATCTGGCCCTTTGTGAGCGCAATTTGGCTTGATGAATCTAGCCGATAGAAGCATACAAAAATGAGGCATATAGGCTACTAAACAATACTTCTAAATACACCAAGCTTCAAAAGAATCCCATCAATGAAATGACAATATAGCTCAATGTGAAATTAAAATCCTCGCATCAAGCAAACCTACTGGATCTAGATGAACTGCAGTTTTTCACCAATGATTTGCCAACAACACCGACAATGTATTTTTCCCCAAAAATACACAAGTCTTTGAAACAGCCACCAGGGAGACCAATTGTCTCTTCTTGTAACTCTCTTTATGAGAACATTTAGGAATATGTTGACCATGTCTTAGCCCCCATCGCACAAAGTTTGAATTCCTATATATGCAACACTGGAGACTTTTTAAGAATCTTGACTGGAATAAACTGGAATCTATATTACATCATGGCTACAATTGACGTGGTCTCACTCTATACATCAATTCAGCACAATAAAGGTTTAAAGGCATGTGCTTAATTTTTACAACAACAAAACATATCAGAATTGGTGCACACAAAAATGCTGTTGTCAATGATAGAACTATGTTTTGAAAAACAAAAATGTTTTCTTCAATCATGACCTATACCGACAAGAATGTGGTACTTCCATGGGCATTTCTTTTTCACCCAACTACGTGAACATCGTAAAGGGATGGTGGGAAAAGGAGATAGCCTGGAATACACAAAATCAAGACCATGTGAACAGTATAATTTTATGGGTCAGATTTACTGATGACTTGTTTATCATCTGGAACTGCTCAGAAAGAGATTTTATGGAATACTTTAACACATTGAATAACAACACCTTAGTCTTAAGTTTCACATGTAACACAAATGCACAAGGCACTGCATTTCTTGACACCTGCATATACATTCAGGGGGGGCAAATTCACTCCACCTTATACCCTAAAGAAACAGTGGCAAACAGCATATTACATGGGAGAGGTTTTCATCCCAAGCCTCTTCTGGAGAGCATTCCCTATGGAGAATTCTCAAGAATGAAACAATTGCTCAAAGGAAAATGATGCTAGAGAAAGAATACAAGAAACATTATTAAGTCTAAGATCACAAGGATATAATGAAACCACATTACGTGAGGGCAGACAAAAATACAAAAGAAAACGAGAACAAAACTGGCAGCAGTAAGGCTATAATTAGCAACACAGTTAATCCAACCATAAGAAGCCCACTGGGAACACTTCGCAGCATTACCCCCTCCCAAGGAAGATTACTATACACTCCAAACCAACCTTTTCTTCCATTTGTTAGCGGCCGGCCACGGTCGCGGGTTTGCACATCCGCGGACAAACTGCGGGTCCACGGCTGCCTCATTTGGGCAGCTTGTTGTGGTACAGGAGGTGCCTTTACTTGCGGGGTGCTTGCGGGGACATTGGCAATCCCTTTAAAACTTTTTTTGCATGCGAATGGCGGTGTCGACCCACTTGGGTTTTATCGAACCACCAGTCCCAGAAAGCATTGCTTCAGGTTTTACACCTGTGCATAATCACTGAGGGTATTTACTGGTGCCTGCAGCTGCCGTCATGTCACATGTGCTGCCACTGAAGAGGGCGTTGGCCCGAAACGCGTCTGGCAGGAAAGGGACTCTGTTCGCAGCTCGCGCCCTTGCGCTGGCATTAATTCCTACCTGTAAGTGCATTCCCACCTAGGTGGCAACCTTTTCTTCCATTTGTTAGCGGCCGGCCACGGCCGCGGGTTTGCACATCCGCGGGCAAACTGCGGGTCCACGGCTGCCTCATTTGGGCAGCTTGTTGTGGTACAGGAGGTGCCTTTACTTGCGGGGTGCTTGCGGGGACATTGGCAATCCCTTTAAAACTTTTTTTGCATGCGAATGGCGGCGGCGACCCACTTGGGTTTTATCGAACCACCAGTCCCAGAAAGCATTGCTTCAGGTTTTACACCTGTGCATAATCACTGAGGGTATTTACTGGTGCCTGCAGCTGCCGTCATGTCACATGTGCTGCCACTGAAGAGGGCGTTGGCCCGAAACGCGTCTGGCAGGAAAGGGACTCTGTTCGCAGCTCGCGCCCTTGCGCTGGCATTAATTCCTACCTGTAAGTGCATTCCCACCTAGGTGGCAACCTTTTCTTCCATTTGTTAGCGGCCGGCCACGGTCGCAGGTTTGCACATCCGCGGACAAACTGCGGGTCCACGGCTGCCTCATTTGGGCAGCTTGTTGTGGTACAGGAGGTGCCTTTACTTGCGGCTTGCTTGCGGGGACATTGGCAATCCCTTTAAAACTTTTTTTGCATGCGAATGGCGGCGGCGACCCACTTGGGTTTTATCGAACCACCAGTCCCAGAAAGCATTGCTTCAGGTTTTACACCTGTGCATAATCACTGAGGGTATTTACTGGTGCCTGCAGCTGCCGTCATGTCACATGTGCTGCCACTGAAGAGGGCGTTGGCCCGAAACGCGTCTGGCAGGAAAGGGACTCTGTTCGCAGCTCGCGCCCTTGCGCTGGCATTAATTCCTACCTGTAAGTGCATTCCCACCTAGGTGGCAACCTTTTCTTCCATTTGTTAGCGGCCGGCCACGGTCGCGGGTTTGCACATCCGCGGACAAACTGCGGGTCCACGGCTGCCTCATTTGGGCAACTTGTTGTGGTACAGGAGGTGCCTTTACTTGCGGGGTGCTTGCGGGGACATTGGCAATCCCTTTAAAACTTTTTTTGCATGCGAAAGGCGGCGGCGACCCACTTGGGTTTTATCGAACCACCAGTCCCAGAAAGCATTGCTTCAGGTTTTACACCTGTGCATAATCACTGAGGGTATTTACTGGTGCCTGCAGCTGCCGTCATGTCACATGTGCTGCCACTGAAGAGGGCGTTGGCCCGAAACGCGTCTGGCAGGAAAGGGACTCTGTTCGCAGCTCGCGCCCTTGCGCTGGCATTAATTCCTACCTGTAAGTGCATTCCCACCTAGGTGGCAACCTTTTCTTCCATTTGTTAGCGGCCGGCCACGGTCGCGGGTTTGCACATCCGCGGACAAACTGCGGGTCCACGGCTGCCTCATTTGGGCAGCTTGTTGTGGTACAGGAGGTGCCTTTACTTGCGGGGTGCTTGCGGGGACATTGGCAATCCCTTTAAAACTTTTTTTGCATGCGAATGGCGGCGGCGACCCACTTGGGTTTTATCGAACCACCAGTCCCAGAAAGCATTGCTTCAGGTTTTACACCTGTGCATAATCACTGAGGGTATTTACTGGTGCCTGCAGCTGCCGTCATGTCACATGTACTGCCACTGAAGAGGGCGTTGGCCCGAAACGCGTCTGGCAGGAAAGGGACTCTGTTCGCAGCTCGCGCCCTTGCGCTGGCATTAATTCCTACCTGTAAGTGCATTCCCACCTAGGTGGCAACCTTTTCTTCCATTTGTTAGCGGCCGGCCACGGTCGCGGGTTTGCACATCCGCGGACAAACTGCGGGTCCACGGCTGCCTCATTTGGGCAGCTTGTTGTGGTACAGGAGGTGCCTAAACTTGCGGGGTGCTTGCGGGGACATTGGCAATCCCTTTAAAACTTTTTTTGCATGCGAATGGCGGCGGCGACCCACTTGGGTTTTATCGAACCACCAGTCCCAGAAAGCATTGCTTCAGGTTTTACACCTGTGCATAATCACTGAGGGTATTTACTGGTGCCTGCAGCTGCCGTCATGTCACATGTGCTGCCACTGAAGAGGGCGTTGGCCCGAAACGCGTCTGGCAGGAAAGGGACTCTGTTCGCAGCTCGCGCCCTTACGCTGGCATTAATTCCTACCTGTAAGTGCATTCCCACCTAGGTGGCAACCTTTTCTTCCATTTGTTAGCGGCCGGCCACGGTCGCGGGTTTGCACATCCGCGGACAAACTGCGGGTCCACGGCTGCCTCATTTGGGCAGCTTGTTGTGGTACAGGAGGTGCCTTTACTTGCGGGGTGCTTGCGGGGACATTGGCAATCCCTTTAAAACTTTTTTTGCATGCGAATGGCGGCGGCGACCCACTTGGGTTTTATCGAACCACCAGTCCCAGAAAGCATTGCTTCAGGTTTTACACCTGTGCATAATCACTGAGGGTATTTACTGGTGCCTGCAGCTGCCGTCATGTCACATGTGCTGCCACTGAAGAGGGCGTTGGCCCGAAACGCGTCTGGCAGGAAAGGGACTCTGTTCGCAGCTCGCGCCCTTGCGCTGGCATTAATTCCTACCTGTAAGTGCATTCCCACCTAGGTGGCAACCTTTTCTTCCATTTGTTAGCGGCCGGCCACGGTCGCGGGTTTGCACATCCGCGGACAAACTGCGGGTCCACGGCTGCCTCATTTGGGCAGCTTGTTGTGGTACAGGAGGTGCCTTTACTTGCGGGGTGCTTGCGGGGACATTGGCAATCCCTTTAAAACTTTTTTTGCATGCGAATGGCGGCGGCGACCCACTTGGGTTTTATTGAACCACCAGTCCCAGAAAGCATTGCTTCAGGTTTTACACCTGTGCATAATCACTGAGGGTATTTACTGGTGCCTGCAGCTGCCGTCATGTCACATGTGCTGCCACTGAAGAGGGCGTTGGCCCGAAACGCGTCTGGCAGGAAAGGGACTCTGTTCACAGCTCGCGCCCTTGCCCTGGCATTAATTCCTACCTGTAAGTGCATTCCCACCTAGGTGGCAACCTTTTCTTCCATTTGTTAGCGGCCGGCCACGGTCGCGGGTTTGCAGATCCGCGGACAAACTGCGGGTCCACGGCTGCCTCATTTGGGCAGCTTGTTGTGGTACAGGAGGTGCCTTTACTTGCGGGGTGCTTGCGGGGACATTGGCAATCCCTTTAAAACTTTTTTTGCATGCAAATGGCGGCGGCGACCCACTTGGGTTTTATCGAACCACCAGTCCCAGAAAGCATTGCTTCAGGTTTTACACCTGTGCATAATCACTGAGGGTATTTACTGGTGCCTGCAGCTGCCGTCATGTCACATGTGCTGCCACTGAAGAGGGCCTTGGCCCGAAACGTGTCTGGCAGGAAAGGGACTCTGTTCGCAGCTCGCGCCCTTGCGCTGGCATTAATTCCTACCTGTAAGTGCATTCCCACCTAGGTGGCAACCTTTTCTTCCATTTGTTAGCGGCCGGCCACGGTCGCGGGTTTGCACATCCGCGGACAAACTGCGGGTCCACCTCTGCCTCATTTGGGCAGCTTGTTGTGGTACAGGAGGTGCCTTTACTTGCGGGGTGCTTGCGGGGACATTGGCAATCCCTTTAAAAGTTTTTTTGCATGCGAATGGCGGCGGCGACCCACTTGGGTTTTATCGAACCACCAGTCCCAGAAAGCATTGCTTCAGGTTTTACACCTGTGCATAATCACTGAGGGTATTTACTGGTGCCTGCAGCTGCCGTCATGTCACATGTGCTGCCACTGAAGAGGGCGTTGGCCCGAAACGCGTCTGGCAGGAAAGGGACTCTGTTCGCAGCTCGCGCCCTTGCGCTGGCATTAATTCCTACCTGTGAGTGCATTCCCACCTAGGTGGCAACCTTTTCTTCCATTTGTTAGCGGCCGGCCACGGTCGCGGGTTTGCACATCCGCGGACAAACTGCGGGTCCACGGCTGCCTCATTTGGGCAGCTTGTTGTGGTACAGGAGGTGCCTTTACTTGCGGGGTGCTTGCGGGGACATTGGCAATCCCTTTAAAACTTTTTTTGCATGCGAATGGCGGCGGCAACCCACTTGGGTTTTATCGAACCACCAGTCCCAGAAAGCATTGCTTCATGTTTTACACCTGTGCATAATCACTGAGGGTATTTACTGGTGCCTGCAGCTGCCGTCATGTCACATGTGCTGCCACTGAAGAGGGCGTTGGCCCGAAACGCGTCTGGCAGGAAAGGGACTCTGTTCGCAGCTCGCGCCCTTGCGCTGGCATTAATTCCTACCTGTAAGTGCATTCCCACCTAGGTGGCAACTTTTTCTTCCATTTGTTAGCGGCCGGCCACGGTCGCGGGTTTGCACATCCGCGGACAAACTGCGGGTCCACGGCTGCCTCATTTGGGCAGCTTGTTGTGGTACAGGAGGTGCCTTTACTTGCGGGGTGCTTGCGGGGACATTGGCAATCCCTTTAAAACTTTTTTTGCATGCGAATGGCGGCGGCGACCCACTTGGGTTTTATCGAACCACCAGTCCCAGAAAGCATTGCTTCAGGTTTTACACCTGTGCATAATCACTGAGGGTATTTACTGGTGCCTGCAGCTGCCGTCATGTCACATGTGCTGCCACTGAAGAGGGCGTTGGCCCGAAACGCGTCTGGCAGGAAAGGGACTCTGTTCGCAGCTCGCGCCCTTGCGCTGGCATTAATTCCTACCTGTAAGTGCATTCCCACCTAGGTGGCAACCTTTTCTTCCATTTGTTAGCGGCCGGCCACGGTCGCGGGTTTGCACATCCGCGGACAAACTGCGGGTCCACGGCTGCCTCATTTGGGCAGCTTGTTGTGGTACAGGTGGTGCCTTTACTTGCGGGGTGCTTGCGGGGACATTGGCAATCCCTTTAAAACTTTTTTTGCATGCGAATGGCGGCGGCAACCCACTTGGGTTTTATCGAACCACCAGTCCCAGAAAGCATTGCTTCAGGTTTTACACCTGTGCATAATCACTGAGGGTATTTACTGGTGCCTGCAGCTGCCGTCATGTCACATGTGCTGCCACTGAAGAGGGCGTTGGCCCGAAACGCGTCTGGCAGGAAAGGGACTCTGTTCGCAGCTCACGCCCTTGCGCTGGCATTAATTCCTACCTGTAAGTGCATTCCCACCTAGGTGGCAACTTTTTCTTCCATTTGTTAGCGGCCGGCCACGGTCGCGGGTTTGCACATCCGCGGACAAACTGCGGGTCCACGGCTGCCTCATTTGGGCAGCTTGTTGTGGTACAGGAGGTGCCTTTACTTGCGGGGTGCTTGCGGGGACATTGGCAATCCCTTTAAAACTTTTTTTGCATGCGAATGGCGGCGGCGACCCACTTGGGTTTTATCGAACCACCAGTCCCAGAAAGCATTGCTTCAGGTTTTACACCTGTGCATAATCACTGAGGGTATTTACTTGTGCCTGCAGCTGCCGTCCTGTCACATGTGCTGCCACTGAAGAGGGCGTTGGCCCGAAACGCGTCTGGCAGGAAAGGGACTCTGTTCGCAGCTCGCGCCCTTGCGCTGGCATTAATTCCTACCTGTAAGTGCATTCCCACCTAGGTGGCAACCTTTTCTTCCATTTGTTAGCGGCCGGCCACGGTCGCGGGTTTGCACATCCGCGGACAAACTGCGGGTCCACGGCTGCCTCATTTGGGCAGCTTGTTGTGGTACAGGAGGTGCCTTTACTTGCGGGGTGCTTGCGGGGACATTGGCAATCCCTTTAAAACTTTTTTTGCATGCGAATGTCGGCGGCGACCCACTTGGGTTTTATCGAACCACCAGTCCCAGAAAGCATTGCTTCAGGTTTTACACCTGTGTATAATCACTGAGGGTATTTACTGGTGCCTGCAGCTGCCGTCATGTCACATGTGCTGCCACTGAAGAGGGCGTTAGCCCGAAACGCGTCTGGCAGGAAAGGGACTCTGTTCGCAGCTCGCGCCCTTGCGCTGGCATTAATTCCTACCTGTAAGTGCATTCCCACCTAGGTGGCAACCTTTTCTTCCATTTGTTAGCGGCCGGCCACGGTCGCGGGTTTGCACATCCGCGGACAAACTGCGGGTCCACGGCTGCCTCATTTGGGCAGCTTGTTTTGGTACAGGAGGCGCCTTTACTTGCGGGGTGCTTGCGGGGACATTGGCAATCCCTTTAAAACTTTTTTTGCATGCGAATGGCGGCGGCGACCCACTTGGGTTTTATCGAACCACCAGTCCCAGAAAGCATTGCTTCAGGTTTTACACCTGTGCATAATCACTGAGGGTATTTACTGGTGCCTGCAGCTGCCGTCATGTCACATGTGCTGCCACTGAAGAGGGCGTTGGCCCGAAACGCGTCTGGCAGGAAAGGGACTCTGTTCGCAGCTCGCGCCCTTGTGCTGGCATTAATTCCTACCTGTAAGTGCATTCCCACCTAGGTGGCAACCTTTTCTTCCATTTGTTAGCGGCCGGCCACTGTCGCGGGTTTGCACATCCGCGGACAAACTGCGGGTCCACGGCTGCCTCATTTGGGCAGCTTGTTGTGGTACAGGAGGTGCCTTTACTTGCGGGGACATTGGCAATCCCTTTAAAACTTTTTTTGCATGCGAATGGCGGCGGCGACCCACTTGGGTTTTATCGAACCACCAGTCCCAGAAAGCATTGCTTCAGGTTTTACACCTGTGCATAATCACTGAGGGTATTTACTGGTGCCTGCAGCTGCCGTCAAGTCACATGTGCTGCCACTGAAGAGGGCGTTGGCCCGAAACGCGTCTGGCAGGAAAGGGACTCTGTTCGCAGCTCGCGCCCTTGCGCTGGCATTAATTCCTACCTGTAAGTGCATTCCCACCTAGGTGGCAACCTTTTCTTCCATTTGTTAGCGGCCGGCCACGGTCGCGGGTTTGCACATCCGCGGACAAACTGCGGGTCCACGGCTGCCTCATTTGGGCAGCTTGTTGTGGTACAGGAGGTGACTTTACTTGCGGGGTGCTTGCGGGGACATTGGCAATCCCTTTAAAACTTTTTTTGCATGCGAATGGCGGCGGCGACCCACTTGGGTTTTATCGAACCACCAGTCCCAGAAAGCATTGCTTCAGGTTTTACACCTGTGCATAATCACTGAGGGTATTTACTGGTGCCTGCAGCTGCCGTCATGTCACATGTGCTGCCACTGAAGAGGGCGTTGGCCCGAAACGCGTCTGGTAGGAAAGGGACTCTGTTCGCAGCTCGCGCCCTTGCGCTGGCATTAAATCCTACCTGTAAGTGCATTCCCACATAGGTGGCAACCTTTTCTTCCATTTGTTAGCGGCCGGCCACGGTCGCGGGTTTGCACATCCGCGGACAAACTGCGGGTCCACGGCTGCCTCATTTGGGCAGCTTGTTGTGGTACAGGAGGTGCCTTTACTTGCGGGGTGCTTGCGGGGACATTGGCAATCCCTTTAAAACTTTTTTTGCATGCGAATGGCGGCGGCGACCCACTTGGGTTTTATCGAACCACCAGTCCCAGAAAGCATTGCTTCAGGTTTTACACCTGTGCATAATCACTGAGGGTATTTACTGGTGCCTGCAGCTGCCGTCATGTCACATGTGCTGCCACTGAAGAGGGCGTTGGCCCGAAACGCGTCTGGCAGGAAAGGGACTCTGTTTGCAGCTCGCGCCCTTGCGCTGGCATTAATTCCTATCTGTAAGTGCATTCCCACCTAGGTGGCAACCTTTTCTTCCATTTGTTAGCGGCCGGCCACGGTCGCGGGTTTGCACATCCGCGGACAAACTGCGGGTCCACGGCTGCCTCATTTGGGCAGCTTGTTGTGGTACAGGAGGTGCCTTTACTTGCGGGGTGCTTGCGGGGACATTGGCAATCCCTTTAAAACTTTTTTTGCATGCGAATGGCGGCGGCGACCCACTTGGGTTTTATCGAACCACCAGTCCCAGAAAGCATTGCTTCAGGTTTTACACCTGTGCATAATCACTGAGGGTATTTACTGGTGCCTGCAGCTGCCGTCATGTCACATGTGCTGCCACTGAAGAGGGCGTTGGCCCGAAACGCGTCTGGCAGGAAAGGGACTCTGTTCGCAGCTCGCGCCCTTGCGCTGGCATTAATTCCTACCTGTAAGTGCATTCCCACCTAGGTGGCAACCTTTTCTTCCATTTGTTAGCGGCCGGCCACGGTCGCGGGTTTGCACATCCGCGGACAAACTGCGGGTCCACGGCTGCCTCATTTGGGCAGCTTGTTGTGGTACAGGAGGTGCCTTTACTTGCGGGGTGCTTGCGGGGACATTGGCAATCCCTTTAAAACTTTTTTTGCATGCGAATGGCGGCGGCGACTCACTTGGGTTTTATCGAACCACCAGTCCCAGAAAGCATTGCTTCAGGTTTTACACCTGTGCATAATCACTGAGGGTATTTACTGGTGCCTGCAGCTGCCGTCATGTCACATGTGCTGCCACTGAAGAGGGCGTTGGCCCGAAACGCGTCTGGTAGGAAAGGGACTCTGTTCGCAGCTCGCGCCCTTGCGCTGGCATTAAATCCTACCTGTAAGTGCATTCCCACATAGGTGGCAACCTTTTCTTCCATTTGTTAGCGGCCGGCCACGGTCGCGGGTTTGCACATCCGCGGACAAACTGCGGGTCCACGGCTGCCTCATTTGGGCAGCTTGTTGTGGTACAGGAGGTGCCTTTACTTGCGGGGTGCTTGCGGGGACATTGGCAATCCCTTTAAAACTTTTTTTGCATGCGAATGGCGGCGGCGACCCACTTGGGTTTTATCGAACCACCAGTCCCAGAAAGCATTGCTTCAGGTTTTACACCTGTGCATAATCACTGAGGGTATTTACTGGTGCCTGCAGCTGCCGTCATGTCACATGTGCTGCCACTGAAGAGGGCGTTGGCCCGAAACGCGTCTGGCAGGAAAGGGACTCTGTTTGCAGCTCGCGCCCTTGCGCTGGCATTAATTCCTACCTGTAAGTGCATTCCCACCTAGGTGGCAACCTTTTCTTCCATTTGTTAGCGGCCGGCCACGGTCGCGGGTTTGCACATCCGCGGACAAACTGCGGGTCCACGGCTGCCTCATTTGGGCAGCTTGTTGTGGTACAGGAGGTGCCTTTACTTGCGGGGTGCTTGCGGGGACATTGGCAATCCCTTTAAAACTTTTTTTGCATGCGAATGGCGGCGGCGACCCACTTGGGTTTTATCGAACCACCAGTCCCAGAAAGCATTGCTTCAGGTTTTACACCTGTGCATAATCACTGAGGGTATTTACTGGTGCCTGCAGCTGCCGTCATGTCACATGTGCTGCCACTGAAGAGGGCGTTGGCCCGAAACGCGTCTGGCAGGAAAGGGACTCTGTTCGCAGCTCGCGCCCTTGCGCTGGCATTAAATCCTACCTGTAAGTGCATTCCCACCTAGGTGGCAACCTTTTCTTCCATTTGTTAGCGGCCGGCCACGGTCGCGGGTTTGCACATCCGCGGACAAACTGCGGGTCCACGGCTGCCTCATTTGGGCAGCTTGTTGTGGTACAGGAGGTGCCTTTACTTGCGGGGTGCTTGCGGGGACATTGGCAATCCCTTTAAAACTTTTTTTGCATGCGAATGGCGGCGGTGACCCACTTGGGTTTTATCGAACCACCAGTCCCAGAAAGCATTGCTTCAGGTTTTACACCTGTGCATAATCACTGAGGGTATTTACTGGTGCCTGCAGCTGCCGTCATGTCACATGTGCTGCCACTGAAGAGGGCGTTGGCCCGAAACGCGTCTGGCAGGAAAGGGACTCTGTTCGCAGCTCGAGCCCTTGCGCTGGCATTAATTCCTACCTGTAAGTGCATTCCCACCTAGGTGGCAACCTTTTCTTCCATATATATATATATATACATATATATATATATTTCAAGCTCCGCAGTCAAAAGAGACAGAAACAGCACTCGTAGTAGGTTAAACCTGATACGGTTTATTGCACAAATTTAAGAAACAGACGCGTTTCAGCACTTGCCTTCATCAGTGTCAGCTGGCGACGGCAAGGCGGAAGTTGATAAGGCAATAATAATCAACATAGAAAACGGATCTTGATCCAAATCATGAGCGCCATCTTGGAATGGCAAAATAAACTCAAACAAATTGTAACAGATTAATAAAGTCAATATTCGTTGATGTTGAAGACAGTTAATGTGATGTTAGTTATCACCTATTAAACAATCTTGTGTTTTCTTATTCCGCCCTGGATGGGCAAATCAGTTTAAACTAATGTTTAGAAAAACATATCATTAAATCAACATTGTACGTATGGCTCTTGAATTCATTATATCCTTTGGTAGAGGTTTAGAGAGAATCTGAATAATGATACCCCATGACAAAATTAATTACTTCAGGCCCGATGGGATAAAACAGTGAAACTACAAACCATAACGCCCCATATCCCATTCACCATATTTCCTAATAATCCGTGAAAATCAAATTAGTCTTAAAAGTGTCCATAAACCAACTACCAACTGAATTTCTTCAAAGCATTTTTAGAAAAAAGAGATGACACCGTTCACCATGTACTTTTTCAATTTCAGATCCTATAAATGTGATAAGAGTTCTTCCCTTGCATTGAGACCTCCTGGAGATTTAGTTTGGAGGTCTATGATGTATCTTGACTCCAAACGCCTTAGCTTCCGCTTCAGGTCCCCACCGCTTACATCTTGTGGGACACAGCCTAGGCTAAAGAAGCTAAGTAATGTTCTATCACTGTTGTGATGAGAAGCGAAGTGTCGGGCCATCGGATAATTCTCGTCCTTGTTCGCTATGGCCCGTTGGTGCTCTAAGATTCTCAACTTGACTGCCTTTGTGGTGCTCCCCATGTCCGCAGGGACACTTGAGACAGTACACTACAAATGTAGTGGAGCAAGTAATGAACTTGCTAATCCTGATATTTGAATCTTTGTGTGGCACCTGGTATGAAAGCACTCTCTGACTGTTGCTCCAGGCCTTGCATTTCCCACATGGGTATGACCCATGCATGGCAATCAGTTCTCCAATTGGACCTTTCCTTGGACAAGTGGCTTTTAACCAGTCTGTCCTTCAGTGATCTTGTCTTTCTAAATGTGATCATAGGGTGTTCCTGCAGATCTTTGCCGATTACGGCATCAGATTTGAGGATACCCCAGTTTCTGGACATGATGGCTCTCACCTTATTCGCTGCCACCGAATAATTGGTTATTAATCTGATTATACCATTGCCACCTTTCATGGTTCTGCCCTTTTTCTCAGTCAGTAGGGTTTGCCTATCTATAACTTTCGCTTTCTCTTTTGCTTGTTGGAGTACTGTTTGCCGATAGCCGGGTGATTTGAAGGGTTCCACGCTTCTCTCTGCAGCCTCTTCAAAGTCTTTTTCCAGGGAACTGTTGCGTTTGATTCTCAACAGTTCCCCATAGGGGATGCTCTTTATGAGGGAAGTTGGGTGACTACTTCGTCCATGTAGGACGGAATTCCCTGCCGTCTCTTTTCTATAGAGCGCTGTCTGAATTGCGCATGAATCAACAAAAACTCTCAAGTCCAGAAAGCTGACCTCTTTCCTGCTCATACTGTGGGTGAATTTCAGATTCAAGTTATTTGTATTTAGGGCCCTTATGTAGTCCTCTGCTGAGGATTCGGATCCCCTCCAAATGAGGAAGAGATTGTCGATGTATCTCCTCCAGCAGATCACCCTATCGACCCATTCTGTTTTGTCATCCGCCCAGGCCACCTGCTTCTCCCACCAGCCCACAAATGATTTTGCATAGCTGGGAGCAAAGCAGGTGCCCATAGCAGTCCCCCTAATCTGTCTGTATCTCTGGTTTTGAAAGATAAAGATGTGATTATTCAGACAGAAAGATATAAAATCCAAAATCATTCTGCTGTGTTCTAGGTAGCGGGCTTATCGTAGGTTCAGAAAGGTCTTCACTGCTTCCATCCCATTGAAATGTCTGATGCTCGTATATAGACTAGAGATGTCCAGAGTTATCATCACCAAGTCATCCTCCCACTCCGCATCTTGTATTTGTCTGAGGAAGTCCTTAGTGTCTTTCGTGTATGAACTCAACTGAGTTACCCATGGGGCTAGAAAAGAGTCAATATATTTTGACATATTTTCACTCAATCCTCCAATGGATGACACAATTGGTCTTCATGTGGGTTTGGTGGCGTGCTTATGAACTTTTGGGAGATCATAAAAACTAGGCAGTTTTGGCTGTTTATTCTGCAGGAATAGATATTCTTCCCTGGCTAGTATTCCTTTACCATACCAGTGTTCAATGAGGGAATGAAATTCCCGAATGCTTTCTTGGTATTCCTTTTCCGTTGCCGGCAAGTATATATATATATATGTAATTTGTTTTAAAATATGTTTTTAACATTTTAAAATTATAAATAATAATTACTTGTTAATATTATTAAATTTATATATATATAAACAAAATAAAAATGTATGTTTATTTTTTTAAATTACATTTTTTATTTATTAATTTTGACCTTTTAAATTAATTTTGAATATGATTTACTTAATTATATTTATCTATAATTAATGTTATATTACTTTTAAGACAATTAAACAATTCAATTTTTAGCATTCTACATTTTTACCATTGATATTTTTTATTCAAGATTTTTGCACTTACCCGTTTGTAGATAGGGAGTCGATATTCTGTCATTCTATATTTTTACCTCGATATTCTGGTAAATTGATATTCTTGTATTCTATATTCTGTCAGTGATCCGCTGGGGTGCATCCATTGTGCCACTTGTGGCAAAGTCAGCAGTGCATACTGAGAACAAACATAATCCACTGTTGTCAGCCAGTGATCCGGTAAATTGAAATCCATTGGAGCCATGTGGATCTTGTCAAGCCTAGTTATGGCTGTTTAGGGAAATGGAAAGAGACCCAGATGGCCAAAAAGGGTCCATACATTCTTGGAGCTTATATATGATCCACCCTTACTATGCTACTTTATACATTTCAGATAGCCATTCATTACAGAAGTGGAGGTGTGGAGACCTCCAATGACATAGGATGCAAAGCTTGGTTGTAGTCAGCGCCATGGTAAAAAATCCATGTGCATCACCTGAGAGTCTAGCAACATGACTAAAGTATGGGGGAGGATTTGTGGCATGTCCACTGAATGGCTGAGAGGGGCTGCAAAAGCAAGTGTTGGACTATAAGGTCACAGAAATCCCCTTGAAGGAGCCCCACATTTTCATATATTGTGTAACGGGAGTCAGGGAAGGGCCATATTCTGTTCCCAAGGATGCTATGGAGACAATGTCAGAGCTTTCCATATTTGCAGCGCTGGGATTGAAGGTGGTGAAAGGTATTATGGAGGGTCTCGAACAGTTTTATATTCCCAGCCGTAACAGAGTCCTTCAGTGAGCGGATGCTAGATGTCCACTATGTACCCAAGAACAGACATTTGTCATCGACCTATATGGCAGCATTGTACCAGCGTGAGAAGTGTAGGTGAAGCCGTACATGACACTTCAACACTTCAACAATTTGTGGATTCAATTCGATAGCCCACCATTGTCTGTATGATGGGGTTGTAGGTTTATGCTGAGGCAGAATGTATCTTGAAATAGCCCCAATATCAGGATTTCGCCTGATAATGGGAGATGGAATTACATTTTGGTGCTAACTGCACCAAAATCTACACATGCTTTAGTTACCTTGTTAAATTCCAGCTGGTTTGAATTGTAGAATTTCATAGCTGGTTGTGGACCACATTGGACCAAGTGAATGTAAGGATTCATAACGTTTACACCACTCATAATGCTGATCTCTGCTCAAATACTGGCTTGTGCTATGGTCAGAAAATTCTAGCCCAGGTATAACGAGGATCTGTGTTGCTGAAATGTTATAATATTGTAACTGATGTGTGTGCCTTGTTTTGTGATGCAAAAATTCTAATAATACTAACAAACATGATCTTAATTAGACATCATAGCATTAATCTGTATCTCTTTCTCCACTTAAGAGATAATTTAGGGCTTGATGTACCAAATAAGTAATAATGATGACCTAATTGCAATTTTTTGCGAATCGCTATTCCATTTTTGCGGTAGCCATGGCCCAATTCTGTGAAGCAGGTTGTTTGCAATTGTGAAATTGCTTTGTACATCTAGCCCTTGATTATTAAATTGCATGCAAGGGGGCATATTTATCAATATGTGATACAGTGCAGTGCAGCCAGCCACATTGCTGCACTGTGTTGTATGAGAGGGAAAGGCCAGGAATGCACCGAATATTTTACATTAAATGGCACATTCCTGTGGCCTCCCTATGTTTGTGACCAATGCCAATTAAATGCCAATTAACTGAAAAGTATTTCACATTTTCCTATGTATGAGCTACCTTATACAATATACAGTGCTTGATGAGTGCTTCAATGTACATTAGTTCTCTGTGGTTGGCACTAAACGTCTTTGAAATGGCTTATGACACAGAGCCACAAAGTAAAATAAATACGGATGTATTGCAGTATCTGACAGTTCTCATAGATGCCCGAAGCTTTGGGGATAGAACAGTCCCATTCTATTATGTCAGTTGGATTGTCTAATGACAAATCATCGAGTGAGAAAGTAATCTCTGTAAAACTGGGATTGCTGCTTCCCATCCTTCTAAGCCAGCTGGATTCAAAGAAGCCCCATTCAGTTAACGCAGCAAATCATAATCACACCAAGAGTGTGCTTGCATAGGCATTTAAAATAGAAGAAAGGGAAATAGAGAATTGAGCATGTTGCAGTATTTGTACATTGCAATTAAATATCTGGTGCATAAAAAATATATGGCACATTAATGTTGCATGTGGCATACGTAAAAGTGTCCTGTAGGAGAAATATAGGGTTTGGTGAGCAGAATGAATTGTATTAAAATGTGTCATGAGAGAATGACATATACAGAACAGTACAATGCATTACAAGTGTTGTATGAAAGATAAACGAAACAACTAGCATTATGGTCTCAATTCACAAAAACATTTACGATGATTTGTAATAGTATCTCCTGCATTACTAGTTTACGTGGTCAGAAATGGTGTAGAGCTTCAGCTATGCTTCTCCGAGCTCCTATCTCTTATTATCTCTTCTGCGTGGAGTTGTCTGCCAAGTAGTTGTACATTTTAGGTTTAAATGTGAGAGTGGCAAGTAGGAGTAGTGGGATAATGGGAGCACTGCCTACAAATTGGGCCGAGAAAAGAGAAAATCAAGGAGAAACAGTGTGAGGGACATGCAAATGCAAAAAAACACACGTGCGAGAGTTTACCTCACAAATGCTACACTCACATCGATTCCAGTAAGACTCCGAAAGCAGGTTCACATCTACAGCAGCCACATCTTGCAGTAAGTAACATGCAACACATGGCCACCTACCAGTAATTCAAGGGAATCAAATAGAAATGAATGGAGATATGGAATAGCACTTCCACCACAAATCTTATATGAACAATGTTTTTCTGTCACTAATTCCGCGATTAGTTTTCTATTAGATTACATAGGACGTTTCTATATATTTTTAAAAATAATTTAACAGTATTAATTTATTTTTAATACATTTCTGCCTTCAATGTCACACGTTCTAGGGATTTTATCCCAAACTCCATTTAATTCAGGGCATGTACATAGAGCGTTCCGCTACTTTGCTTATCTATTTAGCCTCCAAAATTGTGCACTTGTTGATAGACTTCTCTTCTAAGCATGTAAATGACAAATGCCATAAATTGATGATTATGCTCTCAAGACTTTCTGAAGTTGTGCCTTCTTGGGACTTCCCTTGTAGAATGCCCCTTTCTCCCCTTTCTCGTGGCAGAACTTGTTGAGCTTAGCTACTGTGCATGTTTCCAGGTTGGCCAAGTCAAATTCCATCTTGCTAGGTAGGACCATAGAGTTTTCAGAGGAAAAAAATTAGACTTGGACAAAAGGAATTTTTGAGAAAAAAACCAAAGATGACAATCAGAGAGAATTACAAAAATGGTAATCAGAAAGGACAGACAAAACATTGCCTATTAGGAAGAATGGGTTCATATTGGTCTTATGATGGAGATGCAGTGAAGACTGAATTACGGTAAGATATTACACAAACACAAGTCCTATCCTAACCACTGATCACCAATGATAGAAATGGGGTCTCTAGTTGGCAGAGGTATACACCCTATCCAAGTAGAGATCACCACTCTAGTCAGTCAAAGTCAGATACGTACCCTAAATTAAGGTGTAAAGTATTTGTAAAACACTTAAATTACAATAACTCAATGAAAACACCACAAAAAAGACTCCACCCTAGTTTGGAAAAATAGAGAATATTTAAAACGACCAAAATGACAAAAAATCCAATAAATGAATCAAGAGATATGTAATGTTATCAATATTCTGGGAAAAGCAGTGCTTCAAAGTCAGCAGGGCTCCTTTTGGAGCAGTAATATCTTCTGAGGCATAAATTATGATCAAGGGTGTGGTTATACATGTCTCTGAAAAAGTTATGGGTCTTTTGCCTGAGGGAAATGCAGTAAAATGTTTTTGGGACCACCTGGTTCCGGTTGCTGTAGTAGCAGATGCCAAGTAGGCGCACTGCCTTAGGAAAGCGAAATCCGGTTGCCTCCAGCTATGAAGGACGCAGCGAGAATCCTCAGGATTACCGGATCTGACTCTCTCGCAAACTATTATGCTGCTCTTAGGAGGATTAAGGTCCCACCAGAGAAGTCAGGGCAAGAGTGTGCGATGCAAACAAGGCGGCTGGGGACGACTAGGGGATTGCTTGAGCCTGGTCCAACTGCACGAACAACATGTATTCAAGGAGCAGTTGCAGGGAGCCTAGCCTGATGACACAGAAGCCACCATCAATACAGGGAGGCACCGGTAAGCACGGCAACGTTCACAACCCTGCTTGGGCCTTAGTTTGCTTTCAACCACACTGCAGGGAGCACAGCGCTGTGGGGCCGATCACCCTTTCCTCAGGATACTTTCAGGACCACTGTAAATGATGTCTATGGCACAGCTCTCTGTGGAATCCCATGCGCTAAATTCGGCTCGACTTGGGCAGGGATGACATGGAGGGGCGCGTGGCTCAATCCTCATTTACACTGCAGAGTCGGATGGAGCTTCCGTGCACCAGTCAGCCTGGGGTGCAAGATGGACCTGAAATCTGGCAGGGGCAACAAACAGCACACTGAGCCCATGGCATTCAAGCAGCTCAGTAGTTTCGTGGGAGAGCAGGCATAACCTGACTGGCAGGAGGTCTTAGATGCCCCTGAGACCTCAGGGGAGTACAGGGGCAAGCCAACAATCCCATGAAATCACTTTAGATTGTTGTTAGTCCTTTGACAGCAGGGCAGAGGTCAGCAGGCAGTTAGGCAGCTCAATCAGGCAGGGCAGCAGTTCCTTAAAACAGTCAAACACAGCAAGCTGGCAATCCTTCAGCCCAGCAGCCTTTGATCCAGCGTAGTTTCTTCCTGGTCCAGTAGTGTACTGATTGGGTAGGGTCTTATCCCTCATACTTCTATCCCAAAATGCCTTTGATGTAGGGTTGACTTCGAAAGGGCCTTCAGAAGTGCAGAAGGGTCCCTTTCAGCCCAGTCCTCGCTCCAGACTACCAGTAGCGGGTAAATTAACGCTTCATGTGAGAGCAGGACACAGACAATTAAGATGCTGCTCCCCTTCCCAGACCAGGAAGACTATCCGTAAGCAGATGTATCCCATCACACCCAGCCTTTCCGGTGAGGTGGCGCTCTAGAGATTGTGCACAAATTATATTTATCACCCTGGCCAGAAATGGCTTGGAGACAGGCTGCATTCACACAAAGCAAAGTAAAGAGGATATAAATGTCCACTTTCTAAAAGTTTGGTAAAGAAGAAAGTGCCTGGACTCGATTTTAACAGACCAGAACTGGTTTATTCAGCTGGTGTGTGCCTTCTATTATTTATTTAAAGAAGGTATGCATTTGTCATAAATCATGCATTTCAACAATTTTCAAATTTCACAATATACAGAGGCTGAAAATATCCCTTTTACTGGGGATGCAAGTAAACGCAATGTTTCATACATTTCAATACATTTCAAAACAATATATCAAACAAAAACCAATGAAAAAATAATTCATAAACGATTACACTTTCATCATTTTTTTCTTAAGACAGGCATTAAATCCTATACACCAAAAATTGTTCAGGTACATTCATAATTGTGTCGCAGTGTTGTATGCCTACAGCCAGATGGCCGACGCGTTTCCAAACCCTTCTGTTATTCTAATGGGTTCTTCCTCAGGGCCGGGCTGTGTACCTATGGTGTGAGATTGGGGACATTTAGTATCTCCTATTTTCCTAAATTATTTGCTTAGCTTCATATACAGGCTGAGCCTATAGAATTTTACCTTGTGTTACGGATTTATTAGCTGCTGCTTTCAAGCACGGGGTATCAGGTGGCCTTGACTTTTCACCATTACCTAGATGTAGTTAAGGATGGGTGAATTTAGTTAATCTATTCATTTTCACATTTCTTTATGCAAAAAAGAATCTCTATGAGGGCTGCGCTAACACTTACTTGTTGTCTGTTCTGTTACTCTCTCAAGGTGAAGTTGTTGATAAAATGTATATATCGTGTTCCGCGGTGACTCCGATCTGTGTGTTTAAAAATTCGGGATCAGGTTCAAAAGTAAAGCTAGGAATGAAGCATTCGCTCGAGTTCTGTTTATCTTTGTCATTTTTGCCTACCTGCGTTTAGCGCGGCTGGCGACCCAAGCTCTTCACGTAGTTTAAATGAGCGTTGGCGTTTCTTGGTCGGGTTCTGTGAAAGGAATCAAGCCGATGCTGAAATTTACTTGGCATTGATTCTATTCTATTGCTGCGCTTTTAGAACATTCACGGTGCTTCCTTACCTTCGTTTTTGGTTCTCTCGCTGCGCTGGGGGTTCTATGCGGCCACTTCTCGCTTTGGGTGCTGCTCGTCTGATTTGGGTTGAACACCACACAGAACACAGTTTCCTGGTTAAATATGCAGCTAGGGATTGTGGGAATTGTAGTTTTTGTGGAAAAAAGGGGTTTCAATGTGATTGTGTATTAAGTGTAGCGCAGCGCATTGGCTCATTGCCTTTTAATGGATCATTCTGTGCTAGTGGTGGGGTGCACGTTGGACTCAGTAATTGTTTCTTTGTAATTCCGACATCTCGTTCAAGCCATCCATCACGCAATTAAATTTTAGTATTAAATAAGCCTCTTTTTTTAATAGCATGGTATCGATGTTTCCCCCTCGCGGAGGAACCTTCATGGCTTGGAGTATTGTCCATTTGAATTCATTTTCATTATGTTTCTGTTCAACAAAGTGCTGCACCATGGGTGCGGACAGTACTTTGTTCTTGATCCTAGATCTGTGTTGGGATATTCGTTGGTTTGCTTTTTGAGTGGTTTTTCCTATATACAATTTGGGACACGGGCACATGACTGCATATATTACATTTGATGTTTTGCAGTTCGAGAATTCTTTGTGTATCCATTTTGTTGCCTTGAATGAAAATTCTTCACCTTCAATTGTATTGGGGCACGAAGCACACGACCCACACTTGTGGTGGCCTGTTACAGGTGGTAGTTTCCACAGTGTACGTAAGTCAGTTTTGGCTTTGCTTACTCCCAGATCGGCCCTTACAATCCGCTGGGCTATACTTCTATTTTTCTTTAAGGCAAACAAAGGTTGCTCCATCGGGACTTCTGAATTTTTAATCAGATGCCAATTCTTTAGAATGATCGATTTTAGCTTGTTTGTGTATGGCCCGAAAGTGGTAACACATACCGGCCTCTCTAATGGTTTGATTTCTTTGTTAGTTTTCAGTAACTCATCTCGTGGAGTGTTCCATGCCCTGGTAGTTGAATGTTTTAGTAATTTGTGGGGATAACCCCTCCGCTGTAGTTGATCACTCAATATTTGTGAATGGATCAAAATTCTGTGGAAACTACCACCTGTAACAGGCCACCACAAGTGTGGGTCGTGTGCTTCGTGCCCCAATACAATTGAAGGTGAAGAATTTTCATTCAAGGCAACAAAATGGATACACAAAGAATTCTCGAACTGCAAAACATCAAATGTAATATATGCAGTCATGTGCCCGTGTCCCAAATTGTATATAGGAAAAACCACTCAAAAAGCAAACCTACGAATATCCCAACACAGATCTAGGATCAAGAACAAAGTACTGTCCGCACCCATGGTGCAGCACTTTGTTGAACAGAAACATAATGAAAATGAATTCAAATGGACAATACTCCAAGCCATGAAGGTTCCTCCGCGAGGGGGAAACATCGATACCATGCTATTAAAAAAAGAGGCTTATTTAATACTAAAATTTAATTGCGTGATGAATGGCTTGAACGAGATGTCGGAATTACAAAGAAACAATTACTGAGTCCAACGTGCACCCCACCACTAGCACAGAATGATCCATTAAAAGGCAATGAGCCAATGCGCTGCGCTACACTTAATACACAATCACATTGAAACCCCTTTTTTCCACAAAAACTACAATTCCCACAATCCCTAGCTGCATATTTAACCAGGAAACTGTGTTCCGTGTGGTGTTCAACCCAAATCAGACGAGCAGCACCCAAAGCGAGAAGTGGCCGCATAGAACCCCCAGCGCAGCGAGAGAACCAAAAACGAAGGTAAGGAAGCACCGCGAATGTTCTAAAAGCGCAGCAATAGAATAGAATCAATGCCAAGTAAATTTCAGCATCGGCTTGATTCCTTTCACAGAACCCGACCAAGAAACGCCAACGCTCTTTTAAACTACGTGAAGAGCTTGGGTCGCCAGCCGCGCTAAACGCAGGTAGGCAAAAATGACAAAGATAAACAGAACTCGAGCGAATGCTTCATTCCTAGCTTTACTTTTGAACCTGATCCCGAATTTTTAAACACACAGATCGGAGTCACCGCGGAACACGAAATATACATTTTATCAACAACTTCACCTTGAGAGAGTAACAGAACAGACAACAAGTAAGTGTTAGCTCAGCCCTCATAGAGATTCTTTTTTGCATAAAGAAATGTGAAAATGAATAGATTAACTAAATTCACCCATCCTTAACTACATCTAGGTAATGGTGAAAAGTCAAGGCCACCTGATACCCCGTGCTTGAAAGCAGCAGCTAATAAATCCGTAACACAAGGTAAAATTCTATAGGCTCAGCCTGTATATGAAGCTAAGCAAATAATTTAGGAAAATAGGAGATACTAAATGTCCCCAATCTCACACCATAGGTACACAGCCCGGCCCTGAGGAAGAACCCATTAGAATAACAGAAGGGTTTGGAAACGCGTCGGCCATCTGGCTGTAGGCATACAACACTGCGACACAATTATGAATGTACCTGAACAATTTTTGGTGTATAGGATTTAATGCCTGTTTTAAGAAAAAAATGATGAAAGTGTAATCGTTTATGAATTATTTTTTCATTGGTTTTTGTTTGATATATTGTTTTGAAATGTATTGAAATGTATGAAACATTGCGTTTACTTGCATCCCCAGTAAAAGGGATATTTTCAGCCTCTGTATATTGTGAAATTTGAAAATTGTTGAAATGCATGATTTATGACAAATGCATACCTTCTTTAAATAAATAATAGAAGGCACACACCAGCTGAATAAACCAGTTCTGGTCTGTTAAAATCGAGTCCTGGCACTTTCTTCTTTACCAAATATTACTTGTCCGGCCAGGACACGTAGGACAAAACCCCTCTATTTAAAAACACTTTCTAAAAGTGGCATTTCTTAAATAAAAGTGGTAAATCCAACGTTACCGTTAATAGAATTTATCATTAGTATTCCAACCATACCAAACATGACAAAACCATTCCTTTCTGATCAGGAATTACCACTCAAAAGTATATAAGGGAATCACCAATACTGGCTTATGGAAGGAATAAGTCTCACAGCAGTAAAAAACAAAATTTAGCTGTGAGTCACTGCCAGGACATCTAAAACTTAAAAGTACATGTCCTGCCTTTTAGGTACACAGCACCACCCCCCCCCAATAGGGTCATTTAGGACCTAGCTTAGGAAAGACCTATGTGTAATAAAAGGGGAGTTTGAGACTTGGAAAGAGATTTTAAATACCCCGTCAAAGTGGCAGTAAACTGCACACCTTGGCCTTGCAATGGCATTCCTAAGACAGGGTTGAAAGGCTACTTGTGTGTGTGGCACAAGTAGTGATGCAGGACCACACTAGAAGCATTTATTGTACAGGCCCTAGGGATATGGGACACCACTTTGCAAGGGACGTACAAGTAAATTACATATGCCAAACAGGAATACAGCAATTACAAATGTTCAGAGTCCTAGAACCAACAAAGCAAAGGTCAGAAAAAAACGAGGAGGAAGGCAACAAGATTGGGTTAACCCTGCAAAAAAGGGTCATTTCAAACAGTTACATGCAATACACATTTCCCCAAAAAGTTCTAAATTACAATCATCTCAATTTTTTGCAGTTCCACTAAAGGATGTATGCAATTATTTGTGCAATAATATATTTTGCAGCGCAAAACAGTCTGAATACTTATGTCCAGCAACAGTACTGCTTGAAATTGCATTGCAATGGGTTGATTGGAGTCACATTAAGTCTGTACTTCATAATGATGTGCATTCCTGCATAGTTTCCAGATCAGGATGTGATTTGTAGGCTCTTTCACTGCATTGATGGTGAAATCGTCTTCCCTGGGCTGATGGAAGCACGTATCAGTAACATACGGGGCAATTGGTCAATTTTATATGGTTAGACACTTGTGTTGGACATATTTTTTAAAAAATCTGAATTTAGATCTGGTAAACAGGAATACAAAGAATAAAGTGAGATATTTCTATATTTTATATAATATTTTTATTTTTCAGTAATAACATAAAACATTTCTTTTCAATACCACTGTCTTTGATGGTCAGAAACATGCATACATATGCGTATTATTAAAAAATATATATATTGTTTCTAGTATATTTACTTAAAATGGCTTGCTCTGTTTTCCATTTCTTTAATTTTTGTAATCATTTTTATTTGATGTAGCATCCATCAAGGTTGACATACATCACAATACAGATGGTGCATCTTCATATGTTGTGTGACAGATGTTTTGGTTGTTTTTTGATGGAAACAACATCATGGATAAGAAATGGTTGCATCGAAAATGAGCTACTGGTTCCCCATATTGTCAGGTTTAAGAAATGATGGCATAGTAGCTTTATTGACGCCTGACATATCTGTCATGGAGAACGGATAAATAATAATAGTCAGATCTGTAACTATCTTTTCCTGTGACAACGGACCCACAGTGGGTAAAATGGCCTGCGACTGACTGAATCCATTGTATGTTGTGTGACTGTCTATTTATGCAATTTTAGTCACAATGGCACATATGTTATTAAAGGACATGTTTTCACTTGCTGGCAATCTTCAAGTGTAACAAACCTCGCCATTGGTCCTACTGCTAAAACCCAAGGAGGCTGAGAGAGAAGGGACATGGTCCTTAAGTTCAGGGTCCAGCAGACATAAAATGCCTATTTGTTATTAGAACTTATTTTAAAAACATTATCATTAGTAACCTCACAATCTCCCCTTAATATTTTATTATTCAAGATCAAAATAATTTTATTTTAAATAAACCCACAATTTTGTAACTTGACATTGAAAAGTAAGATAGTGTTTGTATTGTTGGGCACTAGGCCCGCATTACGGAAATCAGGGAGACACAGACACCAGGTAGTGGGTTGGTAAACTGGCCTCGAGCACGTGCGCTTGGCCCCCTTTATTGACCGTGTCACCTGACTTGTGACGCCGGTGGTGGGTGGGTGTACAGTGTGGACTGCATTCACAAAAAGACTAGAACGTGTCCAGCAGGACACTATATTCATCCCAAACTTTAATAAAAATTGAAAGGAACAAAAGTCTGAACCTGCGGGTGAAAATAAACACAATATATATCCTTTGTCACAACTCTGCAACAGTCTCTTCAGCTGCTTGATGGATGACGACGGTAGAAACTTGCAGCTGGAACTACTAGTTCACATGGGCACAATGTCCTGGTGCTCCATGTATGTGCCCTTCTGGACTTTCAGCCTTGCTCTTGTGGTGACGACAGACATATGCCAAGACTGTAGATCAGATGGATGTTGTTCTCTGCCAGTCCGTCTGGTTTCTTCACTGGCGGCAGCGTGGCTTCACTTTGCAAAGGAGGGAGTAGTTGAAAAACATCCTTCTCACTAGGACGCCCCTCTTGCGGGTGTTCTCCTGCCAAGAAATATCCCGGAGGCCCTCTTCTACAGGTGTCCACTCCACAGTCTGCGTGTGAATTAAGGAGACAATGAGAGTACTACCCCAAAATCCGTAGCTCCACCTGGAGGGTGGTTGTTGACTCCTGCCTTTGCACACAAGTTCCTCTTCTTCCTGGGACGTGCAGGGTGGATGGCGATGGATGCATCTCTCTTGTCAGGACCCTCTGCCACCGGTGTCCCTGAGGCTTTTGCCCCTTGGATATCCACGGGCTGGTGTGGAGTGGTCAGTTCGCCTTCTGCCGGACGTCTGAGTGCTCTCCCCATCCAGGCTTTCGCTCAATCCCAAAGGTGGGTGTTGCCAATGGTCCAGCATGTTCATTCCTGCATTCAACAGGTTGTCAGAGGACTTGTAAGTAGATGCCTGTTCTTCTCCTAGTGCCACCGATGTTCCTCTGGACGTGTATATCCATGTGCTCGATGTTGCTGTGCGTGTCACCATCTCTTCTGGTGTGTGTTGGCTTGCCACACCTCTTCACATCTTCCTGGACATTGTTGTTTCTGGAGGCACCATGCCATTCGATTCCTTTCCTCCTTTATTTCCTTTGTGGCGTTGTGCCACTCATTCTCCATCTTCTTTTCTTCCTCGTGACGCGGTCCGGTCATCTTGCTGATCTTGTCCTCCTGACCAGGCTTCTCCGAGCGGCGTGCACTCCACCCGTTTACCTCAGGTCTTGTCCTGGCTCTAGGACACTGTCTTCTTTCCATTCTGTGACTGGACCGGTCAGCGCGACCTTCTTCCTTCTACTGTTTTATTTATGGTTCTTGATGGGTGTCGCGTCCATCTTTTTCAGGTCCTCCTCATGTATCCCTTGTGGGTCCTCTTCCGGACATCCGCTCCACGGACTTCTACTTCTCTCTGATCAGACCTCCTGCCAGGTCTCTCATCGCAGGCGACCATATTGCTGGACGGATCATCTGGCTTTATCTTCCTTGCGACCAGACTGGGTGGTCTGCTTCAACTCCTTTGCGACCCGACTGGGTGGTCTGCTTCCTCTTCTTTGTGACCAGACTGGGTGATCGGCTTTACCTTCCTTGCGAATAGACTGGGTGGTCGGCTTTATTCTCCTTGCGACCAGACTGGGTGGTCGGCTTCCTCCTGGTGAATCCTCATGCCCCCGGTGATCTTCGTCATTACTGTTCCCTTCTGTTGCAATGGTTTTTTCTGTGGCACGCATTTGTCTGCGCTCTTCGTGTGCTTCTCTGTGTCTGGAGGGTTACGCCACCGCTCCTGTGACTTTCGCTGGCGTTGTTGCGCCACTCAGCGTGTGTGCTGCACTTCCTCCCTTCCTCCTGAACTCACTGCGTTTCCGTGTGGTGGTAAGGCTCTGGTGCCTCTGTTGCCGCTGTGGTGACGACCTGTGGCCATCAGGCGTCACCTCCTCTTCTTTTCCGCAGTTTCTGGCAGTGTCACACTTTAGGTCGCTCTTTTGCTTTTCTTGCTGCTGTGTGGCGTCCTTGCGCCAGTCTTGCGCTGCTGTGTGTCCATTTTCATGCTTGGCAGTATTCACTGTGTCCTTGTGTTGCCTTTCAGTTCTTTCTGATAGGCTCTTTTCTTCCTTTTGTCTCTCAATCATGTGCTGCACTGGTTGGTCCTGTGATGCGCCTCTAGCCCATGTCACCTGTTGGCTGCAGCAGCTACCCCTGTGCTGTATTGTTGTCTCTCAGGCACACTGCTGCCTGCTAGCCCATGTCACTCTATGGCATGTAATTTGCTGCCATAGTCTTTCATTGTGTGGGCGCAATAGTTTACTTTGGCCCCTAGAGGGCACTGTTGCTGCATTTTTGCTCCAGCTCACCGGCAGCTTTCTACATGCTGGGTCTCCGTGTTGATGATGGCACGTCTAAATTTACTCTGCCTGGTTCCCCAGGTCACATTGCTGTCCCGAGAGACATCCTCTCTACTCGGGTAAGTGCTTGTCTCATTCATGGAGCGTCTGCAGTCTAGATGTGCATTCAGTGCATGGGTGCTGTCGGGGGAGGGGGGGTTTCAGCGTACTTCTTGGCAGCACTGGCCACATATAGATAGTGGATGTGTCCCACCCCTCGCAATAGGCACACTTACCGCTCGAGCTGTGTGGAGGATGGGGTCGCTGCCTGGAAGACCTCCACTTCGGCATCAGGAATGGATGACGCCGCTTCTCTTACTTTACGGGTGTTGCCTCGCCTCCACACGCCCCTTGCACTGCCACACAGGCCCGTCCTCTGTCCCTCCATCAGAGTATCACTGGTTGCTCACGCCGCGCGGGGAAGAGGGGCCGGAGTTGCTATACGGAAACTCCAGAATCTCGCTACTTTGCCGTTGTCTTCATGGGGGTGGAAAGGAGTGGGTCGCCGCTCTACTGTCGTCCTCCTTGCCGCTCGGGTTGGGACCGTACCTTGCCTGCATGCACCTCTTGAGACAGCTAATATTGGTTTCGCCTCTTTCAGCAGGCATTTTCTTCCCCGGGCCGCGCAGGGGTGCTGGCGCCGCTCCGGTCAGCCACTGGCAGCATGCTTTTTACTTTCTGCTCTGACCCCCACCACAGCAGTCTCTTACAGTTCAATGCTGCGGGCGGGGAAAGGGTCGCTGCGGTTGGGCTCTGCATTTCTCATTCTCGGCGGCGCTAGCTGGTGGCCATTAACTCTGCTTTCCGGGCACTCCGTCGCGGCCGATGCGGGTGGGCACTTCTCAGCCTGCACTCCCCTCTTGGCGCTCCACGCGTGGGGTGCTCACACAGGCCAGTTGCTGAGGTGCTGGGTGGGCACCCGGTCACCTCCGGTCGCCCTGCGGGGATCCGTCTTCCTCCACGCGGGTGGGCTCCGTGTGGTTACCTTCTTTGAGGGCTCAGTCGCGGCCGGCGCGGGTGGGCACCGGTTGGTCTGATCTTCTCCCAGAAGGGTCGCGCTGTTGCGGCTCACACAGGTGGGCTCCGGTCAGTTGGAGCTTCTGTCAGGGGACCTTCTCTCGCCAGGGCAGCTACGGCGTGTTCGAGAGGTGCGGGGTAGGCTCCCGGTCACCCCCTCATCAGTACACCAGCCCGAGGCCCAGCCCACGCCATACGGGCTTCTCGGTGGCCTCGCCCCACTTTTTCCACCGGAGAACAGTGGCTGCACACGTGGGAAAGACCTGCCTCGTCGCAATTGTAGTGTTGGGCACTAGGCCCGCATTACGGAAATCAGGAAGACACAGACACCAGGTAGAGGGTTGGTAAACTGGCCTCGAGCATGTGCGGTCGGCCCTCTTTATTGACCGTGTCACCTGACTCGTGACGCCGGTTGTGGGTGGGTGTACAGTGTGGACTGCATTCACAAAAAGACTAGAACGTGTCCGGCAGGACACTACAGTGTTGAACCACACTTGATGTTGAGCTACACGTGATGTTGAGCTATTGTGCTTATACAAGAATTAAACAGGAAGAGGACCTTAACAATATGCTCTTGGACAAGGATCCGGTCAATCTAGAGTTTATCCTCCATAGTGGGAGGTGTCTCTGAGCTGCAATTGTTTCCCACTGCCCACTGATCGTGGTCTGGTAGTTCTGTGATCTGTTGATGACTGAGGGGCACTCCCAAATGGCCCTCTTGAGTACAGAGCAGCCTCTCTGCAGGCCGCGGGGGGACACCGGCTTGATCATGTCCCAGAGTTAGTAGAGCACGGAAGGAATGGAGGGGACAACCTTGGACTAGCGGCAGGACTGTGAGGAGTGTGTCTGCTCTCCACTGCACTCCCTACTTGAGTCCCGACAGTCAGCCCTACTGCTGCTTGCAAACTCCCAGCATACTGATGGGGGCCACGAGTGAGCAACTGAGAGCAGCAACCACGTCCAAGTAGGACGGTGGCATTACTGCTGGCTGACTGAGAGGGGGAGACTGAGAGGGGCAATCAAGAGGTCCAGCTAGGGGACATTGTATGCCTAACACCAGCAGCTGTGCCAGGCCCAGTGTAGACTGTCGCTACAGGAATTAGTGGAGGTCCTCCTGTGTTTGAGGGTTGCACTTGAAGCTATCGGCAATTTGCTCTGCACCAGACTCCCCCATGAGTGACTAGGCCAAATCTAACAATCTGGGTGATTAGCCTTGCAGCATTCTTACAAGACCTTGAGGGACTGGTAGAGGTTCTGCAGTGTGAAACGGGCTACGGGGATGAAGAAGCCCATCTGGTTCCTACTGTGTTTGTGTAGCCCCCCCTTCAAACAGCAAGCAACTGAGTGCACCAAGCTTTCAGGGGTGGACCTGGCTCAGACCCCATTGATGGCTTTAGTGTGTCAAATTAAACAAAGTGGTGGATTGCACCGGGGATCCTTTCAGGGGTTACAGGCAAGAGGCAAGTCCTTCTTTGTTTGGTGCTCCTGGTTTGGTTGAATATAAGTATGAGCTTAAAATCCGTTCCGCTCGCGGATTTTGCGAATTTTCGGTAAATTCGCGATCCGCGTAATCCCGCGAATTTACCGAGAATTCGCAAATCCGCGAGCGGCGGATCCGGGGGCAAAAGTTGAAGCCTGGCCTGTTGTAACTATTTTACGATGGCTCCGGCAAGCTGCCAGCGCCATCCTAAAATAGTTACTAAGTTAGCTTCAACAGGAAGCTCTAATAGATAAAATAAAGCAGGTGCTCGATTTTATCTATTAGAGCTTCCTGTTGAAGCTAATTTAGTAACTATTTTAAGATGGCGCTGGCAGCTTACCGGCGCCATCGTAAAATAGTTACAACAGGCCAGGCTGGTGTGCTTTTTTTCCCAAATGTACCGTGGAAAATCAGATGTGATGCTGGATAGAGGCTTTTGCATCCTTGACTTTCACGAGCGCAATACCCGTGCTGTTCCTGTGACGAGGAGCTTTTTCTCTTCATCTGCTGAACTGATCTTTCTCTGACCTTTTATGCACACAAGAGGCATGTGAACTCGCATGGAAGCCCCGCACGTTTGGCCCCGCGCACAAACTCGCGGTTTGCACCGTCTTATCGCCATTCACCCACTATGATGGACAGCTCACTCAAGGGACCCCTGCGCCCTTCGGGGCGATTGCATAGTAACACACACATGGTCGCTCGAACTAGTTGATGCTCAAATTCAGTGACTCATTCATTAGCCCAAAAACAATCGTGAGCGTCGTCGAGGCTGGACAGGTGTGCCTTTTTTCCCAACTCTACCGTGGAAAATCAGCTGTGATGCTGTATAGAGGCCTTTGCATCCTTGACTTTCACGAGCACAATACCCGTGCTGTTCTTGTGACCAGGGGCGTCTTTCTCTTCATCTGCTGAACTGATCTTTCTCTGACCTTTTATGCACACAAGAGGCATGTGAACTCGCATGGAAGCCCCGCACCGTTGGCCCTGCCCACACACTCGCGGTTTGCACCGTCTTCCTGCCATTCACCCACTATGATGGACAGCTCACTCAAGGGACCCCTGCGCCCTTCGGGGCGATTGCATAGTAACACACACATGGTCGCTCGAACTAGTTGATGCTCAAATTCAGTGACTCATTCATTAGCCCAAAAACAATTGTGAGCGTCGTCGAGGCTGGACAGGTGTGCCTTTTTTCCCAACTCTACCGTGGAAAATCAGCTGTGATGCTGTATAGAGGCCTTTGCATCCTTGACTTTCACGAGCACAATACCCGTGCTGTTCTTGTGACCAGGGGCGTCTTTCTCTTCATCTGCTGAACTGATCTTTCTCTGACCTTTTATGCACACAAGAGGCATGTGCACTCGCATGGAAGCCCCGTCCCAAATCCACGATCCGCAAATACGCAAAATCCGCGGATCGTGGATCCGCAAAATCCGCCCATGCTTAGTTGAATACATGGACCTCCATCAGGCTTACAGTATCATACTGCTGCAGAAAAGTGTCTGCTCGTTCAAGGTGGACCAGGCACCAAGGGTGACCATCAATTCTCAAGTGGCAAGCCTCACTAGCATGGCAGAGTGCTGTGCTGGAGGATGGCCACACCAAAGAACATAATGCTACCCCCAAAGGGCACAAATAAAATGCTCCCAACCATGCCAGCTGCAGTTGATGCCATTTGACAAGTTGAAACGGCTATAGTGAAACACAGTGAGAAATTTTACAGAATTCTCAGGAGAATACTAGACACTTCAATAACTCTGGAATCTAAGATTGATGCAGTCACAATTGAGGTCAACTTGCTTATTGTGGACCTCAAGAAACTGACAGAATGTGCGTACGACATTGAATCTGCACTGACCTCTATGCACCCTGCACTGCAAAATGTGCAAGGACAACTACAGATACTACAGGCCAAGATAAGGTATGTGAACTAGTGTTAGGTGAAATCATAGCACCCCCTTAATGTGCTCAGGGGTTCAGAGACCTCTTGGTGCACAAAGTTATCATGGAATGCATGTGGTATGGTAACGCCTATCGAACATCATAACATCCGCAGATACCTCCAAAACAGTCAGACAAGAGACACAGCTAACAGCACCAGCACTCCAGAAAGTTCTCAGTAGGTGGAGGGAGCAGATATATGGAACAATGTAATCCTCATTTACATTTGGGACTCTGTTTTGCATCTTTCCAGGTGTAATATTTGTGCATCATTGGACTCTTGTGGATTCCAAGAAGAGGTATGTGGTAGTGAAAGAGACCTTATATAGGGACCCACAAGTGTAGGTGATTGTTTACACCCCAAACACAAATTATTTTTTGGACTTGCTTTTACCAATGCTGGTGTGGGACCTTCAGTCTGAACTGGGGTGGCAGAGTGGGCTGAAGAACGGTGATGGATCAAACCCAGATTTTTTGACTGGGTGTGAGTGTTTGATTGGTTCAGATGCTCCGTCCATCACCACCCCCTTTTGTACAACCGGAAAGGAGCAGGTCATACCCGGACACAACCATATTCACAAACAACCCCTGACGTCAACGACACATCTGTGGATAAACCATGCCACAACTCGACAAAGAGCATAAGGTACCAGAGTCTGCCACATCTAAGCACCGTGGAAGCACAGAACTGACAAGCACACCACATGAAAGGGGCCAGGGGCAGACAAATAAGAGCCACAAGAGCAAATCAACCACTGTGCCGAATACGCAGATAAGCAGGAGTGCACCTCGACATTGACAACATCCCGGTTCAAACAGCAACACCTCCACAACAGGACACTACTGGTTACGCAAATGTGCACGACATGGCAAATCATATCTGGCACAGCAGGAAACAACCTGTACTTTGCAAATATGTTTTGTGCACACCTGCTGTGTGTATGGACATTTTGCACTGTCCCATGATTGCCAGGGACGGCCACAATGTCACGTGCTCATGAGAAGTAATTGTCAATGATGGTATTCCTATGGGCCATTCCTGCTGCAGCGGCAGTGGAATGTGGGCCACCTGCCCCCTCGTCCACATCATCGTTCAGTACTTCTGGAACTGGGATCCATGGTGCATTGGTGCGTACACAGATTGTGTGCAACACACAACATCCAACAATCATCTTGCACACGATCTCCGGGCTGTACAGGAGCTTTCCACCTGTGCTGTCCAGGCACCTGAAACGTGACTTCAACACGCCAAATGTGCATTCAACAGTGCCCCTGGTGCTTATGTAGGCAGCATTGCACTGCCTCTGTGCGGGTGTGTTCGGGTCTCGGAGGGGTGTCATCATCCAAGGGCAGAGTGCATATCCTTGATCACCTGTGACAAAGCAGGGAGGAAAAAGTCAATACATGGTTCGGTAGGATGTGATGGCAGGCCCACTAATTCAGTGATGCCTGTGCTGGCTGTGGGTGGGGTGAGTGTAAGCCAGCCCTCAAGGAGTAGCTGATGCTGGCAACAACTTGAACCATCATCAGGTACTCTGACAAGCAATGTTAGAACATCAAGGGGGGATGACTTGAGTCGCACAGGGTTAGTGGCCCTGGATGCACAGCGGCCGACACAGGCCTACCGCCACGGGACGCTGACCTGCTGGAGACTGGGTAGGGTCACGAGTCCAGAGTAGGTTTCCATAGATGTAAAAGGAGCATGTCGCAGAGTGTCTCGGAGGACAGCGGAAGGTGTACTCCCAGGGCATGATGCAGAGGGCACATGCCAGCTGTGTCCTGCCACATGAAGGATATGGATCCCCCAGACTCTTGTCAATTAGTCTGTACCAGCCTCTTGCTGAAGACAACCCCCAGGTCACAGGCTCAGACACCAATGATGTTCCGCCGGAGGCTAACGGTCACCCACGATGCACAGGGTTAGCAGCACCACATGACAACGACTTGCGTTGAACAGGGTTAGTGGCACCACGTGACGACGCCTTGCGTTGAACTGGGTTAGTGACACCACGTGAGGACGGCTCGCGTTGAACAGGTTTAGTAGCACCACGTGTTGACAGCCTGCCATATGGAATTATGTCTCACTGATCGAAGTGTGTGCCACTGTGGCCGCTGCTACAGACTTGGGGTCACTGCCATTCAGGACTCAGGCCACAATTCCACATGTGGGAACTACTGTGATGGATGGAACGCCAGTGGGGTATGTCAATGAGAAAGGAGTAATATGGCTCAGCGTCGTGGGGGCCAGCGCTGGTCTGCGAAGGCTGCAGAGCTTGCAGGACTAGGACTTGGAGCTTGCAGCGATATGTGGTGGGCCTTCTTTGACACACAATGGTGTCAGCAGTTGAGACGTGCGGCCTTGGTGCGCTGGGGCAGGCAGGCCATCAGCGTCCTGGGGTGCAGCAGGCGCACAGGGTCACAGGCCCGCTGCTCATGATGTCGGACTTGTGGGTGACTGTCAGGTGCTTCCTTGTCAGTGACATTTGGCCTTTCCGGGAGAGAATCACACTGTGCGCCACAGGGTTTTTGTCCACACCCCTGCACAGCCCGGGCGTACTCAGTACCCACCCACTACACTCACGCACACAGCGGGGGAGGTAGCTAGCAACATTTCTGCTACCTGAGCCACGGCCTGGTGTGACAAGGTTGCGTCCACTGTTCACTACTCTCCAGTAACTAGCAGTTGTTGTCTGCATGGACAGATCTGTGGTTTGCCTACCCATATCTGTCATGCACATCCATGCCTCACTTGTCGTTGTGTACATTCCTATTCTTGGGTTACTTGCATCTTTTGCACATGGCTGCATTCCGCATCTACACACGTTTAGCTGTTGTGTGACTGTGGTGCCATGATATTGTTGTGTTGTGTGCAGGGGAAGCCCAGGATCACCATGGAGTGGTGTTGTCGTGTCTGGTAGGTGGGTATGTTTGCCATGTTGCATGTGGTTGGGTCACGTGTGCATTCCCACAGTTGTGCATTGTGTGATGGTGACTTTGAGGTGTGTGGTGTGTTGATTTGGCACTTACTAACAAGGAGTCCAGTTCCATATGTGCCATCCTGGAAGAGCTGGTTGATGATGGACTGTCAGAAGATGTAGGAATCATGCACACTGCCAGGGTAGTTTGCAACGAGATTTGTGAAGAGTACCCCGTGGTCCACTATTGCCTGCACATTGATGGAATGCGTGTACTTTCTGTTGTGGTAGTGGTGTGCAGTATCCGCAGGGGGCACATGTAGGACATTTGTGCAGTTTATTGCCCCCAACACAACCGGGAATCCAGCTATGCCGTAGAAGCCTTGCTTGGTCTCCGGCTGTTCCTGCCCAGTGTGGGGGAAGTGAAGGTACTGAGGTATGAAGTTGAAGAAGGCATCTAGGACAGGTGTGATGAACTTTGATAGGGCTGGCTGTGAGACCCCTCCAACTCTGGCAGTTGTTGGTTAGAAGGTACCAGAGGCCAACAGGTGCAGCACAACCAGCAGCTTTGTCTGCGGAGGGATGTTGGTTCTCCGCTGTGTTGGGACCGTCCACCTGTGGGCGGTGTGGGTCATGTTGTTGTCCTTTTGAGTCTGTAGTGGGCAATGACTTCCTCAGGCGTTTGGCCTGTGAGTCTAGTGCATTTTCGGTAGGTCCGCTGTCTTACTATGCGCTGCCTCTGCGGTGGTCCTGGTGTGCGGGCTGGTCTGGGTCCTGGGGTAGGAGGCGGTCCAGGGGGTGGTGGCAGTGGGTGTTGTGGCCCTGTTAGGACTCCGAGCTGCATGATGAGTAGCTCCATGACATTGTTTGTTCTTTGGGTGTGGCTGTGTGTGGGGCTCCGTTGCCTACTGCAGGTAGTATTCCGGCTTTACACCTGCCGGAGGAAGGTGTTAAATACCTGCAGCTACCGCAGCTTATTGCATGGTTTTGTTTTGCATCGCTGATCTGGCAGTTCCTTGTGAAAGTGGTGTTTTGTTTTTTGTGTGTTTTTGTATGGGAACGCCTACTCCGCATCTCATTAAGGTTAGTTTGTGATGTCCACCATGGAGACAAATTTTGGGGCAGTTATCGCAGGAATACAGGAGGTCTGCAGTTTGCACCAGCTTGTGCATGGGGTGTTAAATCTATCTCCCCTTTTGATGCGTTAAGGTGGGGATAAACTAGAGTTGAGTCCTTGTGAATATCCCCCTAAATGTGTCAAAACAGCTGTAAATGTACACATATCTCCACTCACAGGTACTGTAACACACTCCAATATATAACAATGGAGGCAGGGGACAAAAAATACCCATTAGTAACTAACAAAGTTTTATTTCCAAATAGTTTAAATAGTGCTGTACTATTTTTTATTTTGTTCTTCATTTGAAGTAGATATATAAAATAAATAGACATTAATACTCAACCAAAACATATTTTTTATATTTATTTTAGAATTGGATTTTCTTTTTAATCCTCCCTATACTTTACTGTGGGGAGACTCCATGGTCATATTGTGAATCTATTTTACATGTTTACTTTAAAAATAGAACAAACTTACTTGTTTCATTAGTTTTTTAGATGTAAAATAGGTTATTCAATATTTAATAACTAAATATTAAATATACGCAGTTTTTATATATTTCTTTACATTATGAATATCGAAAAGTAGGAACTTTCTCTGAATTATAAACTTTCTAGAAAGTTTAAATTGCCTTTATGAATCAGGCCCTTCAACTTTCAAATATCTGTATGACTACATAAATATGGTTGCAGAGATCTCTATCCCCAAATGCAAAGTTACTAGTATTAATGGTACACTCACATGATTTGAGGGGCAGGAGACAGGTATGTGCACCTAAATCTACACTAAGAAACAGTGAACAGTAAAAGATTGTACAGTAAAACCTAGGTGAATATATTTTTTTGTGACTAGGCCTTAAAGGTATAAGTACATAGCTTCCTGAAAGCTGCATTAGGCAACAATGTTGAGCATAGACTGCCTGTATTTTGTGTGTTATGTTAATGGATTACATCAGATACAATAATTTCTGTGTCTGTTCCTTTATTGGCTATAAATATGTGAGACGTAGTGAAATTTGCTATTTCATCAAGAGTGACAAATGGTAAAAACGCAAGATTTTAATGGCCAGTTCCTAATGGTAATCTTCATTACTCTAAAATGTTTACTACACTTGTTTACTTGTTTGAGTCTTCTGTTAAAAATCCATTGAGAAAACAGGTGTTATACCTGTCATCCATTGTGTTCTTTCCCCCAGACTGTTTGCCTTTTAACCTCCTGTTTTTGCTGACGTCAATTTTGCTAGCCTTAGAATCTCAGTACTTTACCACTACTAACCAGTGCTAAAGTGCATGTGCTACTTACTTAAAATATGGTAACATTTGTAATCATCAATTGGTATATTTGATTTACTTATTTATTCCTAGTAAAGTACACTACATGTGACCAGGTCCTGCAAATCAAATGCTACCAGTGGGCCTGTGGCACTAATTGTACCACCCACTGAAGCAGCCCTTTAAACATGTCTCCGGCCTGCCACTGCAGAGCCTGTTTGTGCAGTTTTAAACTGCCATTTTGACCTGGCAAGTTAACCTATTTGCTAGGTCTAAACCTTTGTCTATATTTTTAATAAAAAAAATAATACTTTTCACTTTCAAAAAATCGACCCTTAAAAACATTTTGTTCCAGGCAAGTGTGCTGTAGATAGACATCTTGTGTTGGGTCCGGACGTTTGCAAGTTGTTTTTCTTTGAAGAAGTTTTGCCCAGTATCGAGGTAAGGGGAATCCTCGTTTCAGTGATAGTGTACATGGGCATCGACTCCATTGTTGGATTATTTCCTTCTGCCATCTGGTTTGGATGTGTAGTTCAGCGACCTGATTCGAAACTGCCAATTGGAATCCCTTTGGTGGGCAATTCACTCTACCCTCGATGGTATTGTTTTCAATTGCATCTTCCACCTTTTCATGTCGAAATTTATGAAAATCAGCTTCTACTTCAAGAACCAGCTTCCAGCCTTCCACCGATGAAACGGGCGTTTCAATTCTGTCTTCAATGCCTTTCCAAATATCGGTGTACGACCAGCATAAGGTCTGTAACCTTCGTACCTCCGAGAACATAAAGAGGAAGACTGTCTGGCTCGATGAAGAGGCATGCAACAACAAAATATCGAGACACCCCTGATATCGTCCGTGAAGATATTGCATAGGAAGAGATGGCAGCAGAAGAAGAAGAGGCCTTCTCCATCCAGGACTACAATTCCAAGTTGAAGATTGAACTAAAGACTGACATTCTGGCTGGACAGGGTGCAGTGAGTACCAAAGCCTCTTTACCCACTAAAACCACTCCAACAAAACAAAAGGCTATTGGGCCACCACTGCTAAGAGGTCTTGGTCTATACCGAGACCCTGATTCAAATACCCCTGTCTCCCATCTCCGCACCAAAACAGCAAGTCAAGACTTCCGGCTCGTGCCCTAGCTGAGATGAGACCCCCTCCGTTCCAAAACATCTCTGATCGAAAAAGAAAACAGAAATGCAGCGCAGCAACAAACCTTTCTGCACCACAACAAAACGTCTCTCCCTTACCGCCACCGGAGCCAATTTTTCATACTGGACACATTACAACTAAACCAGTGATACCTTCAAAAAGGAAGATAGACACTGAATACAGAATCCCTCTAAAGAAGAAAATAGCTACTAGCCCCATTCACATTCCCCAAACCCCTCCACCGTCTTCACCAACATCCATTTTACCAGATACAGATCCTCTACACGTCCTCTAAACTATAGGAGTGGCTATAGGAAGCTTTTGATATTGTGATTCCAGTAAAACCACACAACAGAACAGAAATACAAAGAAAAAAAAGAGATAAAACATCAAATTAGAAAGCTACAACGTGTCTGGCTGAAAACAAACGCCAACCAAGACAAACTTCGCCTACAGAAAATTAACAGACTGTACAAGAAGGCTATCAAAAAAGCGATGAAACAATACTATTCAGACAGAATTTAAAATGCTAAATGTGCAAATAGAGAATTCTATCAAATTGTCAATGAATTTAGTGAACCAAAATGCCTCGAAGCACCTCATCCTGTTACTTAAGAGCTCACAAAAAAACTGGCAAATCATTATGCGGACAAAACAGACATGTCCTGAGACAAAGCATCAGGAGTAATTTTTTTACAAAGCTACAATCCAAGAGTACTCTAACCCAGCCTCTCCGTTCCTTCCAATGCATTTCACATGACGAATTTATAGACCTGGTCAAAGCAGGTAGGCCTGCAGGCAGCCCTTCTGAACCTGTGTCCACCGCAAACCTACAAGAAAATTCTTCTAACAATCTCTGCTGCCACTCCAGTTAGGAGAATCATCAACAACTCTATAACTAATGGAATATTTCCAGAAGAATTCAAAAAGTCATACATACACCCATTACTGAAGAAAACAAACTTGGAGAAGAGAATGCCATACTTTCAGACTTCCAAAAGGGATTCTGTCCAGGAAGAGGCACAGAGTATGCCCTCCTTGCCATCTGGGATGACCTGAATAACACAGTTTACTGCGACGGGGTTTCTGTGCTACTGCTCTTGGACCTCTTAGCTGCCTTTGACACAGTTGACCATGATACTCTGATATAAAGACTCCAAAAAGTCGGTATTGAGGGGACTGCTCTAGACTGGATTGTGTCCTACGTTTGCAACAGACCTAATGTCATCCATACCCCACCTTCATCGTCCAAACCGTACTTCACAACATCAGGGGTCCCTCAAGGCTCTATTATCTCACCCATGCTTTTTAACATCTAAATGAAGTCATTACCAGCCCTGATCAATCAATTTCAGCTCACGTGCTCTAATTATGCAGATGACACACAAATACTCCTTCAACTGCAACACCCCAAAGATATTAGAAACACCCCAGTTTTCAGCTGTCTCAGATATATATACCTATATGTCTATTGCGTTGTATAACCATGTAGAATACTTATATATAAAAAAAGTATTAGATATAAATATTCATTAGTTCTACTTAACAAATGTATATATTACTGATAATTACATTATTCCATGTGTTTAACATGTATGTTTGACTACATAAATAACAATCTTTTTATCATAACTATGTATCTACATTTTCTTCACTACTGCTCTACAGAACAAATGTATATGTATGTAAAAATACATAAAACTAATTTTAAGTACAACACTTGAAAGACAGAGTTTATTTAATGCATCTTTAATCTACATATACTACTTTCCCTTTATCCATCTATATACATTCCATGTACTTATGGATCTATATCTTTATTACTTTTGGATCTATATATTTATTACTTTTACTTATTACTTTCTTCTAACTCAGCATATCCAATGCACTACCTTTTTTTCACACTATACTGCACACAATATATCCTCCAGCTCAATTCTCTGACTCATCTCAAACCTCTTTCTACTACTTTTTCCAAATGCATTAGTCTATCTCCCAACCTATACCTCTATCTAAATATCCATTACCTCCACTCTCATTCATCCCAAACCCCATACCACTACTATGGTCCCCAAAGTAACCCCTTTGAGACTCTTCCCTACTCCACCCCTCCTTGCATCATCTAATTTTACTATTCTGATACCCAAAAACAAGCCTTTCTAAACCCTCCTACTGACTCTTTCCCCTCCACCTACCTTTTATTCATCCCTCTCCACCTCCCCTTTACTCATCCCAAGTCTCCTCCTTCTATGAGCTCCAAAAGAAACAAAAAAATAAATAAATGAATAAATAAAATCTAAATCCTTCCCTCTATCCCTCCACTATCTTTTTTCAATCCAACTAACCGACTAACATGTCCACCATTCAAATTAATTTCATATTTCTCTATACAAATTCACCAATAATCCTTTATGGTTTCCAGAGTAGCGTGCTACTCACCGAAAAATCTCTTCAACACCACATCTGGGGTAGCTAGCGCTATACAAATGCAAACCTTTTTACCTCTTCCACCCTTTTGCTATCCTTCTAAATCCGAATAACTGACTAACATATCCACTGCTCAAATTACTTTCATATTTCCCTGTACTAATTTACCACTATTATTGTACGGGTTCCAGAGTAGCGTGCTACTCGCGAAAATAAGCACTGAAATCCCAATAAGAGGTAGTAAGCGCTATATAAATAAAAACCCTTTTCCATTCTATATCCTTCCACTATCCTTCTCAATCCAAATAACTGACTGACATATCCACCACTCAAATTACCTTCCTATTTTCACTTTACTAATTCACCACTAATCCTTTCTTGGCTCCAAATTAGTGTGCTACTCAAAAAAAAAGCATTTTGATGCCTCATCGGGGGTAGGAAGCGCTATGTATATATATTACAATACAATATTAAATACATCTCACCACTAAGGTAGACACTGGACTACCCATGGGCAGGGTTTGGTGTATTTTAAACGTAGGACATGTATTTAAAAGTTTTATATGTCCTAGTAGTGAAATACTCTTAAATTCATTGTTCACTGCTGCAAGGCCTATCTCTCCCTTAGGATGACATTGGGACTGTCTTGTGACTGAAGACCTTCTGCCAGAAGGAAGGACATCTGTGCTGCCAGGAGGGGTTGACACTGTACTGAACTGCTTTGCTGTGTTGGCCTGCTGCTTCTTGTCTGGGAGAGAGAAGTACTGGACCTGCATCTCTATCTCCCAGAACCAAAGTATCTCCAAGGGCTTGTTGGCTTGGCTCCTGTGTCGGAAGTCTCAGGGATATCAAAGACTTAACCCTGCAGCCAGCACCTGGACTCTGTCTCCTGTAAGTCCTGCACTGCTAAGATGTGCCATTCCAGTCCTGGGCCCTTGGAAGTGAATTTTCAGTGCTGCAACCCAGAAAATCCATGTGTCCAAGATGTTGCACCAATCAGAACTGGTGCATTTCCTTCTAAGCCGATGCAGCAATGCTGCTGCTCAAACCGTGTACACTGCATCACCAACTGTACGATGCATTGTACCCTGTTTCCCACTCATCTAAAACCTTGCATGGTTCAGCACCAATGCATCACTTTGTACTGCTTGCATCGTTAACAGCCCAGCAGTTCGAGAACAATGCATCACCCTAATTTAATCGCATCTTCAACTTTGCGAAGCTTGGAACCAACATATTGCCTACATTTGCGGGATCAACAGCTTTGTGTAATGCTACCACAAGGTGACCACAGGTTAATATTAAGTGTGTTAGTGAGTTACCATTACTAGGATTGTGGATCCTGCTAGGACAGTGTGCATAACACTGCAGGCAAGAACCCCAATTTCTAATAAAAGGCTTTAGGAAAGGTACAACATAGAAGGGAATGAAATTACTATTAAGGCAGAGAGAATGGCTTGATCACTTAGGGGTAACTTTGTGCTGTCTCCTGGGTAGGCATGGGCAGTGAACTCCACTCCGTTGGCAAAGCTTGTGTAGTTTTTTGCACTCTGATTAGCTCATGGAGTGCAGAAAAATCCACTTCGCGTAGTGCAGCAGAGTTTTTTCCCTGCTCACAAATGGTAAGTTCATGAGGGTACCCAAGCAGCAGGAAGACCAGTCCAAACTGCAGTTCGCACTGCAGTTTGCAGTTGTGGAACTTCATGGAGTTTTTTGTCACTTTGCGGAGTTTCGCATAGCAAAACTCTGCGAATAACACCCAGGCCTGCTCCTGGGTGACAGCTACATGATTTTGAACTGTACTGATTAAAAATGACCTCAAAGCAAAAAGACAGCTTCCTAAAGGGTTTTTGTCTTCTCTGCCTACAGTTAAGATTGTACATAAAATCTTGAAGTAATATAGGAACATTCTTTTCAAGTCTAATAATGGGGAGAGCAGTTGGCCTAACGGCTAGGGCAGTCACCCTCAAATCTGGAGGAACCGGGCTAGAATCTCTGCAATGACGCTGAACATCCTGTGATTCTGGGCAAATCACTCAATCTCACTGTGCCTATCAAAAAATAAATGTGTCCTCATGTAATGCAACTGGTGCTATGTAAAGCGTCTGATACCCAATTCGGGTCAAGTCCGCGCTGTATAAAACTCTGTAAAATAAAAATTAAAACAAAATCCAGAATAGAGGGGAGCAGCATAATTCAGGAAAGGATCAATTTGGATTTGGTTAATGTGAACACCCCCGTATGCACCTGACTTCTAATTATTTGTGTAGAAGATAACATACCGAGTTAAAAGGACTTGTCTTCCTAAAATCAGGATTTGTGGAGACTTTGGATTGCTTATTCACAAGAAGATATTCACAAATATTCCCAACAGTTTCTCATATTTAATTGGCACACTCAAACTAAGTGCTAAAAAGACTAAAAAGGTATATACAAATTGTCTGTAAAGAATTCCAAAATAATGACTTTTTTTCTATGAGTATATTTTCTTTGTGAAAAAAGAAACAAAACTTGAATGTAAGAGTGTACCTTTCCACAACATGCATTTCTGTACATTGATCCTAATGCAGTCTGATTCTCTGAAGTATTTATTTGAGAGTAAGCATATGCCTGACACTCTAAAACTTGCAAAGACTGCTAGCCCTACAACTATTTCTTGTTCATCCCGAGCATTCAAATACCAGGGCAATCTGTAGGGGTGAGCCAGAATGCAATTAGTTTTTGTTTTTAGAAACCTTTGTGAATGTTCTCTCTATAAAATCTGCAATCCTTACATAATTCTTAATCTGGTGTTAGTGAAAGTAATAATGTAAAAAATACAAAGGAAGCAGTTAGTGATTAGGAAGTGCTTTATTTAAAAGAGAAAATTGACGAAAGCAGGATCGAGTATTAGCTCATTATATGCATAATTTTGAAAGAGCACATTGTCCTCTCTGATGCCCATATGGAATTTGCACCCATGCAACATCATATTAAATAAGCCTAAATGAGATTCCCTTTACACCATCATAAACGTATACAATTTCCCAAATAATCAATAAGGATGTTAAGTGTAATGCACTAGGTTACTCCACTATGGCACATTATGTAAATGAGATTAAAAGCCTGATTATGAGTTTGACGGTGTGGCAGTGAGCCGCCACCTCACTGCCCCACTCCCACTTCGCCAAACCTCACTGCCCGCCCCTGCCTGATTATGAGTTACCTTACAGTTTGGCAAGCTGTCCTTTGGCATTACCACAGCACTGCCTATTTAAAAGGCACCACAATAGGAGTGTCAAAGTGCGTTCCTCCACACCATGAACTGTGCAGTCCATGCCATGAAGGAAAGAGGGTGCATGCTGGCAGGGGGGCACACCATGTGCCACCCTGCATGCATCCATTGACTCTGAGGCAACAGGGTACCCTTTGCTTCCTCACCACCACAGTTTTCGCAGCAGCCCCACTACCATGAAAACTTTGATGTTGAGGACACTCCAAATATGCTTGGCGGTGCCACCTAATACTTCTACCAACCCTAAAGCTTCAAAACAACCCTGCCACCCAATTACCCTCACTAACCCTAATCCCTAAAAAGACCTTACCACTGAAATAGCCTTACCCACCCTAACCCTAAAATAACTCTTGCCTTCCAAATACCCTTACCCACTCTAAACTCTAAAAAAAACCTTACCAGCCAATACCCCTTCCCACCCTAAATGCTAAAAACACCCTTGTCACTCAATGAGCCTTACCCATGGTAAACCCTAAAACACCCTTACCACACAATTACCCTTACTCACCATAAACCATAAACACACCGTTGCCACCCAAATACCCGTACCCATGCTAAACCCTAAAATACCCTTACCACCCAAATACACTTACCCACCCTAAACCCTGGAAAATACCCTTGCAATCCAAATACCAGCCCCAACCTAAACACCATTGCCACCCAAATAACTCTATCCATTCTACACCTTAAAAACACCCTTGCCACCCAAATACCAGCCCCACCCTAAACACCACTGTCACCAAAATACCCATATCTATTCTGAACCTTAAAAAAACCATTGCCACCCAAAAACCTGCAAAAGCACCCATGCCACTTAAATACCCTTACCTACCCTAAACCCTAAAAATGCCCATGCCACCCAAATAACATTACCCACAAACCCTAAAAATATCCTTGCCACCCAATACTTCTACGTACCCTAAACCCTGAAACACCATTACTGGAAAACTACCCCTACCAACCATAAACACTAAAAAACCCTTACCACCCATACAACTTTACTCACCTTTAAACCATCAAAATACCATAGCCACCCAAATACCCTTATCCACCCTAAACTTTAAAACACCATTACCACCTATATACCCTTACCCATCCTAAACACTAAAAACATCCTGGACATCCAAATGTATTTACTCACCCTAAACCCTAAAAATACCTATGCTACAAAAAAACCCTAATAGTAGCATTACCACTCAAATACACTTACACACCATAAAACCTAAAACTACCCTTACCTCCCAAAGACACTTACACACGAAAGTCTGCCTCATGTAAGCTAAGAAAGGAATCCTTAAAGGATAAACAAGGCCCAAAAACCAAGAAGTGGGCAGGCCATGGACAAAAGGAAAAAAACTGCATGGGCAGTGGGAGGTCAACAAGGTTGGCGGGGAGGGGAGTAAAGATGTGGATCAAAGTGTGGAGCCAGAGACGGTGGAGATGTCGCCACCCCCACCCACCCCAATTTTACCGGACATACCAGCGGTTCCTGTGGTTACTCTGAACAGTGTCTTCTGGGAGAAAGTGGGGACTATAATTGTTGAATGCCTAATGCCCGCAATGAATAGAATGGATGCCATTGAAGCAAACTTACTCTCACTCACTAATGCACTAGATCAGATTTCTGGTGCACAAACAAATCCTAGCACCCCTATCACTGAGCAACCATCCCTAACTCCCTACGGAGCTAACGGCCATAGTGGAGTTAGGTTACTGCCAGACCATCAAAGTGTACAGGGAGTTGGGAGCCCATCATTGGCTGATCCAGGGCTAGGTTGGAGCAGGTAGGAAAGACAGGTTATGGTGGGTGAGAATTTACAACATGTCCAACCAGTGTTAGTTGCCAATGGGCGGTACAGGCACCCTCAAAGTAAGGACATAGTGAGGATAAATCCAAATGCTGTCCCAAAACTACCTAGTAAGACCAAACCAGCAAGTATACGAATCGACCTACCACCAGAATGTAGTCCCCTTGAAGTGGTTCTTGCTGTGGTACCATCAGTGACAAATGGACAAGAAGAAACACATACCTCCCTTAAGAATAAAGTCACTGATTGGCTAAATAAAAATAGACCACTACCACAAGATGTTACTAGTGAAATCCTGCTGGTCCGAAGAGTAGCATGGGTAGGCCAAAGAACCAAGGATCTTATGGGAGACTGTGTCCTAATTAATTTTGGGGATACCTGGACGGTGTCTCATGTATGCCAGTGGCCGTATCCAACACCAGCACCAGCCATTCAGTCCCTTCCCCTTTCGTATTTCTATCCACTTGTTCCACCGCATACTATCAGTTACAGAGATGCAGGTTGGAACTTGGTAGCCCCTACAATAAGAATAGGATTAAGACAGGGAAGGTGTAGAGAATCCCTGGTAGGTGAGGACACATGTCTATACAATAGATTCAGCTGCTCAAACAAGGTGGATTGACTAAGTCCTTGTGGATTGGATATTAATCTCGGGGACACAGAGAGGACAAGCTGTGTAACAGAGGGGCTGGAACTGGACGGATGCATACAGGAAGAAAAATTGGTAGGGAATCGCTCATGAGGTGGGGCTGCCCTATTGAGCTCAGCGGATGCATCCAAACACCAATTAGTTGGAGGGCCTGCACTAGACATCGGTGGGGGGGGCAAGACAATGCCTGATCCTGGAAGTGGAAACGGCTCTAAGAAAGAGGGGAATGAGGTACAAATTGAGAGAACAGTACCGGGCATAAGTTTAGAATCTATAAAAATTGTGTCATTGAATCTCGCAGGACTATCCAATAAAATCTTATGCCCAGAATGGGGAGCATTTATGGATAAAAATGATGTGTGCCTCTTCCAAGAGACCGGGTCACTCACAGAGGAATTTAGAGTGGGCTTCGCCTCCTTCCACGTCCCGGAACTATGGGGTGGGAAAGGGTGTCCCTCTGGAAGCCTCACAATCTGGGTAGGAACTCACCTGGGCTGTAAGGCCAGTACTCTTACCACTCACTCCAGAGATATTCAATGTGTGGTCCTTGTATTGCCAAATCTTTTTAAGCTAGCATTGATTAATGTTTACTCACGCCGGGTTAGCTAAGGCAGAGAGTCTAGCACTATTGATGATCTTTCCTCCTTTATTTCAACTATGTCTACTTATTGCCATATAGTGGTAGGGGGTGACTTAAATTTCATTTTGAGCCCTTAGAGGGTCTCAATGAAGGTGCCCTTACAGCAGAGGATCACCACTGGTCAATTCCCATGACCCAGGCCCCGGTTGCTAGGGCATGGTCTCCCCTAGCTGTTCAAGTTACTGCACTAACTATTACCCACTTCCTACGAGCATGCACTGGTCGTACACCCTCGACTAGCCCAGCCAAATGTTCATACAACAAACCTGGTCAAATGTCACATCTCAACTACATTATGGTGGAAACTAGGCTCTGGCCGAATGTTATTGATCTTACTGTGGCGTTAGGAGAGGATAGTGACCACAACACCTTAATCTTAGAAATGGCCCTGCCAAAGACCGGCAGGTTTGGGGATCCATCGAGGGCTGAAGGTTTTAATAATCTGACCCTGACAAACAATAGGCGTAGAATTAGATGGTCGAGACTAAGGAAAAAACCAGAACAGATAGAGAAACTTTATAATCTGGCAGTTCCTCTGCTGGCAGAAGCTGCTGTTCTGAATGATCTACCATCATCCCCTGATAGAGGACTTGAATGGGAGCCTGGTACGTAGTTTAGCTGAATTATTGAATGCCTGGGTATCTAGGAAAGGAAATAGTACCCCCTGTTCCTCCTGGTATAACGTGGCATGCAGGAAGGCAAAGTCAGAGCTAGTGGCAGCTGTTAAAGATAACAGTAGAGACTTAATAAAAGCCAATAGGGCTCATTATAAGAAAAGAATCAAGTTTGCCAAGGAAGAATGGGACCCGGAATAGTGGTCTAGTTTATCCTCTGCTCTAAACTGCAAAGACTTTAAAACATTCTGGTCAATAATTAGTGTAGGTTCAGGTCAAGCAAAACAAGCGATAGAACCCAATCTTGTGCCTGAAGTATGGGAAGACCATTTCCGGGCTTTGTACTCTTGCAAGGCTATCTCTGAAGATGCGTCTGTAAATTTATTTGCCCATGGCTTGCGCACTTTCTGCCCTGAGGAATGCACGGTCACGGTGGCTGAAGTGTGCACTGCCATTGACAAACTTGCACCAAATAAAGCACCCAGCCTGGACAAATTCCCGGGCGATCTCTTCAAGCATCAGCCTAAAGTTTTGGGGCCCTTTCTCTGTTTGGTTTATAATGCAATCCTGAGAGGCATGGGGCTCCCCAGTACTTTGCTGGGAGCAGAGATAGTACCTATCTTTAAAAAGGGTTCGCCCCTGCTCCCATCCAACCACAGATCTATAAGTCTCATTGACGTTCCGCAGAAGATCTTCGCGAGACTTATTTTAGACCAACTGCAGGAATGGATGGAGGAATTTGAAATACTTAGCCCTATCAGGCAGGGTTCAGGAAGAACACCTCCACCATAGACCAAATTTTTCGATTAGTGCTATTGCATTGGATAACGGTGCATATAGAGGGTGGCAGTCTGTATATGGTGTTCGTGAACCTGCGGTCTGCCTTCGATCTTGTACCTATGGGCAAATTGTGGAAAGTCCTTCTAGACCTGGGAATCCCCAATCACCTCCTCTCAGTCCTGAATAGGCTACACGATGCAAACTTTGCCCAAGTCATATGCGGGAAGAGTGGTACTCTGACATCCAGATTCCCCGTTGGCCGGGGGGGTAAGGCAGGGCTGTGTGCTCGCATCGACCCTATTCTGCCTCTATGTCATCGGGGTAATCACGCATCTGAATGGAGTGTTGAATAACGATGCGCCGAAGATAGATGGGAATAGGGTTCCGGCGATAATGTTCGCCGACGATACCCTTTTGCTTTCCAAATCCCCCATGGGTATCCAGAGAACATTGGATGAATTTGTAGAATTTTGTAACAAGCAGGGTTTGGAGGTGAACTCAATGAAAACAAAATTCATTATCTTCAACCCTCCCAGACCCAATCCCACCCTGGGCAAAATAATACTGGAAAGGGTAAGCACCTTTGTCTATCTTGGGGTCACGATTAATGAGAGCTTGACGTGAGGTCGCCAGGCAATTAAATCTGAGTTAAAACTTTCCCAATTAGCGGGTAGGATTCTGAGGCTATCTAATGTTTCAACGATAAAGCCTCTTGGTCCACCACTGGAGGTCTACAAATCACAGGCTAGGGGTGCAAGTATGTACGGTGGTGAATTATGGGGTCACTGCAATAAATCCAAAATCACCAGGGTTGAGAATAGGTTCTTAAGGAATCTGTTAGCTCTTCCGCTCAGTACCCCGCTCCTGCCACTGAGATTTTATTTGGGGATTTCACCAATCGAGGAGGAGCTAGCTCTAGGACCATTAAGGTACTGGCGCCGGCTCTGGGTCACACCTGAGCTGGGTAATTATAGGCAAGAGCTTAGAGAAATACTTAGCAGTAGTAGTGTACGTAAAATACCATGGCTCACCTTCATCAAGAAGGAATTCACTAGACTGGGACTTTCAGCCCTATAGACTGACCCCGAGAGGGGTTGTAACCAGATCTCGGCTATTACGCTTACGAGAGGATATCGTGCTGAGAGCTTAGATATGGCTATGCGCAACCTCAAACACGGCTCCAGAACTGTTTCCTTTCTCATGGCAAAAGATACATACCACTTTGAAGGTTTCTTAGATGTTATTTATCCTGTAATAGCCAGAAAATCTTACGTGCAATGGCGGCACGGTGTATTAACCATACAGGCTTTTACATACAACTGGAGCATGTCTGCCCTGAAAAATTGTCCCCTCTGTGAATGTGACAGTGAATCAGAGCAACACGTCTTCTTCTTTTGCCCTGCATACCTCAAACCAAAGAAATACTGGCTTGTCCCACTATGTAAAAATCTTGGTTTGCATGCAAGCGCTTAGAGTTATGCAAAATGACACCTCAGGACCTATTGTCTTTACAGTATCGCATTTCCTGTCAGCTATGTGGCGCATAAGGAGAGCTTCAATCACTTAGGGCTATGTGTGCCTATTAGACAAACGATTTATTCTGTCATTGAGGTGTCCCTTAGTTCCTTTGTATATTCTATAATGTGCCCTTATTTTAATGTGATTTTACTGTGACTGTAACAATTAATTGTCATGTTTAAATAATGAGAATTTTCTTACTATATGAATGCTGCATGTCTTTTTAATCTGTGCTTTTATGGTATCTGTTACAGAAATAAAGATTTTATGATGATGATGACTTACACACCCTAAATTCTAAAATTAACCTTGCCACCCAAATACCCTTACCCACCCTTACCCTTAAAAACACCACTACCACCTAAACATCCCTACCCACCCTAAACCTCGAAAAACACACTTAACACCCATATACCCTAACCCACTCTAAACTCTAAAACACTATTACCACCTAAATATCCTTACTCATCCTAAACCCTAAAAACACCCTGGACATCCAAATGCATTTACCCACCCTAAACCCTAAAAATACCCTTACCACCTAAATATCTTTACCCACCCTAAACATTAAAAATTCCCTTGACACCCAAATATCCCTATCCACCCTAGGCCCTATAAATACCCTTGCCACCCAAATGCATTTACTCACCCCAAACCCTACAAATACCCACACAAATTTCTTTACGCACCCTGACCATAAAAATAATATTGCCACTTATAAACAATTACAAACCCTAAACCCTAAAAATACCCTTGCCTCCCAAATACAATTACACATCGTAAATCCTAAAATAAAGTTTGCCACCCAAATACCTTCACCCACACTAAACCGTAAAAATATCCTAGCTACCCAATACCCTCACCCACCCCTAGGTATGCATGGTAAAGGCATATGAATGGTATTGGATGCGTGGTAAAGATATTGTGTGGTGATAATCACATTGTAAAGGCTGCAGCCTGTCAAATTAGAGAGTAGGGGGTTCGCGAAGCACATTGAGTATAACTTCACAGAATTTTGCGGCGTTACAGAAATACTCAGAGAGATTCTTTGGAATTCCAACAAAGGGTGGAAAATATGCAGCATGTGCTGTTCACTTTATAATTTAGCACTGTTTGTGTGAGCAGTGCTGAAAATCAGGAGCGGCATGTGGCCATTTGAGTTGGGTTTTACTGCTGCTCAAGTAGAAAGTCTTCTTGAGCAGCAGATAGTCTTCTCGAACGGCGGGCCTCTGACCACAACTGATCACAAACGCTAGCGACCACCCGCATTAGCAAATCGTGCTAGGGGACAGCAAATCTTGCATAATCTGGAGCCTCACTGGAGAAAAATTCCACTGCATGGCAATTGGTGGAATGTGGCCAGAACTCCATGTTAAAGAGTAGTGTGGAGTTTCTAAAATTCCACCAATTCTGTGGGCAGAATGGAAATATCACCCACCCCAAATAGAGAGATCTCTGTTGGGCATGTGGACATAGCTTATTTTGGTAAAAAGAGGTCCCTCGGAATGGCGGAAGTAATGTCTGCAGCTATCACAACAGACTAACAGCCTGATTCACCATAGACCCGTTTTGCGAGTCTATAATAGCGATTCATAAGGAATCGCTATTACAGACTCGCAAAACAGGATTCATGTAGGAATCGCAAAAAGAATTGCGATTCCTACACATTCCTTATTTGCGATTAGCAAATTGCTAATCGCAAATAAGGAATAACTCCCCATTCATTCCTATGGGCAAAGGAATGAATGGGGAGTATTCCTTATTTGCGATTAGCAATTAGCTAATCGCAAATAAGATAGCGATTTAAAGGGTGCCAGGGGTGTCCAAAGGACACCCTGTAGCACCCCTTAAATGCAAATTGAAACAGGTGTTGCGCACACACATGTCCAAAGGACATGTGTGTGTGCAACATGCAACTTAGAAAAATGCTTTTAAAAGCATTTTTCTAAGTTTTCGCTATTTACCACGAGGTTTGACCTCGCGGTAAATAGCGGGCCGAAATTGCGAATTCGCTATTTCAAAATGGATGATGAATTGCATTTAAGGAATCTCAAATAGAGATTCCTTAAATGTAAATCATCGCAAAATAGCGAAATCGCTATTACCGATTTTTGCATTTGGGATGATGAATCCCAAATGCAAAAATCGCACTCGCAAAGGGCCAGATTCTCAGAATCTGGCCCTTTGTGAGCGCAAATCAGCTTGATGAATCAGGCTGTATGCTCCGTCTGCCAAACTGTATTTCAGGCCCTATTTGGCTGTGGACCATTGATGTAGTTTTCTAATGAATATTTTGCATTCTCAGTGTTGCTGTATGAGAGATCATTTCTGTTATTTTAGGAGCATGTGAATGGCCTTAAAATTATGCCAAATTTCCTTTGTTTCCTCCAATATTTTTTCAATGTGCTTGCCCAACAGTTTGTGTGTATGTAAGATAATTGAATGATGTGCATGTTTTCAACTTTTAACAGGTTGAATGATGTGTATTTGTTACCCTTTTAAAAGATTTTGGCTAGTGTAGTTGCCTAGGACTTCGGGTTTGACGCATTTATAAAGTTTGCTTTTCACAGCATTTTGTCAGTTTCCATGTTATTGTGCTTTTTTTTTGTTTTAATCTTGGTTGATTTTTTACATTCTCATTTCTGCTTTACAGGTGATATATAGGCCCATGGATAGGCCCAGTTACATTTCCATGAAATTCTGTATGTCTTTGTTGGTGGAGTGGGAAAGAAGAGTATCCAGGACCGGCAGCTATATTCTCTTTGTTCTCCTTGCTTCCCTCCTAATTTGCCATGCACTCATCCATCGGATGCCTATTCATTGGCTTATTAACCAGCCCAGTGTGCTGCCGGAACGTCACTTTTCATGATGTTCGGGTGGTGTTCTTGGTGTATAATTAGGACAGAGTTTTCTCAGTGCACTCGAATACTTATGGTTGTTTTAAATTTTTAAATTTTTCAATTCTTCTTGGTGTGCTACAACATCTGTTGCACTGTGTCTGGCAGTGCCTAATTGTAAATTCAAAGCTGTATGGGCAGGGAATTCCTTTCCCTTCGATGTATGCACCTTTATATTGAAACATAGTGTTTCTCTTCTTCTTGATATCCGAATAATCTTCAAATGAATCTTTCTGGATTTCTCAACAAATTTTTATTCTTAACTTATTCCTTATGTAAACATCCTTCTGGTATCTTATATTCTCAAATGCATGAATAAACCAAATCAATACAAGTCCTTCGATTAATCATAAAACAGCACACATAAAATGTTATGATAATTCAGCAAGATGATTCTGATTAAAGTAACACATTACATGGTTTAAAATGATTTTTCCGTGTTAAATTGACATTGTTATATTTTAGTTGAATCGAAGATTTTGCCAAAAAAGCTGCTTACTGTCTTAATTCTCAGCGTGTATACTATAAAATGTTCTTTAAGTGCTCCCCAGACACAAGTGAAATGATCGTGTGTGTACTATAAAATGTTTTTTAAGCGCTCCCCAGATGCGAGAGGAAAGGAGGGCGGCTCTGCCCCTACGCACACATGGCTGGGCCCGGCCCCCTCCGCCTGCCCTGATTGGTCCGTTAGTCCCGCCATTGACCCGGAGGCGGTTTTACGCTTCCGGGTCATGGGGGCGGGACCCTTAGCAAAGGGGGGGTTTAAGAGCTTTGGGAGCGCGGGAGGCCGCGGCAGTCACCCGAAAATCAAAACTATCCGAAGGTACTTGATAGACAAAGACGATACTCTCTGAGGAAACATGCTGACAATTTTGCAAACTTGTGATACAACCTCAACTGTGACAAAGGGTCACACTTCAATAAGGCAACCTAAACAGCGACTAAAAAATTCTAAATGAATATGGAGTAATGAGGCAACTGCCTCGGTATCCAAAACCCCACCACTGTCAGAAGGAATCTGACAGGAGAAGACAAGACGCAGAGCGAGGCATCCTCTTTCCCTGGCTCGCTCCTCGCCCCGCCGTGGGGCTTGTAATTTTCTCTGTTTTTCTATTTTAGGTGCAGTTCCGTTGACCGTCGGCGCAGTTTCGTTTACTAAGGGACTCCTGCCACATGTCATGCCTGGGTATGCCGCAGCCAGTCAGAATCTGTGCACGCATTCAGAATGGCCCAGCTACCGGGTTCTGCTAACAAGCGCCTTTTCTTGGGAGCCTGAGCCGGCAGTGCTCACCTTGCAACAGCAACATTGCCAGGACCGTGGTGAACAGATGAGGTACTTAATCCAAGGCTGTGAGGCGCTCTGTGGCATTAGAGTAATGAGGTCTGACGGATGGGGGTTCTGCTGGGTGGGAGGTAGTCAAGCACCCGCTAGTCCAAGGTACCCAGGCTGCAGGGGCAGGCCTGCCCTGCTGAGGCCCACATGCCCTGAGATCATTCGGTACATGTGTTACCCGTACGCCAAGCACGTTGCCCCTTCGCGCTATGCAAATGCTATGTGACACCCCACGCAGTCTTCTCTTTCGTGTGCCACCCACCCAAAGCCTTCACTGCTCTGCCAATGGTGCCTCTTCTGTAGCAACTCGTTATTTTGCACAAAAAAAAGAAAAATCCGTGAAGCTTCTTTGTGGATCAGAACCAGCCTTCTATAAACCCTACAGACAGATCTTGGAATGTATAACTTCCTGGCCAGCAGAGTATCTGCTGACCAAGCCCCTTCTTCGTCCCCTCCACCACCGTCACTCATATAGCCTGATTGTCTTTCTTGAAGTGTGGATGATGTTTTTCGACAATTAGAATTTGCATCGTACCCTTTAAAGTCCCTCACTTTACATTTTCGAGTGCAGAGACAGTGTGCAAGTTCCCGTGAAATAGACTGTACTTTAGTGTATTTGAACAGTGATTCATGCTAGTGGCACAGCCGCGAGGAACTGAATTACTGCGCTATGGTGCTGGGGACGTGGTGCTACTGTCAAACCAATTGTGCGCTTCAAAGTGAGTTTGAGGTCTCATAAATGTGGTGGTTGGGGGGTCGTGCAGTGGTAGCCAACGACCACTAACCCGAGGCCAGGAGCACAGCACTTGTAGGCATTGGAGGAAAGTGGTTGGATCTGCAGCATTGTGATGCAGTGCTGCACTGTATTGGTGGGTAAGTGTTACTGAATGGCCAAGGCTGCACTCTCAGAGATGCACTGTATTGGCGGTGAATCACGGTAAGGTCAGTGTCTTATAAAAGATCGGCTTGTGGCTCTGCAAGGCCAGAGTTGCACTGTAACGGTGGGGGGCTGTGGCTGTTTATAATAAAAAGCAGTGTCTGCGTTAGCACTACTTATACATTTAGTCAAACAATTTTAAAATTCTAGAGGGCCTGAAGATGAGAAGGTGACAGCAATCTTGTCTGTATGCCGACATTTATATCCTGGCCCATAAGGGGATCGGGTTCGAAATGCCAAAACGAATGGGGTGTAGCGGGCGGATTGCGGACCTGGTCAGTTACCTTGCAGGCAATAGGGTCATTATTTGAATGGTGAAGCAGGCGCAGTGGCGCCAGGTCCAGAAGTTGTCAGAATGCCTCTGAACACTAAGTATTGCTATATTTAACTACTAAATAGGCAGTCAAAAATGCAGTTTCTTTCCAGCACTAGGGTCATGATTTCAATGGTGCAGCAGGTGCAGTGACACAGGGCCCCAAAGTTCTAGGAACCCCTCTAAACGCCTAATATTGCTATATTTTGCAACTGAACAGGCAGTCATAAGTGCTGGTATCTTGCAGACAACAGGGTCATGATTTGAATGGTGCAGCAGGTGCAGTGTTGCCAGTCAAAAAGTTGTCAGAATCCCTCTAAACAAATAATGTTGCTATTACATATGTAGTGGTGTTTCTATGCGTCCGTATAAGTAAAAAAAAAACATTATTTGGAACTAAATACGCAATTTAAAATAATCTGACAAGTGGGTACATTCTGCTCTCTTAAGACGCAAGCGTAGCTATTCCTTTTGGATCAATTCCACAGAACGTGCTGCACAAATTTTCAGGATGGGGCGCATATTGCACAATAATGTAGCCAACGAACACATAATGTAGTCTTCTGCTGCGGCACAACTTCACCGGCCACCAAAGTGGGTTATATAAAGTAAAACAATGAGGTTAGGTGTAGCCTTTAGAGTGAGGCATCCTGTAGGCCAATGATAAACATCTTGCATCCACGTAATGTTCAAAGAGTATGATGCAAAAGCACTGCATATAGCCCTGATGAGAATTGCACTACCAATCATGGAAGATGAGCCCCTGGATGAAAGACTGTTAAGTCAGGATCCCGGAAGACGCGGAGAGAAGGAACCAACATTGTGGACGAGCGAAGAAAAGAGAATCCGAAAAGAAAGAGTGCAGCAGAAACCAGCAGAAGGCAAGCCGAGGGAAGCCAGCATGCCAAGAGGCCAACAGACCTGCCTTTTGTCCTGCCACGTTTCCGGAGAAACATTGCTCTCACAGGTACGTGAGAGAAGAGACCGGGGAGTGATCCATTCTTCTCTAACCAGTAAACAACTCCTTTCCCCTTCCCTAATCACCTCTTCACTGCGAGACATCGATAACTGAGAGCACAGGTGTCCCTCACTCCCTCTCCCAATGGGTGAAAATAAGGACCGTATTTTTAACTTTCTTTATTTTTTTCTTTCTTTTACTCTGGGCAAACCTGGACGGACGCAGCCAAGGGACAAGTAACCTACGGAGGGCTGTATGAAGACAAAACGGAATTGAAGCACTGTTTAATGTAACCCAGAAGCAAGAAATAATAAGAACTATACTTTGCTGGCGGAACATGCATATTCAGTAAACGGAATAACACTTGTTTGTCTGTCCTTTCCTCTCACATGGGACATATGGGAGGCCAGGTAGTAAGGCATTACCTCTATCCAATGTACAAGAGCTTGAACAGCAATTCTGAATTCACTTTCTGGAAGAAGCTGCTCACCTTTCTTAAGAAGAGAGACCTGGTACCAGCCCATCTCTGCTTTTTTGGCGTTGTGTTCCTTTAGGGGGAGGTTGGTGTCTAGGGTTAATCCAAGTAACTTGGCTTTCAATAAAAGTTAATGTTTAAAGCCTTCAAGGTGCATGTCATTGAAGTAGTTTTGAACTGTATCTTGTTTGTTGTTCTTGGCAAATGACAGGAATATTGTCTTAGTTGGATTGAGCTTCAAGTATGTGTTGTCCATCTAGGTCTGAAAGATGTGCAAGCAGTGTTTGAGGTGTTGGATGTCTGAAGCTGAGAAGACTTTCAAGTAGAGTTGTATATAATTTTCATATTTTGAATCTTGTTGTTATTATCTGTGAGTAGAGCACCAAACTGTTCTATATAAAGGTTGAAACTGACAGAAGAAAGTATGGAACCGTGGGGACCTCCGTAGGTGCTAGGGATCTTGTGAGATCTGGAAGTGCCCATGTAAACAAACTGGCATTGGTTGAAAAGAACCAGTGAAGGACATTGCTAGTGTATCCTTCTCAAGAATCTAGGGTGCATATGAGGATGGTATGGCTGACTGTGCCATATGCAGCTTAAAGGTCCAGTAACATCAAGAAGCAGGGGCCATCCTTATCTTTGGGCAAGAGGGCATCATCTTTGAAGTTGAAATTAGTGGTCTCCGTGATATGAAGCCAGACTGGTAGTTACGCAGGAGATGGTTAGTTTTCTTGTGATCTTGAAGTAGAACTTCAAAAGCTTTTTTCAATGATCTTGCCAATGAATAAACAATGATATTTTTGATGAATGGTAGGTGAGTAATGGGCTGGTAGTTAGGGAGTTAATCAGGGTCCAGTGTAGGTTTCTTTAGAGTATCTGTAAACCTGCCTTGAGAGAATAAAGCATCAATAATAAGTAAGGGTAAGAGACAGTTCCCAGAGAGAATTTAATGATAATGATAAGACATAATCTTCATAACAAGTGCCTTAGAGGAGGTTGAGTATGTCAGTGCGATCTGGGAGAGACAGGGCTTTGAAAGCTAATCATTGCGGGATTCTACAGGAAGGGGTGAGTGTACGAGATGAAGCTGGCTTGGTATTGTTGACGTGCTGTCATATCTTTTGTATGTTTATACTGATCATTATTTTTATTTACAATTAGGGGTCCAGTGGGCATACTCCAGAAATGTATTTACTATTTTTGGAATTGGGCCTTCTGGGCCCACTTATTATTTTTATCTTTAATTAAGTAGATGTTGACAGCCTCCTGCTGTCATGTGCCCTGTGGGGACACCAGTTTTTTTATTTGTGTTGCTTTTTACTGACTTTACAAAATATTTAGGACCATATTTATGACAAGTGTGCTTCGCTCTTGCACCATGCAATGTGGTACAACAGCAACGCAAACCCAAATTTAGATTATTGTAGTCATGCTAAGCCTCTTTGCATGGCTTTGAGTGTTCCAAAAATTTGGTGTGGTGCAATGCAGTGCAAATTGCTGGATTGCGTTACTCTGCCTTGAACAGCTGTTCCATGGGCATTGTGTGGGTGTTAAAATACAACTCCCATGGTTTTTGACATATTCCTAGATTTACTAGACTTTGTAAACTTGGGAATAAGCCAAAAAGATATACCTCCCCAGGAGAGGCATACCAAGGAGAAATATTTATCTCATCTGCAGCAAACATCGAAAGACGAAAAATCCTCTCAGGACTGTTTTTGTGCAGAAAGGTGTCCCTGCCTGCACAAAAACATTTCTGCCTTCAACACAGGCACCCTTTGCACCATGGTGCAAGGGTGGCCGTGTCGGCATTAAGCTCCCAAAATGGCACCAGCGCAAGGGAAAAGGACAGGAATGAGCTGTATTGGATAAATACGGTGCATTCCTGCCCTTTCCCTCTGATGCTGGGCAGTGTAGCAAGGTGACTTACTGCACTGCCCAACAAAATTCATAAATATGGCCCTTAGTTTCCATGTGGGTTTATTATTAATTATGATGAAAACTTGTATTTCACTGACCGGAATATACAAGTACTCTGATCTTCCTTCTTGTTCTTTTTTGTCTACAGGTAATCCAGAGAGAGACCTCACTGTTAAGTGCTACTGTTCTTGCTTCTGACCAACAAGATGTGCAAAGATGGCACATAAGAAGAGCCTCCTGTCAAAAAAGTGGTCAGTGAGGCGAAGTCTGTTGCTTCCACCTAAATCAAGTCTTCATCCTTCAGCCGTATTAGGGTACCTGATGGACCCTCTATTATGGTTGAAGACATTGGGAGGAGGATAATCCCAGCCTCAGCAATGGTGCTACCACCACAAAACTAAGGGTGGGCGGAGTTTGCTGGGATTCATGGAATTCGTAGGATTTAGGCTCAGTCCTACTGTGGATATTAGATCATAAAATTTGTATTGCAGTCTGCCTATAAAAATGAACTCATATGACAGTGAAGTTACATCAACACTATTGTATTAAAAGTTCAAAGCTGCCTACGCAACAGTATGAGCTCGAGCTCTCTTAAACCATCAGTGGTGAAGTGAACCCAAGTTTGGGAGTGACAAGCTGCTGAAAATGTTCTCTGCAAGGAAGATACAGCATTTTAAACACAGACTGCGCAACTGCACAGGCAGCATGTCACATGCAGCTTCTGCGATGAACACAATAATGATGTCACATGTTTAAAATTCCCACTCACTGGTACTCCGTGGCATCGCTTGGCACTGCTGGCTTCATGGGACCAGTCTAAATAGCCTCTGTGATCCCAACTGTAGCTTGCCGCTCAACATCAGACACATCTCCAAGTGCAACTGCGTTAGCGGCGGCCATGTGGACACTAACGAGGACAGCCTTGCAAACACAGTGTGTCAGTTGAAGCCGCGAGGTGGGGCTTGCCTATCAGGCCTGCCAGGCAATTGAGAACCACCACCCCCACCAGGTGGAGATTATGTTTCATTCTTGGGAGCGGGGGCTGCATGTGGTGGGGACAGGAAGCAGCGATCCAGGAAGACACAAAAGCCCACACTGGAAAAGATGCACAGAGAAACAAACGCCCTCACAGGAAGAGATGAGCATGATGGGTCGGCAGAAGGATACAACTCCGCTACGTGGTGGAGTCAGAGTTTTTTGCCAACTGCACGCACCCAGCGGAGCGTAGAGTTGGCAAAACACTTCAAAACCTGCAAGCGGAGCGTAGTTCACCGCCCACCCTTACACAAATCCAAAGCAAATGCTCCTCAGTGACTGCTGTGACCAGGGAGTCAGACTGAAGGACAAAAAAAGTCTGTGACACTTGACCTTCCTAATGAAGAAGCAAATCAAAAGGATGAGTGTTCTGGGCAACAGGAATTTGTGACTTCCTCTGAGAAAAATAAAGAACACTTGCCCATCTTTTGCTAGCACTCTTCAAAAAAAGTTGAGATGGATTTGACCCAGGAGTCCTGCCACTGGATGCTAAAGAAATGTAAGGTTTCATAAAGCCTAGTTGGAAGCGAGAAAGGTGAACCGGTTATTGTTCATGTCAAGACTGGCTCTGAGGCAGTCCAGATTGTTTTTATTCAATCTGCTTCTGTACCTGCACGTCCTAATTCCATCTTCTCAAAACACCAATATAAGGACGAACTACACACACTGCAGTAACAACCAAAAGTAAGGACACGCATGTAGACTAGCTTCAACACAACTTCTGGTTTTGGAGCTCTCCTCCTTGGGCTGAAACTTCTTTACACCAAGGCCGAAGGACTTCATTATACTGAGATGACAAGAGGCCTATGTGAAAGCCAACATCCAATACTGTAGGAACAGAGTTTAAAAAAGATGGCTGCTGTGAAGAGAGAGGTATCTGAACAGAAATGCTGCATTACATTCCGTAAGTAAGAGACCAGAACAGCGCCATATCTACAAAGATACAGCGCTGTGATACTTACTCAACCTCGCACAGGCACACTTTACGCTACCTTGCACTAATGCACACATTCTAGCATGATAGCACAAAAGTGTGTATGTGATATCAACAATAGGTTTGGTACTGGAATGTTATTCATTATGCTGTGCAGTTCAGTTTTGTGAAAACTAATCTGAAACGTTTTGTCTGCCTCAAGGAGGTTTTTGTACAAAGTCCTGTGTACCTTTTAAGAAGCTAAGGGTTTATGTCAAAATCCATGTCAAACTGCGTAGCCTGTCTGCTGCAGCTTTTACTGTTGCAATTTCATACAGCGGCACAGATATTTACCAAGGTACCCTCAGGAAGACTTTACATCATATATTTTGATCCTAATATCCTGTATGTTGATGATATTATTCAAACCAGTTCACTAAAAAACTGTATGAATTGGATCAAACATAAACAGACATTTTAGCGCTCTACAATATTAAGCTCTGATGAAGTTCTAAATGTAATTGGAATGAAACGCGTTGGCTGGATGTTGTTGAAATTTAGATATAAGAAGAGAAAGAAAAAACATCTTATTTTGGATTGTATACACTGAATGTTTTTTGACTACCAATTTCCTACTGTGCACCTCTTCATTTGCTATAAACTTTGAAAACTGCTGGAGAGTGGTACCGAACAATGGCAGGTACCGGATGAGTAGTGCATGGGACTATACACTTTGTTTATACTCTGATTGAGGTGCGGTCATCTTAGTCTTTCAATTGTTTGTGCTATGTTCCAGCTTTTAAACCGCAGGCGAGACTGTCAAAATAACCCTTTCAGACAAAAAAGGAATCATACTTTTAAATGTTAAAGGAGTCATCCCTAAAGAGGCGTTTTTTAGTCCACAATATAGGCCTAGTATTTAAAAGTTGTAAATGCTAGAATTTAGTGTTGCCATGTTCTACTGCAGCTAGCCCCCGAAATCTATTTTTACTGTAGAGGACTGTAGCTGATACCTAAAGTAAATGCAATTAAAACAGTATCTCTGCTAACACTGATTTGGGAAAGCTAAGGAAATGATTCACCTACTGATTTGAATATTTATTACAATTAAAAATCAATAATGAAGTTGTATTTGTGATAAATATACAGTAAAAGCAACTTTTGAAATGTTAGATTTTGCCTCCCTAAAACTCCAGTAGGTTGTTTCCAAATATACATCCCTGGCTGGGACACCAGATACTTCTTTAGTTAGGGAGTATCCAGGAGTCATGCTGTCCTTATGGCTAGTGAGCCTACAAAAAGGGCACTTCACACTCATCTCATCAGAACATTTCTGGACCTGCAAATACTCTATCTGAAGAAGAAACCCCTTCTGGAAGAATAATCCTGACATCTTGTAGTGAGCCCCCCGGCTCGACCCCAACAATGTATTACATTCACTTCCTGGACCGGGAGCCGGCCAGGGAGTATATAATAAATGTGACTTCAGTGCTCGTGGCTGATAGCACAGAGCTAGTACGTGCTGTAGGTGTCTATAAATTAGTGTGCATGGCATAGGCCTGTGGACCTTGTAATTATAGAAAGTGTGCCCTGACATTGACCCACTACAGTAGCGACAAGGCAGAAGAACCGATAGTGTGACAGTGAGCCGTGCTCACTGTGTGCGCGAGAGGCAGCGCCCAGCAATGTGCAGTCATCCACGTGACGAGCCAGACTGTGTGAAGCAGCGGATGAACTGTGAAGCAGACCACGCACCGGAGCAGGCTGCTGGTGATAGGCTGGTGAGAGGCTGTCATGCGTTGCTGTGGAGGAGGACGTTTGAGTTTGGTAGGGTCTCAGGGGGTGAGCGTATGACAACCCACAGAGTGTGTAGGCAAAGCGTGCCTTCCCCCGCCCACTGTGCAGCCTCCTGACCGTTGCCCGTCTCGCTGTTTCCTGCCCTACCGCTTACCCTGCGGATGACCAAAGGGTGGTAGGGGGAGGGGAAGAATCTAACTTATTGTTTTGTGTTGCAGGAGGAATTACAGGGTGATCCAGAGTCTGCAAGGTACAGAAGGGTACTACATGCAGCAGCACATCAAGGGTGCTAAGCCAAGGATACCTAGGGATGTCTTAGCATGTCCCCTGGAAGTACAACGGCGCCCCAATAGTCCTATGGGCGGATGTGGGCCTGAGCAACCGGGGGCTGCCTGGAACGCTCCGCCCACCTTTTGGGGGGGTGCGAGTAAGGGCGTGGACTGGCGGTCCACTGATGGGAGGGGTTGCCCCTCCCAAAATTGGTAACCACCGATTGGCGACGGCCACGGTGTATTTTGTGTCATCAGGCAGGCAGGCGGCATAGGGGCTGGCCTGCCATTGGATCGCCCTTAAGATAACCCACCATGTTGGCTTATTTGTTATGCAAATAAACCTGCAGCAATATTCTCCACTAATAAGGTGTCTTGTGGGTATTTATTTATGTATGTTTCCGTATGAGAACTGAGGAGTGTTGCCAATATTGGCACTAAAGGGAGGAAGTGTGACACGCCACGTTTGGTGCACGAACAACCAGGCCCCAACCAAGCCAGAGATACCGTGTGTGTAGCTAGTAGGACTGATAAATGTCAGCGACAATGTGCTAATATTTTCAAAGTCACTTGAAGAGCACCATGAATGCCTACAAGCAGCACTACAGAGACTGGTGGACCTGGGATTGGCTGTGTATAAGGAGAAGTGCACTTTTTATACCAAAAAAGTCATGTATTTTGGCTACGAATTCTCACAGAATGGACTGCCGGTGGACCCAGCAAATAGTGGAAGCAATCAGAGCTGCAACTACACCCCAGAATCAAACAGATGTGAGAAGCTTCCTGGGGATGGCTTACTACTGCAGCCATTTCATTCCCCACCTGGCCACCCTATCGGAGCCGCTAAGGGTACTCACAAAGAAGGATGTTAAGTGGTAGTGTATCAGTGAAGCTGCAAAGGCATTTCAGGACATCAAAGGTGTGCCACTGCAGGAAACAGCGGTGTCATATTTCAAGCCTGGAAACTTAACAGAATCGGTAGTCGATGCTAGCCCAGTTGGGCTTGGAGCAGTACTCCCTCAGAAATACGTGGAGGACAAGTGGGTGCCCAAATCATATGCAAGCCGAGGACTAACATCAGTGGAGACCAGGTGTGCACAGATAGAGAGAGAGGCATTGGCCATACGGTGGGCATGTCAGCACTTATATATCTGTGCGGACACAAGTTCAAAGCAGTAACAGACCATAAACCACTGGTCCAATTGTTCGGCGAGACCACAAGAAGTGGAGCACCGTGCATAGAGAGATGGGAGGTACAAATCCAGCACTACAACTTTGAGGTGGTGTACAGGCCTGGAGCGCACAATCCAGCAGATTACTTGTCTCGTCACCCTCTGGCAATAGATCCCAGCTACCAGAGGGAGGTGAATGGCAGTGCTGAATTGTTCATCAAGCAGATCACGGAGGCAGTGTGTCCTTGAGTGCTAACCTTAGAGGAGATGGTGGTGGCCACAGGAGAGGATGCGTGCCTAGCGGCCGTCAAGGAAGCACTGGGCAATCACCTATGGAAGAATTTCCTGGACGTTGTAAGCAGGCTAACTGATAAAGAGGGGAAAGCGAGAATGGGGGTGTGGAGATGTAGAGAGAATCTCAGTGAGAGCAACGAATGACTGATCCTCCGAGGCACGAGAACAGTGATGCGGGCAAGGCTGTGGAAAAAGACGGTTGAACTCGCACATCTAGGACATCAAGGGATCGAGAAAACCAAGGCCCATTTAAGAGCAAAAGTGTGGTTTCCTGGATAGACCGCATGGTTGAGGAGAAGGCGAGGAGTTGTCATGCGAGTTTAATCACAGGAGGAGACATACCGATGCCACCAGTGATTACAGAACCACAAAGCACGAAACCGTGGGCTGCGATAAGCATTGAATTTGGAAGCATTCCGGAAGGAAGATCCACGTTAGTCAACTCCCCAACAGTCTCAACAACCAGCCAGATTGGCAATAAGATCACAAAACAGGCGATAAGGTGCGTTAGCTGTGGGAAACTAACACATGCTCCTACCTGGTGCAAAGTCGGACCACAGCCTGCACCACAAAAGGGAGCCCAGCCCAGAGCCACACCTGAAGAGCAACAGATGCCATGGAGCCACTGATCATGTAGGCCGGACACCCAAGAGGGACACATTACCCACCGCCACCACCCCCAGGACCACACCCCTCAGCCCAACCCCGGGCAGACACCACCACCACCAGACCAAGACACTGAACATCAATGGACACAAAACAAGGAAAAACGGACCTGCTTGATGTCGCACAATTGCAGCAATCAACACACATGTGAGTACAGAATTCCTGAGTCATTCATGCACCGTTTACAGACCAAACAAAATGTTACATACTAATTTGTCTCCAAACAACTATTGTGAAGAGTCATGGCAGGGCATCCCTGGACAATCTGTGAGTCACAGCCTACAAGACAATATCCAAGATAAGAAGGTGTGTCAGGCACTCAGCAAAGGACAGAGAGAGCGAGAAAGACAGAGAAAGGGAGAGACTGAACAAGTAGCACAATCCCAATCATGCACTTGGCTCATGCAAACATGCCAACAGCGAGTGTATCTCGAAACTCGTGCACCCCAAATCACAGGCCTGGTATCCAAATCAGAGCGAAGGCCACATCAAATCTCTGAAATGCAAGCAGTAGTCAGACTAAAATTAGGAATGAATGCTCCTTTGTCTCTACACACAAGGCGGAAGGCCAACCAACCCTCTGACCTTGGTCCTGAATGCGGCTGGCACACCCTGTGTGAGATACCTAACCAGCTTCTGTTAACTCCCACACCATGAACCGCGCTAATGAAAAACCAATGAGCCACACCCCACACACACTTGTCCCTGCATGACCCACCCCTGCAAGGGATTCCCTTGATACGTTGGCCTAAAACTACCAATACGTCCAAACGTTGCACACACATACGACTCATTACACAGAGCTATGGCATATCGTCCACAGAACTGCAACTGGTCTGAGAAGTGCCATTGATACGAGACCAGGAAAGGAAATGGCAGGCATTCCCGGGCACATGCACAACCCCTGTCATGTGGAACTGTACAGTGCACAAATGCTTCATCTGTTGGGATCTGTGCCAATGGCAGTGTTGCGAATCAGTTAACGTCTGAGTTTCTGTTTTGCCTACATCACCTGCATCCAGCCCTGGTTCCACTGTCAATCATGCACATTCCAGTGCCCCATGGAGGTCAGCCTATCTAACTGAACAGTAGCTGAATTGGATTATGACCTGGCAGTGCGCTCCCTGTTGGCCTATGAACTGAAGTGCCATCGGGATAGCCATGCATGGGTGCACTGATCTTTGGCCTATGTACTGCCAGTTTCTGCATGGGAGATTGCCTAACTCCTCGTGTGCAGAGACCACATCGAGGTGCTACCCTATTGGGCCGTGTTGCGGATTGGTGAAACAGCATGGACTGAGCACATCTGCCTGGACCAGTTAATGGATTGGCTCACACTGGTGTTCCTTGAACCCGACAACAACATACTATTGGAACACATTGCCCATGAAGCTGCCCTCGCATTCATGGACGAGTAACTACGTTTCTGCAGACACATCGGATTGTCACCCACAGCACAAGTCCCAGCACTTTGTTGCATCGTGGGGAACGCTCACATATTCCACCAAAACAGTGGACATGTCTGCCTTCATCTGGAATCAGAATGCATGTGCGACAAACTACGAGTGTGTACACACCCCTGTGCAAGGAGAGGCACTTCCATGGTCGGAGCAGCACAGCGTCGTTTGGCAACGTGTCCAAATCAGACATACTGCTGGGGGGGGGGGGAGTACACACAGGGCAATGTAGCATGACATGTGACCTTGTCGGACCCTTTCACATGATCACTGTCAGCAGAGCACAAAGTCAGTCGGCACAGTGTGGTGGCACAGCACTATGCAGGCCCCATGGGCTGTATTCATGTCCCCTCACACGGGGCAATGGGCAGACGCCAAACATCACATGACTCCTCCAGCAAGGCAAGGTGGGCTGAGACCGTTGCCATCCGTAATGATTGTGTACAATTTTTGCACAGCCATGTCTTGCACCTCAACATGTTTCCATGCTGCATGCAAGTGTCTCAAGCATGTCCCTGCAAGTTGTGGCACTTGCCTTGTCCGTACTGACACGCACATTCCAATAAAGTCTCCGCAACTTCACTACTGTCCAACTGTGGTGAGTGTTGATTAGATATACGAATCGTGTGCCAAAATGTGCATCGTCCCTACACAGGGAGGGACAGAGTGACGCCTTCACAGTGGGGTGGGTCCCTTTTGACTGCTCACGGCTGTGAGCCAAACAGTGTGTTTGGGACAGCTGCTGGCAGGCCTGTGCACTCATGTGTTTCCAGCTATGTGAGTGTGGTGTCCAACTTCTGACCATATGGAGCAATGCCATGAATCACAATAGAATGTGTCCACACTGATGTGTGTCAGTAGGTATGCGAAGTGACCTTCTGGTGTCACATGTGATGTAGGACACCACTTCTGGCCTGCTACCGATTTGGCCATTCCTACGCACACCCCTATTCAATACATGGACGTGTGCCTACATTGGGGGTTTGCAAGATTGTTGTTAATGTCCAACGAGGCCACAGCTAGTACTCACCTTCACAGACATTGTGGCCCAGGTTTCAAGATGCACATTGATGTCAATTAAAGAGGTGTACCTTTTTGTACAATCGCTGTCCATACATACGTTCACACTTGAGTGCACATAGTCATGACACATCTGTGTGATTCCAAAAGTTTTATTCACATTCTGGTGCATTCCGGAGCTGGAGCTGTACATGGCCATGCCAAGCCCTCATTGCATGGGAGCCCACTGTTGGGCCAACCAGCGTCCTCTGGGGATTGGTAAGTGATTTGGGAGAGGGAGAGTGCAGTCCGCTGTGGGATTGCTGTGGTATTGTCAACCAGTGAAGATATGCCAGTCCATGTCGGGCTCCAGGTGTATGTAGCAGGGTGTTCTGGGGGTCAGTGGGGGGTGTTTTCCCACAGCATGATGCACAGGGCAAGATCCAGGCAGGGCTTTGTCATAGGGCGGTGATGGATGCTACTCCTCGTTCCTCACATAGTAATTACCATCCAGATCTTAGTCCTCTGATACTTCTTCAGTGTCCGGTGTGTCCGGTGTGTGTGTGTGGCAGGGTAATGGCTGAATCACTGGGTGCCACTGACACATCAGGGTGCAATGGTGATGGGCTGCATCACTGTGTGCCACTCACTGATCAGGGGTTGGAGAGTTGTGTGTCGCAGTTCCTGCTGAAGTCATCCGGGACCGGCTCAGTGGCAGCAATGGCAGGACGATGAGCTGCAAGGCATGGAAGATCCCAACTACATCTCACTGGTGTCCAGCCATAGCAGCCTTACTTCCAGCCTGCATCTGCTCCAGGGTCTCAATTGTCCTGCTCATCTGTGCCAACTCTGTGCTGTCATCTCTGGTGCCTGTCTGACTAGACAGTTCTTGTATCCAAGAGATGACCCCAGCGATGCCAACCAAGGATTGTAGTGGAGCATTATGCGGACAGTGTGTGTCCCTTAGAGATCGTAAGTGGTCCCTGATGGGACTCAGACACCCACCTATGGCATCGAGTTTGGCTGCCATGAGCTTGAAAACCACCTGCAGCTGATCAGCTAACTCCAACTGGAAACCCAACACACAGCGTTTGAATTCCATGTGTTATTTGTGGGTGTCCTGGGAGACAGCCATGGTGGTTTTGTTCCCTGCTGTGTGGTCTGTGCAGGTGGTGGGGTCACCTCGAGGCAGCTGGGCTGCCCTGCTCCTGGGGGTGGCGTGCAGAGGCTGTCCATTAGCCGTTGGAGGGTGTCAGAGCATATGTGCAGGTTGTCCTCTTCATCATCACTGATGGGATTTGTGGTCTGCTCTGCAGTAAGTGTTTTTTGTCCCCCCGCAATGTTATGGGGAGATGCATGTTAAAAGAGGTTCCCATGTATGTTGATGTTTTGCAGATGTTTACATGCAGACTGCATGACAATGCACATTGTGACTGTTTTGGTGGTGCTGGCTATTTGATAGCAGAGAGTGGGTTTTCTGAGTACATGACAGATGTGTGGTAGTACCCGTACATTGTCATCACACAGTGTCAGGCAATGCCAGATGTGAATGGCCAGTTACTAGGCACAAGCGGAACCTGTTGTGTCCTCTGTCCTGTGGTGTAGGTGTTGCACTTTGTCCCACATTGTGGTCATTGGTGATATTTTGTGGTTGCTATGTGTGTGCTGCATTGTGGGGGAGTCAACCCTGCAGCTCTGATTTCGTGGATCCTTGTCCCTTTGAGGTGTTGTCCCTTTAAATTGTGTGCTATTTTAAGGGGCTAGGATATTTGTGACTTTGTGCATTGTTTGTCTGCTGCGTGCATTGGACGGCATGGGTTGTAGGTGCATGTGGATGTGTAAGAGTTGACCAGCTCCTTTACGGATGTGATCCACACTGGGCCACGTCCATGTCGATTCCTGCATGATGTAATTTATTTAGGCTGCTGCCATGCTATCGGTCATGCAGTGTCACTTGTTTAGACAGTGTGGCTCACACAGCCGCTACTTTTCTGGTTTCATCGCATGCGCATGGGTTGGTTGTGTAGTTGGTATTGGGAGGGGGCCCATGTGTGCACATGGTGGACAGGGGCCTACTTGGTGTTTATATGTGTGCTGCCATGTGCCAAGGGAATTAGGGACATGTTCCACTATCACTATGTGTCCGGTGTGCTACAAATGATTGTGCATGTGTGCCATTGTGCCCATCTCCCCCGTCCCCCTAGTCCCTGGTCATCACTCACCCTGTTGCTGTTGGGTCAGGTCGTATCGTGCTGTGTCTAGGCCCCCGACTCCTGCCACTCTCTACACACTGATGACTGTGACCACCATTTCCTACAGCTCTTCCAGCTCCTCCTGTGGCGCAGGACTCCCACCCAGTCGCCATTGCTGCCTTCTTGTTAGCGGCGAATTTCTGTTTGGGCTGGCTTTGCACATCAAGCCAGCGCCTCTTCACCTCCTCCCTTGACCTCCTCACCACTCCGACGGCATTGACATTGGTGACGATGGTCTGCCATATTTTCCATTTGGGTTGCCAGTGCCGCAGTAGAGGTGATGAACAGTTGTTGGTAGTGTCCTATCACCTCCGTGACGATGATCCGGTCTTCCAGAGAACTGAACCCTGTCTTCCTCTTCCTCTTCTCCTTGCCCTTCTCTGAACACTGGGTTCCATGTTGGTCCTCTGTGGGGGTTGTGGGGTTCGGCTTTTCCTCTGAACTCTGTCCTGGTGCATCCATGGCAATACCTAGTTTGAATTGGTGTTGGTGTGTTTTTTTGTTTTGGCTTTTATAGTGCGTTTCCCGCAGGACGCATGGGTATTGCAATGCTGTCGCTGGTTATCGATGATTTTGGTATCGCGATTTGGGACATCGCAACTTTTTTAGCGTTCGTGTTTTGCTTTTTTAGTTCATTGCGTTGACTTTTGCGCAGACATTTGGCGTGTTATCATGCTACTATCGCATGGCGCCGCCGGGTTCGGAATTAAATGTTCTTGAGATTATGCCCTGTTGTGTTTCATGGCAACACAGGAGCAACGTATGAATTGTGACTTTGAGCTATTTTTTAGCGTGACATTTATCTCCATGTCCATTTTGAGCACAAGATGCTGGACTGCCATTTTGCGTAATAATGTGTGTATTTAAAATATTTTGAATACATTTCACAAAGGAAATTATGCACATTTCACTAGGGCTTATTAATAAATCTAAAAATAAAACATTTTTGCTGTGTACCAAAGATATTTTGTGTCAAATGTAACTTTATTTCATCAACATAGAAATGTAAATGTAAATGTTTTTGTACTTGTATAGCGCACAACTTCCCGCAGTGGGTTTCCCGGAGCTTGTACAAATACCGCAAGGGAACCCTTCCTGGCCTTCCCTGTGAAGTGTCCACTCTTGGGCATTCCCATGGTGCAGACCAGGCATCCCTCCCGTTGTTGGGGCCATTGCGGAGACTATGCAAGCTATTGCCCAGAGTTGCAGCGTGGGACCAATGATCAGAATAGGCACTGAGGCGAGAATATCCAGTCAGGGGAATTAATGAGCCCGAGACCCGCCGGAGCAGGAATCGAACCCTGGTCCCTGGCAAGAGCTCTGCATCGAGGTCTGCCTGCTCTAACCATTGAGCCACACTTCTCCACAGAAAGGAGTTGTGGCGTGCATGAGATGATTTTGACCGTAGATTGTATATTTTATAATATTGTACTTGTATTTACTAAAAGAAAAAAATAATCTTGTCAGCACCAAAAGCTTTTCACTCCGTAATGTCTTTAATGGGCGTGGCCATATTCTTTCACTGATGAGACTTATTGTCAATAATCTTTTACAAATAGAAGCAATTCCATGTTCTGTGTTTTTTAGAAACTTTTACTTGTTAAGCTGTCATAAATTTCAAGTTCACCTTGGACAATTTATGTTTTTTTTCAAAATCTATATAACAATCACCTGCCTTAAGCTGTAATTCATGCTCTCGAGTTCTTCAAGATCACACATCTGATGGAAATCAATATGCTTAAAGTGGTCAATCCTCTTGAGGATTTTCATAACATATTTCTTTTCCTCACAAAAAAAATATCTTGTTTATATGTTCTTTTGCAACTATTATTCTTCCCATCATAGTGAAAGCCCTGTGCTCTGCGACATACCATAAATTAAAGCAATAAATATAATATAATTCTGACAAGACCAGAGGAATAAATATGTGGGGGATACATACAATGAAGTGAGGAAGCGTGTCGTTAGCCTCCTGGGCTTAACGACTCAATCCGCCTCTTCTGAAAGGCAAGGATGCACCATATTTACAAGAAAATGTTGCAGCCTTGCGTTTCCCCCTTTAATGGTCCTAAGTTTAACAACTTAGCGCCAACACAGGCACCCTTGCACCAGAGTGCAAGGGTGTCTGTGTGCAGGTGAGGATTGTTTATGTGTAGAAAGGTGTCCCGTCCTGAACATGACCAATCCTATAATGCCATTATGTAACTTTCATGTGTGCTGCTTCATGCAGCACACATGAAAGTTACAAAATGGCATATTTTTAAAAGCTTTGTTTATCTGCGGGAAGAGGCACCTTCCTGTACATAAACAAACCATGGCATTTAGCTTTTTCCATGTGTGCTGCAATGGAGGGGGCTGCAAATACAGGAGGGGAGATATGTGTGAAGGGAACAGATCAACTTGTTCAGTCTCTTCCGCTCCCTCAATTGGGTCAAGTATTTCCTGAGGATCAGCTATACACCAGTTAGGAAAATCAGTTGCTATGGCAAGCCGAAGTGAGCAGTAACTGCCCATTTCGAGACACTAGCAAACCCTGACTATGAACGTTGTATGCTGCATCAGGCCTGACAATTACCTGATGAATCTGTTGACAGATTTAATGCCCACCTGAAGGAGTAAGCTAGCTCTTGTACATTATCGGATGATAACCATGAAATCCGAGCTCAGTTTATTCAGGATTGTTCCTCAACAAAGCTCAGGAAAAACATATTGCAAGTTCCAGGAATACCCATGCTGACAATGGGTAGGTCAAAAGAACTGTGCAAGGTACAAGCCACTCACATGGAGGCTGCATTACAATACCAAGGTAAATCGGACCCTGTCAATGCTGTCGCTGTCAAGAACCTCAACAAGAGGAAGATACGTATTAAGATGACTTTGATGCCCAAGACCTGCTATGGATGCAGAGGTCCCTACCCACACCCAGGCCCCTGCCCAGCAGAAAATGGTACTAGGCATGTAACAAATGTAATCATTTTGCTAAAGTCTGTCATTCTTCAGCATCCCCCAAACGTCAGAGGGCTAAACCGGTCAATGTCCTGCACACATTAGATGTGCCAGAGGATGAAAGGGACTTGGATGATGGTGACATTGAATGGGTGGTCCATGTGATACATGCTCTGCAACCAGACAGACAACCCCATAGACACATCCTGAAGTGCCATGTGCTTTTGGGCAGGCATCAGGTTCAGGCACTGATCGATACTGGACCATCCATTAACATCATGGCCCAGTCCATGATGTTTACGCTTCCTGTACCACCTCAATTGAGACCCACCACACCAAAAGTGTACACCTATGAATCGATTTTTCCACTTCCTCTAGAGGGAGTATTCACACCCAAGGTTACCTATGAGTTTCATCCGACTAGCGCCAAGGTATACATCACTAGAGGAGGCACAGGGATGTTGATGCTGCCGGATGGCAGAGAGCCTTCAATGCGTTGCTTTTGCTCTCAGTATATCAGTATATACCAAGAAAATGTGTATGATCTTTTGACTCATTTCACATTGTTGTTTGAGGGCATATATGCCTAAAGAACTGTTTGATATGCCTACAAAAAGATGACTCGATCCAGCCGGTGGCCCTGAAGCATTGACGAGTGGCCTTCCACCTCAGGCCAAAGGTGGAAGAGGAATTACTCGAGTTGGAGTAGGCGCATATCATCGAGAAGGACAATAGCCCAACTCCATGGGTATCCACAAATGTTGTAGCATGCAGAATAAGCAGCCCGGACAAGTGAGGATATGTGTGGACTTGCGCTCACCTGATCTGGCTATCAAGTAAGAGCGAATCTGATGCCTACTGTGGATGACATTGTTTCCGAATTGAGTGGCTCAAAATGATTCTCTAAGATTAACTTGAGTGTGGGCTGTCACCAGTTAATGTTGGACCCAGAATCTTGAGCCATTACCACTTTCTCCACCCATGTGGGCCTGAGAAGGTACCAGCATCTTAGCTTTGGAATTTCTAGTGCAGCTGAGGTCTTACAGGACACCATCAGAAGTGTACTTGCCAGTTTGGAGGGAGTACTCAACATTAGTGATGACATTTTGGCCCACGCATCTACCCTCGAAGAACAACTCGATTGTTTTAGTGCCACTTTTCAACGTCTCGAAGAGGGTAGTCTAACACTCCACTGAGAAAAGTGTGCTTTTCTCCAGAAGGAGATATCATTCTTCGGGTATCCTTTTTCCCAGGAGGTGGTGTTACCTTAATCCATCAAAGTACAGGACATCCAGACTGCCCCAGCACTCACCACAGTGACTGAAGTGAGTAGCTTCCTTGGTATGGTCACCTACTGTAGTCGATTTATCCACAACCTCACCGAACTTACTGCCCTGTTGCAGGAGCTAACCAAGACCAATACAACCTGGAACTGGGGGTCGGAACAGGAGAAAGCATTTCAGCCAGGAAAATAGGCACTGTCAGCTGACACAACTTTGGTTCACTTCAACCCTGCCAAGGAGTCTGAACTGTTCGCTTATGGCAGCCCCACTGTCCTTGGAGCAGTGTCGTCTCAGAAGCAAAGCAACTGGGAATGGGATCTGATAGCATATGCCAGCAGGGTGCTGAGAGAGATGGAGCAACGCCATTCCCACAAAGAAAAATAAGCCATTGCTGTACACTGGGGATAGCATCATTTCCATCTGTATCTCTACGGTCTGTCCTTCATTGTCCAAACTGATCATAAACCATTTATCCCATATCTCATGGGGTCATCCTCCAAACCTCTCCCCGAATAGAAAAATGGATTCGCAGTTGCAGGATTATCATTTTATAGTCATTTTTCTCCCGGGTGCGCTATATATTCCTTGGACTACCTGACCAGGCACTGAAAGCAAAGACCACGATGGAGGAATAAGAATATGTTTGACTTGTGGTGGAATGTTCCCGACCACTCCCTATTTCACTGGAGGAGTGCATCAAAGCCACTGCTATCGATGAGTGTATACAGTTGAGCATATTAGCTGAGCGGTCCAGAATATGGTGACTTTGCTTGATAATATTAGGGATGGGGGGAATTTGCGTAGTCGTGCTATGCAAATCTCTGTGAAACAGTAAAAAATGTCTGGGAGCACGCAAAAGTTCTGCGAACACACAGAATTGCTTCTTCCGCCCGTTAGTGGTGCTTTTTTCCTGTTTGCAAATGCTGTTTGAGTGCTCAGGGAGAAATATCTTGTGAACACGCATTTTTTGAAAGCGCGAACAAGGAAAAAATTCAGCGAAGCCACGGATCGCAGAATTTTCGGCAATTACACGTTCTCCATGGTACGCAAAATTACCCTAATTCGCGAGCGGAACGGAATTTACCACCCAGGCCTAATACTACCACATATTTCACAGACGACGCGAAGCTGATATTATCCTCCTTACATAATGTCTAGGCCAAACTGGTCATGTCTAAGCATGGGCGAATTTTGCGAATCTGGCGTTCGCGAAGTTTGCGAATTTGCGAACTCGCAATCCGCAAAAACCGCGAATTCTCGCGAATTTGCTGATTTTTTTTTTGTGTGTTCGCAAGGATTTCTGCCAGTTCGCGAGGGTTTTGTACCAGTTCGCAATTGTGAACTTACATGTCGTCTCGCAACGGTCGCAATTATGTTGTTTCTAAGTCTGGTTCATCATCACAGGTTCCCAGCACCCTCTGTTTCACCCCTGCCACCCTCTGTTTCACCCATGCCACCCTCTGGTACATCAATGCCACCCTCTGGTTCATCATCACTGTAGATTATGGGGGGAAAAAGCAAGCACACCTGCCCTGCTTCAACTGACATGAATTAATTTTGGGTTGATTTATTAATGTGTCACTGTTTTAAAAATTCCAGTCTGGCACCTGCTTCCTTATCTGTAATTTGCTTTCTGTTGCAGTGCAATTTTGTTTTCAGGACCTTTGTGGCCTACTTGTAGCTATTCTATGAGCCTGCTGTGAGGGTCAGAGCAGGGTCATACAATTGTTGCAACTAGCAACTGAACTCTGGAGGGGCCCTAGTCAGGAAGCACTACAGGGAATGGCTACTAATGATGAGTTTGAACTTTTGAACCTGCTGAATGCTTTCACTTTTGCAAAACTCGTTTTTCTGCAGAACAGCATTACAGCAACTGTAATGCCCCAAACAAGCTTACTTGAGAAAGTTGATTTCTAATCCAAAAGTGATCCAAAGAAAGTCAAAAGGCCTCAAATCCAAAAAAGTGCAGGCAAATGTCAACCTGAGGAGTTATTCTGATAAAAATCATCATTTTCAGAAGGTCTATGCTGCTTGCTAGTAGATTTCTTGTGCAGAATTGCAATTTTTGTAATTTCGCGAGTGCGAGATTGTTGCTGCCTGTCAGGCGACGTCTTCCTCAGGGTCTGTCGTGAAGTAATAAGGGCCCACCTCTCGATACCTCCAATTCCGAATGTAATTATTACACAGAATCTTGGAGTGATCAAGCGAGGGGAAAAGGGAATTAGGAAGGGAACTGCGGGGAAGGAGATCTGAAAAGGAAAAGTTAGTAACAAAATATTCTGCAAAATCTAAATTGACTATGATCTTGTTCCTAGATTGATAATATACTAAAACACAAGCCTTTAAAACAACCTCTCTAAAATTCTGATAAGCTTCCTGCACAGTTGTATTAAAGAACCAAACTCTTTATTAATTATGTTGTTAATTTTCAATCACTTGCAAAGAGATACTTTCAATACTTGTGAATTGCGAATTTTCAATCACTTGTGAATAGCGACAGATTCTCCATCAAAGAATAAAAACCACCCTTCAGCAAATAAACTCCTTTACCGAAGTCTTGAAGGAATAACTAAATGAATATCACATAAACATCATCAGCAAAGAATATGGCCACTTCGTCTGAATTCTAAAGAAGGAAATGCGCCTAGACAATTTGCAACTGAAACAGAATTTACGCGCATTCAAAACAAGCTTTGCGGTCCCCAGAAATACTTTAAACAACCCTTGCCAGCAATGGATTGCAATTCACTACTTGAGGAATAAAACATGAAAGATACGAACTGTCTGTGTTGAAGAAATCATCAAAAATGAATTAACAGCTTTACTTATCACCTTTTAAAAGAAGAAAGCAATTTCAAGCATTTTTGCCATGAAGTAGGAATTCCTATTCCCTACCTGTAGAGTACGACCTACTCTACCACTTTGATGAATTTAAACATCCCCTTGAAATGCTGCAACTCGATTCTTCTGTACAGGATAGCTGAAAATGGAGCAAGCTGGAAACTGCCACGCCCCCTGCAACGAACACCGAAAGCCTCCGATGAAGTCCTAATCCAAAACACTGGAGCTGTGAGAAACAGGAAAGGGAGCAGGAAGAAACCACAGCCACACCCTAGGAATCGTCCAGAATAGTGAGCACAGGAGACAGGGCGCGGTCGCGTAAGTCAGCGTGCTTCCGGCGCTTACGCATGCGACTAGTCTACTAATCCTCACACATTAGGCGTGAGCATGCCGAACCTCACGCATTAGGCATGAGCATGCCAAACCTCACACATTAGGCGGAACAGCAGCAGACAGCAGCTAAAGGGGTGGCGAACTGCGCAGACCTACTAACATGGATGCAAATGAGAGGCACAAGCAGGTTTAAAGCACATCAACCACCAACGCCCTCCCAAGGAAGATCGATGCACTTTGCCACATGGGTAAACCCGAATGCTGAGTGGGGCGGGCCCTAGACCACAAGCCACCCTAGCCCTGACAGTACTCCCCCCTCCCAAGAGTGGTCTAGGGCCCGGCTTCAGAGGGTGAAGGAGGTGGAAGCGGCGCAACAAGCGCGGGGCATGGACATTGTCAGCCGGCTCCCAGGAGTCATTTTCAGCACCGTACCCCTTCCAGGAAACAAGGTACCACAACTTGGAGCCTCGTCGCTTAGAATCCAAAATGTTCTGCACTTCATATTCCCAACTACCATGAACCAAAATCGGTGCTGGACGGGGGGCCAGGTTCTGATTAGCAGGTTTAAGAAGGGAAGTATGAAACACCGGATGGATGCGTAGAGACCTGGGCAGCAAAAGTTTGAATGTCACAGGGTTCACCTGGCGTAGAACTGGGTAAGGACCAATGAACTTAGGGTGAAACATACTCTTGTGCTTAAAGTTCAAGTTTTTTGTCGACAACCAAACTTTGTCCCCAGGGGCATACCCTGGACCTGAACGATGTCTTTTATCATACTGCTCCTTATATTTCTTTTTGCTTTGTAACAAACGATCTTGAATACGACGATGAATAGTTTGCATAAGTTGTACAGAGTCCCTGACTGCCGGCACACCATCCCCATCATTGGGCAGAGTCAGTGGAATGGTGTTCGGTACATAACCATAAAGTGCCTCAAAGGGAGATGATCCAGTTGAGGAATGAGGTGAAGTATTGTACGCAAATTCAGCAATCCAAAGTAAATCCAACCAAGATTTCTTAGAGTCTGTAACATAACATCTTAAGTATTGTTTCAAAGTTTGATTCAGTCTTTCAGTTTGCCCATCAGTTTGAGGGTGATAACTGGTGGACATATTGGAAGTGATCATTAGATTTTTACACCATTGTTGCCAGAACTTGGAGGAGAACTGAGAACCACGATCTGAGAGTACAATCGAAGGCAGTCCATGTAAGCGAACCACATGTTGCAAGAATAGTTGTGCTAATTGACTAGCAGAAGGTAATTGCTTACACGCAATGAAATGTGCATATTTGGTTAAACTGTCCACAACTACTAGAATCACAGTATGCTGATTGATTGATGGCAAGTCAGTAATGAAATCCAATGAGATGTGTTTCCAGGGTTCAGTTGGAGTTGGAAGAACCTGAAGCAAACCTTTTGGTTTAGTGTGATCGGATTTACATCTTGCGCAGACTTCGCAATCATTAGCCATCTTTGTTACGTCTTTTTGTAGCGTTGGCCACCAAAACATTTTTTGAATTTTCTCCACAGTTTTTCTAGGGCCTGGATGTCCAGCCATAGGATGCGAGTGTAACCAGTTGAACACAGTTTCCTGTAATTGCAAAGAGGGCAGATAAACTTGTTTTCCGTGGAAAGGTATCCCTTCTTTGATTGTTTGGTCAACGTTGGTTTTCAGCCATGATTTCCACTGAGAAAGAGGAAAACTTTCATGAATATTCTCCAGGAATTGATCCGCCGAGAGTACACTGATTACTTTGCCAGGATCGATAATAGGTTGAGGAGTTCCTTCAAAGCGAGTCAAAGAAGAGTCTTTTCTGGACAAAGCATCAGCTTTCTTATTGTCTTGACCTGGACGAAAAGTTATTATGAAATCATACTCAGCAAAGAACATCATCCATCTGAGTTGGCGCGGGGTTAACATTCTGGCTGAACTCATGAACTGTAGATTTCTATGATCAGTGTAAACGGTCACTGTAAATTTTGCTCCCATAATGTAATGTCTCCATTCTTTGAAAGCTTCTAGTATAGCAAGTAGTTCTTTTTCAGCTATAACATAGTTTTGCTCTGCAGGATTTAGTTTTCGAGACATGTAGGCCACCGGATGCATTTGACCAGTAGTGTGATGCCTTTGAGAAAGAATGGCTGCAATGGCTACATCTGAGGCATCAGCTTCTATGATGAAAGGTTTTTCTACATTGGGATGCATGAGAACAGGTGCTTCAGTAAAGGCCTTTTTTAATTTCTGGAATGCGTTTTCAGCTTCTGAGGACCATTCAAATTTTACCTTCTTTCTCAACAATCGTGTGATGGGAGCTACCACAGCAGAGAAGTGATCAATGAAGCGACGGTAGAAATTCGCAAAACCCAAAAAACATTGAATATCTCGAACTGATGTTGGAGTGGGCCAATCAGCAACAGCTTTAATCTTTCTGTCGGTCATTTTCATTCCAGTTGGAGTAAGGAGAACTCCCAAAAATTCAACTTCTTGGACATGAAAATCACACTTAGATAGTTTACAGTACAAGTTATGAGACTGAAGAGTACTCAAAACCTTTTTGACGTGGCCTTCATGTTCAACTTCGGAATTGGAATATATCAAAATATCGTCTATGTAAACAATGACGAAAAGATCTAAAAATTCCTTCAAGGCATCATTCAGAAAAAACTGGAAAGCTGCTGGTGCGTTGCACAGCCCGAATGGCATGACCAAATACTCGAATAGTCCATATCTAGTTTTGAAAGCAGTCTTCCATTCATCACCTTGCCTAATACGAACCAAATGGTAGGCCCTTCTAAGATCCAATTTAGTGTAGATTTCTGCCTTTTTGACTTGGTCCAATAAAACAGGGATGAGTGGCAATGGATATTTATTCTTGACAGTGATTTTATTCAAGGCCCTATAGTCGATGCAAGTCCTTAGTTCCCCATTAGCTTTTGGAATGAAAAACAATGGAGAAGCTGCTGGTGACTTGGAGGGGCGGATGAATCCATTCTCTAAATATTGATCAAGATATTGTCTTAAATGTTGGTTTTCTTTTTCAGACAGAGCGTAGATGCGGCAATTTGGGACACTAGAACCTGGTACGAGATCAATTTGACAGTCATAGCTACGATGAGGGGGAAGGAGAGCCGCCTTGACCTCACTAAAGACCTCTGTGTAATCCTTGTACTTTTCAGGCAAAAGTGTTTCCTTTTCTTCTGCTGTGGCTACTTGACTTGGAGTTGGTTTAGAAGTGTTTAAACATGAAGTATGGCAAAAGTCGGACAGGAAAACCAATTCTCTCTTCCGCCAATCTATGGTTGGGTTATGTAAACACAGCCAAGGCATTCCCAGAATAAAACCATATTGTGGTGCTTGGATCACATCAAATTGAAGCTCTTCCTTATGAGTGTGTTGCTTAGCATCTTCACAGAACATAACAACCTTGGAAGTTTGCATGGTTACTGGTCCTCCAGCTAGTACTTTGCCATCCACTGCTTGGACAATTTCTGGAGTTTCTTTTTGTTCACAGATAATTCCAAGGCGTTGGGCAGTTTCTAAGTCTACAAAATTACCTGTAGCTCCAGAATCAACTAAAACCTCCATCTGGCATATTTCCTGAATTAACCTGATTTGTACTGCTAATCTGAAATGTGCTTTGTAGTTAGAGACACATGAGTTCACAGAAGGGAAGGCAATGGTTCCCAAGAGATCTCCCTTCAAACATCTTGGGCCAGTTAGTTTTCCGACTTTTGATCTGTTTTTTCCAAAGCCGCTGACTTACTAGGATTAGGAAACCTCCCTTTAGGCTTAGTCAAACAGTCTTTCACAAAATGACCTTTCCGACCACAATAAAGGCATTGTCCATTCTTTCTACGATTGTCTTTTTCTTCTTTTGACAAAGGTTGTCTTAAAGTTCCAATTTCCATTGGTTCTGAACTAGTCTCAGAGTTTCCGAATTGAGTTCTTGGTTTGACTTCTGATCTCCAATTAGGTTTGTCTGTCCTCTTTTTATCAGATCTTCGTTCAGAGAGCCTGTGATCTAAACGCAGAGTTAGATTAATAAGTTCAGAACAAATAGTTGGTTGAGGATCAATTTGCACCAAAACATCCTTTAGATCATCTTTTAATCCTTGGTAAAAGAGAGCTGCTCTTTTTTCCTCTGGCCAAGAAGTTTCGGCGATCAATCTATTAAAGTGAGACAGATATGAAACCAGATCCCTACTACCTTGTTTTAACTGAAGTAGTTCTCGATCTGCAGATAAAGTCACAGTACGTCGATCGAAAACCTTTTCAAATTCTTCCACAAACCTTTTCCAATTATATAACAGAGTGTCATCTTGTCTGACCAAAGGAACAGCCCAGTTCGCGGCATCTCCAGTCAAATAAGAAATTAGAAATGCAATTTTAGACTGTGGGGTTGGAAAGGCCGCTGGTCTACAAGCGAAATGCAATTCAATCTGGGTCAAAAAGATCTGCACCTTGGAGGAGTCCCCAGAAAAACGTTCAGGAGCTGCCAAAGGAATCTGGGGTGGCACTGTAACAGCTATATTCGTAGATCCCCTACTAGCCCCAGTTTCATGAATCTCATCAGGTAGAGGGGTACTCTGCAATTGAATATTATCTACCTTAGCTGCTAACAAAGCAGTTGCACTCATGGTTTCCTTTAAATCAGCTTGCATACGCATGATTGCCGACATTATGTCGTTGATGGTGGTCATTATGACTTCACGTACAGACCAGGAGGAAAATAATTCGTGGGCTCACTATTCTGTCAGGCGACGTCTTCCTCAGGGTCTGTCGTGAAGTAATAAGGGCCCACCTCTCGATACCTCCAATTCCGAATGTAATTACTACACAGAATCTTGGAGTGATCAAGTGAGGGGAAAAGGGAATTAGGAAGGGAACTGCGGGGAAGGAGATCTGAAAAGGAAAAGTTAGTAACAAAATATTCTGCAAAATCTAAATTGACTATGATCTTGTTCCTAGATTGATAATATACTAAAACACAAGCCTTTAAAACAACCTCTCTAAAATTCTGATAAGCTTCCTGCACAGTTGTATTAAAGAACCAAACTCTTTATTAATTATGTTGTTAATTTTCAATCACTTGCAAAGAGATACTTTCAATACTTGTGAATTGCGAATTTTCAATCACTTGTGAATAGCGACAGATTCTCCATCAAAGAATAAAAACCACCCTTCAGCAAATAAACTCCTTTACCGAAGTCTTGAAGGAATAACTAAATGAATATCACATAAACATCATCAGCAAAGAATATGGCCACTTCGTCTGAATTCTAAAGAAGGAAATGCGCCTAGACAATTTGCAACTGAAACAGAATTTACGCGCATTCAAAACAAGCTTTGCGGTCCCCAGAAATACTTTAAACAACCCTTGGACAAGAATCCAGAGCAGACTTTGTGTATCAAATTGAATTTCAAACTTTAAACGGTCAAATGGTTAAAGCGATGGGATAGATCATACACGCATAAGTATTTCAAAAACGAATTTTATTGTTCAACAGTGTTCTTTCCTCAGAATCACTGTGTGTATCACTTTAGCCTACACGTGTTTCATCACAGCATGTGGCTGTGAATCTTCAGGGCTGAAAAGGATGTATAAAAAAAAACATAAAAAACAAAAAGAAGAAAATCAAAACGTACAGATAATATGTGTAGAGGGTGGGGACACCAGTGAAGTGGAAACCAAAAGAGATGGGGATGGGAAAAAGGAGACAGAAGGTGACTTATGGTTAGAAAACTCACGAACAGTTATTTCTAACGGGTCAATATTATTGGCGCGTGTGATAGGTTGTGTGTAGTGACATACGGCCTTAAGAGAGGTTGATATAACTTATGACAGGCGATAGATTCATGAGTTAAACCTAAGCATATAAAATTGTGGTGTGAGGTGACTTTACACGATTAAGTATTGTCCATTCGGTGGTCTAGACCCTAGACTTTCATTTGAACTGTTCCAAGCCTCAAAAGGGCATACAATTAAATCAAGTATCTAGTGAGTGATTCAAAAATGGGTTCAACATTTCAAATCTATATATGGCAACGGAAAAACATTAGGTATACGACTGTGTACAGTTGCGAGAAATATATCTAAATAAGGCACTGTTAATGAATACGAATCTAGTACCCTCTTGCCTTGACATAACCAACTTTTGTTCATTAATGGGACAAGTGTCCATGCATAAGTAAGTGTAAACAATTAAAACAAACAAGAGAAAACCTTTATCATTACTCCAAATCTACAGAGTAATCCAACTAAACATGCTATTCGTCCAGACAAATTCTCTGCTTGACTGCGAGTACTTTGCGTAATGGTGACTGTCACAAATCAAAAACCCACAATATTTAAACTTCACATGCTAATTGTGCAGATAGATTCTCTTATTTTTAAGCGGGTACAAAGTGTGTTAGCTTACATCCAGAATGAAACAATGCCTCCATACTTTTAATCATCATACTCAAATCCACCTAAATGCTTTATTAGAAATGGACAAAATTTAAACAATTCACTTGTACTTAGTTCGAACCCTCGCTACGACAGAACCCTATAGGTCTCCAGGGCATATGTGGTTATCATAATCAGTTTTTAGAACGTCTAGAAAGAAATTAGTGACTACAGATTCTTATCCAATTCAGCGCGCACTCGAATGTTTTGTGCACACATGGGCTGAAAGTACGTTATGGGATTAAACTGCGTTAAGTGTTTAAACGAGAAATCCGGAAAAATAATGTTCAAGTTGGAGAAGGGGGGGATTAGGAAATTACCTGATCTGAATGATCAAGGCGCGTTATCTGTCGAGGAAGGACAAAAATTGTAATCAGCATGGATATAGCAGGCCGATGTCAGATAAAACATTCTTTTCAACAAACTGCGTCGGAGAAGTCAGAAATTGATAAGGGAAAGAAACTCACCGGGAGACCGGTGATAATTCCGTCCCGGTCCTAATCGGGATGTTTACGTGGAGTGGGAGAACGGTATCGAGGGTACTCGGTTGCCGTTACGTCAAACAATAAGGATCGTGTGTACCAGTTCACACAGCGTCGGTGCTATTCGAGCTATGCGACAAAAAAAAAAGACGGGAAAAATTAATGAGGTAAAAAATAATTTGGTAGGGAAATCTAGCGCGAAGCCAAAATCTTCCTGAAGAGGCCGTTACTGTGGCTTACCTGTAAGCCCGTGGGTTGAGCCGAATGCAGCTCCTGTTTCCGAGATGCGGGAACAAACACCACGTGGTTCCCGCCCCTAAAATAGGGTAGTTGAGAAGCGACTAGAACGCTCAGGTTGATTAATAGTTGGCCCATAATAGAAGAGTTACTACTTAAAAAACCAATATTTGCACAAAGTGCATGTGTCCAGGTGAGGGCCGCGACAATCCATAAAAAAGGACCGGGTGAATTTTAAAGCTAAAAATAGAGGCCCCATGAAAAATTGGCCAAGGGGAAGAAACATTTTTTGCATATAGCAACGGAGAATATGAAATGAAGGGTGTAATTCCCAGTATACTGAGGACCCCACTACAGTCCCATGAGTACAATATTGATACAGCGTGCTGTCAATATTGTACCTGTGTGACAGTTTCACTATAATATTTTGATAGTCCCTACACTCTCTCACGTGGTGAGAAACTTGAGCCAGGTAAAACGGAGTGAAAACGGCTCTCCTTCGCAGCTAGCATGGAAAGGCTCCATAGGAAGTAGGATCCTTTACGGAGATGTTTTGGAGTTTATTGAAAAGACCCGAGAAATACAATGGAAATGTGATCCATTCCTCTATGTTATAGGATTTTAGCATTCTTATCCTTGTGATTGGCAGAAAAAAGTGGAAAAGCAACTCCCCACCGGGAGGAGAAGGAAAACATAACACTTAATGTCTTGGGAAAATTAATAGCCAAAACCTTTAGCGGGTGTAATTGGTGACATTATTTCTAGCAATTCAATCTACATTTTTGTAAACATAGTTATTCAAAAAATTCAGTTTGAAAATTCTCATAAAGACTGTATAAATTCTTCGTGAATTTTGAATATTCATAATACTTGTGTATTACTCCTTGTTACATTTACCACTGCATATTGTCCTCATATACAGTGGTGATACCTGGTCACTGTTAGCAATAGCATTTTAATCTTCCTAACCTAGGAAGAAATGTAGTTCATCATCTGTGTTTTGGCCTCTGTTAGTGGAATCCAGACGCATGATCCATAGTGCTTCCAGCCTTCTAAGACGAAGTTCTCTGTTTCCCCCTCTTACAGAGGGCTGTATCACATCAATGCCGTAGAACGTGAATGTCTTATTCTCACCTTGTGCAGGACAAGAGGCCATATGTATGGCCATGGGATATCGTGGGTCTTTGGTGGCATAAGCTCTAGCATGTTCTCTGATGCGTTCCTTGAGTGCCCTGATTGTACTTCCCACATATCTGCTTTTACAAGCGCATTCAATGATATATACAGTGAATTTTGTGTTACAGTTAATATTGGTGTTGATTGTGTACTGTTTGGATCTGTGATCCTCAAATGTCTTAGTTCCATGTTTGGCCCACCTGCACATCGGACACATGCCGCATTTAAAAAAACCTTTAGACTTTTGAGTTAACCAGTCACAAATTCTCGTAGCTTTGGGCACAGTAGGACTTAGTCTATTCTTCAGATTTCTCCCTTTACGGAAAGTAATTTGAGGATGATTGCCTATCGCCTCAGTCAATGTTTTGTCAGCACTAAGGATACCCCAATGTTTCTGGAAACTTTTTCGTATTACAGGACTCAGTTCATTAAAGTCTGTCACAAGTCTCACTGGTTGTTGTTTGATATCAGTTTTTGGGCGTCTGGCTACCAATGTTGATTCTCTGCTGGTTTTTATGATTTTTTGGCCAGCTTTGGAAATGATTTGAGGATTATAGCCTCGATTGAAGAACCTAGACAGCATGTCTTGTAAGCAAGTTACAAATTCTTGATCTTCACTACAGTTCCGCCTTGCTCGTATGAATTCTCCATAAGGGATTCCGTTTTTTTGATGATCAGGATGACAACTTCTGTTGTGAAGTATTGAGTTGCATGCTGTTTCCTTGCGGAATAATCTACTTTGTAGGGTACCATCCTTGATGTATAATTCCAGATCCAAGAAAGAAACACACGTAGAGCTAATGTGTGTGGTGAAGCGCATGTTCATCTCATTGTCATTTAGGTATATGCAGAATTCTTCAAGTGTAGTGTCAGATCCTGACCAGATTAAGAGGCAATCGTCTATGTAGCGACCCCAATAAACAATATTATCAATCCATTTACTGCCCTTAATGCTCCAGATCAAGTCAGCCTCCAGAGCACCCATGTATATGTTGGCAAAGGAAGGAGAAAACCTTGAGCCCATGGCTACTCCTCTAGTTTGTCTATACCATTTTTTGTCAAAAACAAAGAAATTCTGATTTAAAATGATATCCATCATCGTTATCAGCATTTTAGTGTGTTCAAGCAAAGTAATTGGTCTGGTGTTCAATGCTCTCGTAACCGCCTGTAATCCAAGTTCTGGTTCAATGGAAGTGTAGAGCAAAACCACATCAAGGGTTGCCATAATCAGTCCAGGTTGCCATATGATATCTGTTAAGATGCTTAAGATATGTTTCGAATCTTGAATATAGGAAGGCAGGTTTTTTACCAATGGACTCAGGAATTTGTCCACATACTGGGAAAGCCTCTCAGTTGGACCCCCGATCCCAGATACAATTGGTCTACCAGGGGGAAAGGGTGCGGTTTTGTGAACCTTTGGCAGGGTATACAGCCATGGATAGGAAGGACGTGTAACTTTCAGAAACATGTATTCTGCATCATTGATCAGACATGCCTCTTTCCATTCTCTTAGATGGTTATTGATCAATATTGTAACTGGGCCCATGGGATTGTTAGGAATGGCTTCATAACAGGAATTGTCTGAGAGTTGAGAGAGGATTTCTGTGTTGTAGTCTACTTTGTTCATGACAACTACGTTGCCTCCTTTATCAGCTTCACGAATGATAATGTCCTGGTTGTCACTTAGAGTTCTTAGTGCTATTCTCTCTTCCCTGGTTAGATTGTCATTAATCATAGGACCACGTTTAGAGATTTTATTTTCGTACTTGTTAATATCATCCAATACGAGTTTGTAGAAGGTGTCAATGGTGTTGCCGCTAGGAAGTGTTGGTGTCCATTTGGATTTGTTTTTTAGGCCACTGTCTATTGTGTCATCAGTCTTCAGTTCTAAGTCTGTTAATAGGTCATTAAATGAATTTGGGGGATCATCAAAATCCGTGATTGACAATAAGAGGTGTGATGCTAGAACCTCTTGTATACTGATAGGGTTAGTAGCAGTCTCTTCTAGGTCATCATCAGAAATTGTATGTTCAGTTGGGGAGCCCCAGAAATATTTTTTAAGTTTGAGTCCTCTGATATACTTGAACAAATCAATCTTTATCCTACATGGATCGCCTTGGTCCACAGGATTAAAACTGAGACCCTTGCTTAGTAATGAGATCATGTCCCTGTCCAGGTTCATGGATGAAAGGTTAATCACCTGTACATCCTGACCAAGTGAATTCCTCATTTCTTGGTGCCCGACCTCAGTTTCTCTCTGTAGTCTTCTCTGTCCTCCTCTCTGGCCTCTGCGGGTTTTACGTGTGTTGGGTTTACTCTTGTTCGGTTGATAATTTTCATTGTTCTGACTTCCCGAGAAAAACCACTGCTGGTTCCAGAGGTTGTCGGAGTCATTCTCGGATCTTGATTGGCGGTTGCATTATCCTCAGGTTCGCTCTCAGTTTCCGGAACGCTGCTAAGGGAGGTGTTGCTTGAGGATATATTTGATGCTCCAGTTTTGGCAGCTTGTTGGTTGTTAGTTGCTTGTTGGCTGTTAGTTGGTTTGCGTATTTGTTGGTCATATTTCTTCGCAAAAGTGAACACTCTTCCCTCACGGTAGTCCGCTTCATCTCTTCGTATCTGTCTTGCCTTACGGTCTTTGAGATCATTTTGATGTTTGGTCAAGATGTCTTCCAGAATCTTGTAGTTTTTCTCAGTCGCATCCTTGAGATTAAGGGCTTCTATCTCCTTCTCTAGTTCCACAATTTCTGCCTGTAATTTGGTTACTTTGCGATCTGCATTTTCTATTAAAATTCTCATTAAGTTTGTTGAGTTCATGGTTACTGAATCCTCCCATTTATTCAGGAGGTCGTCGTCGAGGTCATCAAAAGTCGGGAAGGTCTGTGATCGAAGACCTCTCGGGATTCTTTGCACCCTTAGATATTGTTTCAAAGTTGCGCCGTCCCACCAGCGCGAATTTTCAGTTTTTTTAAGTCGTTCAAGTTTGAGAAATTTTTGTTTCAAGCTGGTTCCCGTTTGCTGATTTCCACTTGTCCTAGTGGTGGTTGGATGTGTGCCTTTGGAGAGATTTTCAAACATCTCGGAGGCGATCTTATCCCTATCCATTGTGAATTTGGTAGTAGCTGGGTTGAAAACCGTAGTGGCTGCCTTCCTGAGTCAAGAATTTATAAAGTCAGAGAAAAGGTTTTTAAGTGTTCAGGAATATGGCGCTCAACTTCTCACGGTAAGTATTAGAGTCTCGTGGTATAGAATAAGGTGCTTCTTGGCAGAGGAAAACCTTAACCTCTGTGAGAGAAAAGGTTCTGAAACCCCTCTCTAATGTAATTGGACAAGAATCCAGAGCACACTTTGTGTATCAAATTGAATTTCAAACTTTAAACGGTCAAATGGTTAAAGCGATGGGATAGATCATACACGCATAAGTATTTCAAAAACGAATTTTATTGTTCAACAGTGTTCTTTCCTCAGAATCACTGTGTGTATCACTTTAGCCTACACGTGTTTCATCACAGCATGTGGCTGTGAATCTTCAGGGCTGAAAAGGATGTATAAAAGAAAAACATAAAAAACAAAAAGAAGAAAATCAAAACGTACAGATAATATGTGTAGAGGGTGGGGACACCAGTGAAGTGGAAACCAAAAGAGATGGGGATGGGAAAAAGGAGACAGAAGGTGACTTATGGTTAGAAAACTCATGAACAGTTATTTCTAACGGGTCAATATTATTGGCGCGTGTGATAGGTTGTGTGTAGTGACATACGGCCTTAAGAGAGGTTGATATAACTTATGACAGGCGATAGATTCATGAGTTAAACCTAAGCATATAAAATTGTGGTGTGAGGTGACTTTACACGATTAAGTATTGTCCATTCGGTGGTCTAGACCCTAGACTTTCATTTGAACTGTTCCAAGCCTCAAAAGGGCATACAATTAAATCAAGTATCTAGTGAGTGATTCAAAAATGGGTTCAACATTTCAAATCTATATATGGCAACGGAAAAACATTAGGTATACGACTGTGTACAGTTGCGAGAAATATATCTAAATAAGGCACTGTTAATGAATACGAATCTAGTACCCTCTTGCCTTGACATAACCAACTTTTGTTCATTAATGGGACAAGTGTCCATGCATAAGTAAGTGTAAACAATTAAAACAAACAAGAGAAAACCTTTATCATTACTCCAAATCTACAGAGTAATCCAACTAAACATGCTATTCGTCCAGACAAATTCTCTGCTTGACTGCGAGTACTTTGCGTAATGGTGACTGTCACAAATCAAAAACCCACAATATTTAAACTTCACATGCTAATTGTGCAGATAGATTCTCTTATTTTTAAGCGGGTACAAAGTGTGTTAGCTTACATCCAGAATGAAACAATGCCTCCATACTTTTAATCATCATACTCAAATCCACCTAAATGCTTTATTAGAAATGGACAAAATTTAAACAATTCACTTGTACTTAGTTCGAACCCTCGCTACGACAGAACCCTATAGGTCTCCAGGGCATATGTGGTTATCATAATCAGTTTTTAGAACGTCTAGAAAGAAATTAGTGACTACAGATTCTTATCCAATTCAGCGCGCACTCGAATTTTTTGTGCACACATGGGCTGAAAGTACGTTATGGGATTAAACTGCGTTAAGTGTTTAAACGAGAAATCCGGAAAAATAATGTTCAAGTTGGAGAAGGGGGGGATTAGGAAATTACCTGATCTGAATGATCAAGGCGCGTTATCTGTCGAGGAAGGACAAAAATTGTAATCAGCATGGATATAGCAGGCCGATGTCAGATAAAACATTCTTTTCAACAAACTGCGTCGGAGAAGTCAGGAATTGATAAGGGAAAGAAACTCACCGGGAGACCGGTGATAATTCCGTCCCGGTCCTAATCGGGATGTTTACGTGGAGTGGGAGAACGGTATTGAGGGTACTCGGTTGCCGTTACGTCAAACAATAAGGATCGTGTGTACCAGTTCACACAGCGTCGGTGCTATTCGAGCTATGCGACAAAAAAAAAGACGGGAAAAATGAATGAGGTAAAAAATAATTTGGTAGGGAAATCTAGCGCGAAGCCAAAATCTTCCTGAAGAGGCCGTTACTGTGGCTTACCTGTAAGCCCGTGGGTTGAGCCGAATGCAGCTCCTGTTTCCGAGATGCGGGAACAAACACCACGTGGTTCCTGCCCCTAAAATAGGGTAGTTGAAAAGCGACTAGAACGCTCAGGTTGATTAATAGTTGGCCCATAATAGAAGAGTTACTACTTAAAAAATCAGAATCAACCAATATTTGCACAAAGTGCATGTGTCCAGGTGAGGGCCGCGACAATCCATAAAAAAGGACCGGGTGAATTTTAAAGCTAAAAATAGAGGCCCCATGAAAAATTGGCCAAGGGGAAGAAAATTTTTTTGCATATAGCAACGGAGAATATGAAATGAAGGGTGTAATTCCCAGTATACTGAGGACCCCACTACAGTCCCATGAGTACAATATTGATACAGCGTGCTGTCAATATTGTACCTGTGTGACAGTTTCACTATAATATTTTGATAGTCCCTACACTCTCTCACGTGGTGAGAAACTTGAGCCAGGTAAAACGGAGTGAAAACGGCTCTCCTTCGCAGCTAGCATGGAAAGGCTCCACGCTGTATCAATATTGTACTCATGGGACTGTGAAGATTCACAGCCACATGCTGTGATGAAACACGTGTAGGCTAAAGTGATACACACAGTGATTCTGAGGAAAGAACACTGTTGAACAATAAAATTCGTTTTTGAAATACTTATGCGTGTATGATCTATCCCATCGCTTTAACCATTTGACCGTTTAAAGTTTGAAATTCAATTTGATACACAAAGTGTGCTCTGGATTCTTGTCCAATTACATTAGAGAGGGGTTTCAGAACCTTTTCTCTCACAGAGGTTAAGGTTTTCCTCTGCCAAGAAGCACCTTATTCTATACCACGAGACTCTAATACTTACCGTGAGAAGCTGAGCGCCATATTCCTGAACACTTAAAAACCTTTTCTCTGACTTTATAAATTCTTGACTCAGGAAGGCAGCCACTACGGTTTTCAACCCAGCTACTACCAAATTCACAATGGATAGGGATAAGATCGCCTCCGAGATGTTTGAAAATCTCTCCAAAGGCACACATCCAACCACCACTAGGACAAGTGGAAATCAGCAAACGGGAACCAGCTTGAAACAAAAATTTCTCAAACTTGAACGACTTAAAAAAACTGAAAATTCGCGCTGGTGGGACGGCGCAACTTTGAAACAATATCTAAGGGTGCAAAGAATCCCGAGAGGTCTTCGATCACAGACCTTCCCGACTTTTGATGACCTCGACGACGACCTCCTGAATAAATGGGAGGATTCAGTAACCATGAACTCAACAAACTTAATGAGAATTTTAATAGAAAATGCAGATCGCAAAGTAACCAAATTACAGGCAGAAATTGTGGAACTAGAGAAGGAGATAGAAGCCCTTAATCTCAAGGATGCGACTGAGAAAAACTACAAGATTCTGGAAGACATCTTGACCAAACATCAAAATGATCTCAAAGACCGTAAGGCAAGACAGATACGAAGAGATGAAGCGGACTACCGTGAGGGAAGAGTGTTCACTTTTGCGAAGAAATATGACCAACAAATACGCAAACCAACTAACAGCCAACAAGCAACTAACAACCAACAAGCTGCCAAAACTGGAGCATCAAATATATCCTCAAGCAACACCTCCCTTAGCAGCGTTCCGGAAACTGAGAGCGAACCTGAGGATAATGCAACCGCCAATCAAGATCCGAGAATGACTCCGACAACCTCTGGAACCAGCAGTGGTTTTTCTCGGGAAGTCAGAACAATGAAAATTATCAACCGAACAAGAGTAAACCCAACACACGTAAAACCCGCAGAGGCCAGAGAGGAGGACAGAGAAGACTACAGAGAGAAACTGAGGTCGGGCACCAAGAAATGAAGAATTCACTTGGTCAGGATGTACAGGTGATTAACCTTTCATCCATGAACCTGGACAGGGACATGATCTCATTACTAAGCAAGGGTCTCAGTTTTAATCCTGTGGACCAAGGCGATCCATGTAGGATAAAGATTGATTTGTTCAAGTATATCAGAGGACTCAAACTTAAAAAATATTTCTGGGGCTCCCCAACTGAACATACAATTTCTGATGATGACCTAGAAGAGACTGCTACTAACCCTATCAGTATACAAGAGGTTCTAGCATCACACCTCTTATTGTCAATCACGGATTTTGATGATCCCCCAAATTCATTTAATGACCTATTAACAGACTTAGAACTGAAGACTGATGACACAATAGACAGTGGCCTAAAAAACAAATCCAAATGGACACCAACACTTCCTAGCGGCAACACCATTGACACCTTCTACAAACTCGTATTGGATGATATTAACAAGTACGAAAATAAAATCTCTAAACGTGGTCCTATGATTAATGACAATCTAACCAGGGAAGAGAGAATAGCACTAAGAACTCTAAGTGACAACCAGGACATTATCATTCGTGAAGCTGATAAAGGAGGCAACGTAGTTGTCATGAACAAAGTAGACTACAACACAGAAATCCTCTCTCAACTCTCAGACAATTCCTGTTATGAAGCCATTCCTAACAATCCCATGGGCCCAGTTACAATATTGATCAATAACCATCTAAGAGAATGGAAAGAGGCATGTCTGATCAATGATGCAGAATACATGTTTCTGAAAGTTACACGTCCTTCCTATCCATGGCTGTATACCCTGCCAAAGGTTCACAAAACCGCACCCTTTCCCCCTGGTAGACCAATTGTATCTGGGATCGGGGGTCCAACTGAGAGGCTTTCCCAGTATGTGGACAAATTCCTGAGTCCATTGGTAAAAAACCTGCCTTCCTATATTCAAGATTCGAAACATATCTTAAGCATCTTAACGGATATCATATGGCAACCTGGACTGATTATGGCAACCCTTGATGTGGTTTCGCTCTACACTTCCATTGAACCAGAACTTGGATTACAGGCGGTTACGAGAGCATTGAACACCAGACCAATTACTTTGCTTGAACACACTAAAATGCTGATAACGATGATGGATATCATTTTAAATCAGAATTTCTTTGTTTTTGACAAAAAATGGTATAGACAAATTAGAGGAGTAGCCATGGGCTCAAGGTTTTCTCCTTCCTTTGCCAACATATACATGGGTGCTCTGGAGGCTGACTTGATCTGGAGCATTAAGGGCAGTAAATGGATTGATAATATTGTTTATTGGGGTCGCTACATAGACGATTGCCTCTTAATCTGGTCAGGATCTGACACTACACTTGAAGAATTCTGCATATACCTAAATGACAATGAGATGAACATGCGCTTCAACACACACATTAGCTCTACGTGTATTTCTTTCTTGGATCTGGAATTATACATCAAGGATGGTACCCTACAAAGTAGATTATTCCGCAAGGAAACAGCATGCAACTCAATACTTCACAACAGAAGTTGTCATCATGATCATCAAAAAAACGGAATCCCTTATGGAGAATTCATACGAGCAAGGCGGAACTGTAGTGAAGATCAAGAATTTGTAACTTGCTTACAAGACATGCAGTCTAGGTTCTTCAATAGAGGCTATAATCCTCAAATCATTTCCAAAGCTGGCCAAAAAATCATAAAAACCAGCAGAGAATCAACATTGGTAGCCAGACGCCCAAAAACTGATATCAAACAACAACCAGTGAGACTTGTGACAGACTTTAATGAACTGAGTCCTGTAATACGAAAAAGTTTCCAGAAACATTGGGGTATCCTTAGTGCTGACAAAACATTGACTGAGGCGATAGGCAATCATCCTCAAATTACTTTCCGTAAAGGGAGAAATCTGAAGAATAGACTAAGTCCTACTGTGCCCAAAGCTACGAGAACTTGTGACTGGTTAACTCAAAAGTCTAAAGGTTTTTTTAAATGCGGCATGTGTCCGATGTGCAGGTGGGCCAAACATGGAACTAAGACATTTGAGGATCACAGATCCAAACAGTACACAATCAACACCAATATTAACTGTAACACAAAATTCACTGTATATATCATTGAATGCGCTTGTAAAAGCAGATATGTGGGAAGTACGATCAGGGCACTCAAGGAACGCATCAGAGAACATGCTAGAGCTTAAGCCACCAAAGACCCACGATATCCCATGGCCATACATATGGCCTCTTGTCCTGCACAAGGTGAGAATAAGACATTCACGTTCTACGGCATTGATGTGATACAGCCCTCTGTAAGAGGGGGAAACAGAGAACTTCGTCTTAGAAGGCTGGAAGCACTATGGATCATGCGTCTGGATTCCACTAACAGAGGCCAAAACACAGATGATGAACTACATTTCTTCCTAGGTTAGGAAGATTAAAATGCTATTGCTAACAGTGACCAGGTATCACCACTGTATATGAGGACAATATGCAGTGGTAAATGTAACAAGGAGTAATACACAAGTATTATGAATATTCAAAATTCACGAAGAATTTATACAGTCTTTATGAGAATTTTCAAACTGAATTTTTTGAATAACTATGTTTACAAAAATGTAGATTGAATTGCTAGAAATAATGTCACCAATTACACCCGCTAAAGGTTTTGGCTATTAATTTTCCCAAGACATTAAGTGTTATGTTTTCCTTCTCCTCCCGGTGGGGAGTTGCTTTTCCACTTTTTTCTGCCAATCACAAGGATAAGAATGCTAAAATCCTATAACATAGGGGAATGGATCACATTTCCATTGTATTTCTCGGGTCTTTTCAATAAACTCCAAAACATCTCCGTAAAGGATCCTACTTCCTATGGAGCCTTTCCATGCTAGCTGCGAAGGAGAGCCGTTTTCACTCCGTTTTACCTGGCTCAAGTTTCTCACCACGTGAGAGAGTGTAGGGACTATCAAAATATTATAGTGAAACTGTCACACAGGTACAATATTGACAGCACGCTGTATCAATATTGTACTCATGGGACTGTAGTGGGGTCCTCAGTATACTGGGAATTACACCCTTCATTTCATATTCTCCGTTGCTATATGCAAAAAAATTTTCTTCCCCTTGGCCAATTTTTCATGGGGCCTCTATTTTTAGCTTTAAAATTCACCCGGTCCTTTTTTATGGATTGTCGCGGCCCTCACCTGGACACATGCACTTTGTGCAAATATTGGTTGATTCTGATTTTTTAAGTAGTAACTCTTCTATTATGGGCCAACTATTAATCAACCTGAGCGTTCTAGTCGCTTTTCAACTACCCTATTTTAGGGGCGGGAACCACGTGGTGTTTGTTCCCGCATCTCGGAAACAGGAGCTGCATTCGGCTCAACCCACGGGCTTACAGGTAAGCCACAGTAACGGCCTCTTCAGGAAGATTTTGGCTTCGCGCTAGATTTCCCTACCAAATTATTTTTTACCTCATTCATTTTTCCCGTCTTTTTTTTTGTCGCATAGCTCGAATAGCACCGACGCTGTGTGAACTGGTACACACGATCCTTATTGTTTGACGTAACGGCAACCGAGTACCCTCGATACCGTTCTCCCACTCCACGTAAACATCCCGATTAGGACCGGGACGGAATTATCACCGGTCTCCCGGTGAGTTTCTTTCCCTTATCAATTCCTGACTTCTCCGACGCAGTTTGTTGAAAAGAATGTTTTATCTGACATCGGCCTGCTATATCCATGCTGATTACAATTTTTGTCCTTCCTCGACAGATAACGCGCCTTGATCATTCAGATCAGGTAATTTCCTAATCCCCCCCTTCTCCAACTTGAACATTATTTTTCCGGATTTCTCGTTTAAACAGTTAACGCAGTTTAATCCCATAACGTACTTTCAGCCCATGTGTGCACCAAAAATTCGAGTGCGCGCTGAATTGGATAAGAATCTGTAGTCACTAATTTCTTTCTAGACGTTCTAAAAACTGATTATGATAACCACATATGCCCTGGAGACCTATAGGGTTCTGTCGTAGCGAGGGTTCGAACTAAGTACAAGTGAATTGTTTAAATTTTGTCCATTTCTAATAAAGCATTTAGGTGGATTTGAGTATGATGATTAAAAGTATGGAGGCATTGTTTCATTCTGGATGTAAGCTAACACACTTTGTACCCGCTTAAAAATAAGAGAATCTATCTGCACAATTAGCATGTGAAGTTTAAATATTGTGGGTTTTTGATTTGTGACAGTCACCATTACGCAAAGTACTCGCAGTCAAGCAGAGAATTTGTCTGGACGAATAGCATGTTTAGTTGGATTACTCTGTAGATTTGGAGTAATGATAAAGGTTTTCTCTTGTTTGTTTTAATTGTTTACACTTACTTATGCATGGACACTTGTCCCATTAATGAACAAAAGTTGGTTATGTCAAGGCAAGAGGGTACTAGATTCGTATTCATTAACAGTGCCTTATTTAGATATATTTCTCGCAACTGTACACAGTCGTATACCTAATGTTTTTCCGTTGCCATATATAGATTTGAAATGTTGAACCCATTTTTGAATCACTCACTAGATACTTGATTTAATTGTATGCCCTTTTGAGGCTTGGAACAGTTCAAATGAAAGTCTAGGGTCTAGACCACCGAATGGACAATACTTAATCGTGTAAAGTCACCTCACACCACAATTTTATATGCTTAGGTTTAACTCATGAATCTATCGCCTGTCATAAGTTATATCAACCTCTCTTAAGGCCGTATGTCACTACACACAACCTATCACACGCGCCAATAATATTGACCCGTTAGAAATAACTGTTCGTGAGTTTTCTAACCATAAGTCACCTTCTGTCTCCTTTTTCCCATCCCCATCTCTTTTGGTTTCCACTTCACTGGTGTCCCCACCCTCTACACATATTATCTGTACGTTTTGATTTTCTTCTTTTTGTTTTTTATGTTTTTCTTTTATACATCCTTTTCAGCCCTGAAGATTCACAGCCACATGCTGTGATGAAACACGTGTAGGCTAAAGTGATACACACAGTGATTCTGAGGAAAGAACACTGTTGAACAATAAAATTCGTTTTTGAAATACTTATGCGTGTATGATCTATCCCATCGCTTTAACCATTTGACCGTTTAAAGTTTGAAATTCAATTTGATACACAAAGTGTGCTCTGGATTCTTGTCCAATTACATTAGAGAGGGGTTTCAGAACCTTTTCTCTCACAGAGGTTAAGGTTTTCCTCTGCCAAGAAGCACCTTATTCTATACCACGAGACTCTAATACTTACCGTGAGAAGCTGAGCGCCATATTCCTGAACACTTAAAAACCTTTTCTCTGACTTTATAACTTTAAACAACCCTTGCCAGCAATGGATTGCAATTCACTACTTGAGGAATAAAACATGAAAGATACGAACTGTCTGTGTTGAAGAAATCATCAAAAATGAATTAACAGCTTTACTTATCACCTTTTAAAAGAAGAAAGCAATTTCAAGCATTTTTGCCATGAAGTAGGAATTCCTATTCCCTACCTGTAGAGTACGACCTACTCTACCACTTTGATGAATTTAAACATCCCCTTGAAATGCTGCAACTCGATTCTTCTGTACAGGATAGCTGAAAATGGAGCAAGCTGGAAACTGCCACGCCCCCTGCAACGAACACCGAAAGCCTCCGATGAAGTCCTAATCCAAAACACTGGAGCTGTGAGAAACAGGAAAGGGAGCAGGAAGAAACCACAGCCACACCCTAGGAATCGTCCAGAATAGTGAGCACAGGAGACAGGGCGCGGTCGCGTAAGTCAGCGTGCTTCCGGCGCTTACGCATGCGACTAGTCTACTAATCCTCACGCATTAGGCGTGAGCATGCCGAACCTCACGCATTAGGCGTGAGCATGCCAAACCTCACGCATTAGGCGGAACAGCAGCAGACAGCAGCTAAAGGGGTGGCGAACTGCGCAGACCTACTAACATGGATGCAAATGAGAGGCACAAGCAGGTTTAAAGCACATCAACCACCAACGCCCTCCCAAGGAAGATCGATGCACTTTGCCACATGGGTAACCCCGAATGCTGAGTGGGGCGGGCCCTAGACCACAAGCCACCCTAGCCCTGACATGCCCGCCGCACCTACATGTTCGCAATTGCGAACTTACACCGCACGCCGCAAAATTGTATCACCAAGAAAAAAAAATCCGCTGCGTGCGAATTTGCAGATTTTCAGTAAATTCGCGAGCGTTCGCGGATTGCGAATTTACCGAAAATCCGCAAAATCCGCAAGCGGAACGGATTTTCCGCCCATGCTTAGTCATGTCCCTTGAAGGCTGCCTCATGAGAGGGTCCCGCTTAGTGGTTCCAGGAACCTTACAACATTGAGTGGTTGAACTTGCCCATCTCTCACATCAAGGGGTTGTCAAGACAAGGTCTTGTTTCCCAAATTGGACACCCTAGTGGAGCAGACTGTTTGCCGGTGCTCCCTGTGCCAAGCTGCAGGCCCGCAGATCCACCAGAACCCATCATTACTGAAACCATCCCGCCATAGCCATGGCAAAGAGCCAGCACTGATTTTGGCAGTCTCCCGAATGGTTGACACATGCTAGTGGTCATCGATGAATTCTCAAAGTATCCCGAAGTTGAAGTCATTAGGTCCACCACCGCCAGTCAGACTATACCTCATCTGGAGAAATTCATGGCCACTCATGGACTCCTTAAGGAACTACACACTGATAATGCCCTTGATTTTAGAGTCAAGAATTTGCTGAATATTTTCAAGCCTGAGGTGTTCAACATAGGAAAATTACACCCAGGTGGTCGCAAGCGAATGGAGAAGTAGAGCGCTTCATAAAGTAGACAGGATTGCATTGGCCAATGGCCAGAACACGGATTGCGACCTTTTCAGTGAGTAGAATGCTACTCCGGAAGCCATAATGGGATGGTAGGGAATTAGTATGGGGAAATATGAAAGTAATTTGAGTGGTGGCTATATTAATCAGTTATTTGGATTCAGAAGGATTGTGGAGGGATAGAAGAGAGAAAAGATTTGCATTTATATAACACTTGCTGCCCCTCATTGGGTGTTGAAGTGCTTTTTCGGCGAGTAGCACGCTACTTCGAACCCAATAAGGATTAGTTGTGAATTAGTATGGTGAAATATGAAAGTAATTTGAGTGCTGGGTATGTAAATTAGTTATTTGGATTGAAAAGGATAAAAGAGGAATAGAAGAGGGAAAAAGGTTTGCTTTTATATAGTGCTTGTGTTGCAGGGATTCTGCACATACACAGAACTATGAGCAGGAAAATGGGACCTTTGTGTATAGGGGCTATGCTTTCTGACCGCCTTAGTACCCACAAGCCCAGGACTGACAAGCTATAGTGACTCACTCGTTCTCCTACCCAAACATGGAGAAGCAAATGTTTAGACAACCCAGAACACAACACTTCCTGATCTCCCAGGAATCGTGGTGACAAGAAACACCTTTTCGCGCACACTCTCGCACCTGTCCACCATAAGGTATGAGGGAGACATGAATATAGTTCTAAATGTTTATTTTAACTAACGTGCTCTAACATGCAGTATACGTGCCACAACAAGCAGAAAAAGAGTTAGCATTGCAGCCAGTCCACACATTCTGAAGGGAGATGTCATTATAAAGAACATAGAAAAAGGACTATAGTGCCTAACCTCCCTCCCCTTGCATTGAATTTTTACTATTATATAATAGAAGATCTCTGGGTTTGGTCAGCAGACCCCATATCTTAGAGCATAGATGTTTTTTCTACATCAAAGCTGATTATTGCTCTTCTCCCTGGAAAGGTCCCTCTTCAAGTGCCTCGCACCTAAAACCTGTACCTCATAATATCAAAGCACAAGTCTCCAGCCGCAGTGGTATGTTTTGTCTAGGGCTAGGGCCTGACCGAAACAGAATACCAAGGGGCATTGTTTATCGACCTTGCTCGCAACTTTCAGACTAAACTCCAGGAACAGGAAAATGCAAAAATAAGAGGTATGTAGTAAAGTGCGCAAATGCAGCATCATGGTTGCATGAGCCATGCTAACTTAGTGATGTCGACAAAGTGACTTTCGGCTGTGTGACACTAAGGGTGGGCGTCAAATTCCGATCCGCTCGCAGAAATTGCTATTTTTTGACATTTTCGCGTTCTGCGGAGAGCACGAAAATGGCAAGATTTCCGCGATCCGCAGCTTAGTGGGGATTTTTTCCATGCTTGCGCTTTGAAAATACGTTCTCGCGTGCACAATCGCCTTACTGGGATCCCCGCATTCGCCAACGAGTTTTCCGATCCGTTCGTGTGCTCCATGAGATGATGGTAGCCGGGCGCGCTATCTCGCGACCGCAATCATGTCATTCGTCTTGCCATCAGACACCGCGAGAGTATGAGAGCTCGAACAGGTCATTTTCCACTGCGAGCGAGAGCATGAGGACGCGAACACGTCAATATCCAATGTGACAGAGAGCGTGAGAATGCGAATACGTCATTTTGGACTCGCCACCGACATCCGGCGGAAGTGTGATGAAGCTCGAGAACTCGAACACGTAACATTTTCAATGTGGAGAAGAATATTATCTCTAGGGGCATAAAAACAACTGTAAATGATGATTTGGATGAAAAAAACACTCCTCAGATTGACATTTGGCTCTCCTTTTTTGTGCAAGGAGTCCTTTTTTAAAATAGGGGAGAGGGAGGAAGTGCCACAGAATCTCCAACTTCATGTTTCTGTGCAGCAGCCTCCTCCCGGTACTTTGTCCTTCTCCTGTTCATTCTGCCTTTAGATTTTGAGCTAGAAGGATCACTCTTTGTGTATGCTGCATCATTATCATGGGATTTGAGGACTTTTGAATTTGATATTTTACAAGTAAGTTGGTGTTGTGTCTGTTTGATTGGGGGCATTGCAGTTGCTGCAACTGCAATTTTAGTACTTATTATCATTCCTTTTAAAAAAAAAATTGTTGTGGGTAGTAGTCAGTAGGCCTCGAGCTGGTCATGGGTGGGTGCATGATGAAGCAACTGTTCCTTTGGTGTGTGTTGTATGTATTTCAAGCATCATTTAGGGCATGGATGGCATTGAATTGAGTTGGAAAATGTGTTTGGGGGGGTATTTATGTTGTTGGGTGTCTTAAAGAAATTCCTTTGTTGTGTGTGTCTGGTGTGTTGGTGTGCATGAACCCTGCAGACCTTTTTTTGGCCTGTGTATTTTTGTTTTTGCATTTCATTGCATTAAAAAGGCAAAGCAATGTGCTTTAGCATGCATCCTATTCGTGGCTTTTTTAGGCCTTTTGTCAGTTCATTATGTTTCCCAGGCCTCCTGCTTGTTGCTTGTGATTTGTGAGTGTCCATGTGGCTGGTGGCCTTTTGTGGTGGGAGTTATTAGTGTGCCGCTTTTGCACATAGGCCTGCATGCTATTCCTTTGTGGCCTAGGCTTCTAGTTGAGGGCCTGGCCATGAGGCTGGCGGCCATTTTGAAGGCTGGCAGTGTACTTTTTGCAATAGGCCTGCATTGTCTGTCTTCCATTTCTTGTAGTTGGGTGGGCCTGGCCATGTGGCTGGTGGCCATTTTGAAGCCTAGGCCTACAAGCTTGTGTGGCCTTGTCAGCCAACAGGCCTGCTTTCATCCAGTAGACTCAGAGCAGATAGCCACAGGTGCATTAAACAAGTGTTTCTGTGTGGTCTGTTGAACTTAAACATCATTTAGGGCATGGATGGCATTGGTTTGAGTTGGAAAGTGTGTTTTGGGGGGGTATTTCTGTTTTTGGGTGAAATGCCTTTGTTGTGTGTGTCTGGTGTATTGGTGTGCATGTACCCTGCAGACCTTTTTTTGGGCTTGTGTATTTTCGTTTTTGCATTTTATTGCATTAAAAAGGCAACACAGTGTGCTTTAGCATACATCCTTTGCCTGGCTTTGATAGGCCTTTTGTCAGTACATTGTGTTTCCCAGGCCTCCTGCTTGTTGCTTGTTATTTGTGAGTGCCCATGTGGCTGGTGGCTTTTTGTGGTGGGAGTCATTTAGTGTGCTGCTTTTGCCATATTATAGGCCTGCAGGTTTTTTCTATTGGCTTACTGCTTCCAACCATCCATCCCCTTTGCCAGCAGCAGCTCCCTGAATGATGTGATGCTCAAATAATTTAATGCCAAACAAGGTCTACCCCACTTCCATTACATTTGTATTTTGGTTGTTGTTCTTATTCTCTTTCCTATCCTTCCTGAGAGTGTAGTGTGTATACAGTAGTATACAATAGCCCTTGTTGACAAAGTCTCAGAAATGGCTAGACTATATCTTTTATTTGTTTGTTTTGTTTGTTTGTACTAGTACAGTAGTAATTGAACCACAACAATGAATTCAACATTTCACTGATGTTCTTCTCCTAGGTTATTTGCTTTTAGTTGCACAAAAAGACTGAGGAAGAGGTGTCATCATCATCATCATCACCCGTTGTACTGCCAGACAGAAGTCCTGCTGCGCACCACATCACATCCACGTGTGACCAGAGACATCTCTGCAATTTGTGCACCTGCGTCCTGCCTGACATCTGAAGTAGATGGCCCCAAAGAAAGGTACCAGGTCCTCCAGTACCAAGAAAGTTGTTGGTGAGAAGGAGGAACAGAAAAAGGAAGTGCCACTTACCACAACTGGAATGCCGGCCAATGTGTTTTTGGGACCAAAAGAATTACCCCTGAAACAGCATTGTCCGGGAACCAAGCTGGGGGCAGCACCTCAGCACCAGCGGGACAACCCCACCAACCGATTCTCAAGCCCTTGAGTGACGCAGAGGTAGCCAGTCTACTAACGAGCAGCGATATTGAAATGTCATTATCGCAAAGTAGTACGCAATCAACGCAGGTGGAAACTCAGCAGATAAGTGTGCAGCAGCAGCCGCAAGAACAGCAGCAGCCGCAATAACAGCCCACAATAGTAGTTGTTGCTCCTGAAGTAGGGGCATTTCAGGAAATTGAGCTTCCTGCAGAAAAAGTGGAGCAAACCACTTTTTAAAAAGATCTATTGTCTTCCAGACCACCAGCAAGGAAAAGGAGGGTTAGTCCATCATCTTCTTCTTCAAGCCCCACTTCTGATGACCGTGCTGCCACTTGGAAGCCACCAGCTCAGTCTCAAAGTGAAGCACGCCACAAGACAAGGCTAGTGAAAAGGAAGGTTCCAGAAAGACTTAGAGTTATAGAGGTAGATGTACAAGAGGGGGATGATGATGACGAGCCAGTCATCACGAACATCGCCTCCGCCCCAAAGGGGATGAAGAACAACTTTATTACCCTATCCAAAAGACTGCTGAGCGGGATGTAGCACGGACACCACCAACACAGGTTACACCACCACGACCTCCAGCTTCCATATTTGCAAAGGCCCGGCAGGGACCTACATCCAGCTCAACCACCATCTCAGTAGTTAGTGGTAGAAGTCACAGTGTAGCTGCACATGGTCACATTCCAAACACACCCTCTAGTTTATCTGGTATTGAAAGTGGCACATCCAGCAGCACCAGAAAGTTCTCCTCCCCAGTTTGGGACTTCTTTTCAGTTAGCAGTAAGGAGGAGAACATTGCTATAGGCTCAATTTGTCGACATGCTGTTCGGCTGGGTAAGCTTGGTACAAGCTCTGGTACCGGAGGCCAAACAAGTCATCTTAAAATACACCACACTATCGTGTGGGAGGCTCCGCTACTTCGCTTAGAACAAAGTAAAACTCAGCCCATTGATGTTGGGCAATCAGGGGATGCTATTATCGTGAAGGAAGGTGAACAAGAGGGAGGCATTTCTAGCCCTTTCCCCTGTAGTGTAGTGGTACCGCCCACATCCTCCTCAGCAACATCTCAGTGACACCGCAGTAAGAGCCATACTCAGAGTCATGCTCAGACACCAAGGTGACGAGTACTGCAATGAAACAAAGTGAGTCGTTGAGCCTCAGTGGGTTAAAGAAAACAACAGAACCACACAGGAAAGTAATCCAGCCTACCATTGAGGGCATGCTTAGGTTGGAGGGGCAGTACCAACGCAACCCCCCAATGGCACAGTTGTACAATGCTAAGCTGGCTAAAATGTTAGCGCTGGACCTTCTCCCTTTTTCATTTGTGGAAGGGGTGGGTTTCCTTGAATATATGTCAGCCATCTGCCCTAAATGGAAGGTTCCCATCCGGTCCTATTTCGCAAGAATTGCTGTTCCGGCACTACATGATGTGCTGGAATTGGTCAGACAAGCTTTGCAGCAGAGTGCTGTTCACAATATCCACCTGACAACAGACATGTGGACCAGTTGCCAAGCCACTGATTACAGGTGCATCACTGCACACTGGGTCTCTTTCGAGGGGGGTAGAGATAAGCTAACTGAAGAAGGTGCTGTTGACACAGCTGAGATTTTTAAAGCTACTCGGAAACATGTAACTGTAGCCATGTTTGCCATGGAGAAATCTCATACTGCTGTAAACATTTTGGAAGAGTTTCGCAGCAAGGTTTTCGAATGGCTGCACCCAAGAGGGCGTTTTCTCCACAGATAAGGACAATAATGCACTTAAGGCCTTGGAGCTTGGTTTCTATTTCAGGGTTCCGTGTTTGACGCACTGCATTAACATTATAGTTCAAGACTTTCTGAAAAAAGAAGCCATAGTCAGCAACTTACTGACCACCGGCCGAAGAATATGCACTCATTTCAGCCAATCTTTTACAGCTCGGAAGCAGCTGAGGATCATTCAACGTGACTATAGAATGTCAGTCAAAGCACTCACCCAGGAGGGCAACACGTTGGAACTCAACTTATTACATGCTTGACCGTCTGTTTGAGCAGTACAGGCCACTCAATGAATATGTCATGTGAAAAGGGCATGCTACTGTGAAAGGCATGACCATTTAGATGGACCAATGGTACCTAGTTAAATGCCTGACTGAGATGCTTCTTCCTTTTGAGGTCTTCACACGTGAAGTCAGCAAGGAGGACTGTACTATGGGCTTAGCTATCCCATTATTACAAATGCTAGAGCATCAGCTGAAGGCGGTGACTGAATCATACAAAGGTGTAGAAGAAAAAAAAGAAGCCTATGAGTTGGTGAAGAGCTTAGCCCGTCCCTTAGCTGACAATACAAAGGGGCAACATAAGATTTTGTCACAAGAACATTAAATTTGTGCCAAAATTCTGGCTCCAAGCGCAAAATTGACACTCAAGACATTAATTCCTTTTTCAGGGATGGATGTTGCCCGCTACAAAACTTGGATAGCTGAGTCAGCGAGTAAGTTGGAAAATGAACGTCTGCTAATTAAAAGCCCGCTACATCAACCCACAGCAAGTACTGCAGCAGGGCATCCGGCAGCAAGTGCAACTTTGGTGGCTGAGGGCAGTGCGTTTGGCTCAGAACACTCACCATTACTATCGACAACAGCAATAACTGGATCATTAGGCCAAGTAACAACGTTACAGGATTGATATTTACATTTAGGCATTGGTAAAACCAGTGCTGATGCAAAGAGAAAAGAGCCCGGAAAAAGTTTAGTACTTCTGAACATTGCATGGATGGTCCAGGCCTTTCTGGACCACCCAACAGAGATGTACATTGATCAAAACCCATTGCAGCATTGGTATGGGAAAAGGGCCCAATGGCCACTGCTCAGCAGGCTGGCAATAAGCTATCTGGCTTGCCCTGTCCCAAGTGTCTCTTCTGAACGTGTTATCAGTGCTGCTGGTTCCATTGTAACAGTGAAAAGGACCAGTCTCTAGCCCAAAAACGTGGAGAGGTTAACAATGATCAAAATGAATCTGCACTTCATACCACCGAATTACACAATACAAGAATCAAGGGAGGAAGATAAGACAGTGGCTCAGGTGACAGAAATGGTGTGTTAAATGATGATTACCTACTTCTGGTTGAACCCCCAGAGTTTGAGGACAAGCTATACTTCCGTGACAATTAGTCTTGCACTTACTGTCTTCCTCCCTGATTTTTCTTTATTTGTCTGTCTGTCTTTCCGGTTACAAACTTTGAATCACAACAAACCCATCCCCACCGTCTTCTACTCTTTTTATTTCAATATACTTCCAGCTGTCTGCATTTCACAATACAGTCCTCTGTATCCTGCTCCTCCATCTTCCTGATACGCCCTAAATCCATTGCCCTCAAGACAGATGATGATTCGATGATGCAAAATAGAAGAAAACATAAAATCTTTCCTAGTCCCTCCAAAAGAAGTCACTGCTTTCAGGAGCCAGATTATCATAACACCACCGAGAAGATAGGGTCCAAGGGATATTTTAAGACCTGCCCAAGTGTGTATCCCCAAACATCTAACAACAATACTTATAGAAAACCGGGGGTCTAGCAAAGCCAAATTAATGGACTATAGAACGGGCATGACGGTTATCAAATCAGTCAAGGATACAAAATTCCTATAAAGCCTGTAGAGCAAGACATAACAGTGAACATAAATCAGAGCTGCAAGTGATTGTTGGCGAGACTCAAAAGAAATATCTATGTGGTCAATTGATTCCCATCAAATGTCATGCGATGATCAATAATCTCATTTGGTCATTTGGTCATCCAGAGTCTTGGGGTGGTTTGTCTCTTGATCATTGAGACCATTTCCACACCCAATCTGTAAATATTCAATGGGTCAATCCCACAATCACTGTGCTGACCATGAGAGAAATAGAATAATATTGGAACCAGTGCAGTGCAAAAAAGGAAAAGAGTGGTGAATAAAATAGAGTGAAGAGACAAAAAAAGAGGCTTTTATTTGAAATATTGTCTCTTCCCCCAACTAAAACCAAGAACAGTACAAAAAGGCAGTACCAAACAAATAATTTACTGCCAGAAGGGGTCGACATGTTTTAGCCAGTAGGGAAAGAGGTCCCACAGCTTTCTTCAGGGCCTCTGTTCTACAAAATATTGCTACAGCAAGTGTAAATACAAAAAGAGTAAACTAATAGATAATGTAAAGGATATGGATGGACATCTTAGTCTGTATTCATATTCCTCCGTATCAAACGGTGTGTTTCACATCCAGATTGACCGGGGACTAGACCTCACCTCTCCTGGACCCAGATCAGGAAGATGGAGGCCCCACTCTGTCCGTCGTTGCCCGACACCAAGACCTGAGTCAAGGGGAGGCCTCGGTCAATCTGGATGTGAGACACACCGTTTGATCCTGCTAATCCCCTCCACTGAACAGTGGGTCTTATGATTCCTAAAAGGAACGAGGATAGCACAGATCAGGAACCTGAAATCGTTCTGGTGTATTAAGTTTAGATGGGTCACACAAATCATATCTACGTTCAGAAGAATCAGGTGACAGTGAAACTGTACGAAACCCCTGCTTCTGCTGTTGCTGCTTCTTATTTTTATTCCAAGTCTTCTAAGGGAAGACCTGAAGCCCCTCCTTCTCTTACGGGTGTCTATTTTGTAGCTGATTAAAATGTTTAATACTTAAATTATTGCCCCCCAAGGATTTATATACTTTATCAATAATCTTCAACAATTCCCATTGTTTATCCATGTCAGCTACTGCATCCAGGCACTAACCCACCTGCAAACTAACAGCTTCCCCCTTTACATTTGCAAGTATCACATCAGAGGCTATGGGAAATGCCCCAACTAGCCTAATTCCTAACTACAGTTCTGCCTCCGCTCCATGTTCTTCTTGAACCTTCTTACGAACTGTCGGAAGCACAGTCATGGAAGGGGTGCCAAAGCATAGAGAATAAACCACAGCAAACACCTTATCTCAAGTGGTGCAATCTGCGAAATTGGGAATTAGGCCTTTTGTTAAACTCATGGTCAGTATCCTGTATTTGTCCAAATGTTTCGGCTAACCAAAAAGGGAATCCATCCCTATTCTGAGGTTGATTTCCCATCACAGAATTAATCATGATAGGACTTTTAACCATGCCACCATATCATAGTGGCTGAGAGGGACCACCTGGAGCGGCTGGTACATTATGAGTAAGATATTGTATGGCACATCTATGTATAAAATTAAATTTGTGTGTAATATTCATAGCTCTGCAAGCGTAACAGCCTGATAATTTGGATGTAGAGTAAAGCCCACCAAAACGGGCCAGATGTCCCGTCCACCGACAATGGGCCAAGACGAACCACTGAAACACGGTGAGGTAGGGGGCCATCAAAGCATATGTTGTGCTGCCAAGTTGAAAACTGAACTTCAAGCAAATTACATGGACAATAAACTTGTGGTACCGCCCCATGTTCCTATTCATGAAAAAATATATCGTTCCCATCAACCGCAGGAAACTTAACCTAGGAGTAAACAACCTCGAAGCAGTAAGCAACATCTGCCTCTTCGACAAATATAAAATACGCTCCTGCAACTGGGACTCCATTTAGGGACAAATGCTCAGTAACCGCAGCGCAGTTAGGTGCTGCAATGTTAATTGCCATTACATATACTGTAAGTTAAATGTCAGCGCAATACCGGGTTAAGAATAAACTAAACTTTTTAGAATTCAAGCTTGAAAAACCTTTAAAAATCCCAATATAGGAGGCTAATTCCCTCACACCTAAGACATCCTTGCAACTGATGAGAGGGTATCGTAGACAAGTACAAGTGTTACTCAGGGAGTCTTGTTAATAAGTATCAGACCAAACGTTGGTTGCGTCATGTTGCAGGGATTCTGTACATATACATCGCTAAGTCCTATGCTATTTAATATCTACGTAGCGGACTTGGCGAGGGTAATAAAGGCCTATGGGGTTCGGCTCACATCTTACGCAGATGATACCCAGCTGGTCCTGGCTATCCACAAGGACGGCCTTGCTGTGGCAGCTAATTTCCAGAGAGCCATGCTTGAGGTCAGTACTTGGATGACCTCAAATTGTCTTAGGCTCAACTCGGATAAAACCGAGATTATGACCTTTGGAAAACTCTCCCCTGAATGGTCTCCCAGTTGGTGGCCGGAAAAGCTTGGCCACCCACCTGTCCCAGTGGACAAAGCCAGAAACTTGGGAGTGATATTTGATAGCAAGTTGGCTTTTGACCTGCATACCAACAAGGTCATTTCATCATCTTTCTTTATTCTGAAAAAAATAAGGAAACTACTGCCTTATCTTCCTCCCTCAGCTGGGAAGACTTTGGTTTCTACCTTAGTCTTCTCAAAAATAGATTATGGCAACGCTCTCTTTCTTCATACTCAGAAGCGTGTCATAACTAAGCTGCAATCCATTCAGAATGCGGCTGCCAGGATTCTCTTAAACATTCCTCGCCGCAAATCCACTACTCATGGCATTCGTCAGCTCCACTGGCTGAGAGTTGAGAGCCGTATAAAATTTAAGGCCCTCTGTATTGCATATAAGGCAGTACATGGCATAGGACCTAGGTTCCTGACTGAAGCCTTTCAGCTTTATGTCCCTAGAAGGCAATTAAGATCGGCTAACATCAGTCTCCTCCCTGTGCCACGCACAAGAACGGTCACTTGGGGAGACAGGCGTTTTCTTGTAGCCGTACCAAAACTTTGGAATCTTTTGCCACTTGCCATCAAAACTGCACCGAATCTGATGAGTTTCCGCAGGCTCTTAAAGACATGGTTGTTTAACCAGTAAGAGGTTAACTGAATCTAGTAGTTCCACAGCGCCGAGACACCTCAGGGTATTTGTTGCGCTATAAAAGTCGCGTAAATAAATAAATAAATAAATAAATACAGAACTAAGCGCAGGATAATGGTGTATAGGGGCTTTGTCTTCCTACCGCCTTAGTACCCAGGAGCCCAGGACCAACTAGCTATAGTGTCTCACTCACTCTCCTACCCAAACACAGAGAAGCAAATGATTAGACAACCCAGAACACAACACTCCCTGATCTCTCAGAAATCGTGGCGACAAGACACACCTTTTTGATCACACTCTCGCACCTGTCCACAATAAGAACTGACTGAGACACAAATATAGTCTTAAATGTTTTCTTTACTAACGTGCTCTAACATGCAGTATATATGCCACAACAAGCAGAAAAATGCCTAATAGAAATACAGTTAGCATTGCAGCCAATCCATACATTATGAAGGGAGATGTCATAATATAAAGACTATATAGAGAGGATTATAGTGCGTAACCTCCCTCACCTCGGATAAAATTTGTATTATTTTATAATAGAAGATCTCTGGGTTTTGTCAGCAGACCCCATACCTTAGAGCATAGATGGTATTTCTACATCAAAGGTGGCTATTGCTCTTCTCCATGTAACGGTCCCTCTCCAAGTGTCTCTCACCTAAAACCTGTACCCGGTAATATCAAAGCATGAGTCTCCAGCTGCAGCTGCAGTGGTATGTTTTGTCTAGGGGCTAGGGCCTGACCAGAACAGATTAACAAGGGGCATTGTTGATCGACCTTGCTCACAACGTTCAAACTAAACTCCAGGAACAGGCAGAGAATGAATACAGCAGACAGTTCTCATGTGAAAGGCATGAACAGAATCGTGCAAAAATAAAATTATGTAGTAATGTGCGCAAAAGCAACATCATGGCTGCAGAGCCATGCTAACTTAATAATGTCAACAATGTCCCTATCAGCTGCGTGACACTTGATAGCCCTGAAGGGGTATTAAAGCATTTTTTTGGGTGAGTAGCATGGTACTCCGGATCTCATAAAGGAGTAGTGGTGAATTAGTATAGTGAAGTATGAAATTCATTTGAGATGTGAGCATGGTAGTCTGTTATTTGGATTGAAAAGGATACTGGAGGGATAAAAGAGGGAAGGATTTAGACATTTGTGTTTTGTTTCGGAGTTCAAAGCAGTGGGAGGAGGCTTGGAATGAGTAAAAGGGTTGTGTATGGGGAAGAGTCAGAGGGAAGGGCTTAGAAAGGCTTGTTTTGAGGAATTTAAATATTAAATGAGGTATGAGATGATGAAAGGAGAGGTAGAGTGGGGAGGAGTTTAGAGAGGTTTTTTGGGGGGATCATATTAGTGGTATGGGCTTTGGGATGAAAGGGAGACTGGAGGTAGAGGATATACTGATAGAGTTATAGGGTAAGACATAGGGTAGTGCATTGGAAAAAGTTGTAGAAAGAGGTCTGAGGTGAGTCCGAAAGTGAGCTAGACAATATATAGAGAGAGGTACAGGGTGAGAAATAGGGTAGTGCCTTGGATATGCTGAATTTGAAGAAAAGTAATAAATATATAGATCCATAAGTACACAGAAGATATATAGATGCATAAAGGAAGTAAGTATATGTAGATTTAAGATGCATTAAATAATCTCTGGCCTTTAAGTGTTGTTGTACTTAAAATTTATTTTATTTATTTGTTTATATATCTTTTATTTTGTAATTAAAAAGTGAAGCAATTGTAGATAAATAGTTATGATAAAAGGTTTACTCATTTTTGCAGTCTCTTATATACATCTTAACAACATACAATAATGTAACTATCAATATTATGTACATTTGTTTCACAGAACGAATACATTCCTATTTATATATAAATATATATATTTTAAACATAATTATTCTACACGTTTATGCAAAGCAATACCCATTTATAGGCACATATTTATAGTACAAATAAGTGTTTATTTACAGAGAGATATGCTGCATATTTCTGTTTGCGTATGGTGCTTATGTGGGAAGAGCCAAGTCTTGAGTTGTTTTCTGAAGATAAGGTGGATATCCGTGGATCCTATTTTGGGGTTCATAGTTTAGCTGCTTGAACAGAGAAGAATGTGCCACCCATAGTTGTTTTCTTGTATCTTGGAATTTTGAGGCGAAGTGCCAATCTAGAGTGGAGGTTCCTATGATGAATGTGTTTGGTAATTTTATTCCTGATGAAGAGTGGTCCCGTTCCATGTATCGCTTTGTGGGTGATACAAAACAGCTTGAAACTGGATCTTCTGGCAACAAGTAACCAATGCAGGTCTTTCAAGGCAGGGGATGTGGTCTTGTGTTTTTATTGGTAAGAGTAGTCTGGCAGCTTAGTTCTGAATCCAGTGCAGTCTTTTCATGGTCATTAACGGTGATCCGTGGTAGAGGCTATTGCCGTAATCGTGTTTGGACAGAACCAAGGAGAGAGTACCTTGGACCTTGTGTGGAAATCTGAAATGGGGAGGATTCATCTCAGAGTTTTTATAGTAACAAAGCTTGATCTTGCAAGTTTGTCCACTTGGGCATTCATTGGTAGCTTGTAGTCCATGGTCATTCTGAGGTTTCTTACTTCCTTCAGTACTTTAGGCGTAGTTCCCAGATTATCACGGCAGGCGACGAGCGGGTCATAATGTTTCCAATTGCCACACATGAGTATTTCTGTCCTGGAAGCATTCAATTTGAGATGGCTTCACATCATCCATTGATCTACTGCTCTGATACAACAGGAAATTGGCGAGTTTCCAATGTATTTGGGGCATTCCAGTTGAAGGAGTATTTGCGTGTCATCTGCATAGATGAAATCCTCATTCTACAACTCAGTCTAGTCCATGAATCGCACTGTGGGTGATGTAATTCCTTACATGGAGAGACCATCAGCTGTACAGCAATGACTTGCAGAGAATCTACAGAATCGCCGGAGGTGAAATTAACACATGTCCCAAACTCGCTGAGCAAAACACAATTCCATCAATGTGGGAGAGAAGGTGCTGGTAAAGAATAGACACTCCCCGGAAAATTCACGCTACCTTTTGAGCCTAATCCGTGGAAGGTGCAAATAGTGAAAGAAACCATGATCACTGTAGAGCCAGCTGGAGAGACTATCACCAGGAATGTCTAATTTTTCAAATGTTATTCAGCTCCTGTGGACAAATCTGTGATGGATCCGAATGCACCGAGGGAAGTGGAGGTATAATCTAGTGAATATGTGCCACAATTTGAACATCCTGCACCACTTGAGTCCCCAGGGGCGGTGCCCTCATTCCCCGAAGCAGAAAGACGCTGTCTCCCACAACTGTGCTCGGAAGTGCTGTCTGTTCTCGGCCTGTCATCACTGCCAGACCTGCCAGATAAGGCGAGGGAAAATGCCAGTCAGCAAGGAATGGTGAGGTATCATCTTCGACCCCACCCAATAAGATCCTCTTGTTTGCAGGACTTTATGTTGCACTGAATTCTGACCCTGTTTTTCTGTTGTTCCCTTGTGTACACTTTGACACTGTGATCATTGATTATCCTCTCTCTCTCTCTCTCTCTCTCTCTCTCTCTCTCTCTCTCTCTCTCTCACTCTCTCTCTCTCTCACTCTTTCTTCTTCTCTATCTCCTATTGTTTTTGTTTGAGGTAAAGGAGAAATGTTATGTTTGCGTTCATGGGATAGCCAACTGTTTCAACTCTAAGAAGGGGTATTCTCAAAGTTATCCCTCCCTGTCAAGTCCCGATTGTTAGAACCGTGATTTAGAGACATTAAGAAATACATGGGCTTGGCGGTGTGACCTCTGGGTCAGGTATACCACCTGTACAAGTCCTTAGTTTTTTTTCCCAATTCATGAAGCGACTCACAATGCCTTACTAAGCAGTGCTGACAGCGTCACACTTAACAGTGAGCAGGCCATTTCTTTGCAGAATTACACGTTTTGTGGTGATTACCTCACACCTCACAATTATCCCCAGGTACATTTATGGAGGGGAATTCAGCTGAAGGTACTTTGGGAAATGATTGGTGAATACCAGTACATGCTGATTTTGATATGCAAAGCACCAACATCCACATGTAATGCCCCTTTTTAAAGGGCAAAATTTGTAAAAGGTATTTATTATTAGCAACTGTTAAATTCCAATTCCTGTGGTATCGAACTTTTAAAGGTGTGGTCATTGACAAGGCACATTCATAATGGCCTCGGTGTTAATAAAAAGTGTAGAGGTATTCTGTAGTGCTCTTTATTCCTGTCTCCTCTAAATGTGATTAAAAAACATGGGCCAAGAGTAACACAAAATCACCGCAATTACTCTGATTATGCCAGCGTGATTACAATTTTGCCCAGGCCTTTTCCTAAGAGTAGGTCTCTCTTGTGAGTGATAGCCTCTTCCCACACTAAGTAGACAGGACTTCACCCTTGATCTAAAAAACTGTATCACAAATGACATAAAATGCTTAATTGTTGGATTATTATATAAACGCAGGAGGTGAAATAATAAGGCATCATGATACCCCTCCTTTACCTCAACAATGGTAATACATAGAAAGTTACATTCAGAGCATCTGCTTACATGGTTAATGCTAGGGTGCTTTTTCAATAATCTTTGTTCAAAAATTTGATTTAACCAAAACCAGATTGAAAGGGGTCAAATTTGAGCAATAAGCTAAAATCATATTGAACGATCCACCATATCATTAGGAGAGTTGTTTCTCTTTATAAATTCCATTGTTAAGTATATATTGTGCACGTATATATTATATCATATTATATTATATTATATCATACATAGATATTCACACAAATGTAAATATATGTGTAGTCAATTGATAAAAAACACAGTTGAAGGTTCTGTATAGTTCAGAGAATGCAACTATAAAGAAAAGCCTGACATATTTCAGCTCTCACCTGCCCAGCTCAATGCACTACTTTGCCCAATGGCAAAAAATCTGACAACCAAGAGGAAAACATAGTGTAAGCGTGAGTTATGGATCTGCATTAGAAACCATAATGGGCAAATGTTATGCTTTTTGCAGGTTGGCTGTCACTAAACCATAGCAAAACTTTACCCTTGTTAATTAGTTCGTTTTTTCAATGTTATTATTATTTCCACTTCTCTATGTGCATATATATTACCTACTAGTGGTCGCCAGTAAGTAGTTATAGTTAGGACCAAGTTTCCATAGGAAGAGCATTTTTTGTTTTGCTTATAATTTTAGCATTGTTTGATGAATCGTCATGACATTTTCCAAACTAATTCTTTGTTCACATCAGCTCCTTTTTTGAAAGCTTGGGGGTGATTTGTCAAGGGAGGGCTGAGAAAAAAGGGGGGTCTTAAAATGTGTTTTCTCCATGCAATGCCCATAGGAAACTTTAGACAAGGCTACTGGGCGAACGGGTGAACGGAATTACCCCATATTTGGCAGGGAAAAGGGTCTTGGTCTAGAAAGCACACTTCTGTTTATTTGGTGAAAATCCGTTCAGTAGTTTTGGAGAGAAATTAAAATTGACAAATATTGATATTTGGGAATTCTGTTATATGATTGGCTGAGGAGTTCTGAGCACGAGCTTGCTGCCTATTGGCTGCGAACGGTTGCAACTAGGAAGTGCTGGCATCCATTTTGTGTTTCTATTGAAGCAAGTAAGGGAAAAAAGGGTGAAACAAGTAGGAAAGAGGAGGGTAGGAGCACTGTGAGTTCTGTGGGGTGGTTAGGGTGTGCTATACAGGGACTGTGAAGTGAAGTATTTACCCCTACCTGTGTGAAAGTGCTATTTTGCCCATGGTGAGATGGTGCTGAGGTGAGGTGCCGGTACACTCTGGGATAGAAGCGTGCGCCTAAACCGTGACCTGAGTGCTGTAAACTGAGGTGCTCTGGGCGCTGTAGCATACTGACTGAAGCAAAGTATTTACCCCTACCGGTGTGAAAGTGCTATTTGGCCCACAGTGAGATGGTGCTAAGGTGAGGTGCCGCTACACTCGGGGTTGAAAGTGCGTGCCTTAACCGTGAGCTGAGTGCTGTAAAGTGATGTGCTCTGGGCACTGTAGCATACAGGCCGCTGTACCATAGCTGTGAAGGTGGTGTTAGTATGCGTTTAGAGTATTGAGGGAGTGGGAAGCAAACTGAATCACTGGTACTGGTCGGAAGACTCATGGATGAAACCGTGAGCCTAAGCTGTGAGCTGATTGCTGTAAAGTGATGTGCTGTAGGCGCTGTAGGATACTGCCCGCTGTAGCATACCTGTGTAAGTAATGATAGTATGCTTTTATACAATACAGGGAGTGGGAAGTTAACTACTCACCCCTACCAGTCTGGAGACTCAAATGCAGGGTTTTAGCAAGCAGGAATAAAGAAATAATTGTGAAGAATATAATGCAGAATGTTGCAATGCCATAGAAGACAAATGGTGAAATCAGATGTATCTAAGAAAGTGGCTGTGTGTAATAAAGTGATGGAGTTTGAAAGTTATATACAAGGTGTCTTTATTTAAGTGCCATAAATGGACCCACTGGTGCAAGAGCTAAGCAAATCCAGCTGAGGCAAACTCCAACTGCTTTTGCTGTATTCAAACGCAAGCTCCTGCATCAGTGAATTCCAGATTACATATTACAGTTCAATGTGACATAAACAATACCTATTAGACTTAAATGACTCTACATTCTATATTGAAAATAAAAGGTAGGATACGATTACCACATGTATCCTTTAAGAAAACAAACAGAACAAAATTGCAAAATGTAATCATCAAACTTCTTAGGTACCCTGGTACTCCTTTTTTGTAACACAAAATTACCAACAGCAGAACAGTCAGCAATCTCTTGTACAGTAGATTCAATATGGTGCATGTCAGAATTGGTAATAGTTCTACCCACATCGGAACTTTGAGGACGAACACAAACATTGCGCTTCTGAGAAGCACATTCGGTACCTTTCAGGTCAAACCATACATTATTGACTTCAGCTGTTTCAAAAAATATTCTTGTGCAGAGATCTAAGGCTTCGAGCTAAGGCAAACTCCAACCGCTTCTGCTGTATTCAAACCAAAGCTCCTGCATCAGTAAATTCCACACTATGGGCCAGATGTTGGTAATTCCGAATTACTGACTCTTAAATACCGAATCATACCGATTCGGTATTTAAGAGTCGGTAAATCGGAAGGGGGCAGATGTAGGTAATTCTTATTTTAGAATTACCGAATCTGTACGATTCGGTATTTACCTATTCGGTAAATACCAAATCGGTATTGCCCATTGATTCCTATGGGCCTTGAAGCCCATAGAAATCAATGGGCAATACCGATTCGGTATTTAGCGAATCGGTAAATACTGAATCCTGCAAGGGTGCAGGGGGTGTCACTTTGACACCCTCTAGCACCCCAAGTACAGGCTTGTGTGACATGTGGCATACATACATGCTCTAAGGGCATGTCTGTGTGTCACATGGCACAGGTGTACATGCACAGATGTGCATGTACACCTGAATCCGGTATTTTACCACTCAATTGGATTGGGTGGTAAAATACCGAATGCTGAAGGCCTGTAGCACTGTAAACAGTGCTACCTATATCTGGAATTAACCGAATTGGTCAAATGTTACCGATTCTGTAAAATAATGGCCCCTACATCTCAAAAACCAATTACCGGTCGGTAACGGCCGAAATCGGCCGTTACCGACCAGTAATTGGCGACCTACATCTGGCCCTAGGTGTTACAGTTCCATGTGACATAAACAATAGCTATTAGACATGAATGACTAAATTCTATAATGAAAATAAAGGTAGGATACGATTACCACACTGTGCCAACCAGTTCTTAAACAATGTTGTGTTTTTGATCTTGATCGCCAGCTTGTGAGCAGAGGCTGAGGATGAGTAAATTTGTGTGAGAGGGCTTTGTGGATAACAGGCAGGCAGAGAGATGTGTGCAGAAAGAATAGACATAGTTTCGAAATAGATGTCGTGTTTAGCCTAATTAAGCAAGTAAATAGCGTATTTGCAGAGGCCATACATTACCCATCCCTGGTTAGAGTGGAGACTGCGTGGCCCCTTCCCGTTTTTTTATTCACAAAAAATAGGGGGGCCGTTCCTGAGGTATGGCGTCCCAAGGGCCCCAAAAATAGTAAAAGAAGAGAAGGGGGCATACAGACCCCTTCTAAAAAAACTGCATCACACCGGAGGCCCCTCCCCCCTCCCTGCACTACTCTCAGTATTCATGGGGACTTCATTTCCCATCTTACAATGCACCAGGAGGCACTTTTGCAGAGTGGTGGGGAAAGGGGCGTGGCCTTTTTCCACCTCCCAGCAATCCCACTGTGTGGGGCTTACTGGAGGTAAGACATATGCTAGTTGGCCCCTAAAGGATCCCCGGCAGAGAAGGGGGCTTCAATCCCCATCCAAGAGCTTGCCAGGGAGCGCGTTTGCAGAGTAGTGGGCAAAGGGAGCGTTGCCTGGTATGAGAACTTAGCAATCCTGCTAACTGACTGGCGGAAATAGGAGGGGTAGTTGGCCCCCACCGTTGTTGTTGAGGGCTAACTACCCCTCTTGTAACCTGTAGTAAGCCCCACACAGGGGGATTGGGAAGATGTCTAAGGAGGACATGCCCCCCTTTCCCCACCACTCTGCAAACATGCTTCCTGGCAGACTACGGGGTGGGGATGAGGTCCAATTTACTCCTGAGGGACTTTGGAGGCCAAGAGCCCTCTTGGTACCTCCTCTATCCTATGCAGCGGAACTCCTGAACCCTGGTCGGAGACCCGTCTCCCTTTGTCCACCACTCTACAAATGTGACTACTACTTAAAGAAGCATCTTTCTGCACCTCTGACTTAGAGGTAGTTTTAATCCCCCTGCGCTATTATGTACTCGGGCCTTACAGTGGAAGTCATGCCAATCAAAGGGGGACCCCAACGCATAGTGTTCCCTAGGGTATGTAGGTGTTTTCACTGTATTCTAAGTATCTTTTAGCATAGCACTGGCTCTAGGCCTGGTTAGTCAGTCAGTTACCACCTGTGCCCATCAGCAAAAAGTTGTGGGCACATGATGACTTTTCAACAAGGCCTCTTTCTGCTCCTCTGTTAGTTCTTTAAGCACATCTCTTGCTTATTTCCGCACCTTTCTTTGTCTTTCTGGACTCCTGGTGCCTCTTTCTGCATTTCTCTTGCTTCCTTCTGCTCCTTTCTTCCTCTATCTGCACATGTCCTACCTCTGTAGGCATAGCTAGAAATTAGCATTTAAAAAACCTTATAAATTACTGAAAAAAACATAGGTTTCAGGGACAATATAGTTAGAAATTAGCATTTAAAAAACCTTATAAATTCACTGAAAAAAACACAGGTTTCAGGGACGTTATAGTTAACTCGAAATTTCACACGTACAAAACCAGAGAAATTTGCCTGTTATAGTTAGTTGAGCTAACAGTAACTTGTGCCCTCGCAATGCACTGCTGATGACGTCACATTTACATCACTGATGACATGGTCAGTGACATCACTGATGACAACACTGCCTTGCCTTGAGGAGATGGCTAAAGCAGCCGTGGCTTTCATAAGCCATCATTTTTTAGATTTCATTGCCTGGCACCACAAACCGTTCTGGTCGAACAGGATACTCAAGTACGGAAATGTTTTCATAAATTCAATTGCCATGATTCACAAAGGTAAAGTTAGATGAAAATCTAACTTCACGACTTTTGGTATTCACAAAGGGCATTTTCTATTCGGAAATGCCATTTGTGAATACAGAAAGTCAAACTTTGCAAGTAGCAAATGCCCTTTGGGAATACCGAAAGTCGTAAAGTTAGACTTTAGTCTCACTTTATCACTGTGAATTGGGCCAACTATTTTTATCATCAATGGAAATATCCCTGCACTTTGACCTCTCTTTTCCACACTTCATTCTAAAAGTCGCAGATTTGTTAACTTGCAACCTCTCTCTACCCTGAATAATGCAGTGCACTTGCACTTGACCCCATATTGAACCCTTGTTTTGATGCCAGATTACAATTGTCTCACGAAGTCCAAAAGGTGTGGCTTTACTCCTAAATTGGTCATTATAATCCACATTTGTCGTGCTCTACACAATCAAAGGCCTAAAATGCTAAAAACAGTCTACCTTGCTTGGTCATAATGTTCTTCCCCATTAATGCGTTCAGATTAAATCCCTGCTCGACTGTACCAAGACCTGGTCTGAAGCCGAATTTCAGCTCAGATAAAATTTCATTGGCTTCAACCCAGTCCTGGGGCCTTATTTATGAAGGTCTTGCGCCGCCGGTGCGTCACTTTTAAAATGGGAAAAAGTGACGCACTGGTGGCGCAAAGCCTTCATAAATGAGGCTGCTGGTGTTTATATAATACAATGCGGCAAGCCACCTTGAACAAAGAATCAAGTAGTGAGATTGGCTTGTAACAGTCCAGATCCTGGCGATCACTCCAACAAGGTATCATTAAAACATATGACGCAGCAAGCTGCTATGATCCGTGTCAATAATGAGGTCCACAGGGCAATACTTTCTTTGTAGAGGGCTACTGGTATGCTGTCAGGGCCAGTTGCTTTCCCCCTTTACTGGCTTCAAGAGCTCGATTTACCTCTTCTAGAGTGAATTTTAAATGTATTGGCAATCTAGGGGGGACAGTGGCACTTGTAGCTGTTGGAAAGGTGTCACAACCTATCTTCTCTACTAGCGGTTTGTACATATTGGAGTAGTGGTTCACCCATTCCTCTTCACTGATTGCAATCTCTATGGTTCGAGAACCTGGGAGCTCATGAAGGGGGCATTTGCCGAAATTGCTTCATGCAGGGCCCTCCATGCATCCTCTCTCATGCCCTTCTGGCATTCTCTAAGAGCTTGTCTATATTCCCGGTGACATGCTTTGATTTATTGGTTCACTTTCAAAGTTTTGTGTAGAGCATGTTTCATATTCTTATATGCCATTGTTAATCTATTATCAAACAAACCATGTTTTTTCTTATTCTGATAAACCTTCCCTAATCCCATGTGTGATCAGTTGGAAGGATTATAACGTTATGCCAAAATCCACATTCTCATCCAGGCAGACTAAAAAAGATTTGTAGTGTTTACCTTCAAGCTGCTTGGCGAATTTGGACCATTGTAAGGTGTAACAATTAGCTTTATTAAGAGAGATGTCATTAACCACATGTGAGCACTTTCCCTTTCTTTTTCTTACTTTGCTAGGAAGTTTGAAAGTTACACTCAATTCAGGGATTAATCCATTTTTTTAAAACATTGATTCTTGATGAGTGCCTATTTGCTGTTATCAGATAGTCTATAGTCGTGTTTACACCTCTGACATTAAAGGTACAATCAAATGGGACTGGTGGAGTGCATATTTAATTAGCAAAGCCTAAACCAAACTTAAAGATTTCCCATCGAGTGAGTGAGCAAAATGAGTTTAGCTTGTAGCACCATCTAATGTTGACCCACAGGTTTTTCCTTTGTAGTATGGCCACAGACTGATATTAAAATCCCCACTGAGAGTACAAACAGATCTCTTACTGACTCATTGTGTATATACACAAAACATCATTACACAGTTGTCTGAGGGTCACACAAACCTGTTCAGGCGAAGCATTATTATAATAATTTATCAATGCTACAGTACTTATCAATTTCAACTGTAATAATTTGATAGTGAATTTTGGATGCCAGCAACTTTTATCTTGTTCACATTCATATAATTTGAAATGTATGTACATAGCCCTCCTTTAGCAGTGGCGGCTCCACTGCTAAAAGAGGGCTATGGGCGCAAAGCTGAGTTTTTTCAGAACTCTGCAAGCTCCGCTAACGCGGAGTGCAAGAAACTCCACAAATTCCACGAGCGAAGCGGAGTTCACTGCCCAGGCTTACTCGTAAGCCTGCAACCTCCCAAAATAGTGCAGTGCACGGATCATCTCTTCTGTTATCTATATCTTTAGTACTATTAGTATTTAAAGAGAGATATGGTGTCTAGTGAGAGGAGCTATGGCAAATGCATTTCCTGCATTTTTCCCTTTATCAGCCATTTGCATAGGTAGTGGTAGGCCCATGCGTATTCTGTGCCCATTGTGCCTGATATTTATAGAATGTTCTGCAGGGAGTCAATCTCCACCATCCAGCGTTGGCATTCCTTCAAAATGGTTGCTGACTGGAATATTATACAAAGCCTTACGACCGCCTCCCTCATTTTTATCCCCTCTGTTCTTCGATCTCTCTGCATTGCCTGTCGGCTGATAGAAGTAGCCTAGCAGCAATAGGTTGACATTATGCCTGGAGACCATAGAGTTGGCAGCTGTATTGATAATGATTTCTACCAGGTGGGGGTTTTAAATGATAATACAACACAGTCACCCGGAAGAGTTTTGCAATCTCTCCCAATTCAACTCACTCTTTGGATCATTTTAATGTCAGCGAAAAGAGCCTGTGTATCCCTCGTTTTGGTTCCCTATAAATGCAGGGTTTTATTCCTCAAAGTATCCCAGGATTCTTTTCCCTAGTCTGGTACAGTCAGGACATTTGCTAATACTATTACATAGGGAGTAGTTGCTGCTGGCTAATCCAGTTGGGCTATATGAGGGAGATTCCTAGATTGTAAAGAGGGTGTTGTATTGGGTGGGTAATTACTAATTATGCACAAGTCTTCATCTTTCATTTATTCTTTCCCGTCTAGTCTGTCCTGTATTTAGCAGTTATCTTGTCCGTTTTGTGGAATCCCTTTTGTATTTGAGGCAGCCATCTTGTTTGCCATGTGCTACCATGTGGTGGCCATGTGCTCTGTCCTACCTTACTGTTGTCTGCTCTTGAAATCTGCCTAGAGACAAGTTATATTTAGCCTCTTCTGCTTCGGACATGCTCAGTTGAGCTTGCAGCTGTGCTTGCAGCTTTCCCTAGTCTGTAAATGTCAGGATGTGTTCACCAGAATTAGCAACTGTTAGCTCATCCCACATGTTGACTGTGCATTTTCTGTATGACCCTATATATACCTGAAACCTTCTCTTGTACTTGTACCGCCTTCTTTTGAGCCCCTGTGTGGGTATAAAAGGACCAATCTCCTTTCATTCAGTGTGCTACTTCATACATTGCTGAAGGGTGTTGTGTGAATGTAGTTCCACCTCATGAGGTTTAATAAACTTAGTATTTTCTATTCCAGTTTCTGTGCCAACTTCTATCCTATTGGTCTGAGGACTTAGGCAGAGAAGGGCGAACCCCTAGCACTGGTAGGCCTTGCTGAGGCCCACCACCACATATAGACGTAAGATGTTGTGAATAAGTCATATTAACTATAAATGAATTTTTACTTTTCCTCAAAATACACTTGTTACAGTATGTTTCTGTAACGGTGATGTTTGCTAAGTGACCTGGCTGGCCATCTAGCCTGGTTGTATCCTCCAGGCTATTTATAGTCTTAAATTCTCCCCCTTGATTTTGTGTAGTGTACTGTACCCTGGCATGCAGCCAGAACATGTGCACCCGCTGAATGTGGCTCTTGACTGTGTGCAGCTTGTGGTTTTGCACCAGGCCGGGTCTGTTGCCTACCCCTGTGCCCAATCCCGCTGGCATATACTACTGACTATGTGATGTAACAGTATAAAGGTCGTAATTTGTCAAAGGTTCAAACACCAGAATATGTATAGTGGGCCAATACGCTTGATCAAGGGGTCAGCATATCAACATATATAAAGCAGTCGTTGTCAAAATGTACTAAATATTATAGTCAAATCTTTATTTTATATATTGATACATTGAAAAGTTTAGAAGAAACAATTATTATTATAATGTATTAAATAAAGCCTTATTAAAAAAATAAACATGTCTTTGAGTCTTTTTATTTTCAGGGCACAAAGCAAGCCATTGAACCAACCAAAAGAGGTGCCTGCACTCCAGCTCAAGATCATACAGCTCCAGCTTTGCTTTAACAAAATATGGTAAGAATCTTGGTTTTTATCAATGTTTGTTGGAGGGTGATGCACCACCATGATCCAAACATATAAACCAAAAGCCCTCACAGAGCATTAAGAGACACTCCTTGCTTAGGTCAGTGAATAATATATGAGCAGCCCCTGCTGTTCATTTATTATTCATTTTTTAGGTTTTTGTGGGTGCCCTCATGCTCCACAGACCCCACCGGCTCTCCAGCCACTACTGTGACAGGAGACAGTCATTTTCTAGAAATCTTTTAGGAGTGAGCACCCCAGTGCCCACCCAGGGTACCCACAAATAGTAAAAAAATGAATAGCCTCAGGAGGAGTCTCTTGGCCCTTGCAGCCCCTGCCGGCTTCGTACCCACCACTGTGGTGGGTGGCAGCCATTTACTGAATCTGTTTAAACATGGGTGCCCCAATGTTCACCTGGGGCACTCATAGCATGACTACTCATTGGATACCACAGGAGGACCCCTAGGCACCCTTCCTGTATGTGTGGAAGCTGGCACACTAGCTTTGCTCTCTCTTGTTGGGAGCAGAATTTTTGTGTGCTCCTCCCCTAGCAAAGCTACGTTTCTTGCCTGGGTATATCCCAAAACTCACGTTCTCCCTCTCAGTGGAAAACGTCACCAGGGTGCTCTCAAATGTGAAGATTCAATAACGTTCAAACCAGTGCTTTTCAAATTTTTCTTCAGTCTGATTTATTCAGATATATTTATCTTCAAATTATAGTTAATTTCATCATATGTTTCAAATGTTCTGCCCAATGCATTTCAGGCCGTGCCCTCATTCAGGGTAGTTATATTCTGCAATCATAAAGCAACAGTTTATCAATTGTGTGATGGTACCATCATTGCACACAATTATATACATTGGACATCATAGAATGAATAATGGAATACCTTATAGCCCCAATGTAATAACAATTGTCTAACTACATGAGGTCTCTGTGTGGTGAATATATATTTGATTTTTAATCAAAGTATGCATCAAAATGTCTCTTGGTGCTCAAATTGTGTGAAATGTGGAGTAATCATGCAAGTAAAATGACGAGATGCAAAGAGAAAATGATCGATTGTACAAAGTGCTTAACTGTGACTAAAGTGATGAAAAACGCCGTGTGAATCGGCCCCAAGCGGTAAAAAAAAACTGTAAACGAGTTTATTAACATTTGAAACATATTGTGAAAATAATTATCATTTGAAGGTAAATATATCTAAATAAATCAGACTGAAGAAAAATTTGAAAAGCACTGGTTTGAACGTTAGTTAATCTTCACATTTGAGTGCACCCTGTGGACGTTTTCCACTGGGAGGGACAACGCAAGTTTTGTGATGTACCTTCACCCTCACACTCAGAAGGGTTAACCAGGTAGCACCTACCCACCGTTTTACCTAGTTTACCTCAACTTTACCAGGTGTGCAATTGCCCTAAATCTTTTAGACATCTTGCCTGGGTATACCACACTCAACTGGACAGAACACAGCAGTGTCCTATGGGATGAGGTTCCTGGTACACTCCTTGGCTAAGGTCCCACAGTATAGGGTCTCTGGGGCCAGTCTAAGCTTGGAAAAGTGTAAGTAAAAGTAAGTAAAATTTATTGTTTTTGGTTATTTAAAACCATTACAAAATACATTCAGATAAAACGTTTTGATAAAAAGGCTTTTCAATCAATGCTCTGTTAAAAATGTTTTTAGGTGTCAGTGCACACGTGCGTAAGTAAAAAGTGCAGAATGTTCAGAGTCTTTTTGCTGGAGGCCTGTGAGGAATTATACACTAGTTGTAGTAACAAGCATCTTTTGCTTGGATGCTACTAGAACTAAAAACTTGACAAGCTTCCCATTCGGTTGTGGATTCAGTGGATTGAAGCATGCAAGTACTGCTTGTCTCTGTGTGTGTATGCCTCGTTCGTTAACGTTAGTTTTTAGCAGGTCAACCCTTTCCTTGTTAAAGCTTGACACAGGAGCACATAATGTGTTTAATGTCTTCCTTTCCAGCCCCACATAGTTCCTGTAGTTCTTTCTTAGTCATGGTGGAAGATGTGGCATTGGCTGGCAGGATTCCTAGCCTATGCTTTAAAAAGGCTTCTTTAGGGGGGCGTGGCCAAGATGGCGGGGTGAGCGGACGCTTCCTTCCGTAGCTCCCCCGGCCCAGCTCCGCTTGAGCCCCGATTTCTGCGCTTCTCTCCCCCCGCGGCTGCATCGCGGGTGAGAGGACTGTGCCGGAGTTCGTGGGGCACATTTTGGTGCCACTTTGGCTTCTGTGGCCCCGGGGGAAGTTCCCGAGAATTTCATTCTGAGATCGCTCCGAGGAGTGGAGCCCGGGTCGCCCCGAGGAGAAGAGCTTGGAGGCGGAGCGTAGTGCGGCGCTGTCCGCGCGCCTCGGCTGGCCCGAGTGCTGAACAGCGGAAAGCCTGTGATCCCGAGGGAGCGGACTAGACGGACTCCGCGGAGTGAGGTGGCTCCCTGGCCGGTGCCCTGGCGGCGGGCACCATTGCTGGACGACGGACCTTAGCCCTGCACCGGTGGTTCCCCCCCCTACCCGGGGCCTCGAAGGGTGACGACTTGCGAACTCCGCGCCTGGAGGCGCTGGATGGCGGAGTTCGAGCAGTGCCCGAGCTGGACAAATCAACTGGTGGTGGAGGAGGGCATTGGTTTCATGCTCTCCGGACCCGTTACCATTTGAGACTCGCCCATGGACTTGCTGGCCCGGGCTGCCTTCTTGGGTCCCACCCTCCCGCCATCTTGTCTTTGTGTGGCTGAGCCCAGTGATCCCTGCCCGCGTCCTTCTCGCACGGGAGCCTCGGCTGGTTCTGGCACCAACTCATCTGCTGCCCTCCCTGGGAGCACGAAGCAGGAGGCCTACACTTCGGACGTTGCTGCCTGTCCTACTGGCCCGGGGGCCGTCTTGCCCAGGTCCAGACCGCCATTTTGTCGCCTGTGACGCGCTACCCTCATCTTCGGCGAAGGCCCCACATCTGGTGCCCACGAGCGGCGGAGCTCGCCTACAGCAACTGACCCTGGGCTTTGCCGAGCCCCAAGATGACTGGAAGACGAGGCGCAGCGCGAGGAGACCGCACTTTGCCGGAAATGCTCGGCAGGTCCCAGCAACTACGCGACAGGATGCAGCCGTCCCCGGGGGCCTCCCGGGCATCAACGGATGCAACTGTGGGCGAGCCGCCGGTCACGCGGTCCTTCATGGAGGACCTATTCAGCTTCCTCAAGGAGGACTTTCAAACTCTTAAGACCGAAGTGGCTGGAGAGGTCCGGGAGATGCGCAGGGAGGTCGAGGGCCTGGGCGAGCAGGTCGATGCTGTGGAGACGGCGGCTCAACGCCGCGATGAGGAGATAACCCACCTCCAGCAGGATGTCCTCCGCCTCCGGGAGCAATGTGTTGAGCTCCAGGCCCACTCGGAGGACCTCGAGAACAGGTCCAGGCGGAACAACATCCGAGTGCGGGGTGTTTCATCCGCGGATGAAGGTGCGGACCTGGTGGCTTACCTGCAGGACCTGTTCCGCGACATCTTGGGGGAAGGAGCGGACTTCCCAATCCGCATTGACAGCGCGCATAGGGTGGGCCGCCGACGCCAGTCATCGGCGCCCCCGCCTGATATCCTGGCATTCTTGCCGGATTTCCCCCTAAAGGAGCGCATCATGACGGAGGCCCGCAGGAAGCAGCCACTGACCTTCCGAGATAGACCTGTGGCGCTCTATCAGGACCTGTCCGCCATCACACTACAGAAGCGCAGGTCCTTCCGCATCGCTACGGACTTTCTGCGAGAGCACGAGACAGCCTATTCCTGGGGTCACCCCTTCCGTCTTATCTTTCGACGGAATGGGGTGCTGCATCAGCTGCGCTCCTTACAGGATGTCTGCGGAGTGCTGGGTCTTACTGCTACGGAGGAGGAAGGGGCTACACCCGCATGGAGGCGCCCCGAGCGGCGGGGCCGACGGAGGTCGAGAAGGCGCCCATCGTCAGCACCGGCGAGTCGTCCAGACTCGCCCACCATCAGATCTGAAATGGCGGAGGCCCTGAGGACTGCGGCCAGGAACTTGCCTGAATCTACTGGTGTGGCCTTAACGGCCTAATTTTTCTCCGGGGGGAGAGGCTCTTAGCTTTGACGATGCTGGGCTGGGGGCTGGGGGGGCGAGGGGGCTGGTGTGTGGCTGGACGTCCACTTTTCTGCAGACTCGCCCATTTGGGCTGGACTGAGACTATGGGGTGTTGTTTTCTGCTTTTTGTTTTGGCTGGTTGCCATAAGGGGGTTTTGGGGGGGTTTCACTGTTGGTTTGTTGTGGGGGGGGTCCCGTCCGAAATTGTCCGAACGTGTACGATGCCGCTTTTGGCCTTCCCTGCACCCCTACCCCGCGCGCCCCCTCTGCTGATCCCCCGCCTGCGGCATAGCGCGTTGTTTCCCCGGGGGCGATGCCACCCCTGAAAGTTGTGACCCTTAATGTTAAGGGTCTGAATAACCCCGTGAAATGTAGGGCGATCCTTTCCCTGTTGGAGGGGTCGCAGGCGGATATCTGCCTCCTGCAGGAGACCCATTTACTTTCCAGGGACTGCCATAGGTTGCGCTCTGCTAAGTTCCCCACGCAACTCTTTTCCTCTGCTGCGACTAAGACCGCTGGGGTGGCCATCCTCCTAGCCAGCTCCTTTAGGGGGGAGGTGTTGTATAAACATGCTGAGCAGAAGGGGAGACTTTTAGTGTATCGCATGCGCTTGGGTGGTGTTGCCTTTACGGTTGGTTCGGTTTACAGCCCAAACGACCACCAGAATCGTTTCCTGGAATCGGTGTTGGTGGACGTTACTGCCTCGCCCGATCGCCATATCATCTTGGGGGGAGACCTGAATATGGTCTTCGACTCCACTTTAGATAGGTCAGCCCAGCGCTTCCCGCAGACAGGGGAGCTTTCTAAGGCGGTACAGGACCAGATTGCGGAGTTGGACCTGCATGACCTCTGGCGCACCATGCACCCCACCGATAGGGACTACTCCTATTTCTCCCACGCACACCGCACTTATTCGCGGTTGGATTATCTTGTGGTGAGCGGCCAGCTTCGCTCGGCCGCCATGGCGGCGGACATCGGGGTCTTGTCCCTGTCCGATCATGTGCCGGTTTCCGGAGTCTTTGCGTGGCCGGCGGCCCCCCCTTCCAGAGGGATGTGGCGGCTCCGAGACACGCTTCTCCATAAGAAATCGGTAGTGAAGCGGGTGGAGGAGGTCATCCAGGACTACTTGACCCACAATAACAACTCTGACACGTCCCTGGCTACGCAGTGGGCTGCTTTGAAAACAGTCGTCAGGGGACAGTTTATCTCCATTTCCTCGGCGGAAAACAGGGAACGCCAGCGCAAGAGGGAGGAACTGACAGCGCAGGTTAGGGAGCTTGAGCAGGTCCACCGCCGTACGGGGGCTCCTCGTGTTTGGAAGCAACTGAAGGCGGCACGGAAACTCCTCTCTGCGTTGGAGTACGCAGCGCTGCGCCTGAAACATGCCTTTTACACCGGCGGGGACAGGTGCGGTAAGCTCCTGGCCCATAGGCTCAGGGCCGCGCAGCAACGCAATGTGGTGAAGGAGCTGGTGGGAGTGGGTGGGATCCCGGTTTCCGGTGACGCGGAGGTGGCAGATACCTTTCGTTCCTTTTACGAGGCACTGTACGCTTCAGAGCCTTCCCCACCGGGAGAGGCTGAGGCCTATTTGGATTCCGTGACCCTCCCGGCCTTGGACCCCTCCCAGGCGGACCACCTGGAGAGGGACATTCACATGGAGGAGGTCATCTCCGCGATCGCGCGGCTGAAGCATGGTAAAGCCCCGGGCCCGGATGGCTACACGGCCTTGTTCTACAAGACCTTCTGTCCCACTGTTGCTCCTCTCCTGGCCCGCTTGTTCAATTCCTTCTCCGAACCGGGTGCCATTCCACCGGACCTCCTCTCGGCGACTGTGTCGGTTATCCCCAAGCCGGGGAAGGACCGGACCTTGTGCGGCTCGTACCGGCCCATTTCGCTCCTAAATGTGGACCTCAAGCTTTATACCGGAATCTTGGCGGCCAGACTGGGTCTACACCTACCAGGTTTGGCGGAGGCGGATCAGGCCGGTTTTGTACCCGGTAGGCAGACGGTCGACAACACGAAGAGGGTGACGCACGTACTGGAAAAGGCCTCACGCGTCCCGGGGGAGCGGATGCTTCTATCGGTCGACGCGGAGAAGTCCTTTGATAGGGTTCATTGGCCATATCTCGAGCTGGTTCTTGGGAAACTGGGGATCGGCGAGAAGTTCCGCACTATGGTCTTTAACTGCTATAGGCGACCGTCGGCGTCAGTGCGTGTCAATGGACACAGCTCCGGCAGCTTCGCCATTGAGCGAGGCACGAGACAGGGTTGCCCCCTCTCGCCGCTCCTCTTTGCCCTTTATATGGAGCCGTTTGCGCAGAGGATCCGCGACAACCCGGACGCTATTGGGGTGAAGATGGGGCAATACACACACACTGTCAGCTTATACGCGGACGATGTCTTGCTGACCCTAGATGACCCCAGGCGGTCACTCCCTGCCTGCGTCCAGGAGCTGAACGCTTTTAGCCGCGTCGCGGGCTTTAAAATGAACATGGCCAAGTCGGCTGCGCTGGATGTGTCGCTTTCTGCCGACACCAGGCGGGACCTTCAAAGTCTCTTCCCTATGCAGTGGTCCTCCTCCACGGTGGCTTGCCTGGGCATTTTGCTTGCCCCCTCCCTGCCTGCTATGGTCGCGGCTAACTATTCCTCTCTGGGCAAAAAGATCAAGGAGGAACTCCGCCGATGGAACAAGGGCCTACTTTCGTGGCTAGGCCGTATTGCAGCGGTGAAGATGACAATACTACCCCAGATCCTGTATCTTTTTCGCGCTCTGCCTCTTCAGCCCCCCGTGGGTTGGATACGGCAGGCGCAGGCAGACATCTCCCGCTTTGTGTGGCAGGGCCGTAAGCCTCGGATGAAGCGAGTCCTCTCCATGCTTGCCCCGGAGGCGGGAGGTCTCGGAGTCCCGGACCTCCGGAAGTACTTCCAGGCGGCGCAGCTCCGGTACCTGGTGGAGTGGAGCCGGTGGGAATCGGACAAACACTGGCTCTTTCAAGACCAGGAAGTTGCAGGCCGTACCCTCCAGGAGGTCCCGTTCCTGCGGCGCATCCATCGACCACCTAATCTCTACGCTTCCTTTATCACCCGGGTCCCGCTAAGAGTGTGGGACGCGGTGTGTGAGCTTCGGGAGCTCACCACTTTTCCATCGCCGTTCACTCCCATTGCTGGCAACCCGGACTTCACCCCGGGTCTGGAGCCCGGGGCCTTTTCCCACTGGGTGAGCGCGGGATGTAGGGCGCTTTTCCAGATCTACGGGCCGGAGGGCGTGCTCCCCTTCCAGCAGCTCCGACAGGAGTTTGGCCTGTCGGAGGGGGACAGACTGCGCTACATGCAAGTCCGCCACTGGGCTCTTCAACCCCCAGTGCGTGACGTCGCCGCCCGTTCGATTACGCCCTTTGAGCGATGGTTGGTAACCCGGGCCTCGGACGCCAAACTCATCACTGATTTGTATAAGTTTCTCCAACCCCCGCCGTTTCATTACCATAACCCAGGGAGGGAGCGCTGGCACAGGGAACTGTGCAGGACCCTGAGCCACAAGGAGTGGGACAAGATTGCATATCGGGCGAGGCACTCTGCGTACCACACTGGGCTGACGGAAACCTTCACTAAAGTGTCCACCTATTGGTACTACACCCCGGAGCGGCTCTACGAGATGCGCAAAATAGGCGATAAGGGTTGCTGGCGCGGCTGCGGACAGGAGGGTACCCTCACGCACATTCTCTGGGAGTGCCCGGTGCTGTTGGCCTACTGGAAGGAAGTCTTAGATGAGGTGGACAGGCATTTTGAGATCGAGCTTCCGCGCTTCCCCGCGTATGTCTTGCTTGGCCTCCCCAATGATTTGATGTACCCGCTGAAATCCCGCAGGGGCAGGCAGATTGCGATTGCGCTAGGCTCCGCCGTCCAGAATATACTGGTACTTTGGCGCACCCCCACTGCCCCCTCTATCACTGGTTGGTTGCATAGGCTCTGGCAGGTACTGGGCATGGAGAAGTTGTCGCTAACGGTGGCTGGGAATGTTGACCAGTTTGAGGAGCTCTGGCATCCCTTTTTGGCACTGCTGTCCACGGAATTTCGCGAGCTTACGTGTCCACGATACCTGCGCCTCCTTAGGCTGACGCCGCCGGCGCCAGCGGCGGAGTGAATGTGCGGATTGGGGGCCGAGGGCGGGGGGTGGGAAGTGGAGTTATATGCTTCTAATGCTGACTTTCGGACGGGGATGTTGGGGTATTGTTTTCTCTTCTTTCCTTCTTTGCTTTTCTTTCTCCTTCCCTTCTGGGGTCGAGGGGCTGGTGGAACGGTATGCTTCTCTTTCACTGTGTCGCGGAGTGTTATTTTGACTTGACCTTGCCTAGGGAGTGGGGGCCTACAGGGGGATCGTACACAATGCCTTATTGCCTATGTCTTTGCCTTGTTACCCTCTGGGGCACCCTGTCTCCCTCTTTTCCTTCTGACTCGCTGCAACGTTTTGCTTCTTGTATTGTATGTTTACCTGACTTCCTGCTCCCCTCCCCGTGTTCTTTTTTATGTCTTAATAAAATACTTTAAACCTAAAAAGGCTTCTTTAGACTTCCTTGAATACCCTAACACAAAGTATGCCTGTAATCCAAATGATTTATATTTGGATAAAGTAATCCATGTATAGCTCCTGTGTGCAAATGCTGCTTTGTCTTCTATAAAGGAGAGTTTCTTAACAACCTTATTAGTGATGCGTTTAAATTGAAAATGCTTTGTTGGGATTTCCCGTAGGTTGGCCAATCCCGTTATGACAAGCGATTCCTCCAAGTAAGCTTTGGCCAGTGAGGTAGGTGTGCTGCACAGTTCCTGCCAGAGCTGGTGATTCAATGTGTTTGCGGTGGAGTTCCTAATTTTATGCCAGCACTTGATGTATGAGCCTCGCCTTGCAAGGAGTTACTTCGTTAGACCAAGCTCGAGCCAAATCTGTGCCGGTGACACATAAGGCGGTAAATTTAACATTACTCTATATGCTTTTGTCAAAATGGTGTCCAGTAATTGAGCATCGCTGCCTCTCAAAACCTCACTGCCATATGTAATTGATGATGGAATTTTTGCTTTCACAACGAGGAGAAATGGACTGAATGTTGGACCAGTACGTTTTTTTTTAAGTTGTCTTAGCGTGATCGCAACCGTCATTCCCTTCCTTTTAATGCTTTAAGCTGGTTTGTGAAATGACCCTTGTCGATCATAACTCCTAGGTATTTATACACCTCACAGTTGGTGAGTGCAATTTTACCTAGTAACCAAGAATGGGACCGTTTCCCATTTATTGCCAGAGTCTTGGTTTTATTCGATGTTGACTTCCAGATAATTCTCGTCGGCATATCTATGAAGTATGTTGAGTAGCCGTTGTAGACCAACTTGAGTATGACTGGTTGGAACGACATCGTTTGCATAAGACATACTGGAAGTGGCTTTTCCTCCTTTTCCGGGAGCATGCACATTGCAAGCAGTAAGTGCTGTTGTCAGATCCGCAGTGTAAAGGTTGAAGAGAAAGAGTGCGAGAACGCACCCCTGTTTAAGGCCTTTGGTTGTTTGAGCGCGCCTCCACAGATGAGACCCGTTGCTGAGCTTGACCTGTACCCACGTATTGGAATGTAAGTCTATTAGAGGGTTCAAGAGGGACGAAGGAATCCCCCAGTGGGATAACTTCACCCCACGGTTAGCCCAGTTGTTGAACGCTGCCTTAATATCCACAAAGCAGAAGTGAAGAATATGTTTCCTGAAAATCGCTTTATCGATGAGTAGTGACATAGCTAAGAGGTTTGTAGTTGTTCCAGTGTCTCTACAGAAACCTGTTTGGCTGGGGAGGATAATATTTTGCTCTGTTGCCCAATCCTGTAATTCGATTAGTAAGTTCCCTGCATAATACTTTGCTTCTACATCCAGTAGTGCAATTAGGCGGTAGTTTTTTGGTAGTGTTTTGTCCCCCGCCTTATAGATTGGTGATATAATGGAGCCCTTCCATGATGCGGGCATACACCCCATTTGCCTGACTGCGCAGAACATGGGAACTAGGAATTCTGACCAATATTCTGGGTCTTGCTTGAAAAGAGCTGTCGGGATAATGTTCGGCCCAGGTGCACCGTCTTTCCTCCCTAACCGTATTTGCTCTCTGATTAGGTCAGCATCGATCACAAAAGATTTTGCCTTGCCTGTCGTGGTGGTATGAGATTGAAATACGGGTTGTTTGTCCATGGTAGTGTTTGATTCAAGAAGTTGTTGAATAAAGTGGTGTTCTAAGAAGGATGTCCAGTTGCTTTCTGTTATGTGCGATGTTAGACCACCATGTGCCGGTTGTAAAATTTTGTTTGTTGTTGCGCAGAATAGTGCACCGTTATTCCCTTTGGAGTCATGATGGAGTTTAGCCCAAAATTCGATTTCTTGTTATTTTCTTATGTCCCATTTCAGTTTCTTGAGCACGGCCTTTTTCTCGCGGAGCTGTTGGTGCGGAGCTGTATCCCCCGGTCGTTCCCTCAGTGACCTTAGTGTTTTATTTACAGCTTTTTAAAAGTTTTTCTTGGTCACCCTTTGCACACTTGTGGCCTTCCCTGCTAAGGTTTGATCGTTAGGCACAGTGTGCCGGACTACAGATGCGTAGGAATTCGAAAATATGGCCGTAAAAGTTTCCCAGATATGAATGTGAATTTCCGTAGTTTGATTAAACTCATTTAATTGCTTTTTTGCATCCATGAGTACTTCCCTGGAATTTGCAATTGATGGCTTAGTTCTGTTAAGATTTATTGAGTAGCATGCATGCATTCCAGCTGGGTTTGGAATTGATTTGTCCGGTGTGGCATAAAGTGAGATTTCCTGTGGCCTGTGGTCTCTGTCTCCTTTGTCTCCTATACGGTAGGTTTTTATATATTGAAAAAATGAGACAGTCACTAGGGTGTAGTCAATTGTGGAGGTAGTATGACAAGAAAAGACGGAGGCGGATGCGGTAGAATCATCCACAAATCTGCCGTTTAGGACTCGTAGGCCAATGTTCTCTAGATCATTTAACAACTCCAGCACACCCTTTGCTTTTCTCCCATGAGGGCTGAACTGTTGAGTTGGATTATTCCAATAGAAGGATTGTGTTTGGGTGTCTTCATTTGGGGGGGATACCTAATAGATGTTGGTTAAAATCACCTGACAGAATTAGGTTTGAAGTAGTGTGTACACTCATCAATTGGTAAAGGTGCTCGATCAGTGTGTTTGAGTCCTGGTTTTGCCTTTTCGGGTTGATGTATGTATTGATCAGCATAACCTCCTCCTGGTATTCACAGATGGGAATAAAGAAGGTAATTCCTTTGCACTGTGAATTTTTGACATTTTGATGTAAGTGGCCAGGCCGCATGATAGACGGCCGTAGCTGCTTTTCCTTAATGCAGGAGTGTGGAAACAGGTGTATCCCTCTATTTGCAGAGGTTCCTCTTGCCATGTTTCCTGCAATAGAATAATGTTGAATGTTTTTATGTAACCAAGGAATTTACTGTCAGCCGCCTTGTTATTTTGCCTGTTGATGTTCCATGAACATATCCTCATAGGCAATATACTTGAGTTTCCACCATGCCTCGTTAATTTTCTATGTCAGTGTAAGTGACCGAATGTGTTCATAGTTCTGGTCATACTGAGAAGAGATGAGGCAGTCTCGTTATTGTCTGCTGTGCTTATTTGTATGTTCGATACATGTTCATTTTGTGGTGACCTTCCTCGGGCTCCCCTAAGTATGCACAAGGTTTTAGGGTTTTTACGGGTTATTCCTTCTCTTGTAATATTGAGTAAGGGGAATGGGTATCCGGTGTTATAGAACTTTGTGGCTTGGATCCCCAGGTTTTAAAGATATCCTGTTCTTTCCAGATTCTGTTTGCTATTTGGATGGTCCTCCAGGTGGCTTTGGTGGATTCAGTTCTTTGCATTTTATCCAACTTAATATATTCTATTGAAAGCAAATCCCCAGAGCTTATATATTTTAGTGCTGGTATTGAACTTAGAAGTTGAAGAATATTCCCTCTGTTCAGGATATTGAACGGTCCTTTTGATTCGTATTCTTGGGTTAAGGTAATGGTGGTAGAGTTCCCTGCTTCGGCCCCAAGTCATTTTCAATAGAGTCGATTGTAGAGTGCTGAGTAGGTACAATAGGGAGATCGGGAATTAGTGGCTCTTGACGCCTTTGTCCTGGAGTGCACCCTGTGCCTCGATCAGAATTTAACAAGAGACCCAAGTGCCCAGTTGAGCCAGTCCTCAACACATTAGGGGTACTCTGTGTTTCATTGAGCGAAGGGAATGTGGTATTGTTTAGTTGGATTTCCCCTCCTGTTGTCTTTACTGGACCATTGACTGGGCGTGTGAAGTGGCTGTTCAATTTGCCTGGTAGAAGTACTAGGATCGGTGCCCAATTTAAGTGGTAAGTGCAGGGTAGCAGCTGAGTTCCACTCCTGGGTTGAACAAAGGTGTAAAGTAATCTCCCTTGCCCCGATTGGTTGCAGTGTACTGCCGTCGATACTATTGTCCTGTTTCAATTTGACTTTGGGTGTTCTTTTACCTCTGGAGTCGATTTGACTACTTATTGAAGACTGTGCTGCCCCCTTACAGCGATGTCTCCCCTTTTGTTCTGTTTGCGTTGTTCTTATTTTCCATAAGGTGGGTTTCCCTTTGCTGGTTTAACATTCCCTCTGCTTCGGGGACATGAACTATTGCTGTTTGTTCTTGCGTTTGTTGCAGTGGTCAATTTACTGTGAATATCGGGTACACTTTTGTGAGGCTAGGCGATGGTATTTTATTTCGACCTTTCCTCCTGAGTTGACGACGTCGCTTGGCGTTCTGCTTTGGTGTTTGCACCTTAGGTAACAGAATGGTCCTAGACTGCGAACTGCCCTCCTGACAAGTTGAAAGACTTATGTCACGTTGTTTTTTTCAATGGTGGAATCCCTTTTTAATGATTCATTGGACACTGCTTCTTTTAAGGTTGCCTTTGGTTTCTCTGTGGATGAGCTCTTTGGCAGGCCATCTATGAGAGTATAGCAAATTGAAGGAAGTGTTGATAGTTTGTCTATAATGGGTCCGCAGCTGCAGATCAGTTTAGCTTCTTGCTGGGCTCTGCTGATTAGGAGGTTTAATTGGCCTAATATTTCATCTATTCCCCCCACAAAAAAGGGCCAAAGTATCTAGTAGTGACAACTGCAGGTTCATTTTGTCTGACTGGTAATATAGTACATCAACAGTCCGTTGCATTGTGTTTAGTAGAATTTCCCATGTGTTCGATACCTGTTACCCGAGTTGAATTGGAGAACCTGAGGTCAGAGTGAGAATTGGAGACTTTTTGCATGGAATTGAGTTGCTGGACACGATTTCTTTGACATGTCCTTGTGTCTCGCTATTTGCACTGATACTGGCTGTTGGCGGTGGCTGTTTTCCAGGAGTTTCCTGTGCGTAGGATGATAGAAGGTCCACCCACTCCTGTGATCCCAGATAGGAGAGGGGGTCCGACCCACCTACCCTAGAAGACAGGGAATCCAATGTAATTTCAGAGGGCTCTTTGAGAGTGACCTGGGGGCCCCCTGTTTCAGTGCATAATGGCGATTGAGCCGACTGAATGGCCTCCTGATATAATATAAGATCTTGGGGGGATTTGTGGGGGTCTGTTTGAGACAGGGTCTTAAAGTGGTGATCAAGTTCTGGTGATTTGTTTGGTTTTTGTCCACTTGAGACCTCCTGCCCTAAGTTTGTGAGTTTGCCAGTCTCTGTGGTAGACTCTTGTACATTTTGAGCTTCCTTCCACATTTAAGGATCAGTTAGGTCAATTGTGGCATTGCTCATTGGGGAGGGAGTGGACTGGGGTCGGCAAGTGATAAGGTCCTTGGTTTGCCATTCCACCTCCCCTTCTTGGAGGGTAGGCGGGCTATTGTTTTTTTTGTTTTGTGTTTCCAGATATTTTCTGATGATGGCATAGTGACCATAGGTTGGACCGCTAGAGTTTCCACTGTGACTTGTTCTTTTACTGGTGTGGTCGGTGCTTGTTGTGGTGATTTTTGTGAAGAAAGGGGGAGGAGTGGTTCTTGAAGACCCTGGATTTTGTCACTGGTGGAAAATATAGATGAAGCTGGATCTTTTAAAAACTGGAATTTTGAAGATATTTTTGGTTGGTATAGGGAGGGGCGACAGCTTCCTAGATTTAGTACTGATTCATTGGCAGGTTGTGTTTCATGACCTTCGTCCTCGGCTGTTACGGGAAGTGCTTTTACTTTTACCTTCTGCTTAACCTTACGGATGACAGCCTCTGGCTGCCCCCTTTTTTTGCCCAACCTCATAATAAGAGTCTTTTTAGAGTATAGTGTATATTTAGAGTCCTCTAAATCCACAAGTGGTTATACTTCCCTGGCTTTCTCTACCTTTCTTTATCCCTGGAGGTACTCTTCCCAATCCTCTTTCCTCTCCTTAGAGAGGTGTAGTTGCCAGCTCCTACCGTGAAGAGGTAGGGAAAAAGAGAGGGGGTTGACCGCTGACGATTTTCACTATTTTGCTGCTGGAGGTAACAAAACACTTGATCCTCCTGCCGTGCTAGATAAGATGTTTTTATGCGCTTCCGGCTCCTACTGCAGCAGAGGGAACTCTGTCATGTTGAGAAAAGGTTAAGGAAAGATTCCTAACCTTTAGTTGCGGCTTTCAGACAGGTGTAATGGCGGCTCTGGCCACTTTTGGATGGTTTAGTTGCGGTTTTGCACCGGCTACATTGGGAGTGCTTACGGCTCACAGCTCACTGCTCACTGCTCACTGCTCACTGCTCCTGCTGTGAAAAAGGCAATAGAGGCAAATAAAAGAAGGCACAGCGGAAGAACACTCTGAGGGCTGATGTGGCTCCTGCAGAAGGGTCACTGAAGAGTCGCTGGCTGTGCAAAGGGAACGGCATGCACCCTTGAAACAAATGCACAAAGATGTAAGTCCTTGCAATGCTAGCAGTGCAGTGAGGGTAAGCTGAGGCTGAGGCAGACTAGAAATTAGTAGAGCTGGAACGAGGACCAAGAGTCGGGGGGAAGTACGGCTTGCTGGGCGGTTAGCAAACAGTGGGTATCGGATTGCGGATTTGTGGTTGGTAGTTTGCGGTAAACTTTTGCCTACCCCCGCGGGCCTCGCGCCGGTCCACTACCGCTCACTGCCGCTCATCTGCAAACACTTGGGCTCACATTTGCAGCCTCCGTCTCAAATGCAGCAGCTGACCGCGCCTCTCCTCTCTGCTCCTCTCAGCCCAGCGAGACCCGGGAGGGCACAGTGCACGGTGCCCGCCTTTCTCTGTGCCCGGCACTCTTCTCGGCCAGCCAGCTCCATTGTACCAATGTTTTTCCTCTGCTTTTTGCCTGTTCTCTGTTGCCATGGTTCTAGCCGGTTTCTAGGCACTTGCAGCTCCTACGGTGCGATCCCCCGCAGCTTCACACACCACCGTTCATCGTTCGTTCTCTGCTCTCTCTCAGAAATGGGCGGGGCTCACTTCCTTAAACAGTGACCCAGCCCGTGAGTAGGGAATGGGGCTTAAAAAGACAGGAGAACCGCTTGCGGGACACCAAGCAGCTGCTCACTTCCGGCTCTTTTTCCAGCAGCAGTGCGACCATGGCTCACCTCTCCCCTGCTCACCCCTGCTCCTAGCTGTCAGCTGCTACAGGAGCTTGCGGGGAAGGAGAGTAAAGGAGTGGGGTTTTCCTTGCTCACTCGCGTCCTCCTTCCACAGAATGGCTGGCTTGCTGTTCGTTGTAACCTGGAAAACACGGACTGGACTCTCTAGCTGAAGCCCCCTCCCCTCTTGACTCTGGGTAAGGGCTTTCTGGGGGTCAAAGAAGCTAAGAGACGGGGATGCATGCCCCTCTCCAAAAATCTAAGAAGTGCTGACTCCCCAGGCCTTTTCCCACCCCAGGGCACAGCTTTAAAATAGGCGGAATCCTCTGTGTTTTCTTTTTAGTTGGAGAAGCAGGGATCCTCTGTCGATCAGCTCTTAATTCTGCTCCCTGTAGTTGGGAAAAATATTTAGATCTGATTCCATGCCCACTTTACTGCAGGTAGGGAAACAGACCTAAGGTACTCTCCCAGTGGGCAGGAGAATTTTTGATGCTCCGTTCTGCTGGCAGCTGACTTGGTGCCTGCTCCTGCTCGGCGTGAGATTTAAAATGCTCCCGCCAAGTAAGAACAAATTCAGGTTTCCCTGCCTATGCCGCTTCGGGCAGGGAGACCAGTATGTCCCAGGGTTGGGCTTCCCGGGATATAGCCTGTTGGCTTCCTGAGGAATTTTGTGGCTTGGGGAAGGTGGCTGTGCAATCCCCCTACCATTTTGTAAAATTTGGGTCCCATTGGTGGGCTTCCCAGGGCCTTTGGAGGCACAGACAGGGGGGCCAATGTGCCCCTCCACATATCTCAAAAAGCCCTAGGCAGCCTCTATCCATATGCACAAATTTTGGCCCTGGGTGTGGACACTCTGAGGCCTCTGAATGCTAGGTTACTGAACGCATTTACACCAAATCACAAAAAGCGCAATCTGCAGGCCAACATCTAGCTTGCTGACAAATGTTGTGTGATCCTTTTATTCAGTTTTTGCTGTAGTCTCTTGTAAAGAAGTCTATGGAAAATGCAAGGGGATTTTGCATTTTGAGGACCCCTCTTTTGTTTCAGCTCCCATTTGACAGAGGTCATTGCAGGGCCATAAGTAAAAGTTAGCTCAGGTAAATATAACTGCTGAATTTCTATATATGTGTGTGTGTTTAAACCGAGCTTAACTATAATGCCCCAGTAACATTAGTGAATTTGTAAGATTTCTTTTAATTCTCTTCACTAACTATAACATCGCTGTAACCTTAGTTTTATTTGTTCATTTTCAGAGGTTTTTGTAAATTCTATTTCCTAACTATAACATCCCATTATCCTTTGGTTTTCTGTAAATTTTAATGTTTTTTTTTACTCCCTAACTGTAACGTCCCTGTAACCTTTGTTTTTTGTAGTGAATTTTGAAGGATTTTTAAATTGTATATTCTTACTGTATCCTGTATCCTTATGAGTGGGTGTGTGAGTGCTGTAATAGTCAGCGAGTGGGTGTGTGAGTGGCTGTATGGATCTCTAAGTGGGTGTGCAAGTTGTTTTGTGGGTTTGTGAGTGGTTGTATGGGTCGGTGAGTGAGGAAGTGAGTAACTGTATGTATCTGTGTATGGGCGTGGAGAAGCTGTGTGGGTGTGTGAGTGGCTGCATGGGTCTGTGAATGGGTGTGTGAGTCTTTGAGTGAGTCTTTGAGTGTGTGAGTAATTCTCTGAGTGGGTGTGTGAATGTTTGAACGAGTCTGAGTGAGGGTGCATGAGTGTATGTGTGAGTCTGTGAGTGGGTATATGAGTGTGTAAGTTAGCCTCTGCATGGGTGTATGAGTGTATGAGTGGGTCTTGAGTGGGTTTATAAGTGTCTTGATCTATGAATGGGTTTTGTGGGTAGGTGGGTGAGTTTCTATAAGACTCTGTGAGTGGGTCTGTTAGTGCCTACATAGGTCTGTGAGTGTCTGTGAGTGGGTGTGTGAATTACTGTATGGGTCTGTGAGTGGATGTGAGTGTGCCTTTGTGGGTCTGTAAGTGGATATGTTAGTGTATGCATGGATCTGTGAGGATGTGTGTGAATACCTGCATAGGTCAATGACTGGGTCTATTAGTACCTGTGAGGGTTTGTGAGTAGGTCTGTCAGTGTCTGCATAGGTATCTGATTGAGTGTTTGAATTCCTTCATGGCTTTCTCGGAGGGTCTGTGAGTGCCTTATAGTTCTGTCAGTGGGTATGAGAGTACATGTGTGGATCAGTGAGTGTGTATGTGAGTAGTTGCGTGGGTCTATACGTGGGTGTATATTTGCCTATGTGGATGTGTGAGTGGCTCTCTCAGCGACTGACTGGATCAGTGAGTGCATCTGTTGGTTTGTGAATGAGTCTGTCAGTGCCTGCATGGGTCTGCAAGTAGGTGTGTGAGTGGCTGTGTGGGTATACAAGTGGGTGTGATATTGCCTGTGTGGATCTGTGAGTGAGTATGTGAGTGTATATGTGGGTATGTGTACAGGTGGTGTAAGAGTGCCTATATGAGTGTGTGATTAGGTGTGTTAGTGGCTGTGTGGGCCAGTTAGTAGGTGTTTCAGTCCCTGAGATGGTCTGTGAAAGGGTGTTTGAGTGCCTGCATTTATCTGTGAGTGGGTCTATGAGTGCCTGCATGGGTGCATGAGTGGATAAGTGACTGTTAGTGTGGGAATCTGAGTAGGTGTGAAAGTGCCAGCATAGAACTGTGAGTGGGTGAGTTCCTGTGGGGGTGTGAGTGGTGCATGGATACCTACATAGGTATGTGAGTGGGTCTGTGAGAACCTGCATGGGTCTGTGAGTGAGTATATCAATGCCTGCAGAGGTCTGGGAGTTGATGTGTGGATGCTCATGTGGGTCTGTGACTGGGAATGTAAGTGTAGGTCTGTGAGTGGACATGTGGGTCTGTGAGTGGATGTGTGAGTTCCTGTATGGGTCCTTGAGTGGGTGTATGAGTGGCTGTGTGAGACTTTGAGTACCTGTATGAGTCACTGCATGAATCTGTGAGTAGGTGTGTGAATGTCCATGTGGGTCTGTGAGTGGGTATGTGAGTGGGTGTGGGTCTGTCATCTGGTGTGTAAATGCCTGAGTGGGTCTGTGAATTGGTGTCTGCTTGTCTGTGTGGGCCTGTAAGTGTGTGTGAATGTCTAAGTGAGTCTGTGAGTTAGTATCTGAATGTATAAGTGGAACTGACTGTGAGTGGGTGTGTGAGTGCCTGTGTGGGTCTGTGAGTGGGTGTGTGAGTACCTATATGGGTATGTGAGTGGGTCTGTGATTACCTGCAGAAGTCTGTAAGTTGGTATCCATATGTATATTGGTCTTTGAGTGGGCCTGTGAGTACCTTCGCGGGCCTGTGAGTGCCTGCATGGCTCTGTGAGTGGGTGTGTGAATGTCTCTGCAGATGTGTAAATGGCTGTGAGAGTACCTGTGTGGGTGTTTTTTTCAAAGTGCATCAAGATTTGCTGTTCTGCCATGGATTTACATGGGAGGTTGCAATGAGAATCGTGGGGCATCTGTGGATTCCCAAAGTGGAAAAAGACCGATATAACTCAATTTCATACCCAATGTAGGTCCCTCTCATGCTGTGATCATACTGGAGAGTTTTATTGAAGGTTAGAGGGCTATCCCATTATACAGCATTATATACTGATGACATGCTACTCTTCCTGAAGTCGTTGGTGTGAACTTGCCAGGTGTAATACATTTATTGAGGAGGTTTGGGGCTGTTTCTGGCCTGCAAATTAATTGGAAATAATACCATTTGTGTCCACTCAGTGGTGATATTATCCTTCCTCAGAATCTGCTTGGGCGTACATGGAGCTCTACTTGCATTTAGAAGTTAATGTAGGACGATGGCTCTCTATATAGTGCACTAAAACAAAGTATACTCAGCAGAGAGTTCATTGATTCCCCCCTAAGTATGCAGAGGTAAATGTAGATAATTTTAATGCTTGTTTTGTAGTTGTGTGGGTGAGCAGTACGGATTATGAGAGAATAGTGCAAAGCATGTGTTGTCAAACACAGAGTCAATAAATTAGACACATGAAATAAAGACTATTGTTATGTACTTTTAGAGATCAATGACACAGTTCTAAGGTAAGCACTTTTTGAGTTACGATTTTTAAAGTGTTCGAAAAATGTAACATATTATGGCGCAATTACGCTCAATAGGAATCAATGGAAAAAAACATAAAATTGTTTTTAAAATCATGCAATATCCAGCAGGAGAACTGCAGGAGCCTCCCGGATAAGACGGGAGCAGAGGATTGAGGATCTTGGAAATAGGGGCGCAAAGTCAAAGGGTGCCACTTGAATGTGCATTAGACAGATGGACTTACAGGTAAGTACAATGAGTTTACTTGAGGGAGGCGGTAACAAGGGCCTGGGGACCAAGGGAGCAGAGCTGGGCTATCAGTGCTGGGGTCAGTGGGTCTGAATGCAGAGTGAACAGGTCAGCCAAGTGTTGTGCATCCTTGAGGTCATCTCAGTCAGGAGCAGGCATCTTGGAGAGGTGATCATGGGATAGCTGGGCCCCTAAGGAAGTGGGTATCAGATGTCTCGATGTCCCTTGATGGGTGTTTACTTCTGGTGCTTTGAGAGTCTGGTGTAAACTCTTCTTGGTTTTTCCTGTTCGAGGTCCGGTACCCCGGGTATTGGTATGTCACAGCTCTGATATGTCCTGGTGACTCCAAACATGGTGGAGAGGCAGATTTGATACTCTGGAGCTGTTGTACATTTTCCTGCTTTGGTACTGCATCAAGGTCGTTGGGGTGCAGCAAGTCATCAATCCGGAATTCACAGGATTTGTGCTTGCAGTGTGCAGGGGAAGGATACCTTCACTCCAAGGGAGCATCTCAGGGTTTTCTAGAAGGCTGGTGCTACTTCCGGGTTCTTGGAGTCCTTGCAGGATTCAGGACAACACAGCATCAGTGATTGTCAAGGCCTTCTTGCAGTTGGCAAGGTTTGGCGCCTTTTTTTTCTGCAGCAGGGCTTCAGTTCTCGTGCAGCAGGTTTCTTTTTTCTGGTTGTTTTTGGTCAGATAAACCTGAGGTTCAGATCTCGGGAGCCACATAAATCCTGAATTTAGGGATGTTACAAAGGGAGAATGGTAATAGTCAATGGGCTATCTACCTTTAGGGTGTCCACACCCTTTAGTGACCACTTCCTGTGGGAGGAGTAACTAGGCTAGCCCTGATTGGAAGTTTTCCCACCATCTCAAGTTAGTGGAATTTCAGGAGGGGAGTTCACTTCATCTGCCCCACCCTAGGGGTGGTGCAGTTTGAGGAGGAACCCTTCTCCTCATTGAACTAATTTACCCACCTTTCCTTCTGCAAAAAATGGAGCAGAAAAAGGGGCTTGCCCCCCACCCACTATCTTGGGGTCCCTGGATAGGATTTCAAAGGTGGCATTGCTTTTGAAGCTTCCTACCCTGAAAGGCCATCCTGTTGTGGAGGAGGTGTGAACCCCCCCCCCCTCCCAGACCAGTTATTATTTCTGTCCTTTGTGAGAGCTGACTCTCCCCACATGAGATCAGAAACATTTCTGGTGGTGGCAGGCTGGTGAACACTGGCCTGAGACCCCAGATGTGTTTGGTTAAATTTCAGGGGACACTCTAAAAGTGTCTCCTAAATGAATGTATTATTAATTCGAACATTGACTTCAGTGAGGATTTATTAAGACAAGATGTTTAGTACCAAACATCTTAGAAATCAGAGAAGCCATCATGGACACAGGAAAGTTGTATTGACAAGCACCCATCCCATGTACTTTTAATGGCTTCCATGTTCACTCACATAATGGACTGGACATTGCAGGGGAATACCTGCACATGCTGATATGCCCACATATAGGATATTGTGCACCCTATCATAGGGCTAAAGACCTGCAGTAGGGTGACATGCCTATATCTCATGCATTGTATGGATGGCATGGCACACAAGGCCATGTCGAGTCTTATGGTTTTTCTGCACCAAGACATGCAGCCTGCAATGTCAGAGTGCATAGCTTTGGTGAGGAAGCCCTCTGGAGGCAGAACCAGAGCTGCACCCTCAGTTGACCCTCTTCAGTATTAAAGCTCTAGATACCAGGGGTACCACTTACTTGGGACTTCCAGGGGTAGCTGAAGTTGGGCCAATCGTGGTACAGTATTTTGGAAAAGAGATCTGGTCCTAGGAACCTCGTTAGCAGGGACCCAGTGAACTCACAGTTTGAAATTACATCAGGGGGAGTAACCATGCAAAAAGATACACTTTTCTACAGTTAATATATATCATAATCTACAAGACCTACTGGATGACAATATGGGAGCATCTGTCTCAGCCCTACTTGATAGTCAAAAGTTTTGGACTACATTACCTTTATCTGTTGCTGGCAGAATAGTGTACTTTACTGCTGGAGCTAACCTGGGGAATGGGTAGGCGCAGAGTAGACCTGCCTAAATTGCAGTAACCTATAGCAGAGGGTGGTCTAGATGATTTTGAGTTCTTGAGCTGAATAAACCCTGGTGAGGGTATAGTTGGCTCACAGCCTGTTTTGCAGAACTTATTGGAAGTCCTTTTGGATCCTAAGTGACGGTTTAGAGTGGCTTCTCAGGAGCTCCTGGTGATACAAAAGTGCTGGTGTTGTTGCTTATAGCAGACCCATGTTCCAGTGCCTTCTTATCCTGATTGCCCACTAGGATGAATGAAGTGTGTGGCTTGTGTGTGTGTGTTGGGAAGAACTGAGAGTAACCCTTGGATTAGTTCACCTTTCACCTTCACATGTGTAGGGGGTCTCATCACAAGAATATAATTATATCTAGAAATAAAAAGAGAGCTTGGCATAAACTTCTTGGGTCCTGTTCAGGGCAAGTCTTTGATTTCTCAAAGGATGTCAACCCCTTTAACCCCACAGAAACTAATTGTTGAATTTTTGAGAGTGGAATTCTAAGGATACTTGATAAGCAGATTCACCTTTGACTTAAAAACCTCATTCAGATTTTTCTGCCCCCTGGTACAAAGTGGTTTTAAAGGAGACTACATTTGTTTGTAGGCAAATTGAAAGGAAATGGTGGCAACACTACCTAGATGAAGATAAGCTCCACCTGAAGACTTTAAATGATTATAAAAATAAAGTTAGGAAAACAAAAGCCGATTATAATTGAAGTTTTCTCTCAGCCTCCTTTAATAAAGCTAAACAGATTTTTGACATAATTTGTAACTTCACAAATCTGTCCTATTTTAAGCAAGAAATAACAACATAACAAAAGTTATGCAATGATTTATCAGTTTTTTGGAGAATAAAATCAGGTTGATTGTAAAAGATATTGAGAGCTTTCGGGAATTAGGGACTTCTCCTTTTAATAAAAAAAAATCTATCTCATGTCCTATTCCCTAACATTGTTACCACTGAGTTTCCCAATCGTCAGAATGGCATGACCCAGTCCATTGTCTTCTCAAAAAAGGAGTTGGATAGCTTTGAACCACTAGGTATAGATGTTTTTAATATGTTGTTCAGATCTATCAGGTCTGGTTCCACTCTAGACCCTCCCCTTCCCAATCAATGGAAAAAATGGGAGGAAGAATTATCGCTCCCACTGATCTGTAAACAGTCCCTGAAATCTGGTGTGATGCCTGTGATCTGGAAAAAGGCAACAGTTAAGCCATTGCTGAAAAAAAGCCTCAGGGAACCCCACAATTCTAGCCAGTTACAGACCAATCTCTCTCCACCCATTTCCAATAAAGATACTGGAATGACATGTTAGAAAAATCTGGTCCCACCATCTTGAGACTCATTCACTGGTAGAGGAGGAGTAATTTGGCGTCAGACCCAATCACGGCACTGAGACCGCTTTACTCTGTGCCACTGACAAAATGGGCAGGATGGTTAACAGCGGTCAGTCAATGGTTCCTGTCCTTCTTGACCTGTCAGCATCCTTTGACCTGGGTGAACCAACATACCTTACTCTCTATGTTAGTTTCAGCAGGTGTTGGTGGTCTTGTGTCAAAATGGCTACAATCATATTTACATGATCTCTGCCAGGATGTGGTACTGCCTTCCTTCTGTTCTAGTTACGGAACTACTCAGTGCTCCTGCCAAACCATAGCAAACTGCAGCAATGTCCTGGGGTTCGGAACCCCGGGACATTGCTAGAGCGGGCCTGCCGGGTGGCGTTCCCCAAGGCCATCCAGGGCTACCGGAAAGGGAGCCACGCGGCCCCTCACATATTCTGTTTTGCCCCGGGGACCTTGCTGGGGGGCTGCGATAATTACATTTAAAGTGCCAAGGAGGTTGGGTGAGGATGCAGGGTAGGCCATAGGACCTCCCCGCTTTTTTATTTATAAATTGATGTATGTGCCCTGGGGAGATGGAGGTCCCCGGGAGGCTGAGTGGGTCCCCCACATTTATACGCCCTGGGGTAGGGGCGATCCCAGTGGTAGGGGGGAGCCATGAGGCTCCTTGCATATAATTATACCACTGCCTCAGGAAGGTGGCGGTCCACGGGGTTTTGAATATCACGAGGAGGGGGCCCTGTGAGCTCCACTCGTTCGTTTTTAAAATGCCCTCTGGATTTGGCCCACCCGGGGACTTTATGAAAAAGATGTGTGGTAGGCGGAATGTCATTTTTAAATTTATTTTGCTGCAGATAGAGGAATCCACCTATGAGTGAGCTGCAAAATAAAAAAAACACAAATGCTTTTCTCCCCTGGCGGGGTCTCTGAGGGACCCCTCATCATATCTGGGGGTTGGAGTATTCATACCCTGAAACCTTAATCTTTATTTTTTACTTTGTTCTTCATACTCTGCTTCAAGCCAAGTCCAAGATGGCTGCCAACAGTTCCTGGTTGAAGTGTTGGCAGCCAATCAAATTTTAGTAAGATCCACGAGTCTACTGCAAGCACTTGCGTCCCCAGATATCTATATTGTTTTAAGTTAGATTACTGAAAAATGACTCAATAGATTTAAACCAAATCACAAAAATCCCACTTTCTGGACCAGCATCTAGCTGTCTGCCAAATTTGGAGTAATTCCGATCAGCAGTTCTGGCTGCAGTCATGTTCAAAATATAAAAAATCCCCATATGCATAACATGGGGAAAAAGCATTTAGAAACTCCCATTTGTTCTCAGGCACCGCTTGATAGATCACCCTGAACCTTTTAACACAGCAGCTGAAGCAAACAGGGGACACTTTGTAAAAAGTTTGTGGAGATTCGTCAAGTGGCGCAAAAGTTATTGACAAAACACAAAACACTTTTCGTATGAAAACTTTGTTCCTAAATATAGCAACCTACTGGCTTTATATATATATATATATATATATATATTATCTACTGGTGGTCGCCAGTAGATAGTTATAGTTAGAACCTATCAACCATAGGAAATCCGCAACATTCTATTGGCAATAACTTTGGCGTTGATTGATGAATCTTTAGAAATGTTCCCAACTTTTGGCCAGCTCAGTCCCGCTCCTTCCCTGAAAGTTTCGGGGTAATTGGTGAAGCGGGGTCCGAGAAAAAAGGGGGGTCCCAAAACGTGTTTTCCCTATGCAATTTCCCATAGGACCTTTAGCCACGGCTACAGCTCGAACGGCTGAACGGAATTACACCAAATTTGGCGGAGAGGTAGTCCTCAGTTCCGACTTGTGCCTTTGGCATATCTGGTGTCAATCTGTTAAGTAGTTTCCTTGAAAATTACGGTTAAAGTCATTTATACATCTATGGGCGCAGAGGATCCGCGGATTGTGCGAGGATTGGCCTCGTAGGATAAGCGAACCATCCCGATTGCGTGCTCAGTTCTAATTTGCTGTCAAGCAGTTGTAAACATTCAAAATCAGGAACTGTTGGCAGCCAATTTGTGCCTCAGTAGACGCAAGACTGAGGAAGTCATTGAAATATGTGTGGAACGTGTGAAAATGGGACAGGGTAGACACTCCCTGACCCCCGAGGCCTTCACAGGGGGTCCCATACCGACCTCCTGGGCCTAAAAAATGTGGTTTTTTGGGGGGAAAAAAAGACACAATCGTCCCTAGGCCCCGCCCCCTCCTTGCACCAATTTGCAAACGCGCCCCCTGGTGCGGTTGCAGAGGGGGAACAAACTCCCCTTGAATACTGGGGGTCCCTGGGGGGCAACTAGCCCATCAGGAACCTCCAATATGCGCCAGGGGGCTGTGCTGCAGAGAGGTGTTCTGAGGCCACGCCCCTTTTTATACCTCTCTGCAACACAGCTCTGTGGCGCTTACTGGAGGTACCTGGTGGGCTAGTTGGCCGCCATGGGACCTCAGGATTCAAGGGGACTTAATCCCCCAACTTAAAACGTGCCACGGGGTGCGTTTGCACAGTGGTGAAGGTAGGGGGCGGGGCCTGAGGTGATATGTGTACAAACACAACCTGTGGCGCATTTTAAGTTGGGAAAATAATTCCTCTTCAATCCAGAGGTCCCCTGGGGGCCAACTAGCCCACCAGGTACCTCCACTAAGAGCCACGGAGCTGTGTTGCAGTGTTGTACAAAAGGGGTGTGGCCCTCTAACTCCTCTATATATATAATATACATATATATATATATATATTCACTGAAAAAAACATACGTTTTAGGGGTGTTATAGTTAGTTGGACATTTCACTAGTACACAAACCATTGAAATTCCCCCGTTATAGTTAGATGTACTAACTATAACTTGCGCGCCCGCAATCCACTGCTAAGGATGTCACATATTACATCATTCATGACATGGTCAGTCACATCACTGATGACATCACTGATGACATCTCAAATGACATCCCTGATGACATCACGGATGACATCATCCAGTGAATGTGGTTTGGTTTGATATTTAAATAAGTATTATATATATATAGCAATGTGCCTTGAAGACTGAGAGGATATATAAGTGTCTGGTTGGAGGATTTAGTAGCAATGTGATTGACTGTCTAAGTGACTAATTTAAAGTGTTTCTCTAAATATATGGGATAGTTATTAAGCAGTGTGAATATCTATGTCACTCTTTCTCTTGTTGCGTAAACTACTACATAAGTTGGTTACCAGCTATTTGAAAGTCTATATTACTTATTAATTAGTTAAGCGAGTATTTGTATGGGATAGTGAATGTGTGTGTAGTTGGGTGGGAGGTCTGTGACTGTCCAAAGATGTGTAAATAGTTGATTTAGTAGGTATATGAGGTTGAGACTGTATGTGGAAACAGTTGTTTAGATGAGTGAATGTTTTTATGGGTGTGATGATGAGTAAATATATTTCTCAATGATACATGTCCAACAAACTAGAAATATAAAAGGCAGTGTATGTGGCAGTTGTTGTATATAAATAAGTATACATAAGACTCAGTGATTGTATGAGTGACTGTATCGAAATCTTTACACGTGCAATAGTTATTTTATAACACACTAAGTATGAGTTACTATCTGACTTACTATATGACTTATTAAAGTGGTGTTTAAATAAGTGTGTAGCTGAGTAAATGTAAGTATGATCAATTATTTGCCTAAGTGAGTAGGATGACTGCATAAGTAAATATGATGTGTGCTGCTGTGTAATGCAGATGTAGGTGTTAAGTATATTTAATAGTGTTCTATTGATCTTTGTTAGCATGTATGAGTCAATCTGTAGGTAAGTGTTTAGATGTGTGTGTAGATGTAGGAATCACTGAGTGGCTTTTTAGAAACTTGTACTGGTGTGTAAATGGTTTCAAATATGGTACTCCATACTTTATATTGAGTGTTGAAAGGTTATACTAGTGTATGATGAGATGTATCAGATTGTCACGTGGATGATGTCATCAGTGATGTCATTTGAGGTGTCATAAGTGATGTCACTGACCATGTCATGAATGGCGTAATATGTGACATCATCATCAGTGGACTGCAGGTGCGCAAGCTATAGTTAGTACAACTAACTATAACGGGGGAATTTCAATGGTTTTGTACGAGTGAAATGTCCAACTAACTATAACACCCCTAAAACCTATGGTTGTTTCACTGAATTTCTAAGGTTTTTTAAATGCTAATTCCGAACTATAACATGTCTGAAACCTATGGTTTTCTCAGTGAATATATATATATATATATATATATATATATATATATATATATATATATATATATATATATATATATATATATATATATATATATATATATATATATATATATAAATTCACAGAAAAAACCATAGGTTTTAGGCCATATATAGTTAGGGATTTGCATATACAAAACCTTATTTTACTCGCACAAAACCATTGAAATTCGCATATATAGTTAGATGCGCTAACTATATATCGCGCACCCGCAATCCACTGCTGATGATGTCACATATTACATCATTCATGACACGGTCAGTGACATCACTGATGACATCACTGATGACAACATCCAGTGACTGTATGTTTCTGTAAAGTTAAAATATGTCTTACATATTGAAGAATGAGTGGATGTATAAGTGTCTGGATGAAGGATTTAGTAGGTGCATGACTGACTGTATGAGTGAGTGATTAAATGTGTCTCACTGAGTGCAGGGGTTAGTGACTAAACTGTCTTAATTTGTGCATCATTATGTCTGTTGTTCTGTAAACTGCTGCATGTGTTGATCAGTAGCTATATGAGTAACTATATGGGTTATTGATTGGTTGCCCAAGTATTTGTATGGGAGACTGAGTGTGTGTGTGGGTGGCTGGGAGGTGTATGACTCTGTGCATAGATGTGTGAGCAGTTGGTTCACTGGATGTATGGGTTCAAAAGTGCATGTGGAAACAGCTGTATGGGCGGTTGACTGTGTGCATGAGTGTATTGGTGAGTGAATGGATATCTCATTGCTACATGTCAAAGTACATATGTAAAACACAGTACATGTGAGAGTTGACATATATAAATAACTGTGCATAAGAGCCAGTAAATGTGTGAGTGGCTGTATGGATCATTGTGAACTTGTATCAGGGATTGTATAAGAGAGTAAATATGTGTTAGTATATGTTTGAATAAGTAAGGTGTGTATAACTGTATAGTTGAGGAAATGGAGGTGTGATTGATTCTTTGCATGACTGACTAGGTGTGTGAGTAACTCCATGGATGAGTGACAGTCTGTGAGTGTCTTTTCACACTGAGTGTATCTAAGGTTATATTAGAGTCTGAAGAGGTTCATCGTATTATCACATGAATGATGTCATCAGTGATGTGATCAGTAATGGCAAATGAGATTTCATCAGTGATGTCATCAGTGATGTAATTTGAGATGTCATCAGTGATGTTATCAGTGATGTCATCAGTGATGTAATTTGAGATGTCATCAGTGATGTCATCAGTGATGTCATTTGAGTTGTCATCAGTGATGTCATCAGTGATGTCACTGACCATGTCATGAATGATGTAATATGTGACATCATCAGCAGTGGATTGCGGGTGCGCGATATATAGTTAGCGCATCTAACTATATATGCGAATTTCAATGGTTTTGTGCGAGTAAAATAAGGTGTTGTATATGCAAATCCCTAACTATATATGGCCTAAAACCTATGGTTTTTTCTGTGAATTTCAATGGTTTTTTAATACCAAATATCAAATGCTGTCAAATGTCAAGTACATGATAGGTAAAAACATTTTCGTGTTTATGCACGCTGATGTGCTTTGAACGCTGCCCCCCCTCCCCCCCCCCTCTTTTCTCTTAGCAGTACTCTCTCTTTGCAGATAGTGATGGGTAGTTAACGCAGGCCTTTGCCCCCGTTGTAATCCGTCGTGCCTGCTTCTCTCTCTATTTGATTAATTGCTATCCAAGCATTTACTGTTTTAGAATTGGTTCTCTTTGGTTCATTCTGTATTTACAAACAAGCACAGAGTCGCAATACTCTGTTTAGTCTTTGCAGATAGTGAAAAATAGTTTAAAAAAAACAAAAGGAATCGAGCAAAATCAGTAGGCCACTAATGGGATCTTTTTTTGACCTCACTAAAATAGAAACATTAAGAACAACCCCTCATGAGAAATACGAAACTAGTAAGATGAACTTAGCTCCACACCATGATGGCTGCAAGACAGCTCGACTCCGCCGCCCACCCCACCCCACCCAAAATAACGACAAACCCTATGCAAATATTATAAATATACAACACACCAGCAAAGTAACAGGGTAAAACATTTTATTAAATAACTATAAACATAACTATTTTACACTTTTTGTTGCCCGATCCGGCTAGCTCAATCGATCGAGCATGAAACTCATGCACTCTGATAGCAAGCGTTGCTGCTGATGCTATGCAGACCAAAACTGGTTTTCAGTTTGTACATTCTTCTACATTTTTCCATCCAAGGCTGGTTGAGTTTGTAAAACGATGGCTTCAGATTTTCAACATACGGTGTGGTGGCGCGGACTAGGAGGGGGCGCTTGGCTCCTGCCCCCTCCCCAAGTAAGATTTTCATACGTGAGTGTACGTTCATGGTTTTGGTCCCTGAGTTGCTTCGATGCCACTGCCATGCTCAAATGGCATAAGTTCTGGATGTTGGGTGCCATAGTTCAGAGTTCAGAGCAGCGCTTGTAACACTGTCTGAAGCTTATTTGCACCTACTGCAGCTTCACTATTCTCAAAGTAAGTGAGGGCCGTTTGTGGACCTGACTGCATTGTTAAACAATGTGATGCGGTGCCTCCCTGAACCGCTTGACGGAGGCCCCCGAGGGGCGGTGAGATGGCACTTAGCTCCTGCCCCCTCCCCAAGTCGTGTTGCCCTGGTGTGGCCTGAGATCGCCCCCGACATAGGCGGCCGGCTCCCGGGGTCCGGCGGAACTTTTTGCCTTTTGATGACTCTTCCATTCTGGACCTTGTCCCACAATCCGTTTGACCTGAAGACACGCTGTAGTGGGGCGCCCCTTTACCGTTTCAGTTGCCATTCCGCCCGCTTTTGCTACACTGTGCCTCTTCCGCCATTCAGCTGTTTACCGCCCGCTCTTGAGACTACAGCGTCTCGCTCACCATGTAGTTGAGTTGCTCCCGCTCTTGCGATGCAACGATAGGCGGCTGCCACAGGACTCTCAAAATGGCGGCCGGCTCTTCAGATTTGGGCGTGGTCCACTAAAATGGCCCTGGGACACCTTGGAACTCGGACGCTTGCCTGATAGGGCTTGGGTCCCATTCTCGAAAGCGTCCCCTCAGCCTTGAAGATTCTACAAAAGTCTTGGGGGCCCCCGACTCCCGCAGGCTTCTGGTGGGGAGCGGCTGCCATGATTGCTCGTGGAATGGCCACGACTGAGCTACGAGATGGTGGTGCTCTCATGCTGACGCCAAAAATATTTACAAAAAGGGGTGGTGACTGCTGAAAGGGGTTGTGTTCCGAACGCTGGTTGGTGGAGACATTTTGACTATATTCTGGACCTACGTTGTCGCGTAATGCGTTATATGACACGCCGCGTTAGCGCACCCGGAAGCGCTCCGGTGCGCGAAGCGCAGCTTCCCGGAAGCGATCCGGGGCGCGGCGCGCAGCGCGTAACGTAAGCATAACAGGTCATGTGACTTGTTAATAAAACTTTTCATTGGTTCATTTTACTTTTGTTATTTTAATGATGAAAAGCTTGGTCATATGACCTGCAAATTACGCTTTTTATTGGTTTCGAACATTATTTTTTCTTAAACATATATGTTATAATGTTCCAGGCTAATGTACTTTCCCGGAAAATTTACAACTGTCCTGCAAGTAAAATATATTCCTTTTTCGAGAAAAAGGGCGTTTCTTCGTCCCATGACGGAGCCGTTGAGTAAAAGAGGCTCGGCCTGCTGTCTTAGTCGCCGATACGCCTTATTATCAGATTCTTATCGATCACTTTATGTTGCAGGAGTGGAAAACACAACTGCCCTTGACCATTTATCTTTACTGCGTTCCTGCGTATTATACCTTTTATCCGTCATGTAATTGGACTGCTTTATTTCACTTGCCTTTTACTGATTCGAAAACAGTGACTAAAATTAAAAACTTTACCAATGTAAATACTACTACCATGTTTTGTTTTAAAAACCTTTATTGTGAAAATGTCAGTATACAAATACGGGCCTATAACCACGTGGGCCAGCCACGGAGCAAACTGGAATCGTATATGATGAGGAGACATTTACACTGTAGAGGAACGTAACGAGCGGGCCATTAGGTTGCAAGAACTAAGGTGTCTAACAGTTGCGGAATCGGTGGACGTACATTTTGTAATTAAAATACGACAGGGCCACTTACAATAAAATTATGTAGATATACATTTGCGGGAAAGTACCATGGGTGACGTTAATTCGAACTTTCAATAGTACAGTAATCAATAACACATCAGAACTTAATATCAATAGGGATGTCGAAATATTCAATCAATTCTCGTCCCCGCCCGCCATGAGCATCAAAACTGCATTCATATCTCGTGATATCAAGGTTGTTCAACCAGTACACAACAAGGAGTTACGAGTCCCATTTATACCGGCGCCATTTTGGGCGAGGCCGGGCAGGTCCAGGATATAGTCAAAATGTCTCCACCAACCATCGGCCAGACCAGAACCCCTTTCGGCCCTTTATGCTACAAGATGGTGTCTTCCATTCAGAAAATATTGTTGGCAGCATTTTGAAAGGAAACATAAACAGCCGTTCTCCTACTGAGTCTCACATTGTTACATTTAGGAAGAATGTTGAAGAGTAGTATGTTGAAAATCTGAAGCCATTGTTCTACAAACTCTCAACCAGCCTTGGATGGAAAAAAAAATCCTGAAGAATGTACAAAGTGAAAACCAATTTTTGTCTGTATAGCATCAACAGCAACGCTTGACTCAGCTTTGTGTGTAGCCGCCATTTTGATTCAATCAATATCGTCCCCCTGCACACATTCAGGGACCTGGTCGTGTCTTCAGGTCAAACGGATTGTGGGACAAGATGCAGAAAAGAAAAGGAAAAAAGTTCCGCCGGACCCCGGGAGCCGGCCGCCTATGTCATGGGCGATCTTTGGCCACACCAGGGCGATAGTGAAGCTGCAGCAGGTGCAAATAAGCTTCAGACAGTGTTACAAGCACTGCTCAGAACTCTCAACTATGACACCACCTCGGTGCCATCCGGATCTTGGCACCTTGTGCTGGTTCCGGCCTATTCACACATCGGTCCGCTACTGACACCACCTCACAGACCAACGGGGCACCCCACGCCGACTTTCGGCGCAGCATTGTAGGATGGCCACACCAGAGCAGCAACTTGCTAAACACCACCTCGGTGCCATCCAGATCTCGGCGCGTTGTGCTGCCTTCGGCCTACTGTAGCCGCAAGTGCGGACGCAACTCAACTGGATAGCGAGTGAAACACCAAGGGGCGCCCCACTGCAGCCGAGGAGCCTCCATCTTGGGGGCGACGCACAGCATCACCAATGCAGTCAGATCCTCAAACAGCCCCCACTGACTGACGCGACCTCACAGGCCAATGGGGCGCCCCACGCCGACTTTCGGCGCAGCATTGTAGGATGGCCACACCAGTGCGGCAACTTGCTGGACACCACCTCGGTGCCATCCGGATCTCGGCGCGTTCGAGTCACTGTACCGCAAGAGTGACCGCAACTCAGCTGGACACCACCTCGGTGCCATCCAGATCTCGGCGCGCTGTGCTGCCTTCGGCCTACTGTAGCCGCAAGTGCGGACGCAACTCAGTTGGACGGCGAGTGAAACGCTAAGGGGCGCCCCACTGCAGCCGAGGAGCCTCCATCTTGGGGGAGACGCACAGCCCCCACTGACTGACGCGACCTCACAGGCCAACGGGGAGCCCCACGCCGACTTTCGGCGCAGCATTGTAGGATAGCCATACCAGTGCAGCAACTTGCTGGACACCACCTCGGTGCCATCCGGATCTCGGCGCGTTGTGCTGCCTTCGGCCTATTCGCACATCAGTCCGCTACTGACGCCGCCTCACGTGCCAACGGATTTTCTACGCTTTTTATAGCCCTATGCCGCATAACAGGTCATGTGACTTGTTTATAAAACTTTTCATTGGTTCATTTTACTTTTGGTTTCCTAATGATGGAAGGCTTGGTCATATGACCTAAAAATAACACTTTTCATTGGTTTAGAACATTTTTTTTTCCCAAACGATGAAAGCCCCACCTTGTTTCTGGATGTTTCAGACTGAAGATGGCGTCAGCATGAAAGCACCACCATCTCGTGGCTCCGTCGTGGTCATTCCGCGAGCAATCATGGCAGCCGCTCCCCACCGGAAGCCTGCAGGAGTCGAGGGCCCCCAAGACTTTTGTAGAATCTTCAAGGCTGAGGGGACGCTTTCGAGAATGGGATCCAAGACCTAGCAGACAAGCGTCCGAGTTCCAAGGTGTCCCAGGGCCATTTTAGTGGACCAGGCCCAAAAGGGAAAGAGCCTGCCGCCATTTTGAGAGTCCTGTGGCAGCCGCCTATCACTGAACCGCAAGAGTAGGCGCAACTCAGCTGAATGGCGTTTTTGGCACAGTGTACCAAAAGCGGACGGAATGGCAACTGAAACGGTAAAGGGCGCCCCACTACAGCACACGAGCCGCCACCTGGGGAGGCCCGTTCACGCCGCCCCTCCCCCCCCCCCCCCCGGGACGCCCCACGCCATTTTTCAGAGCAGCATTGTAGGATGCCAAAACCAGTGCGGCAACTTACTGGACATCACCTGGGTGCCATCCACATCTCAGCGCGTTCTGCTGCCTTGGGACTATTCGCACAACAGACCGCTACTGACAAGGCCTCCCCCCGCACCACCCAGGACGCCCCACGCCGTTTTTCGGAGCTGCATTGTAGGATACCAAAAACCAGTGCAGCACCCAGGTAACATCACCTGGGTGCCATCCAGAACTCAGCACGTTGTGCTGCCTTGGGACTATTCGCACAAAACACAGCTACTGACCATTGTTGCTTCTTTTTTAAAAAAATGTTTAAATGTATTTACTGTTTTTGTTGCGTTATATATTTATAAGTTATTAAAATGTTATAATCCTACTACTTTGTTGGAGTGCTATATATTTTTAATGTGACACATAATTGTAAAAACTTTGATGTACAAAGAGGCATCCCTGCAATCTTCCGCTTCAGGCTCGGACCCACACACCCTCACAGTGAGAATCCCCTCCCCAAGCACAATACAGGATGGTTATCAGATAGTAGGAATGCGTGTGGTGTCGGGCGGGCACAGGGTGTGATTCTCAGAGAAGAACAGCGCAGATGGGAGGAGGTTTCTGACCCATGCATGAGAGAGAGAGCGGGGGTGACCAGTGCGTGGGGGAGATGCTTGCGAGGGTGGGGAGCCATGCTGAGGATCAGCGGCGTGCAGAGAGTGGGTCTGGTCAAGGCATCTAAAATGGCTGCCGTGCTCAACAAAAGTGTGGCATTACAAAAAAGGCAAGATAACGCAGACAATGTTTATCAATAAGGATTAATTTATAACAATTATTTTTAACAAAATATTTAATCGCAGTGACAAAATGGCGGTCAACAGTTCCTGATTTCCATCGAATCGAACGTTAACAGACGTCACGCAGCAACAAAAAAAAAACGCTCATGAACAGCGCAGATGGGAGGAGGTTTCTGGCCCATGCATGAGAGAGAGAGCGGGGGTGACCAGTGCGTGGGGGAGATGCTTACGAGGGTGGGCAGCCATGCTGAGGATCAGCGTCGTGCAGAGAGTGGGTCTGGTCAAGGCATCTAAAATGGCTGCCGTGCTCAACAAAAGTGTGGCATTGGAAAAAAGGCAAGATGGCGCAGACAATGTTTATCAATAAGGATTAATTTATAACAATTATTTTTAACAAAATATTTAATCGCAGTGACAAAATGGCGGTCAACAGTTCCTGATTTCCATTGAATCGAACGTTAACAGACGTCACGCAGCAAAAAAAATAAAACGCTCACGCACAGCCGCTGGAAGACATGTATCAACATATATGAGCCTCCTCAGCCACCCTCAGAAAACATAAGGGATCAGGATACGTCTCCCGTACCCCCTTATACCTAGTAATTTAATTAAATCGAAACACAAAATGGCGAATTCCCGTTTCGCTACCAGTTTGCCGCCCGGTTCGCGATCCGGGAAGCGCTTCTACCGTGAAAAATCAATTTTTTTTATTTTCCCCACGGGACCCTTTAATAACCCCAACATCATTCCTAGGGGGTCAAGAGGGGTCTACCTTGCCCCCTTTCATTAAATTCCCCCTTCGTTTTTCACCTCTTCTTGTCTCTCGATCCTACAGAGAGAGAAGATGGCGGCCGCTACGGACTGTTTAGAATGTTGACAGACACCGGAAAGCCAATCAGCTTCGCTACGCAAAGCTCCGTTACGCGAAAAGTAAGCGAACCGGAGCGCTACCCGGAGCGCTGTCACAGATATATATCTTTTTTTGAACGTTAATTTCTCAAAATCCACTGAAGCACATATATTGAGACCTAGCAAAGGCACATCGGGCTAACAGTCACTACAATTTTGGCAAGTTTCGTGCAAATCCATTCTGCCGTTCGAGCTAAAAGTGAGGCCAACCGCCCTATGGAAATTAACATGGGAAAAATAAAACGCTCACGCACAGCCGCTGGAAGACATGTATCAACATATATGAGCCTCCTCAGCCACCCTCAGAAAACATAAGGGATCAGGATACATCTCCCGTACCCCCTTATACCTAGTAATTTAATTAAATCGAAACACAAAATGGCGAATTCCCGTTTCGCTACCAGTTTGTGGCCCGGTTCGCGATCCGGGAAGCGCTTCTACCGTGAAAAATCAATTTTTTTTTATTTTCCCCACGGGACCCTTTAATAACCCCAACATCATTCCTAGGGGGTCAAGAGGGGTCTACGTTGCCCCCTTTCATTAAATTCACCCTTCGTTTTTCACCTCTTCTTGTCTCTCGATCCTACCGAGAGACAAGATGGCGGCCGCTACGGACTGTTTAGAATGTTGACAGACACCGGAAAGCCAATCAGCTTCGCTACGCAAAGCTCCGTTACGCGAAAAGTAGGCGAACCGGAGCGCTACCCGGAGCGCTGTCACAGATATATATCTTTTTTTGAACGTTAATTTCTCAAGATCCACTGAAGCACATATATTGAGACCTAGCAAAGGCACATCGGGCTAACAGTCCCTACAATTTTGGCAAGTTTAGTGCAAATCCATTCAGCCGTTCGAGCTAAAAGTGAGGCCAACCGCCCTATGGAAATTAACATGGGAAAAATGCGTTTTGGGACCCCCCTTTTTTCTCGGCCCCCCCTTGACGAACCCCCCCCAAATTGTCAGGGGCTGCTCAGAAACAAAATGTGCCATTTTCCTGAAAATTTCAGCCAATTCTGTCAACAAACGCCAAAGTTATTAGACATAGAATTTTCAAAGTTCCATAGAGAAAAAATCCTAACTATATATACCTACTGGCTATCGCCAGTAGGTAATATATACATGTATATATATAGATATATAGATCCAGAAAGTGTCAGTTCCCTGGTTCTCACAGGAGAAATACCCAACCCTGCCCAGGAATTGTCTTATTTTCGGTTACAGCGCCTCAAATCACTAAGGCCTCGGAAACAGTCACAAACAGATTGGACCAGAGGGAAGGCCAAACAAAATACAAAACAAAAAGCCGACGAAGAAAAGACAGGCGCTGGGGCGGGCGGAACAACAAAACAAACAAAACCAAAATACAGAAAGAACAGAAAACAATGATGGATGACGAACGAATGGGAAATCTGGACAACACTGTTATTAACTTGACCGATCTGGAATTGACAACAAGAGAAATGGAAATTCTATCACTGGGGCTAACTTTTTGTACTTCAACTAATTTTGATTACACCCAAACCAGGATAGATCTGTTTCAATTTGTGAGGAAACTCAAACTACAAAAACACTTTATAAACAGCACCAGCAAAAGTACGGGCACAGAAAACATAGGCCAAGGAATCGCTGAAACCCTGAGTATTGCGGATATGGCAGTACTAGGAGACTTGAATGCCCTTGAATATGAGGAATCCCTGAGCCAAATGACACCAGGAGAAATAGCTAACGCAGCAGGCTTAAACACGTATCAAACGGTACAAACCAAGTTCAAACCGAAATCGATATTTATGCCTATACTGCTGAAAGATGGACTAGACCTCTTCTCGGAAAATGTCATCAAAGAGTTGAAAGAACTCTCGTTACTGAGCACAAGACAATTTTGCACCAAAGATCACAACAAAAGAATGGAGTACAGTGCATTGATTTCGAAAATCCAAAAAAGATCAGATATCGTTGTGCGGTGGTCTGACAAGGGTGGTAATGTGGTGCTATGGCCATTAAATATGTACAATGAGGAAGCAATGAAGCAATTGCTAGATCATGATTGCTACTGCAGAACGAGCCCCAATACCATAGTGGGCATACAGGAGAGATATCACTGTGACTTATACAAGTGGAGAAACTTGGGTCTCATAAGTAAAGCAGAATTGGCTTTTCTAAAAAATGACTATCCAACCACTCCACAACTATACCTCATACCAAAAATTCACAAAGACCCTAAGGTACCACCCGGAAGACCTATCATCTCTGCCATAGGCAGCCTGTTTGAAAATACCAGTACTTTTGTGGATTATTTTCTCCAACCTTTTGTTAAAGACCTTCCGGCTTACATACAGGACAGTGGTGATTTTTTAAGGCACATATATGATTTACAGTGGGAACAGGATTTTGTGTTTATGTCATTGGATGTACAAGCTTTATACACAAGTATTAGACACACAGATGGGCTGCGGGCTTTGGAACACTATCTGCACAAACGCCCAATAGCATTGCACCAACACTCGTTGATGTTACTACAGATGGTGGAGTGGTGCCTTAATAATAACATCTTCTTATTCGATAAACTGCACTACAAACAACTGCAGGGATCGGCAATGGGCACTTGTTTCTCCCCCAGCTATGCGAATTTGCATATGGGCTGGTGGGAGGAGCAAGTGTTGGCCGTTAAACATGAGATGGAAATGACACATAATGTGGTGCTTTATAAGCGCTACATCGATGACATCTTCATCCTATGGAGGGGTACCATTGAGAGTGCGGAGGCATTCGCCAGAGACCTAAATGAAAACAGCCTAAACTTAAAATTCACTACCACAACGAGCAAAGAAATGCTCCAATTCTTGGACATAGAATTATATGTGCAGAATGACAAAATCCAAACTAGAACGTATAGGAAGCCAACAGCGGGAAATGCTGTGCTTCACGCACAAAGTTTCCACCCCACCAAACTTAAAGAATCGATCCCCTATGCGGAATGTTTGCGTATGACACGCAACTGTAGCACAGAGGTAGGAGTAACCAAAGCCAAAAAAGATCTGTTTGGAAGGTTGAGCAAACGAGGATATAAACCACATACCCTCGTAAAAGCTGAGAGCAAATGTAAAACCAAAAATAGAAAGGATTTACTATTTAACAAAGGTTTGGAGACCAAAACCACACCCACTACTATGACTGGTAACCCCCCAAGAATGATAACTGGCTTCAACTTGTACCACAATCAGGTCAGAAAAATCCTGCAGAAACACTGGCCCCTGATCAAAAATGATCCTGTTATAGGACACCTGAGTGGAACTAAACCTAGCATAACATTTAGGAAGGCCAAATCCATGCGTGACCAACTGGTATGTAACTCCCCTGCCCTGAAAAAACCAGTCACATGGCCACCACCTCAAAAAGGTTTCAGAAAGTGCACCAAGTGCAAAGCTTGTAAACAGGGTCTCAACATGAAGGAGGTACAGGTACCCTTCAGGAATAAACCTTATACCATCAGGGGCGGCTACTCCTGCAAAACGGAGTATGCCGTATATGTTCTAGTCTGCAGCTGTGGCAAACGTTATGTTGGGAGTACCATTCACCAAGCACATGTGAGAGTACTTCAACATTTACGCGCCATTACAAACAACGACCAAACGTACCCTGTGGCCAGGCACATAAATACTACACATGACGGGAATATAAAACATATTTCCTACTATGTGATAGACAGTGTCCCAAAAAACCCAAGGGGTGGAAATCGTAGACTAGCCTTACGACGTCTTGAGTCAAGATACATAATCTTGCTAAATTCAAAAATCCCGAATGGATTAAACTCAGACGAAGCCATGACTGTCCACTTATGAATCAAAGTAGAGCCCAACCCGACAATACATTCCCATTCCAGTTTTTAACTCTGCATCTTTGAACACACATTTCAATTTTGTTAATTGGGACACAATATGAGCGAATATGTTTGATATTAGTATCTTTGACACTATTCCTTAAACAAATACAAGTATATGACAAAGTAGTCAACGTATACATGCATCTAAATGTTTGGCATAGACATGTCGTTTACCACTGTTATATGTTTAAACAGTAACTATTATGTCCACTTGGAGATAATGCCTTAGACGTTGTTACCGGGTATCGGTATTGTCAATTGTATTAATTTTCTTATTTACCAAAGTGAAGTAACATGACTAGTCAGTAGACTGCAGCATAGTACAATGAATAATAATTGTCCGCAAACCAGCGTTTTGTCATGGTAACTTTGGCACTGCATATAATTTATATTCAGACAATGTACATATAATTTTAACGTGCATCGTTTGGGTAGTAATTCAACGTCAACAGAACTGTAGTAGAAATAATGCGAGGAAATGTATGTTTGTGCGCTGAAAACTACAGACTCTTCTGTGTCTATGCCATTAGTATGTTTAAGCCATGACTCACTCGTTGTCATAACGACCATCAACCTATCATGTTGTATGACGTTGCTCTTGATGTGTCAGCATGTAATTCAGTATATAAGCGTATGCCAATTACTGCAGAGTTATGTGAGCAAGGCGGAGGCTTCCGCCGAAACGCGTCTGTGCAGCATGTCGGATTAAAGAACTTTCCTTGAGTTAAAGTCACGGTGTCAGTGCCTTCCTTTAATCAGAGGGAAATGGATTGGTAAACAATGTATATATATATATATATATATATATATATATATATATATATATATATATATATATATATATATATATATATATATATATATATATTCACTGAAAAAACCATAGGTTATAGACCATATATGGTTAGGAATTTGCATTTACAAAACCATGAAAATTCACTGAAAAAAACATTGGTTATAGACCATATATAGTTAGGGATTAGCATTTACAAAACCTTAATTTACTCGCACAAAACCATAGAAATTCGCATATATAGTTAGTTGCAATAACTATATATCGCGCACCCGCAATCCACTGCTGATGATGTCACATATTACATCATTCATGACATGGTCAGTGACATCACTGATGACATCACTGATAACATCTCAAATGACATCACTGATGACATCTCAAATGACATCACTGATGACATCACTGATGAAAACATCCAGTGACTGTATGTTTCTGTAAAGTTAAAATATGTCTTACATATTGAAGAATGAGTGGATGTATAAGTGTTTGGATGAAGGATTTAGTAGGTGCATGACTGACTGTATGAGAGAATGATTAAATGTGTCTCACTGAGTGCATGGGTCAGTGACTAAACTGTCTTAATTTGTGCATCATTATTTCTGTAGTTCTGTAAACTGCTGCATGTGTTGATCAGTAGCTATATGAGTAACTATATGCGTTATTGATTGGTTGCCCAACTATTTGTATGGGAGAGTGAGTGTGTGTGTGACTCTGTGCATAGATGTGTGAGCAGTTGATTCAGTAGATGTATGGGTTCAAAAGAGCATGTGGAAACAGCTGTATGGGCGGTTGACTATCTGCATGAGTGTATTGGTGAGTGATTGGATTTCTCAGTGCTACATGTCAAAGTAAGTACATATGTAAAACACAGTACATGTAAGAGTTGACATATATAAATAACTGTGCATAAGAGCCAGTGAATGTGTGAGTGGCTGTATGGATCATTGTGAACTTGTATCAGTGATTGTATAAGAGAGTAAATATGTGTTAGTATATGTTTGATTAAGTAAGGTGTGTATAACTGTATAGTTGAGGAAATGGAGGTGTGATTGATTCTTTGCATGACTGACTAGGTGTGTGAGTAACTCCATGGATGAGTGACAGTCTGTGAGTGTATGTTTAAACTGATTGCATCTAAGGTTATATTAGAGTCTGAAGAGGTTCATCGTATTATCACATGAATGATATCATCAATGATGTGATCAGTAATGTCAAATGAGATGTTATCAGTGATTTCATCAGTGATGTAATTTGAGATGTCATCAGTGATGTCATCAGTGATGTCATTTGAGATGTCATCAGTGATGTCATTTGAGATGTTATCAGTGATGTCATCAGTGATGTCACTGACCATGTCATGAATGATGTAATATGTGACATCATCAGCAGTGGATTGCGGGTGCGCGATATATAGTTATTGCAACTAACTATATATGCGAATTTCTATGGTTTTGTGCGAGTAAATTAAGGTTTTGTAAATGCTAATCCCTAACTATATATGGTCTATAACCAATGGTTTTTTCAGTGAATTTTCATGGTTTTGTAAATGCAAATTCCTAACTATATATGGTCTATAACCTATGGTTTTTTCAGTGAATTTCATTGGTTTTTTAAAAGCTAATATCTATAGCTGTAAAATATATTCTTTATTATGTGACGTATCACGTAGCCACGTGAGACGACTCATGACGCGTCGCATAAACGTGACGTATCGTCTCTGCAGCGCAAACAAAACCCGTAACGTAAGCGCGCCAGAGCACGCTTACAGATATATATATAGTTTTTTAACCTTAATTAGACAAAATCCACACGTGCACATATCTTGAGGCCTTGCAAAGGCACAACAAACAAACAGTCCCTACAATTTTCCCAAGTTTGGTGGAAATCTATTCCTTTAAATTTTATTTTACTGTTTCTCTTGGTTTTCCCCTTGTTACGCTTACCGGAACGCTACCCGGTACGCAAACCGGACGCTCCAAAAACACAAGATGTCGGACTCCCGTTACGCTGCCGGTTAGCTGCCCGGTTGGCGTACCGGGAAGCGCCTCTACCACGAAAAATCGCAATTTTCTTTTTTTTTCTTTTGCCCCGCGGGGCACTTTAATAACCCCATCATCAATCCTAGGGGGTCAGGAGGGGTCTACCTTGCCCCCTTTCCTTCATTTCCCCCTTCGTTTTTCACCACCTCTTGTCACTCGATCCTACCGAGAGACAAGATAGCGGCCACTCCGGACTGTTTACAATGTTGACAGCCAATCAGCTTCTCCTCAGACTCCCATTACGCTGCCGGTTAGCTGCCCAGTTAGCTGCCCGGTTCGTGTACTGGACGCGCCTCTACGGCGAAAAATCGATTTTTTTTTTTTTTTTTTGCCCCGCGGCCCACTTTAATATCCCCCTCATCAAACCTAGGGGGTCAGGAGGGGTCTACCTTGCCCCCTTTCCTTCATTTCCCCCTTCGTTTTTCACCACCTCTTGTCTCTCGATCCTACCGAGAGACAAGATGGCGGCCGCTCCAGACTGTTTACAATGTTGACAGCCAATCAGCTTCTCCTCAGACTCCTGTTACGCTGCAGGTTAGCTGCCCGATAAGCTGCCCGGTTCACGTATCGATTTGCGCCCCTACGACAAAAAATCGCATTTTTTTTTTTGTTGGCCCCGCGGGGCACTTTAATATCCCCCTCATCAATCCTAGGGGGTCAGAAGAGGTCTACCTTGCCCCCTTTCCTTCATTTCCCCCTTCGTTTTGGCCTCCTCTTGTCTCTCGATCCTACCGAGAGACAAGATGGCGGCCGCTCCGGACTGTTTAGAATGTTGACAGACACCGGAGAGCCAATCAGCTTCGCTTCGCAAAGCTCTGTTACGCGAAAAGTACGCGTACTGGTACGCTATCGGGTATGCTGTCACAGATATATCTGTTTTTTTAAACGTTAATTTCTCAAAATCCACTGGAGCACATATATTGAGACCCAGCAAAGGCACATCGGGCTAACAGTCCCTACAATTTTGCCAAGTTTCGTGCAAATCCATTCAGCCGTTCGAGCTAAAAGTGAGGCCAAAGGCCCTATGGAAAAATGAATGGGAAAAACGCGTTTTGGGACCCCCCTTTTTTCTCGGGCCCCCCCTTGACGGAACCCTCCCAAATTTTCAGGGGCTGCTCAGAAACAAATGTGCCATTTTGTGAAGTAGTGTGGCTCACTGGTTAGAGGCGGCAGACCCGAGAGCAGAGGACGGCCCGGGACCAGGGTTCGATTCCCGGCGCGGCAGGTTTCCGGACCAGGGTCAGCGGACTCGATAATTCTCTCGCCTCGGTGCCCACTCTGATCAGCGATCACACTCGGCAACTCTGGGCATTAGCTTGCCTCATCTTCACTAACGGCCCCACCAGACCGCCGGGGATGCCTGGTCTCACCCTGGAGATACCCATTAAGGGACCATCTCTCAGGGAAGCCAGGAAGGGTTTCGCAGCGGTCGAAGCACCTTGGGACCCTACGGGTAAGTAGTGCGCTATATAAATGCCTATACATTTACATACATTTACATTTACATTTTCCTGAAAATTTCAGCCGATTCCGCCCACAAACGCCAAAGTTATTAGACATAGAATTTTCAAAAGTTCCATAGAGAAAAAATCCTAACTATATATACCTACTGGCTATCGCCAGTAGGTAATATATATATATATATATTTTCAAGGTTTTGTAAATGCTAATTCCTAACTATATATGGCCTAAAACCTATGGTTTTTTCTGTGAATTTCAATGTTTTTTTAATACCAAATATCAAATGCTGTCAAATGTCAAGTACATGATAGGTAAAAACATTTTCGTGTTTATGCACGCTGATGTGCTTTGAACGCTGCCCCCCCTTCCCCCCCCTCTTTTCTCTTAGCAGTACTCTCTCTTTGCAGATAGTGAAGGGTAGTTAACGCAGGCCTTTGCCCCCATTGTAATCCGTCGTGCCTGCTTCTCTCTCTATTTGATTGATTGCTATCCAAGCATTTACTGTTTTAGAATTGGTTCTCTTTGGTTCATTCTGTATTTACAAACAAGCACAGAGTCGCAATACTCTGTTTAGTCTTTGCAGATAGTGAAAAATAGTAAAAAAAAAACAAAATGAATCGAGCAAAATCAGTAGGCCACTAATGGGATCTGTTTTTGACCTCGCTAAAATAGAAACATTAAGAACAACCCCTCATGAGAAATACGAAACTAGTAAGATTTACTTAGCTCCACACCATGATGGCTGCAAGACAGCTCGACTCCGCCGCCCACCCCACCCCACCCAAAATAACGACAAACCCTATGCAAATATTATAAATATATACAACACACCAGCAAAGTAACAGGGTAAAACATTTTATTAAATAACTATTTACATAACTATTTTATACTTTTTGTTGCCCGATCCGGCTAGCTCAATCGATCGAGCATGAAACTCATGCTCTCTGATAGCAAGCGTTGCTGCTGATGCTATGCAGACCAAAACTGGTTTTCAGTTTGTATATTCTTCTAGATTTTTCCATCCAAGGCTGGTTGAGTTTGTACAACGATGGCTTCAGATTTTCAACATACGGTGTGGTGGCGCGGACTGGGAGGGGGCGCTTGGCTCCTGCCCCTTCCCCAAGTAAGATTTTCATACGTGAGTGTACGTTCATGGTTTTGGTCCCTGAGTTGCTTCGATGTCACTGCCATGCTCAAATGGCATAAGTTCTGGATGTTGGGTGCCATAGTTCAGAGTTCTGAGCAACGCTTGTAACACTGTCTGAAGCTTATTTGCACCTACTGCAGCTTCACTATTCTCAAAGTAAGTGAGGGCCGTTTGTGGACCTGACTGCATTGTTAAACAATGTGATGCAGTGCCTCCCTGAACCGCTTGACGGAGGCCCCAGAGGGGCGGTGAGATGGCACTTAGCTCCTGCCCCCTCCCCAAGTCGTGTTGCCCTGGTGTGGCCTGAGATCGCCCCCGACATAGGCGGCCGGCTCCCGTGATCCGGCGGAACTTTTTGCCTTTTGATGACTCTTCCATTCTGGACCTTGTCCCACAATCCGTTTGACCTGAAGACACGCTGTAGTGGGGCGCCCCTTTACCGTTTCAGTTGCCATTCCGCCCGCTTTTGCTACACTGTGCCTCTTCCGCCATTCAGCTGTTTACCGCCCGCTCTTGCGACTACAGCGTCTCGCTCACCATGTAGTTGAGTTGCTCCCGCTCTTGCGATGCAACGATAGGCGGCTGCCACAGGACTCTCAAAATGGCGGCCGGCTCTTCAGATTTGGGCGTGGTCCACTAAAATGGCCCTGGGACACCTTGGAACTCGGACGCTTGCCTGATAGGGCTTGGGTCCCATTCTCGAAAGCGTCCCCTCAGCCTTGAAGATTCTACAAAAGTCTTGGGGGCCCCGACTCCCGCAGGCTTCTGGTGGGGAGCGGCTGCCATGATTGCTCGTGGAATGGCCACGACTGAGCTACGAGATGGTGGTGCTCTCATGCTGACGCCAGCTTCAGTCTAAAACATCCAGAAACACTGTAGACTACCAATTCGATCAGTTCCGGTAGCGCCCCAACATGACCCGGTAGAGAAGAACTTGCCCTCCCCTCTTTGACTGATGGTTCTTGCTGCCTGTCCCTTCTGTTGTCATTTAACAGAACTTTTTAGACTGCTGAAAGGGGTTGTGTTCCGAACGCTGGTTGGTGGAGACAGGTCATGTGACTTGTTAATAAAACTTTTCATTGGTTCATTTTACTTTTGTTATTTTAATGATGAAAAGCTTGGTCATATGACCTAAAAATTACGCTTTTTATTGGTTTCGAACATTATTTTTTCTTAAACATATATGTTATAATGTTCCAGGCTAATGTACTTTCCCGGAAAATGTACAACTGTCCTGCAAGTAAAATATATTCCTTTTTCGAGAAAAAGGGCGTTTCTTCGTCCCATGACGGAGCCGTTGAGTAAAAGAGGCTCGGCCTGCTGTCTTAGTCGCCGATACGCCTGATTATCAGATTCTTATCGATCACTTTATGTTGCAGGAGTGGAAAACACAACTGCCCTTGACCATTTATCTTTACTGCGTTCCTGCGTATTATACCTTTTATCCGTCATGTAATTGGACTGCTTTATTTCACTTGCCTTTTACTGATTCGAAAACAGTGACTAAAATTAAAAACTTTACCAATGTAAATACTACTACCATGTTTTGTTTTAAAAACCTTTATTGTGAAAATGTCAGTATACAAATACGGGCCTATAACCACGTGGGCCGGCCACGGAGCAAACTGAAATCGTATATGATGAGGAGACATTTACATTGTAGAGGAACGTAACGAGCGGGCCATTAGGTTGCAAGAACTAAGGTGTCTAGCAGTTGCGGAATCGGTGGACGTACATTTTGTAATTAAAATACGACAGGGCCACTTACAATAAAATTATCTAGATATACATTTGCGGGCAAGTACCATGGGTGACGTTAATTCGAACTTTCAATAGTACAGTAATCAATAACACATCAGAACTTACTATCAATAGGGATGTTGAAATATTCAATCAATTCTCGTCCCCGCCCGCCATGAGCATCAAAACTGCATTCATATCTCGTAATATCAAGGTTGTTCAACCAGTACACAACAAGGAGTTACGAGTCCCATTTATACCGGCGCCATTTTGGGCGAGGCCGGGCAGGTCCAGGATATAGTCAAAATGTCTCCACCAACCATCGGCCAGACCAGAACCCCTTTCGGCCCTTTATGCTACAAGATGGTGACTTCCATTCAGCAAATATTGTTGGCAGCATTTTGAAAGGAAAGATAAACAGCCGTTCTCCTAGTGAGTCTCACATTGTTACATTTAGGAAGAATGTTGATGAGTAGTATGTTGAAAATCTGAAGCCATTGTTCTACAAACTCTCAACCAGCCTTGGATGGACAAAAAAATCCTGAAGAATGTACAAACTGAAAACCAATTTTTGTCTGTATAGCATCAACAGCAACGCTTGACTCAGCTTTGTGTGAAGCCGCCATTTTGATTCAATCAATACTGACACCACCTCATAGGCCAGCGGGGCACCCCACGCCGACTTTTGGCGCAGCATTGTAGGATGGCACACCAGAGCAGCAACTTGCTAAACACCACCTCGGTGCCATCCAGATCTCGGCGCGTTGTGCTGCCTTCGGCCTACTGTAGCCGCAAGTGCGGACGCAACTCAACTGGATAGCGAGTGAAACACCAAGGGGCGCCCCACTGCAGCCGAGGAGCCTCCATCTTGGGGGCGACGCACAGCATCGCCAATGCAGTCAGATCCTCAAACAGCCCCCACTGACTGACGCGACCTCACAGGCCAACGGGGCGCCCCACGCCGACTTTCGGCGCAGCATTGTAGGATGGCCACACCAGTGCGGCAACTTGCTGGACACCACCTCGGTGCCATCCGGATCTCGGCGCGTTCGAGTCACTGTACCGCAAGAGTGACCGCAACTCAGCTGGACACGCCGTCTTTCGGCGCAGCATTGTAGGATGGCCACACCAGTGCGGCAACTTGCTGGACACCACCTCGGTGCCATCCAGATCTCGGGGCGCTGTGCTGCCTTCGGCCTACTGTAGCCGCAAGTGCGGACGCAACTCAGTTGGACGGCGAGTGAAACGCTAAGGGGCGCCCCACTGCAGCCGAGGAGCCTCCATCTTGGGGGAGACGCACAGCCCCCACTGACTGACGCGACCTCACAGGCCAACGGGGCGCCCCACGCCGACTTTCGGCGCAGCATTGTAGGATAGCCATACCAGTGCAGCAACTTGCTGGACACCACCTCGGTGCCATCCGGATCTCGGCGCGTTGTGCTGCCTTCGGCCTATTCGCACATCAGTCCGCTACTGACGCCGCCTCACGTGCCAACGGATTTTCTACGCTTTTTATAGCCCTATGCCGCATAACAGGTCATGTGACTTGTTTATAAAACTTTTCATTGGTTCATTTTACTTTTGGTTTCCTAATGATGGAAGGCTTGGTCATATGACCTAAAAATAACACTTTTCATTGGTTTAGAACATTTTTTTTTCCCAAACGATGAAAGCCCCACCTTGTTTCTGGATGTTTCAGACTGAAGCTGGCGTCAGCATGCAAGCACCACCATCTCGTGGCTCCGTCGTGGTCATTCCGCGAGCAATCATGGCAGCCGCTCCCCACCGGAAGCCTGCAGGAGTCGAGGGCCCCCAAGACTTTGTAGAATCTTCACGGCTGAGGGGACGCTTTCGAGAATGGGATCCAAGACCTAGCAGACAAGCGTCCGAAGGGAAAGAGCCTGCCGCCATTTTGAGAGTCCTGTGGCAGCCGCCTATCACTGAACCACAAGAGTAGGAGCAACTCAGCTAAATGGCGGATTTTGGCCCGTTCACGCCGCCTCCCCCCGCCCCCCCCGGGGCGCCCCACGCCGTTTTTCGGAGCAGCATTGTAGGATGCCAAAACCAGTGCGGCAACTTACTGGACATCACCTGGGTGCCATCCACATCTCAGCGCGTTCTGCTGCCTTGGGACTATTCGCACAACAGACCGCTACTGACGAGGCCTCCCCGCGCACCCCCCGGGACGCCCCACGCCGTTTTTCGGAGCTGCATTGTAGGATACCAAAAACCAGTGTGGCACCCAGGTAACATCACCTGGGTGCCGTCCAGAACTCAGCACGTTGTGCTGCCTTGGGACTATTCGCACAAAACACAGCTACTGACCATTGTTGCTTATTTAAAAAAAAAAAAATTTAAATGTATTTACTGTTTTTGTTGCGTTCTATATATTTATAAGTTATTAAAGTGTTATAATCCTACTACTTTGTTGGAGTATATTTTTAATGTGACACATAATTGTAAAAACTTTGATGTACAAAGAGGCATCCCTGGAATCTTCCGCTTCAGGCTCGGTCCCACACACCCTCACAGTGAGAATCCCCTCCCCAAGCACAATACAGGATGGTTATCAGATAGTAGGAACCCCTATGGTGTGACGGATCTCATGGGGTGGGGGCCTTCATCTACTGTAACTCCTTTGAAGAGGGATGATTCTCATACATGCCAACATTTCAGAAGAGCAAAGTGGGAGATCTCTTTAAAAAAAATCGGGAGAATGGGGCCTTGAATCGGGTTATTGTCATGTGTGGGCTTTGGAAGTGTGCTGCTGCAGGATCGGACATTTCAAACTCAAATGCACGTTCTTTTTCTTACCTTTCCGAAGCATGGAGCGCAATAGCAGGCAGAGAAAGGGTGATGCAAGTGTTGAACACTGCCTGGCCTGGCAAGTTGCTGGCAGTGCCCCCCCCGCCCCCCGCCCGCTCCTGAAACAGGGCACACACACCGCCGCCCCGAGTACTTCACACATCTTTAAAAGACCATGCGCTTGTTAATGAGGCTTAAATGGTTTATCACCCCTTCTAGAGCCCCTGCATCGGCCCTCTGACGTTTCCTGGAAGAATTAGCACGTAACACAATACCAAGCCCTGTCAACTGAAACCCCTGAGGAATCGGGTTTTTGCTTTCAGGATTCGGGAGGCGGGAGACTAGCACTGAAATCGGTAGTCTCACGCCTGAATCGGGAGGGTTGGCATGTCTGGATTCTCTACAGCTGGGGCCATAAACTACATCCGCAGGGCTAGGTGATAGCCTGGGACCGGCCTGGACAATCGGACACAGAGGAAGAGGAGTGTCAGAGGGTGCGGTAGTGAATAGGGTGAAAAGGAGGTGTCGGGCGGGCACGGGGTGTGATTCTCAGGGAAGAGCAGCGCAGATGGGGGGAGGTTTATGGCCCATGCATGAGAGAGAGAGCGGGGGTGACCAGTGCGTGGGGGAGATGCTTGCGAGGGTGGGGAGCCGTGCTGAGAATCGATGGCGTGCAGAGAGTGGGTCTGGTCAAGGCATCTAAAATGGCTGCCGTGCACGACAAAATTGTGGCATTGGAAAAAAGGCAAGATGGCGCAGACAATGTTTATCAATAAGGATTAATTTATAACAAAATATTTTATCGCAGTGACAAATTGGCGGTCAACACTTCCTGATTTCCATCGAATCGAACGTTAACAGACGTCACGCAGCAAAAAAAATAAAACGCTCACGCACAGCCGCTGGAAGACATGTATCAACATATATGAGCCTCCTCAGCCACCCTCAGAAAACATAAGGGATCAGGATACGTCTCCCGTACCCCCTTATACCTAGTAATTTAATTAAATCGAAACACAAAATGGCGAATTCCCGTTTTGCTACCAGTTTGCGGCCCGGTTCGCGATCCGGGAAACGCTTCTACCGTGAAAAATCATTTTTTTTTATTCTCCCCATGGGACCCTTTAATAACCCCAACATCATTCCTAGGGGGTCAAGAGGGGTCTACCTTGCCCCCTTTCATTAAATTCCCCCTTCGGTTTTCACCTGTTCTTGTCTCTCGATCCTACCGAGAGACAAGATGGCGGCCGCACCGGACTGTTTAGAATGTTGTAAGACACCGGAGAGCCAATCAGCATCGCTTCGCAAAGCTCCGTGACGCGAAAAGTACGCGATCTGGTGCGCTATCCAGGACGCTGTCACAGATATATAAATTTTTTTAAACGTTAATTTCTCAAAATCCACTGGAGCACATATATTGAGACCCAGCAAAGGCACATTGGGCTAACAGTCCCTACAATTTTGCCAAGTTTCGTGCAAATCCATTCAGCCGTTCGAGCTAAAAGTGAGGCCAAACGCCCTATGGAAATTAACATGGGAAAAACGCGTTTTGGGACCCCCCTTTTTTCTCTGCCCCCCCTTGATGAAACCCCCCCAAAAGGGCTGCTCAGAAACAAAATGTGCCATTTTCCTGAAAATTTCAGCCGATTCCATCCACAAACGCCAAAGTTATTAGACATAGAATTTTCAAAAGTCCCATAGGAAAAAAATCCTAACTATATATACCTACTGGCTATCGCCAGTAGGTAATATATATATATATATATATATATATATATATATATATATATATATATATATATATATATATATATATATATATATATATATATATATATATATATATATATATATATATATTTATTTATATATATATATATATATACATATATATATACATACATATATATATATATATATTCACTGAAAAAACCATAGGTTATAGACCATATATAGTTAGGAATTCGCATTTACAAAACCTTATTTTACTCACACAAAACCATTGAAATTCCATATATAGTTAGTTGCACTAACTATATATCGCTCACCCGCAATCCACTGCTGATGATGTCACATATTACATCATTCATGACATGGTCAGTGACATCACTGATGACATCACTGATGACATCTCAAATGACATCACTGATGACATCTCAAATGACATCACTGATGACATCCCATTTGACATTACTGATCACATCACTGATGATATCATTCATGTGATAATACGATGAACCTCTTCAGACTCTAATATAACCTTAGATACAATCAGTGTAAACAGACACTCACAGACTGTCACTCATCCATGGAGTTACTCACACACCTAGTCAGTCATGCAAAGAATCAATCACACCTCCATTATCTCAACTATACAGTTATACAAACTTTACTTATTCAAACATATACTAACACATATTTACTCTCTTATACAATCCCTGATACAAGTTCACAATGATCCATACAGCCACTCACACATTCACTGGCTCTTATGCACAGTTATTTATATATGTCAACTCTCACATGTACTGTGTTTTACATATGTACTTACTTTGACATGTAGCACTGAGATATCCATTCACTCACCAATACACTCATGCACACAGTCAACCGCCCATACAGCTGTTTCCACATGCACTTTTGAAACCATACATCTAGTGAATCAACTGCTCACACATCTATGCACAGAGTCATACACCTCCCAGCCACCCACACACACACTCAGTCTCCCATACAAATACTTGGGCAACCAATCAATAACCCATATAGTTACTCATATAGCTACTTATCAACACATGCAACAGTTTACAGAACAACAGACATAATGATGCACAAATTAAGACAGTTTAGTCACTAACCCATGCACTCAGTGAGACACATTTAATCACTCACTCATACAGTCAGTCATGCACCTACTAAATCCTTCATCCAGACACTTATACATCCACTCATTCTTCAATATGTAAGACATATTTTAACTTTACAGAAACATACAGTCACTGGATGTTGTCATCAGTGATGTCATCAGTGATGTCATTTGAGATGTCATCAGTGATGTCATCAGTGATGTCACTGACCATGTCATGAATGATGTAATATGTGACATCATCAGCAGTGGATTGCGGGTGCGCGATATATAGTTAGTGCAACTAACTATATATGGAATTTCAATGGTTTTGTGTGAGTAAAATAAGGTTTTGTAAATGCGAATTCCTAACTATATATGGTCTATAACCTATGGTTTTTTCAGTGAATTTGCAAGGTTTTGTAAATGCTAATTCCTAACTATATATGGTCTATAACCTATGGTTTTTTCAGTGAATTTTCAATGTTTTGTAAATGCTAATTCCTAACTATATATGGTCTATAGCCTATGGTTTTTTCAGTGAATATATATATATATATACATACATATATAAACATATATCATCTGTATATCTATATAAATACAAACATAAATGCATGCATACATATACTTATATGCATACAGATGCATGTTATTTACATGAAAGTTGAAAAAACACTAATAAAAGCAAAGCTAAAAAGCCACCTCATTACAAACAGAATGGCTTTAACTTAAACGAGGGCGAGATCTATTGCATTTTCAATGCTTGTTTACTTTGGTTCCATCAAGAAGGCATTCAGATGTGTCACACATTTGCCATACATTCTGAATGTTAGCACTCTAGTTGCACATTAGATCACTGTAGTAAAGCTACTGCTCACCAGGGACGTCTGCTGCTGGTATTCAAAGTGCATGTTTCAGTCTGCATGTCAGAATTTTTTTAATGAAATAGAAGAGGATTTGAGAAGTCACTAAAAATGATCCCTAATTTTTCTTTCTGAAGCACTAATCATACTTTCTATGGCAAAATTAACCCCCTCATGTTGTTCCTTTTTAAATTGAGTGTTTTCAGACTTACCACTTCATTCCAATCAAGATGGCTTCTGGTGTGCCATACTTTTGTCATAAGTAAGACTGTTAGCGCTCTAGTTGTTCTTTAGAACACTCTGGGACATTCTGTCATTGGGCTATACTTGGGGTACATCTGGGTGATATTTGGGCTACATTTAGGCTCTTTTGTCTCTGGTGGCCATCTTGGGAGACTGTATGTCAGAATTTTTTAATGAAATTGAAGAGGGTTTGAGAAGTCACTCAAAATGTGCCCTAATTTTTCTTTCTGCAGCACTAATCATAATTCAAATGGCAAAATATACCCCCTCATTTTGTTCCTTTTTAAATTAAATGTTTTAAGAGTTACCACTTTATTCCAATCAAGATGGCTTCAGGTGTGCCATACCTTTGTAATAAGTAGGACTGTTAGCGCTCTAGTTGTTCTTTAGAACACTCTGGGACATTCTGTCATTGGGCTATACTTGGGCTACATCTGGGTGATATTTGGGCTACATTTGGGCTCTTTTGTCTCTGGTGGCCATTTTGGGAGACTGCATGTCAGAATGTTTTAATGAAATAGAAAAGGATTTGAGAAGTCACTCAAAATGTGCCCTAATTTTTCATTCTGCAGCACTAATCATACTTTCTATGGCAAAATATACCCCCTCGTGTTGTTTCTTTTTAAATTAAATGTTTTAAGAGTTACCACTTTATTCCAATCAAGATGGCTTCAGGTGTGCCATACCTTTGTAATAAGTAGGACTGTTAGCGCTCTAGTTGTTCTTTAGAACACTCTAGGAGGCTGCAGTAGAACACAAAGGAATCAACTGACAGTCTCTGTCCTTGTTGGATGTACATGTTTTACTGAGAATGTCAGACTTCATTTTCACATGACTGAGAAAGATAATGTGAATTTACAGAAAATATGCTTTCAGTTTAGCTTATAGATCCCCTTCCAAACCACTGTGGGAAAATCATGAGATATTAGTTTTCTTTCAAACAATATTCATGATATCACAGCAGAAGGTTTTTTCACATGGTAAAATCACCTTAGAACCCACCACAATTCCTAAAACGAGTATGGTACCATCAACAAATGATTTATAATGTAACTAAAGTCCTAAAACCCTCTATTAACTACAATGCTTTTTAATGAGGTGCTATCATGTATATTGGTCCCAAGATGGCTGCCAACACTTCTTGGAGGAAGTGCTGACAGCCAATCAGATCAGATGTGTGGTCAGGCTCCGCCCAGATATATATCTTTTTTTGAACCTAAATTACTCAAAATCCACTGGAGCACATATATTGAGACCTAGAAAAGGCACATCGGGCTAACAGTCCCTACAATTTTGCCAAGTTTCGTGCAAATCCATTCAGCCGTTCGAGCTAAAAGTGAGGCCAACCGCCCTATGGAAATTAACATGGGAAAAACGCGTTTTGGGACCCCCCTTTTTTCTCGGCCCCCCCCCTTGATGAAACCCCCCCAAATTGTCAGGGGCTGCTCAGAAACAAAATGTTCCATTTTCCTGAAAATTTCAGCCAATTCCGTCCACAAACGCCAGAGTTATTAGACATAGAATTTTCAAAAATCCCATAGAGAAAAAATCCTAACTATATATACCTACTGGCGACCGCCAGTAGGTAATATATATATATACAGATTGACCTATATATATATATATATATATATATATATATATATATATATATATATATATATATATATATATATATATAGGTCAATCTCTGCTTCAAAGGTTATGACCACAGAAAGATACGGACCACCACACGGCTCTTCGAGTGTTCACAGCATAGGTTTATTATCCATCACAAGTTAGGATAGGCATGACGCGTTTCGGGCAGGAACTGCCCTTGATCACATGGCGGACATGCAGTAGTGTTCACTTTAAATAAGGCACACACTCATTTTTTCTCGTGATAGCACCACGTGCTCTAGTGATAAACAGTGAAGATGTACCGCAAATGTAAAGTGTTACATGTTCACTGGATTGGTAGCATTTCAGTTCAATGTCATGCACGATAAAATGAAAGCACTTTTTGAATCACATTATTGATAGTTTTTTCAAAACAACATTTATACCTTATTGCCGCTTAAATGCGTGAGGCTGTGCAAAGTAGGCTAGCAGCATAGAATTTAAGTTATATAGCATGTCAAATACACATAATAAATAACATATAAATATGTTAAAAACTATTATATAAAAGACCATTTATAAAAGCCATCCAATAATTTTATGTTGCATATAAAAAAAAGATTATGTTAAAATAAATGTGCAATTAACGCTACATTGATGCAATGGAATTTCTCATTGCATGAATGCATCTTATTTAAATGCATAATAAAGCTGCCTCGCCAAGATCTATATTTAATCTTACACTTCATGTTATAAGTGCAGTGGCAATCGTGAACAAATAAAGTGCTAATGCTGGGATGTTTAATCTAGATTACTGATCAGTCCCGCTCCCGGGAGAGACCCACTATTTAGTCAAGCATCCATCCGTTGCAGATTCCCAATCCATGCCCCAATCCATGCTTAAAGTGCTGAGTGATAATAGTGCAAAAAGTAATTAAAAAGTGATTTAGAAAGAGATAAAATTGAGTGTATAAAAGATGAAGACAATAGTAAATTTCATAATGAAACAATTTTACAAGTCGGCTATAAAAGTTGCTAATCAGGATTCACAGGCTATATATGTGACATTGGATAGAGAATCTGATATGATGACGAGACAAGATAAGTGTGTTATAGAAAGGTGTGCATGTCCTCTCTGTCATTAAGACCGTTAGGGTGTTTACTATTGAGATTAAGAATGTATCTTGTCTCAAGTTGTCTTAATGCCTTGTCTCTGTCTCCGCCTCTTTTAGGTGCCGGTGCCATGTCAATCACGAAATAAGAGAGACAATTGACATCTTTGTTGTGGCATATATACAGGATTCTTCGTACTGCCTACCTATCTCAAACCACATGTGCAGGTGAGAACGTATACGGCATACTCTGTACGACAGTCATATTTGCCCCTAATGGATTGTTCTTTGATTTTAAAAGGGGTCCTATATGTAGTGGTATTGGCTCCAAAGTTGCATGCCCGACATGTCGCGCATTTTCGAAAACCATTAGTCGTAGGTAACCAGGTTTGGATGTTCTGGGTCTCAGTGGGGGTCTCTTTAGATAAAAGATTCGCCATATTTTTGGCTTTTCTAAATGTTACACTGGGACGTTCAGGTAACATGGTTTTCAGAATTGGGTCAGTCAGTACTATGGGCCAATTTTTAATCAAGATGCTCCGTATCTTGCGTTCCTGTCTGCTGTACGTGGTAATTAGTCTAGGTGAACTGTTCTCCTCTGTTATATGTGTATCTTGTTCAATGGTGTTAGGTAACAAGGCAGATCTCGGTCTCTCATTAGTTTTTAATATGGCTCTGTTAAGGATGTCTTCAGTGTATCCTCTATGTCTCATGCGATCTAAACACAACTTACTACATGTATCAAATTGTTCTGAAGTGCTGCAGATGCGCTTTAGTCGTAACAATTCCCCATAGGGGATGCTGGCTATCAAATGACGCGGGTGCGCACTTGACGCATGTATTATAGCATTGCCAGCAGTTGGTTTTCTGTATGCTGTTGTTGTTAATTTGTCGTCAATTATTTGTATTTGGACATCAAGGAATTCTAACTTGGTGGTGCTCATGTGTGATGTAAAATGTAGGTTGAACTCATTGATGTTTAACAAGTCAACAAAATCTTGGGCACTCGGCATATCACCCTTCCATATAACAAAAACATTGTCTATATAACGAAGCCAAGAGATGACATTCTGCTCAAATATTACTCTGTGGTCTGTCATGAGGACCTGCCTTTCCCAGTAGCCCACGTGTAACCCAGCGTAGCTCGGGGGAAAAGCAGGCCCCCATGGCCACACCTTGTTTCTGCCTGTACACATTCTTTTCAAAAGAAAAGTAATTATTATTTAAACACCAAGAGATGAGAGCCATGAGCATCGTATTATGCATGGCGCACTCAGCAGGTCGTTTTTTCAAAAAATTTTCAACTCCACGTAAGCCACATTCGTGCCGAATGCTGGTATAGAGTGATTCTATATCCAGTGTCAATAAAATCAATTCATTGGACCAAGTCGCCTGTATCCTTCAAGTAAGAGGGCATGGTTTTAACTAGGTCCTGTAGATAGAAGTCTATGTATAGGCCCACATTCTCAGTCATGCTGCCTATCGCCAAAATGATAGGGCATCCAGGAACCGGGGTAGTGTTCTTATGTAACTTTGGTAACAGATAAAGGAAAGGTAACCTGGGATGACTGTTAAACAGGAAATTATATTCCTCATTTGATATTAGTCCCTCGTACTTCCATTTTAGTAGTTCTTTCTTGATGTTGTCCTTTGCTTTATCATATTTATTCCATGTAGTTAGTTCATAACAATCGCTGTTATTTAACTGTCTTTTGGCTTCTATATCATATTGTTGTTTAGGCCACAGGACAACGTTGCCCCCTTGTTCAGATTTCTTAACAATGATAGCAGAATTGTTAGCCAGCTTGTCGACAAATTTGTTGAAGGAAACTTGTTTTTGATTTAATTGAAATTTTTTGTTACTATTAATGGAGCAATTTAAGTCCTTGATTTCCTCAACGATGCGATCATGAAAGACGTCGATGGCGTCTCTCGGCATCAACGGGATAAAGTAGGATTTTGGTTTGAAAGGGCTTTCTCTGGCACCTTTTTGCAGCAAGTTAAGTTCTCTTAATTTGGTTTGAGTGGGTGCTTGGGAACTCAGTTCATCTTCATTACTTAAACCATGTAGTGCCCATAGGGTTGGTATTTCTCCGACCTGCACGCCAGAGGAATTAGAGGCTTTTGTTTTGTTTTGTTTGTCCTCTCCCAAGTCTTTTAGGGCATAACATTTCTTTAGTTTCAATTTCCTGATGAATAGAAACAAGTCTATACGTGTGGAAGCATAGTCAAAATTGGTGTTGGGGCAAAAGTTTAAACCTAAGGAAAGCAGCTGCTCCTCGGCCCTCGTGAGAGTTAATGTGCTGAAGTTAACTACGGTGTTGTCATTAATTATTTCTTCTTGCGCCAGTAGTTTTGCCTCTTTCTTGGCTTGCCGTTTGCGTTTCCTGCGGGCGGTTTTTCTAATGGTGTTCCGCCATTGTCTGCTTGGTTTTTCTCCTTTCTTGGTCTCAAAGTTTTCAAGCGGTCCTGTACTAAAAAATCCACTTCTTACCCTAAACCCGGAATGGTGTTTGTGGATCCTAGGATGCTTGAATTTGAGCTGGCTGAACTGATACTGGAGTCACTTGTAAGTGATATTGAATCTATTTCGGGTATATCCCCAGCCGGTGTTTGTTGTCTGGCTTTCAAAGTATTTGGTTTGGTTACAATAGTTCCTTTCATTTTTCGAATGTTCTCATATTTTTTCGCAAATGTATAGATTTGTCCTTTTTCATAATCCTCCAAATCTCTGGCAAATTTATGTACCTTTCTATTTTTTATTTTTTATTCATATTTTTTTAAGCGTTCTTTGATTTCATTCATTTTTGTTGAAATCCAATCCTGGTTTTCAGCTTTGCTCAGATCATGTTCCATTTCTTCTATTTCCTTAGTGAGAGCTAGACGATCTATATCAGCATATTTGATTAAGATCCGTATGAGGTTCATGGATTGTTGTAAATTACTTTCTCCCCATTCGAGTAACATGGCCGGATTGGGCTTTTCAAAGCTGGGAGCTAAGAGTATGCGTAGTCCACGAGGGACCCTGTTTACCTCCACATATTTAGTTAAAGATTTGCTCTCCCACCACTTGGTTAACTCGGCTCTCATTTTTTTCTCCAAGTTTTTCAACAAATTGTTCATGTCTTTATTGATGTCTTCATTATTTTCATTCTGTGCAGCATTATTTACATTTTTAGCTTTATTTTTCGTTACGTTGTCAAATAACGCATCCGCATCCTGTTCTCTCTCTCGTACTGCGCTGCTTAACATTATGCCTTTTTCTTTGTTAGTTCTTAACTTTGGTAATTGTAGCCTGCACGTTTTAATGCAACTCAGCGTTTAAAGCAATGGAAACCTTCTCTGAGTTTCCGAAGAGCGCAGCCCCGTCTTGTGCATGCTATTGATGGATTACTCACCGGGGGTCGAGGTCAAGCCTTCGCGGGTCCTCCGACTCAAGCGTCGGCGTCCTCGGTCACCGGTTTTCTTTCTCTCAGCTCACAAGGGGTTCAGCCAGCCTGTAGGTTTCCTTCCGGAGCGGCAGCGATGTAAGGTTGAAGGCAGCTTCCAGCAGTCGGGACGGGGTCCGTAAAGGCGAAAGCAACCAGAAACTTCCGCAGTGAATATGGGTCAATCTCTGCTTCAAAGGTTACGACCACAGAAAGATACGGACCACCACACGGCTCTATATATATATATATATATATATACATACACACACATATATTACCTACTGGCGGTCGCCAGTAGGTATATATAGTTAGGACCTAGTTACCATAGGAAATCCCCAACATTCTATTGAGAATAACTTTGGCGCCGATTGAGGAATCTGCGTGTAATTTTAGTTAAATTTGCTCATCTCCGCTCCGTTCCTTCCCTGAAAGTTTCGGGGGGATTTGTCAAGCGGGGGCCGAGAAAAAAGGAGGGTCCCAAAATGTGTTTTCCCCATGTTAATTTCCATAGGGACATTTAGACACGGCTACAGCCCGAACGGCTGAATGGAATTACACCAAACTTGGCAAAATGGTAGGGCCTGGTATGCAGATGGGCGTTTGCTATGTTTGGTGAAAATCCCTCCAGTAGTTCTTGAGAAAATTGAATTTGAAATTTTTCAAATGGCATTTTCTATGGGACCTTTAGACACGGCTACAGCCCGAACGGCTGAACAGAATTACACCAAACTTGGCAATATGGTAGGGACAGGTATGCAGTAGTCCCTTTTCTTTATTTGGTGAAAATCCCTCCAGTAGTTGTTGAGAAAATTGAATTTGAGCAAATTATATATCTATATGCGCTCAAAATTCTATTGGGAATTACTTTGGCGCCGATTGAGGAATCTGCGTGTAATTTTCGAGAATTTCGGCCAGCTCCACTCTGATCCTTCCCTGAAAGTTTCGGGGGGATTCGTCAAGCGGGGGCCAAAAGGGAGGTCCCAAAATGTGTTTTCCCCATGTTAATATGCATAGGGACCTTTAGACACGGCTACAGCCCGAACGGCTGAATGGAATTACACCAAACTTGCCAAAATTGTAGGGCCTTGTATGCACATGTGCCTTTGCTATGTTTGGTGAAAATACCTCCAGTAGTTCTTGAGAAAATTGAATTGGAAATTTTTCAAATGGCATTTTCTATGGGATCTTTAGACATGGCTACAGCCCGAACGGCTGAACGGAATTACACCAAACTTGGCAAAATGCAGGGACAGGTGTGCAGTAGGGACTTTTCTTTATTTGGTGAAAATCCCTCCAGTAGTTGTTGAGAAAATTGAATTTGAGCAAATTATATATCTATATGTGCTCAACATTCTATTGGGAATAACTTTGGCGCTGATTGAGGAATCTGCGTGTAATTTTCAAGAATTTTGGCCAGATCCGCTCCTTCCCTGAAAGGTTCGGGGGGATTCATCAAGCGGGGGCTGAAAGGGGGTCCCAAAACGTGTTTTCCCCATGTTAATTTCAATAGGGACATTTAGACACGGCTACAGCCCGAACGGCTGAATGGAATTACACCAAACTTGGCAAAATGATAGAGCCTGGTATGCACATGTGCCTTTGCTATGTTTGGTGAAAATCCCTCCCGGAGTTCTTGAGAAAATTGAATTTAAAATGTTTCAAATGGCATTTTCTATGGGACCTTTAGACACGGCTACAGTCCGAACGGCTGAACGGAATTACACCAAACTTGGCAAAATGGTAGGGACAGGTATGCAGTAGTGCCTTTTCTATATTTGGTGAAAATCCCTCCAGTAGATGTTGAGAAAATTGAATTTGAGCAAATTATATATCTATATGCGCTCACCGTACGTGCACCAAACGTGTACGGTACCTGTACCGTACTCGTACATGCGCGTACCCTTACGTGCACGAGCGAGTTTCTGATTGGCTGGCAGTCAACTGTCAACATTCCAAACTGTCCAAACCGGGAAGAGTTGGCCACCATCTTGTTTTTCAGGAGAACTGAGGCACAAGAGAGCCCAAAACAAGAGTGGAAAACACGAAATGGGGGCAGGGTAGAGACCCCCCAACCCTCTAGCCCTTCTCAGGGGGTCCCAGAAGGATCCCCAAGGGAAAAAAGAAAATCGCAAAAATCGTGGCGTACGCACACCATACGCGTACGGTACGCGTACTGTGCGCATACCCCGCGATTTAAAAAAAATAATATGTTTTTTGCACTTGGTGGTCCTTCTGGGGCCCCCTGAGAAGGGCTAGGGGGTCAGGGGGTCTCTACCCTGCCCCCTTTTTGCGTTTTCCACTCTTGTTTTGTGCTCTCTTGTGCCTCACTTCTCCTGAGAAACAAGATGGCTGCTCAGGTGGTCCCAGAAGGATAATAACATATATAAACGTTATCCGCTAATAGAATTAGCATTTACAAAACCTTTGAAATTTATTGAAAAAAAATATAGGTTTCACGCCTGATATAGTTAGGAATTAGCATTTCAAAAACCTTGCAAATTCACTGAAAAACCATAGGTTTCAGGCCTTATATAGTATTATAGTTAGGAATTAGCATTTAAGAAACCTTGCAAATTCACTTACAAAACCATAGGTTTCAGGCCTTATATAGTTAGGAATTAGCATTTTAAAAACCTTGCAAATTCACTTAAAAAACCATAGGTTTCAGGCCTTATATAGTTAGGAATTAGCATTTAAAAAACCATGGAAATTGCTCCTATATAGTTAGTTGTACTAACTATATTTCGCGGACCCGCAATCCACTGTCAAATGAGATGTCATCAGTGATGTCATCAGTGATGTCATTTGAGATGTCATCAGTGATGTCATTAGTGATGTCACTGACCATGTCATGAATGATGTAATATGTGACATCATCAGCAGTGTATTGCGGGTGTGCGAAATATAGTTAGTAAAACTAACTATATAGCAGCAATTTCAATGGTTTTTTAAATGCTAATTCCTAACTATATAAGGCCTGAAACCTATGGTTTTTTAAGTGAATATATATATATATATACATACACACACACACATGCGCACACACACGCGCACCCACACATCTATAGATTGATATATTTGCATGTATTTTTAGATACTCATGCCGTGAACATTGAATGTAAAAGCTCATATACCCATAAGTCTATAAATATTTGTGATATATAGATATATACAAATTCACAAGAAACAAAATAACATAACCAGTTACAAAGAAGCATGAAACATTCAGTTTGCTGACCACAGAATATTACAGGGTCAGTTTACACCTCTAGGGAAAATAGTGAGAATTGCAAATGACTTTGTTTTCATCATAAAATAACATGTATTCATATTTGATATGCAAATTGAATTGCTGTCCTACCATTGACAGTTGAATATATAGGCATATTTATGTTAATTTGTATTTTCAATGTTTACTTCGTGCAATTTTGATGTAAATATATTAATGGTATTCATTAGTATTTTTCTACCTCGACTAAATAACTGCCAAGTTGAGTGGTTTAAATTAAAATGTGTTTATTATAGGCATAATGATTAGAAGAAAATGTAAATGAAATATCACATCAAATAATAGATTGTATAGTTATGTTCCTTTCTAAACCATACAAATACATTATACAAAAATGACTTCGGAATGAGACATTTATTGTTGGTTTTATAAGTTATAACATGTGAATTAATTGGACTAGAAGAAATTTAAGGACTTATGGAAGAAAGAAGAAGCACCATGAAGAACAGCTTAAGCACAGGTCAAATTTTTGTTGAATCTTGTTTTGATGTTGGAAGGAAAATCTTCTTCCTCAAAGTGCTTTTCCTGCTTTTCTGATCAAAACATGAGCATCTCTTTCTACTCATCTACACCTTCCGGTCCAAAAAATGCAGCGCCTGAGTGAAACATTGGGAGCTGGTGAGCCAAACATAATGCTCTCTTTTGCCATTTTTAATGTTACAGAACATCAAAGGAAACATTCTGTGTCAAGTGTTTGCCATGGCCACATTGGGAGCACTGTGAAAGCATGCGAAGAACCTTGGTAAGTGTTTTAAATGGATGCATCCTCCTAGTGCACTACGAGTTGGTGGCACACAAATTGCTGAGCAGGATCCTTCCCTTGTGTTTGGTGAGAGGGAAGCAAAATTTAGCTAAAGAAAATTTTAAAAACGTAAACGAACTGTTATCACTTTTCATTGGCTTTTTGACCTTCTCACCAAAAGCAAGGGCAGGCATACTAACAACAGCTGATGGAAGGCTGAGGGAGCATCATGGATTGAAGAAAGCAGTTTTTTCTCCCAAACATTCATATGAGAGGCTGCTCAAGCTCCCACAGTGCTTCCTATTCCTGATGTGTGATGTTAATAGCTTTATTGCCCTCACTTTCATGTCATAATAACTGCTAGGCATAATAACTGCTAATTACCCCCTTGTTAGATGCCCTCACATGCAGTTCAATCCTTTAAATACCTGGAGGATAATTAACAGCTGGTGTGAACAATAGCCTGTAAGTAAATCCCTCTCCCATGCATCTCAAATTGTATGTCAAATTCAGCCCCCTAAGTATTAAATACAGTCCATGTCTTACATCCTGTTTCTGTCTACAAGACAACCTATTGATCATGCATTCAACACAGTATCCCAATACACCCTAACCAGGAGTCACTACCACATTGTATTTCAGTGCATCAGCTGCAGCATCCTACAAGGTTCTTCCTTTAGCCCTACCCTGTTCTTCACCTACATAAAGCCCCTGGCCAACATCGTCAGAAGCCATGGCTTCAACATTATCTCCTATTTAGGCTGCTCTCAGCTCATCCGCTCACTCAAAGAAGACTCCACCAGTACCAATTTCCACAACTGCATGACAAACATTGCTCATTGGATGAAGACCTACTGCCTGAAGCTCAACATGATCAGCATTAACAAGACCAAAGTGGTGATCTTCAGAAACAACACCTCCCTGTGGAATGAGCCCTAGTGGCCTTTGGAACTAGGACCCCCAATCTCACTGACAGATCTCAACCTTGGCAACTTACTACATGGCAAACTCATCAAGAAACACCATATCAACTCAGTCACCTTTGTCTGCTTCCACACCCTTAGCATGCTTTGAAAGATCTTCAGATGGCTCCCAATGGGCACACACACACAAAATGTCAGCCATGCCCTTGTCAGCAGCCCACTTGACAACGACAATTTACTCTCTGCATGAATCTCCATGAATCTCCACCCAACACCTGAAGAGACTCCAGACTATTAAGAACTTAGTGGCAAGACCTGCACCTCCCCAGAAGGACCCATCCCCTTCAGGAACCTCCCCATCCAGAAAATATGCCAATTCAAGTTGCTGACACACACCTACACGCCCTCCATGAACAAGGAATGGCATACATCATCCACCGAATGAACTATCACTAACCTTTCCTATACCTGCCCTATCCTCACCCTCGTACACAGCCCCTGCATCCATCAAAGAAACAGCAGAGGCCGCTCATTCTCTTACCTCACAGCCAAGTCCTGGGAAAACATTCCCCTCCACCTCCAAACAGCACCATTGCTCACGGAAAGCTCATTGATAGCAGCAGGATCATAGCGACTGGATACCCCAACGGGTGATTAGCCATGTTCTACAAACATCGATTGATTGATGCTCCACATTCGTGCCTATCTGTTAGTGCCCACCCCTGGCACTCTCTTTCCTTTGAAAAGATCAACATACCTATATCATCCCTGTCATAAACCTGTCAATTCAATGCAACATAGGATTGCTGTGCGCTGATTGTCTTAAGTAGTTGACTAAATTACCTTTCCATCATTGTATAGTATGTGTTATATATCTGAAAAGCAGGGCAAGTGTAAATCATTCTGCTTACTTTGAAGATGCAAAATCTCACGGAGGCTCATCACCCGTCTTTTGTTTCCATTAATATTTACTTTCAATATGGGATAAAATACCATCTGCTGTAACATTAAAAGATGCTGCCAGTCTTCAAGTTAGAATATAAGGTTAGATAAGTTAATTATTGATACGTTTACTCACCTTACTTGGAGTTCTTTGTCAGCACCTTTCTTTTGCCTGGAGGTATTTTACCTCTTTGACAGGGAGGGAGATGGAACTTGGAGATATGACTCCTTGTTGGAAAATAAAGGTTTTAAGGACCCCAAGTATGGAAACAAAAGGGAGCAAAAATGTTTACAGTATTTAACCTTTCTAATCATATACTAACCAAAAATGAAAAATGGTGCTAGAACGGGGGGTTTCTCCTTCTCTGTAACAGACCTAATTTAAGGCAAGGATAGACTTTTTTTCTATGTATCAGAAAAATTGATGTAGGCACACAAGCTGTCCATTAGAAAGTGGGAGAACATAGTAAGTACGACAGAGACATCCACCACAAATTTCAGCATTAATGATATAGGTGGCTTATCTAGCTTGTATGCTGCAGAGACTGCAGAGAAGAGCTGAGTGATAAGAGAGCTATGTTACTGGAGATAGTATGGAAAAAAGACAGAAACTTTAATCGCAGCTTCAAACTAAATCTAGCTACTACCCTCACATACTAGGCACATAGGGTAATCCCGTGAATTACTTTTCGTTTCGGGAAAAGGGAAAAATACCTGTATTTAGCACAACATTTTTTTTCAATTAATTAATATATTTTCACTGAATAAAATGTTAAAGGCATGTTATAGTTCAGAATTGTAAATATATCTTACTTTAAATTTAAATTTGTAAAATTCTTAGAAACTCACTCACTGAAAAAAACAAAGGTTGAAAGGGACATTATAGTTAGGAAGAAGTGTCAGTTAAAAGATACTGTGTAAAAGAACAAAACCATTGAAACTCACCAGTTATAGTTATCTGAAGTAACTATAATTTGCCCCCTTGCTGTACGCCGTGTTGCCATCAATGATGTCATTTCAGATATTGAAGTAATGATATCAATGATTTCATAGAACATGTCATGAGTGATTCAATGTGTGAGGTAATTAGCAGTGCATGGTGAGGGCTTGATATATAGTTACTTTAAGGCATGAGTTATAGCTATGATAGTGCACTACTCCACGCAGCACCCATGGTGGCTGCCAGTGAGAAATGGCATTTTTGTTACCAGTGGTGATCCTGATGCCCCTTAAGGGCATCCACAACAAAGCAATGTTGGGGTTGTGGAGGGAAGCCCAAGGCTGGTGATCCCCAATGATGATTAGATTATCCAACACAGGACAAGAGTACGGAGTCAGAGTCAAGAAGTGTCAGAGGCACGGACTCATGCTTGCAAAAATTCCAAAACCTTTAGCTCAGCCACTCTAGTCTGGAGGACCAAAAACCACAGAGTCTATTTAAGTTTAAAAGCTTTATTTAAAGTAAACACATTTACTAAGGGTGGAGCCCCATCTGGTTCGCATCTCGCACTGGATATCCTATGCCAGGTGCCGTGCATCTGCCCCTTAGAGTGGTGGCCCGCACCCCTGATCCTTGTCCGGCATGACCAGGGCCCACCCCCCTACCACCAGGCTGCCCTGGGACGCCCGGGAGGCACGAAATCTGTCGCCCTAGCCTCCCCAGACAGTGTTGACTTCCTCCCAGCGGAGAGCTTACCATATCCCCCCTCAGAGCTGGCCTATGGAGTCCGCCAAGCGGCCTCCCATCAACCACTGTTTATTGATCGCAAATCACATTTCCGCCACAAGGGTGGCCAAGGCCCTCAGGTCTGACACCCTCCCCACCTGTGTTCAAGATAAATGACCAAAGTTCTCTTATGAAAGTGTCCGTCCCTAAGTCCGACAGGTGTACCCCATCCTGGTGGTACATTGCCTCTCCAAAAATCATCCGGTGTTGCATGTAGCGCAAGCGGCCCTTCACTGAGCACAACCTTGCCAGTTCACCGTTCAATCTTCTTACTGATACATTCAAAGATCTCGCACGGACTCCCGGGCCCCATGTCCTGCGTGAGAGCATGCCTGACCAAACAATCTTTGCTGCTGGAAAAGTGTGCCCCAGCCAGGCAAACTCTGCAAGTAAAGCCTCCTTGACTGCCAAGCGACCTCTGTCGACCATGTCATTGCCTCCCAGGTGCAAGATAATCCAGTCAGGTGGCCTGTGACCTTCCTGCACCCTGAGCTCCTCGAGGAGCCGCCTCAAGTGTCTGATTCTCATCCCCCGACACCACGCCAAAGGAATTCGGTCTCGCTCAAGGCCGCTGGTTTCACCACCTGTCGTTGCTGCAAGCTCACCGTCGCGCGACGTACAAACGAGTGCCCAAGTACCCACACCACCGACGCAGGCATGCTAGTCAGAAGGAGAGAAATGACACTGTTAAACACCGTCCGATACAAGAATGCCACATCTGGTCATAACAATTCAGGCCTGACATATCTTTTATAGCACCCTGACGCCCAGCGTCCCACACCCCTTACTGCGTCGGGGGAGAGACCCGCCCCGGCCGCCAAAGTGGCAGCGCCAATCCTAAATGAATGCGAGGAGAAACCGGCTCTACCCAGACCCAATTTGCCCAGGGCTAACTTGAACACTGCTTTAAATTGGTATTGAGACAGGCAATGTCCATTCTCATGTATGAACAGGGCCGGCCCCCACCCACATGGCCTGTCCCCATGAACACCCCAAAAAATCAAAAAACACAGAAAAATCAGCACAATCCCATGCCATCCATGCCCTCCATGATGTTTAAATTCAAGACACCCCACAGAAAGAGTAGGCTCATGCACCACTCACTACCCCTGGTGAAAAGGCCACAACAACAGCCCAAAAAAAACGAAAATCACAGAAAAATCAGCACAATCCCAAGCCATCTAGGCCCTCCATGATGTTTAAATTCAAGACACCCCACAGAAAGACTAGGCCCATGCATCACTCACTACCCCTGGGCATAAAGGTTGAAAGCTAGGCAAAATGGTTGCAGACCTAAGAACACTGCCTGCATTCAAAATGGCCCCCTGCCTCCCAGCACATGGCCAGGGCCTGCCTGTAGCTGCACTCAAAATGGCCCCCACCCACATGGCCTGTCCCCATGAACACCCCAAAAAATCGAAAAACACAGAAAAATCAGCACAATCCCATGCCATCCATGCCCTCCATGATGTTTAAATTCAAGACACCCCACAGAAATACTAGGCTCATGCACCACTCACTACCCCTGGTGAAAAGGCCACAACAACAGCCCAAAAAAACAAAAATCACTGAAAAATCAGCACAATCCCAAGCCATCCAGGCCCTCCATGATGTTTAAATTCAAGACACCCCACAGAAAGACTCAGTCCACCCACCACTGAGTACCCCTGGTCAAAAGGCCCCAAAAAAGCCCAAAAATCGAAAATTCCAAAATTGTAGTTGCAGCAACTGTAATGCCCCAAACAAACTTACTTGTGAAATTTCTAATCCAAAAGTGATCCAAAGAAAGTCAAAAAGGCCTCAAATCCAAATATCCAGCAGCATCCACAAAAAGTAATCCTTCCAGGTGAAGAATCCGAATGAAAGTGACCAGCACATGAAGAAAGCACTGAGAGGAGCCTGCTGGACAGGAACAGGAAGTTTGAGACTGTGGGGCACTTCCTTCCTCCCCCCTCAAAATGGACTCCTTGCAAAAAAAAGTGCAGGCAAATGTCAACCTGAGAAGTTATTCTGATAAAAATCATCATTTCCAGAAGGTTTATGCTGCTTGCTGGCGGATTTCTTGTGCAGAATTGCAAATTTTGTATTTTCGCGAGTGCGAGATTATTGCTGCCGCATCTACAAGTTCGCAATTGCGAACTCCCGCGATACGTGATCACGGCGTACTCGCATTGACAAACTCTCGCTGTGCAAGGTGGCAAGCCGCGATGACGTAATTGCGCTCGCCAAACTCCTGCGGGATCCCGCAGCAAGTTCCAAAATGGCGCAGGACTCGCAAAATATCGAGAAAAACAACTCGGCAAATGCTGAATCACTGTGTCTGGTTTTGCCTCCATATTTGGTGTGTGGCACCCTTTTCTAGGCAGTTTGTGGAACATTGCTGGAATGGCAAGGTGGCAGCTTGGGCTGGTGGGTTGAGTGGATCAGTGAGGTGATTTACCAGAAATAGAATGCATAGTTGAATCACCCTTTAAGATATCCTCACACTCACTAATCAGGGTATCCATTCGATCTAACACACAGTTACTGGCTGCATGTTTCTGTGACTTCCTGGCTATTTTCCTTTATCAGCCTGGCCATTACCACCGCCACCACCACAGCCTCCGCTTCCCTCCATGGTTTTTCTCTTCCCTATCCTTCTGGCTATAATCAAGAGGAAACAAGCTAGGCCTACCCACTTGTGCTCAAGTGCTGAATTAAATAGCACAAATCTGAACAATGTCCGGATAACAATCAGGCAGCATTGAGCAACTCCGGGCGCTTGCAGTCTCCCATTGGCGGTGGCGCCTCAAGGCGCAATGAGTTATGGGGAATGGAGTCTCCTGGTAGCGTGATGGAAGTGCATTGCACAGGCACAAGTTATACTTAGCTCAGATAACTCTAACTGCTGAATTTCTCGGGTTTTGTGAATGTGAAATCTGAGCCTAACCTTTGTTTTTTTCAGTGAATTTCTAAGGTTTATGCTAAACGGTGGCCTGCCATTGAAAATGGGGTTTTGTAGCCTCCTTTTTGTCCGGCCAATCTGGACAGGGTTGTCTGCTTTGAAGCTGTCACAAAGCACTTTCAATTTATCAGTCGGTGCCTCAGTTCCCTCCTTATGTGCCAAAGGAAAAAAAATCTTGGTTTCGCCAAGATTTTTTTCCTTTGAGAGGTCGGGTGCATTGTTCGCCTCCACGCTAATTAGAAACACATGACCCCATAAAAACAAGTGATCGATGCTTTTTCTTTGTAGCAATTATTACTTAGCGCTCATATTTTGGCACATAAGTAGGGAACTGAGGCACCGACTGATAAATTGGATGGTCCAGGATCATACAAAAGTGCTGGAAACATGATAAAATCTCCATCGTTGGCTCCACAGTTGTCTAATTGGCAAGTAGCACAAATGGCCTCCCACATGTTGGCACCCAACACCACTGCACTCTGGTCCAGGGGGGCACTAATGTCCAGTCCTCTGTTCCGGGTGAGAAGGTCCTGCGGTGCCACAGACACTCGCAGACAGATCAGACGATACAGAGATATGCAAGCACGCTCTATCAACTGATTAGGGTTTCAATCCGTCTGGGATCTGTTCTAATTGCTCCTGGCTGGCATTCCTGGAGTATAGTGAGTCAGACAGCAAGAGGTGCACAGGTGCCCCAACCCCTCCCATTACTCAGTGGTGCAGCGACTCATCTCACTAGAAAACCAGATAGACTAGATCTCCCGGGGCCTGACTGAAATCCTCTCCAATCTAGACCAGCATGCAGACCCCAATACCCGCCTGGAATTCCCCTCACTGCCAACAGATACAAGAGCACCCCCTGGCCCTCAGAAACCCTTGAAACTCAACCTCAGAGACCCCCAAGACTGGACATGGAACCCTGGCCACAAAAAGCCCCAAGAATTGCAGCCCTTCCCAATAGGGCTCAGAGACGCTCCAATACGGATACAAACCCCTTGATCTCAAAACCCACTAGAACAGAGGCAGCCATGTCCAACAATGAAGCATCTGCTCTAGCCTCCTCTTACGACACACCCTTCTTTGATGCCCCTAATTCCAAAGTCCAAGTGATCACACGTCCCCGAAAAGACCGTCCCTGCAAAAAAACCCTGAGACCACCAGTTCTTACCAGCCTACCTAGAGCTCCCTAAGAAAAGATCGCCAGCAACAAATAGTGTTTCACCAACTGCTTGCTCATCAACTACAGGTCAGCTTCTCTGCATGCAATAGAACTAGCAGAGGCCATCCTCTCTCATGACATTGACATTGCGTTCCTCACTGAGACCTGGCTCAATGAGTTATCCTCACCATGCTTAGACATGCTTGTACCCCCAGGTTTTGCCCTCATAAACAAAGATGGAAAAGACCAGCGAGGGGGAGGGGGAGGGGGAGGGGTAGCTATCATCCATAAAGACAACATGGTCATCAAGGAAATAAATTCATTCGACTACAACACATTTAAATGTCTCTCAACCAACATCACGACCAAAGATAATGGATCTTTACTTTGTCAACTTCTCTATCATCCTTCAGGCAAATCTGCTGCTTTCGGAGAACAATTATCTGACATGGTAGCTCACGGTGCACTCGGTGATGCCAACAATCTAATTCTAGGTGACCTGAACCTACAATGGAACGAGACCAACAACCCGATAATCCAATCGGTATCCAGTCTCCTCGGCGATAACAATGTAATCCAGTACCTCACCGAGGAGACGCACTACAAAGGAGCCACTTTGGATGCCATCATCGCTCAAAGAAACACCATCACTATCAATCACATACTCCCTGTCGACTGGTCAGACCACCACATGATCCTATTTCATATCAAACGACTAACTCTCTCTAAATCTCCTTTGCAAGACCCCCCAAATGGTTGAGAAAATTCTCTCAGTTTCCCATAAAAGTCCTTGAAGAACAGATAAGCTCACTTATCCCCGACACAAATGACAAATTCTCCACTGATGACCTCACTGAATGGTACAACGCAAAGCTAGTGTCCATGCTTGACAAAATAGCTCCTCTAAAGCACAAAAAGAGTAGAGCTATCCCATACAGATCATCGACCTCAACTCCAAAAGGAAAGATCTAAGAGCCAAAGAAAGAAAGTGGAGAAATAACCCCACCTCCATCCTCCGGGATCAACTCAAATCAGCCCGTAGGAAGTACAACAATCACCTCAAAACAAGAAATCCCGCTTTTTCCGCTCGGTGCTAGACAGTGCCAAAAACAGACTTAAGGAACTATATAGCATTATCAGACAACAAACCTCCAAGCCCGTGCCCTCCTCTATACAGGCGTCCAAAGAACTAAGCAATGACTTTGCCCACTTCTCAATGATAAGATCACGAAAATCGAACTGTCACTGGACACGCACCCCATGATGAGCATTGCGGCTGGGTCGCTTGATCTCTCTCCTGATTCTTCGCCCAATCCATGGCTTAGCTTCTGACCCATTCAAGAAACTGAGATAGTCTCATTGATCTCCACCTCCAAACCCTCAGCTCATGTCCTAGACCCCATTCCTCCCCTACTGACCAAAAAACAAACTGAAGCACGCCTTAGCCCCGCTCTGGAGCTCAATCATAAATAGTTCCCTGAAAAACGGAGTGGTCCCAGACTGCTTTAAAATGGGTCAAGTGACCCCCCTGTTGAAAAAACCTGGCCTGTATGCGACGGATCTGAACAATTTTAGACCTGTGTCAAACCTCCCCCTTCTCTCAAAAACTCTAGAAAGATGCATACTACTTCAACTAACCCAGCACCTGGACAACATCAACCTCCTGGACGCCCACCAGTCTGGTTTCAGAAAAGGCTGTAGCACAGAAACTGCGATTCTTAACATCATTGATGATATCCATGGATCGCTAGACTCTTAACAATGCTGCCTACTCATTCTCCTTGACCTCTCAGCAGCATTTGATACTGTAGATCACAAACTCCTTATAAGGGCTCTCCAAGAAAGAGCTGGTCTTGGAGGGGTAGTCCTCAAATGGTTCTCCTCCTTTCTACACAATCGCACACAAAAAATAACAATCAAAAACTTTACTTCCGACCTCCAACAAGTCAACAAGGGTGTCCCTCAGGGCTCTGGGTTATCACTGCAACTCTTTAACATCTACATGGAACCACTCTCCAAACTTCTCAGAAAAGCCAACATCTGCTTCTATCTCTATGCTTATGATACTCAGATCTATCTGGAAACTACCTCTCTCAAAGACATACAAAGACCTAATGATGTACTGAAAGATGTCCAGCACTGGTTGACAAGCAACCACCTGAAACTCAACCCTGATAAGACGGAAACTCTCCTCATCTCGAATAAGAAAGATAACCCCCAAATTGCTGAATGGTAAAAGGCCATTGATGCGCTCAATGGGAGTCTCGCTCTAGCAGACTCTGTCAAATCTTTAGACATCAATCTATCACTCTAGACTCCAAACTGAACATGACAAGACATATTAAGAACTCGGCCAAACGTGTTTTCCTTAACCTCAGACTACTGAACAAAATAAAACCTTACATTATGTCCAATGATTTCAAACAGACGACCCAATCTCTGGTACTGTCAAAACTTGACTATGGGAACGCAGTCCTCTCAGGAATTCCACAATCACACCTGGCTCCCATCAAAACAACACTGCCTACGGCCGCCAGAATGATCACCGGTATCAAGAAATTCGATCATATCTCCCCTGCACTCAAGCAACTTAAGTGGCTTCCAGTGGAAATGCGGATTGGCTTCAGAACAGCCTGCCTCACAAATAAAGCCCTTCAGACCAGGAACCTGAGAATTTCTAACTCCCTCCTACTCTTCCCACCAAAAACTAAAAAAAAAAACCTGCGGACCAATCTTTCACTGGAAGTGCTCCCAAAATTTGGAACTCCATTCCCCCTCACATCAGAACCATTACCTCCTTTGTAGAATTCAAAAGCCAACTCAAAATCTCATTCCTCAACCGCTCCCTAGGGATTGGATAGCTCGGAGCAACTAGCGGACTTCAAGCTTGGCTCCAGCACATTGACTCCGTAGGACTCTGAAGTTAAAACGGTCCTGCACTACAATAAGTTGCTCTTTATTTTTGCGTGCTTATGTTGATATGTCACTTTTCTATCCTATAACTGATGATTATCTGTTATGTTCCCGTTGTAAAGCGCTCCAATACCCCTGGGTCTGGCCAGCGCTCTAGAAAACTTCTTAAATAACTAAAATAAAAATAAATAAAGTCTCAGCAAACACAGAGTCCAGCAGAGCGGTGCCAATTCAGGAGAGGCTGGACTCTGCAGAACCATTTTGGACCTGTGTGAGGGTGTATGCGTGTGTGTCTGTGCTTCTATCTGTGGGTGTCACGGCCTGTCTAGGTACTCATCTCAGTGGGTGTTTTAAACAGGCCAGTGTGTATCTGTGGGAGTCTTTGGATGTCTGTGGGCAACAGTGTGGTGAAACTTAAATTGTGTATCTTTCTGCCTGTGTGACAAACAATAAAGTGAATGGAGGGATGTTTGAATGAATTTAAGCTTTATTCTAATCCATCGTTTTTCGCTCCCTATACCACTCTTGGCAGAGACTGGCCACATGCAAATCGGCCTTGGGCCTGCGTCTATGTGAGTCTTTGGGAATCTGTGTTGTGTGTGTGCTACCTCGGTTGAGAAACAAAGGGGGTGGGAGTGTATGTCTGTGGATGTGAGGCCCTGCGAGTCTGTTAGGTGCATGTATCGTGCGCAACCATGCACCTGATTCTTTAGAGTGCATGTGGTATTGGGTCTTTGTATGTGCATACATGGCTGTGCGAGCACATGTGTGGGTCCTGTATCTGTGTGTACTGAGTGGGTAGGTCTGTGTCTTCGATGACATGCTGCGCTGCCTCAAGCATTTCTATCCTTTTCCTTTGTTATTTCAATGATTATACTTTTGTGCGTGTGGGAGTGCCCCATGGTGATGGTGTATGCAGCATCATGGCGTACAAAAGGAGCATGAGCTTTAGGGCAACAGCGCCCCCTCACAGACGCAGAGAGCGATGCCCCCCCACATGACGTCGCGGAGCAGCAAACACCCGACCACCACAGGTGGCAATAGTAGATACACCATTGATGGCACATCAGGACAAACGGGCTAGGGTCCTCTCAATGACAGCTATGAAGCCCCCTCCCACACAGCAGTGAAGAAGAGCATGCAGCACTTTCCACTGTCATGGCTTCCCTCCCCCACACACCTCTGTATAACCTGCAGGCAGAGTACCTTCTTCACACAGTAAGATATCCCGGCCTTTAAATGACTAGCCGGTCCTCCCCAAGGGTGCACACAGTAAGTACCATGGACCTCTTCAAACAACATCCCATCTGTTTTCTCAGCACTGTAGGTCAGTCTTTCAGTGTAACTACATAATGCACGCAGATCGCTCCGAAGCGAGTCAATCTCAATGAGGCAGCCACGCCGCGGTCACACGTTAGCCCGAAGAAGTGAAGGCATGAGAAAGCCATTGAGCAATGATTTGGCGGCCAGGCGTGACCATTTAGCACTCAGAGCCAGCCAGCAAGCACAAATGATTCGGTTACCGAACTGTAAATTCCATTACTCACGGGAGCTCCAGTAGCTGTTAAATAGCAACAAAAAAAAAATAGCCATTCAGCGAACACAGAAGAACGATTCAAAAGCAAAAAAGCAGCAATTCGCCACTCAGATTCAGCTATTCGGTGCTCATACACAGTCATTGTTGGCTACAGGTTAGCTGAACCAACTAGGAAACAAACTTGGGCAGGTGTTCCTCATACCAATACATAGACAGGTACCATGAATAGGCAGGCTTGCGCAACACACCATGTGAAGTGAACCACCTCTATGCATCCCCTGAGTTTGAAGTTGGTGGTGTGATGAGAAGAGGGGTGTTTCCGGTTTCTTCTTGAACCCTAAATATTTGGCAGCTGTTGGGCGCACCTTCCATAGTCCAGGCCACCAAGCAACATAGTTTGGCTTGTTTCTTCCTCAGCAGGTCACCACTTGACACAGGTCTTTGTTGTCTGGATGAAGGCCTCCAAATACCCATTTACTTTCACAATATTCCTCTTCAACTCACCTATGTCCCATGAATATTTTTGTTATCTGTTATTGCTTCTAATTCTTAGAGCTGAAAGATCGTGGCTACATGTGTCCTTTCAGTTTTTGTGGGGTGGGGGGAAGGGGAATACTCCTAATACACATATCTCTGTACGCACATTATGGCCTACATTCCTAGGTCCCTTAGCATTCAAGAGATCTTCTTTCTCTCAACCAGTAGTGTGCCAGGGGACGCATTTGCAGAGTGGTGCAGACCTCTTAGCAAACTTACTGTTTGGGGCTTGCTGGAGGTAACAGGAGGGGTAGTTGGCCCCAATGACCCTCAATAGCCAAGGGGACTTTATCCCCAAACTAGTACTGTGCCAGGAGACTAGCTTGGAGAGTGGTGGAGAATGGACGTTCTTGATGATTGCACAGGTAGTGCCTGTATGATTTTATGAGTGCCATTGCCAAGGACACACTGCGAATACCCGGTGTTTTTAACAAAGTGTAAAACATATATAGACATATTTTTACATAAAGTTTCAGTGTAGCTATTTACTAAGGTACTAATTCCCCCTTTGTATACATTTGTCAAAATAACTACATAAAAATGCATTTTCCTTCTTCACAGCAACACTGAAGGTCGCAATGACATCAGTAGTCACACATACAAATGACAAAATATAAAACAGATATTCAAACATATTTTACACAAACGTTGAGTCTAGATGTTAAGTAACATGATTGTTTAACTTTATTTAAACAACACATTTAACAAAAACAACAATTTCAAAAAATAACTTAAAAATTCCCAGCTCACATATAGAACATAAATACAAAACACCAATAAAAGTAGTCATTCTTCCCCAAATTCAACAGGAATCAAAAATTGCTCTAAAACTAGTACAATGCACATTCTGTGAAAAGATCCACTCTAGAGTGATGAACAAAAACATTCCTACAGGATGACGTCCATGGTCTATCATCTTAAAACCTAAAACATAGAAAACATCTCTAGCTGGCAATCAAGGAGGAGGACGCTGGAGGATTATCTACATCAGTGGCAGCAGCAACATATACCATCCAGAAAGTACTTAGCGAGTGGCAGGCTACTGCAACAGATATGACTCCAGAGTTTTCAAGAATGACAAGGTACAAAACCACAAAAAAAGTTTTAAAAAAAACAAAATCATGTCACTGAGAAATAAAGAAATATCATTTAATAATAAACTTTTCAACAAAAAAAAAATAAAAATAACATAACCATTTAACTATCTTGAACATTCTTAAAGATGAGTTCTTTGTGAGCATATTTGCAAAATGCACAATATTTCACAAGACATTGTCAAGGGGTACAAATAAATAATATGTTTTCAGGACAATGTCCATGCTTCACCATCTAAAAACATACCAAAGAAAATAGTGTAAAAGCAGCAAGAAAGAAACACATGGCTGAAGTACCCTGGACATCAATACCAGCCACAACAACACTGGGGCAGGGTGATACAAGAATAGTATCGTCCGCGACGAGAAACATGGCGGCAGCAGGCTAGCTGCCGTGGTACTCCGCTCCGAGCCCCGGCAGAGTGTCGTTTACAGCGGTTACAGGAGATCTAGAATCATGCAGGATCATTCAAAATTGTGTTAAAACATATCGAGAGGCTCAAGTTTTAGCTGTGGAGGTGCTCAAACGCACTCTGACTAAGTAGTTTTGCTTCCCGCTATCTGCTTTTCGTACGTTGTTTGAGTGGCGATGCTGCGGTCTTTCTTTCCGTGTTGATGTGCTTCACCTCGGGGGGCGTGGTGCTAACTGACCAGGCAGCTCCTGGCGCTGGTTCTGCCGTGCTTTCACCGAGGCAGACGCAGACGGGTTTGTGGCCGTGGAATCGGGCCGCCCTGGAGCTCCGTCGAGGAATGCGACTGCGGAGTCTCTGGAGAGACTCTCGTGCCAGCGTTGGTGTTTGTGCCGACTCTACCAGCACCGCAGCATCGACCGTGGCAACACCATCAGCAACAGTAACAGCGGAGAGAGGAGTAACAACTGCAGCAGTAGCCCTAGCGGCAGAGGTGAAGGGGAAAGTGGAAGGGGGCGAGACGGTGGAGTCTCTAACATCAGTTGCTGCAGCAGAGGGTGTGGCTGGGTTTGGTGGTGTTGGGGGAGCCAGGGGAGCCGGTAGTACACAAGTTGTGTGCGAGAGGGATAGTCGCCCTGCTTTGGTTAATTCTGAACTGCCCGTTAAAGCGCACCCCCCTCATCGATCCCCATTACTGTAGTACCACCGGTGAGCCAGGGGTTGCAGAGTAAAGGCACCGGTAGAGAGAAGCATACCCGCAAGAGAAAGGGGAGGAGAAGGGGTTTATCAGCCGTTCAGGTTTCTCAAACCTTATCTGAGCAGGAGTCAGGGGGCTCACTCCAAGGCAGCGCTACACTTTCAGGGGGCTGTACACCGATCAAGACCTCATCATTCCTTTCAACTGAGGTGAAAGCCAAACGTTCGAAAAGGGGTAACAAGGCTGTTAAGTCTGTGCTAGCTTCTAGCTCTACGATAACGCCCTCATTGCGTTCATACTTTAAAGTTGTCCCGCAGGTATTGGACTTGGGTCAAGACCATCCCTCACGTGCGAGTGACTCTTCTGCTCTCCTGGTTACTGCCAGTTCATCGGGCACTCCACCACTATCGGGCCTCTTAGAACTTTTTTGTGCCTCATCTCCACCTGATCTCTCGTCAGTCCCCGAAGCACATTTTTCATCAGTAACTGTTCCAGACACCGTACCAGTTATGTTTCCAACTTTAAGCATAGAGGTGGCCCTGTTGGTCCCCCCGGTTGAGGTGGGGAGTGTAACCCCTAGTTGTACTATGCAGGGTAACTGTACTATGCTACCAGCACCTCCAACTGGCTTAAGCGTTTCTATGGTAGAGGTACCGTTGGGTCCCCTAACTAAGGCGACTAAGGTGGGGGGTGATGTAGCTTGTAATATCAATCTGTGTTCCCTCAGCCCACCTCCTGCTGTTTCCGCTATCGATTCATGCAACAGGGCAGGCACAGAAAAAGACCTAGTAGGTCAGGGGGGCAAACTCGGGAGGTGAAGTTAAAACTAGGTAGTTCGCTGCAAGCAATCTCTGACACACCTCTCATAATAGAAGGCAGTAGTGATACCATGAAGAAGTGTGGCTCAATGCTTAGAGCGGCAGAGGAGAAGTGTGGCTCAATGCTTAGAGCGGCAGACCTTGATACAGAACGCTGGCCAGGGACCAGGGTTCGATTCCGGCCTCGGCGGGTTTCGGGCTTAAATTCCTCCGACCGGATATTCTCGCCTCAGTGCCGATTCGAAGCATGGGTCCCACGCTGCAACTCTGGGCAATAGCTTGCTTAGTCTCCACAAAGGCCCCCTGATACACAAGGGATGCCTGGTTTCACCATGGGATGCCCAGGAGTGGACACCCCACAAGGAAAAGCCAGGAGGGGTTCCCTTGTGGTAGGAGTACAAGCGTTGGAGCCTGTTTGACCTTACAGCCTACCTGCTCTCTTGGCCGGTATTCCTGCCGGTGACTACTGTACTTCTTGCCGGTCCCGCTGCGCGGGAGCCGCTGCGTGCTGATTGACATCCCCGCTGGTGAACGCTCAGCAGTCCAGCTGCCACAGGGCTGAGAGGCTGCAGGGGTGTTGCGCTGCAGGGACTCACTGTTCTAGGAGTCCCTGCGAGACCTGACAACATCCGGTCAGCGCCCCCTGCGTGCCCCGCCCCCGGCCGGCTGAAAGAGGAAAAAGGGCAACAGCTGAGCACCCAGCGAGAACACTTGCAAATCTTTGGAGCCTGTTTGACCGTACAGCCTACCTGCTCTCTTGGCCGGTATTCCTGCCGGTGACTACTCTACTTCTTGCCGCTCCCGCTGCGTGGGAGCCACTGCGTGCTGATTGACATCCCCGCTGGTGAACGCTCAGCAGTCCAGCTGCCACAGGGCTGAGAGGCTGCAGGGGTGTTTTGCGCTGCAGGGACTCACTGTTCCAGGAGTCCCTGCGAGACCTGACAACATCCGGTCAGCGCCCCCTGCGTGCCCCGCCCCCGCCGGCCTCCCACGTATAATTGCAGCAGAGGGGCCGTCTCGCGGGATGCCGGGCGAAGCCCGGGCAAAGGGCGGGCCGTCTGTGGCCGTCCGGGGACGTACAAGGACGGGACGGGCCACCTTATTAACACCCAACCCCATATACCGGGCAATTCCACGACAAGGAACACATCCGATTACCAAGGTGGTAAGTGCAATAATAAAGATACTGAGACTAATGACAAAAGGAGATCGTGATTCAAGTGAAAGTTATAATAGTAATCAAATATAAATTAGCAGAGAAAGTAATTATACTGATTACCATCAGGCCTACCGCAGGAAAACACAATGGGTTTTAAAAAACTAAGATCTCGCACAATCTTTATGAAGCGAATGGGAACAGAGGAAGCAGTCAGGAAATCCACTGACAAAGCAATAAAATACGGCCGGATAACTCGGACCCCGGCAATCAGTAATTACTTCTCTGCCTTATCACCAAAAAGGGAATCGCTTGTCCATTTTCCAGAAAAAGAACAAAATCAAGATCCTCTTGGAAACATGCAGGACAAACTGCTTTCTTCCTTGATCCATCAACCAACCCAAAACCGAAGTAAACATGAACTAGAATCGAACAAAAAGATAAACTGTTCTTTACAGGATCTACAATCCCTGGGCCACGAGGCAATACTTTTAAAATCCTCAACTCCAATAAAACGCCTTGGGAGCCCATATCGCAACGAGGATCTTCATGGAAACAACTAGAAGTCAGCGGAAAGAAAAACAGAAATAGAGCCAAACTCAGACAAGTTTTCCAACAGTTCTGCGAAAAAAACATCACAACAAGATCTAGTACTTGATTCTTCCCTGGATCCTTTTTCTCTCAAAAATAATAATTCTGCAAACTCCGTAACACCAATGTCAAAGGCTCTTTTCTCTCTACAGGAAATCTTGGAATAAGTCCTTTCTTTTCTAGGACATATTCTAGAAAACTCGGATCAAACTTTAGATGTACAAATTGGAATACTAAAGTTTTTGGTAGAAGAAAAAAGGAAAAAAGAATCTGCTGAAGCAGCACAAAAACAACAAACTCCTGATAAGACGCAATCGCAAAAGAATAACTCAATGAATATCAACAAGAGTAAACAGATGCAAACAAAATGTGATTCTAGCACTCAGACAACAGAAATAGTAGAAACAGAAAAACAAAAAGACGAAAAGACCTAAATCCATAACGAATCCTTTACATACTCCTTAAAAAAACTTTTCAGAGAAGAACCTCTAAAAACTGCTAAACAGTACTCTATTTTTTCGAAATCTACCAAAAAAATTGATCTGCACAAAAATGATTGCGATAAGGACGACCAGGAAAACAGCACTAAAAACATACTTAACTCTGAAAAAGGAGAAATAATCCCTACAAAAACCGAAACCGAGGAAGTAGGAAGGACAAAAAAGGAGGAAAAAACCTTTAAGAAGGATAAACAAAAAGAAAACTCGCAAGCTCAAATTTCAAAAACCAAACACACCCCAAAAAATCTGTGAGGGACAAGATGAAATTACAATCCCTAACACTACTAAAACAGTGGTAACCAGTGACAGAAAAAACACACAGAATGTACAATCATTAAACCCAAGAGCTGATGAATACCATCCAACCACACTATTCTCAAAAAAAGGTCCTAGAATCAAAGGAATAGGTGAAGCTGATGATAAGATCTCCTTATGTGGTGAAGTGATACCGTCCAAATTATTACAATTCGAAGAACTTTTTCCAATCGATAACGTACCACTTAATCGAGGAAGGATAATCAATCTTCTCCAACATATACTGCCTCTACAATCGTTGACAAGTAAAGAAATAGACCTAGTGATTTTTCCTAACAAAGACAATAGCAAAATAGCGATGGTATCATTCTGGTCACCAGCTCTTCCTGGGATTATTCTCAATGAAAAGGAGATACTTCATAAATGCGGCTATGATGTAATTGAAAGATCTGAACCAAAGGAAAACAAAACCAATATAAGATCCAACAAACCTTTCGGCCTAAGCTTCAGTACGCAATCTAAAAATCCTTACAAAAACACTCTTGCATTAGAAAATTCAGGGAAGGATACCCTGAAAATTCATGTGAACAATGGCGAAAGGGCAGTCTGGTACCAAGATTTAGAAGCAAAGGAGGTCAAAAAAACCCTAAAGTCTTGGGCATGGGTTTCGGAGACATTAAATGGCAACAAAATCTTCAATTGCCAACAACATACTGTTTAGCAATGGTCTGAAGATTACCTCGTGGAATATGGCTGGAAAAACTAAGAATAAAATGATTGAAGCCACTATTAACCAACCAGACATCTTGAGTCTACAGGAAACTTGAGCAACAAAATCCTTCTTCCAGAAAGGCTATTACGTATACGATATTCCTGCTAAAATAACTAAGCGACGCCATGCAAAGGGTGGTCTGGCAATCCTACTGAGGGAAGAATATTTATGGGCGCAAGAGATCGTCGAGACCAACTCAGATAATCTCCAATGCATTAAGGTATCTTTAAAAACACACATTACAGCCCCACAAAAGGTAATCCTGCTCTTTAATGTATATGCCCCTCCTGGAACCAATCAAGATGCCCTATTCTCAGATATCATGGAAACCAACTCTCAGACAATGGAAGATCAATTACATCCATCATATGTAATCATGGGCGATCTCAATGGTAACATTTCTAATACCGAAATGAGAAAGTGGGCAAACCTATACATAGAAGAATCACTGGAAATATCCATTCCAAAAGTTCCCAAAAGAATAAGCTCAGATAAAAGAGGTAAATTTCTACTAACATTATTACCTAATCTAAACGGGATAATCTTAAATGGCAATGTGGAAGGAGATACACCGGCATCGTATACCAGACGTGGAAATGGTACCTTTTCAATTATTGACTATATAATTTGCGGTATGGAATTACTGGAGACAGTTACGTATTTGCATTCTTATTTCATAGATGAGAGTGATCATGCACTTATACATCTATCCACTAATTGGTTGGCCACCCCTTCCCCTATAAGCCAGATCATATTTTATAATAGTACAATTCTGGTAAAAGCTGATCAGAGGCGCATTTTCTGGAATTCATCAACTCTGGACAATATATCTGCACTGATTATCCACACTCAACTCCTAACAAAAACATATACAGATGATCCAATAACAAATTTTGAATACATAATCAATAAACTAAAAAGCGTTCTTCTAGACAAGTTACAACAGGCCTCATCAGTAAATAACAAAAAGTACAATAAAAACAAAAGCTGGAATACAAATACTGCGAAAATGCTCAATAAACTCATACGAGCTCAATACTTGAATTTTTCCCCTTCAAATCAAACAGAAATTATTAAACTAAAAAATCAATTAAGAAGAGAGAAGCAGAGTTATAAAAGAACATTGCAAGACCGTAATTGGGTTGATATCCAAATAGCCGCAAAAAAATACAATCAGCGAAAATATTGGTGCCTAATTGCTAAAATAACTGGAACAAAGAAGAAACTTAATGCCATTCCGGTTCCACCTCAAGATTGGGAAATTTATTTGACTGATTTATATAAGGCAAATCCAACCAACTCTGATGAAAAGGTCGACGATAACATCAAGGAAAAGAATAATTCCCCGATTACAAAAACCTAGGCATTCTCGATAGAAAGGCACATTCGAAAAGCAAGAAGTACAGGTGCCTCAGGCCCTGACCAAATACCCATCAAGGTCTTCCAAGTAGACCCCAAGAAGTGGAGTCAGATGCTTTCACCGCTCTTTAATTACATCTTCAAAACCCGAAAAATGCCAAAGTCATGGCAGGGAAGCATCATCATCCCTATCCATAAAAAGGGGAACAAAAACATAGCCGGCAATTATCGCCAAATAGCACTTATGGATGCTATAGGGAAAATTTTTGCCGCAGAGGTATTGGATCGATTGAAAGACTGGGCTTTCTCGCAGGGTCTAATACCTATGTTTCAAGCTGGTTTTAGACCTAATCATTCAGTCACTGATAATATATCAATTCTTCAGTCTATTTTCTACAAATACGTAGCTCGGAAATCTCAGTTTGTATACGCAGCATTTATTGACTATTCTACTGCTTTCGATCGCGTCGACAGACCAACATTATGGAAAAAACTAAGGAGACTAGGAATACCGGAACAACTGCTGCAGATTATAGTTAATCTACATACAAACACTTGGTGCCAAGTGCAAATGGGGGGTGAAAAAAGTTTGACGAAAACAATTAACACAGCTAATGGACTTAAACAAGGGTGCCTTTTGGCTCCGATTTTGTTCTCATTATACCTCAGTGACCTGCCATATCATCTACAACAAGGTTCAAGTCTGCCTCCAAAAATTTCTGCACAAAGTATTCATGCACTGCTATACGCAGACGACATTGTGATGTTGGATCTTACTCCTTTTGGATTACAAAATCTCCTAGAGATTTTGCACAAATATTCAAAGGATAATTTCCTAATTCCTAATTTGAAGAAAACAAAAATTGTCTCCTTTTCAGGTCGAAAACAAAGTGCTAAGTACTGCTGGAAGCTCGGCGGAGAAAAAGTAGAAGTCGTTGATGAGTACACCTATTTTTGTTGAAACTTGTGGTGTTTGTATTCAGAATAAACCTTCTCATCTAAATCCAAGTGGTTTGTTAAACCCTCTACCTTTACCACCTCAACCATGGCACACAATTTCTTTAGATTTTATTGTTGAATTACCAATCACTAAAAAGGGGTTTACCACCATTCTAACTATTGTGGACCAGTTTTCACGCATGGCTCATTTTGTCCCGCTTAAGAAACTACCAACTAGCATGGAATTGGCACACTTGATAATGGAAAATGTAGTCCGTTTGCATGGGATTCCATCAGTGGTAATTTCGGACAGGGGGTCCCAGTTTATTTCACGAGTTTGGCAAAACTTGAGGTCTCTTCTGAATATGGATATACTTTTATCCTCTAGCTATCATCCTCAAACTGATGGTCTTACGGAACGCACCAATCAAACTATAGAGCAATTCATTCGCTGTATGCTAACTAATGTAGGTGAGGAATGGTCAACACTCCTAAGTCAACTGGAATTTGCCTATAACAATGTTGATCATTCCTCCCTTGGTATGTCACCTTTTTTTTGTAATCTAGGTTATCACCCTAACTCTTTTCCTAAAGAGATAAAAGAAATCAATCATGTACCAGCTATTTCTGAGTATGTTTCCAAATTATCTTCCATTCAAGAGCAAGCAGCTTTCAATTTGGCCAAAGCGAAAGAAGATCAAAAAAGGGTTGCTGACAAACATAGGTCTGAACCTCCACTTTATTCACCTGGGGATAAAGTTTGGTTAAGCACTAAGCATTTGAGATTAAAAGGGAATCGTAAATTTAATCCTAGGTACATAGGTCCTTTTCCCATAGAGAAAATCATAAATCCAGTATGTGTGAGATTGACCTTACCTGCCAAATATCAGATCCATCCGGTGTTCAATGTATCGTTAATCAAACCTTTTCACGCCCAGACTCGATTTATCCAACCTCCTTCCTCCATTGATATTGAGGGAAGTCCAGAATTCGAAGTAAAAACAATTTTAGATTCCAAGAGGTCTAGGGGAAGATTGCTTTACCCTATTGATTGGAAAGGTTACGGCCCGGAGGAAAGGTCTTGGGAACCTTTGGAACATTTAAAAAATGCTCCCAAATTATTAAAGAGGTTTCATACTCAACATCCTGAGAAACCCAAACCCATTGCACCGGTCTTAGGGGGGATCTTGAGGAGGGAGTACTGTCACGATTCTCCTGTCCCGCCTGTTCCTTTCTATGGAAGCATGCAAGATGCTCATCAGTGATGTACACCCAGTACATAACTGTTTTCTTTCCCATCTGAAAAAACCCACCCCTTTCCCGTGCACCAGCACCTCTTTATGTATGTGTGTGTTTGTAAAATGCTTTTAGATACGTTTTGCTAAAGAGAGAAAGCTATAACTAATGTTGTCGTACAAATCTATGTTTAATTTCATAGTGACCTTTGTTCAGGCATTTCCGTGATTTATTTGAGGTATTTTACTTTGTTTTAACCTTGCTGACAGAAAGCTTTCACACGCGATAAGCCGAAGGCAAAATAGACGCGTGTGCGTTTAATTTTGCCGTCTGCCGTCTGAAGGCTGAAAGCCTTCTGCTCGCGCTGCACGCGGAAGGCCGAAGACTGTTGAAACGTGCAAGCGCACGTTGTCTTTGGGTGCGGGCGGTATTTAAACCGCACCCACACCTAGGGAACTCGCTTTGCCTCTGGATTTTCAAGAGGACAACGTCGCGAGTTTCGTCTGCAGGTTCCCGGCTTCAGCGCTTCACAGAGGACTTCGTGGGAGCATCTCCTAAGCCATTGGAACAGCTTATCCTGCGCAAGGATTGGAGAACTTGGCTTGCAGCTCTGCAATCTTCACGATCTGCAAGAAGACATTAAAGCTAAGTTTTGGTTATTCTCAAGGCGCCCAACGCAAGAAAGAAAGCTATTTAAAATAGGATTTGACTATTAATAGTGTCTTTTGGGGGCTATTTGAATGCCAGTGATTTCTTTAGAACCTGATTTGTGATTTATAGTGTGCACAATTCTGTTTTCTTTTTGAAAGTATTCACAAGAAAGTCATTGTGAATTACAGTTTATGTTTTAAGACAATTAAAGTTACGTACCTGTCTAGGAGTATTCACAAGAAGGTAATTGTAAATTGTATATGCTTGAGTTGTTGCTTTTCTTGGTGTATTTCATTTTTCTTAGGTAAAATACACTAGAGCTCATCAGAACCCACCATTTAATTCTGAAAAGAAGAGATTATCAAGTAAGTTTTTGGTAACAGGGGAGAGAGAACGAGGAGAAAAGAGAACTATAGGGAAAGACTGGATTGTTAATAGTTATTTATTCATTTAATTCACAGACTTCTAATCTGTAAAGCTACAAGTCATCCTAAAAGGACAACTCCCAAAACTACATTCCTGACAAGACAAAGAAATACTGGACGGTGGATAGAACCAGATTGCTCGCAGGTAGGAATCAGCTCAGTGTGAACTAGCTCTTACATAGGGAAGAGGGTGGACTAGCTTTTAGTAGGAATACTATAAGAATAGAGTTGATAGTAAGCTTTATTGTTCTTGTTAATTCGCAGGTCGACAGTCAAAGGCATAACACTCCAGTCAACGTCCAGTACCGGCCCTCCTCCCGAAAGTTCTAGTTAATGCTTAGCTGTAAATCTAGTCAGCAAGTTTTAGTTAGAGTTTTTGGGAAGTTGGTCCCTTGCGTCTCTGCGAAAACCTCTACGCTGTCTACAGGGATTACTGTCATTTTTAAGGTAAGAGACAGCGTACTTAGGTCTTGACACTATCTCGGTAGGATCCTCTCAAAGAATTAAAAAAATACGAAGCAGATAAACAACTTAAATAGGAAATCTGATCTACATGCCGGGGCCCTCACTAGACTTTATTCTGCCACAGGAAACAGGCATTTTTCTTCATTGCAATGGACTTAAACAAGGGTGCCTTTTGGCTCCGATTTTGTTCTCATTATACCTCAGTGACCTGCTATATCATCTACAACAAGGTTCAAGTCTGCCTCCAAAAATTGCTGCACAAAGTATTCATGCACTGCTATACGCAGACGACATTGTGATGTTGGATCTTACTCCTTTTGGATTACAAAATCTCCTAGACATTTTGCACAAATATTCAAAGGATAATTTCCTAATTCCTAATTTGAAGAAAACAAAAATTGTCTCCTTTTCAGGTAGAAAACAAAGTGCTAAGTACTGCTGGAAGCTCGGCGGAGAAAAAGTAGAAGATGTTGATGAATACACCTATCTCGGTAGGATCCTCTCAAAGAATTTAAAAAATACGAAGCAGATAACCAACTTAAATAGGAAATCTGATCTACATGCCGGGGCCCTCTCTAGACTTTATTCTGCCACAGGGAACAGGCATTTTTCTTCATTGCTAAAAATATATAGAGTAAAGATCCCCCCGGTTTTATCATACGCTACGGAGCATATCCCTATAAAAGAGTGGGCTTATATGGATAAACAAGAAGGAAACATCCTGAAAAAACTCATGAAGGTCTCAGATTCCACTCCGGTCCAGGCTCTACGATTAGAATTTTCTATCACTAGCTCCTATGCTACAGCTGTTGCTAACGCTATCAGGTGGGCCTATAATCTCCTGCACGCAAAAGAAGGAACACTGAGATCTTTACTTAAAATTGAAACTTTCGAACTAGATGCCTCAAAGCAAACATTCTTTGGGAATATGACTGCTGTATTCCAAATGGCTGGAATTAACATGGACATTTTGCTCACCTGGTCAGCCTCGCAATTGAAACTATTTTTAAAATGTTTTACCCCTAAACTGAGTTTTGAACTAGATTTCGCACACTGCAATAATTTATCTACCTACAAACTCTTTGAAGAATCCTTGGAGTACAAGCATGTACAGCCATACATAGGGTTTTCTCTCACACATGGTGCAAGGAGATTACAATGCCGCGTTTAGGCATCCTGCCTGTGTTGACCTTTACATCAAGATGGTCACCCAGCGGATCTCCTTTATGTACTCTTTGTCAAGGGGTGACCAGAACATCGAGCACCTATTATTTGCATGCCCTAGCTACAAAGTAGTAGCTGCACGATCAAGATATCTTGGTCCAATATACCGTGAATGTAGAATTTTATGGGTAAATGAACTATTATCAGTGTGCAAACATCCATCTAATGAACTTGTATGTTATAATTTCTATAAATTTTTAAAATCCTTTTTAACATTATTTTAATTTGTATGAAACGTTTTCTTTATCGTTCTTTGTTATATTTGTGGTCCTCAGTCGAGTACCGAAACAAATAAAAACTTTTTGACTTTTGAGTACAAGCGCGGGGATGCCTACGGGTCACTGTTCGCGCTATACAAATACGCCACATTTACACACATTTACATTTACATTTCCACGTCTATTTCCACTGCATGCATTTCAGTTGCTTCCTTCCAGCTCATGTTTTCTACCTTATCGGCTGACATTAAAAGGGGGTTTGAAGAGTCTTCATCGAACTAGAGAGAGATCAGAAGCTATTGTGAATCCCTAGATTGCAAAATAGATGGTCTCACCTCAAGAACGGAAGCTTTGGAAGAGACTGTTGGTGGGCTATCTTTGCATCTTGATAATGCAAAAGAAGACATACTGAAACTCAAGTAGGAGGATCTGGCAGTAGCGGAAAGAATGGAAATATTGGAAAACAATGCAAGGCGCTGTAATATTCGAATCCTGAACGTACCGGAGGGTAGCGAGGGTTCAGATATTAAATGCTTCATCATTATTCCGCTTTTAAAGCAGTCCCTCAACCTGGATCAAACTGAAGAGGCTAAAGACATCCAACGGATACATAGAGACCCTTTCAGGCGTAACCCCCAAACGACTAAGCCAAGAAAGATCTTAGTAAACTTCCACATGTACGCTCTTAAGGAGCAAATTCTTAAGCTAGCCCTAAGGCAAAAATCCTTAACAGGTAAAGGGTTCACTTTCCACATACTATCCAATCTATCCAGGGCTACTCTGGAAAAGCAATGGGAACTGGGAAGGAGGATGGATGCGATCCGGAAACTAGGCGCAACAGTCCAGATGGGCTTTCCCGCCGCCTTAAAAATTATGTTTAACAATAAGATGTTCAATATCCGCTCGGGTTAGGCGGCAGACGTGCTACTGATGTCCTTTGGGGGGGATAAGGGGGCCTCTGGTTAAAAGGTAGAGATATGAATTTAACAGTCTAAGCTCCTGCATTTCTTTGTGTTCTATGCTTTGTTCCCCCCTTTTTAGCTTTCTAGCTTTCTAGCTCTCTAATTTTCTAGTGCAGCACATCATGATTAGGTTAGGTTAAACAGGGGGCTAAAGAAAAGGGTAATTAAAGTAATAGAAAGCAATAAGGGCCTTTATAAACAAGGGTAATCCAACTAAAGGAAAAAATGATTGAAAAAAAATAAGAAGATATAAAAAACTAGTTCTAATACTCACTCTGCGGGGGCTTGGGCAGTGTAGAGGGTACCACCAACCGGATCTGTTCTGGTTAGACAGTACAAGGGTTTCTTATGGGAGGGGGGGGGTAGGTTGGGGCACTGATGTGACGGGGGTTGGGTAAAAAAGCATACAATTTTCCTCATTTCTGGATTGGTTTCTGACAATTTTTTTGACAAAACATGGGTAGTTGACTTAACTTTGGTAGGAGCTCGTGGTGACTTTCTTCTCTTAGCTAGATTTAGTGGACTCTGTGGGCAAGGCACGATTTATGACTCATGAGTAATCTTAAGCTCCTCTCCTGGAATATAAATGGCCTGCGCACCAAACCAAGAGCAAATAGGATCGTACAATATGCGAGATTCGGATGCGCAGGTCATTATACTCCAGGAGACACACTTAATCGAGGCTGAGATGCTCGAGTTGGTCAAGAAGAACAGGTGGATAGATGTCTCAGTATCTACTTCCCAAACATTAAATATAAGGGGCGTGACTATTCTCTTTAAAAAATCCATAAACACAAGAGTTATTTTGCAGAAGGTGGACCCTGGAGGCAGGTGGGCAATTGCCACTGTAAATGTAAATGTATTTGAGCTTATATAGCGCACAGCTACCCGCAGTGGGTTTCCCAGCGCTTGCTTAGGGAACCCGTCCTGGTATTCCCCTGTGAGATAGCCCCGGCACGGTATCCACAAGGTGAAAGCCAGGCATCCCGCCATGAGGGTCCGTTGTGGAGATTAAGCAAGCTATTGCCCAGAGTCGCAGAGTGTGAACCGGTGAGTTGAGAAGGCACCGGAGCGAGAATTATCGAGTCCGTGGAATTTTTAGCCCAAGACCCGCTGAGGCGGGGAATTGAACCCTGGTCCAGGGCCGATCTCAGCTTCTGGGTCTGCCGCCTCTAACCCCTGAGCCACACTTCTCCTTCTCTGTTGATATAGGCGGAGCACGTTTGACTTTAGTAGGTTATTATGGGCCCAACCAGGATGATCCCACAGCTCTGGAACTTCTATTTTCTCAACTTTTGCACTTCCCTGAGCCAATTATCATAGCAGGGGATTTTAATATCGTGCTCGACCCCTTGCTAGATAAGACCCCAAGCAGTAGGCAGCAAGCATTGTCATAGTCTAGAGCTTTTCTACTTAATTGTATGAATCAATATGGTTACATAGATATCTGGAGGGCAAGAGCAGGACACTCACTGTTCTAGGAGTCCCTGCGAGACCTGACAACATCCGGTCAGCGCCCCCTGCGTGCCCCGCCCCCGGCCGGCTGAAAGAGGAAAAAGGGCAACAGCTGAGCAGCCAGCGAGAACACTTGCAAATCTTTAGAGCCTGTTTGACCGTACAGCCTACCTGCTCTCTTGGCCGGTATTCCTGCCGGTGACTACTCTACTTCTTGCCGCTCCCGCTGCGCGGGAGCCGCTGCGTGCTGATTGACATCCCCGCTGGTGAACTCTCAGCAGTCCAGCTGCCACAGGGCTGAGAGGCTGCAGGGGTGTTGCGCTGCAGGGACTCACTGTTCCAGGAGTCCCTGCGAGACCTGACAACATCCGGTCAGCGCCCCCTGCGTGCCCCGCCCCCCGCCGGCTTCCCACGTATAATTGCAGCAGAGGGGCCGTCTCGCGGAACGCTGGGCGAAGCCCGGGCAAAGGGCGGGCCGTCTGTGGCCGTCCGGGGACGTACAAGGACGGGACGGGCCACCTTATTAACACCCAACCCCATATACCGGGCAATTCCACGACAAGGAACACATCCGATTACCAAGGTGGTAAGTGCAATAATAAAGATACTGAGACTAACGACAAAAGGAGATCGTGATTCAAGTGAAAGTTATAATAGTAATCAAATCTAAATTAGCAGAGAAAGTAATTATACTGATTACCATCAGGCCTACCGCAGGAAAACACAATGGGTTTTAAAAAACTAAGATCTCGCACAATCTTTATGAAGCGAATGGGAACAGAGGAAGCAGTCAGGAAATCCACTGACAAAGCAATAAAATATGGCCAGACAACTCGGACCCCGGCAATCAGTAATTACTTCTCTGCCTTATCCCCAAAAAGGGAATCGCTTGTCCATTTTCCAGAAAAAGAACAAAATCAGGATCCTCTTGGAAACATGGAGGACAAACTGCTTTCTTCCTTGATCCATCAACCAACCCAAAACCGAAGTGAACATGAACTAGAATCGAACAAAAAGATAAACTGTTCTTTACAGGATCTACAATCCCTGGACCACGAGGCAATACTTTTAAAATCCTCAACTCCAATAAAACGCCTTGGGAGCCCATATCGCAACGAGGATCTTCATGGAAACAACTGGAAGTCAGCGGAAAGAAAAACAGAAATAGAGCCAAACTCAGACAAGTTTTCCAACAGTTCTCCGAAAAAAACATCACAACAAGATCTAGTACTTGATTCTTCCCTGGATCCTTTTTCTCTCAAAAATAATAATTCTGCAAACTCCGTAACACCAATGTCAAAGGCTCTTTTCTCTCTACAGGAAATCTTGGAATCAGTCCTTTCTTTTCTAGGACATATTCTAGAAATCTCGGATCAAACTTTAGATGTACAAATTGGAATACTAAAGTTTTTGGTAGAAGAAAAAAGGAAAAAAGAATCTGCTGAAGCAGCACAAAAACAACAAACTACTGATAAGACGCAATCGCAAAAGAATAACTCAATGAATATCAACAAGAGTAAACAGATGCAAACAAAATGTGATTCTAGCACTCGCACAACAGAAATAGTACAAACAGTAAAACAAAAAGACGAAAAGACGAAAATCCATAACGAATCCTTTACATACTCCTTAAAAAAACTTTTCAGAGAAGAACCTCTAAAAACTGCTAAACAGTACTCTATTTTTTCGCCATCTACCAAAAAAACTGATCTGCACAAAAATGATTGCGATAAGGACGACCAGGAAAACAGCACTAAAAACATACTTAACGCTGAAAAAGGAGAAATAATCCCTACAAAAACCGAAACCGAGGAAGTAGGAAGGAAAAAAAGGAGGAAAAAACCTTTAAGAAGGATAAACAAAAAGAAAACTCGCAAGCTCAAATTTCAAAAACCAAACACACCCCAAAAAATCTGTGAGGGACAAGATGAAATTACAATCCCTAACACTACTAAAACAGTGGTAACCAGTGACAGAAAAAACACACAGAATGTACAATCATTAAACCCAAGAGCTGATGAATACCATCCTACCACACTATTCTCAAAAAAGGTCCTAGAATCAAAGGAATAGGTGAAGCTGATGATAAGATCTCCTTATGTGGTGAAGTGATACCGTCCAAATTATTACAATTCGAAGAACTTTTTCCAATCGATAACGTACCACTTAATCGAGGAAGGATAATCAATCTTCTCCAACATATACTGCCTCTACAATCTTTGACAAGTAAAGAAATAGACCTAGTGATTTTTCCTAACAAAGACAATAGCAAAATAGCGATGGTATCATTCTGGTCACCAGTTCTTCCTGGGATTATTCTCAATGAAAAGGAGATACTTCATAAATGCGGCTATGATGTAATTGAAAGATCTGAACCAAAGGAAAACAAAAACCAATATAAGATCCAACGAACCTTTCGGCCTAAGCTTCAGTACGCAATCTAAAAATCCTTACAAAAACACTCTTGCATTAGAAAATTCAGGGAAGGATACCCTGAAAATTCATGTGAACAATGGCGAAAGGGCAGTCTGGTCCCAAGATTTAGAAGCAAAGGAGGTCAAAAAAACCCTAAAGTCTTGGGCATGGGTTTCGGAGACATTAAATGGCAACAAAATCTTCAATTGGCAACAACATACTGTTTAGCAATGGTCTGAAGATTACCTCGTGGAATGTGGCTGGAAAAACCAAGAATAAAATGATTGAAGCCACTATTAACCAACCAGACATCTTGAGTCTACAGGAAACTTGGGCAACAAAATCCTTCTTCCAGAAAGGCTATTACGTATACGATATTCCTGCTAAAATAACTAAGCGACGCCATGCAAAGGGTGGTCTGGCAATCCTACTGAGGGAAGAATATTTATGGGCGCAAGAGATCTTCGAGACCAACTCAGATAATCTCCAATGCATTAAGGTATCTTTAAAAACACACATTACAGCCCCACAAAAGGTAATCCTGCTCTTTAATGTATATGCCCCTCCTGGCACCAATAAAGATGCCCTATTCGCAGATATCATGGAAACCATCTCTCAGACAATAGAAGATCAATTACATCCATCATATATAATCATGGGCGATCTCAATGGTAAAATTTCTAATACCGAAATGAGAAAGTGGGAAAACCTATACATAGAAGAATCACTGGAAATATCCATTCCAAAATTTCCCAAAAGAATAAGCTCAGATAAAAGAGGTAAATTTCTACTAACATTATTACCTAATCTAAACGGGATAATCTTAAATGGCAATGTGGAAGGAGATACACCGGCATCGTATACCAGACGTGGAAATGGTACCTTTTCAATTATTGACTATATAATTTGCGGTATGGAATTACTGGAGATAGTTACATATTTGCATTCTTATTTCATAGATGAGAGTGATCATGCACTTATACATCTATCCACTAATTGGTTGGCCACCCCTTCCCCTATAAGCCAGATCATATTTTATAATAGTACAATTCTGGTAAAAGCTGATCAGAGGCGCATTTTCTGGAATTCATCAACTCTGGACAATATATCTGCACTGATTATCCACACTCAACTCCTAACAAAAACATATACAGATGATCCAATAACAAATTTTGAATACATAATCAATAAACTAAAAAGCGTTCTTCTAGACAAGTTACAACAGGCCTCATCAGTAAATAACAAAAAGTACAATAAAAACAAAAGCTGCAATACAAATACTGCGAAAATGCTCAAAAAACTCATAAGAGCTCAATACTTGAATTTTTCCCCTTCAAATCAGACAGAAATTAATAAACTAAAAAATAAATTAAGAAGAGAGAAGCAGAGTTATAAAAGAACATTGCAAGACCGTAATTGGGTTGATATCCAAATAGCCGCAAAAAAATACAATCAGCGAAAATATTGGTGCCTAATTGCTAAAATAACTGGAACAAAGAAGAAACTTAATGCCATTCCGGTTCCACCTCAAGATTGGGAAATTTATTTGACTGATTTATATAAGGCAAATCCAACCAACTCTGATGAAAAGGTCGACGATAACATAAAGGAAAAGAATAATTCCCCGATTACAAAGACCTCGCCATTCTCGATAGAAAGGCACATTCGAAAAGCAAGAAGTACAGGTGCCTCAGGCCCTGACCAAAAACCCATCGAGGTCTTCCAAGCAGACCCCAAGGAGTGGAGTCAGATGCTTTCACCGCTCTTTAATTACATCTTCAAAACCCGAAAAATGCCAAAGTCATGGCAGGGAAGCATCATCATCCCTATCCATAAAAAGGGGAACAAAAACATAGCCGGCAATTATCGCCAAATAGCACTTATGGATGCTATAGAGAAATTTTTTGCCGCAGAGGTATTGGATCGATTGAAAGACTGGGCTTTCTCGCAGGGACTAATACCTATGTTTCAAGCTGGTTTTAGACCTAATCATTCAGTCACTGATAATATATCAATTCTTCAGTCTATTTTCGACAAATACGTAGCTCGGAAATCTCAGTTTGTATACGCAGCATTTATTGACTATTCTACTGCTTTCGATCGCGTCGACAGACCAACATTATGGAAAAAACTAAGGAGACTAGGAATACCGGAACAACTGCTGCAGATTATAGTTAATCTACATACCAACACTTGGTGCCAAGTGCAAATGGGGGGTGAAAAAGGTTTGACGAAAACAATTAACACAGCTAATGGACTTAAACAAGGGTGCCTTTTGGCTCCGATTTTGTTCTCATTATACCTCAGTGACCTGCTATATCATCTACAACAAGGTTCAAGTCTGCCTCCAAAAATTCCTGCACAAAGTATTCATGCACTGCTATACGCAGACGACATTGTGATGTTGGATCTTACTCCTTTTGGATTACAAAATCTCCTAGACATTTTGCACAAATATTCAAAGGATAATTTCCTAATTCCTAATTTGAAGAAAACAAAAATTGTCTCCTTTTCAGGTAGAAAACAAAGTGCTAAGTACTGCTGGAAGCTCGGCGGAGAAAAAGTAGAAGATGTTGATGAATACACCTATCTCGGTAGGATCCTCTCAAAGAATTTAAAAAATACGAAGCAGATAACCAACTTAAATAGGAAATCTGATCTACATGCCGGGGCCCTCTCTAGACTTTATTCTGCCACAGGGAACAGGCATTTTTCTTCATTGCTAAAAATATATAGAGTAAAGATCCCCCCGGTTTTATCATACGCTACGGAGCATATCCCTATAAAAGAGTGGGCTTATATGGATAAACAAGAAGGAAAAATCCTGAAAAAACTCATGAAGGTCTCAGATTCCACTCCGGTCCAGGCTCTACGATTAGAATTTTCTATCACTAGCTCCTATGCTACAGCTGTTGCTAACGCTATCAGGTGGGCCTATAATCTCCTGCACGCAAAAGAAGGAAAACTAAGATCTTTACTTAAAATTGAAACTTTCGAACTAGATGCCTCAAAGCAAACATTCTTTGGGAATATGACTGCTGTATTCCAAATGGCTGGAATTAACACGGACATTTTGCTCACCTGGTCAGCCTTGCAATTGAAACTATTTTTAAAATGTTTTACCCCTAAACTGAGTTTTGAACTAGATTTCGCACACTGCAATAATTTATCTACCTACAAACTCTTTGTAGAATCCTTGGAGTACAAGCATGTACAGCCATACATAGGGTTTTCTCTCACACATGGTGCAAGGAGGGCGATTACAATGCTGCATTTAGGCATCCTGCCTGTGTTGACCTTTACATCAAGATGGTCACCCAGCGGATCTCCTTTATGTACTCTTTGTCAAGGGGGTGACCAGAACATCGAGCACCTATTATTTGCATGCCCTAGCTACAAAGTAGTAGCTGCACGATCAAGATATCTTGGTCCAATATACCGTGAATGTAGAATTTTATGGGTAAATGAACTATTATCAGTGTGCAAACATCCACCTAATGAACTTGTATGTTATAATTTCTATAAATTTTTTAAATCCTTTTTAACATTATTTTAATTTGTATGAAACGTTTTCTTTATCGTTCTTTGTTATATTTGTGGTCCTCAGTCAAGTACCGAAACAAATAAAAACTTTTTGACTTTTGACTTTTGAGTACAAGCGCCGGGATGCCTCCGGGTCACTGTTCGCGCTATACAAATACGCCACATTTCCACGTCTATTTCCACTGCATGCATTTCAGTTGCTTCCTTCCAGCTCATGTTTTCTACCTTATCGGCTGACATTAAAAGGGGGTTTGAAGAGTCTTCATCGAACCAGAGAGAGATCAGAAGCTACTGTGAATCCCTAGATAGCAAAATAGATGGTCTCACCTCAAGAACGGAAGCTTTGGAAGAGACTGTTGGTGGGCTATCTTTGCATCTTGATAATGCAAAAGAAGACATACTGAAACTCAAGTAGGAGGATCTGGCAGTAGCGGAAAGAATGGAAATATTGGAAAACAATGCAAGGCGCTGTAATATTCGAATCCTGAACGTACCGGAGGGTAGCGAGGGTTCAGATATTAAATGCTTCATTATTCCGCTTTTAAAGCAGTCCCTCAACCTGGATCAAACTGAAGAGGCTAAAGACATCCAACGGATACATAGAGACCCTTTCAGGCGTAACCCCCAAAAGACTAAGCCAAGAAAGATCTTAGTAAACTTCCACATGTACGCTCTTAAGGAGCAAATTCTTAAGCTAGCCCTAAGGCAAAAATCCTTAACAGGTAAAGGGTTCACTTTCCACATACGATCCAATCTATCCAGGGCTACTCTGGAAAAGCAATGGGGACTGGGAAGGAGGATGGATGCGTTCCGGAAACTAGGCGCAACAGTCCAGATGGGCTTTCCCGCCGCCTTAAAAATTATGTTTAACAATAAGATGTTCAATATCCGCTCGGTTCAGGCGGCAGACGTGCTACTGATGTCCTTTGGGGGGGATAAGGGGGCCTCTGGTTAAAAGGTAGAGATATGAATTTAACAGTCTAAGCTCCTGCATTTCTTTGTGTTCTCTTCTTTGTTCCCCCCTTTTTAGCTTTCTAGCTTTCTAGCTCTCTAATTTTCTAGTGCAGCACATCATGATTAGGTTAGGTTAAACAGGGGGCTAAAGAAAAGGGTAATTAAATTAATGGAAAGCAATAAGGGCCTTTATAAACAAGGGTAATCCAACTAAAGGAAAAAATGATTGAAAAAAAATAAGAAGGTATAAAAAAAATAGTTCTAATACTCACTCTGCGGGGGCTTGGGCAGTGTAGAGGGTACCACCAACCAGATCTGTTCTGGTTAGACAGTACAAGGGTTTCTTATGGGGTGGGGGGGGGGGGGGTAGGTTGGGGCACTGATGTGAAGGGGGTTGGGTAAAAAAGCATAAAATTTTCCACATTTCCGGATTCGTTTCTGACAATTTTTTTGACAAAACATGGGTAGTTGACTTAACTTTGGTAGGAGCTTGTGGTGACTTTCTTCTCTTAGCTAGATTTAGTGGACTCTGTGGGCAAGGCACGATTTATGACTCATGAGTAATCTTAAGCTCCTCTCCTGGAATATAAATGGTCTGCGCACCAAACCAAGAGCAAATAGGATCGTACAATATGCGAGATTCGGATGCGCAGGTCATTATACTCCAGGAGACACACTTAATCGAGGCTGAGATGCTCGAGTTGGTCAAGAAGAACAGGTGGATAGATGTCTCAGTATCTACTTCCCAAACATTAAATATAAGGGGCGTGACTATTCTCTTTAAAAAATCCATAAACACAAGAGTTATTTTGCAGAAGGTGGACCCTGGAGGCAGGTGGGCAATTGCCACTGTAAATGTAAATGTAAATGTATTTGAGCTTATATAGCGCACAGCTACCCGCAGTGGGTTTCCCGGCGCTTGCTTAGGGAACCTGTCCTGGTATTCCCCTGTGAGATAGCCCCGGCAGGGTATCCACAAGGTGAAAGCCAGGCATCCTGCCACAAGGGGCCGTTGTGGAGATTAAGCAAGCTATTGCCCAGAGTCGCAGAGTGTGAACCCGTGAGTTGAGAAGGCACCGGAGCGAGAATTATCGAGTCCGTGGAATTTTTAGCCCAAGACACGCTGAGGCGGGGAATTGAACCCTGGTCCAGGGCCGATCTCAGCTTCTGGGTCTGCCGCCTCTAACCCCTGAGCCATACTTCTCCTTCTCTGTAGATATAGGCGGAGCACGTTTGACTTTAGTAGGTTATTATGGGCCCAATCAGGATGATCCCACAGCTCTGGAACTTCTATTTTCTCAACTTTTGCACTTCCCTGAGCCAATTATCATAGCAGGGGATTTTAATATCGTGCTCGACCCCTTGCTAGATAAGACCCCAAGCAGTAGGCAGCAAGCATTGTCATAGTCTAGAGCTTTTCTACTTAATTGTATGAATCAATATGGTTACATAGATATCTGGAGGGCAAGAGCAGGACAAGATTCTTGATTTTCGTTTCGAAACTACAAATACCGTCACCAATCCAGAATTGACTTTATTCTAATAAATCGTAATTTGGTTTATTCTGTAAAGAACGTTAACTATTCGCCTTCACATCTGTCTGATCACTCCTCAGTATCCTTGGATCTCGTTGGAGTAATTAAACCCTCATCTAGATCTTGGTCTTTTGACCGATCCTTTCTCTCGTCATCGGATGATGTTTTATTCATTAAATCTGAAGCACGGGAGTTGATGCAAGCAAATATCGGCTCTGCTGAGCCCAGCATAGTATGGGATGCCTTTAGGTGCTTTCTCTGAGGTGTAAATAAGAACAAGGCAGTGTTCCGAAGGAGGCAATACACACAAGAAATAGCGTCCATTGAAACTAATTTACTTGCAGCACAAGTTGAAATAGATGCCAGTAGCAATGCTCCTAATTGCGACCTACCATTGTTACATAGGAATTTGCTTGCATTAAAAGAGAAATTGGCTTCCGTCCTAAATCAATGCATCCTACAGAAATGGGAGGCGAGCAAGTTAGCCCACTTCGAATATGGGGAAGGGGACGGCAAATTATTGGCCTGGAAGTCGAAAATTGACCAGACACGTAACATAATAGATTCTGTTACGAGTCAAGGTACCTTTGTCTCGGATATAGATATTAGAACAGCCTTTAAAGATTTCTTTCAAAGCATATATCAGGAGGACAGGAACATCACCTCGGATAGTATAGAGAAATGGCTGAATGGTATCTCTTTACCATCACTATCCTTTGAACAAAGTGCCTTCTTGGATAAAGTGATTACAGAGGAAGGGGTTGTGTTGGCTATACAGGGCAGCAAGGGGGGAAAGGCCGCAGGCCCTGATTGCTTGCCAGCTGAGATCTATAAAAATCTGGTGGTAGAAATATCTCCATTCCTAGCTGTCCTTTTTAATCAAATACTGCAGGAGGGGGCGCTTCCACCAACATCTTGGAATAGCGCATCTATTACGCTTATTTTAAAACCTGGTAAACATGCTACTAACTGTGGCTCATATCGTTTCATATCAATCTTGAACGCAGATTATAAAATCTTTGCATCCCTTTTAGCAAACAGGTTGGGCCAGGTTGCCCCCGATATTTTACATCCTAACCAGAAGGGTTTTGTCAGGGGTCGCCAACTTTATGAATTAACCTACGATCTAATAGGTGCTATAGACATCGCGACTAAGGACTCCATCCCATTGGCTATCCTCACGTTGGATGCCGCCAAAGCCTTTGATAGGGTCAATTGGATATACCTGTTGGGGGCCTTGGCTGAATTCAATGTGGGTGAGGGTTTTCTCAGAGCGATAAAACTGTTGTACCATAGTCCAACTGCTTGTGTATTGGTAAATGGGGACCTGTCTGAACCCTTTGCAGTTACAAGAGGAACACGGCAGGGCTGCCCTCTATCCCCTCTGCTATTCGATCTCTATATTGAGCCTTTTGCTCAGAAATTAAGAGAGGATGATACCATCAAGCCTTTTATCTATAGAGATTGGGAAACAAGGGTGGCCCTCTACGCGGACGATGTCATGATAATGACATCAGAGATTAGCACCGTGTTTCCTGCAGCCATTAAGTTAGCCTTGGAGTTCGGGGAAGTCTCAGGATATGAGGTAAATGCCTTGAAGACTGAGATAATGGTGTGGAATGATGATGCGAGCGGATTTAATGAGCAACTAAGCACAAGTGTGCGTTATTTAGGGCTAAACATTGCCAAAGATATCAGTCTGATCACCCCTCAAACTTTGCTGTAGTTGCAAAAGAATGTCAGAAGCTAATGAGAGCTTGGCAGCACCTCCCCCTGTCTTTATTAGTCAGAGTAAATATGGTGAAAATGTCTATCCTACCAAAGATTTCTTTTTTATTTAACATAATTTTTTTAACCCCTCTTTGTTGGCTAAGTTACAGGGTGAAATTACTTCATTTACTTGGAATAATAAAAATCCAAGGATGACCTGGAAGAAAATCAGGTCCCGCAGGGAGAAGGGGGTCTGGCGGGCCCAGACTTGCAGATTTAAGCGTGGGCGTTTCAACTATCGCACGCACGTATGCTGCTAAAAATGCCAACAGATTAGGGTATTGGGAGTATGTTTGTGACTTTATGAAGTGTGAAGGAGTTGGGCAGTCTGGCTACTTGTTTAAATTTGGTGACCCCAAATTCTTTAAAAAGGTAAAACTGAAGGTGCTGCAGGGCCTAGCAAGAACTTGGGCTAAGGTGAGGTCTTCAATAAAATTGGGGTACTACTCTAGCAGATCTCCAATATGGGATCTGCCCTTGGCTCCAGGCTGGGTGGGCGACACACTAGCACTCCCGCTGAGAGAGGCTGGAATAACAGTTTGGGGAGATCTGTTTTTGGAAGGGACCCTGCTTCCTTGGGAATATCTAGTAAGCAAGGTGGGGCCAATCTCTCCAGATTTAAATACTTGAAAATATCGAGTTGGGCTCAAGAAGTAACCACCCAAACTGCACGCTGGAACAACTTGTAATTAGGGGGAGGCAGTGAACTTGAATCTCTTTTGTTAGATAAACCGCCAGCAAATCTAATACTGGAAGAAAGTGATGGTGAATTTCACCTTCCCGAGCTATTGTGGGGCGATCTGATGCCATGCCTGAATGTAAAAGATCTGCGATTAATGTCCTGCAAAGTATTGTGGGACTTAGTCAAAGCAGCCTGGCTTCGTAGAAACCATCTTTTCACCCTACATAGGGCATACTACTCCCCGCAGAGGTTGGCCAAGTTTTCTCCGGGGGGCCAGTGGCTTGTGCACGGTGTGGCTTAAAAGAGGCCACGGACATGCATATGTTCTTTGATTGTCCTCACCTAGCACCTTTTTGGGACTGAATCAGCAGCAAACTTTCATCTTCTCAGGGTTTCACAGTAGTGATTGATCTTCGCATTGTCATCTTTGGAGTTGGGGACCAGACTCGTAGTCCAGCCGAGAACCTTCTGTTCTATTCCATCCTGGCGGCTCGCAGAGAAATCTGAAAGCATTGGAAGGATGCTGCCATCCCTTCCTTTCATGATTGGCGCACTTCAATCCTCCAAATCTCGAAATTAGATCTCGCCAGGGTTGGGAAACAAGATAAGAGAGCTTTCTGGCATTTTCTTGATTGGTCCCATTGATTCTGTTTTTGTTTTTTTCCCCAGGTCCGATAATTACATAGCCATGGTTAATTCTCCCTGCTATGCCAGTCTCTCCTTTTCTGCTGGTACTTTGGCAGGCAATAGCAATGGTGGCAACTGGCTCAATGGTTGTCCTCTGCCATCTGGGTAACAAGGTGTCTTGATCGGTGTGAGCCAGTCGTTGTTGTTGGGAATTGGTTGCCACTCTTTATCTGCCATCCCTGCAAGCCCAGACTGAGGCAGCACGACTGTACTCTTTTATACCTTTCTCCCTTGTTTGGTTGTTTGGCAGTTGGAAACCATGAACGTAAATGAGGATAAAAAAAAAACAACACTGGGGCAGAGAATCTCTTCAGAGGTCAAATCTCAACTTCCATATTTGGCACCACAGTTTTCCCGCATGGCATTACACTGCATGGATAGTGGAGTTAGAGTGAGTGCATCATACAAAAGTGCTTTTTTCATTTTTCCTTAATTTAAAGCAGGAGTTTTCACATAGTACAGCCTCCTAACTAAAGTTTGCATTGTTGAATGGTGTACTACTAACCTTCTGAAATGATGAAAGGTGCTTTGGCACACTTTGTTTCCTAAACAAGCTAGTGAGTGAACCTGCAAATGTGTATGCTTTCTAATCTTGCAAGGATCCAATCCTTGTAAATGACGTATTCTCTGTTTTAAAGTGTGCCTTGGAACGATATGTAAACATCTCCTCAATATATCAACAAATTGCAGTTGAATACTACAAACACTACTACAATCGCATTCATATACAGGCAGACTGACTCAGCCTTCCTTGTACCTGTTCTCCAATACCGTGCTCTACATTTCTAGGTACAATCGCCTCTTTCTTTATAGGAGTGACATTCTTCATTTCAGAACATTTCATACCATCATCCTCTGTAATCAATAGCATGAACTAATCTATTATCCTGGAGATAGTTTTCATCATTAAAGAAAAATTCTGTACTAGAAATATGAATGCATTCTCCACTAAAAACTGTACAAAAGTTACTTCTGTTCACTAATCTTTTTTCTGATGTTGTCTCCTCAAGTACAACACCATTTGATGAGTCTTTATTCTATACATAATCCAAATAAAAACCTTCACCTTTAAAGCAAAGGCCTTATCAACTACACTTTCAACTCGTTCTTTCTGTTTCACTGCATGTCTCCTTCTTCTATACTTCCTTCTACACTTCCTAATATTTCTCAGTAGATTTATAACCACTCTACCATGAAACATCCTAGCTCTGATTTTCTTAAACTTTCTCTGTCTCCTGGTTAAGGTGTATACATCTTTGTTACATTCTGTTTTGTTCTTTCTATACAGATTTTGTCCATATATATAATTGAATACTTGGCTCTCTAAGAGTATATATTGCTCTATTACTCAGCGTCCACATGCATCAGCAAGTTTCTAAAACTGAAAACAATATTTCCTTTTGAAAGCACAAAACCTTTAACTAAAGGCATACCTACATCATTTCACAAATATGTCTTGTACCTTTAAACATATATTCTGAATTTCTCAAAGATAAGTTGCATGCCAAGTGAAGCTTCCACACAAACTCTCGAAAAAGATTCCGCACTATTACCCATCCTCATTTTTAAACAGAGCATGTTGAAAGAAATGTACCACACTCATTATATAGACATTATATTTTCAACAGCCTTGAAGAACATAGATCACCATGTAAACATATATGTGATTTAATAAAAGATATTCACCTTCAGACTGTCTTTCCAAAATATATAGTTCTCTGCATGTTTAAGTAAACTCAACAGTCTCATCGTACATAAAATGATCTGCAACCAGAAAAACTATATCTCACCATCTAAATCTACACAAACCTTTCATATAAGTTAAAAAACACATTGACAACTCTTCCTAATACATAGCTAACGTGTATTACTGCATTATAATTTATATGCAGTCACAGAACATTTTCGTATGTTTTATTCATGACTACAGTACACCTGTTCAATAATGTGACTGAAACACCCACAACTCCTAGAATGCAAATGATATAGAAGTATCCATGCTGCACAGAATGCTTGGACATATTAACCCCTTAAGTGCTGATGACGGAACCGCTCCGTCATCAGCTACGGGTGAGCTGTGCTGATGACGGAGCGGTTCCGTCATGGCCCGCTCGGCACGCCTGCGCGGCACGAATTTCGGGCCTGCGCTGACGTTCTATTGAGCGGGGCGGGACATGACGGAACCGCTCCGTCACAAGCACAGGTCGACCGACGCTGGTGACGGAGCGGTTCCGTCACCAGCATGTGGCCGCCATGCGGCCGCCGCGCCCCCTTAGCACTGCGGCGGAGTAGCCGCCGCAGTGAAGGGGTTAAACATAGTCCTTGTTAAAGGCAATGTTCATGGTAATTTTCAACAGTACTAACATCTTAAACACATACCCTCTGTCAGATACTGTTCATCTGATATACCTTTTAAACATCATTGTGATACTCTTTTTTAATCAAACTCCCATATACATCTTTATTTCTGAAGTGCACTCTTCTATATAATCAAAAGGTTATATACATACCAGTGAATTGAGCGTGTAGATTATATTGTTTTTTTATCTCTAGCTGGATAGCTTAAACACAGTTAAGATCTGTAAAAACCAAGCACATATACCAGTATCATAGAAAGCAGCTATAAAATGGCAAACTCCTCCACCTACCTCTTTATCATCATGAGAAAGGCAGCAAATTAAATCATGTCATTCATTTTTGACTACTTTAGCTGCACTTGTGAATGATTAGTATCTTTTAACCCTTTCATTTTCGATGTAATTGTGAAAAAAACTGTTTTCAAACATATATATATACCTTCAGTTTTTACAATTGAAATACTAAACAACAGTTTATTACATATTCCTGAGTTGGAAATTAAAGCTTGAAAAATACTTAAATTCTCCCATCACACTTTGAAAAAAATGTTCGGTCTCTTTAACATCCTTCTCTCTCAATATACTCTTAGCTTAGTGTACCTAATGACCCAGTGGAGCCAGTAGGTCACAAGTAAATAGCAAATTCTAGAACAAACATGCTACTTCCAAATGAGATACAGCAGCTGTGGTTTATTTTACAGATTCAAATGCATACCCATGTCTGTATACATTTATTTTTTTTAAACAGAAGCCAATAAAAAGACTTCTTCCTATGGCATCCAACACCCTACCTAATTTTATTCACTTTCATGTGGACAGCATCCAATGAAATATATTTAAAAAAATGAAAAAAACTCAATTTTAACTGCTTTTCCTTTGGAAAACTACTTCATTCAGCTCCAGCCTTCTCCTGACTATTATTGCTCCTTTATTTCGAAATGCTTAAAGTATGGAATGTTGGCCACAGCTATATATATATTGGGCTAAAGATGCTGCAAAAAAGAGAGGTATTGCAAAATGTGCAGATTACTTGTATTGGCCAGAGAGGGTTCAAGTTTATTTTGGTGCTGGCTTTGGTTAAATACATTGTGTATTCTCAAGCTCCTCACCTCATGATTCTGCACTGCGGTGGTAATGACCTAGGCATGACTGGGTTAGGGGTTGGAAATCCTTATGAAAGAAAACTTTGCAAAACTGATATTGCTTTCCCTCACCCAGTGTATTGGTGTAATCTAATGTATGCCAACGACAGAAATAGAAGTGGTCAAATCGAATCTGTCCACAGATTGACAAAACCAGATAAAATATTAATAAAACTGTTTTTACATTCCTCATTGACCATCACATGTGCTGTATCTATAATAACAGTCTGCATTTTGACATGCGTGGAATTTATAGAAATGATGAAGTGCACTTTACAGATGAAGGCAACAGGGTGCTTCTAAATAACCTGAAAACTCTGCTTCCGGTCTTTCGTGTAGCAACGGTGTGCACACAACCAAAGCATTGGCTGGTGTCAGAGCCACCGTAGTACCCAAAATATTTAGAAGTTTTTTTCTTGAGTTTCTTTTTAGTTTTTGACGATTTTCACGATGACGCGATTCCTGCGGATGTGTTGCAAAAATGGAAAACAAATGCCGATATTCAATGACCACCAACACATCCAAAAATACTGAACATTGCACTACACATATTGCTACACACATACTTCATTCAAAGCATGTTTAAACTCATATTTGTGTACTAAGTTTCTTTAAAAAACATCTTTCAGACCTATTTTCTATTTTCACTGTAATTCAAGATGTTGTGAGGATGTCGTTAACCACAACGATTGTGCTTTTTTCATAAAGTCAAAAACACATATATCCACACATATCACAGTAATTTACACACTAGGGGGTCGATTCCGATCCTGGAAAAAAATCTGCCATACGATTCGTATTCGTAGCCGAATCCATACAAATGGAAAATTTCCGTCCGACATGCGTAGTACGATCCATTTCCGCCTATATTCCTGTACGATTATCTGCGATCCGTACGAACCACAGTCGAAGACCCGTACGAATTAGCATCGGAAATCAAACCGTATGAATTGTAAACCTGCCGTACAACCATACAAGTACGATCCAGTTTGGGAACCCAGTACGCGATTTGTAAGGGCCAAAGTAGTCGCTTCATGAATGATTCGTATGGAAAATATCGCCTCTCAGCAAGCCGCATCAACACATACGAACTGTTTACCCCTCGATCAAGCGTACGCGAACCCCCATCCCCCAACGGCCCATATAAGTCTGCCACACCTACAAGTACCACCTGCACACACCGCAATCAAGCGAACGCGAATCCGCCCACCCCCCAACGGCCCATATAAGTCACCCCCACCTACAAGTACGACACCCACACACGGATCAAGCCTATGCAAAGCCCCCCAACGGCCCGTATAAGTCACCCGCACCTACAAGTATGACCCGCACACACCTGGATCAAGCAAATGCGAAGCCCCCCACCCCCCATCGGCCTGTATAAGTCAGCCACACCTACAAGTACGACACGCACACACCCTGATCAAGCCTACGCGAAGCCTCCCACCCCCCAATGGCCGTATAAGTCAGCTGCACATACAAGTATGACCCGCACACACCCCAATCAAGTGAACGCAAACCCCCCCACCCCCCAACGGCCCATATAAGTCAGCCGCATCTACAAGTACGACCCGCACACTCCCCGATCAAGCAAACGCGAACCACCCCACCCCCCAACGGCCCGTATAAGTCACCCGCACCTACAAGAACGACACGCACACACCCCGATCAAGCCTACGCGAAGCCCCCCACCCCCAACGGCACGTATAAGTCAGCCGCACATACAAGTATGACCCGCACACACCCCAATCAAGCGAACGCGAAGCCCCCCACCCCCCAATGGCCCGAATAAGTCACCCACACCTACAAGTACGACACGCAAACACCCCGATCAAGCCTAAGCAAAGCCCCCAACCCCCAACGGCCTGTAAAAGTCAGCCGCACCTACAAGTACGACCCGCGCACACCCCGATCAAGCAAACGCGAACCCCCCCACCCCCCAACGGCCCATATAAGTCACCCACACCTACAAGTACGACATGCACACACCCCGATCAAGCATACGCGAAGCCCCCCACCCCCCAAGGCACATATAGGTCACCCGCACCTACAAGTACGACCCGCACACACCCCGATCAAGTGAACGCAAAGCCCTCCACACCCCAACGGCCCGTATAAGTCACCCGCACCTACAAGTACGACACACACACACCCCGATCAAGCCTACGCGAAGCCCTCCCCCCCCAACGGCCCGTATAAGTCAGCCGCACGTACAAGTACGACCCGCACACACCCCAATCAACCAAACGTGAACCCCCCACCCCCCAACGGCCCGTATAAGTCACCCGCACCTACAAGTACGACCCGCACACACCCTGATCAAGCCAACGCGAAGCCCCCCACACCCCCAACCACCCGTATAAGTCAGCTGCACCTACAAGTTCGACCTGCACACATAACGCAAACCCCTAAACCAGCACAAGGAGGTTGCAAACGAGTCGCACAACACCACAAAACATGTCTCCTGTGTACAAACCATTGGGAAACAATGTCCTGGCCACATACAAACAGGCAAACAGAGGGCCCAAGTAACACCCACCCCATATAACACACACATCAATAATTCAAACTAAGCCACACCCACAAATGGACCAATAAAAGGGTCCACACATACAACCCAACATCCTTTGCAACATACCTATTTGCAAAAAGAAGACCCTGCCAGCACATCAACAACTGCACCCATTAACCTTCACACATATACCCTATCTCACCTACACCCACACCACCCCTTCACAATCAGACCCACACACCCTCATCCATACACACCATCACCCCCTCAATCACATGCACCCCACACCATGACCACACCAAAGAATCCAAAGTTCACTAACCTGGAGATGGAGACCCTTACAGATGAAGTCATCAGAGTCGAGCCACAGCTGTTTGGCGCATTGGTCAGACAGACCAGCATAGCAGAAAGAACACGCCTGTGGGAGAGGATGGTAGACAGGGTCAATGCCGTTGCACCCATCAAGCGGAGGATGGTCAAGAAGAAGATGGACCAGGACTACGCCTGTGCACAACACACTGGAGGTGGTGGTCCCTGCAGACCTCCACAATTCCATCCCTGGGAGGAGAAAGTCATGACCCTGCTACCACCGGTGGGAGTTCACGGAATACAAGGAGCCGTTGAGCCTGGTGAGTATAGAAACAACTCATGTAATATGGGGGGACTCACAACAGTGCCCAACAGTATGGGGGTGGGTGGCCATGAGTCCCAGCTATGCCCAACAGTATGGGTGTGGGTGGCCATGAGTCCCAGCAGTGCCCAACAGTATGGGGTAGTTGCAAGGGGGAGGCTGAAAGGGTGGAAGGTATAGGGTAAGAGGCTGCCCTCATCCCATATGTCCCAGGTTCACACCCAAGCACCATGCTCAATGCACAGGGAGTGTGAAATTACGGACAAGATAGTAGACAATGGGCCCTGGTGTAGGCAGCACAAGGCCCTCCTGTGATCATTGCAAACACAAACATCAGGACAAGGTCAGACATCCTGTGCAGGAACCCACAACCACGATCATGGCAGCATGGACACTTGGACAGATGGACGCTTGCAAATCACACTCAAACTACTAGCATGGCCTGTCACACACACCCCTTACATAAACGTATCCCCTGGGGACAGGCAATGGAGTGCAACACTGTCACGATTGTCATGTAGCACAACAAAACAATCACTCATATGATTACGCATCCAACTTTAACATGCACAGTGCTGATTCTCAAGTCCATTGTGCCTCTCACACAATGCACTTGACCCATCTTATGAACGTTGTGGATGCACTTAAGTTGCACCAAAGACATGAGTATTGACAAGGTGATGCGTCTTGGAGAAGTGCCACGTTCTAAAGCAATGAGCTAGAAGTGGGTGTACAGGTCCAGGGGGGTTGGCATCAGTTGGCCATCATGGAACAGCAACACCTATCAAAAGTAGCTGAATTGAATCTTAAAAATTCTGCTCTGTCTCTTACATGAAAATGCTGCATCTAAACCCTGTGCATGCTTGACGCAGGCATAAGGATTGACACTGTATCGTGAATATTGCGTCAAACGGCGCACTGCTGTATTTGTGTTGTGCCGGCAACACAAGCCACAGCAATGGCTGTGTCAGTCTTTGTCAAGAGAATGGAACATGGAAAATACCCCTGAGTACATGTTAATTTGATCCCACTACATACACATACAAAAGTGAACAATGACAACAATAAAAAGCAGGTGGTACTGTGATGCTGACAACGGATAACAAAAAAATATTTTTCCTGATAGTCCATTAACAGTTTCTGTCTCTCACACCCACAGGGCCAACGTGTTGAAACCACCCCCAACGAGGGGGAGAAGGATCACAGTCCCAGGATCAGCAGGACCCTGACCCCAACGACAGTGATGCCACTCAACACACTGTGGATGACCCCAACCAACCTGGCCACTCTGGATCCCAAACCCCTGCAGCAACTGGATCAAATACATCTGTGCCAACCACCAGACCCATTCCCACCACATCCCAGCAGACAGGTCAGAGCCCTGCCCATGATCCACCAGAGAGCCAGTCTGAAAATGATGGACACCCTTTGCCGGGCACCCTGGAGGTGGCAGACAACATCCACCCTGCCAACACTCGGGGGTCCTGTCGATCCGATGTGCCCACAAGTGCAGGCCGTGCTCGTGTGGGTCAGGGTGGTGGGCGAGGCGCAAGGCGGAGGCGAGATTCTGGCCAGTCAGCTGCAGGGCCCGGTATGACTGAACTGAGTACCATCCTGGAGGCATACCGGCGGGACACCAGGGAGGTCAGCCAGGTAGTGGAGGCCCTCAATGAACTGAAACAACAGCAGGCCGAGCAACATGCCAGGCAAGTACGACATCATGGACGGGTGGAGGCAACACTGGATGAGCTCTTGACGGTGCATCGGGATATGAGCCCATCACTCTGTCAGCTTGCTGGCAACATGCAGCACCCTCCCTGTGTCACTAGGCCACAAACGTCAAGGCAAAGTTCAACACCAGCCACAGGGAGGGAGGAGGAGGAGGAGGAACTGTCTGACGGAGCATCCCATGCATCGTCAAGGCCTGCACGTGAGGGTCCCCCAAAGAAGAAGGGTCATCCACGGCTAAGAAGTTGAGAGGCAGTGGGCCATGCACAACTCCCAGGACACCTGACCTGGCATATTGCCCTTGGGTGCAACAGCATCACCTATTTGACTCTCCCACATGGTCTTGCTGGTCACAGTCTGCACAATGATGCCAAGCACTGTGGCCTGGACTCCGTTGACTGAAACTGTAAGGCATCTAGTCTCCAGCAATGAACTTTGGATTCCCCCCCTTTCTGTACACACCTACTCACGTTTCCTGCACAAGATCACCAAATAAATATAAGAAACATCATACGCATTGGTGTAGTAATCTTGTACCCAGAGTCTAAAACATATGTGTGTGGAAATGTATGAAATGCCAGAGTATTTAACAAACTGCAGCCATCCACACACTTGGATCTGAGTCCGGGTGAGGACACACATAGGTCACAATATTCAAACAACTAGATACATGGATGGCAATACACACCTGTGATGGTTACTAAATGGTGGAGGGGGTTTGGCTCACAATACTGCAATTACAGACAGGCACAGGAGAGTCACTTGGAGGTGTATAGATCATGGTTAAAAAGGTAGGTGTTCACGTAGGGAGTACCTACATCTGTGTCCTGAGGTATGAGAACAATCATCAGCATGCTGATGTACTCTGGATGTGATGAATGGCGCACAGGCCAAGGGTGGCAGGACAGACTGTGGGCAATGGGCTGTAGCACTCTCTACAAGCTCACATGATTACGTGACCGCCCCTATGCAGCTACAACAACAAAACTCCTGTGACGGGTGCAACGCATCCAGAACACCTTGCCACGTCTGATAATTCTCTTCACCAGAACGGCCACATCACACCACACCCAAGAGACATGGTTTTGGTGTGTGTTCCCGGTGGCTTTTTGACTGTCTGTGACGGCTATGTCGAAGTGGTGTGCCAAGGTTGCGTACTGCCACGTTACTGTATGGAAGTCGAGGTGTGCTGCTGTGGTGTTGACAAGGTAACACAGTACAATATTGTGCTGCTGGAAGGTGTGTGTGTGCTGAACGAGGCACATGACCTGGTGGTACGTAGACACACTGTCATATGGGGCAGCATAGTCTTGCCAGTATGTGTTGCACACATAGGAAGAGAAGCTGTTATGGGTGAGTTTGAGGTATCGTGATACCAGGTGGATGATTGTCTGGTGTTATCTGTGTGTAGGGTGGCTGGAGCATGCTCTACAAATGGATGGAAGAAGGAGTATCCTGTAGGCGTGTGTGGTCCAGGATCTGGCCACTCTGCGCTGCATTGTGGCTGTGGATGCAGCAGCAGGAATGAGTGAACACATGACGGTAAAAGGGGTGAGACAACATGCAAAACAAGAACATACCACAAGGGCATTTGCAAGCCACAAAGTGACATGTGTATGTGAATGCAGGAGTGTCTGGTTGACTCAGGGTCACTGCAAGCAAAATGGAAGAGTAATCACCGAAGATCACGGTCACAGGATCAGGCCCCTTAGTGGCAAGTGGGGCACAGGACACACAGCGTCAGCAGGTGTAGTCTGCACGTAGTGGGTAGCAAGCTAAACAGCACCTACACAGCCATCTATCTCACACACAATATTGTACTTTTGTCTTTACCAACACCATGCATGTTGTCACTGTACACGTAACCACATATTAACATTGAACTTACATTAGGCCATATTGAATACATGCACATTAGAAAGACATGTGCTTTGACAGCAAGGAGGCACAATGTTCTGTGGGAATCACACGTCATACACAACATGATGAATTACCTTAGGAGGCCATGCAGCATTATCCAATGTACATGGTCAGTGGCATTGCCCTGAAGACAAAAACAGTCATGCAATGATGTCACCTGTAATGCAGCAGAAAGATTCTCCACACGACTGCCAGGGACTGGCCATACCTTTCATCATCAGAGTGGTGCGATGCTCAAAGGGATCCACCTCCAAATAGCCCCTTGGTCCGAGTACAAATGACAGACACAAAAGGGTGATCAGGCGAGGGAAGGAGAGGATGGGAACTGCAGGGAGGGAGATCTGAAACAGAGGCAAGCAAGCATTAGGTATACATTCTTATGTCACTGATTCAACAAATACCTCATGAGATACACTGGACCAGTCACACCTGTGAAGTGTAACCACTGTACCCAATTTGAGATCACAGATAATGCTATGATATAGGATCAGATGCGTGAACACGGACACATAAAACCTAGGACAGTCTGTCACCTATTTGATTCTTGTGTAACGCTTAGAAGTCTGCTACTATGCAATGAGATCCATGTGGACAAAAACTAAGTCACAGTGTATGATGATGTGTCCCAAACCAAGAAATCAAAATGTATGGCAGTGCTACTTCCGCAAAGTGTAATATCTGTATTTGGCCCTGTGTATCCGTAAGGGCCATGAAGGCAAACTTGACATCACCCACAACAGCTGTAAGCATCACATATGATGAGGAAGCTAATGACCTAAATGCAATGAAGGACCTCTGTAGCCAGTCTTTTGCTCTTGCAACTGAGCCTCACTATGCTAAACATGACAAGCAGGTGGAAATTAAGTCAACAGCAAGTAATGAGGAGCCAAGCCACATAAAGAACCCTACCGTCACCATGAAATGCTGCACGGGACAAGAGAATCATGTGAAAAACCTCACTCCACTGGTGCCACCGGAATAATGTACATGTCCTTCAGCCCACCATTGTGATGTCATCAGTGCAACATACCTGGCATCAAGTGAATGGAAACTGAACTTCAACTCACTGTGAAGGCTGGCGTAGCAGTATTCTCAACCTGTGCTGAAGTAACGACATGACAGTGACATGACATACTGGCACAAGGGGTACAAAAAGGGTGGTGATGGACGGAGCATCTGAATCATTCAAACACTCACACCCAGTCAAAAGATCTGGGTTTAATCCATCACCGTTCTTTAGCCCACTCTGCCACCCCAGTTCAGACATGGCTATATGCAAATCAGTTTGACCCTGTGCCTCATGGGAACAGTCCAGCCCGAACTGCCAAGCCATGTCTTCCCTGGACCGGAAACAAGCTTCCGAGGACTGGTTTCTGGCATTCTAGCCGTCTTCAGCCCGGCTTACTTGAATCCAGTGGCAACGTGAGCAAGGGACTCACGTCTGAGCATACCCTGCCACACTTATGGCGGCCAAAAGCGGTACAAAAGGGGGTGGTGTCAAGACTTGTTTAGCTGCTATTCAACATGGTAGGGAAAACCCTAAAATTACGTTGGGAGGTCAAACGCGATGTAAACACTCGCGTTCGAGAAGACGTCATGTGGTATCAGTAATCTTTCTTAAGCGGTGTTTGATTGAGCTTCAATGTAGCAGTACACACATGGCGGAAGAGTCAGGACGCGGCAGAGTTCGAATTTGCCGGTCTAGTGCTACTCAGCTCGCGACTGATGTTGCAGGTGAGGTGCGCGTTCCGATAACGAACTGCGCACTTCAACTGAAGTCGTTCGCGGAGTCAGAGTGAATTCCTGGAGTTCTGAAATTCAGAGAAGCATTCCAATTCCTTCAGTCTACAAGTATTTCAGTTTTCGCATGCGCAACTTGGGACCATGAAGTAAGAAACTCCAACTATAATTCTAGACTTTTGTTTTGAACTGCATTCTACGCTTCTCTGTGGCGTCTTCATATTCAAGTGGTTAATGAGGGGGTGGTGATGGACGGAGCATCTGAATCAATCAAACACTCACACCCAGTCAAAAGATCTGGGTGTGAGTTGGCAGTTCGGGCTGGACTGTTCCCATGAGCCACAGGGTCAGACTGATTTGCATATAGCCATGTCTGAACTGGGGTGGCAGAGTGGGCTAAAGAACGGTGATGGATTAAACCCAGATCTTTTGACTGGGTGTGAGTGTTTGATTGATTCAGATGCTCTGTCCATCACCACCGCCTTTTGTACCGCTTTTGGCCGCCATAAGTGTGGCAGGATATGCTCAGACGTGAGTCCCTTGCTCACTTTGCCACTGGATTCAAGCAAGCCGGGCTGAAGACGGCTGGAATGCCAAAAACCGGTCCTCGGAAGCTTGTTTCCGGTCCAGGGAAGACATGGCTTGGCAGTTCGGGCTGGACTGTTCCCATGAGGCATAGGGTCAGACTGATTTGCATATAGCCATGTCTGAATTGGGGTGGCAGAGTGGGCTAAAGAACGGTGATGAATTAAACCCAGATCTTTTGACTGGGTGTGAGTGTTTGATTGATTCAGATGCTCCGTCCATCACCACCCCCTTTTGTACCGCTTTTGGCCCCCATAAGTGTGGCAGGGTATGCTCAGACGAGAGTCCCTTGCTCACTTTGCCACTGGATTCAAGCAAGCCGGGCTGAAGACGGCTGGAATGCCAGAAACTGGTCCTCGGAAGCTTATTTCCGGTCCAGGGAAGACATGGCTTGGCAGTTCCGGCTGGACAGTTCCCATGAGGCACAGGGTCAGACTGATTTGCATATAGCCATGTCTCAACTGGGGTGGCAGAGTGGGCTAAAGAACGGTGATGGATTAAACCCAGATCTTTTGACTGGGTGTGAGTGTTGGATTGGTTCAGATGCTTCGTCCATCACCACCCCCTTTTGTAGCGCTTTTGGCCGCCATAAGTGTGGCAGGGTATGCTCAGACGTGAGTCCCTTGCTCACTTTGCCACTGGATTCAAGCAAGCCGGGCTGAAGACGTCTGGAATGCCAGAAACCGGTCCTCGGAAGCTTGTTTCTGGTCCAGGGAAGACATGGCTTGGCAGTTCGGGCTGGACTGTTCCCATGAGGCACAGGGTCAGACTGATTTGCATATAGCCATGTCTGAACTGGGGTGGCAGAGTGGGCTAAAGAATGGTGATGGATTACACCCAGATCTTTTGACTGGGTGTGAGAGTTGGATTGGTGCAGATGCTCCGTCCATCACCACCCCCTTTTGTACCGCTTTTGGCCGCCATAAGTGTGGCAGGGTATGCTCAGACGTGAGTCCCTTGCTCACTTTGCCACTGGATTCAAGCAAGCCGGGCTAAAGATGGCTGGAATGCCAGAAATCGGTCCTCAGAAGCTTGTTTCCGGTCCAAGGAAGACATGGCTTGGCAGTTCGGGCTGGACTGTTCCCATGAGGCACAGGGTCAGACTGATTTGCATATAGCCATGTCTGAACTGGGGTGGCAGAGTGTGCTAAAGAACAGTGATGGATTAAACCCAGATCTTTTGACTGGGTGTGAGTGTTTGATTGATTCAGATGCTCCGTCCATCACCACCCCCTTTTGTACCGCTTTTAGCCGCCATAAATGTGGCAGGGTATGCTCAGACGTGAGTCCCTTGCTCACTTTGCCACTGGATTCAAGCAAGCCGGGCTGAAGACGGCTGGAATGCCAGAAACCGGTCCTCAGAAGCTTGTTTCCGGTCCAGGGAAGACATGGCTTGGCAATTCGGGCTGGACTGTTCCCATGGGGCACAGGGTCAGACTGATTTGCATATAGCCATGTCTGAACTGGGGTGGCAGAGTGGGCTAAAGAACGGTGATGGATTAAACCCAGATATTTTGACTGGGTGTGAGTGTTTGTTTGATTCAGATGCTCCGTCCATCACCACCCCCTTTTGTACCGCTTTTGGCCCCCATAAGTGTGGCAGGGTATGCTCAGACGAGAGTCCCTTGCTCACTTTGCCACTGGATTCAAGCAAGCCGGGCTGAAGATGGCTGGAATGCCAGAAACTGGTCCTCGGAAGCTTGTTTCCGGTCCAGGGAAGACATGGCTTGGCAGTTCGGGCTGGACAGTTCCCATGAGGCACAGGGTCAGACTGATTTGCATATAGCCATGTCTCAACTGGGGTGGCAGAGTGGGCTAAATAACGGTGATGGATTAAACCCAGATCTTTTGACTGGGTGTGAGTGTTGGATTGGTTCAGATGCTCCGTCCATCACCACCCCCTTTTGTAGCGCTTTTGGCCGCCATAAGTGTGGCAGGGTATGCTCAGACGTGAGTCCCTTGCTCACTTTGCCACTGGATTCAAGCAAGCCGGGCTGAAGACGTCTGGAATGCCAGAAACCGGTCCTCGGAAGCTTGTTTCTGGTCCAGGGAAGACATGGCTTGGCAGTTCGGGCTGGACTGTTCCCATGAGGCACAGGGTCAGACTGATTTGCATATAGCCATGTCTGAACTGGGGTGGCAGAGTGGGCTAAAGAATGGTGATGGATTACACCCAGATCTTTTGACTGGGTGTGAGAGTTGGATTGGTGCAGATGCTCCGTCCATCACCACCCCCTTTTGTACCGCTTTTGGCCGCCATAAGTGTGGTAGGGTATGCTCAGACGTGAGTCCCTTGCTCACTTTGCCACTGGATTCAAGCAAGCCGGGCTGAAGATGGCTGGAATGCCAGAAATCGGTCCTCAGAAGCTTGTTTCCGGTCCAGGGAAGACATGGCTTGGCAGTTCGGGCTGAACTGTTCCCATGAGGCACAGGGTCAGACTGATTTGCATATAGCCATGTCTGAACTGGGGTGGCAGAGTGTGCTAAAGAACGGTGATGGATTAAACCCAGATCTTTTGACTGGGTGTGAGTGTTTGATTGATTCAGATGCTCCGTCCATCACCACCCCCTTTTGTACCGCTTTTGGCCACCATAAATGTGGCAGGGTATGCTCAGACGTGAGTCCCTTGCTCACTTTGCCACTGGATTCAAGCAAGCCGGGCTGAAGATGGCTGGAATGCCAGAAATCGGTCCTCAGAAGCTTGTTTCCGGTCCAGGGCAGACATGGCTTGGCAGTTCGGGCTGAACTGTTCCCATGAGGCACAGGGTCAGACTGATTTGCATATAGCCATGTCTGAACTGGGGTGGCAGAGTGTGCTAAAGAACGGTGATGGATTAAACCCAGATCTTTTGACTGGGTGTGAGTGTTTGATTGATTCAGAAGCTCCGTCCATCACCACCCCCTTTTGTACCGCTTTTGGCCACCATAAATGTGGCAGGGTATGCTCAGACGTGAGTCCCTTGCTCACTTTGCCACTGGATTCAAGCAAGCTGGGCTGAAGACGATGGAATGACAGAAACCGGTCCTCGGAAGCTTGTTTCCGGTCCAGGGAAACATGGCTTGGCAGTTCGGGCTGGACTGTTCCCATGAGGCACAGGGTCAGACTGATTTGCATATAGCCATGTCTGAACTGGGGTGGCAGAGTGGGCTAAAGAACGGTGATGGATTAAACCCAGATCTTTTGACTGGGTGTGAGTGTTTGATTGATTCAGAAGCTCCGTCCATCACCACCCCCTTTTGTACCGATACTGGCACAAGGGGCAATGCATCCATGCAAACAGAATCACAGGACAGTTGTCTTAACATGTGGAACATACACCGCGCCACACCTACTCTACATGGTTTTTGGGAAACCAAACTGCACTGGCCCACAAGGTTGAGGGGATGATCCAGACACATCCTGCTGTACACAGTGAGGCTGCAATCCCCCACAGAGTCTGTGGTTGTGATCTCCCACACAATGTCAAACCATGGTATATGAAATGTTTCAGTGTCAATGTTTACACACATTGATGCATTCACCAGAGTCAAAACCAACGACAGATGACTGTCAGATGGGTTGACTATCCTGTCACGGGAGTGGGGCTACATGTAATTGGAAACATGATGTTGTTGCATGTATGCATGGTCCAACAACTTGCGCATGAACATGTACCACACAATTGAAACCATACCAACGCAAAACAGCCTTATATGAGTCCTTACCAAAATTGACATTTCCACATGTCCGTGCATGCTCCGTTGATTCGGCTGACGTTGCTATCATCATGAGCAGTATCAGGCTGACCAAGATGACACTAACGGACAACAGGCAGGGCGACCTGGGAATGAGAGGCACACAAGGGGTCAAGTTCCGTATAATGTCTTTCAGACATGGTCATTTTGAATAGACTGATGTTGTACTACACTTGTACATTCCAAGTTCACACATATCACGTATATGTGTGGCATTACATCTGCACCTGTGTGACACTGCACATCAAACATCAAAGTGACATTGCATACAGTCAGCTGGACACACAGCATGCTACCCATGCAACTCTATAGTGCATGCCTGAACAAAATGCACCTATGACTCACCATTATGAAAAGAAGTTACGGATGAGATGACTCTGGATATCATCTTCAACCTCCTCGTCACTGGCATCCTGGCCAAGGCCTTCATCCTCAACGAGCGGATGTTCCAGCTCATCAGGATCTCGGATGAGTGGCACGGCCTTCTCCACTGCCTTGTTGTGTAGCATGCAGCACACCATGAAGATGTTACACACCTTGAGTGGGGTGTATTGGAGGGCTCCGCCTGTCTTGTCGAGGCACCTGAACCGGTTCTACAGGAGTCCAAATGTTCGCTCTATCACCCGCCTGGTCTGCCCATGAGCATTGTTGTACCACTGGTCTGCAGCTGTCCTGGGGTTGCGTAGTGGAGTCATGAGTCATGGCATGTTTGGATATCCTGCGTCTCCTGCAAATTGACATTATGGAAATGAGTGTGTAATATGATGCAGTTTAGGAAGTAATGACATACGGACATACATGGGTAACAGAGTTTACCCACCAAAAAAACATGCCCGATGGTTGTGCAGCTGCAGCATCATCTGTGGTACCCTGCTACGTCTCATGATGAATGCATTGTGGCACGATCCTGGAAAACGTGCACAAACATGGGAGATCAGCATGTTGGCAAGACACCCCACCAGGGCATTTATCGAGTGGTAATGTTTCCTGTTGCGGTACGCTTGCTCCTGAGCCTGTGGTGGCACTAGAGAAACATGTGTTCCATTAATCGCACCAATTAAATGTGGCATGCGTCCCAGGGCATAGAATTCCCCCTTGACATCTGTCAACTGTTCAGGGGTAGGGAATGTTATGAATTCATCTATGTGCAGCAACATAGCAGCCAATACATCACGTAAATCCCGGCTTAACATGGTTTGGGACATCCTCCCCACAACATCTATGGTAAATTGGAACGTACCTGTGGCAAAGAAATGTAGGGCTGCCATCACCTTTACCTTGGGTGTCAGCGCAGTTGGATACCTGTGTCGTGGTTGGAGATGTGGTTCCAGCCTGTCCGTCAGGTCCTGAATCAACTGTTGTGTGAAGCGGTAATGCTGTATGCAATCACGTTCCCTCATGGCATCCAAGTCTGGCAACGGCCTTGGCAGAGGGGGTGCCCTGCACAACATATTTAGGAAAAAATGTGTAGAACTGTCAGACAAAGACAATTACAATGTACATGGCACAAGCAACACTGCTTCAACGAATGTAATCAATTTTGAGTCTGGCGTGGGCTACACATTGAGGACACATGTGCCAGCTGGTTGCCACTCCTCCATGATAACTGATAGACCTGTTGTCTGTGGAATGGACATGACATGCATACAAATGATCTGCTGGGCTGGTCTGAGTGAGCAGGACAATGTTTCACGCCAGTGACACACGTCACGTGCACTGCATGAGGAGGTTGTCTGCACATCAAGACAGCTGACAGCAATGCACACACCCACATCACATGTGCCATCATTTGCACATATCAGACATATTGTGATTGAGGTGTGCATTTTCAAAAACTACTACATGGACATCATCAGACTGCAGAAATGTATGTTTGGGGCAAAATGGTCTATGATGCCATTACACATATGAGCGGTTCATTTGCACAAGTGGCATGGTGTACGTACATGTGAAACCCTGTCATCACGGCAAAGACCCATCATAGATGCTCCTACAGCATATAAACTTGAGAGTATATAAACAGCATGCACAATCTCGCACATGGCAAACACATGACGTGGTCACACAGGGTCATGCTGGGCGTCAATTTGACATCTGTGACAGTGGGCATGTTGCCGTCATCATGTGACAGTTGCCTGTACTGAATGATGTGCCATACCAGTGTTGATTTGCATCACAGTATGTTCAAGACGTAACTCAGGTGAGAAGTGTTGAATGTATGTCAAACACATGTGCAACATGATTAATGACATGTCTCAACAGCTCTTCACACATCAACTGTGCCACAAGATCACATTTCCTGTGCTATTTCACTGTCTGCCACACCTATGGCCTGCTGATTAAAGGATGCCATGCAAATGTATACATCCACATCTTCAACATGAGCCTACACCTACATACCTGCCATGTGATTTCCTGGTGTCACTCTCCCAATGGTGCCATGAATGAGCTCATGAACGCAGCCTACACATGCATTCACTTGAACATGTCAAACGCACAGCACCCCAATTGTACGTGCGTGTGTAGGGCTCGTTTCCCTATTGCATTGTAGCCATGCGCGAGCAGAGCGTACCCCAAGTGAATGTGCATGTGTACAGCTCATTTCCCTATTGCATTTTAGCCATACGCGAGCAGAGCGTACCCCAATTGTACGTGCTTGTGTACGGCTCGTTTCCCTATTGCATTGTAGCCATACACGAGCAGAGCGTACCCCAAGTGAACGTGTGTGTGTACGGCTCGTTTCACCATTGAATGAGTTGCATTTGCGACGGCAATCGCACCGTACTTGTGTGGGCATTCCAGAAAATACATAGGGAACATCTAGGGGAACAGTGGAATGGTTAGAATGCAGTCAGGTTGTCAAGGAAACAGAGATTTTAAAGTGTTCCACAGGTGTTGTGGAAAATCCAGTTGGGCAAAACTATACAATGTTGCAAAAGTTGTTGTTGAGCTCAGGCTCAGTTTTCAAACCATGCAAATGTGTGTCATGGCCTTATGTGTCATGGGATTGGATGAAACATAGGATGCAAACTATTCTGGCCTATCATACAGTACTCCTTGGACTCACAGACCCTCTGCAGCACAGATATAAGGCAGCATGTGGCTGTGAGAGGGAACTTGCCTGCACAACATTGGAGTGGACAACACAGCTGCTGTCTCTGTATTCTATGGACCCTGATCAGCTGAGCATGGAGAGGGCCTGCTGGATGCCCTCCTGCCTAACTACAGCAAGCTGTATGGGAGGCCAGAGTAGCAGGTGAGTGATGTGTGCATGTTGTACATTGATTCTTCATGTAATATGCTTGTCTTTTGTCTTAGTCCTTTCTTTGTGTTTTCTTGTTCCCTGTCTACCACAATGCCTATGTATGTTCTGACTTCTACCTGGAGAATTCCATGAGTGTACGTTGATGAAGAATCCAAGTTAGTTACAGGGAAAGGTCGATGTGTGTCTCAGGACTAAAAGGAGTCATGGTTTTCAGTGTCCAGCTGGGAGAGGACAAAGTTTACCGTCAAGTGGCCGGGACTGAAATTGTTCTGATGGTGACTTCAAAACTTAGTAAAATCTGAATTGGGACTGTGAGTCCTGAAGCATGTCACTAAAGAAGGTGAGGAATCCGTGTTAGAACGAATCCAAGAAGTAAATTTGAGACTGAAGGGTTTCAACATCTTCCAGGTCTAAGGATTTGTGACAGCGAGTTATTACAGAGAGGTTCTGAGAGGAACCAGGACTATGAGCTGTTTTGTCTTGTTGTTAGGCAGCTCATTAGCTTGTATTTTGGGGGTCAATGCGGAAAGTGTGAGGCTGTTCTTTCCCATGGCGGTGTCTTTTACCCAATGGTGTACCCTTCTTTGGGGAGGGGGTGGGTCCGGTTGGTTCCCATGGTATATTCTATGTAGGGCGTGTTGGAGTATAAATGATGTGTCTTGTTGTTAGGCAGCTTGTATTTTGGGGGTCAATGTGGAAAGTGTGTGGCTGTTCTTTCCTATGGCGGTGTCTTTTACCCAATAGTGTACCCTTCATTAGTGAGAGGGTGGGGCCGGGCGGTACCCATGGTATACTCTATGTAGAGCGTGTTGGAGTGTAAATTCCAAGGTGTGAACCTTGTGCGTCCTTTCTTTGTGTTTTCTTGTTCCCTGTCTACCACAATGCCTATGTATGTTCTGACTTCTACCTGGAGAATTCCATGAGTGTCAGTTGGTGGTCTGGTCAGCTGGCGAGGATTGTACTCAGCTGTGTCCTGCATTAAATCTATTTGTAACCAACCAGAAGTATCCTGTCATCTGTCCGCATCATCCTTACAACAGTGCACTACCTTGAACTGTACACCTGTTGTGTGTGTGACACTACAGCTACAGATGCTATGTTGTTTGGAGTGAGTGCCGGTGTGTACAGTGTGGTCTCTCACATGCAGTTAATGATGTGGTGTAATAGTGTTTACTGCTCCTCAGCATTGTGCTAACTATGACATTAACTGCAATGTGAGTGTTCATCTACTGCCTTGCCTCCATCGCTTTTCTGGTCTAATGCTCATTGTGTGTCTGTTATATGTTATTTATGAACTTTTGCAAATACTGCCATAGAAATATTGAACTAATATGAAATATATCAAAAAGTGTATCTATATAGTAAAAAAAACTGTTTTATATACAAAAAAATATATATGTCTTTTAATAATAAAATTGAAGAATATATTTACGTAGTTGGTGAAAAGTCTTTGTCTGGTGGATTATCAATTATAGTTGTATTAAGTATTTAGGTTTCTTTATCTAGTAAACTCACTTAGCTATAGACCTTTTCAAACCACTAATTCTTCCCTATGTATAACTGGTGCATTCTTATATAGCAGGGGTCTCCAAACCGGTCCTGGAGGGCCGATCCATGCCAGATTTTTAAAATTACTACATGTATCTCAATGGGGATATCCCAAAAATCTGGCATGGATCCGGCCCTCCAGGACCGGTTTGGAGACCCCTGTTATATAGGATCCCCTACTTCCAAAGCAGTTAACTGCGATGTGAACCACACTTTCTGCTGTGCCACACCTTGCATGCTATTTTTGGATGGTTTCCTGAGCTATTGCAGTGTTCCCCCACGAATGACAGATGAATGTACTCACTGTAGATGGATTTGTTAATGACCTGTGTGCTTGTTGGAAAAAAGCATGCTTTGAAGTGATGTACATTGAAGTGTGTGATTGATCTTTGTCACCTAGCAAATTGTGTCGGTGATGTTTTGCAAGACTGATGCATGACGTATGCCACAGCTATACCCATGCGATGAGACAAGTATGCTGCGCCGTGCATGACTTGGACAGTTAGCTTGAGGCCTGTGTCACATCTCTCGCAGGTGTGACATGTGCTAAGTGATGTTGTATACACTGTTGACAATGACAAGCAGATGAGCTGTGCCAGGGTGTGCATGTGTGGTCTGAAGAGGGTTATTTGGTGTAGCGGGGTGTGTGACAGCATGTCACATGCTGCAGTACACCCTGATGTAGCATATATTGCTCAAAGAGTGGTTTGCATCCCTTATGGCATCTATAGCCTTTCAATGGCATGTAGTGCATTGTTGTTTGCTCACAGGCCACATACACATGGCCAAAGATGCAAGTATGGTCAGCATCCTATGCCCTGTTGTCATCGTCTATTTGGTGCAAGTGTGTGACTTTGGGACATGGACCAGGTGTACTGATGTTGTCTCACTTTATATTCATGTCATGTATCTGCCTATGAGAAGGGTGACATCTGGCTGGATATCTCCAGGGCTGTCAGGAGTGAGGAGAGGCCTTGCAGGAGGCTCAGTAACATCAGGGAGAGGTGGCAGGACATCCGGTGCTGGACCCGCCAGATCGCGAGGGTACAGCTCAAGCTCGAAGCTCCATGCCGGCATGGAGGCACCCGCCACCTCACCCCCACATGCTCTGGGTCCTGGCAGTGGTGTTCCCAGACTTCCATAGGCAGTTGCAGGAGGGACAGCAGCAAGAAGGAGGTAGGTACATGTCTGTTTGTTGTCATGTGTATCACATGCTACCTGCAGTGCTCCGAGGCATGGTAACACTCCCACAGTTGGAGTGGTGTGGTCAGACAGGCACTTTTTGCATTGGCATTAAAATGGCCCATTTTAAGCAGATGCTTGTTTACATGCCTTGCCCTACTCCACATTTGACCAGCGCTTTGGCTATTAATTGTTTTTCACATGTACTCCTAAGGTGCAATGTCTTAGTATGCATATTCCTTTGCATATCATCATGTTGGAGGGAGGTCTGTGACACCTGTTGGTACCTTAAATGTTGCACCACCTGTGCACTGTGTCTGCCCTACTTCATATTTTGGCACTGATCAGGAGTCTCAACATGTTTTTCTGCACGAGTCAGCCTCAGTGGCCTTTGTCCATGGTAAACTTTCTAATTGTCATGTGTTAGCTACAGGTGCACACTGTACATGTATACACATTTTGGCTTGAGCATACTCACACTGGGCAGTGCCTGTGTGCATATTCTCAAAATATGTTGCATGTTGTTTGGGAATAATATTGATGGTCAGCCACACTATGTGAGTTTGGGTGTAGACAGCTGTGATGCCAGTGTGAGGTGATGGAACACTTGGTTCAGGTCCCAGGATGGCATCACATGGCAGTTCGGGCAGGACTTTTCCCAAGTGGCACAGGGTCAAAGTGATTCAAACATGACCAGGTCTGGATTTGGGTGGCAGGGTGGGCAAATGAACAGTGATTTATCATCAGCTATCCTGTTGTCAGGCAGTGGCACATCATTGTGACTCTGATACAAGTTGTTGCCTTGCCTGTTACTTGTATCCTACTATACATTGAGTGTTGTGTCTCTTACAATTGCGCAATACTAGGCTTAGCATTATGCAAAGTTCAGTGGCATGTGACTCATGATGCATGTCATGTTTAGAAATGTGCCCAAATGATTTGTAGCTGATATGCCTGATGTGTACAGGTGACTGATATGTTTTTCTTATTCTCCTTGCCAACAGCATCATTACCACAATCTGGAAGAGACACAGGCGCGGACCAGACAGAGGGACCCAGCAACAGTGCCACCAGCTTTGAGGAGTCAGAGGGAGGCAGTGGCTAAGCATGGGCGAATTTTGCAAATTCGCGTTCCGCGAATTTGCGGATTTGCGAATTCGCGATCCGCAAAATTTGCGAATTTGTGCAAATTTGTGGATTTTTGGTTTTTGCGTGTTCGCTGGGTTTTTTGCGTCTTCGCGGGGTTTTCTGCGTCTTCGCGGGGCTTTTTGCGTCTTCGCGAGCCGCTTGCATAGCGAACTTACCCATGCAGTCGTTTATGGGAGAGGGAGAGAGACATAGATAGATAGATGGATAGACAGATAGATAGATAGATAGATAGATAGATAGATAGATAGATAGATAGATAGATAGATAGATAGATAGATAGAGAGAAAGAGAGGGAAAGAGAGAGGGAGAGAGAGAACGAGAGAAAGAAAGAGAGGCCGGATCTCTGAAGGGCCAGATTCCTGAGTTGCCCCTACAGAACATACAGCTTTTTATTTTTAGCAAAATGCATATGAAAATTGTGCTGTAAAGGTCTCTTTTAGTTTAACCCCTCCTGACAACTCAAAATGGGTGTATTTGCCATCCTCTCCCTTCTTCCTGTTTTTCATATCTGTAAGTGCTTCCTGATGAGGTTTAATTCCTTGGACAGGTGCCTCGTTGCCTACTTGTAACTATTCTCTGACCCTGCTTCAAGGGTCAGAGCATGGTCAGAGAACAGTTGCAAGTAGGCAACGAGGAGCCAGGAAGCAATTAGCAGCAGGTGTCCAAGTTGAAGTTAATTTGTTTGTAACCCTTTTGTAAAAGGTTACAAAGAAATTAGGTTCAACTTTTTCACCTGCTGCTTTACCCCTTGCTTGGCTGATAATTCATTCCCCACTGATTCGCGGATTTTACCGCGATTTCGCGAGATTCGTGGATTGCGAAATTGCGGAAAATCTGCAAATTCGCCCGCGAAACGGATTTTACGCCCACCCTTAGCAGTGGCACAGAGGGTGAGGAGAGTCAGACGGCCGGACCTCATGAGCACAACACCCATTACCATGCAGATGGCTCAGAATCAGACTTTCCAGAGGAGGGGGAATATGCAGCTATGCCATCTTCTACATCTTTGGCTGTCCCCTCCTCCACAAGTATCATCTCCACCCTCCCAGTTGTTAGGGTCCCTAGGGTCCGTGCTAGCCCCCGTGTCTCATTTGTTCCTGGCACCGAAGCCCCTGCCCCTGTCTCCCCTGCTGCCCTCAGTGCTGAGTCTGTGGACCTACTCCGGCAGATTCAAGTAGTCAGACATCCATGTTGACTGTCCTCCATGGACATACACAAATCATGACACAGTTGCTGTCGTTCATGGAGGTCATGTCATCTGCCATGTCTGATCTACGTCGGAGTGTGGCTGCCATAGAGTCATCACTGACGGCAGCACTGTCCACCCTGCAGCATCTGCCCTCTCCTCCTTCAGACCCATCCACCTCAGCCTCTCCCATACCTGCCCAACAGACACGCAGACGCCACAGGTCAGACACCACAACAGACACACCCAGCACACCCACACGGCAGACAAAGCGCAAATCTCCACGCACCCAATCTCAAGGGGATGTAGGCACACCCACAGGGAGAGGAAACAGACGTCACACACGCATCCACAGAACCACAACAACAGACTCACAGCCCTCTACCTCCACCCCCAATGTGTCCCCGGGTTCAGGCGGTAGTTTTTCTGAACTGGCTGAAGTGTGCAGCCAAGTATATTTAGCCACATTCAGCGAGGCACCGGCCAGTGTGGAGGAATCCACACCACCTGCACCCACTACACCTGTCCTTCCGTCTCCTTTCCCTTCAGTGCCGGAGGATTCCCCAGATGATGCCCCCACTGTTTCCACAGACGATTGAACTCTATGTGCAGGCAAGTTTGGGTGTGACAACATCCAGGATGCCGAGAATCAACAGGAGAGAAAGGGCTAGAGTAGACACTCCTATACCCCAAGTAATCTTTTGTAAACAACTAAGGAGTGACTAGGTGTAAAAAATTGAAATAACAAAAACCACCTTAATTTAAATAGTTATTACTAATATCCCATGAACCAAAACAAGTGAGACCAGAAATTGGAGACATAAGCTACTGGGAGCAACCTAAGCCCAGTTAAGCCGATAAGGGAAGAAAAAAAACTCTTTCCTTATAAAAGGACCCTCACTCACCACTAGTTGGTGACATGCTTCATCATCGGGTCCCCGCTGGGGTGGCCGAGTGCCTCCTCAGCGTGCTACAATAACTGAATTACAGCTGAGCAGGATGGTGTTGAGTGTAACAGTGCTCAAACAAAAAAGTGTATTTATATGTGAGTGCTAATTAAAAAATACAAAGTTGAAACCCAAACATTTTTTAATTAGGGTCAACCCGTATTGATTAAAAACAGTGTGCTTGGACAGACTAGGTTCTATGTTAGGAAACCTGCGTCCTTTAATGAAGATAGACAGTCAACATGTTTCTGCTATTATTGATGCTATTATGCTCAGCATTCATCAGGACCAAGATATAGATAAAAGACAGGCCTCCGGTGGTGTGCGCGCGCTAAGGCGCATCCTCCCGTGGGGCACTAAGTGTGAAAAATTAGATAAACTCACGGTTACTGCCCGTGACCACTCACTGAATTTCACAGAAGCAGAGAAAACATTAGTAGAGGGAGAGAATTTCTCCTTCGGATCTGACGATGCGGGAAAACTTCACGCGGTGTCAGGTTCAAACACATGCGACTCCAGCGGGGACCTGATGATGAAGCATGTCACCAACTAGTGGTGAGTGAGGGTCCTTTTATAAGGAAAGAGTTTTTTCTCTTCCCTTTTTGGCTTAACTGGGCTTAGGTTGCTCCCAGTAGTTGATGTCTCCAATTTTTGGTCTCACTTGTTTTGGTTAATGGGATATTAGTAATAACTATTTAAATTAAGGTGATTTTTGTTATTTCAAGTTTTTTACACCTAGTGACTCCTTAGTTGTTAACATCCAGGATGCCACAACCTTTTATCTACGTTATTTGGACTGGCCATTGGCCTTCTGTGAGCATGGACTCATATTTACATTTTATCTTTTGGTGCGGCTGAATAAAGCTTTTGAATTTTGGTTCTGTACTTTTGGTTTTCTGATAATGGCTTTGACTGCTGTGTGCCTGGGAGCTGATGTGATGGTCAGATTTGGGTATTGTAACATGTGTCTATTTCCTGATGGTAATGAGGTTCAACATGGTATGTTTCTGCTTTAAGTGCTAGGCACTGCTGGGGGTCTTAGCCACACATACCCTATGCTGGTGGGCACTGCTGGGCACTGCTGGGGGTCTTAGCCACAAACACCCTCTACTGCTGGGTGCTGCTGAGGGTCTTAGCCACACACACCCTATGCTGTTGGGCACTGCTGGGGGTCTTAGCCACACACACCCTCTACTTCTGGGCAATGCTGGGCACCGGGGGGTCTTAGCCACACAAACCCTATGCTGGTGGGCACTGCTGGGCACTGCTGGGGGTCTTAACCACACACACCTTCTACTGTTGGGCACTGCTGGGTACTGCTGGGCACTGCTGGGTGTGTTTTCCACACATCACTTAGATGTGACGCAACATACAAATACATTTCTGACGTATGTCGCACACGTCTCACCGTTCCACTGGTGATATGCCCTAGCGTACCGTACCCCAAGGTTGTCGACGTATGACGTAGGTGCGGCACGTCTCAACATTCCACTGGTGATATGCGGTAGCGTACCGTACCCCGAGGTTGTTGACGTAGGTGCAGCACGTCTCAACATTACACTGGTGATATGCGGTAGCGTACCGTACCCCGAGGTTGATGGTGTAGGGGCGACACGTCTCACTATTACACTGGTGATGAGCGGTAGCGTGTCGCGCACCGTACCCCAGGCTAATGGTGTAGGTGCGGCACGTCTCACTATTACACTGGTGATATGCGGTAGCGCACCGTACCCCAGGTTGATGGCGTAGGTGTGGCACGTCTCACTATTACACTGGTGATATGCGGTAGCGTACCGTACCCCGAGGTTGATGGTGTAGGTGTGGCACGTCTCACAATTACACTGGTGATATGCGGTAGCGTACCGTACCCCAAGGTTGATGGCGTAGGTGCAGCACGTCTCACTATTATACTGGTGATATGCAGTAGCGTACTGTACCCTGAGGTTGATGGCGTAGGTGCGGCATGTCTCACCATTACACTGGTGATATGCGGTAGCGTACCATGCCCCGAGGTTGATGACGTAGGTGCGGCACGTCTCACTATTACACTGGTGATATGCGGTAGCATACCGTACCCCAAGGTTGATGGCGTAGGTGCGGCACGTCTCACTAATTCACTGGTGATATGCAGTAGCGCGTGGCGCAATGTACCCCAACATTACAGTCGTGCAATGGTGATGTGGGCATATGGCGCCACGTACAGGTATACTTCAGTCTGCGCCGTCATCCTTTTCTATGTACGAGGTGGTGGGCGTACAGGACTGGGATGACACGGACAATGAGGGTCATGTCTTTTTTGTCGCGTACCGGGGTGCGGTTCGGGCCGGACTCTTCTATTACGGCAGTTTTCAGCTCTCGTAGCAAAAGAGCCGTATGGAGTGTCTTCAACACGGATCGTACTTCCTGGTACGGATGACGCAGTCTATTTACGTTCGGACGTAGCATGAAGCGTCAGTCGAATGCAAATCGTATGGACTTGCAATTTGTACAAAGTTTGTTACGAGTCGTACGGAGTGGCGCTTTGGGTTGGGATCGTACTTGCAGAATCGTACGGGGACGTTTATGAGTACAATTCGTACGGGGAAAACGCTCCGTACGAAGATTCAGAGCGCGTTTTACCCGATCGGAATCGACCACTAGGAGTTTCTAACCTATTTTCTGTTTTCGCTGTGACGCCGAAGATCACAATAACATCAATAATAATGAGCCCTGCAGACTTGTCACAAAAACGCAAAACAAAAGCAGACATTCAATGACCGCTAACACATCTAAAAATAATATGTAAAAAATCCATTCTGAACATTGCACTACACATATTACCATATACATACTTCTTTCAGCATGTTTAACTCATAATTTTGTACTAAGTTTCTTTTAAAATCATCTTTCAGACCTATTTTCTGTTTTCGCAATTATTCAGGACATTGCGATGACGTCTTTAACGCGTGTGTTACACACTTGGGTTTCTTATAGTATTCTCTAAAATCATGTTTTTCTAGAGAGTTTCTATAAAAATCATCTCTAAAACCTACTTTCTGTTTTCCTGGTGAAGCCGGTGATTGAAATAACGTCGGTAATTGCGTTCACCATGAATACGTTAGGAAAATGCAATCGAAAGCAGATATTCAATAGCCACCACCACATTCAACAATTATAATTATCTTACTAATTCTAACCATCACACTAGATAAATCACTATCTAATTAACTTTATAAAACATTTTTCAATATCTCTATAGCAGTGTGTATTAATGATTCACTTGGCTATGTGAGTGCATGCATAAGTCTATGAGTGTGTCTGTCACTGCTTATACAAGTCAATGAGTGGATATCTGAGTAGGCTCATTAGTCTTTCAGTGTGTGCCTGGCTGCATACGTATATGAGTACATCTCTATATCAGTGAATGTATGAGTGGAAGTATAATTCTCTCAGGGGCTCTGTGAGTCAGTATGTGATTGTTAGACTGGATCAGTGACTGAGTCAATCAATGTTTCAGTGGGTCTGTGAGTCAATGCATGAAACTCTGAGTGAGTCTCTGACTGGGTGTGTGAGTGTCTGAGTAGGTCTCTAGGTGCGTGCATGAGTGCCTGAATAGGTATGTGAGTGGGTGTATGAGTCTCTGACTGTGTATGTGAATGGGTACTTGAGCCTGTGACTGGATCTATGAGTTATGCATAAGTGTCTGGGTGGGTTTGTCTATCAGTGAGTATATCAGTGGAAGCAAAGGTCTAACACTGGGTCTATAAGTGGGTTTATGAGTGTCTGAGTGGGTCTAAGTGGGTCTGTACATGGGTGCATCACTGTCCAAATAAGTCTGTCAGTGCGAGCATGAGTATCTGAATGAGAGTAAGTACATCGATATCTGAGTGGGTATGTGACTGGATATATAAGTGTGTGAGTGGGTGTATGAGTCTCTGACTGTGTATGTGAATGGGTACTTGAGCCTGTGACTGGATCTATGAGTTATGCATAAGTGTCTGGGTGGGTCTGTCTATCAGTGAGTATATCAGTGGAAGCAAAAGTCTAACACTGGGTCTATAAGTGGGTTTATGAGTGTCTGAGTGGGTCTAAGTGGGTCTGTACATGGGTGCATCACTGTCCAAATAAGTCTGTCAGTGCGAGCATGAGTATCTGAATGAGAGTAAGTACATCGGTATTTGAGTGGGTATGTGACTGGATATATAAGTGTGTGAGTGGGTATGTGAATGGGATGATAAGTGCCTGAGTGATTTTGTGAGTAGGCACTAAGGGTGGGCGTAAAATCCGTTTTGCGGGCGAATTTGCGGATTTTCCGCGATTTCACGATCCGCGAATCTCGAAAAATTGCGGTAAAATCCGCGAATCAGCGGGGACGAATTTTCCGCCAAGCAAGGGTTGCAGCAGCAGGTGCAAAAGTTGAACCTAATTTCTTTGTAACCTTTTACAAAAGGGTTACAAACAAATTAACTTCAACTTGGACACCTGCTGCTAATTGCTTCCTGGCGCCTCGTTGCCTACTTGCAACTATTCTCTGACCCTGCTCTGACCCTTGAAGCAGGGTCAGAGAATAGTTACAAGTAGGCAACGAGGCACCTGTCCAAGGAATTAAACCTCATCAGGAAGCACTTACAGATATGAAAAACAGGAAGAAGGGAGAGGATGGCAAATACACCCATTTTGAGTTGTCAGGAGGGGTTAAACTAAAAGAGACCCTTACAGCACAATTTTCATATGCATTTTGCTAAAAATAAAAAGCTGTATGTTCTGTAGGGGCAACTCAGGAATCTGGCCCTTCAGAGATCCGGCCTCTCTTTCTTTCTCTCGTTCTCTCTCTCCCTCTCTCTTTCCCTCTCTTTCTATCTATCTATCTATCTATCTATCTATCTATCTATCTATCTATCTATCTATCTATCTATCTATCTATCTATCTATCTATCCATCTATCTATCTATCTATCTCTCCCTCTCCCATAAACGACTGCATGGGTAACTTCGCTATGGAAGCGGCTCGCGAAGACGCAAAAAGCCCCGCGAACACGCAAAAAACCCCGCGAACAGGCAAAAAACCCAGCGAACACGCAAAAAAACAAAAATCCACAAATTCGCGAATTTTTCGGATCGCGAATTCGCAAATTTGCAAATTCGCGAATTTGCAAAATTCGCCCATGCTTAGTAGGCACATAAGTGAGTGACAGTCACCAGCTAGTGTGTGAAATATATATATATATATATATATATATATTTGTTCACCAATATTCACTATATTGCCGTGATATTCAAGGCTTCCCCGCGAGAGTACAGGGGGACATGCTGGCAGTTGTGTTGTTGTTACAAATATCACTCATGATTAAAAAAAAACTATTTTAGACACATTACTTGTGGTACTAACTCCCCCATTTCTCAAACATTGGGACAGAGTACCTCTACTCTGACCCCTTATGTTAGCGTTTTCAAAAAATTTCAGCCCTGGGAACCTTTCCCGATCAATAAAATGGGAGCATCATCTTTCTGTTCAGGTTCTGTCCAGCCAATCAGAGCATTCCCTTTGGCACGTGCATTCACAATTAATCAAAAAACCACAGTGAAATATCTGCAACCAGAGATATCCGTATGATTTTTGGCTTACATTTCTCAAAAATGACTGAACAGATTTACACCAAATAGGCAAAAGGTACTTCCCTGAACCAACAGCTACCTCTCTGCCAAATTTGGAGTAAGTCCGTTCAGCAGTTTGGCCTAAATATTCCAATGTCTATAAACATTACAAAAACACCCTTATTGTGAGCCTCAAATTCTCGATCCCTACTGCATGGGTCACCCCCAAACCGATAACCAGAACCTACCTTGACATTTTTTCAAAACATTTAACGATGATTGGTCAAACGCCGCCAAGTTAAAGGCAAGTCACAAAATGCTATTTTCTATAGAAACTAGGTCCGAACTATAACGATCTACTGCCAACTGCCATTAGGTTATGTATATATATATAGGTAGTTATAGTTAGTACCTTGTTTCTATTCAAAAAGAGTTTTTCCTTTTGCCCATTTCTTTGTTGCCTTTTGACGAATGTTCATGAAATTTTAAAAGCAAATGGGCCACTCAGCTCAGTTCTGTCTTTAAAGTTTCAGGGTGATTCGTCAAGCGGGGCCGAGAATAAAGGTGGCCCCCAAAATGCATTTTCTCCATGTTAATTGCTATAGGAAACTTTAAACAGGGCTACAGCCCGAACTGCTTAACGCAATTACACCAAATTTGGGTAAAAGGTAGGTCTTGGTTTAGAAAGCGACCTTTGTTTAAAATGGTATAAATCCGTTCAGTAGATCCTGGGAAAATTATGAATCAAACAACTGTGTATCTAGTGACCGCAGTGGATCCTCTAACTCTCCCAAGCATCAGCTTGACTCTGATTGGCTGCCAAAACTTCAAACTAGGAAGTGTTGGCAGCCATCTTGTGACTCGGTTGATCTGAGTCACAAGAAAAACAGTAAAAAACAGGAAATGAAGGCAGCACCCTGACCCTGCTCAGGATCAGGGGATCCTACAGGTACCCCTAGGGCCAAAAAAAAAATTTGTTTTTGGGGCGAGAGACGCCTAGGATGTGCCAGGTCCCCGAGGCAAAGTTCAAAATACATGTGGGGGCCGTGCTGGCCCCACGCTGCCCCAGGGACCACCACCTCTCTGAGCATTCCTAAATTATGGGGCTTTGCAGCCCCCCAAGCCCCAGGTACCCCACCTCCCCAGGACAACAATAATTCAAATGATTTGCGGGGTGCTCCTGCCCCCCCACACTAATGCACTAACACACTAATGCATGTTTGCAGCTCCCTTTGTCCAAAAGCAATACCGCCTCAGGCAGGAGGCGGGTAGCCTGCAGGGACTGTGTGGGCCTTGGGGCTCATCTGCGGTCCCCAACATGAGGCCAGGCCCTGGGGAATAGGGTCCCCATGCCCAAAAATGGCCTGGGAGTGAGGCCAATTGGCCCCCCTCCCGTTTAAATTTTTATTTAAAAAAGAAAAGATTAAGGTCAGACCAAAATTGGTATGAGGAGGGTACCACGTGGCCAACTCCTAAAATGTTTTAAAAAAGGCTAGGAAGTCCCAGGGGATGGAGTTCCCAGGGCCAAAGTAGGCTCGGGAGGGGGGCAAATCAGCCCCTCTCCCCCGGGGCTAATATTGGCTAATGGAACTGGGGGGCAATGATATTTATTGTTTCTCTCATCAAAGGAGTCGCAACCCCATCACGGCTCTCTGCGCGGCCACCAAGGGTAACGTTGCAGTGAATTCATGGATCTACCATAAACAGATAAATTAATGGTATGTAATTTAGAAGGTAGTGTTGCATTTCTAAAGTTTTTTTATAGAGTTAGTGATATTGAAGTTAATAATTACATCAAATTTGATAGAGTTAGTAATAATATATATATATAAATATATTCACTGAAAAAAAATAGGTTTCAAGGTTGTTATAGTTAGCTAGACATTTCACTCATACCCATTGAAATCCCTCCGTTATAGTTAGTTGTACTAACTGTAACTCGCGCGCCCGCAATCCACTGCTGATGATGTCACATATTACATAATTCATGACATGGTCAGTGACATCACTGATGACATCACTGATGACATCTCAAATGGCATCACTGATGACATCACTGATGACATCCTCCAGTAAATGTCGTTTGGTTCGTTATTTAAATATGTCATATATATAGCAATCTGCATTGAAGAATGAGTGGATATATATATATCTGAATGGAGAATTTAGTAGCAGTGTGATTGACTGTTTACTTGACTAATTCATAGTGTCTCACCATAAATATTAGATAAACTGTGTGAATATCTGTATGACTTTGTCAGTTGTTGTGTAAACTGCTGCACCTGTTGGTTACTAGCTACGTGAAAGTTTATATTAGTTATTGATTAGTTACAAAATATTTATATGGGAGAGTGAATGCGTGTGTGGTTCTGTGGGGGGTGTGTTACTGCCCAAAGATGATTCAGTAGGTATATGAGGATAAGATTACATGTCATAACAGTTGTTTGGAAAAGTGAATATATTTATGGGTGTGGTGATGAGCAAATATATCTCTCAATGGTACATGTCCAACAAACTACAAAAATAAAAGGCAGTGAATGTGACATTTGTTGTATATAAATAAGTATACATAAGACTCAGTAATTGTATGAGTGACTGTATGGATAACTGTATACTTGTAATAGTGATTTTCTAACACACTAAGGGCCAGATGTAGGTAAATCGGATTTACCGACTCTTAAATACTGACTCATACCGATATGGTATTTAAGAGTCGGTAAATTGGAAGGAGGCAGATGTAGGTAAAAAATTACCGAATCTGTAAGAGTCGGTATTTACCGATTCTGTAAATACCGAATCTGTATTTCCCATTGATTCCTATGGGCCTTGAAGCCCATAGGAATCAATGGGAAATACAGATTCGGTGTTTACAGAATCAGTAAATACCGAAGCCTGCAAGGGTGCAGGGGGTGTCACTTTGACACCCTCTAGCACCCTAATTCCGGACTTGTGTGCCATGTGGCACACAGACATGCCCAAAGGGCATGTCTATGTGTCACATTGCACAGGTGTGCATGCACAGATGTGTATGCACACCTGAATTCAGTATTTTACCGCCCAATAGGATTGGGTGGTGAAATACCGATTTTTAAGGGCCTGTGACACTCTTAGGAGTGCCACCTACATGTGGTTTTTCCGAATCGGTAAATATACCGATTCGGTATTTTACCGATTCTGTAAATGTACCAATTCGGTAACTTTACAGAACCAGTAAAATATAGGCCCCCTACATCTGGAAACCCTAATACCAGTCAGTAACAGCCGAATTCGGCCGTTACCGACCGGTATTAGGGCTCCCACATCTGGCCCAAAATATGAGTTACTATCTATATGAATAAATGAAGTGGTATTTGTATAAGTGTGTAGGTGAGTAAATGTAAGTATGATCCATTGTTTGCATAAGTGAGTAGGATGACTGCATATGTGAATAGGATGTGTGCTGGTGTGTAATGTCGATATAGGTGTTTAAGTATATTTGATAGTGTTCTAATAATCATTCACAGCATGTATTAGTAAACCTATAGGTAAGTGATTAAATGTGTGTGTAGATCTATGAATCACTGAGTAGGTTTTTAATAACTTGTATTGCTGTGTCAATGGATTCAAATATAAAAACAACAGTTGATGGACAGAATGCAGAACAATGTCATACATTCACCTCAGTACAGAGATCTGGGCCTAAATCCATCATTTCTTTGCACTCCAAACCACCCCAGTTCAGACATGGCCATATGCAAATCAGCCTTGACCCTGTGCCTCATGGGAACGGTCCAGTCCGAACTGCCAAGCCATGTCTTCCCTGGACCGGAATCAAGCATCCTAGGAACGGTTTCTAATAAATATATTAATAAATTCCTCAGAGGCCGAATTTTGTTCCTAAAATTTTGGCTTTAAAATATTAGGTAGGAATTAGTTAATTTGCTTGGTAAACGTTGTTTAAAAACTTACTGAGCATCATTACAAAGTGTCCAGCCTTTTTTAAATTTTCGATTGGCAGTGTAATGTCCAGATGTTGTGGAAGGACCATCATGGAAAATGATTGCTACTGCTACAAAAGTCCTTCCAGATATTGACAGTTGACTTGCTACAAAATGTTTTATTAAAGTTTCTAATTTTCTTCCATCAGCAGTACAATGTTACATCATTAAAATTATATATTGTCCATATCTTTTTATAAATAATGTTGATAGTGTTTCTGATTTGCATTGGCTGCACTCCATGTTCTGATTAGCTGCTTTATCTAGTTTATTGAAAGACACTGATTTACAGTCTGGCAATGTCAAATATATAAATCTTTCAGTGTCTATGTTAGTGCTACATGAATACATACAATTTTCACAATGATGTTCCCATTTAAAACAAAGGCCAAAAAGATGTTCAATTTGTATACCTTCATTTTCCAACATGGTAAGCATATACATTAGAAATTCCTGAAAATCTTGTTGGATATTTTACGTAAATTGTGTAGAAACAGAACATACATCCAAAAGATTACGAATATCACAAACACTATGTATTTTACTTTTATCAGTTCTCAATTTTTCATAAACACATTGCAACAATGAACAAAATGTTTCTTCCCGATTTGTCTATAATTTGCTGTTACAAACATTCAAGAAAAAAAACAATATTGACCACTATATTAGCATAGCAGTTGACACCTGAACTATTTCCAAGCTGATAACAAACAATCTCTTCAACAGTAGCCTTTTTCTTTTTGCTTGCAATCACAACTTTATCTTCTTATTTTCCCTTCTCCATACCTTCACTACAAATGTTCTCATATCTTAATTTTCTTCCTACTACACTCTTTTCAAATACAGGATATTGACCTAAATTAGGTGCATAAACTCTTCTTAACCGATTATATATACTCTTTTTACTCAGTTTGCATCTGCAGTAAAATTTGTGTCATCAAAATCAATCAAAAACAAACCAGATAAAGTTTTGACTCGTGACAAAGCAACATATACCATACCCTTTTTAAAAACAGTATTTTCAATGTTCACCTAAGCACTTTCTACACTTAAACCTTGAGATTTAGGAATAGTCACTGAATATGCCAGAGAAACTGGAAACTGTTTTCTATGGATATATAAATCTTTAACAAGCAAAAAACAAACTGAACAACGACCAATTTGTTTTACTTCTTCAATCTGATCAAATGTAATTTTTTAAAATTCATTACCATCTTTATTCGGATAATTAACAAAATCCACAACTTTGACCATTGCTCCATTAGCTAAACCTTTTTCTACATCCAAATTGCGCCTTAAAATTACCCAACAGTTTCTACATACATATAAATTCTTTTCTAAACTAGCAGTTTTAGATATGGATTTTTCTAAAAAATCCAATTTTGTTTTCAACTTTTCTGTCAAAATAATAGTGATTCCTTCATGCTCAATTTTATCAATGGCTTCCATTTTTATTATTTCTTCATTTTCCAGCTTCAAAAGTTGTTAGTTGAATATGGAACACTCACGTTGTGTTGGCATTAGGCAGATTACAGATTTGATTTCTGCAATTTTTATATATGTTTTCTCAGGAACTACATTTTCATTTGGAAACAAATTGGAAAGTAATCAACTCTGCAGAGCTTCTCTGCCATGTTTTGTCGGTATGCCAATTCTTATATCTTGAAGAATAGTTCCCTAATCAACATAATTTGCCGGTCGCATATTTGTAATGAGTTTCTTGTTTTCAAAATATGACCATATGTTTACATTTCCAACACTATCCAGAGACTTTCTGGTGTCTTCATGCGCAAGTGTTTTAAATACTGGTTGTCCTATTTTTGCAGTACAACTCCAAAACAATGACATGTTTTCCTCCAGTTAACACGTCATACTCTGTTTTAAGAATTTGCTGCATTCTTAAATGCACAAAGGCAAGCATTACATTTTAGACCATTCTTACCTCATCAATAAACAGAAGTTTCATTTTCTTCATCACTCTTGAAACTTTACAACAAGCTTCTCCAGATAGCTTGTGATATTCCAATTTGTTTCCATGATCCACAGGTAGCATCACTAAACAATGTAACGTAATTCCTTTAACCTTGTGTGCTGCTAACGCAGTTGGAGCAGTTACAACACAAGACAAGTGTGACTCAGTTGTTTTCTGTAGATAACTGGTGATTACTTTAATTAAGAAACTTTTTCCTGTTGCAGCTTGTCCCCTCACGTACATTCGAATAGGTTGAAAACATGTGCATGTACATTCTTTCTTTTCATGGAGAAATCCATGATCAATCTGTTGTCTCACTTGCTGATATATTTCTTTCTGTTCAACATTTAGTTGTTCTTCCAAATTTGCTATGTCAGTTACATCTTATTTAGCTTGATACATTACTGTTTCCACCTCATTAATGGCGATTGCTGCTTCATTTTCAACAATTGGTTGTCCTAGTGGATCTTGACTTCGGGCAGCAGAACTTTGACTGTCTTGAGAACTGTCTCTATCAATCTCAGCTGCAATAGTTACTTCTTGATTGATTTCATTGTTTTATATAATTTGCAAAAACATTGCATTGTATGGTATCTTTAGAAGCACTGAAGGAATCTTCATAACTCTGAAATTCTCCAAGTAATTCCATTTCTGAACGCCATGGTTTGAACAGTTGCAAAAGAGCTAAATAGTAGAATTCCCTTTTATCTGCAGTGTCACATTTCAGCTTCCTGTGATTGATCAAATTTCCTTTCGTTTGTTTCACCAAACATCCTTCGGAACCAATTACTGCATATTTTCCATCATTGATGTCCTCTGTAGTATTCGGTTTAAAAGTGTAGTTTTGCAGCACTTCCTAAAGACACATGTTCTCAAGATGGTGACTTCTCTTTGGGTAATATGTGTCCAACATATTCATTTTCAAAATATCTGTACTTTGTGGATCTTTTTCTGCTAAATATTCAATTTCTTGAACAGATTTCAGTACTCGATTTCGTATTGCAGCAAGACCTAGACTCACCCTAATAATTTTTCTAGATTTGGAGTATTGACTTGCAGATGATAACCGACCTGAGCATTCATATGCTCCAATTTCTCAATGGGATAACATCTTCAAACTGAAACTATATAACTTCTTACTTAGACTTTTTTTGTGAGAAATCTCTTCCCACATTTCTTTCAATTCTGTCTTTTCTGATTTTGTAATGTAGGACCTTACATATCGAGCAACAGCAATGGAATTGTCCGCAACATACTGAATATCCATGTTAGCATTCCACATGGACAGAATAACCAGATTGTAGTCATTTATATATTTTGACTCTTCGCTTCTTCTTAAATTTTAGGTATTTTTTGGAGACTTTCTTGTGATGACATGTCGCATAGCTGACATAAAACTGTTTACTCTTCTTTGGATATTACAGGATGTAGAAATGCAAAACGACATTTGGTATAGAACTTCCTTAGACTTGTACTTTGGTCAGCAGTATTTTCCACATAGATAGCTTTGAAATCGTCAGACTTGTTGTCTTAAGTTGTTTTCTTTTGTACTTTTGGGTACAGCACATGTGGCATATTTTTCAATAAAAAACAAATCAGTATCATCTGAATCTGTTCCAAATTTTGTGGCATCCTTGATCCATAATAGCATATGAATATGAGGAGCACCTCTTGCTTGATACTTCTTTCTCCAAAAGAAATCCACAACTTCTCCAAGAGGAGGATTTTTTTATTGCAGATTAAAGACATCATAGCTTACAATCCATGATTAAAATACCTGGATACATTAACAGTATCCAAAGAGCACAAATCTCCAGGTCTCTTGTATTCAATATTTTTATATTGGAATTTGCCTCTTGAACAAATTCAAGTAAATCAACCGAAGCGTACTCAGCACAGCTTAGGGTAAGGAACCATGTAGGAGTTCCTAAGTTTTGTAGCATACATTTGAGCTCTCCATGACGACAGTATCAATATTCATTAGTGCCACGCTGACATGCCATTAGATTAATCAGCTGAGATTCTAAATGATCATCCCTCTGGTGCAATTTATCCATAAAATCCTTTGCAGAGACATTTTGCAGATATACCCCTGTTTTCAATATGTGATTGACTGCATATGAAAGTCCACACAAGTCACTTTCAAACAAAAGATGACATATATAAGGAATACATTGTCTAAATCTTGGATCTTCTGCATATAATCTTGTTGTCCGAAATTCAGATGCAGTAATTTGCACAGGTCGTTCATAATATCGTCCTCCTTTTCCTGCTGGAAACAGCTGCGGAAAACAACGAGCTGCCAAGCTCTCTCCCCATACACTCATGGGACTTCCCTTTGCTTTTTTCATTTGAAACAACTCAATAGTGTTCCCTATCACTTCATTTGAATGAAGTGGAGGTACACTGTAATGTACTTAGATTTCTTCCCTTCTTGACATATCCACTTTTTCAATTTGTCCACTTGACGTTTCAGTATCTTCTGCTAAAAGTATTTCTTCTTCTCCGATATACACATTTTTATAGTACTCATTGTTTATTATTAAACACAAAGTCACCTTCTCCACTTTCCTAACATCCACTAACTCCTGCTTCAACTACAATGACTAGTGGTTCTTTTTCTACACACTCTACACCAATCGTTTCAACATTTTTCTTTAAATCTAATGGTAAATATACAACTCTTCCTTTTAATTGTCTCTGTAAATCTGAAGGAGGCAATTTACCTGTTTTAGGCTCCATAGGAACAATAGACTGAAACGGGTGCACACATTGAATGAGAATAGACTCATAGGTATTTAAATCTATCAGTTATCGAGGAATAGCAACCAATTGTAGATTAATATGGTCATCTCTAGAGGAAATTTTATTCTAATCTAATTTGTTATAACAATATTTACAAATACGCTGATCAGAACCCAAATCAAAACAATTTTCTACCAACAAGTACGTTGAAAATTCCTTCCACATATCATTATTTTCTCTTTCACTTTTTAAATACAGATCAACACTCCTAGTCTGATTTTTATTCTGGGTTCGCCCGCAACAAATACAAGAGTAATTTGGCCTTTCACCTGAAATCACCTTAAACTTTGTAATTTCATTCTCTGCACTCCCTTGTTCAGGACCAAGGTAACAAAACTCAATATCATAACAAATTTTCTTCGCATCTGAAACTGACCCACGCAAAAGAGCACTGTTCAACTCATTTAACTTTAGTGCTGGACTTTTTGCATAATACAATCTTCTGACTAACATCCGCATTTGAGTGTGATGTACTGCCAACATTCTTAAATTATGAATAACACTTTGACATACTTTTCTAGAAAGACAAGCCAGAGAATGACCTTGCAAACCAGTATTTTTTCTCGCTCTGCAAGGATCTAGTCCTTACAACATCTTACTCTTTTGTTAACACTTTTTCTTTACTGTATTCTAGTAAGAAATTACTTAAAAGATCAATTGATTCTTGTTGTACACTACAAATACTACTGCAATCCAAACATACACTGGGGCTTTAGCACGTCTGCCTACAACTCCATCAGCTATCACTTCTTCTGCATTTCTAGGGACGCTGCAAAAACACTTTTGCCCACCACTTGCTCACTGTTGCTGCCAACAAGGAGGCTCACATCAGGAGGAGACTTTGTTTTCCCTTGCCAGACCCGCGGCGACAGTTGCCCCCGCCAAAAGACCTTGGCCACTCCAGCCCTCCTCCCCAGAAGTCGCAGACCGCGTACTGCCACCTACAACAACCAGAAGGCAGTGCGGTCCCGCGAGAGGAGTGGAGGGGGAGGAGCCTACCACCTGACATAATCCAAGAAGTTCTCCTGCGGCGTGAAAACACGTGCGGGCCAAGGGCGGGCTCGTCCTTGCCCGTCGTAGACCGGAAAAAGATGGGCTGGGCCCGGTCCCTTGGTTCTTGGTTCTTTTTTGTTGGGTAAACTATATTATTTATTGATATTGAGGGCTTTGTGAATTCTCCCCTGTGTGTTTCTTGAACTCTTCTTTGAAATTCAGGTCAAATTGCTCTAAATAATGGGCAAAAGGAAAATATTGAGCCCCGGTGGCATAAGGCCAAATACTGATACCCAGCAAACTCTATTAAGCTAACTAACAGGTGTGGTAGGTGCCCTAGACAAGCAGATCTTATCAGTGTAGGAATCCATTGAAGGGACTTCCTCAGGGCTTAGTCAGGAGTCGCCCTAATATGCAGATAATACACAATCAAAGCTTGGGGAAAATAATGTTAATCCAACAAATGGTTGTTTTCAACCTGAATCTGATGAGCTTTTACTGATTAGCAACGATTCACCCACACAACCCCCTCAAAAGAAGCTGAAAAAGCCAGAATCTGGCGGTAAACAAGATCCCCAGAAAGAAATCATTCCGGTCATAGTACATTGTTCGCCTAAAACAAATAAACTAGCGAAATATACATCTCAGGGGAAGAAACGTGCAGATATATACAATAATCAATCTAAACAAAAGGTTAGAACAACAACTAAAGTTATAACTCAATGTCACCGCCAGCCCGAGATACAGAATTTGATATCATTGGTGGAGAGACCGCACTCATATGTTAGGTTTAGGCTAAGCCAACTATCAGCAAGAATGGTAAATATAGAAGATCTTTTAACCAATAAACTTAAAGCATTGGCTCTTACTCCAAACAGTAACAATAACCCTAATACATCGTTAGCCATCCACCCAGTAAAATCATATCCTTTAATAACAACGGGTAGCTCACCTAAAAGGACAGCATCTGCTGCAGAAATTACCACACAGACTGAGCAAGCATCTAAAAAGATAGTAGATAAAAGGGTGCACTCCTTACCGAAATTACAGTCCAATATGAAGAGTAATATTCCAATAACTTCACAGGCTAGTATACCGCAGGCACAATCGCCTTCTACCTTGTACCATTGTAAACAAACCTACCCTGCAATCCCTTTCCACCGTGATACATCGGCCACGGATAACCACTTAGACCTTCCACCAGAAGCCATCCCTTACATTATCGTTTTGGGTAATGTGCCTAATAGTCAAGCTTCTAATGAGGAATCGTGGTTATCCCTAAAGAACAAATCACTACACTGGCTGAGTAGTAGGATAGGTTTACAGAGACAACTATTCCAGGACTTCGAGATGGTTAGACGAGTGCAGTGGGTGGGATCGCGGGAGAGGGTTTTGTCAGGGGATTGTGTAGTACTGACATTTGGCTCACCATTGCTGGTAAATGAAATCTTGCGAAAAGGAGCAAATCATACTGTGGATGCCATAGGGATAAATATATTACCATTGGGATTCTTCTATCCACCTAGTAGAAATAACTACCCCCCCTATAAAATGGGGAAACACCTCTAATGTTCAATGGCCGTTACAGCCCATACCCACTTACAATATATATATATTTTTTTTTTGGTAAACCTTTATTGTACGTAAAGCAGATACAATCACGGGCTAGCAAATTAATAAAGCCATAAGCATGCAACATTTCGTCTTCCAATTGCCCCATTGTAGCTCAGGATAATGACCGTACCATAACGATACCAGGATGAAAAAGGTTTCTTTTTTAAAGTTTCTAGAGATTACAGGATCAATGCCAAGCAATCGTTTCAGGACCTACAGCTGGCCATCAAAATGTGCAAAGGCAACCAGCTTAGCAATTAAAGTGGGAGTGAAGGGCGAAATAAACAATACAAAATAGCCATCAATACAATCACTATACGTGATAAACCATTGTCCCACCCCACAAATACTGAGTACGCTACAGGAACCCTGTGGGACGATGAGACAGAAAAAGAATAAAGAAAAAGGGCCATAGAACCAAGGAGGAATACAAGAAAATAGAAAGAACCCCCCCCAACCCCCCACCCCACACCCCTGCAGAAGGCCATGGCCTACCCCCCCAGCAGTGTGCCCGTCGCAAATAGGAGACCCGAAATATAGTTAGACAAAAGAGAAAGAAATAAAGTGGAGGAGAAGTGAAAATTATTATACTGGCCCCCAGCCACCCACCCGTCCAAACCCCAACCCATCAAACCGGCACCCGTGCGACCATCATTTCAATCAACAGAAGGCATGTCGGACATAGTCACCAGGAAATCAAACTACAGCAATCCAGGAAACGACCTCAACCCAGTCCCGTGGGATCTGATGCACCAACGGAGTCCAACCACAGTCGACCCACTCCCATAACAAATATTGCGAAGGAGCGGAGTCTCAAATCTAACCCAGACTGCAGTCCACACACAATGAGGCGACATATCCGAATACCAACACAGTCATCAGCATGGCAGTCCAACAATCTCAATACCGCTCTGGAGCGTGTCTTCCAGGTCGCATGTACAATATCCGGGAGGGAGAAGAGAAACAAAATGTCCGACAGTATCGGAGGCATCTCTAGGGTCTTCGGGAGCATAGCGTAGAGCGACACTGCCACCTCTGGATCCAGTGTTAATCCCACCGAACAGTCCGAACATCCAGAAGTCTGCGCACCAGTTACCACACGAACCGGGACCTCCGGTGTTGCAATGTTCACAGGGGCAGCCATCGCGCTCCTCCCGAGTACAGAACCAGGCAGGCCATTGTGAGCCTGAAGACCGTCTGGCGTCGGAAGTCTCGAGGTAGACATCATGGCATCCAATTTGTTCCCCAGTGCTTGCGCGCCTTGTTCCAGGGTGGAGTGTAGGGCACTAAGAGACGCCAGAAGGTCATGACACGTTAATCCAACTCCATGTGCCATCACTTCCACGCTCCTCATTTCCATGCACTCCCCTCCTTGCTGCAAGTCAGCACTTCGGGTGGTACACTCCACATTATCAATTTGGGCAGCAAGCCGTTCCCTTAACGTGTGGGACCGAGCCTCAAACAAAAGCATGTCAGGCTCCATAGTACTGCAGCAATTCTGTGAGGGCAGTGTCAATAAATGCCCAATAGGCGGCATTCGATACGAGCCATCCGTGAAGGGGAACAGTTCAAGCAAACATTTCGGGAACAGCCCGCCAAAAGCGGGCCGGGCAGCCAGCAGCTTCCGATCAGCTCACTTGCAATTAGACGCGTAGTTACACAATCTCTCGAAATTCCTACGCTGGGCATACTCCGACCCGCACCGCTAGCTGTTCTAGCTGTCCTCGGCAAAAAGCAAGCCAATCGTCACATTACTCCAGCTGACCGACTCCTCCCCCGCACAGGTGACCGCTGTTGTTCACTCAGTGCCCGGCCCCGTCTTCAACGCACTGTCCCGGTTCCGACGTCATTGCAGGCCGCAAAATGGGAACGGATGTTTCTCCGGGTGTGCGGCTGGGAGAGCTCTCGGGGTCACGCGACCTGTGACCGGGCATCCTCACCGATGCAGGAGCGTGAAATAAGTCCAGGATCTATTACAGGATATCCAATCGGGAGGAGAAGGGCCACGGAGCCGAGGTCTTAGGCGGCCATCACGCTTGCTGTCTTGGCTCCTCACCCCCACTTACAATAGATTTAATGTTCTTTCAGGGCTAGATGATAATGAATGACTGGACAGGGAGGATACTACAAAAGAAGATCTATTAATAGAGAGTAACATTGTGGTTTGCAATCAATCTGCAAAACTAGTAATAGGGAACTCTAATGAATGCTCAAACGCCCTTATACATAGCTCACTTAGTTTAGATTCTATATTAAAAAATGAAACGGTGGGCCCTTATTTGAATGAGGAAGTGTTGAAAAAGGATGAAATAGTGAACAAAATACCACCCTTTCAGCCCTTGGGTCTACAACTTGAATTAAAAGATTTGCAATTTCATATTGTTTTTTGGAATATAGCAGGACTACTTTCAAAATGTAACAATGAAATCTGGTTGGAACTAGTAAGGAAACACAATATAGTCTGTCTCCAAGAGACTTGGCTTAGCTCCCCATTCCATCTAGTGGGATATAAGACATACTTCTCTGAGGCGATACCATCTACCTCGGGAAGACACAAGAGGGGATTAATAATATATATATCAAATACTCTGGTTCATGAGGAAATAGTCCCACTGAGGATGGAAAGCAATTATCAGATTGTGATGTTAAATGTAAATAAGATGTTTATTTACCTCTTAGTGAATTTTTATAATAATTTGAATTCAATTGACTTAATTGATGTTTTAAACAAGGTTTCCTGATTATTACAAGAACTACGAACAAAGTATATGAATAAATTGTTTGCATTGATTTGGGGTGGTGATTTTAATTTATCTCTGTGCAAAAAGAGTTGTACCAATAATTGCGGTATTCAGGATGAGGGAGAGAACAATTTAACACATTTTATTCACACGAACGTGGCCAATCGAACGAATGAGATCATATTTGGTATGGAGTTAGGATACGCAAATGAGCTGGTCACCCCGTCTGTTACTTTTTCCCCAACATTTAACAGGAGAGGATTAAAAAGTACAATAGACTTCATCCTTGCCTCTTATACCACAGCTTTGACCATCCAAAAGTGTGAGACAATTAACAATGCAGTAAGTGACCATTTCCCTATTAGCCTTACACTATATGCACCTACTTATATGGAGGAGCCAGATTACCTGAGTCTACTGGACCAGCAGACTTTAAAACTAGATACACTCAATGGTTTCACATTAAGATGGGGAAAAATAGATCAAGAATTGATAACGGCTAAAGTACTCAAATATTCCTTGCCCTCTATTGAAATTTGTCTTCATCCCACAGCTACATCTGAACAAATACTGTCTAGTTATTATGTTATTACTAAAATCATAGAAGAAGAGTTATCCCGAAAACAATAAAAAAACAGAAATATTATAAAGGGTTGGTTTAATTCAGAATGTACAAAAGCTTACTCGACATTAAAAAATACCCTAGGTTATGATAGTCGGGATAAGGTAGAGATTACCACACTTCGAAAAGCATATGCTGTGGCCCTAAAAAACGAAAAAACAAGATAAGAAATGGCTTATGGAGCCAGCTCCATAAGAGCTGCTGCACAAAGGACTGTTCTACTTTTTGGAGAATAGTTAAATCTCCTTTCCTTATCGAATCAAGTGACACACTAGATGATGTTATAGACGCTAAAACATTGGTGAACCATTTTTCCAAAATATTCAGCCAAGAACCAGATACAAACATAGAGCATTCTGATGGAGAGGGTAAGAAATTATTTCAGAGACAAACAGAATATCTAATACAATTAGATTTTACTCACAAGGAGGTCATAAATGCCCTAAAAGCCTCAAGATTAGGGAAAGCACCAGGGCCTGATGGGGTCCCAGTGGATCTTTTCAAATATAAAAAGGACCTATGGTCCCCCATCCTCGCAAGAGGGCTGGAGGCTGTAAAAGATGTTGGATTAATTGAATCTTGCTCTACTTCAATCTTAGGGCCAATTTTCAAAATGGGCGACCGAAATAGCCCAACATGTTACCGGACCATTTCATCCTTCTGGAATGACTCCAGGAATGGACAGCTGACCACAAAATAATCTCCGACTTGCAATATTGAACTTAACACTCCTTACAGGAAAGTACGTTCAAGCGAAAGGGGGCTACCTGCATATGGTATATAATGACTGCGCCAGTCATTCAAAACTGTGGTCAATTATCTCAGAAATGGGAGTAGATTTACCATTGGTGAATTTTTTACGTGAGCTTTATATGGGAGCAACAGCAAGAGTCAGGTATAGCCTTGGAGGAGAACTCACTGAATCCTTTCGGATAGAGAGGGGGGTCTGACAAGGGTGTGTTCTGGCCCCCTTCCTATTCACATTTTATACTAACTTGTTAACACCCCCACCCACTACGCAGGGCACACACTCGACCCTTTCTTCACCTCTAGCAAGCATATCTCCTTTACTCACTCCATAACCCTCCACTGGACGGACCAAAGTTGCATCCACTTCATTTACAGCAAGACCACGATTCTCAACCACCCTCAACCAACTCTGCGAAGAAATTGGAACAAAATCTCAATCAACCAGATCTCCACATCACTTCTTCAAAAACTCCCTGCCTATTCGACGAACCCTAACCAAGCCGCCACCAACTTCACACATTGGCTAACCCAAACCGCTGACAAACTAGCACCCCTCAAAAAACATCAAGTCAAGAAAGGAAGCAAGAACGCCCCATGGTTCAATGATGACCTTAAGAAATCCAAAAAAACTCTGCCGCTCCCTTGAAAAAACTTGGAAAAAAGACCCAAACACTATCACCCAAGCCGCCTTCAAAAACGCCACTCGCAAACACCACCAACTAATCCGGACAGCCAAGAAAGTAGCACTCAAAGACCGACTAGACTACAACGCCCACAACAGCAAGGAACTTTTCAACATCATCAAAGAATTCACCCCACCGCCAGCTCCAACGACATCACCCCCTCTCAAGCCCTCTGTGACTCCCTCGCCTCTTTCTTCCATGACAAAATCGCCGTCATTCATAACAGCTTTGACAACCAACCCGTAAACCAGCCTTCCCCTCTCTCCCCCGTACCAGCACCCCCTCCGAATAACCTTCTCAACTGGAACCCAATCACCACAGAAGACACCATTCGCCTAATGAACTCCATCCACTCTGGATCCCCCACAGACCCTTGCCCCCACCACATCTTCAACAAAGCAGACTCCATTATCGCACCCCATCTCCAAGACGTCATCAACTGCTCCCTCAACTCAGGCACATTCCCAGAAAAATGGAAACACGCCGAACTCAGCGCCCTTCTGAAGAAACCCACAGCCGACCCCACCGAACTCAAAAATTACCGCCCCATCTCGCTCCTCCCATTCCCCGCAAAAGTCATTGAGAAAGCCGTCAACAATCAGCTCGCTGTCTTCCTCGAATCCAACAAATCACTTGATTCCTCACAGTCTGGCTTCCGAGCAAAACACAGCACCGAAACTGCCCTCATCGCAGCAACAGACAACATTCGAACGCTACTGGACAACGGAGACACAGTCGCCCTCATCCTCCTCGACCTCTCCGCAGCCTTTGACACAGTCTGCCACAATACCCTAATACAACGCCTCAGCAACATCGGAATTCAAGGAAAAGCATTGGACTGGATCATCTCGTTCCTCGCAGGAAGAACTCAGAGAGTCCGCCTTCCCCCTTTTAAGTCAGAAGCCACCGAAGTCATTTGCGGTGTTCCGCAAGGATCTTCTCTCAGCCCTACACTCTTCAATGTCTACATGAGCCCCCTCGCAACCATCGCACGTCAGCATAACCTCAACATCATCTCTTACGCTGATGACACTCAGCTGATCCTCTCACTCACCAAAGACCCAACCACCGCCAAAAACAACCTTCACGTAGGAATGAAAGAAGTAGCCGAGTGGATGAAGCACAGCCGTCTGAAACTGAACTCGGACAAAACGGAAGTCCTCATCCTAGGTGCATCCCCTTCCGCCTGGGACGCCTCTTGGTGGCCAACGGCCCTAGGAAAAGCTCCCATACCGACGGACCATGCACGAAACCTGGGCATCATCCTGGACTCCACTCTTTCAATGACCAGACAAGTCAACTCCTTCTCATCATCGTGCTTCAACACCTTACGCATGCTCAAAAAAACATTTTGCTGGATACCCACCGAAACAAGAAAAACGGTCACCCACTGGTTACAAGCCGTCTGGACTACGGAAACACCCTTTACGCCGGCACCACCGCAACACTGCTGAAAAAACTCCAACGCATTCAAAATGCCTCAGCCAGACTCATACTAGACATCCCCCTTACTGACCACATCTCCGGCCACCTGAAAGACCTTCACTGGCTCCCCGTCAACAAAAGGATTACGTTCCGTCTCCTCACCCACGCACACAAAGCCCTCTACGAACTGGGACCTCACTGCCTCAATACGCGCCTCTCCTTCTACACTCCCACCTGCCATCTGCGCTCGTCCAACAAAGCCCTCGCCGCTGTCCCGCGCATCCACAAAGCCACCATGGGGGGAAGATCCTTCTCCTACTTAGCGGCCAAAACCTGGAATTCCCTCCCCATCCACCTCCGCCTTACCCAAAACCACCTAGCCTTCAGAAAACAGCTTAAAACCTGGATATTCGACCCCCCCAAACCCCCTCCTCAAGCGCCTTGAGACCCTCTGGGTATGTAGTGCGCTATATAAATTTCTTGACTTGCCTTGACTTGAAGTAGCGATGTTGGAAGGAAGTCAAGATTAACCTACAATCTGTCGTCGGCCAATTCCTGCGTTATAATATGCCGATGACGAAGTGATTCTTGCAAGAACTCCCCTTCAGCTCCAGCGGGTTCTAAATAAATACTGCAGTTTTATGAATAGTCTGAATCTTAAAGTAAACATACAGAAGACTTACGCCATGCATGCAGGTTCACGACCAAAGAAAATTAAAAACATAATTGCCAATAACATCATATTAGAACGTACTACTTTGTAGCCTTATTTAGGGATTCTTATAGACAATAAGTCTAAATGGTCGCAGGCCATTAATTCAAGGAAATTGTTATTCCTGAGGGCCACCACTGCTCTAGTGGCGTTCGCCCAGAAATTAGTAAAGAGATCTCCCCTAGAAATGCTAAAGATCTATCAGGCCAAATGTATTACCGTAGCAACCTATGGCTCAGGGGTCTGGGGGTATGTTATTGTTAACGAATTACAGAAAGTTGAGAACACCTTCTTGAGGTATCTACTCGCAGTCCCCAAGAGTACCACAACATATGGATGCCATCTTGAACTAGGGCTGGGTTGCATATAGGCTATTGTGAATATCTAACCGATTATGTTATAGCACCGGATCTGGTCCACAGACCAGTGTGAGCTAACACGAAGCCTTGTTCAGGACTGTTTATCACTTGACAACAGGGATAAGATCAGATGGTTAGCATACGTTAAAACATTCTTTGTTGATCTAGGCCTTGAGAGATTTTTTACTGATCCAACAACCGTATCTGAGATCTAGAGAAAAGAATTAAAAAAGACTTCCTTAATGCATTTAGGTCAGTTGCGTTTTGTAACTGAGGTAGGAAAAAGTTCAGTTCAGCATCTTCTGTCAATTCAGACTACTTTTTCTCTACAATCGTACTTAACATATAATTTGAACCAGTATGACAAAGTTCTGTTAACTCGCTTTAGGTTCAATATGTTTCACTGCCTAATTTCCATCCCCCAACAGAATGATTGGTCCATGAATTTATCTGTTTGCCCGTGCGATACCATTTCTGCACAATCCTCGATCCACATATAGTTTTTTTTTAAATTTTATATTGTTCCACGCAGACGATGGATTGCTCCTTTATTGAGAGTTTTGGGTCTACGAGGTTGTCGTCCAGCTTTTTTAGTGCTCCAGTTTTTGGAAAGCGAACTACATGCTAAATCTATAGCTTGCTTTTTGAAATTTTGCAATACCCACGTCCTAATCTCAGTTAAATATTTGCACATATGTATTTTTATCTGAATATATATGTCTTGATTCACCTAACGCCCAAATAATTGATGAATTCGCAAATGTACTGTATGTCTTGCACTGATTTTATACGCCCAAATAACTGATGAATTTGTAAATGTACACTATGTCCTGTACTGATTTTATATTTTGTAAAGATATCATTTTTTTATGTGCTTTTATGGTTTTTCTACAAATTATGGAAACCGAATAAAGATAATTTGAATTTGAATTTGAAATCTGGGAACCATTTTTTCTTTGTCAATTGGACAACCATATCTAACCTCATAAGCTCGACCACTGGTGTCAACTGCATTCAACAAATCATTAGTCTGAAAATAACTCTCTTCTTAAAGAAAGGCTCTGAACTTGAACTGTGTTTCCATTCACCCAAAAAAACAATAAAAAATTCTGTTAATTACTCTTTTCCGCATACTTTTTGCCTTATCTTATCTTATCTAGTGATCGAATTCTGTTTAAAATTTAAATAAATAGCTTTCTTTTTACTTCAAAAGCCTTTTCAATAATGGATTCAATATGCTTCTTCTTTTTATAAAATAGTGATCTCTTTTTATATTTCTCCAAATATTTCAGCAATTTATGTACTACTCTATTATAAAATATTTTCTTTCGAATCTCTTTATACGGATTTTCTCTTCTTTTACCATAAGTTGAATTTTTTGATGCTACATTTGCTTTTTTTCCTTTCCTATTATTTTGATTTTTTTTGGTGTTGAAGAGTTATCCAAGGTTTCAACATTTTGAACCTTCTTTTTTGGTCTAGAAACATTTTTAATAAAGTTCTTAGTAATCTTACCAGAAGATTTTCTCTTTTTGGCCACATTATGTTGCTCATCCAATACTTGTTGGTGAGTTTTCTTCAAGTAAATATTCTTTAGCTCTCTTTTTCATTTTTGACCTTTTTCAGGCATGATAACTTTATTTTAATGATATCCGTAAGAAATAAACATAAATAAAAGTATATCACTAATCTTATAAATTATACTTTTCTAATACTATGCAAACACATTCTATATAGATACTGACAGAGAAATTGTATACTGTAAATACAAATGTGAAAATGGTTACACTACACCACATGCATACTGCATAGGAGTTTGAAGCATTCTGTGCCCTAAAGCCTGGCTCACTATATGAGTACATGCATACTAACTGAATAATTAGAATAGTACAAGAAAAGACACTAAGTGAATTTATAACTAGATGAGTTTTTCTTTACTGAATGCAGTAAAACATAGTATTGAAAGAGTCACCATGGCATTGCAAGAGCAGTGACAGGGTGTTTGCTGTAGTGTAGGTATACTGACTAGAAAATTGTAGTCCTAAAACAGGTGATTAGACCAGGTGATTAGACCAGTACATGCATAGTGTATAGGAGTTTAAAACAGTCCATTTCATAAAGCATGTTTTTTTGGGGTTTTTTTTACATAGAAATGTGCGCTGAGTGCATGAATCTGCTGTAAAAAATATAAAAACAAACTACAAGCTCCTGTGCTTGTTTAAAAATTAGCTACCTAGGGAGGGCCAAATCCTGGGGTCTAAAATGTTGTATTTAATTGGGGTTCAGAGGGGACCTGTAGCCCCAGGACCACCATTCCTCGGTGCTACAAAATAAATGTGTGAGGGGACTAAAAGGTTTTCCTGAGAAAAATACTTGGGTAGAACGGGCTCAAAGACCCCGTCCATCTCCGGGAACTGCTACTCTTCGAGGCTTTGAAAAACAATGGGTCAGAGGGCTCAAAGGTCCCTCTAAGCCCCGGTGATCACCACCCTCTGGGGATTTTTATATTGTAGGAGAGAGGCTACATGGCCCCCATTCAGCAGTAATCGAAAGCCATGGGGAACAACACCGCCAGGAGTGGTTCCTGCTGTGTCTCAGGGTGTCTACTCCCGGGACACTGCTGTTTGCTACCTACTGGTTCCTGCTGTGTCATAGCAACTTGAGGGCATATTAACAAGTGCCATTTCGCCGCATTTAAAAAAAAAAGGCAACAATGCGGTGAAAATTATATCGCCCTATTTACACTAGATGATGATATGATGCATTAACGCATGTTAGCAGACGGTTTGGTAACGGCTCGCCTCGTATCTCCAATGAGTTGCAATGTAAGTGTTCCCAGAGGCAAGGTACGTTTTCCTATGACAATAGCACATAGAAGAGGGGAGTACAACTATAGCGTCTTATTTACAAGGTAACCCTGCACTTGAGCGATACAAAACTCTCGCTAATTGTGGTTTATGCAGGATCCTAACATGAGCTCTGAAGTAGACTTAAGCATGTTAAGTATAGGAGGTGGATTGATACTTGATAACTTAACAACAATAAAAACTTTTAAGCACTTATGTGTCTGCAAACACATCAAGCAACCAAATGTTTCTCTCACAATTTTCCAAATACACACTGACTCACAGTGTGATTCTAGATAAATAACACCATCCTTTCACTTTACCAAAAAACATTTACTAATCTACAAGTGAGATGACTGCACACATCCCATGGAGCAAATAAACAAGAAAGTGCCGCAGCGCGTCACTGCGAACCCTTTAGCTGTGCCACGCTACAGCACTTTCAGAGCACAGGAATGCAACATATGTACAATGATATTTTGCATTCCTGTGGTCTTCCATGCGCTAGCGCAGAAACAGCTGCCATGCGTCGACGCAGGCACACTTGTATTTCTGGACAAGCAACACTACTACCTGGATTTTACCAGGAAAGCACATAAATTATATTAAAAACAAAAACCCCACATAAAACACTTCACAAATCACTAATTTAACTTTTAAATTGATTTGCAGATGAAGAATGTCAGTAACACACCAGATTTTCTTATACAGAATCTCTGTACTGCACTACTTAGCAAAACCAAAAAAGGCAACGTTTCCCTCTCATTCTGCACACATATACATGTAAATATCAAATCATATTGCTTTCCGCATTAATTCAAAATCTAACACGCATTTCTATTGGTTACACATTTCAGTCGTTTCCAATTGACATAGGTTTGAAGCCTACCCCCAATCTGCTTACTGCCTGTTACCATGGTAACAGTACATGGAACACTGAACTAAGCACACAGGTCACAAGTTCGGCCACACTGTTGCTAATGCAAACAGCAAGTGTGCTTGACTTTTCAAAATATCACCTTATCTAATGTAATGTTCCATTCAAACAGTTTTACTTAACCAATAAGAAATATGCTTTAAAAAAAAGAAACCTGCACCCTACTTTTCAGACTAGAATGTTTTTAAACAGCCAATCATTTCTATTGGTTTTTTTCAAAACTACACCTTATCCACCATTTTAGAAAAATCTTACTTTTCAAAGATGTTTAGAATGTGGATTGTGGGGCACATCTATATTTTCTGGAGACAAAGGTACGCAGAAAATGGATCCATTAACAAAGTCCTAGGTTTGCCAAATGTAGACATTAAATGGATTGGACAGAGATCGTTAAAGTGGCACCAATTGATGCCAATTGTTAAATCCTTTTTACATCTCCAACACCCTGACCTCATAATTGTGCACTATGGTGGCCATGACCTAGGCACTTTGACTGGGGTAAGTCTGGAATTGCTTATGAAGGACACCTTTGGAGAATTGATGTCACTTTTCCCCCAAACTACCTTTGTGGATTTTAACATATGCCAAAGGCAAAGATGGAACTGGTCCAATAAATGTTGTCCACAGATTGAGAAAGCTAGGAAAAATGTTGGTTCTGCTTTTCTCCGAGATTATAGAATGGAGTCCATTTACCACAACAATCTGCGTTTTAATATGGATGGCATCTATAGGACAGATGGTGTACATTTTACAGATGAGGGTAACAGAGTCTTCCTCGTGAACTTCAGACTCTGCATAGGTACTTACTTTTAAGTACCAAAATCTCTCAATAAACACAAGGGCTCTTTTTAGAGCCACCCAAAATCTAAACACATAAGCTTCATGTATATCTGAAAAATATTACTTTTTTTCCCTTGGAGCCATGCACCCAACGCGTCAGAGTTGTGCACCCAACGCGTGCACACCAGGGAACCATAGCAAACCGAAATGGTGGTCCCTGGGACTGGAGGGGCCTTTGAACCCCCCTCAACCATTTTTGAAAAAGCCCCAGGGGGTAGTGGCCCTTTAAGCCCCCTACCGATCAATTTTGATGGTGGGGTGGCGGTAGAGCCACCCCCAGCACCCATTAATGTTTTAACCTGAAGGGTGGCTATCCCTGGAGCAAGGAAGCCCCTCTGGGACCCATAAAATTAAAAACTTTTGCCCCCAGGATTTGGCCCCCCGGTGACTAATTATTAAATCCCACGCTTCCTTATATTTGGTTGTTTACGGCATGATCCGTGCAACTTAAAGCACTTTGCCATTTTTTAGAAAAAAAAATATCTTTTTTTGGCCCTGGAAGTCGTTGTGAGACACTCTAAGCAGGTATAGAGGGTCAAGATATTTTTACCCTACCCCCTTTATACATTTTCCACACTTGTTCCAATGACTTCTTCAACCTCGCTTCTACCGAGGCACAAAATGGCTGCTAATACTTCCTGATTTCGAATGTTGACAACCACTTGACAGCCAATTAGCATTCACCGCGTGATCAGGACGGTGCACTTAGTGCCCAACAAGATGCGCGGATCCACCGAGGCCATAGATATATATGTACTTTTAATTGTAATTTTCTCAGGAAATACTGAACGGATTTACATAATTTTGACAAAAAGGCACGAGTCTGAACCAAGGACTACCAATTTGCCAAATTTGGTGTAATTCCGTTCAACCACTCAGGCTGTTGCTGCGATGAACGGTTCCAATAGAAAATTGCAGGGGGAAAACACATTTTGGGACCTCCCTTTTTTCTCGGCCCCCGCTTCAAATACAATATTTTACACCCCAGGATTTGTCCTTCCCAGGTAGCTAATTTTTAAACAAGCACTGGAGCCCACGCTTCTTTTATATTTTTTTTACGCCGGATCCATGCACCCAGTGCACATTTCCCCATTTTTTCAACAACAAAAAAATCTTTTTGGGCCCTTAGGGGTCCTTGTGGGACCCCCTAAGCAGGTGTAGAGGATCAAAATATTTCTTATCTGCCCCTTTATATGTTTTGAACACTTGTTCCACTAATTTCTAGATCCTCGCTTCTACTGAGGCACAAAATGGATGGCAATACTTCCTGGTTTTGAATGTTGACAACCACTTGACAGCCAATCATCAATCAGTGCTTAATCGGGACGGTGCGCTTATAATCTGCGCAAGATGCGCGGATCCACCGAGGCCATAGATATATATGTACTTTTAATTGTAATTTTCTCAGGAACTACTAAACGGATTGACACCATATAAGCAAAAGGCACGAGTCTGAACCCAAGACTACCCTTTGCCAAATTTGGTGTAATCCCGTTCAGCCGTTTGGGCTGTTGCCAAATGAATGGTACCTAGGAAAATTGCATGGGGAAAACACATTTTGGGACCCCTTTTTTCTCAGCCCCTGTTTCACGAATCACCCCAAGACTTTCAGGTTAGGAGCGGACCGGAGCACCTCACCAGTTTTGAAAATTCCGTGAAGATTCGTCAACCGGCGCCAAAGTTAATCCAAACAGAATGTTGGGGATTTCCTATGGAAAATAGGTCCTAACTAAAACTTCATACTGGCGATCGCCAGTAGGTAATAAATAGGTAAACTTGACATGTGTATTGTGTTGTAGTACATTTAATCTGTGCTATTGTTTCGCGGACTCGCAATAGGTTTGCAAATCCTGACAGAATAAAAAAAATGTATGTTTAAAAATAAATCAGATTTACTGTTGGGTTGTAGGGTGGCTCTAAAAAGAACCCTTGTTTTCATTATGACTTTGTTGGAGCTACATGAAAGTGAGGGTGCACAGGTTAAGGTTGTTGAGAAATACTCTGTTTCCTTTATCTGTGAAGTGAACTCCATCACTTCTGTAGATGTCATACATATCAAAACATAGATTGTTGTAATAGATGGAGCCCATCCTATGGTCGCTGAGGTAAGCAGAAACAGTTTTATTGCCATCTTCCCAGCTTTCTCAAACTGTGGACATAATTGATTTGACCACTTCCATTTCTGTCTTTGGCATATATTAGAGTATACAAAGAAAGATTGAGGGAAAAGCAACATCAATTGTGCAAAGGTGTTCTTCATTAGCATTTCCAGCTCTACCCCAATCAAAGTGCCTAGATCATTGCCACCACAGTGCACAATCATGAGGTCAGGGAGTTGGAGATGCAAAAAGGTTTTAACCAAAGGCATCAATTGGTGTCACTTTAGCATCTCTGTGGAATCCATTTATTATCCTCATTTTGCAAGCCTAGGTCTTTGGCAATACCTCTGCATTCAGCATACCTTTTGGACCAGACAACAAAGCTGTGCCCTACAATCCATACTGTAAGCATCTTGAAGGGATTTCTGGAAGGAATGAAAAGATCTCTGTAGCTCAGTTAGTCAGTTGGTATAATGAGAGGTATCTAAAATGGTGGAGAAGATGCTATTTTTAAAAAAGTCAATAAGTGATTAGCTATCCATTAAGATTATGGACTCAAAAATAGGATCCATGTTACTTTCCTGAACAAGCATGTTTCTTATTGGTTATTATTTTTTTTTTTAAAGTACAGTAGATACAGGAAGGTAATATTTTGTAAAAGTCAACCACATCTGCTATTTGCATTTGAAAGCTGTGCTGAACTTGAAAATATGGTGAACTTGTGACCTGTCAGTACAGTTGAATGTTGCAGAAAATGTTAATATGGAAACTGGAATTAGGCAGAATGGGGGAAGGGTTGATATGAAACTGTATTATATATATAATTGATATGTTATAAAGTAAGATTTCCCAAGTCAGTACTCTGTTTAGAAGTGGTGTGTTCTTAAAAAAGAATACTAGTTTTATTAGAAATAGGTTTTTGAACTCCCGTAAGGGTTCGCAGCTCCATCGCAACGCTTTACTGAGGCACCACGGTGGAGTCACGACTCCAGAAATGTACAGAACCAGTTTGGTCACTTTCAGAAGACAGTTTGAAAGGGTTAAAATGTCCACCAATAGAAATGAGTTTTACAATTTGAAATGATGTAGAAAACAATTTGATTTGTTATTCACATTTATTTGTTTTCCATTACCGGTTTTACCTTTTGAGAGTGGTGCATTACATTTAATGTATGAAAAAGGAAATCTTTTCCAAGTTTCTGATATTTCATATTCTGAAATACTATCGCTAAGGTGAGTTACACATTTTTAAGTTGTGTTATATAATATGTAGTAGTGCTTCACGCTTTATAGTGATCTTTTGACATTTGAAAAGCTTAATTTTTAAAGTTTTTAAATTATTTAAGAAGTGTGATGTTTAAAATATATTACAAAATGTACCGATGTGTACTGTAGATTGTTTTATTGTGCTGAAATAATGTTTGAAATAGTTTGTACATACTAATATGTCTACATTTGTAGATTGATTAGTGATTATGTTAGTTTGTATGAGTCTGTGGAAAGGTACCGTTGTAGTATGCTGCATAATTGTAGGTGTCTCTTTCAAATTCGAAGTGCAGTCTGTCAAGTATTAAGGTGTGCATGGACTTTTGACTGAGGCATGTGTGTACTTGCACATGTATTCTCCTACGTGTTATGCATCTGAAGATGCTAGATGTATAAAACACAAGTAAACATCTATTTGTATGTCTCTTTTACATATGATGCCAGTAGGAAAAGGTGCAGACACATTTATGCATACTTTCAGGAATATCGTGAGACTTACAACAGAGACATTTGAAGGGTAACTGCTTTGCTGTTGCACAAAACAGCAAAGAACTCTTCAACATCATCAAGGAGTTCGTCCAACCCACCAACGAGTCCATCGACATCCCTCCCTCATAAGGCCTCTGCGACAAATCAGTACCTTTTTCCACCAACCAACAACCAACACACTGAACCCTCACCAACCACACCTGACACCCTGAAGCCAGCGGTTGACAACTGGACAGCCCTGAAGACACACTGAAGACGATAAAGTCAATCCACTCAGGGGCCCCACGGACCCCTGCCCCACCACATTTTCAACAGAGCCACCGACACCATCGCACCCATGCTCTGCCTCACCATCAACCGCTCCCTGGCAACCGCCTCGTTCCCTGATAACTGGAAACACACTGAGATCAACCCCCTCCTGAAGAAACCTTCAGCGGACCCCACCGACCTCAAAAATGAGAGACCCATCTCCCTGCTCACATTCCCAGCAAAAGTCATTGAGAAAGCCATCAACAGCCAACTTGCCACATTCATCGAAGAGCACAACATCCTCAAACTCTCCCAATACAGCTTCAGAAAAAATCACAGTACAGAATCCGCCCTCTTAGCTGCAACAGACGACATCCATACCTTACTGGACAAAGGAGAAACAGCAGCCTTCATCCTCCTCAACCTCTCAGCTGCATTTGACACAGTCTCTCACCGCACCATAGTACGCAGACTCCAGATGCAAGGATCTAAGACTCGGCCCTCGACTGGATCCGCTCCTTCCTCTCCGACAGAACGCAGCAGGTCAGACTCACCCCTTTCCTCTTTGATCCTACACCTATCACCTGCGGAGTCCCTCAGGGGTCTTGCCTCAGTCCTTTGCTCTTCAATGTCTACAAGACTCAGCTCACCCCCATCGTCAGAACCTATGGACTCATCATTGTATCATACGCAGAAGACACCCAACTCATCCTCTTCCTATCCAACATACCCAACACCCCAGACACAACTTTCAAGAAGGCATGGAAGCAGTCGCCAAATGGATGAAAAACAGCTGCCTACAACTAAACACCAATTAAACGGAAGTACTCATCATGGGCCCAAACTCTGGTGCCTGGAAAAACACCTGGTCGCCCCCCACTCTCGGAAGTCCACCCACCCCCACTGACCACGCATGCAACCTGGGAATCATCCTGGACTCAGAGCTCCGTCTCATCTTCCTGCTTCCACACCCTCCACCTCCTACGTAAGACCTTCAAATGGATCCCCCTCTAACACAGAAAGACAGTCACTTGCGCCCTGGTCACCCGCAGGTTTGACTACGGCAATGCACTCTATGCCGGAATAAACAAAATCCTCACCTGCAAGCTACAGAACATCCAAAACGCTGCTGCAAGACTGGTCCTCAACCTGCCAAGACACTGCCACATCTCCCAGCACCTGTGCAGACTCCACTGGCTCCCCATCAAAGCTAGAGTCACCTACAAGATGCTAACCCATGCTCACAAGGCTCTCCACTACACCGGGCCAGGATACCTGAACAGCTGACTCAAATTCCACGTAACCCAAAGGACCCTACGATCAGCCCAGCTCTCCTACGCCATGGTTACCCACAACAGAAAGACCTGATTGGGAGGCTTCTACTTCTCCTACCGCACGGCCAGAGTCTGGAACGACCTTCCACTTCACCTCAGACAGATGACATTGCTCCCTATCTTCGCAAGAAACCTCAAAACCTGGCTCTTCAACAGACACCCTCCTTGATGGACTGGAACCTGCAAAACCCCCTCTACCCCCCAAGCACCTTGAGACCCTTATTGATGAGTAGTCACGCTCAATAAACACCTGATTGATTGATTGATTAATTGATTAATTGACTGTATTTGGCTATGCCCAACAATCTGAGTACCAGTAAAATGGTGAAGCTGCAGCTCAAAAGTGTGGTTTAAGACATAGTGGCAGAGGGATTAGTGATTAGGCTACTTTGTATGAGTCTGTTGAAAGGTACACTTGAAATATACTGCATCATTTTCGGTGTCTACTTGAAATTGGCAGTGCAGTCTGTGAAGTTTTCAGGTCTGCATGCTATTGAGAGTGAGGTATGTCTCTACTTACAAAGGGATTCATGTGTCATGCATCTGAAGATACTAGATATATAAAACACAGGTATACATCTATTTGTATGTTTGTTTTATATATTATGGTAGTAGCAAAAGGTACAGACATGCATGCATGCTTTTGGGAATATGGTGAGACTTACAACAGAGATATGTGAAGAGTTGCTGCTTTGTATTTAGCTAGGCCGTACACCTTGAGTAGAAGTAGAATGTGAAGCTGCAGCTCAAAAGTGAGGTTTAAGACATGTTGGCAGAGGGATTAGTGAATATGGTAATTTATATGAGTCTGTGTAAACCTACACTTGAAATTAACTGCATAAGTTTTGGTATCTGCTTGAAATGGGAAGTGCAATCTGCGTAGTTTTAAGGTCTATATGGTCTTATGTCTGACGTATGTCTGGACTTAGACATGTATTCTGCTACATCTCATGCATTTGAAGATGTAGCCATATAAAACACAAGTATATGTCTATTTGCATGTTTATTTTATGTATGATGACACTAGCAAAAGTTACAGAGATATGCATACATGCTTTTAGGAATACAGTGAGACTTACAACAGAGACAAAGGGTTGCTGCTTTATATTTGGCTAAGTCTAACACCCTGAGTAGCAGTAGAATGGTTATTCTGCAGCTCAAAAGTAAGGCTTAAGTTTGGAAACAACCATTGCAACGCAGTCTTTACAACGCACTACCTTTATAATGCAGCTGTTACAATGCAGCTGCCTTTATATTGCATGTAATTTCAACGCATGCCATTGCAATGCATGTCACAACAACGCATGCCATTACAGCGCATACCATTACAATGCATGCCATTACAACAAATTATAAGGTAAGTAATGGGGATTTTTTAGTTTTAGGGTGGGTATGGATTTTGGGTTACCTAGGGATAGTATTTTTACCCCTACACTATCCAATACACTATCCTGCCCTTACCCCACTGGTGCCCCAAAAGTATTATGCATTGTAACGGCATGCATTATAATCATATGTGTTGTAATGGTATGTGTTGTAATGGAGGTTTTTAAAAATGGGTTGTAATGGCATGCATTGTAAATTCATGCAATGTAATGGCAGTTGCAATATAAAAACCATATTGTAAAGGCATGAGTTGTAATTGTTTGTGTTGAAACATCATATATTCATTTAAGACATGTTGGCAGAGGGATTAGTGATTGGGCTACTTTGTATGAGCCTGTGAAAAGGCACCTTTGAAATAAACCGTATACTTTTCGATGTCTGCTTGAAATGGGAACTGCAGTTCCAGAAGTTTTAAGGATTGCATGGTCTTGACACTGAGGTATGTGACTACTTGCAAATATATTCTTATATGTGTTATGCATCTGAAGATGCTGGATTTAGAAAACACAGGTATACATCTATTTCTATGTTTATTTTACGTATGATGCCACTAGGAAAAGTTGCAGAGACATGCATGCAGGAATATGGTGGGACTTACAAGAGACATGTTGTAGTGTAGTTACTATATTCCCAATAGGCTCTACGCATTGGAATAATATATCCTATAAATTAGACGTAGGACTGAGGTCGACTAGGTCTCTATCGAACATATTAGACTTAATTGTGAGTGCCAGCTAGCTCAGAGGTCACTAGAAACGTTCTCGAAATAACAAGAAGGGATTAGTTTCTGACAACCACATAAACATGACAACTTTGTTTACCAAGAATAAGAAATGTATCTCTGGAGTCGTGGAAACAATAGATAGTTATTTTACTAAGTCAATCATGAATGCTTCGTTTCACTAGAAGTGCAGAGAAATAGAAAATCAGGCGTTTTCAATAAAAGGTATTTATTGAACAGTCTTCTTTCTCATACAGAAGAAATTAACTGCTACAATCGTTATACTTTTTGCAAAGTATAGTGCGTACAGTATGAAGAGTATTATAAAATAATACTGTAAACGAATGATATGGTTTCTAAGTCATAAAGTACATATAATACATACATAAATAATAAATACTAAAAGTACTCAACTGGTGCTTCTAAAATATGCCTACCCCGGTGTACCTTAACCTAGGTCTAGTACGAGGGAAGGTGTAAGTAAGGTGTAGCTTAAGTTTTAGTATTCTTTCTGCCAAGAATCTATCAAAGATTTACCTTAGGGTCTAATCAGCTCCGTACCTTGGTATTAGAATGAAGGAGGTCTGGTATCTCTCTCTCAGGACTCGATTTCCCAATTACCCACAAGGGTAGCTTGGAAACACTGGAGCTGGATTTCTCGGCAGCGTCTCTCTCAGTGCGTCTGCTGGAGGGTCGGCTTCCTTCGGCACTTGTTGTAGTGAGATGCATCGGGCAAGTAGATAGTCGAACTGCTCCAAACCACTGTGTGTTTGCTTGGGCAAGTGTGGGCATATTTATACCTTGAAGGTGCCGAGTTTGACGTAAGGTTAGACATAAAACGTCATCAAAGATTGGTTAAGGTGGGTTTTTCCAAGAAATCGTTGTAGATTTTCGGAACTAGTGGAAGTATCCATGCTGTATTAGGACTGCATGAGCTATACCTTAATATGGTTATGATTTTTATGCCTATATAATGATACAGTACTTTATACCTGTATAAGGGCAGGAATCGGGAAAATTACACTAGGGTCCTAAAACGTTATACAACAATGTGAAGGATTGCTGCTTTATATTTGGGTAGGCCCAATACCCTTAGTTGTATTAGAATGATGAACCTGCAGCACAAAAGTGAGGTTTAAGACATGTTTGTATAGGCATTAGTGATTAGGCTATTTTGTATGAGTCTGTGGAAAGGTACAGTTGAAATGTGTTGCAAACGTTTAGGTGTCTGCTTCAAATGGGAAGTGCAGTCTGTGAAGTTTTAAGGTCTGCATGGTTTTGTGACTGAGATATGTTTCTACTTGCACATGTATTCACATACGTCTTGTGCATTTGAAGCTTTAGACATATCAAACACAGGTATACGTCTATTTGTATGTTTCTTTTATATATGATGCCACTAGCAAAACATACAGATAAATGCATGCTTTCAGGTATATGGTGAGATTCACAACTGAGACATGTGAAGGGGTTCTGCTTTGTATTTGGCTAGGCCCAACACTGTGAGTAGTAGTAGAATGGTGAAGCTACAGCACAAACGTGATTTTTAAGACATGTTGGCAGACGGATTAGTGATTAACAGTTTTGTATGAGTCTGTGGACAGGTACACTTGAAGCTTGTTGCATAAATGTAGGTGTCTCCTTGAAATGGGAAGTGTAGACTTTCAACTTTAATGGAGTTCACAGTCTTGTATTCCAACAAAAGCAACAGGCCCAGGGGTCCTGGGTCTAGACGATGATTCCTAAGAGTTTGAAGGGATTGAAGGAATTTTGCTTGAAGCTCTGGACCATGATAGCTTCGCAAAAACAAGTGTGGTTACATATATAAGAGCATAAGTTCCTTCCTTTCAGCTAGGTAGTTGATCAGCAAGGGTGAATCCTTAATATTTTGCTGACAAAGACTGTTATTCCATATTATGTCCGTTCACCACTTAATTAATCAATTTCACTCTTGTTTTGATTGTAAGTTTTTATTGAAAAGAGAAAAGACAGCCGACACATGTTTTGCCCTATGTGGCGGATAACGCCAGGGCTTTCTCAAGGCTTTCATAGAATAAAAATACAATCAGTACTGAGCAAAGCAGTAAGTATGGACCTCAAAGAGTGAAGAGAAGTGAGACACATCAAATGTGCTAACAAAAAACAAATTTTAAAAATAGGATCTATTTTTATTAAGGCGTTAAGAAATCCGAAAAAAGTTTTTAAAAGGAAGCAGAAAAAAAATACCTGCTTACAAAAGTAATCACGGTAGTTGTGGGACTAGTGAGAGTGACCCTTTGCCCCGAGACAAGGTTAAGAACCAATTGATTACAGTATTTACACATATATAATACTTTTAATTGTTTGTTAGATTTTTAAGTTATAGTAAAACTATTTAGAGTTATTTAGAAAAAGTGCATTGGTCCATGTGAAATAAGTGCTCCTATTGGTTAGACAGGATCAAGCAGGAGCAGAGCATGCCATAAGAGGACAGATTTTTAAGCCCAATGCAGTCATTTGTAATACCTAAACAATTTCATCAATCTTTTGCTCAAGTTGCAGCGATAGACATTTCAATACAAGAGTTGAACATCCAATTCTGGAGAAAGTAAATTTGTTTTAGTCAAATTACAACACACTTCTTCAACTGTATGCCACAATACATTTTTTCTAGAAGAAATAAGATACTTACATTATATCAGTCAATGAAATATAGGTCAGTTTGTTATTTGACCTGCATATTCTTATGGATATGCACATAATATTGCTACCAGAGAACAGACTGCTTACTTGCTGTATTTCTTTCAGATACTTACATACGTTTGCAACTTGAGAATATACTGCTCATTTTGAAAAAAATATATTTGTTTAAAAAGACCGTATTGAACAAATGTATTGTGACATACAGTTGAAGAAGTTTGTTGTAACAAACATTTACTTTCTCCAGAATTGGATGTTCAACTCTTGCATCGAAATGTCTACAGCCGCAACGTGAGCAAAAGATTGATGAAATTGTTTATGTATTACAAATGACCAAATCTATTGGTATGAAAGATTGACTATGTTTCAAAGGAAAGAAAAAAGAGAAAATTTGATGAAAAGCAAAATGTTACACTGAAGACTTTGTTAAAAGACTTTTATAGATTGTAAAGTGTTTTCAAAATGTTGAAAAGAGAAAGAAAAATTCAACAACAAATCAGAAGGAAAGGAAAAAAGGACAGGATAATAGAAAATCATGTTATAGAAAAACAGTCAATGTTGAAAGAAGGCTGAAAAAAATAAGGAAGAGAATGTATACAAGTAGAGTACTACAAAATGTTTTGAAAGATTGTAAAAAATATAAAAGAAGACTAGCAGCTTGTAAGAAAAATCAACAGATTGAAAGTGTAGTAGAAAACCTTTTAAAATAAAAAGACAATTGTCATATTAATATTGAAGAGAATGAAAGCATTGGAGAAAAGAAAAAGAAAAAGACTGGTTAATAGAAGTAACTTTTTTTAAATGTTCACTGGTGAATGATAGCATACTTCCATTACTGAGCCTTTCTTCATGGAAGAAAGTTATTTTCAACACAACACATGGAAAGGGGCGACCAACTCGGTCCCCCCGAACTTATGGCAGAGTGCCTCGATCCCCCCGGGAAGCCATTTTTGGGCGGGGGGCGCCTCTCGGCTGGTATGCCCGAAGCGGCGTAGCTGGGGCGCGCCCGTTCCCGCCCTAGAGTGGGCTGGCCTAGACACTGACGCAGCCAGCCACGCCCTCGGGGCAGGCAGGGGCGGGTATACGCCCGCCCTGAAGACGGATAAAAAGGGACGCAAGACCAGAAGACATCCTCTTGTTCTTGTGCCCTGAAGCTGCACCTCCTCGCTGCACGTGAGCTCGGGACAGAACGAAGAGCCAATTTTGAGCGTTTTTATCTTTCTTTTTGTCTTCTAGATACTTCGTTTGAAAGATGCCCAAGAAAGGCGCGAAGAGAATGACGACTGACCAGATGGTTCGGGTCCTCATGAAGGAGATGTCCGAAATAAAGAAGCGGTTGGCGGAGCGAGACGGGGAGGAGGGATCGGGGCGTCCACCGGCTGGAGGGAAGCCAAAGAGGCCGAGAAGGGGGCCAGCCGGGGGAGACGTCCCGGTCCCCTGTTCCCCGCTCGAGGCGCCAGCCCCGGTACCGGCCCCGGTACCGAAGGAAGGGAATCCGATTCCTGTCGTAGTCAGCCCGACATCCACTGAGGATATGCCTCCTGAGTTGGCGGCACAGTTAGCAGCGTGGTTGGGGGACAGTAGCGAGGGCGCCACGGCTGCCGAAGCGCAAGCACTGATGAAACAGTTGCGCGAGAAACGTGATACAGCCAAGGTACCCGCGCCGGCTGCCGTGATAGACAAGCCACGAGTGGCGGAAGCAGCGTTCGGTGCAGGTAAGCGGCCATTGCCGATCGCGAGGGATGAGTCAGCACCCTCTCGTAGAGAAAAATTGGGGCAACATGTTCCTTTGCCAGTAAAGGAGAAGATTTGGGCGGGGGAATATGTAAACATTTTCTCCTTGCTTGTTGATCATTATGAGGTTGAAACTGTTAAGAGTCAAAAGGATCTGATGCATCCAAGTGTTTGGCGCGCAAAAATGGCCGCCTTTAAAGTGAATGAGAATATTGGCAACTGGGGCAATGCATGGGGAATTTTTACGTCAATTCTGGGGGAACGTAGGCCTGAATTGCTCCCTGAGTTTCCAGTATATCAGTCACGAATTATGGGGTACTCGACATCGCACCAAGGTAACCAATGGTTCTGTTATGACAACCTTTTCAGGAAAGCGATGGAGCATAACAAAAGTTTAACCTGGGACTGTTATGATTCTTTGACATGGGATAAAATGAAAGAGTCAGGGATGTTGAAAATGCCGTTGGTGGGGAGTACTGTTGGTGAATCCTCCCGCCAATATGGGGGGACGCCCTTTCGGTCGGGTACGGGTACCGACGATTATTCGAGACCCGCCGGCAATGCAGGGAAGAAGGGTTTCTGTTTCAATTTCAACAAGGGTAAATGTACTAGGCCCCCGGGATCGTGTAAGTTCAAGCACGAATGTAGTGGTTGCGGGGCACCCCATCCTGAGTCATCATGCAGAGCCAGAACGGGTGAGAATGGGGGTAGAGGAGGCGCCAAACAGGTCTAATGTAGTCCGAGGGGCGCCTTTACCAACCCCAATTGATACCTTGGCGATGATTCCCTGGCTCAGCGAATACCCAGATCGTACTTCTGCTGGGGTGCTGCGGAACGGTTTTTCATATGGTTTCCGCATCCCGGTGGGGGACTTTCAGGGTGTCGGGACGTGCAAAAATCAACTTTCCGTCTTGCAGCATACGACTGTAGTGCAGGATAAGATCCGGAAAGAGGTTATCCGAGGTCGGGTTGCCGGCCCGTTTAGTGTTCCCCCGGTGCAGAATTTTGTCTGTTCTCCTTTAGGGGTGGTCCCCAAGAAGGACCCAGGTGAGTTTAGATTGATCCACAATTTATCAGCTCCTCATGGCCTTTCCATGAACGATGCAATTGATCCAGAGGTATGTTCGGTGCGGTACGCATCATTCGATGAGGCCGTAGCCATTTTAAATCGCTTGGGGCCCGGGACGCTGATGGCGAAAGCAGATATCGAGTCAGCGTTCCGTTTGCTCCCGGTACACCCGGACGACCAACGTCTTCTGGGATTCATGTTTCAAGGTTCGTATTACATGGATAGGTGTATGCCGATGGGGTGCTCTATATCTTGTGCATATTTCGAGAAATTCAGTAGTTTTCTACAATGGGTTTACACGAAGGAAACGGGTTTTCGAAATGTGATGCATTACCTTGATGACTTTCTGTTCCTTGGGGCCGCTGGGGATGACGAATGTGCCCGGGCCTTGACTGAATTTTGTGTATTAATGGATCGATTTGGCGTGCCATTGGCACCAGGTAAAACTGTGGGTCCCTCGACTTGCCTCGAGTTTCTGGGGATCGAGTTGGACTCTAGTGAGGGTTGTTTTCGTTTACCAGCTGCCAAAGTGTCGAAATTCAGGGCAGCCCTGCAAATGTGTATAAATGCATCTAAAGTTACGCTGCATCAATTGCAGCAATTAGTGGGGAAGTTGAATTTTGCCCTGAGGGTGATCCCAATGGCCCGCCCCTTTTCCCGTTCAATTGCCCAGGCGATGGTCGGCCTAAACGAGGGTCATCATCGCACGAGACTATCGGCTGAGGTCCGCCAAGACATGCGTATTTGGTTAGCATTTTTGGCGGATTTCAATGGTCGAGTCGTCTGGAACAAACCAGCCTTGTCCTCTGAAGAGCTTGGTCTATGGACGGATTCAGCGGGAAGCATGGGCTTTGGCGCCATCTTCGGCACAAAATGGTCGGCACAAAGGTGGCCAACATGGTGGCATGAAGAGGGGCTGACGAGTAATATTGCTTTCCTTGAACTGTTTCCCATTTTGGTGGCCCTCAGAACCTGGCCCGATGGATTCAAAAATCACTCTGTCATATTTTGGTCTGACAATATGACCGTTGTAGAATGCATCAATAGTCAGGCAGCACGTTGTAAAATGATTTTAAGGCTGCTTAAAGAAATTGTCTTACTGTGTATGCAACTGAACGTGGTATTCAGAGCGAAGCATGTCCCAGGGGTGATGAATCAGGCAGCTGATGCACTGTCTCGTTTTCAAATGCAGGCTTTCTCGGGTTTCCTTCCCTCAGCGGACCCAGAGCCGGCACCTTTTCCCGAAGCTCTCTGGTCTCTCGGTGCCCCGAACTTCGTTACCTCGTGGGAGAGAGTCTAGCACCAAGGACGAGGAAGGCATACGAAGGGGCGTTTCGGGCCTATTTAGCCTTTTTGGGGACTGAGAGAGGGGGGTTTTGGGGGCATGAGGATTGGGTAGTGCATTTTCTGATGTCCTTGCGGAGGGCTGGGAAGTCGGTGGCTACAGCCCAGAGGCATCGTGCCGCCATTTCCTTTGTTGCCAGGGCTCATAATATCCAGGACCCGACAGCGTCTTTTGTGGTACAGAAAGCGCTGCGTGGGTGGCAACGCCTTGAGGGTCGCAGAGTAGATGAGAGGCGCCCGATAGGTCTGGATAGGTTGTCCCAGTTGCTGGCCACACTCCCCGCCACATGCTCGTCTCAGTTCGAGGCCTGTTTGTTCCGAGCTGCTTTTACGCTTGCATTTCACGGGGCGATGAGGATAAGTGAGCTGGTGGCAAGGAACAAACAGGATGCGGTGGGGGGTTTGTGCCGGGAACACGTTCAGATCTGGGGTGAGACGATGACTGTATCCTTTGTCAAGTCCAAAACCGATCAAGGTGGGGTAGGGGACTGCATAGTCATTCGCAGGATTCCAGGGTCCTCCATGTGTCCGGTAAAGTGTTTAGAAGACTACCTAGCACGAAGAGTGACATCATGGGGAGGGACATTGTTGAGACACGCGGACGCCACCCCACTGACGAAATTTCAGTTTCAGCGGGTGCTCGCGATGTCAATTACCGCAGCGGGCTTGGACCCGGGCGAGTTTGGGACCCATTCCTTTCGGATAGGGGCTGCCACTGAAGCTACAGCCAGGGGTCTCAATGTGGAACAAGTGAAACGTGTGGGGCGCTGGTCCTCCAATTGTTATAAGAGGTATGTGCGGTTGCACATGTTGTGAAGCCATGATAATGTACTCACGCTTCTTGTCTTTTGTTTGGTTTTCAGTTACGCAAGCCTTCGAGGCGGGGCGGACTATGCAGTCGACCCAACACCAGGCCAGCGGTCAGACATCACCGGCTGTGAGGAAAGAGGTGTGGGTCGTGGGCCACTCATACGTGAGGCGTGCCGCTGACGTATTCAAAGCAGGTGACATGATTCACGTAGCTGGGGAATACGGGTACAGGGTGTCCTTCTACGGAAGGGGCGGTCTCTGTATTGACCAGTTTCAGGCATTTTTTGAGGGTTTGTTAGGGCGGACGAGGTCACCGCCGTCTATAGTCATAGTACATTTAGGGGGCAATGATTTGGTCACCACCGGTAGACGACTTCTCCTGGAGGCAATGCTTTCCACTGTAAGTTGGTTGGCGAGGAAAGTTCCGGGGTGCATAATTGCGTGGTCTCATATGATCCCACGAAAAGTGTGGCGGGGGGCTGTTTCGATTCCTGCTTTGAACCATTCTGTTAGAAAACTTAATAACAAAGTGAGTAGGTTGTTCCGTTCCAGGACATTGCATTCTATCTCGCATGGTTGTATTAATGATGACAGTATGTATCTAGGGGATGGTGTGCATTTGTCTCGGGTGGGAAATGAGTTACTCATAGGAGACTTCTTAGCATGGTTAAAAAACGTTGAAACATGACCTTTAGGTAGGAGTTTTGTGGGGGTCCGGATAGCCGGTCAACTATCCGGCCTGTGGCGGTAAGGTCATGATCGGTGAGCACTAATTGGTAGATCCCTATGAGTGGGCGTCACCCAACACGGATGGGAGCGCTCGGGAGAGGTGGCCATTGGCCCCTCAATGGGGAGGCGGTCCCTTCTAAGGATGGGTCGCCGGAAGTAAAGGAAAAGGCGGTCAAGGCCCCTTCCTTTGTAGGAGGGGTTACAGCCCCCTCCTGGGGAATTTCCCGGGGCCAGTGACATCTGCGACGGCAGATGCGGTAAGTTGTGTGGGGTTGGGATAAGGTCTACGATACCTTCTAGATACCTCACACGAGTATTCGAACGACCTTTAACTGGCGTCGAGTCTTTAGGTGCCCCCGTCAAGTCAAGGGAAATTGGTAGTAGTTGCACTTGAGGTACGCCTCCGTGCTGTCGCCCCTCCCAAGTGGGAGGGGTAAGTCGGGTTAGGGATCTTGACACCGGTTATGACCTTGCCGTTGGCCCTTAAACGTTAGGATGTACAATTTCAATATATCGAGAAAATGTTTGTAGGATGCTAGTTCGGCTAGGAGAACCTCTGTATTAGAGAATCTGTTAAGGATAGCCAAACATCGTAATGTGGTAATGAAATTGTACATAACATGAAACGTTTAATGTTTTAATTTTGTTTTAATAAATACGGCCGGGATGGTCACTCCATCCCACTTCCAAAAAATTCAAGAACTGTTTCCGGTTTCCCTCCTTTTGGGGATTGTGTTGAGAGGGGGTGGCGGGTATCTCGGCCATATGGAAAGGGGCGACCAACTCGGTCCCCCCGAACTTATGGCAGAGTGCCTCGATCCCCCCGGGAAGCCATTTTTGGGCGGGGGGCGCGTCTCGGCTGGTATGCCCGAAGCGGCGTAGCTGGGGCGCGCCCGTTCCCGCCCTAGAGTGGGCTGGCCTAGACACTGACGCAGCCAGCCACGCCCTCGGGGCAGGCAGGGGCGGGTATACGCCCGCCCTGAAGACGGATAAAAAGGGACGCAAGACCAGAAGACATCCTCTTGTTCTTGTGCCCTGAAGCTGCACCTCCTCGCTGCACGTGAGCTCGGGACAGAACGAAGAGCCAATTTTGACCCACCCACCAGCCCCTGAAGACAGCCAGTTGTTTGTAATAAAGTTGATTAATTTTGCTTCCATTTCGTTTACAGGTTGTGGAGTCATGTTGATGTTGAGTATAATAAAGAATAGTCGGTTTGAGTATGTTTTGCCATTAAAGAGATTCAGATATAGTGTTGAATTTTAAACATGCTCTTTCGGTCATAGTGGCCAATGTATTCTTAGGTTTTGTTAGCACTGTCTTTTGTTAGCACTGTCGTATTTATTTTGGTAGGCGGTAAGGTCATGATCGGTGAGCACTAATTGGTAGATCCCTATGAGTGGGCGTCACCCAACACGGATGGGAGCGCTCGGGAGAGGTGGCCATTGGCCCCTCAATGGGGAGGCGGTCCCTTCTAAGGATGGGTCGCCGGAAGTAAAGGAAAAGGCGGTCAAGGCCCCTTCCTTTGTAGGAGGGGTTACAGCCCCCTCCTGGGGAATTTCCCGGGGCCAGTGACATCTGCGACGGCAGATGCGGTAAGTTGTGTGGGGTTGGGATAAGGTCTACGATACCTTCTAGATACCTCACACGAGTATTCGAACGACCTTTAACTGGCGTCGAGTCTTTAGGTGCCCCCGTCAAGTCAAGGGAAATTGGTAGTAGTTGCACTTGAGGTACGCCTCCGTGCTGTCGCCCCTCCCAAGTGGGAGGGGTAAGTCGGGTTAGGGATCTTGACACCGGTTATGACCTTGCCGTTGGCCCTTAAACGTTAGGATGTACAATTTCAATATATCGAGAAAATGTTTGTAGGATGCTAGTTCGGCTAGGAGAACCTCTGTATTAGAGAATCTGTTAAGGATAGCCAAACATCGTAATGTGGTAATGAAATTGTACATAACATGAAACGTTTAATGTTTTAATTTTGTTTTAATAAATACGGCCGGGATGGTCACTCCATCCCACTTCCAAAAAATTCAAGAACTGTTTCCGGTTTCCCTCCTTTTGGGGATTGTGTTGAGAGGGGGTGGCGGGTATCTCGGCCATATTAGTTAATGCAGTTAATACTAGTGGTCAATGCAATGAAATGAAAGATGCTTGTCCCGTTGCAAAAGAAAATATGGTTCCTAGGAATATGGAAGAAGTAATAGCTGAAGTAGGACAAGGGAAGCACACACAAGCTCCGGTATATTAGTGGGATTGTAGTATTATTTGTAGTATTCGACTGGAATCTATCAACATAGTGCACATTTCTTTACGAGGTTATGCAAGAAAAAGAGTTATACAGAAGACTAAGATGTTACAAGGTCTAGCTCCATGTACAGTAAGAAAGTATAATAACTTGCAGTGTCATTCTCTGGCTTGTCTTTCAAGAAAAGTGTGTCAAAGTACTTTCCATCATTTGAAAATGTTAGCAGTACACCACTCAGAAATGTGCAAGTTAGTAAGGAGACTCTACTATCTACTTTTTCATGGTTCAGTATCAGATGTAAAACAAAGTTTGAGATGATATACAGTTTCATTTCTTTAGTTCACAAGAGGAGTGTAGAGAAAGCGAGAACGTGATAAGTGTAGGTGTTGAAGAACAGGTGGAAGATATTAGTATTGATGAGTTTGCATAGGAAATTACAAAGTTTAAGATAGTTTCATCTGAAAAGCCAAACTATGGGGGTCATTCGGATGGAGGACAGACTCCAGTCTGTCCGCCATCCTGGTGGTCACAGGGACGGTCCACCATGCATGCGGCGGTCCCGCACACCAAATTAGGGTACGACCACCACCATAACAGTCACATTCTGCCATTTAACATTGCAGCAGGTGCTGCTGACTGCAGCACCCACCATGATGCTGAAAAGGCAGAATGTGCATTTCACTGTACTACATGGCAGACACCACACATTGCCAGCCACGTAGTGCTGTGAAATGTAGGGGGTACCATGGGTATCCCTCAGTGTGCCCACATCTCCCCCAACACAAGGGAGGCACACAACAGGCCCCTGTATCAAATCCCCACCAGCCTTTCCATGGCGGCATCGCCGTCATGGAAAGACCGACTGCAGCCAGCATCCTAATTTGGTGGACGGTGCCTGCTAGGCACCGCCACCATTTTAGGCTATCTGGACCTTTCGCCTGGCAATCTGCATGATAACTTTTGGCGATCTCATGGCGGATGGTCTTTGAATCTGCCACGGTCTCAGCTGGATTCCCTCCGTCATCGTAATGTGGCAAGGGGAATATCGCACTCAGATTGCTGGCCATGGTGGGCATTTTGCAATCATAATCAGCCCCCATGTTTGTATCTGTTGTTGACGTAGAAGTCAAATTAGGAGTGTTAAATGTTGAAAAGGAAAACAATGATAAGTGGTGGCAATTTGGTGCCTATTTGTTTGAAGAAGGTTGGTTTGTGTTGGCTACTGATCAACGTATTTGTAAATATTGTTACAACAAATTAGAAGAGAACAAAATGCAAGCTAGAGCAGTACATAATAACTTAGAGTTGGTAGCTATTCCTCCGGAACTGGCAGATTTGAATCCATATGAATCCATTCTTATTCAATCTGGGCAACCATTTCAGGCTATAGTTTGTATGGAGTCTATAACAGGTACGCTGCCTCCAACAGATTTACAATGAGGTCTGAAAGGAAGAGTTGTTTACTTACCTTTAATTTTTTTTGAAAAATATTGAAACTGTTGGTAAAGGCAGGGAGCAAAATGACCCAGTTGTTATTCTAGTTAATGGTGTACCAACAAAGAGTCAAATAATATGACTCTTAAAGAGTTTGTAGATGTTAATACACTTCAAAAGGCTACATTATATCCGGTACAGAATAATATTTACCTTACCATAAAAATGTAAATGTCGATGAACAGGAAATATGCTTAGAAGACGAAACAAATATTTCAGAGGCTAAATAGAAAAAGTAGACAAGTATAGGGTTGAAGAGATCTATGAACATTACACTATACATCCTCTACATTCAAAAGAAGTGACAGGAAACAGTATTGACTTATTTCAAATGAAGGAAGCAAAGGGAACTATGTATGGGAAACTTTTCTAGAAGCCTGTTGTTTTCCACAGCTGTTCCCCACTGGAGAAGGTGGAAGATTTGATGAGCGAGCTGTACAGATTTCACCTTCAGAATACCGCTCAACATATATATTTCATCTTCTGTTTGAAAGGGATTTGTCAGCACTTTCATATGCAGTGAACCACATATTAAAAACAGGAGTTCATCTTCAACATGTTTCTGCAAAGAATTCATGGACAAAGTTCAACAAAGAGATGAACATTTAGAATCACAGTTAATCGATTTGATGACATGTCAACATGGTACCAATGAATATTGGTTTTATTGTCACAGGGAACTTAAATGTATGTCAAGAAACTTGGGTACCCCTGCATGGTTTATAACACTTACCTGTGATGAATATGCAAGGGACGATTTGCTTGAATTTCTACGAGAAACAAATTAAAATGTAAAAAATATTTAATTGATATGGCTGAGATACCCGCCACCCCCTCTCAACACAATCCCCAAGGATGGGAAACCGGAAACAGTTCTGAAGTTTTTGGAGACGGGAGGGAGTGACCCTCCCGGGCCGTATTTATTAAAATATGAAACAAAATTAAAACATTAAAATAAACAGTTTCATATTATGTACAATTTCATTACCACATTGCGATGTTTGGCTAACCTTAACATATCCTCTAGTACAAAGGTTCTCCTAGCCGAACTAACATCCTACCAAACATTTACTTAACTTTTGAAATTGTACATCCTAACGTTTAAGGGCCAACGGCAAGGTCGTAACCGGTGTCAAGATCCCTAACCCAGACATATCCCCCTCACTTGTGAGGGGCGGCACGGAGGCTTACCTCAAGTGCAACTACCAATTTCCCTTGACTTGACGGGGGCCCCAATAAAACTCAACGCCACTTAAAGGTCGTACGAGGACTCGTGTGAGGTATCTAGAAGGTAGCGTAGACCCCCCCCCAAACCCCACACAACTTACCACATCTGCCGTCGCAGACGTACTGGCCCCGGGAAATTCCCCAGGAGGGGGCTGTAACCCCTCCTACCCATGAAGGGGCCTTGACCGCCTTCCCTTTCCTTCGGCGACCCATCCTTAGAAGGGACCGCCTTCCCGTTGAGGGGCCAATGGCCACCTCCCCCGAGCGCCCCCATCCGTAATGGGTGACGCCCACTCATAGGGATCTTCCAATTAGTGCTCACCGATCATGACCTTACCGCCCGACCAAAATAAATACGACAATGATAACTAAATAACTAAAGACTAAATATAACAGACAGTAGCAACAACAACTTTATTCAAAGCATGCCTACTGATGAACACTAAAGCAGAATTACTTTATTTGCAAAACATAACACAAAACGATCATTCTTTATTGCATACTCAAAATCTTCACGATAATACCGCAACCTGTAAACGAAAATCAGAATTATCAATCAAACTTTATTTAAAACCACTCGCTGTCTTCAGGGGCTGGTGGGTGGGTCAAAAATGGCTCTTCGTTCCGTCTCGAGCTCACGTGCAGCAAGGAGGTGCAGCTTCAGAGCACAGGAACAAGAGGATGCTTTCCGGTCTTGTTCCTCCTTTTATCCGTCTTCAGGGCGGGCGTAAACCCGCCCCTGCCTGCCCCAAGGGCGTGGCCAGCCGCGTCAGTGTCTAGGCCAACCCACTCTAGGGCGGGAAAAGGCGCGCCCCGGCTACGCCGCTTCGGGCATACCAGCCGAGACTCGCCTCCCGCCCAAGATGGCTTCCCGGGGGGATCGTGGTACTCTGCCATACGTTCGGGGGGACCGATTGGTCGCCCCTTGCCAAAACACCTGGAGAACTCTGTTCCTAGGATCCTGTAAATATCAACAGGTATTTTAACCATAGGTTTTAAAGTATGATTTCATTTATATGCAATAAAAATATTCCTCCCTTTGGAGAAGTTACTGATTTCTTTTAGCGAAAAGAGTACTAAGCCAGAGGTGCTCCTCTTTTAGATATGCTATTATGGATGAAAAATGCACCAAAATGTGTAACTGATACTGATGAAAGTGTTTGTCTTTCAGTATGTTCCCCGTGTCATTCCAACAGAAGGATGAGAAAAAAGCTTGAGACAGCAACTTTTATGGTTTCAAAGTCATCGATGTGGAAAATACTGTTGACGAAAATACAAGTCTAAAGGGAAATTTTATACAAAATGTTGTTTTGGATTCCCACGTCCAATAATTTCTAAAGCAAAAGTAAATTGTTTTATGTCAGCAGTAAGGTTTACAATAACTCGAAAATCTCTGAAAAATACATACAACTTAAAAAGAAATGAAGATTCAAAGTAGATTATAGACTACAATACAGTGATTTTGAAAATGTAGAAAGCAAACATGGATATTCTATATGTTGCACATAATTCAATTGCTGTTGCTCGCTATGTTACATTATATAAAACCAAATCTGAAAAGACAGAAATGAAAGAAATGTGGGAAGAAAGTTGACAAGACAAGAGTCTTAGAAAGAATTATACAGCTTTAGCTTGAAGATGCTTTCCCATCGAGAGATAGGATGCTATGAATGTTTCGATCACTTGAGCTCTGCCAGTTTTTATTCAAAGTCAAGAGAAATCAGTCGGGTACGTTTAGGGCTTGCTTCCACACAAAATAGAGTATTGAAAACATTACAAGAAATCGAATACTTAGCACTGAATGAACCGGAAAGGCCAGATATTCTTAAAACTAATATGTTGGATACATAGTATCCAAAAAGGTGTCCATATCTTGAAAAACTATGTCTGTATGAAATACTTTAACATTACAGCTTTAAAAGAAATGTTACATAAAATATAAAAGAAGAAAAATATGCAGTAATTGGATGTGATGGTTAATTTTTTTATTGATTGTGTCAGCATGTCATGTCAAATTCATCATCAAATAATATATTCAAGTTTTGTATTGTCTTAACAAATCATAATAATAAAAACAAGAAAGAGGAGACAAAAGAAATGTCATGTCAATGCAAAATACTATTCCTGAAAACTGACCGCAAACCAAAAAAGAGAAAGAGCAGTAAAAAGAGAAGTAAAAGGAAACGAAAGAGGAGTGAAGACCGTTACTAGACTTTCACCAGTTGCCTTATCCTGTTTACACTTTCCATCTAGTAATAGGAGCCCATTTTTTTTTTACGATATACAGAAGATTCAATATTATATGTAGCTAATATCCTAGACCGCCAATTGATGAACTTGGGAGAATTAGGGCTGATCCACCTGGAGGTTATACATAATCTCACAGTAGCCATTACTATAAATACAAATCCGATCTCAGATCTTGACCGAGCATTTCCCTCATCATTACATTCCGCACCCAAAATGATTAAATCTGATGTTAATATTACCGGGATGTGATGAATGCTTGGTAAAACATGCCAAAGGAAATCCTATTAACCACAGAAAACTCAGCTACGAAAGTCTAGATGAGAGGGAATTTTTCTATTCAGCATTTCTACAAATGTTTAAGCCTTGGTGTCATGAATCTGAATTACTTGGACATTTTGACTGCTATGAAGATTCTTTTAATCCATGTAAAGATAGTATTCAATGAACAATTTTCCCTACAAGTCTACAAATGTTAAATAAAGAGATTGAACAAGAAAGTACAATAGCAGCTGAAATAGCTAGAGACAAATCTCAATATAGGAAAACTTCTGTTCCATGAAGTCAAGATCCACTGGGATAACCAATTAGTGAAAATGAAGCAGAAATAGCCATGAATGAGGTAGAAACGGCAATGCAACAGGCAAAACAAAATATTACTCAGTTTGAAAACTCAGAAGAGAGACTAAATATCAAACAGAAAGAAATATATCTACAAGTGAAAGAACAGATACAACATGGTTTGCTACATGAGAAAAAGGCAATGTTCATCATTAAAACCTATTCTAATGTATGGGGGTGTGGCCAAGCCAGCCAAGATGGTGGTTGCACTCTCTTAGTGCTCTGATCGGCTGCCCGCGTGAACATCGCCTTGCCTTGCACAGAATGCCAAAACCTCACTAGATCGCACTGCAGTGAAGCAGGGAGTCCGCAAAGATGCCAGCGGTGCTCCGAAATTTTACCAAGCCAACACGGGAGCGGGGCTACAGAACCGGCCCACCGGCGTCCGAGCCCATTTAAAATGGCGGCGTCCATCGACCGTTATTAGGGGGGCTGGGTGAGAGGAGTCCAGGGACCCCGAGCACCATACAGCCGTGTGTGACTCACCGACACTGGGGAGACTACACCGGAGCTGAGCCCACGTCACCCCGAAACTACTGTGAGTATGCCAGGAGATCCCCGAAGGGTTCGCGGGGTCACAGCGCAGGGGATCCTTGCCTGCCTGTGGAGCCCCGGGTGACTGATGTGGCGGGCGCCAAGTGTGGGAAGACCAGGATCTGAAGCGCGGGGGTGCATGTTGGAAGGGCACCTGCAGTGAATCTTGAGTAGCAGGCGAAGGTGAGGCAGGAACTTCCTCCTCCAAGGAGAACCCCCCTATATTGATTCAAAAATGAATGCTGGTGCCCAGGTCCCGCTGCAGTCCCCTGAGAGGTGCGCGCTGGGAGCTGAGACCCCGGGTGTCCCGAGGCTACTTACGCTGTGACAGAGAGCGCTGCGGCAAGAGCGGGGGTCCGCATCGGCACCTGCAAGTCGCTAAGGAGAAGGACGTGAGGCGGATATTGGAGTTGATTCCATAAGGCGGGCCCCACTAGTTGCTGTGGCTGAGGAAGGGGGAGAGGGTCCCCATAGACTCTTACATCACCGGCACTGTGGCGAAGACGCCGACACAGCACCCCCATCAGTTGGAAGGCACAGAGGGTAATCCTGTTGGGATCATGCCACCCCCACGTAAGTCAACGGCTGAGTGGGCTCCCTGCCTGGACTTAGCCCCCCGTGCGGTCCCGTGAATAGCGAGTGGTCCCAAAGTCCCCTCCGACCCCCCATAGCGATCAGCAGTGAGGACCAGGACGTCAGGCTCCGGGGTGCTATGGCAGATGAACTGTTGAAGGGCTGTGTACTTAAACCACCCGCCCTCCACAAAAAGGCGGCACACATTGGCCGGTACTAAAGGGAGCGAGGAATCGCAAACGGCACACCAAAGGGGGTAAGGTATACGAGCCCACAGGTGCAGAGAAGAGGTGGAGACTTGCCTCCCCTCCCAGCAACTAAACGGATGGGTTCCGGGTGCCGGCAGGAAGGAGCCAGGTCTGAGAGAGGAGCCAGATTTGCAGAGGGCCACGGGAAGACCCGGAGAGGAAGGGAGGGGAGTGTCAGACCAGAGGCCAGACCGCGCAGAGGGAGTCCACTGAAGAACCTAACCAGCAAAGATAGGGGACGGGCACAGGGGCCCCACTCAAAGGGCCCCTCCGTACAGCAGCTGACCCCGTTAGACGCTCTCGAGGTGTAGGGGCTGGGACCAGGAGGTGGCCGACACACATACGTGAGGCAGCGGATGCCGGCGACGGACTCTAGCGACATACCAAGACAGCAGGCACGAGAGAACCCACGCGAGAGGCGTCCTCACCCCTGATTGATCATCGGGTCCCCCTTTAGCCACGAGACCCCAGAGGTGCAGAGGATCTGAACCGCTTCCTGACACCGGTGACAGTGGGTGCCGCCAGCTACTGGGCAGTCGCAAGGGTCCTCTGCATTACACAGGACTAGGAAATCTGCTGAGTGGGAAGGAGAAGATGGATCGCGCCCCCATGTGCAAGATCCTCACGACCTAGCTATGCAGGGTTCGCCATCGGGGTCCATTACCTCACTGGTGTGGAAATGGGGAGACAACAACGAACAATGACCACGACCCCAGCCCCGGTAATGAGGTGACAGCCCTCCCCAGGGCCATCGGGGATAAAACAGAATGGAGAACCTCCGCACTCGGACAATATGTCGGCCAAGCTGGACAAAGTACTGACAGCAATAGAACATTCCCATGTGTCTATGGAGAGTAAATTCGGCGAGCTAGCCACGGACCTCAACCTATTGAGGGACGATTACAGGAAATTGGCTGAAAAAGTAAACCAAGGCGAAAAGACTCTGCAAGTTATGGGGCTGCAGGTACAGACACACCAGGAGGCCATCAATGAGCTACAGAACAAAGTGAAATCCCTTGAGCGCAAAACTGATGACTTGGAGGGCCGCTCTCGCCGGAGCAACATACGAGTACTCAACTTACCGGAAGGTGTGGAGGGGACAGACCCCATACGCTACATAGAAACTTGGATTAAAACTTTCACCCAAGCCCAGGACTTATCACCATTCTTCTCGGTAGAGAGAGCGCATAGGGTTCCAGCCCGGAAGCCACTTCCAGGTTCTCCACCCAGGCCATTTTTGCTCAAACTGCTACATTATCAAGACCGGTATGCGGTACTGCGAGCAGCCAGACAAGCGAGAACACTCAGAATCGTGCACAAACATGTAATGCTGTTCCTGGACTACTCCCAGGCAGTACAGCGTCAATGGGCCACATTCCTTGCGGTGAAACAAACCCTACGTCAAAACAACATGGAGTATGCACTCCTCTTCCCAGCCCACCTTAAGATTATTCATGGAGGATCCACGCACTTTTTCACAGACCCAGCAGAGGCAAGAAATTGGTTTAAGCAACACAGCGATGACCTGCCTGAACACAGAGCCACGCCATACCATAGACTCCCCAGTGGGCGGGACTGCACTCTAAGCGAGTCACCCTTGCACAGCTGAGTAGTCCGTCGGTCCCCGGCACCAAGAATTCCCCAGATCTGGAACAAATAATAGCAGACCGGAGAAGGGCCTTGCAGGCGGCGGCGGGAGCCCGGCACGCGGGAGATAGCTCAGAGGGGGAATGTGGCCCACATCTCTTCACGTCGGAAGAGGAACTTAGCGACACACGCACCTCCAGAGAGGGCTCAGTGACACCACCACTAGTGACCCCACAAACTGCTGACATGCTGATATGAAATACAACATGATGGCGACACGGCAAGGGCAGGACATCCCATGAAGGTGGACACCACCAGGCACAGCGAACCACAGACAAAAGGTAAAGGCAAGTGCCGGCACACTCACAGATACAATATGAAGTAGGCAGCCAGAACACAGACCCCCAGTGATGACGCCAAAGCACCCCCGCACAAAACGAACTAGAGACAGTACAAGATGTACAGTTTGGACTTATTGTATTGAGCAATAGGCCCCAAATGTTGGGATCGTTTCCCGAAAGTTGTTTTTAAATTCCCCCTTTTCCATCACTTTCCTAAAACCCTTGCGGGAGCGAAAAACTGGGACGTTAACAGAGATGTGGAGGGTGGTTGTGCGGGTGGGGGGAAGTCCTGACTGTATGATGGAGCTGAATGTAAATGTTGCTTATATAAGTAATTACAGTCATGACGAGAGCCCCTAATACAGACATTACATTTGTCACACTAAATGTGAGGGGAATGGATACGATAAGTAAACGCTACTCAGTGTATGCTTATATAAAGAGACAGCAGGCACACGTAGCCCTCCTACAAGAGACCCCTCCGATGACATTAGAGGTGGAACGATTGCAGAGGAAATGGAGGGGCACCATTTGTGCCACTGAGTACTCAGCGTTCGCCAGAGGGACATTAGTCAGACCAGGTACCCCCTTTAAAGAACAGGCAATGGTAGTAGATAAGGAAGGGCGATATACCCTGATAGAGGGATTATTGGACAGGCAATCGGTACTGATAGGCAGTATATACACCCCTAACGTAGAGCAGGATGCGTTCTGGAGCCGCCTCACAAAAACACTAGCTCAACATACGCACACCTCATGGATATTAAGTGGAGATTACAATTGTGTTTTAGACACTGACCTGGACCATTCCCACCCCCTAACAGCACATTTACCAATCAATAGGCAAACGGAACTCTTTAACGTATGGGTGAAACACTAGGCATTTATATATACATGGAGGGCACGGCACTCCACCACTAAATTGTACTCATTTCATTCCATTCCCCATAACCTACGGGTACGCCTAGACAGATTTTCATGCTCGGCAACCTTACACCCCAAAGTACAACACACAGATTATTTGGGGAGGGTGCTATCAGATCACAACGCCCACTCGCTGACCCTTAGGTGGAGACCGCCTCAACCCCCAGTACCCACATGGAAGCTACCACTGGAGTGCCTGACGGATCAGGCCTTCACCCATCAACATAGGGACATCTGCAGGACCACTTCACATTAAACGCGGGAACAGTATCTTCATGACGCCTGGATTGGGATGCACACAAAGTGGTGGCGAGGGGTCACTGTATACAACAAGTAGTAGGTGTGCGCAAAATACTTCAGAAGGCGCTACAAGACATAGAACGCACCTTAGCAACCCTATTGAAAAAAGAGGACAGTGGTGAGGCCACCCAGGAACAAGTGGCCAGAGCCAAAACAAGATACGCGGAAATGCTGAGGGACTTCCGCAAATATAATTTTAGGGTATATGCTGCCAGGGTGCACCAGGAGGGCAACAGGGGAGGGACACTTCTGGCCTGGCTCACTAGGCAAGACCTCGACCTGAAACCAGTCCGAGAGGTGAGGGATCAGACAGGACGGCTCCAGACCTTACAGCCCGTGATATTAGAAGTCTTCCACACGTATTATTCCAGTATTTATCAGGCCCGAGACAGGGAGACCTCCAAGCAATCACCAGATTCTTACATGCACTAACACTCCCCCAGGTCCCCCAAGAGGATAAGAAATTGTTAGAGAAAAAGATACGACCTGCGGAAGTCAAGCAAGCGATTAGAGCATTGGCTCGGAACAAGGCCCCAGGGTTGGATTGCTTCCCACATGAATATTACAGCACGTTTTCAGCCCACTTAGTCCCACGTATGGTTATCATGTATAACGATGAACTCGATAGAGGGGAATTACCAGGGTCCCTTAGGGAATCAATTATAGTCACCTTTCTCAAATCACACAGAGACTCTACACTCCCATCTTCCTACAGACCAATTACGTAGCTCAACGCGGACTGCAAAATACTGGGTAAAATTCTGGCAGAGAGATTTGCCCAAATCCTGACAACATTGGTGCACCCAGACCAATGCGGTTTCGTTCCACGCCGTAACACATCGCAAAATATACATAGACTGTTCCACATACAGGACACGACAGGGCGGCGGTTTCCCAATGCGGCATGCCTAATTTTAGACCTTGATAGCATAATAGCATATACAAAGCTCCTTTACACGCGCCTCACCTCTCAGGTCAGAATGGGCAAATACATCTCCCCAGAGTTCGCAGTAGAGAGAGGAACCAGGCAGGGATGACCACTATCTCCCCTCCTGTTCGCCCTAGTGGTGGAACCCCTGGCGATCCGCCTGCGACGGAGGGCGAAGACTGGGGAATTCCCCTAGCAGGCACAATGCACTATGTGTCATTGTATGTGGACGGACTATTAATATATGTCCGGGACGCCACCAGAGATCTAACAGCCATCTGGAGATCACTCAGAGACTTTTCAGAAGTCTCTTACCTCAAGGTGAACTGGGAGACATCCACGATCTACCCGCTGAGCCCCCACTTGGCCCCATTCGAGGCCTGGATCGGTGCCCAAGTCTCTCATATGGAACGCAGAGGCCCCTAGATATCTGGGAGTGCCACTGTACCACACCCCTGAGGATCTGTATGAGGGGAACCATTGTAAAGCGCTAGCAGGACTTAGGTCGGCAGTAGGATTTTGGAAAACGTTACCTCTAGCCCCCATAGACCGAGTGGCACTGGTAAAATAATAATGGTACACGGACTATTGTACCATTTCACTAACCTCCCAGTTGTTTCACCGAGAACATTCTTTAAAGAGCTGGACAGACTCCTTACTGAGTTTATATGGGGAGGAGGGCGGCGACGGGTTGCGTTGTCAACATTATACCTACCCACGACGGAGGGGGGCTTGGGAGCGCCAGCATTCAAAGCATACTTCTTAGCAGCACAGCTCCAATGGCTATCATATTGGACGGCGGGGTGCCATATAGGGGAGGCTATCACCACGGAGGGCCCCATGCCGCAACTGGCACTCCACAGACTGCTACTGCCAGGTACTAAACCCGTACGCACGCGGCCACTAAACCCACCAGAGACACCCACGACCTCGCAGTCCCAGGTCCAGCCGGCCGTTCCGGCCCCCCCCTACTACAGAGGTGCCACGACAAAGTCCGTCACTGCAGGCCCAATTCTGAGTGGTACCCACAAAGAACGGTCACCCCATGACAGCACAAATATTACCACAAAGGCTTGAATCCCCGGCCCTCTCCACCCTGCGCACATCTCCACACCTTACTGAAAAAGGATTCCAGGGATAAGAGAAATCCCACCAAAGCTCAGTTGGAAAAATCCCACTCTCCTTTTGTTTCTCTTTCCCTATTTTTTGCCTCAACAGTTAGAAAACTTTGCAAGTTTGAACTGGTGAAGTATACCCCGCCAAAGATTTACTGGGAACGCACATAGACAATGTTGACACAGCAACACCAAGGGGTGCACATCACAACGACCCCATTATGTACACCCAGAGTGACAGATTTCACCTAAATGAGACGTAGGGTCACTAATGCATTGAGAGAGGTGTGTCAACTCCCCCGACAGTTCTTTATTATAAGATGCACAGCACTGTCGTTGCAGGAACATGATTTATGTAACCATGGACCAAACAGTTCAAAAACGGTCGGACAGCACAATGCTCATGCTTGAGAATGTATACCTGGTTTTTCTTGTTATTGTGTTTTCACAGCATTTCACTAATGTACTGAGCCAAAAATGTCATAATGAATGCCAAAACCCAATAAACAAATTTAAACAAAAAAACCTATTCTAATGTATGTCAGCAGTCAAGCTTGAACAGGAAAAAGTTTCTTAAGTAATGTTTTGACCAGTCATCTACAGAAAACTACAGAATCACATTTATCTTGTGTTAGCAGCAGACAACACTAAAGGGATTACTATACATTGATTACTTATGCTACCTGTGGAACATGAAAATTAATTGGAATATCAGACACTATCTAAAAAAGCTTGTCTTGAAGTCTCAAGAGTACTGAAGAACATTAAACTGTTAATCATTCATGAGGTGAGCATAGACCCAAATATAATGCTTGCCTTTGTACATTTAAGAATGCAACAGATTTAAAAAAAAGATTGCAATGTTCTGTTTGGAGAAAAACATGTATTGTATTCGAAAATCTACTACAACTTACTCCTGTAAAAGGACAACCTGTTTTTAAAACACTTGTCCATTAAGACACTAGGAAATCTTTGGGAAGTACTAGAAATGTGAACATTTGGTTACATTTTGAACATAAAGAGCTTATTAAAAATATGCGACAAGCTAGTGATGAAGATTATGGAAATAATATTCAAGACATAAGAATTGATGTCTTGATGAAACATGGTAAACATGTGAACAAGCTTTAGAAAGTCAGCTACTAAGGAACTTGTTTACAAGTTGAAACACAGCGGCTGAAATAATGTACAATAAGCTTGGAGAAAACAAGCCTATAGCATTTTTAATGCCTACACTGCAAGATTATTCTAATCAAGAACTTTTGAAACTGGAAAAACAGGAAATAGTGGAAATTGAAACTATTGATAAAATTGAACACCAGGGAGTGACTATTCTTCTCAAAAACAAACTACATGCTAAATTGCATTTTTGGGAAAAGTCTGTATCTAAAACTGCAGGCTTAAAAAAGAGTTTATATACATGTATGAACTGTTGGGTAATTTTACGGCATAATTTGAATGTAGAAGACAGTTTAGTAAATGGAGCAATGGGAACATTGATTGATTTTGTGAAATTTCAGAACAGAGCTGGAATAGAATTTTTGATAATAAAAATTGATCAGATTAAAGAGGTAAGACAAATTGGGCATTGTGTTGTGCAATTTTTACTTGTAAAAGATTTGCATGTTTGCTGAAAACAGTTTCCTCTGGCCTTAGCATATGCAGTAACTGTTCAAAGATCTCAAGGTTTAAGTGTAGACATTGCTTTTGTAAATATTGAAAGTACAGTGTTCGAAGAGGGAATGGTATATGTTTCATTATCTCGAGTAAGAACATTGTCTGGTTTGTATTTGATAGATTTCAAGGAGAAAAATGTTAGTGCTGATGCAAATTGGGTAAGAGAGTATGATTGTTTAAGTACACTTTCTGCTCCTAATTTAGGTGAATAGCCTATATATGAGAAACATATAGTCTGTCCAAAACGGAAATATGTCAAATATGGAATTGATGTTCAGAAAAAGAAAACAAGTGATGAGAAACATGAAGGCATAAAGAAAAAGAAAATGGAAACTGTTAATTAGATTGTGGGATACCAGTTGGAAAATAGTTCAGGTATCAACTGCTATGCTAATGAGATTCTGAATGTTGTGTTTTATCTAGAAGATTTTCATTGTGAAATCATGGGAATTCATGAAAAAAGGTTCCGTTCTTTATTACATTATGTATTTCAACAGTTGGTAACTGACAAAATTAAAATTCATACTGCTTCTGGTGTTCAACATCTTTTGGATATATGTACTGGTTCATTGACATTTACTCTTAATGTACAACAAGATGCACAAGAATTTCTAATGCTTATGCTTGGAGTGTTAGAACATGAAGGAATACAGGGGCATATTACCAACAACTAGCGATAATTATCGCTAGGTTGGCTTAGCGGCAATATTTTTATCGCCGTGCTGCGGCGATTTTTATCGCTTAGGAGCCTTGATATTATCAAGGTTTATCTCCTAAACGATAAAAATCGGCCGAAATGCATGAATATCGCTGAAAAGTCAGCGACATTCATGCATTACCGAGCAAATGCTCTTAGCCATGTTATCCACCTCCCATTGGATAACATGGCTAAGAACTGCTCAGGGCAGGTGTTAGCTTTTGGAGATATTCGCGCTTAGCGCGAATATCTCCAAAAGTTGGTAATAGGAGATAGCGATGTTAGCGACTGTTTCCAGTCGCTAACATCTTAGCACGCCCACTTTGCATGTCATTAGTGATAAATATCACTGACTTGCAAAGTGGGGCCCAAGATGGTCGCTATCTCCTACTAGCTGTCGCTAACTGGTGTTAGCAACAGCTAGGTAATAGGGAGATAATTTTATCTCCGCTTTCTTGGCTTTTAAAGCCAAAAAAGCAGAGATAAACCCCCTTGATAATATGGCCCACAGTTTCAAATCATATTGGGACTAAGTTACAGATATGATCATAAGTGTTCATTTACTACCATCACTGAAATACAAACAGAAAGAGTCATATACGTGACAATACCAGACTGCAAATCAGTATATTTTAACAAATTGATTAAAACAGCCATTCAGGACATGAACTTTTGAAACAGAGATGTTGTCTACATTACATAGAGAAAGATTTGGAAAATATTTAATTTTAATGCTTTGACATTGTAGAGCAAATGGAAGAAAATTGGAAACAAAAATCAAAACTTTTAATGCAAGTCAAATAACTATTTGAGGAAGAACTTATATAGTAGTGGCTATTATTTTTCATGATGGACCTACTACAACATCTGGACACTATCTTGTGTATTTGAAGTGTAATAAAGGATGGGCACATTGCAATGAAGCCCACCTGGAATTTAAACCTAGATTGCCCTATGAATTACCAAATTCATATTTGTTATTTTGGAAGCCAAAATTGTGAGTGCATCTTTCGGCCAATTGGGAAGATGTGAACAGAAACAGAACAGGAATGCAAACTATTAGTATTATAATTAGTGTTTGGATCATTATTTACGGTAATTGACATTGCATTTGGAACATTTTGTTTAAAAGGAAATAGTTTATATAGTTGTTGTCTACTTTGTTCCAGGTGTAAATGAGTGTCTTTATTTTGGTAAATGTATTTGATATATATAATGGAGTTTATGTAGATGAAGACAGTAATTAACAAAGTGTGGTCAGAAAAGTACATAGCTACACATATTGAAAATTATGAATTCTACAATAAATTAGATTTTTTTCCCCGCCGTTTAATTATGATACCACACTGAACTGCCTGGTGAAGTTAAGCGGAATATGAGAACAGCAAAGAAGGGAATCTGAAAATGTTATTTAATTTTAAATTGATGGTGATTGCTAAAAAATATCATCTTACATTTTCAGTAATATATATTAATAAATAACAGTTTTTCTTCTTCTTCTTTATAGTACTGTTCAAGTTTGAGAAGAGTTTCAAAGTCAAGAACCTGGGGGACATTTTTGATAACCAGCTTAATTTTGTGGGCGAGAATAATAGTGTAGGTTCTTCCTGTTTCTTCGTACTGAAGCTCCTTAGAAAAATCTTTCCTTTCATCCCCCAACAATTGAGGAAATCAGTAGTAGTTGCCCATATCCTCTTGCGGCTAGATTATGGCAATGCGCTGTTTATAGGCATTGATAGAGCGCAGAGGTTAAAATTACAATGAATACAAAACACTGGTGCTGGAATATCCCTATGGGGGCACACCCCCTCTGCTGCCGTAAGGTCATTACATTGGCTCCGGATCCAGCAAAGGACAAAGTTCAAAGCCCTATGCCTGGTGCATAAGGCATTATTCGGCGGAGAAGCAGCTGATTTTTGGAACTTCTTCTCTTGGTATATCCTGACGAGAAACCTCAGATCCACTGACGCAGGTTTCATCTGTATCTCTAAAATTTGTAAAGCCAGATGGGGAGGTAGGAGTCTGTCACACTATACAGCCAAACTGTGGAATCAGCTGCCTATCTCTATGAGATTAATGTTGAATAGGCTTCTTTTTAGGAAAGCAATAAAACATGGTTGTTTCCAGCTCTCTAAGGATTAGTTATTTCCGTTGTGATCCCTCTATCTCACTTTTCAACGCCAAGACGCCTCAGCATTCGAGCGCTCTATAAATGTATATCCTATCTGCGACAATACTACTCTAAAAGACTTCTACTGAGTAATGTATCTAAATTATTTAAAAGGTAAGAACATATAATATAATATGCATGATACTGTGAAAAAATAATGTTGATCCTTTAGACTACTTGAGAATTTTCATTATGTTGCTCATGTAATCAAGGAGGCAGTTATCCTTACATGTAGACACTACCCATATACTTATGTATCCCTTAAAGCACAAGTTTCGCATTAATAGCAAAACACAGTCATTATTCTTGCATTCTTTCTTTTAGACAGGCACTACCCATGCACTCATTTAATTACCCAGGCAGTACCGCAGCACTTATGCAATCATCTAGGCACTACTGTTACACTCATGCAACTACCTAAATACTACTTTTCCACTCAGCCATTCACTCAGGCACTACCCATTCACTCATTCAATCACTCAGGCACTACCCATGCATTCATACAATGATCTAGTCATTACCCTTGCACTCATATTTTCACTCAGGTACTTTTGATACACTCATCAAATCATCAAGATAGTACCCCTACAGTCATGCAATCACTGAGGCACTAGTCTTCCACTCAGCTATTCACTCAGGCACTATCCATGCCCTCATCCATTCACTCAGGCACTACCTATACAAACATCCAATGACCCAGGAATTACTCTTGAACCCATCCTTGACTCAAGCCCTACTTATACACTCATCCAATCACTCAGGCACTACCCCTGCACGTATGTAATCACCCAGGCACTACCCATGTACTGATGTAATCACTTAGGCACTACACTTACACTCAGCCATTCACTTAGACAGTACCCATGCACTCATCCATTTACTCAGGCACTACCTATGCACTCATCCAATGACCCAGGCATTAGCTTGCATCCATCCTTCCACTGAGGCTCTACCTCTACACCGATCCAATCAGCCAGGTACTACCACTGCACTCATGCAATCACCCAGGCCTACCCATGCACTCATGCAAACTCTCAGGTACTACTCTTCCACTCAGTCATTCACTCAGGCACTACCCATGCACTCATCTATTCACTCATACACTTCCCAAGGACTCTTCAAATGACCTAGGCATTACCCTTTCACTCATACCTCCACTCAGGTACTTCCTATGCACTCATACAATTACCCAGGCAGTACCCCTGCACTCAAGCAATGATCCAAGCACTATCCAGGCACTCATGAAATCACTCAGGCATTACTGTAGAACTCTTCCATTCCCTCAAATACTACCCATGCACTCATTCACTCACTGAGACACTACTTATACACAATGTTAACATTAATGATACACACATTCATACAATCAATCACTTTCATTACATATATTTTTTTTATCGAATAAAGTATTACAACAACAAAATACTTTTTCTATTTTTTACCAGTTTAGGTGGTTCCATTAGAACCTTTATTTATTTTTATAGAGCAATTTTATATTTTTTTAGTATTTTCTGGAAAAAGCATTTGGGGGGTTTTTCATTTTTGTAAAACAAAAAACTAAAAGTAAAAGTGTCCAACTCTGTTGTTTCTGTTTAACATAGAAACAAAGATAATAATAAAAATATAATAGCATGTCGTGGTTTCTGAGGAGCTTCTTGATGGTGTTGATAGAGAGTTCACCCACATATAGCATTGTAAGACAGTGGGGGTAGTGGATGGCACCATCTGCCAACTCATGAACTAACAGGGGTGTAGATTTGTCAAAACAACCCCTGCAGATGTTGATGGTTGTTGTCCATCATTGTTGGCTGGTTCCTCCTATCTACGTCGCTCCACCTTATGTGCCAGGCGAATAGGATACATTGTCGCCGGATATTTTTTCATCATAGAAGTACTACAAGAGTACTTCTTCTCTGAGCCTCATGACAGCACCTTGTGACAGATATTGCATGTTACTTTTCTGACATGAACTTTCTTTTCACCTTACGGCATGGTGAAGAAGGCCAAAACCACACTCTCTTTTCTCTTCTTTACTGACTCCTCCACCTCCTCCATCTCCTCCTTGTAGTCCTCAAGGAATGCCGATGCCATTTTCAGATCTCAAAAATGAAAAACACCCAAAATAATTCAAAATCACAGAGCCTACAAAATAGGTAGTGTTCAAACAGACACACCCAAAAAGAAAGGAATTTAAGAGGTCTTGGTTCAACCCACCTAGGAATGAAAGCTGTTCACCCAATGACAAGCTTTCCTTCTATGTCACATGGAGTCACACGGGGGTCACCACACACTCCACATATACATCGCACAACCGTGAAATGCACTTAATGTCATCTAAAACAGGCAAATATTATCAAGGTATTGTGTGTAAAAATATTTCAATGAAAACTCTTCATGCAAAACATATTTAAATGAGAAACTGTCATATTTCAAACTTTTGAAATTATGCCAGAGTCACATCTCCTACACGAACCCGGAGGTAAGTGATGGCAGGATTCGCAAACTCACCACGTAGAACCACGTCCGTACACAATACCATTGCATCCACAAAAATCTATGTAAAACTATTTGAAAACATCTTTACTATTTTTATGAAAGTCTGTAATAAACCTCTATGCCTAAAACATACATTAATTCTTTCTAAATGTGTTTTTGAGAGTGAAATTCGTATTCCAGATCTGCGCATCCATCACCCTTTTTTGCAAATAAAAAAAATAGATAACAAAGATAGTTATCATAAGATAGAACAAAACAACTTTTATAGTATTAAAAGCAATCTTGCAAAATTTAACTCAGCAAAAAAATGTTGATACATTTAAAACAAAAAAATTTCTAATTGAAAATTTCTATTATATAATATCACACGGATCAAAATTACAAACAATAATACAGTGTTAATTCAAATCTTTCATCAGCTATGTTATTTATATTTTTAAACAGATTATAATTAATTTAAAATATAATAAAAAAATTTAAAAGGGCATAGAACAAATCTTACAAACATCTTTTCATAAATGAAATGTTCTACCTACAAAAACTTAGAAATTCATTGGAAAAAACATTGGTTTCAGGAACGTTTTAGTTAGGAATAAGCATTTTTAAAAAACATAGAAATTCACTGTAAAAAACAGAGGTTTCAGGGTCCTTATAGTTAGGCTGATATTTTACCTAATAAACCAGAGAAATGTGGCCGTTGTAATTACCTGAGCTAACTATAACTCATGCCCCCGCAATGCACTGCTGATGACATCACATATTACATCACTCATTACATGGTCAGTGACATCACTGATGACATCTCAAATTACATCACTGATGACATCATCCAGTGACTGTGAGTGTTTCTAAAATGTTGAAGAATGTTATGTATATGGGGGAGGAACTGAAAGTACACCTGTAAATACTGTAAATAATTTTTGTCTTCCTTCACAATTTCTTCTGCTGCACTATGACACTTCAGGCATGAATCGATGTTATATGAACTGGTTTTTAGGGTGCCTTTGCTTTAATTAATTATGGTTATTATTTTCTTGTTGTTTAAGCACAATTTGACTTGTGTATTTAACATCTGTGCGGTCTTTGTGATTTTGAATGAATTTTTCCACCTCAGCACCACTTTAGACTTTAACTCAAGCCCATTCAAGGGCTCAATTGTTTGTAAATGTACATACTTTATTTAGTGTGTAACTTTATTTCATCGATTCGTTATTTGAGTTTTGCCTGATTTCAAAATGGTGCTTGTTTGGGAGAGATCCCGTGAGACTTGTGCAGCAATTGTCTTTGCAATTATGTTTATAAATTGTAGCGTCATGGCGGCTGCCTGATACTGACGAAGGCGTACCGCCGAAACTGCAATTTTTGGGACCCCCTGAGAAGGGCTAGAGGTTTGGGGGGTCTCTACCCTGCCCCCTATTTGTGTTTTCCACTCTTGTTTTGGGCTCTCTTGTTCCTCAGTTCTCCTGAAAAACAAGATGGTGGCCAAAACTTCCTGGTTTTGACAGTTTGGAATGTTGACAGTCGACTGCCAGCCAATCAGAAACAGGCTTGCGCACGTAAGGGTACGCGCACGTACGCGTACGGTGAGCGCATATAGATATATCATTTGATCAAATTCAATTTTTTCAACAACTACTGGAGGAATTTTCACCACATATAGAAAAGGCACTACTGCATACTTGTCCCTAGCATTTTGCCAAGTTTGGTGTAATTCCGTTCAGCCGTTAGGGCTGCAGCCGTGTCTAAAGGTCCCATAGAGAATGCCATTTGAAAAATTTCAAATAACATTTTCTAAAGAACTACTGGAGGGATTTTCACCAAACATAGCAAAGGCACATCTGCATACCAGGCCCTACCCTTTTGCCAAGTTTGGTGTAATTCCATTCAGCCGTTCGGGCTGTAGCCGTGTCTTAAGGTCCCTATGGAAATTAACATGGGGAAAACACGTTTTGGGACCCCCCTTTCGGCCCGCGCCTGACGAATCCCCTCAAAACTTTCAGGAAAGGAGCGGAGCGGAGCTGGCCAAAATTCTGGAAAATTACACACAGGTTCCTCAATCGGCGCCAAAGTTATTCCCAATAGAATGTTGAGCGCATATATATATACAATTTGCTCAAATTCATTTTCTCAACAACTACTGGAGGGATTTTCACCAAATATAGAAAAGGCACTACTGCATACCTGTCCCTACCATTTTGCCAAGTTTGGTGTCATTCCGTTCAGCCGTTCGGGCTGTAGCCGTGTCTAAAGGTCCCATAGAAAATGCCATTTGAAAAATTTCAAATTCAATTTTCTCAAGAACCACTGAGGGATTTACACCAAACATACAAAAGGCACTGCTCCATACCAGTCCCTACCATTTTGCCAAATCTGGTATAATTCCTTTCAGCCGTTCGAGCTGTAGCCTTGTCAGAATGTCCCTATGGAAATTAACATGGGGAAAGCACGTTTTGGGACCCCCTTTTTTCTCGGCCCCTGCTTGACGAATCCCCCCGAAACTATCAGGGAAGGAGGGGAGCGCAGCAAGGCAAATTTAAGGAAAATTACGGGCAGATCCCTCAATCAGCGCTAAAGTTATTGGCGACTGCCAGCAGGTAATATATATATATATGTATATATATATATATATATATATACATATATATATATATATATATATATATATATATATATATATATATATATATATATATATATATATATATATATATATATATATATATATATATATATATATATATATATATATATACCAAGGTATATTCAAAGTATGACTGGGTGTATGAGTGTCTGTGCGGATGATTTATTGGGTACGTGACAGACTGTATGAGTGAATGATTGAACATATGTTAGTCAAAGTATGGGTGAGTGACTCATCTGTGTAAATGTGTCTATCAGTCAGTCAGTTAGTTGGTGTGTAAGTAGCTGCATGGGTTGGTGAGTAGGTACATGAGTGTCTATGTGGATTATTTATTAGTTGTCTGAGTACCTGTATGGGTGACTGAGTGTCTCTGTGGGTGGGTGGGTGATGGGTTGTGTGACTCCCTGCATGTATGTATGAGTGGGTGAATCCCTGGGTGTATGTGTTTATGATTGCATCTGTGAGGGATGGTATGTTTGAGTGAGTGTGCGTATGGCTTTGTTATTGAGTGTATGGATGTCTCACTGGTATATGGGTGAGTAACTGCATATGGGAAAGGCAGTATATGTGAGTGTTGGAGTATATAAGTGACTGTTTGTGTGAGTGAATGGATAGTAAATACTTTATTCGGAAGTATAAAAAACATCCATAAAAGCAATATTTAAAACACACAACTTTATACAGTAAAAAAAGAATACTGGCTCAAGAATCAATAAACAATTGATTTTCAGTGGGTATTTATACATATGTAAATATCCTAATAAAGTGTGGCACACTACCCACTTTATAGGAACAACATTGGAATCATACATACCCAAGAAAAGGTTTTACAGTGCCTGCATGATGACAATAATTATTGTATAGAGTTCGTCATGTATGAATCTGTTCAGTAGTCGCTGAGAAATTTAAAGATTACTCAGATCAAAAACGGAGACTGCGGTGGATCCAAGACCACTCCCGATCTCATGCCTGATATCTGATTAGTTGGCAACACTTCAAACCAGGAAGTGTTGGCAGTCATTTTTTGACTCTGTTGGACCGTATTACGCAATGTTAATGAAGAGTAGGGCCCTCAATCTTTATACTTTCTGTCTTTCCTCTGTGTTGATTGATAACTGCTGCTCACTGTTACATCTTATTCCTGCTACTCACACCATGGGTTGAGATAGATTTCCTGCACACTCTTAGGCGTCTCACACATAGCAAGGAGGATAGTCCTCATTGCTGGGTGAAAGGATTTTTTGTAAAAGTTTAGTTGTATCTTTTTAATATTCCAGTACTTGGAGGAGTCAACACTCATTGTGCATAAAGCACTACTATGCTCTTCTAAATAGGTCTGCACCATGTAATTACTACAAATAAAAAATAAATAACTATAAAATCATGTTGCATTTATTTCTAACTGCTTTGCTAATGTATTTTTTATAGATATGTTATCATTTCCTGTATTGCTTTACATCGCCCCTATGGGTGTGTCTTTTTTCTATAATTTTTAATTCCAAATATTGTTCAGTTTCAGTTATGAACTGCTCATCATTTTGATTCATTACTCTTGGAAGAAGCTTGTGTCTCCTCAACATATTGATATTGTCACCAATCAGTTCCATTTACGTATGATAATTGTGTGTCCCCAAAAACATTTGTAGATAGAGTTCCTTTGCAGCTATCATTGATGTAGTCCAGATAAAGTACACATGCATCTTTTCCAAACAATGTTATCATTAATTATTACATTTGATGCACAATCTAATTGAGCCTGTTCTGCTGAATAAATCTATCCCTTGAGACAGAAAAATTGTGCAAATCATTCCTTCTAGCGATATCATTTGGATAGTTGTACATCTAGGTAAAGTTGTTTTGGTGATCAAACATAGAGACCTGTAACTCGGATCTGCCCAACAACCTGAGTAAATAGAGACTATATTAGTGTAAAATGCTGAATTTACCCTAAACTGTCCAATATCCTTCTGGGCATTTAAATATCACCTAGTCCTTACAAATTAGATTGATGTGATCTTGTAATTATCTTTGTCCACTTATTACATTATTTTGGGGTTTAATATGGGTATCTCCAAGGAGGACCAATTTGTTGCTCTGCAATAGCTCACAAATACTGCAAATTTGCAAATTTTGGAAAGTTCTCATTTCCGTCAAACCCGTATCATGAGCTACAGGAAAAAATGTCAAACAGTTATTAAATATGCCAGTCTCTTGGTCGACAGTGACATAGAACTGTATAGAGAAAAATAGAAGGTACCCCGCCAATTATTTATAGAGGTCCCAGCTAGAGGATCCTACTGTGATAAAGTGAGGGGGTGGTTAACCCAGAGGCTGAGGCTGCACAGGACAAAACTAAGTCATTCCAAACAAATTCAACAACATGTTTTGAAAAAATACATATTTTTTTATTTTTCTCTTCTTAAATATATTCAAAAGACATACATGTATAAATTTATATAGTCACTGATATTTCGCAAAACACATAGACAAAATTTCTTTTCAGGACAGTGACATAGAGTCAGTTCTCAATCTTATTTCCACTGACATTGAAGGCACCTAAAGAGTCTACCATAGAGAGTGCCCTGCTATCACTTACATGTTTCATTGTGGAAAATGCACATCTGCACTCACTGCATGGTCAAGAAAATACAGTGTAACCTCTGTTATAATAAATATGGAACAGGTTTATGTCAAGAAAACCATGACTGTGACTTTGGAAATTTGTGTGAGTCTCTTAAAAAGCTGAATGACTGAAAGTTGCCTATTATAACGGCTTAAAAACAAATATTGTTCTTTTTCAATATCTGTATGAAAAAACACACCTTTGTTTATGACAGCATACCCATGACACAGTGGGGAGCTTTCACTTTAGCCTGAGAAAATTGGTTACTCCACATTTTGGTAAACTACATTAGCTTCTAGTTACTAAACAACTTATTTTACAGCCTCATGTGTGGTCCATAAGCCATTCAAAACACAGCCCTCCCCGTACATGTGTAAGAAGTTGACTCTGTATTTTCTATCTCTTCAGAGGTCCACTTATAAAGATACCCTGAATCATTCTTAGGGTGATGTTAATCCCGAGGTATTGGAAGCCCTCTGTTGTTTTAATCAGTTGTTCGGGCAGAGTCGTCCAGCGGTCGCCTTCCCCCGGGTCATAAAGGATCGATTTATGCCAGTTAATTTTATATCCGGCGTAATTACCATATTGTTCTAGCTCCAGGAATAGCTCTGGAATAGTGGCCCTCGGGTTGGTGATGTACAGGAGCACGTCATCCGCATAGAGGGATAGCTTCTCCTGGGCCAAATCCGTCTCGGTTCTTCTAAATCCAGTAATCCCCGGATTTTGCCGGATTCTAGCTGCAAGTATCTCGATGGTGAGCATAAATAAGAGGGGCGACAGGGGGCAGCCCTGGCGTGTCCCTCTTTGGATCGGGAGTTCACCTGACAATCTCCCATTTACCCTTACCCTAGCTTGCGGCATGGTGTACAGAAGCCGGACCCAAGTCCGGAACTTGGGACCAAAGCCGAATTTTTGTAAGACCGCTTCCAGAAATGGCCAGTGGACCGCATCGAAGGCTTTCTCTGCGTCCAGGGAAAGAAACCAGTGCGGTGTGTCTCTATCTCTCACCTCCTGAAGCCAGTTGTGGGTGCGTCTAAGGTTTAGCTTGGTAGCCCTGTCTGGCAGGAAGCCTGTTTGATCTAAGTGTTTAGGACCGGAATCACCAACCTCAATCGGAGCGCTAAGACTGTCGCGAGAAGTTTTACCTCAGTATTCAGGAGGGAGATGGGTCGGTAAGACGCGCAGTCTTCCCTTGGTTTGCCCTCTTTATAAAGCCTCCCCTCCTCATATGCCCTTAGGAAGAGGTTCCTCAAATGGGGGACCAGGATATCTGTCGTGCATTTGAGAAATTCTGCCGGAAAACCATTTGGTCCCGGAGCTTTCCCAGACCGCAGTCTAGCCAAGGCTACCGAGATCTCATCCGTCGTGATGTCAGTCTCGAGCATCTCTAGGGCCTCCTGGTCCAATAATGGAAGATCTGTCTGTTCCATGTATGGAAGTGCAACCTCGCACGAGCCTAGCTCTCTAGCCGTGTAGAAACCCTCGTAGTGCGCAGCAAAGGTCTCGGCAATGCGTACATCTGCGATAACCAGCACCTCTTCCGCATCTCTCACCTGTTTCTCCCAGCGTTCCCCCTGCTCCTTTCTACTCAGCTATGCTAGGAGTTTGCCTGACTTGTCCCCAATGTCGTATAGGCGGTGGAGGTTAGCCAGGTTTTGGGTCTTTGCCTCCTCAGTCACCAGCTCCCTATATTGGCGTTGTGTATCTAGCAATTTTCTAAGAGTCTCAGAACGTTTCGTGTTTATATGTTTGTTCTCTAACTCTACTATGCCCCATTCGAGCGCCGCCACCTCTCCCTGTCGCTTCCTTCTTTCCTCTCCCAATCTATTTCGTATTCTGTCCCTCATCACAGGTTTCAAGGCTTCCCATAACGTCACACCTGAGGCGACTGATCCTACATTTTCGGCCAGATACACCCTTATATCAGCTCTTACACCTTTCAGCACCGTTGGATTTTTAAGGTCCCATGCAGTGAGGTGCCAGGAGGACCCGCCCCCATCTCGCTTGTGTCCCACCCTCACCAGCAGCGGTGAGTGGTCCGATATCCCCCTTGCCTTGTACTCCGCTGTATCATCTACGGTCAAAAACGGTCTGGACAGGAATATATAGTCCAATCTTGAGAACACCTTGTGTGCTGCCAAATAGAACGAGTAGGTCGCTTGGACCGGGTGTAGCCATCTCCATACATCTGTGAGGCCTAAAGTAGTAATCATCTGAGCTAGAGGGGTCTGGGTCTCTCTCGCGGGTGGCACCCTGATCTGTCCATCCCTTTATCCATAACATCATTGAAGTCTCCACCTACTATTTAGATGGTGTCGGCAGTGTCTAGAAGTATGTTGGCCAGGGTCTTAAAAGTGTTTGCCTGTAGTTTAGGGGGGGCATAAACTGATATTAGTGTGTATGTGTGTCTACGCCATGTTCCCTGAACCCCCACACATGTCCCCAATGGGTCCACCCAAGTGTGTGTAGTGCGGAACGTGGCAGTGTTTTTTATAATGATTGCTACTCCCCTGGAGTCAGTGGTGTACCCTGCGTGTGCTAGGACTTTATAGTGTCCCCTGGCTATAAAGGGACAATGGGTACCCATCAGATTAGTTTCCTGTAGGAAAGTTGTATCTGGGCTCATCCTTTTAAGGTAGGCGCTTACGAGACCTCTCTTAATCTTGTTACCAAGGCCGTTAACGTTCCATGTCAGAATACTGAGTTTCCCGTGGTCTGCGGACTGATTTGCTAATGTACTTGCCATTCTATGGTACAAACCAAACCGGAAGGAGGTCCCTGGTGCAGGAGTACATCATGTTGCGCTCACATACCTGACTGTTGTCGAACAACTGTTTCCCCTCCCCTCCCCCCCAAGATCCCTTCATCTAAACTGTTAGAAAAACCCCATTCCCCACCTCCCCCACCCCACCTTTTCCTCCCATCCATCCCATCTGCGAAAACAAGAATTAACTCACAGGACTTTCAGGCAGTAAAGGTCTGTCGCCCTCCCACTAGCAACCCCAACTAGGTTAACACAGAGTCTTTAAATAAGGCTCCCACCGGGACCCACCGGACTTTACCGTCCAGGTAGCAGTATGGACGGTTCTATCTCCGCCTCTTGGGCCCCTCCAGTGGCAACAAGCCAGCAAAGAATTAACATTGAAGTAAGTCAAATCAGAAAAAGTATGTTCATAACTTGCGTGCCCCCAGCAGCGGTGTGCTGCTGTGACGGATATCAGTTCCGAACTTCATCAGGAGTGGGAGTCTTGTATTTCCATGTCAAGTTTTTCTGTTGTGCCATGCGCTCCCTGTTCCATTTCTCGGATCGCTATGGCTAAAGGGTGTAGTGAGGTGTCCGCTGCTTCCTCTATATCAGACAATTGTCCACTTTTGATAATTTCCCGCTCCGCACCATTATGCTGCGCCAGACTGCTGAACCTGGACCCCGGCGCTGGATCCATCCCCGTGGATGCACTCCGGCCCCGTTCCCCCCGGCCAGTCGACGGTCTCTCCGCGCCGGACGACGAGTGTGAGTTTCTTCTCATTCTCGGGATTTGGGACCTCTGCGTCTTGGGCGGGCTCCTCTGGAAGTTGGCTGCCGCCCTTTCGGATCGGATTCTGCGACCTTCCTCTTCGACCTCTCGGAGCAGGGGTAGCTCTTCCAGGCACTGCCAGGCCTCCTCGGGTCGACTGAAGAAGTGAGACTTGCCTTTGAAGAGAACTTTCAATTTCACAGGGAAGAGCAGCATGTATGATATGTGCAGATCTCGCAGTTTTGCCTTCACTGAATCAAAGGATCGACGTTGCTTCTGCACATCCTGACTATAATCTGGGAAGATCATGATGGTTGTGTTCTCCATTCTAAGTTCCCCTTTTCTTCTGGCTTCTCGCAGGATGAGGTCTCTATCCGCAAAGTTAAGGAAGCATGCGATGATCGGTCTCGGCCGCGCCCCCTCTGGTGGTTTGGCCAGGAGGGCTCTATGCGCCCTTTCAATGACAAAGCAGTTCGAGAATTGGGAGTGCGGGAAGGTCGACATTAGCCAAGAACGTAGGAAAGCTGCTACATCCGTGTTCTCGATGCCCTCTCTAAAGCCTACAAAACGCAGGTTGTTGCACCTCGCGGCTCGCCCTATTTTTGGCATCATCCACTCTCCAGAGCAACTGTCTGTGTGATGCTTGTAATTCCGCCATATCTTTTCGGAGCATTGTGATGGAGTCCTCTGCGTCCCCGAGTCTGGTTTCAGCCATGGACACCCTTTCAGACAGATTTCGAAAGTCTTGTCACAGTAAGAGGACCTCTGAACCCACTTCTCCTATTTTAGTCTCCAACGCCGCTCTAGAGTCTTGTATATCCATTCTAGAGGCTTGGATTGCCTCCAGGAGCATGGCTGTGTCGTTGCGTGGGCCCAGCGTCTCTGGGATCGCCTCCTTATGCGCCTGCGTCGTGGTATAGCTTTCAATGGATTCCTGCCTCGCTGATCTCGGCGTCAGGTCCCTTTTCCCCATCTTCTCCCTCCTTCTCGTCAGGGGTCACCCCGATGATCAGACGGGTGGAGGAAGGGAGGGTCACCTCTCTGGCCACCAGGCTCCGGGCCGTCGCCGCGTGCCCGTGTGCGTTGGCAATGGGGTCGTCTCTCCATCCCGGGCACCCCTCAGGCAGCGGGCCACTCACCCCGCAGTCCACGTCGCCACAGGCCCCTCGTGTACCCTCGATCGTGAAGGCCCCGGAGCGAACGGTCCCCAGGCACCTCAGGCGGCCAGCTGCCCGAGCAAGGCTATCCCAGGCACCCCCAGGAGATGTCTCTCACAGTGGGCCCCTCCAGGTGGAGCGCAGAGCTGTCGAATCTAGTCTCCGTGTCCAGGAGGCCCTCTGTGGGCCAGGTCTACAGTAGCCGCAGTCCCTATGGGTCAGAGACCTCACTTCCTGCTGCGTGTCTCCCCCTTCGGTGCTCACAGGACGCCACCAAATGGCTCGGGGTATGGATCTTGAGTGGCTCTGCCCAGGGTCTCCACCGGTCTTCAGATCTTGTTGTCGGGCGGGGGAGGATGAGGGCGGGGGGGAGGGGGGAAGGCGATTGTGCACTCACCGGCCAGCGCCAGTCACTGTTCAGGGCTCTGAAAGATTTTGTTCTCCATCACAGGCAGGGCCCCCTGCACAGCTCTGGGTGTCCCACCAGTATTGGCCTCACATGTGCAGTCGACCGAGGCACCGGCATAGGGAGGTCCCCCCCAGTGGCCTCCGGGCGTCCCCGCTCCACAGCTCCCCTCGCACCGCGGACCTCGTGGTCTCCACCAGCCGCCGCCGCTCTACTGGCCGTATGTCTCTCGTTGGCCGGCCTCAGACAGGCCGTGCTCCTCCAATTCACTATTCAATTCAACAAAACCAAAATTTACTTCCTTGATCTTTCAATCATTGCTGAGGATGGGGTCCTGCATACGACCCTTTTTAGAAAACCTGCAGAACGTAACTCACTACTTCAGTACTCGAGTCATCATCTGAGGAGCTTTCGGGACAATTTGCCCTTCGGACAATTTTTAAGAATTAGACGTAATTGCAGTAAGAAGGAGAATTACATGGCACAGTCAGAGAACCTGATGGACCGCCTCATGGAACGCGGATACCCCAAACGGCTGACCAAGAAGGCTCGTAAGAGAGCGTGGTTCAATCCCCGAGAGACATTACTTCAACCTCACAAACGCACTAATAATGAAGACCAACGGCTAATATGCGTAACTACCTTTTCAACTAAGAGCAACGAGATCAAGAAAGCTGTGAATAAACATTGGACAATGATATCAGAAGATGTGGGGTGTGATTGCCCACCCCTGCTTTCCTTCAAAAAGGCCAAACACATACGTGACCATGTGGTGTGCTCACTTTTGGATAGTACATCGACAATTACCATCACTTCCCTTTGGAACCTCCCTCCCATTCTGGGTCATTTTAAGTGTGGAAGCTGCAAGGCGTGTCCATCCGCCATCCAAACCAAGGAATTCATTTTCAAACATCACCACATAAAATTGAAATCTCACACCAACTGTAACACTGCAGATGTAATCTACTGCAAAATCTGCCCTTGTGACCTGATTTACGTTGGTCAGACACAACAACGCATCAAAATGTGTTTCTTACAATATTGTAGCCGAGTCAGGTGTAAAGTGGCTGGTGCACCAATAGTTGAACACTGTATGAAAGAGAACCACCTTCAGGAGACTCTAAGGTGGATCGTACTTGAACAAATGAAACTTGGTCCCAGAGGAGGGAACATCGCCCCTATTCTTAATGTCAGAGAACTGAAATGGATACAATTTTTTGATTCGGTACAGAATGGCCTGAACGAGTCTGAGAGCAGCTTTGCACAACTTGCTGTCCTTTGATACATCTCCTTGACTATCCTTTTGATACCCTTTAATTATCTTTATACACATTCCCTTGACCATGCTAATAATAAATCTGTATCTTTTCTATCTGCGAAAATGAGTCATGCTAATGATAATGAAGTGTGCATTTTACCACTTGCACAGTAGGTACATGCACAAATGTGATCTAATTAACATGATGGTTAAGCGCGAACAACCCCACTGCTGGTCATTTTGGTTATACCAACGTGTCTGTTAGGTACACCAAGAATGTTTATGTATCTTTCGCTGAAATTAACAGACTCGTTATTTCCTCTGGCCGTATACTGCCTTCTTTGAACTAGAATCATATTAATCACTAGTATCATGGTTTATCCATTTCACGCGTTTGCTGATGCCGAGGTACTTCTCTGGCGTCTCTGGTTTCCCGGCAACTACGAGGGTAGTCCCTTTTTAGTGTCAGCATCTCCCAATATATACGTAGCCATGCCCCGGTCCTGACTTCCTGGTTACGAGAGCCGCTTCCATTGACTGCCTCGAGACCTCGCTTATGCAGGAATAATTTGTTTGACAAGGTAAGCCCGTTTTGAATAAAGTGCAGGAATCTGGTATTACTAAACTCGATCCAGAACCCCTCCCGATCAAGTACTCATGAGGTTGTGTCTTTTGTTTGTTTTCCCTAGATACGATCTGTAGATACCAATCCCGACCTTCAAACTGGGACCTGAGGTAAACTTTACATATTATTACGCTTCCTCAAACTATCTGTTATGTAGTAACCTTGCTACTCATTCGACAACATTTGTCCTAATTACGGTCCTTCTCGCATTCAGATAATTATCGAAGCGATTTTGACCCGACCGGATGGCTATCCTATCGGTCCTCCTTATAGAAGGTAAATACGTTAATGATCATGGTAGTCCCTCTAACAGTGTATTCCCAATGTTTTGACCAAGTGGTAACCACGCTTAGGTAATTTGGGATTTTATTACCCTTTCTGAGTTTTTTTCCCCATTGTTTCTTACCCTAGGAGGTGTGCCCACCGCCCCCCTGTCCTGATGAAGACCCGTTCTGTAAGGGCAAACTACCCTACACCCTCATAGGCTCGAAAAGTAGACTGTCCCCGTGTTCTTACTCCTATGGTCGTTCAGGATTCATACAGCCTAAATGAGGAGATATTGTTTTCTGTAATAAAACAGTGACAAATTAATTTCTTATGTGGCTCCGAATTAGGGAGACCAATCTAGAATGTATATAAGATTACTGATCAATGATGTAAAAATTGATTACTGTTTATGCACTTCACTCTTGTTCACTCAATTTCCTCATAGCACTTCCCTCCCCTTCCCTATATGGGCACTAGTACTTTGATGAAGTATAAATAATTTTCCAAAAACTGTGTAACCATGAAATGGTTGATATAGGTGCTTTGTGAATTAAAACATTGTAACCTCATTTGTTTCCTTTTTCAATTATCTATCTAAATTTCTATACTGTATATAAATTACTCGCTCAAGTCCGGGACCCCTCTGTCCATAACATTTATCACCCAGGTCCCAGTGACTAATTTGGGTTTAACACTGTTGTTTGTAGCATACTTCGTGCAGACGCTGTCTGCAAGGTTCTTTTCCTTCTCCCTGTACATATTTTGTAAATATTTTGGCTATCTTCTAGCTAACACAGAATGGTAGACAAAGACATTCTCACGAACACTGATGACTACATACAACAACTCCTTCATGATCCTGTTAACAATTTTCTATCTCCGAATATACCGCCCATTGATTTTTCCTTAAATGATAAGATCAGCAAACTGGAACGTCTGGAGAAGAAGTTAATCAGAACAAAATTACACGGACATTTCCTAGCACAGTGCTTACAGTCTAACATTATTCCAGCTGGATTGCAAGTAAAGGTAGAACCAGCGATATTTGTGGACATCCCAAAATTCAGGGAAGAATTTAGCTTTGTCGCTAACAACTGCTCCAGACATTGGATGGTGTTGGGAATTGAGACAGCGGCAGAGCAAGTCCAAGTTCTCACTAAACTGATATCCGATTTGAAGGCTGAAATTGCCGGTGACACAACACTCACTAATTCCAAAGAAGCCTTGACGAAATTAGTTGCAACACTCCAGGATTTTGAAACCATCACTATCAAGAAAAAATTAGAGAAGCTTGCCCGTGACGTGCGACTCTACGACAAAAAGAAGACATACCCCTACCTGCAGGAGGAATACTATCGTCAAGACCCCCAAGGGCGTTTCAACAATCGTGGACAAGGTGGCTTCAGAGGAAGACAAAACTACACCACGTTCTCTGACTCATCCTACAGCTCCGGAGAGGACTCCGAACAAGCAGGCCCAAGTGGAAGTTACGTATATCAAGATTCCTACGGTCCAGCATATCCTCCTACTTTTTTAGGATGAGGAGGATGGAGACCACCACGAGGAAGAGGGAACATCTGGAACAAAGGTACTGGCAGGGGCAACAGAATATGGAAACAACCTGGGACAACGGAAGAGGGAGTGGTGCGAAACAAGTTCACTTCTCCCAGGAAGAGCATGGAGAGAGGTCTACCTGCCGGAAAAATTACAGGTGGTAAGACCGGTAAAGAACCCTGTAATCGATATTTCATCTTACAGCCTAAATGATGAGGAAATCAAAGTACTCAGTCGCGGCTTATCCTTTGTACCCACTTCCTTACCGAATGTCTTCACAACCATTGCTGAATTGCACAATTTTTTCCGTAAAATCCGACTTAGATATTTTTTCAAGGACAAACAATCAAAATCTACGGGGACACTCATCGGTCTTCGAACACCATCGACCTTTGTGCCTCCAACTTATGCCATGACCAACAGAATTTTGGCATATGAGAGTTTGGTTCTTCAAGATGTGAAGAAAATCCTCAATGAGAAAAAGTATACGAAGTACAATATCAGCAAAGCTGAAAGACTTGCTTTATCATCTCTTAAAGACAATAAGAATATCATAGTCAAGCCGGCTGACAAAGGTGGCGCCATTGATGTCCAGGATGTGGTGAATTATAAGGAAGAGATCATGAGACAGCTAGATGATGGGATCAGCTATAGAAAATTACCTGGGGACCCTTCTAAGGACCGCGCAGCTGAGATCCAAAGAGTCACCAAGGATGGTTTGGAACAAGGTTGCCTGTCGGAACAAGAATATCAGTACCTGAACCATAAGAATCCGCGCATACCGACTATCTACACTTTGCCCAAAGTCCATAAGAACTTGCAGAACCCCCTGGGGCGACCTATTGTGTCAGGTTGCGGCTCAATATTGGAACCTCTATGCCGATATATAGATTTCTTTCTCAAGCCACTGGCTGAACAAACTGAAACGTATCTGCGGGACACCACGCATACAATCAATATAGTGGACGGACGTCCTTTCGATTCCAATGAAGAACTCCTGGCCACTTGCGATATTGTGTCACTCTACACTAGTATCCCCCAGGAAGAAGCACTAGTGGTGGCTACTATGGCATTGGATAGACGTGAAGCACCGGTACCTGTTCCTACTGCATTCATCATCTTGCTGTTGAAAATTGCGATGATGCAGAATTTTTTTGTATTCCAGAACTGTTTCTACCTACAGACAAAGGGAGTTGCAATGGGGGCTGCCTATGCCCCTGACTTAGCAATAAACTTTATGTCCACTTTTGAAACCACCTTCATTCTCAATGATTCGAATCCATTCAGGTCAAACATACTACTATGGATGCGGTACATCGATGATATCCTTCTTGTCTGGGCCGGCACGGATATTGAAATTAACAGCTTCTTCACTTGGGTCAATAATAAATCTCAGGACATCCAATTCACTATTCAATTCAACAAAACCAAAATTGACTTTCTTGATCTTTCAATCATTGCTGAGGATGGGGTCCTGCATACGACCCTTTTTAGAAAACCTGTAGAACGTAACTCACTACTTATTTATTTATTTTATTTATAAAAACATTTGTAAAGTGCGAAACAAAGGCCCGTGGGCATCTCGGCGCTAAGTAGCTGCAATGCTTAACCAACAAGGGGACTGTGAGTTCACTGATTAAACAGCCAAGTTTTCAGGCTTTTGCGGAAAGACCAGAGGGAGGTACTGGTTTTGATTGAGTGAGGCAGTGTGTTCCATAATTTTGGAGCGGCCACAAGGAATCTTCTGTCGCCCCAATTGACAGATTTAGTTCGGGGGATCACTAGTTCCAATGAACTGGAGGAGCGCAGTGTTCTGGACGGGCAGTAGGGGGTTAGGTTCTGAGTGAAGAACACTGGTCCGGCGTTGTGTAAAGCTTTGTATACCAAGCACAGGGACTTGAACTTAATCCTCTTCTTCACCGGGAGCCAGTGAAGCTGTCTTATGGTGGGTGAAACCGGTTGGAATTTGGGGATTCGCCCTAGGAGCCTGGCGGCCGCGTTCTGGATAGCCTGCATTTTCGATAATACTCTCTCCTGGGTACCGAGAAACAGTGCGTTACAATAATCTAGGGTAGAGAGCACCAGGGAGCTTACCAAAGTTTTAGCGGTGTTTTCCGGTAGAAAGGGCAGGATTTTTTTGATAAGCCTTAGTTTATGAAAGGCTGATGAGGATATTTGGTTGGCATGTGGTAGGAAGTTCAGACGGTTATCGAACATGACTCCCAGGTTCCTCACCTTGTCAACCGGGTCTGGGGGCTGGCCCATGGGTGAAGGCCACCAAAGGGGGGACCACTCCGGGGAGAGATTGCCAAAAATTACAACCTCCTATTTGTCGGAGTTTAACTTCAAACAATTGTGTGACATCCAGTTCCCTATTGCCGACATGCCCTGGTTGAACATGATGGCTTTCTGAGGCCCATCATTTTTGACGGCAAGGACCAATTGGGTGTCATCAGCGTATGACGTAAGGCTCATCCCGTGTGCCCTGATGATATTGGCAAGGTCCAACACATAAATGTTAAATAGTGTCGGACTAAGGGATGAGCCTTGGGGGACTCCACATGGTAGTGACAGGGGGGAGCATTCAAAAGGTCCTACAGTGACGACCTGGGTTCTGTTAGCCAGGAAGGAGGCCAGAAGATTTTTAGCATTGCCTTGAATGTCTATGCTCTCGACACGGTCGACCAAGGTGGTATGGTCGACCGTGTCGAAGGCCGCCGATAGATCCAGTAATATCAGGACAGCGGTGCCTCCCGCATCTCGGATGAATCTGATGTCGTCTGCCGCTTTGACCAAGGCCGTCTCAGTTCCGTGGAAACGACGGAAGCCAAACTGCGATTCATCAAGGCATTTGTTTTCCTCGATAAAGGAAGAGAGTTGGGCATTCAAGATTTTTTCCACTATCTTCGCTAATAGTGGGAGACTGGCGATGGGACGGTAGCTTTTGGGTTCTTCTTTGTCAAGGGTGGGTTTTTTGAGAAGCGGCTTTATTAGAGTTTTCTTCAGTGTCTCGGGATAGATACCAGTGCTAAACATGGAATTGCAAATATTGGTTATAGTCGGTAGGACTGCATCCATGATTGGTCGCAGGACCTTCAGGGGACAAGGGTCAAGGGCTGAGCCGGATTTAATGGTGGATACAATGTTTAGCACCTGCGGACACGTCACCTCTCTGAACTGAGGGAGGATAGGTCCTTCAAGTTGAGTTGATGGCCTGTGGGAGAGGGTTACGTTATTGGCGAAGACCCGGTAAATATCGTCAACTTTACTGAAGAAGAACTTTGACAAAGCGTCACAGAGAGTTTGGGACGGGGGAGGTGTGAGGTCAACTGAGAGACCTGCTAGTTGTTTAGTGGTCTCATATAGGGATTTATTCGAGTTTTGTGCGCTTTCTATTTTGTTGCAGTAATACTTTTTTTTTGCATCAATAATAAGTTGTTTGTATTTTGCTACACACTCCTTGTATAGGAATTTGGCCTCGGGCGAGTAGTCCTTCCGCCAGTGTCTCTCTCTATTTCGACACTGTTGCTTTTGTGTACGCAGTTCCTCCGTGTACCACGGGGCCGAAGGGGTAGATCGGTTGCGTGACCGTTGTTTAACTGGGACCAATTCTTTTGCTGCCGAGCTTACCCAGTTGTAAAATTGGGCAGTGGCGTTGTTAGGATCGGGTGATAGCGTGGGGAGGGTGTCGTTAAGCAAGGTTTCCAACCTGCCTACATCTATGTCATCCCATGCCAGGTAGGGATGACGGGGATTGGGGTTGGGTTTGTTGACCAGGAGGTCGTCCACTTGTAACGATGCCAAGATGAGATGGTGATCCGACCAAATCAAGGGGAGTATTTTAGTGAGTTGGAGGCCCGTGGCGTTAGGAAAAATGCCGTCTAATGTGTGGCCTCCTTCGTGCGTAGGGGAATGAACCAGGGGAAGTAGGCCAAAGGTGGACATGTCTGCTAAGATTGTAGCCGTATCGGGATTGTCGGGCACATCAAAATGAAAATTAAAATCGCCTAGGATGGTGAAGGAGTTGTCCAGCGCGGATGTTTCCAAAAAAGACCTGTGTGCCCCCAGGAAATCGCTCCTGGGCCCCGGGGGTCGATAAAGGAGGATCCCTTTAAAGGTGTAAGAAGGGGACAGTTTGATAGCAAATTCTAAGGCTTCACAGGAAGTCTGCGGAATCGTCGTGTACCTTACGGTATAAGTGTTTAGAGCAATAATGGCGATACCGCCACCTTTTTTCTTAGTTTGCCTATCCAGTCTGTAGGTGGTAAACCCTGCCGGAACGGCTATGACTAGATCCGGATTGGACGCTTGGCCCATCCATGTTTCTGTCATGAACATGATATCTATTTTATGGTCCTGGATCAGGTCATGGATGTCTTGGCTGTGTTTGCCAAGTGAGCGGACATTCGTAAGCGCTATGGTGTGAGATTCCGTAGGATAGTGCTTAGCACCGGGGAGTGATTTACGGGTGGGCGGTAACATGGCGTGACAGCCTGGGCATTTTGCGGCTAGGTTTGTAGACAGAGAGTCAGGGTGAGATATTAGACATGATTGACTGGTGATGGGGCAAAGAAGCTGTAGCTGGGTGGCCGAGTAACGGATAAGTGGGGAAGGAAGGGACAGACCAGGGGGGGTGGCCCCCGGCCAGGCGCGGACGGGCGCAGACGGGCGCGGCCGGGCGAACCTGTTGTTAATATACATAGTAGGGCGGGGCGGGAGGAGGGTGGGAGGGGCGCAGAGATAACCGGCCAGCCTTCCCAACTAAAGATGGCGCCCAAAGTGATGCTGCTAGCTTCCCAGCGCCTCAAACAGCGTCGCTGTGGGAAGATAAGGTACCAGAGCCTCGGCAAATTAATCTCGCCTTGAGGTGGGGGGGCTGGACTGTAAAATAGCACCTATTAAAATATAGTACAGATTTTAAAAAACGAATTTAGTAAATCAATCGTTTTTTCACAAACAGCAAAAAATTAACAGAGCAAACCTCCGGCTTCCCCCTCAGAGGGAAAACATTGACAGATTCTGGGGGAGTGAAGGCAACGCCTTTAAATACCCTGGGAGGGTGGGAGGGGCGCATAGCAAACCGGCCAGCCTTCCCAACTAAAGATGGCGCCCAAAGTGATGCTGCTAGCTTCCCAGCGCCTCAAACAGTGTCGCTGTGGGAAGATAAGGTACCAGAGCCTCGGCGAATTAATCTCGCCTTGAAGTGGGGGGGCTGGACTGTAAAATAGCACCTATTAAAATATAGTACAGATTTTAAAAAACGAATTTAGTAAATCAATTGTTTTTTCACAAACAGCAAAAAATTAACAGAGCAAACCTCCGGCTTCTGCCTCAGAGGGAAAACATTGACAGATTCTGGGGGAGTGAAGGTAACGCCTTTAAATACCCTGGGAGGGCGGGAGGGGCGCAGAGCAAACCGGCCAGCCTTCCCAACTAAAGATGGCGCCCAAAGTGATGCTGCTAGCTTCCCAGCGCCTCAAACAGCGTCGCTGTGGGAAGATAAGGTACCAGAGCCTCGGCGAATTAATCTCGCCTTGAGGTGGGGGGGCTGGACTGTAAAATAGCACCTATTAAAATATAGTACAGATTTTAAAAAACGAATTTAGTAAATCAATCGTTTTTTCACAAACAGCAAAAAATTAACAGAGCAAACCTCCGGCTTCCGCCTCAGAGGGAAAACATTGACAGATTCTGGGGGAGTGAAGGTAACGCCTTTAAATACCCTGGGAGGGCGGGAGGGGCGCAGAGCAAACCGGCCAGCCTTCCCAACTAAAGATGCCGCCCAAAGTGATGCTGCTAGCTTCCCAGCGCCTCAAACAGCGTCGCTGTGGGAAGATAAGGTACCAGAGCCTCGGCGAATTAATCTCGCCTTGAGGTGGGGGGGCTGGACTGTAAAATAGTACCTATTAAAATATAGTACAGATTTTAAAAAATGAATTTAGTAAATCAATCGTTTTTTCACAAACAGCAAAAAATTAACAGAGCAAACCTCCGGCTTCCGCCTCAGAGGGAAAACATTGACAGATTCTGGGGGAGTGAAGGTAACGCCTTTAAATACCCTGGGAGGGCGGGAGGGGCGCAGAGCAAACCGGTCAGCCTTCCCAACTAAAGATGGCGCCCAAAGTGATGCTGCTAGCTTCCCAGCGCCTCAAACAGCATCGCTGTGGGAAGATAAGGTACCAGAGCCTCGGCGAATTAATCTCGCCTTGAGGTGGGGGGGCTGGACTGTAAAATAGCACCTATTAAAATATAGTACAGATTTTAAAAAACGAATTTAGTAAATCAATCGTTTTTTCACAAACAGCAAAAAATTAACAGAGCAAACCTCCGGCTTCTGCCTCAGAGGGAAAACATTGACAGATTCTGGGGGAGTGAAGGTAACGCCTTTAAATACCCTGGGAGGGCGGGAGGGGCGCAGAGCAAACCGGCCAGCCTTCCCAACTAAAGATGGCGCCCAAAGTGATGCTGATAGCTTCCCAGCGCCTCAAACAGCGTCGCTGTGGGAAGAAAAGGTACCAGAGCCTCGGCGAATTAATCTCGCCTTGAGGTGGGGGGGCTGGACTGTAAAATAGCACCTACTAAAATATAGTACAGATTTTAAAAAACGAATTTAGTAAATCAATCGTTTTTTCACAAACAGCAAAAAATTAACAGAGCAAACCTCCGGCTTCCGCCTCAGAGGGAAAACATTGACAGATGTTAGTACTCGAGTCATCATCCGAGGAGCCTTAGGGACAATTTGCCCTTCGGATAATTTTTAAGAATTAGACGTAATTGCAGTAAGAAGGAGGATTACATGGCACAGTCAGAGAACCTGATGGACCGCCTCATTGAACGCGGATACCCCAAACGCCTGACCAAGAAGGCTCGTAAGAGAGCTTGGTTCAATCCCCGAGAGACATTACTTCAACCTCACGAACGCACTAATAATGAAGACCAACGGCTAATATGCGTAACTACCTTTTCAACTAAGAGCAACGAGATCAAGAAAGCTGTGAATAAACATTGGACAATGATATCGGGAGATGTGGGTGTTTTTGCCCACCCCTGCATTCCTTCAAGAAGGCCAAAAACATACGTGACCATGTGGTGTGCTCACTTTTGGATAGTACATCGACATCTACAATCACTTCCCTTTGGAACCTCCCTCCCATTTCGGGGTCATTTTAAGTGTGGAAGCTGCAAGGCGTGTCCATCCGCCATCCAAACCAAGGAATTCATTTTCAAACATCACCACATAAAATTGAAATCTCACACCAACTTTAACACTTTAGATGTAATCTACTGCATAATCTGCCCTTGTGACCTGATTTACGTTGGTCAGACACAACAACGCATCAAAATGCGTTTCTTACAACATTGTAGCCGGGTCAGGTGTAAAGTGGCTGGTGCACCAATAGTTGAACACTGTATGAAAGAGAACCACCTTCCGGGGACCCTAAGGTGGATCGTACTTGAACAAATGAAACTTGGTCCCAGAGGAGGGAACATCGCCCCTATTCTTAATGTCAGAGAACTGAAATGGATACCATTTTTTGATTCGGTACAGAATGGCCTGAACGAGTCTGAGAGCAGCTTTGCACAACTTGCTGTCCTTTGATACATCTCCTTGACTATCCTTTTTGATCCCCTTTAATCATCTTTATACACATTCCCTTGACCAGGCTAATAATAAATCTGTATCTTTTCTATCTGCGAAAACGAGTCATGCTAATAATAATGAAGTGTGCATTTTACCACCTTGCACAGTAGGTACATGCACAAATGTGATCTAATTAACATGATGGTTAAGCGCGAACAACCCCAATGCTGGTCATTTTGGTTATACCAACGTGTCTGTTAGGTACACCAAGAATGTTTATGTATCTTTCGCTGAAATTAACAGACTCGTTATTTCCTCTAGCCGTAAACTGCCTTCTTTGAACTAGAATCATCTTAAACACTAGTATCATGGTTTATCCATGTCACGCGTTTGCTGATGCCGAGGTACTTCTCTAGCGTCTCTGGTTTCCCGGCAACTATGAGGGTAGTCCCTTTTTAGTGTCAGCATCTCCCAATATATACGTAGCCACGCCCCCGGTCCTGACTTCCTGGTTACGAGAGCCACTTCCATTGACTGCCTCGAGACCTCGCTTATGCAGGAATAATTTGTTTGACAAGGTAAGCCGGTTTTGCATAAAGTGCAGGAGTCCGGTATTACTAAACACGATCCAGAACCCCTCGCGATCAAGTACTCATGAGGTCGCGTCTTTTGTTTGTTTTCCCTAGATACGATCTGTAGATACCGATCCCGACCTACAAACCGGGACCTGAGGTAAACTTTACATATTATCACGCTTCCTCAAACTATCTGTTATGTAGTAACCTTGCTACTCATTCGGCAACATTTGTCCTAATTACGGTCCTTCTCACATTCAGATAATTATCGAGGCGATTTTGACCCGACCGGATGGCTATCCTATCGGTCCTCCTTTTAGAAGGTAAATACGTTATTGATCATGGTAGTCCCTCTAACAGTGTATTCCCAATGTTTTGACCAAGTGGTAACCACGCTTAGGTAATTTGGGATTTTATTACCCTTTCTGAGTTTTTTTCCCCATTGTTTCTTACCCTAGGAGGCGTGCCCACCGCCCCCCTGTCCTGATGAAGACCCGTTCTGTAAGGGCGAACTACCCTACACCCTCATAGGCTCGAAAAGTAGACTGTCCCTGTGTTCTTACTCCTATGATCATTCAGGATTCATACAGCCTAAATGAGGAGATATTGTTTTCTGTAATAAAACAGTGACAAATTAATTTCTTATGTGGCTCCGAATTAGGGAGACCAATCTAGAATGTATATAAGATTACTGATCAATGATGTAAAAATTGATTAATGTTTATGCACTTCACTCTTGTTCACTCAATTTCCTCACAGCACTTCCCTCCCCTTCCCTATGTGGGCACTAGTACTTTGATGAAGTATAAATAATTTTCCAAAAACTGTGTAACCATGAAATGGTTGATGTAGGTGCTTTGTGAATTAAAACATTGTAACCTCATTTGTTTCCTTTTTCAATTATCTATCTAAATTTCTATACTGTATATAAATTACTCTCTCAAGTCCGGGACCCCTCTGTCCATAGCATTTATCACCCAGGTCCCTGTGACTAATTTGGGTTCAACCCTGTTGTTTGTAGCTCCTCCGCCCGGCGTCTCCCACAGCCGCCTCCAGCACCGGGGGAGAGTGGGGGGGATGCGCGGGGGTCTCACCCGTGCCAGGCAGCCCCTTCCCCAGGACTCGTGGGCACAGGATCTCCAAGGGCCGCAGGCTCCGAGGCCCGGGAGCAATCACAGTCGGGTCGCAGGAGCGGACCCAGTCGCCATCTTGGTAAAGAAAACCGCGCCGGGAAAATCTCCTCGTTCCCGAACAGCGTCTGCCTCCAGCAGGAGTTTTTCGGGGGAATTTGCGCTATAAAGGTGTCGAGACTGGTCCGGACGTGGAATTTTTGGCTTCTTCGAAGATTCGGTATCGTTTTTATGGCAGATTTATGCAGGGCACCGGAAGCCGATCTGAAGCACGTCCTACTCCATCGTGCTGTTAGCCACGCCCCCCACCCTGAATCAATCTTATTCCTTAACGTCCAATATTCTGAGGTGAACAGTCACTGTTCAGTTCTCTAATTTCGAGTAGGACTGTGATTCTTATACCCCTTTTAAGGAATATGCTTCCCTTATAGTGGAACAGAATTTCACATTTTGCCTGGATTTTGTGGCTTATAAATCCAAAGAATACCAGCTGCAGATCCAACATTAGTTGATACCCATTAGCACAAATTAGAAAAAACAAGGCAGAGAAATGGTTGGTGGGTTTTAATAAGAATTGACGTAGGTACTCTTATTGCCACTAACATAAGAAGTTTGCCTAACTTAAGTGACCAATCAAAAGACCACAGGGCCATATGTACGAAGTAATTTTGCATTTCCTAATGGTGCAACCTGCTATTTCAAGCAGTTAGGAAATGCAAAATGGTGATTCAGAATGTACAAAAGGTATTTTTAATGGTGCAATTTGCGATTTCCATCATGAAGAATTCTCATTGTTTCTATTTCAAAATTGGAAATTGCAAATTGATATTACCGAATAGAGAATTGCTAACAACATGTACCAAGGATTTCTTAACTGCGACTAGTTGCAAAATGGCCATTTAGAAAATGCAAATACCATCAATGTGTTTCAGGTGGTAACCAGGTGCAAACTATAAAAATTCACTCAAAAGGCATCTGGCTCTTTCAGATTGGTGGCTCTGTATGTCTTGGTGAGGAGGATGAAGATTTTGGCTGGTAGGCAGAGAAATAGGAAGAAACAGGAGAAGATATTTAGGGTGAGGGTCACCCTTTTTGAACAGACTGATGAAGAAATGTATGAGAAGTAAAGACTTAGTAGTGAGATAATTCTGGATTATATTGTTGAGTTACATCCTCCGCTACAAACCCCAACAGTCAGAGGCAATGCATATTCAACATTTGTGGAGGTATTGTGCTGTATACATCTTTTAACTCCTGGCAGTTACTAAGGAGTTTTAGCAGTGGCAAGTGTAGTGTCAAAAAGTGCAATTTCCAGGGTATTCCATAAGTTTTTAGACATCCATTTTCCAAAACACTCCCCAAGAAGTACTTATCAAAACAACAAGTGGTCCTGAGCATACAAGAATAAGGGAAAAAGGGATATATATAGATCACAATGGAATCATATATAGTCTAAGATTCCTTGACCAGCCGGCCAAGGAATGTTTATTAATTAAATTGTTTCTGATGTCAAAAATACAGTAATTAACCCAAGCAATAAGGGTTAAATTGGGGCACAGTCCTGTGCCCTACGGGGAGAAAAGAGAAGAGCAAGAGGGTAAAGGTAAGTGAGGAAAAGTTTATCAGGCAAACAAAGTGAGCTAGCAGGTCACTGACATTAAATATACATTAACAGTGTATCCTGGAGTCATTCATACACACAATAGTATTATATAGGTACATGTATGAATTACTTTAAAGGTCGACGTTTCGATCCCTAGCTCAGATATCACGGGATCATCATCAGGACAAGGAATTAATATTGCCTGAACATAATTATTTATAACACCTGTTTTAAAGGAAATTGGAAAGGAAAGAGAAACAAAGATATACATGGTCATTGTTTGTATGGTCAGAGCTCACTTTGTAACAACAGGCATAGCATTCGGAAACGCAGTGTTGCCATGAGGCGTGTCTTTTCTGTGCAAAACCTCTGAAGTACATGCAGTTTCTGTGAACTGTTATCCATAGTAGTGTGAGGTGTTTGTAACGGGACACTGTGAAGTTGTGAGGCAAGGTGGTGAGGGTATTTAAGTAAGCCGTGAGTAAGTGAGGCTTGTGTTGGTAGACAATTGGTCTATGGTGGCGGATTATCGGGTCTTGTGGGGGCTAAGGAGGATAGTAGGCCTGTGGAACCTACCAAGGTGGTGGTCCGGGAAGGTATTGGCATCAGTTGGGGGAGGTCCTTCTGGCTGGGGCATGCGAGCCCGCGTGATTCTGCGGAGAATAATTGGTATTAATACCGGTTCTTGGACCTTAAAGGCAAAACTTGATGTTAAAAGTGCCTTAGCGAGGTACCTTAGTGGGGTCACAGTGCTTCAAGATGAGATTAAGATTAGATTCTTTGGGAGCGCTGGTGTAGGTTTGGTGGCAAAGCGCAATCTAAAATTAAAATTTACATTTAAGGGTGCTTCCTTTTGCTGGGTGCACGCAAGTTTAAGGTATTGCCATAGTGGGGGGTAAAAGGATTACCTTCAGGGTGTACAAAGTCGAGTTTTAATGAACTCCCACGATTTGGGAATACTCAGTATAGGGACGTCTGTATTCCTGCAATTAATTGCTGTTTAGGCAGATAAGAGAAAGCAGGGATTTACTTAAATCAAACTTGTGAAAATGGCTTCAAGAAGTATTAATTATCGTGCAGTTACCCTGGTTTGGAGTAGAAAACATAAATATGGCATAGGTCCAAGGCAATGGATCAAGGTACACTCTGCTGGAACTGTATAGAGCCCAACAGTATGGCCCGCCTATAAGGGGAAACGTGGAAAAGCACAGTTAAATCAGGGGTGAATAGAAGGGTGACGGAGGGTGCCGGCAGTTCGCGTGGTCTTACCGGATGCCGTCAGGGCGGGTGCGTTATCATCACGCGTCTTGAGATGAAACCGGGAGCGCGAGTACGGCCAGGCAGATAACTGGTCCGCTGCAGGTTTCAAGGACAGGGGAGTTAGGTTCGGGCATTAATCAGAACATAAGCGTTCCGATCGAGTAAAAACGGCAAGCTTACCAGGCGGAAACGACTGTTCTCCGAAAATGCCGGTCAATGGGGCTTCTCTCGATGGGACCCTTCCGACTGTTTTGCAGACCGCCTTGGTTATTGGCTGGGACTGCGATCATGTGATTGGGGTGGGTATGCTGTGATTGGCTGGGCGAAGGACATGTGACAGGGGTGGCCGCCGGCCGTGGTTACCTCAATACAGACGGGGCGGACATTTTGGGATGGGTAAATCTATAGTTTTTGGTTTTTTAAGACAATGATGATGCCCGGCTTTGAGTGCTTAAGGTTTGAGCAGTCATCAGGCTAGGGTTGCGATCATGTGATTGGGGAGGACTGGGACATGTGACAGGAGTAGCCGCTGGCCGTGGTGGCTTCAATGCAAACCGGGCGGACATTTTGGACTGGGTAAAGCTTTAGTTGGTAGAAAGGTAATGTAATAATGCACAGCTTTAAGTGTTTCAGGTTAGACTAGTGATTAAAAGCATAGGGACAGAGAATCCATGAGGGATAGATGTGAAGGTGTGCCAGAAAGGTGCTGACATTGTGAATAGAAATTTTTAAACATGGGTTAAAAAAACTTTGAATCACCTCTAGTATCAACAATTCATGAATAAAATTACACTTTTCATAATGAACACAGCAAATTGTCTTTTCAAAGTATCGTGGGTTCTAGGCCCAGAGTGAAGTGGTTCAAGATGGTTAACCAGCTTACAACAAAGTTGTCCAGTCCTCACTTCTGTTTAACCCTGTATGGATCGTGTCAAATTGTATGATTGTCTTAAGTTCCTCTCGGTTGAGGAGTTGAGCCAAGTTGCCCCCTCTTTGTGGGAGTTTCACTGTCTTGAGCACTGTCCACTTGATATCATCCACAGTGTGTTTCAATTCTGTGTAATGTTCAACGAGCGGCGCGTTAGGGGTCCCACAGCGTATCCGGCTTCTGTGCTGGCCAATGCGAGTTTTTATTTTCTGAGTAGTCTGGCCGACGTACATTTTCGGACAGGGGCAAAGGATGGCATAAATGACGTTATTGCTGTTGCAATTAGTGAAACTTTTCATGGTCACTGTCACATTGTTATGACTGAAATTGCGTGCCTCAATAGTAAATTCACACATCGTGCAACAGCCACACTTAACGTGCCCAAGGATAGGCGGTAGCCCCCAGCTTGTTTCAATTGTGGAGGATGGGGTAGGGGCTGGTAACGCTGCTCTTATCAGATGGTCTCTCAGATTTTTGCTTTTCTTGAAGGCAAAAACAGGCCTCTCTAAATTAATTGGTCCTGCATTCAAGGTGGGCCAGTGCTTAAGAATAGATTGCCGGATTTTGTTGGAGACAGGGGAGAACGTGGTTACGCACGCTATCCGTTCTGTTTTGTCCCTTATTTTTGGTGTCAAAAGGGCTTCCCGGGGGCAGTACCAAGCCCTTTTAGTGGCTGTTTTGATCAATCTCTTCGGGTAGCCGCGTGCCCTCAATTTGCTTGAAAGCACGTCTGCCTCCCTGAAGTAATCTTCTTTAACTGAGCAATTTCTTCTAATTCGTAGAAACTGAGAGTAAGGTAGGGAATCTTTTAATGCCCTAGGGTGGTTGCTTTGATAGCTCAGCAGTGTGTTACGTTCCGTTGGTTTACGGAAAAGGCGGGTCAATAGTTCATTTTCATGATGAAAGATGGTCAGGTCTAGGAAGGCTATCTGATTTTTATCGTGAGTCAAAGTGAAAGTTAAGCCGTCACAATTGTTGTTAAGCCAGTGATTAAAGGACTCTAGTGATGGTATGTCCTGGTTCCATATGAGAAAGATATCGTCTATATATCGACGCCACAAGCAAATCCCTGTATAGAAGGGATTGCTTTCTGTCAGAATGTTGCTGGTCTCCAGGGCATCCATGAATAGAATTGCCAGATTGGGGGCAAAAATAGCCCCCATGGAAGTACCCTTCACTTGCTGGTAGTAAGTATTGTCAAACATAAAATAATTTCTGGTAAGGCAAAGTTCAAGGAGCTGTAAGATGAAAACGGAGGGAACCCTATGTGGACGAGGTCGGGAATCTAAGGTTTTTTGGATGACAAGTAGAGCCGCTATTTGTGGTATATTTGTATAAAGCGACTCCACGTCCATTGTGCATAGGGTATGGATAGTTGGATCAAAAGGGTGATGTTCCACTAAATTGATCATTTGCATACTGTCCCTTACGTAGCATGTAGTGGTCGGTACAAATTCTTTTATGAAGAAATCGACATAAGAGCCCAAGGGCTCTAAGATTGATCCACAGGCAGATACTATGGGTCTGCCCGGGGGACTGTTTATGCTCTTATGAACTTTAGGTAAGGTGTAGATAACTGGCTGTCGAGGGCTTTTTACGTTGAGAAATAGATGTTCTTTTTTGCTCAGGAACCCTTGGGAAACTGCATCTGTAGTGATCTTCAGAATCGTTTCCTGTATATTTTTGGTGGGATTACCTGGTAGCCTCTGGTAGTGCTCTGTGTTCCCTAGCTGCCTTAAAATCTCCAGTTTATAGGCATCGACATCTTGGAGGACAATTCCTCCGCCCTTGTCGGCACTTTTAATGACAAGAAGGGGATTGGTCTTGAGTGTCTTAATGGCGTCTTTCTCTGCCACTGATATGTTATAAGGTACAAACAATTTTTTGTTTTCAATGGTGCACAGGTCCTTATGTACCAGTTTTTCAAAGGTTCTAATCTCTGCAGGGATCATGCTGGCTGATGGAAGGAATGTGGAGGGTGGTCGGAATGGGGTGTTAGCGGTGGTGGTTGGCGGAGGATGCAATTGGAAAAAGGCTTTCAAACGAATTAGTCTGAAAAACCTGAGGAGCTCAGTTTGCAGCTCCATGAAGTCAGGGCGAATGGTGGGTACAAAGGAGAGGCCTTTCTTTAGTAAGGCTGTCTCTGTGTCATTCAATTGATGACTGGATAGATTGAAGATTGGTATTAGTTCTGATGTATTTGTACTAATGAGTGAGGAGCTCGTGGTTCCAATTTGGCTTACCACTGATAGAAATTGTTCCTGGTCTTGCGTTCTCCTGGGGGGTTGACCCATCGTTGCGGTTTCTTGACCCTGCCTCTTTGGGGGGTGTTGGGTTGGCCTCTTAATAAAAAATTAGTTTGGGCTCCACCACCACGTCTTGCGTTACTGACGCCTTCACCCGGGTCTGAGTTATCCGAAGATTCCTCTGAGGTCTCAGAGAAACCAACTATATTTTGGCGCCTGTTGTACCTGCCCCAGGGTCTGCTGTTGGGATTGAATTGAGGTCTATTAACATAGAAGTCTTTTTGAAGGTAGGGATAGGTATTTTCAACGTTATAGTTTTTTATGTCCTTCTTGATTTTGTTCGACTTTTTATTCTGCTCAATGCGGTGAAATTCCGCTACTGTCTTTTCCACCTGCTCTAGTAATTTTTTACAATCTGAGGTGGGGTCAGAGTCATTGATTTGTTTCAGTAGATCACTTATTTCAGTTTCTAGTGTTTTAAGAGTCTCCGAGGCTATATCAATCCCTAGCGCTAGCCAGTGTCTGGAGCATGTGGTGCCTATGTAGCTAAAGTTAGAGATGTATTTGGGGTTATCTGTGAAGATCCCCGGAATATTACGAACCTGCAGACCTAATGGGATTACATCTGCTTTGAGATAGTCTGTTAGCATAAGAACCATAAGTTGTAAGCGTACTTGTTTCTTTTTAAGTTTTTCTAATTGCTCAGGTAAAGAAGAATTGGTGACTGTTGGTACATCCGGGGTATCAGATAGTAAGGAAGGGCCAGAGCAAAGTTGTTTGAGGTATTCTGCAGTATACAAGGGAGCATGAGCTGACATAACTTTACAAAATAAGAGGGTATAGATTTAGAGAAATTAGACGATAGGAAAATGTAGTGAGTTGGCACTAGGGTGCCCAACCTCGTAATCACGAGGGTAAAGGTTTAAAGGAAAAACCCCTGCAATCATGCGATTGCGCTTGATTCATTAGAGAGGACAAGGGGAACCCATTTAATCACTCGGGACCATGGGTAGCAAGTATTTATCAAAACAACAAGTGGTCCAAGAAGTACAACACACAAATCTAATGTTTTAGTGGGTAGCACAGGTTGTAGGGAAACGTGAATGTCACTGCCAATAGTCACACAGGACCAAACCTTCCTTCCAGGGTCTTCCTAGGTTTCTGAGTTGTGGCCGCACTCAGTATGTTTGAATATCCAGGGGGCATATCAACAAGGGGGCGTTAAAAAATTATCGTCGCTTTTGAGGCCATTTTCAGCCGAAAAGCAGCAATAAATCTAACACCCTATTAGCAAGGACGTGTGAATCCATGCTTCTTCGCCCTTTCCCTCAACCCCCAGCTTTGCCTCTCTAATGAGAAAAATCCTCCCCAGGATAACGGGCGAAATGTCGATAAGCGACATTTCTCCTATTATGAAGCCTCAGGCCAAGCAGCATAGCGAGAAGAAAAGTAGCACTAACCTCTGTTATCGCTACTTTCCTTACACCTGCTTTGAAACTGACTTAGCCATGATATCCTATGGAAGGTGGATATCATGGCTAAGTATGTGAGGCCCTATCAGCAAGCTCTCGCCAATAGTTCTGTGATTATCGCTGGATTTCCAGCGATAATCACACAGTTAGGCAGCTTGCACTCTGAATTTTATCACTGTGGAGATAAGCGTTGCTGAAAGCACGCTATCTCCAGGGTTGGGTGGCGATAATTAAACTAGCGCTAAGTTTTGCATGATGTAGCAGCCGGGTTGAGCTTCTCTTGGTGTCATTGGAGCACCATAAAAATCATGTTAACTGTCCATCATTCCACTTTTGACTCACAGTTTCTGAGGGAAAAACGTATGATAAACACAGAAGGAGCAGTTCTTCATGCAAGGGATAGAACAAGCCCTATTAGATAGAATAGGGGGTTCGATTAGTTGGATCATGGGGGATCCGGGTGATCAGATCAAAGTGCCCTCACACACCTGATAAGGTGTCATGCTTCATCATTGGGGGCTCCTCATCAAGACAGCATTGCAATGCCTGGTGGGCCCCTAAATGGTCAGAAGTCTTGCTATGAGTCTCAACTGTGCTAGGAACACACAACTAAACTCTTTCTTGAGTTGAGATTAACCAATTTTGATGTCCCCCACATTGGCTTTTCTTTACTTCAGCTTGGCTTTGCTGTTTTCATGTTCCAGATACACACACATATCCAATATGGACAACCAAGAGCTGAACTATAATGATATGAGCACCCTCATCATTAGGGGCCAACTGCAGTGCCGCAGCTAGCAATTGTAGTGAGGATTGGAATTCTGTGACAGGTTTAAAAAAACAACAGGTGACGATTGCCCTGCATAGGGCTATCATGGTGGAATACTCATGAATTAACATTGCACCTAATGGCTTACTTGTCCCCATAGATCCGTACATGTTCCTGGAAGACATAGGGTTCAGATATGAATGGTCCCATATAGCCTGGAAGTGCACATACAACTGGTTAGTCCTGATAATTAATACGGCCAAACAATACCCTAATTATCAGGATCACCATCGCAGAAAACAATTTCAAATCCGGAACCAATATCGCCACATTTAAATCATGTTTAGCGGAGGTTAATTCAGAGATGGGGGAACAAATAGTTTATCTGACGCAAAACAAAATAAACAAACTCCAGAAGGACATAAAAAATTTGAAAAGGAACAGGCAAACCCTTACATTATGGAGAATTGTCAAGCTCCTAGGGGGATGACACTTCAGATGATGGGTTCATTCCCCACTGCCACAAATAGGGATCCTTAAGTGGCTCATCTAGTGGGGACAGTTGGGGAAGTCACAATAGCAATAGAGGCATACCACCGCCAATGTATAGTTACCCAATTGGCCCCTTACTCAGAGCTGCAACCTCTAAGGATGCCCCACAGCCACCATATCCACTTTACCAACAACATTTGTCCACCTTCCTTTTATAGGCAGAGGTTGGGGCAGGGAAAGACGAAAAAGAAGAGGGGAGAAACAAGTGAGTACAGTGGCAGGAGCCCCGGGAACCCCAGATGCAAACCCAGATGCTGCTCTGAAGCAAGATGAATCCATGAAGTTAGTGGTTAACCTCACTTCTAGAGCCACTGCACCTCTGTAATATTCTGTAATTTTGGAAGGATTGGGCATGTACCCACACCACTTGAAGACATTTTTCACTTGACTAAAGAATTACATGGTTTATTTAGAAAACACAGACTTCTGGCTTACTTTCAGGACAGGACTCCAACTGAAAACCAATGATTTGGGCTCATGTGCTCCATCAAGATTCACTACACCAATGGGATGATGCCCTGTGAAATCCTCAGTTTTGAGCATGCATTTCTCATAGAGGTGGACAGACTGGATAACTACATGTTTTCCCACCAAATGATGTCCCATGAGCACATGGCAGTAAGAACTTTGTCCAGTGATGATTCCATCACAATAAAGCCAACAGACAAGGATGGTGCCATTGTGATCCTCAACACCACTGACTACAATTGTGAGTGTCATCATCAACTGTTCGATGAGAGGTACTATAGTGAGATCGCCATGGACCCTACTGTTGTAATTGGCCCGGCCGCGTTAGCGATTAGCTGAACCTACACGTTGTCCTCCTTAACTTGACTGTATATGAAAACGCCATTTTGAATGTTCCAGCGGCCATCTTAGATCATGAGCGGCCTCGTAGCCGACGTGCCCTTTAGTCCGTTGTCCGTTCCGCTGACCACTCCTTTCTGCCCAGCAACAGGCTATTTTTAGTACTGGTCAAACCGCACATGCGCAGTTCCCACTGACCCGTAGCCCTCCTGGAATGTGCACCAAACTGACCAGCGGAGTTGTGCCCCCTCCAATGAGCTGGCAGTATTCCAAAACATGACCATATATGTCTTTAAATGTGTCTTAAACTTGTGCCGCCTATCTTTTATTACCCCAAAACTGTATATAAACAGGGTCACACCGGTGTTCGGTGTGATACCTCTAGCATTACCGAAGGGTGCTGTTTGAGTGTACCACCACCCCATGGGGTCTTAATAAACTTGTTCTTTGCCTTTTACAGCTTCCGTGCCAACAGTTCTTGAATGTAACAGGGTTATCTTTGGAGTGTGTAGGCCTTGGGAACCCCGAATTACTTCAATTGGCGACCACGAAGGGACTCATCGGCGACTCGGATGCCCGAAGGAGAGGTCGTAACGAAGGCTTGGAAACCCGCCATGGGCGCGCGCTGCCACGAGTGACCCGAGTCTTGGCTGCCACGGTGTTTTTCCTTTCCTTCCGATCTGACCTTCCAGGTGGCGCCGGTCTCCGACTGAGTTCCGAAGTGTCTGCATCGCTGAGAAAGTGCCGTTTGGCTGATTTGGCTTACAAGACCTTGGCAGTTGGAATCTGGACATTTGGGAATTTGGGTAAGCTTTGTGTTCGGTAAGGTAGTCTTCGGACACTTACTGAAAATCTGTGCTTTGCGATCGGTGAGGTAGTCTTCGGACGCTCGCCGAGTCCTATGAACTTTGATTTGAGTTAGCTAACATTGTGAATTTGTGATCTTTGAACTTATATGTGTAGTGCACTTCACATAGGCAGGCATGTAGAGATGTTTCTCTAACTTTGTTTTTCCTTTGAGCGGCACAATCGTGTGGGGAACTGTAAGTGCCATTTTGTCCGGTGTCACGCTTTCGTGATACTTTTCGAACATGCCTGTTTTCAGCACACTCAGAGGAATGTGTTGTCTTGGTGAAGGTACCTCAATTAGGTTAGCGGAATCACAGCCGGCTCCCCCAGAGGGAACTCCAAATAGGGACATGTATATAAAATTTGGCCTTCCCCCTATTATGTACAGTAAATTATGGCATAAATACACCAAGGCCGATCCTGAATTGCAATGGCCTCTACACGGGTCGTATGATTTGAGTAAAATACAATTTGTAGAGCAATGTATGTTTCAACGCAGGTCTAGACAAAACATGTTTGATTGTGTGAGAATGTGGGAGAAAGCGGCGCGTGAGCGAATGAAGCGTGAGGTTGCCTTGGCGGACAAAGAGCAGCGCAAGGCTGCTCGGGATAAGGCTTTACAGCTTGAGGAAAAGGAGGCTCAGGAGAAGAAAGAAAGGGAGGAACGGGAACGTAACTTGCAAACGACTGGTCAATTTCCTATTCGTCGACCACTCTATCCTGTCCTTAATAATGAAATTGATGATTTTTCTTTGTTAGATCGGTCACCGCCTCCGTACGTTCCGCCGACGGCTCCGGCTGCAGATCCCGAGGGTGATGGACAGGATTCGTTGAGCAAGAAGGGGGTATCGGCTCTCAGGTTTACTGCGGAGAGGTCCGCTCATTTACGTAGTTGGGCTCGAAAAGTGAATAAGCATTGTGTTACTCAGGAGCAGTTGTTAACAGAAAAGAAAGGGTGGTCGGATCTTGAATTAATGTATTTTCTGTCTAGTCTGGCGGATGAAGTTGTAAATGCATATCGTGATCTTTCTGATACGTTAGAGCCTAAAGTGTTGTCGGTGCATCGTGAGAATTTAGCTAAAGGTGATTTTGATCTTTCAGATGTTGACGACCTGTTCAAGCAATTGATCAAGCTGCGGGATGAGACAACCCAATTGCGGGAGGAACGGAAACGGAGGCAAAAGGAGTCCGAATCGGAGAATAATGGGCGGGCTAAGGAGTGTTCTCTCCGTGGTTCAGATAAGAGTTCTGCGTTGCATGTTATGCCTATGCGTGAAGCCGCACCTTTGTATGTTCCGCCAAAAGGGGAAGGTACGGATGATGATAAATTGTCTAAGGATGCGAAAGGGTATTTTGTGTATAATTGGGTATATACGCCATGGAATAGAGCAGATGTCATGGCATTGAAAAATTCGTTACCTGATCTTCGGAAGAATCCGGCGGCATTTTATGAGGGAGTAGAGGGGGCTATATCGTCTTGCGTGATGACTCTGGTGGATATAGACTTGTTTTTTGGGCTAATATTACCACCCGATATGTGGAGGCAGATTCGTAAAAATAACGATGAAACGGTACTGGGGGGGACGTGGAAGGAAATAAATGCCGCAGATTTAGACAGAGAACCAGCCTGTAAGCCTTGCCAGTTGATTCTAGATCTGCCGGCAGCTATCTTGAATAAATTAAAAACGCTTGTTCCCTCCAAAAAGATTGATTGGACTATGCTAACATCGTGCAAGCAGAAACCCGATGAAACGGTTTCAGATTTCTTTACACGCTTCGAGGAAGCTTTTCATGATTACAGTGGTCAATCTTTAACAGATGATACGGGTCGGCATTTGTTTGTAGATAAGTATGTAGCTAATCTCCTTCCAGAGATTGCAAAGCGATTGAAGTCGAGTGAAAGTTCCTGGGCCACGGTGACCCCTGCGTCTTTGTTAACTATGGCTCAGTATTATGAGCGGCAGGAAGTGGAGGCTAAAGAAAGTGTAGAGAAAAAGGCGAAGGAATTGAAAACGAAGGTGATGTTGGCGCAAGTTCGGGGAACACAGGGTAGAGGGAATGATAGAGGTAGACGAGGTGGAGGAAACGCATCGTATGGTCGTACGGATATTGCGGAGGATCAGTGTGCTTATTGTAAGGAGTTTGGGCATTGGGCCGAAGATTGTCCGGTACTTCGTGAACAGCGTAGTCAGCGTGGTCGAGGAAGCGGAAGGTCGAGAGGAGGTTATACTGGAGCGAGGAGTAGCGGAGGTGATCGTAGACAGGTTGAGGAGAGGGGCCGTGGCCAGGACGAACGAAATACGTTTGATAGACGGAATCAATATCAGATCTTGGAAGGAGCGAATGTGGAACACCAGGATTATGTGCATGCATAGGATTGCGTAGGATGGGGTAAGGAATCAGTTGAAGTGCCGGTAGATCAGCAAGGTCCATATGTAACAGCGGGCATTTTGGGTTCTACTGATCAATTTCTAGTCGACACAGGAGCTACTCGTAGCGCTCTGTCGAAAAACTTGGTTCCGAGGGCTCCCCTGTCTGGCGAAATGATTACGTGTGTAGGGTTTGATGGCACACCCTCCCCCAGCCCATTGTCCAAGCCCCTTGCACTATACATTGACAAATACTTTAGCTTTGGTCAATTTTTGTTATCACCCCATACCCCAGACAATATTCTGGGGATTGATTTGCTTAAATATTTTCGAGCAACAATACGCTGCGCTCCAGAGGGAGTGCGGGTTATTCTGAACGACAATTACCCTGACCCTGATGATTGCCCTGACCCTGACAGATTTTATGCCATTTTAGACATCCCTGCTCTGGCTTCCCTGCCGCACACGTTGTGGGCGACCTCAGATACGGATGTGGGAGAGATGTGCATTCCACCAATACACATTACTGTTAAGGAGGGGGCTCCTCTACCACGAGTGCCACAGTATAAGATTTCGAGAGACGGTGAAATTGCACTGACTCATATTGTTCAGGATTTGATTTCTGCGGGGGTGGTGGAGGAGGTCCCTTATAATGTTTGTAACAGCCCTATTCTACCGATTCTTAAGAGAGACACTGATGGCAAGATCTATCGATTTATTATCGATTTGCGAGAGATTAATAAAATTGTCATTCCCCAATATCCGGTGGTGTCTGATATTACGACCTTGCTCACCTTAGTTCCACCGACAGCCACCACCTTTAGCGTTATTGATTTAAAGAATGCGTTCTTTTCCATCCCTGTTCATCCTGATAGCAGATATCTGTTTGGCTTTACGCTCAATAATAAATCGTATAGATTTTGCCGTGTTCCCCAAGGATATACTGAAAGTCCTAGCATCTATAGCCAGGCTTTGAAAAGGCAGCTAGATTTGTTTACATTGCAATCCGGCGTAGCGCTCATCCAGTATGTGGATGACCTTCTGCTTGCCGCTGACTCCTATGCACAATGTGAACAGAGTACACTTGCGTTGCTTTCCTTTTTGGCGCAAAACAATCACAAGGTTTCGAAGAAGAAGCTCCAATACTGTAGACCCCAGGTGACGTACCTTGGTCATCTGTTGTCTAAGGAGGGGCGTGCATTAACATCTGATCGAATTCAAGCAATTTTAGACACACCAGTCCCCCGCACCCAGAGAGATGTACGTGCCTTTATAGGGTTGACATCTTTTTGTAGGCAATGGATCATGGGTTTTTCGCATATCATAAAACCATTGCTAGCATTACTGTCCAAAGCCACACCAATGCCTCTTGAGTGGACAGAAGAATGTCAGAAAGCTTTTGAGCAGTTGAGGCAGGCCCTTTGCTCCGCACCCGTGTTAGGTACACCAGACTATACGAAACTTTTCACATTGTACGTGCACGAGAATGATGGGTGCGCGTTGTCAGTGTTAGTGCAATTACATGGGGATAAGCAGAGACCATGTGCATACTTCTCTGCAATTTTGGATCCTGTAGCACGAGGGTTGCCAGGGTGTTTTCGAGCGGTAGCAGCAACTGCAGTAGCCATACGACAGAGTGAGGGAATAGTGTTATCACACAAATTGTTGGTATTAGTTCCTCACGCAGTAGATGCCTTGTTAAACCAAACTAAGACCCAATATCTCACGAGTGCACGGCTAACAGGATACGAGCTGACACTCTTGGCACCACATATTACATTGAAAAGATGCGCTACTTTGAACCCTGCCACTTTATTGCCCTATCCGGCCGAGGAGGGTCAGGAAGAAAAACATCATGACTGTGTTTTCCTGACCGAGGAACAGACAAAGGGTCGTGTTGACTTACAGGATGTGCCACTTCCAGATGTGGATGGGGAACTGTGGGTTGATGGATCGTGCCTAAGGCTGCCAGATGGCACGACTTCCGCAGCATATGCGATCACGACACTTAAGACAGTGGTAGAAACAGCTAGGATACCACAAAAATCAGCTCAGGCAGCAGAGCTGATAGCTTTAACAAGAGCCTGTGAATTGAGTGCCGGATTATGTGTGAACATATACACGGACAGCCGGTATGCCTTTGGAGTGGCCCACGACTTCGGGCTTCTTTGGAGAGAACGCGGGTTTCTGACATCACATGGAGAGCACATTATGCACGGAGAGCTAGTGCGTGATCTCCTAAATGCGTTGCTTGGCCCTAAGAAAGTAGCGATAGTAAAGTGCAGTGCCCATAAAAAGATTACGGATAGAGTGGGTCAATGGAAATGCCTTTGCAGACAGTATAGCAAGGCAAACGGCTATGTCCCGAACTAGCTCCCCCATGTACGTGGTACAATCACAGGCTGAGCGATGGAGTGATGCTAGAGCAGAGATACGGGATATCCAAAAATCAGCCACAGAATCTGAAGTTGCGGCTTGGGCAGCAGATGGGGTACTAGATGACGAGGGGTGTTGGAGAAGCAAAGACATGGAGAAGTGGAAATTGCCTGCGGCTTACTTACAGGCGATGGTCCAGATGACACATGGACTGGCTCATGTCGGAGCTCTTGCAATAACTCGGCTTTTAACACGAGTTTGGGAACATCCTGAGATTGCTAATACTGCAACGAGAGTAGTGCAGACCTGCCTGGTGTGTTTGCAACACAATCCTGGAAAGGGGACCCATACTCCGAAAGGAGGTTTCGTTCCACCTTCAGCACCATTTGAAGTGCTTCAAATGGACTACATCCAGCTTGAGCGATGCAACCACCTGAAGTACGTCTTAGTGGTGGTGTGTGCTTTTAGCAAATGGGTTGAGGCCTACCCCACGAAAGACAATACAGCTTTGACAACAGCTAAGGTGTTGCTTAAGGAATTCTTTCCTCGCTTTGGAGTTTGTAAATTTTTGTGGAGCGATAATGGGCCCCATTTTGTTGGAAAGATTGTGGAATATGTACTGAAGGGGTTAGGAATTCAGCAGAAGTTCCACGCTGTATTCCACCCTCAGTCAGCAGGTTTGGTCGAGCGGTACAATGCCACGTTGAAGCTTAAGCTGGCCAAAATTGTGGCGTCTACATCATTGAAGTGGCCAGATGCGTTGCCGCTGGCACTACTATCTCTTAGATCAGTACCCCACTCACGAACCGGCCTTACGCCCTATGAGGTGGTGTTTGGCCGCCCTATGAACATTTGGGGGGTGCCCAAGCCGCGATTAATACATGATGTGCCTTGTGTTATGATGAATGATTATTTGGCACGATTAACAAATGATTTGCTCTCTATTCATCAACAGGTTCGAGAAGCGCTCCCTGACAACTCTACTGGAGAAGGCCATGATCTTCGTCCTGGTGATCACGTGATGGTCCGCTCGTTTGAGAGAACAAGCAGTTTGGAGCCCAGGTGGAAGGGTCCTGAGCAGGTCCTCCTGGCGACCCGCACCGCAGTACGAGTAACAAACAGGAAGCGGTGGGTGCGTTCGACACATTGTCGCCGTGTCTCTCCGGATCTGGTGACTCCTGCTGTGTTGACTGATTACAAGGAGATTTTGGAGAAAGAAAAGAGCCCAGCTGTGACGTCGGCCGAAGTGGAGGGAGCCTTCCCGGACCAAACTGCGATTGGGAGAGAGCGCTACAACCTACGCCCACGATAAGAAGATTTTTGTGTCCTTTTTAAATGACTGGTTGGTTACCGCTCCAGGTTTGTGAAACGGAAACCGGGAATTCCAAGGGGGGGGGATCAGTTCTGCCAGAGTAGCGACACCCGTCTTGGCCCGGAGAAGAAAACAACGGCTACCTCGGAGTTCAGCAGCGCATTTTTCTTTTTTTTTAGGTATACACGTACGTGTATCTGAGACAATTTGTGAACAATTTACGCCACTTGTGACTTTGCACTAACTTTCTTGAACTATGGCATCAACGGCATTTCGTGCTAAGAAAATATTGGGTGCCTTTCTCTTTGCCTTGACTATTGTGTTGATAGCTGCTATAGCCTGGGTAGTCGAACTTGTGGTGCCTGTACGTGAACATTTGCTGCCGACTACCCCGGCACCATCTGAACATTTTCATTTTACATTGCCATTTCATGAAGAGCGCCATCGCCAAACGTATTTGAATAACAGCTTCATTCAGATTCTTCACCACACGCATAATATGACCAATACCTCTAATTGTTTGGTGTGTGGAATGTTGCCTGGGCACCAGAAAAGAGGGGGCACCCCACTTATTCCACTCCCGTTTTCACACAATGGGTCATGCAACGCCTGGTACACCCTCCTTTTTACTTTAAGATGGCCAACAAAAGGGGGGGTGCTTTTCCGTTTGAACAAAGTATGTTTCCATGACAAAGATGGGTTTCCCCGGGCTGAGGGCACACGTTTTGAATGGGAAGAGTACAGGCCTGACAATGTATCTGCCCCACGTGTATATAGCAATCAGCGAAATGTGAATGTATCTAGTGCTCATGTCATAAATGTTATTTCTACCAAAGCCGATTTATGTATTAGAAACAAGGGCACGATTGCAGTGGGGAAGAGTGAATGTAACATTACTCTCACGTTTGATAGCCCGAATGGCATTTCATTTGTTGCATCTCGAAACACATACTTTATCTGTGGAACGAAGGGGTACCATCAGCTTCCAGTGGGGTGGTTGGGCACGTGCTACGTATCGTTTGTGCTACCTCCTGTATTCATCGCCCCTCCGATGTACCACAACGATTACACATTGTATCACGATTTTGTTTTGAACAGGGTCAAACGAACTGTTGCCCTAGAGGACATTGATCAAACGGACACTGCATTACAACAGTATGTGGACTTTAATCTGGGACTATTCTCCTTTGTGGGGGCTGCATTGAATAGTCGGAAAATCAGACGACTGACACGCGTTGTCGAAGCTGTTGCGAATGACACTGCCGTTGCCCTGGGGAATATTACCGAGGAACTACAGATTTCCAGAATTGTCACCCTCCAAAATAGGATGGTGTTGGACGTTGTTTTGGCTGATCGTGGGGGGGCATGTAGGATTATCGGAAGCAGCTGTTGCGTATATGTCCCGGACAATTCTCCATCTGTGTATGATGCTATTTCCAAGCTTCATAAAATAGCTGCTGAAATACACCCGGACAATGGAACTTGGACACTTTCAGGATGGTTCTGGTCTACGATTGCAACTTGGGGCTGGAAACTGTTGACAATTCTCTGTATACTTGTGGGAGCAATGTTTTCCATATGTTTATGTATTCAATGTGGTCCAGCTTTATGTTCAATGTGTTTATCAGCTTGTATACCATCAAGACAAGCTCTTGCCCATGATAAAATGATGCTTCACAAGGAGGTAACACAAATAATGTTAATAGACATCGAGGACGAACATTCTGACTATGTTCACTATGAGGTAGATTCAGCTAACCGCTAAAAGGGTCGTCTGTTGTAATTGGCCCGGCCGCGTTAGCGATTAGCTGAACCTACACGTTGTCCTCCTTAACTTGACTGTATATGAAAACGCCATTTTGAATGTTCCAGCGGCCATCTTAGATCATGAGCGGCCTCGTGGCCGACGTGCCCTTTAGTCCGTTGTCCGTTCCGTTGACCACTCCTTTCTGCCCAGCAACAGGCTATTTTTAGTACTGGTCAAACCGCACATGCGCAGTTCCCACTGACCCGTAGCCCTCCTGGAATGTGCACCAAACTGACCAGCGGAGTTGTGCCCCCTCCAATGAGCTGGCAGTATTCCAAAACATGACCATATATGTCCTTAAATGTGTCTTAAACTTGTGCCGCCTATCTTTTATTACCCCAAAACTGTATATAAACAGGGTCACACCGGTGTTCGGTGTGATACCTCTAGCATTACCGAAGGGTGCTATTTGAGTGTACCACCACCCCATGGGGTCTTAATAAACTTGTTCTTTGCCTTTTACAGCTTCCGTGCCAACAGTTCTTGAATGTAACAGGGTTATCTTTGGAGTGTGTAGGCCTTGGGAACCCCGAATTACTTCACTACGGTGATACTCCTGACTAGAATTTGAACTTTTGTGAATTTTGCTGAATCTCAAGGTTAGATTTCTCAGAATGAGGCAGAATTTCTCATGAGCACCACCTTTAAGATACCATATTTTTATGTTGTGCCCAAGATACACAAAGGGGTTTCTCCTCCTTTGGGTAGACCCATTATTTCTGGGATTGAGTCCCTTCTAGAACCCCTTCTGCAATGTGTTTCTGGAGCCACTGGATCAGAAAATTCCTTCTTTCTTGAAAGACACAAGGGATGTCCTCAACCTTATTTCAGAAAGGAACTGCCTAGAGTATATCAACCTCCTAATGATGTGGAAGCGCTATACACTAATACTCCACAGGAGGCAACCATTGCAGCCGTCGAGGCCTGCCTATTGGCAGAAACATGGACATCTCCAACACAAGTGAGCTTTATAGTGGATTGTGCGACTATAGCATTGAGAGAAAATTTCTTTCAATTTCAGGACCAGCTGTTCATTCAAGCACAGGGGACATTGATTCTGAGTACCTTTGTCCCATGTCTGGCCTGCCTTTACATGGCTGAATTTCAATACCTCTATAACTCCACACATAATAATACTTATCATGCCAACATCAAATTGTGGTGGCACTACGTAGATGACATCATCATCTGCTGGATCGGTAATCTAAACACAAGTGAGGCCTTCTAAACGTGGATTTATTTTCTCAATCGCTTTATAAGATGCAGCAAGACTGTTTCAGAGAGTGAAATTGCATCCCTGGATCTCCCTCTCACAGCCAATAATGGACAACTAGCTATCACAAATTTAAAAAAGAAGAGAGACTGTAATAATTTATTACTCTATGACAGTCATCATCCAAAAGCTCTGTGTGATAACTTTCCTTTTCGGAAGTTCTTACTTATACGTCGCAATTGTAGCGACATTAGAGACTATGGAAATCAAGTTGCAACATTGAACCATAATTTGAAAGCTCATAACTACCCACTGTTGGTGGTAAAGATGGCCTGGAAGAGGACCAGAACCAATCACAGAGAAGCATTGTAAGAACCCAGTATCAGACAGGAGGAGGATGTATTTACATGCTTCACTATATTCACGCTCAGCTCTAATCGGATCCAGAAGATCATAGTTAAGCATTGGCAACTTCTTCAATCAGGACCCTTAGTTACTCTGCGATTCGCCTTTAAGCGAACTAACAACTTACAAGACATTTTGGCACATACTAGATCTAGGGTGAATCCTAAAAAGGAACAGAGGACTCTTCGGAACTTGCCACCAGTATCTAGGTATAACTTGGGGGTTAATTAAGGCTTCTTCAAGAATAGAGGGAACCTCCTAATTTAAAATCCTCCTGCCTCCTATACATCTAAATAGTATCTATTGACTTCAGAATTAGGGTGGAAACCTTTTAAATTCATGCAGATCATGAGTTTCTCCTTTCCTCCCCCTTTGGGGTAGGATATTTTTTTAATATCTTATGCAGGAGTACACTTTTGCAGTCTTGTTTCCATGTACAAGTGTACGTCTAACACAATCTGGCTGGGGTAAGAAGGTATTGATCTCCATTACAATATGGTAGCCAGCATGTTAGTGCATTGCAGAGATATCGACGGTACAGTGCTTATACATTGCATCCATCGATACCACACTTGGCACACACATATGCCCTGCTTTTGCCCTTCTCCGAATGGGGGTCTGCTGCCCCACCTCAGATTACTTCACTGGTTCCTCTTTGTTTTTACTGTTCTTTTACTGCCTCAGTGACTTACTTCTTCACTGTCCCAGTGACGGATATCTCCAATATGGCCAATCTAGGTAGCTGATGAATAAACATATACACTGCACACACTCCGCTCATTCATTCTGAAGTCCCTCACCTGTTTCTAATAATCTTAGATTTGCCACGCCATCTCTATCAGCCCATAAGGCCATCCTGAATACCTTCAGCGACCTTGGCCACGACTTAACCACATCGTCCACCCATATTAGTGGACACTTCACTTCCTTCAAAAACACCCTGACGTCTTCATTACTCACCTACAGGTCAGCAGAGGAGGTTAGGTCTCTGGCGAATATACCATGAGGGTCATGTGTTAACTCATGTTTGTGTTGAGCTTTCATGTTTATTTTTCAAATACCTAATCTGTTTAAACATTTAATATTGCCACCTATTTTTCTATGCATACTAGTACTTCTTGGTTTGTACCAGATTTTCTTTGTTCACAGCTAGTCGCGGTCCTCTGCCTCACCTAAGGGGCATTTATCTCTTGACTACAGGGTACGTTTACCCCTTCTTTATCTATATTTCCTCAGATGTATGAGGATACCGTCTGGTATTATAAACACATAACTAATCATAGCTAATTACTTTATAGCATTTTAGTTGATTAACATCACTGTTCCTAGCACTAAGTCTGTCACTAAGGGTTTTTTTTTTGTATGACAATTATTTTGTATTTAATTGTGTAGGGTAATAATTCCCTTCAGTAGTTTTCACTGCATCAATTGGGCACTGCAACATTCCTCTAGGACTACAGGTGAGACATTGTCTGCCTTTGCATTTGGTCGACAGCGGATTCCTTAGGGTCCCTTTCCTGTTTGTTCAAGTTGGTACTCAACAACGACCTGGGGGCCCCAATTTCTTATTATATAGAGTAGGTACCATTCTAGTCTTGAAATGCCAATTGTCTCTACCTGGCATTCTAGGCATCAAACATGTTGACCTTACTCTACTCAAACCATAGCTTAAGTAGCTTGAGTAGCTGGTACCATCTCGGATAGCTGTCCGGCTTTTAATGTGTCAAGAGACCACCACTCAAATAATGTTCTCCTGGTTCCCTTAGAATCTATTATATAACCATATCACCACCTTATATCACCCCTTCACTTGCACTCTTCATACAGCTTTTAGATCAAACAATTTCCTTCAAAGACCCTCCAGCGAGGGGCCCATCAGGCATTGCAGTGCCAGCTTGATAAGGAGCATCCAATGTTGAAGCATGGCACCCTACAAGGTATGTGAGGGCAATTTGATCTGAACCCTCTGATCCCCACACGATCCGCAGGTCAGACCCCTTATTCCACCTAATAGGCTTCTTCTGCCCCTTGCCTGAGGAACTGCCCCCTCTGTGTTTATCATAACCTGACTTTAGAAGAGTATGGGTGCAGGACCTCTCTAAATATTACTCCTCGTCCCTCCTTTGATTATTTGAAAAAACATATCACCATCACTATCTCAAGCTCATCTGAAATAAATGTGCAATGTTTTCATCGATCATTTTTTGGTATTTTGATTTCTAAGAGTTTGCACGTCATTGTTGATCCAAATAAATACTGATTTTACCACATGATCCCCTTTACAAAGATGTTAAAATCAGAATCTACAGAATTGTCCTTACACACATTCGGAAGGGTTTTCATTTAACCTGCCAGAATTTGTGCACTGTATTTTATGCAGTATTACAGCACAAGTGGAAATCCTCATTACATACAGATTGCTAAAGCTCGTGCTCAAGATCCTCAACGCCCTCATTGTGACTGGAGCTTGCAATCTGCATATGGTACAATTTCTGTGATGTCAAAACCAGATACATCTGACTTCAATAATGTTGCTTACTTTTTAATGATGATTGTCCTCTTTCCTACAAGCACTACTTTTACCTCTGCTTTAGAAACCAACTTCTTTATTTGTCTTCATTGTGGTGACTGTTGGGACACTGCAGACTCACTGGCCGCTTGCCACGTTAAGAGGTTTGGGCCACAGCAATACACATTTTGAAGGGCATTGTTATGAATGTCTTTCATCAAATCACCCATTTCTTGGAAATTCAGCTCAGACTGCTCAGAATTTGGAAACTAAGTAATAGCTAAAAAAAAAAAAGCTTAAACAAGCATTGATTAAGCTATTTTGTTTTGCTCCTGAATTTAGGTTGTATTTGTATTAAAAATAATATTTTATTTAGAGTGCAGTGTGTTAGACCTAACATCCTTGGTGTGGTTGCTCCTTTCCTTTGGCCCCTACCTCCTGTATTTCTGACTGGGTGCTGGTTTCTTTTTTGCTGTTATAGGTGATCTGGGCACTTTACCACTGCTGACCAGTGCTAAAGTGCAAGTGTTCACCGTGTAAAATGTGATTATGATTTGCATATTTGATTTGCTAGTAAGTCCATAGTAAAGTGGACTTAGTGTGCCTGGGTATTGCAAATCAAATGCTACTAGTGGGCCTGTAACACTGACTGTGCCACCCACAAAAGCAGCCTTTCCAATGAGTCTCAGGCCTGCCACAGCAGAGTCTGCGTGCACAGTTTTAAAACTGCCATATCAACTTGGCAAGTGTGTACTCTTGCAAGGTCCTAACCTTCCCTTTTGTTACATGAAAGTCACCCCTAAGGTATGCCAGAAGGTAGCTCCATGGGCATGGTGCAGTGTGGGTGAAAGGTAGGATATGTTCTGTGTGTTTTACATGTTGTGATAGTGAACTACTGTCAATTTCATTTTTCACTATTGAAAGGCTATCTCTCCCATAGGTTATCACTGAAGCTACCTTCTAACATCTTACAAGTGTAACTTTCAATGGGGAAATTATGGAGATTTTGAGTTTTGGTTCACTGAACTCAGAATTTAAAGATACATCTTTCAGTGAAGGCAGTTTTTAGATTATGGGTTTAAAAATTCTACTTTTACAAAGTGGGCATTTTACTGCCTAATTTTCCTGTGCCTCTGCCTGTCTGTGGAATCAACATCTGTGTTTTAGGTGACACAGGGCTGTTTTCCAGACACTCAAGCAAAGGGAGCTTAGGTGTGCCTCGCATATCCATGGAGGATAGAACTGATAATTGTGAGCAAAAGAGACTTTTCTTTGCTGACTTCACAGGTTTAAAGCATTATAAGTATGGAGGCTCTGACATCAGAACTTTAGAAAGCTTCTGGATTAAGAAGACCCTGCCATGAAGAAGATCTGATGATATGCCAGGAGGAACACTGGTCCTTTGCTGTGTATTGCTTTGCTGGGTTGGATTGCAGTTGATGCTTCTGTCTGTGAGCAGTAGAAAGGACTGGATTTTTAATTTACTTTAGTATCCTTATTAAGAAGATTCTCCAAGGGCTTGATGTAGAGCTGGTTTGATTGAAATCTCACAAAAGGTTTTCGCGCGCATAGTGCTCCTTAGACTTCAATCCTGGATGGAGGAACAGAACAAACTCACCCCCCTTCAGGCTGGGTTTAGGGAAAAAAATGTCCACTATCGACCACATTCTTAGGTTCCAGATGTTACACTGGAAGACCGTGTCTTTGGAGGGTGGCAGCCTCTATTTAATATTGATTGACCTCCGGTCAGCCTTCGATTTGATCCCTAGGGATAAACTCTGGTCAGTCCTTAATGATATGGGGGGGCCCCCACATATTTAATTCACCTTATTAAGCTACTAAATGAGGAAAACTTTGCGCAAATTAGGTACGGTAAGGAGGGGAATCTTACCGCACCAATTCCAATCAAGCACAGAGTACGTCAAGGATGCGTGCTTGCCCCCACCTTGTTTAGTCTTTATATCAATGGTTTAATAGATTATTTAGCAACCGTAAAAGCTCCTGATGCCCCAAACTAGCCTACCGTCCGATATCCGCAATGATGTTCGCGGACAAATCCTTGTTGGTGTCAAAATCCCCCATGGGGATCCAGAGGGTTCTTGATAAATTTGAATTTTTCTGTACCCAAAGGGGTTTGGAAATCAATCTACAGAAAACCAAATTTATGGCATTTAATTGCCCTAAAAGTACAAGATCTAAACCTATATTATCTGGTAAACCCCTCGAAAGAGCTATCTCATTTGATTAGCTAGGGATAACAGTATCAGAAAAAATGGAGTGGGGGCCTAAGTTAAAAAATCAGCTCTCAAACTAACGCAATCCTCAGGAGGCATCATGACGGTCTTTTGTAAATCTAGCCAGAAATTATTGAGCCCAGCCATTGAAATGTATAAAGTACAAGCACGGGGAGGGGCATTATATGGCGCAGAACTCTGGAGGCATGTAAGCCAAGAGAATCTCATCCAGGTAGAGAATAGCTTCCTCAGACAGTTAGTATATCTCCCACGGAGCACTCCGCTTATCCCTTTATGCTTAGATCTGGGCCTTTTGGCAATTGCAAATATAAAAAATTTGAAACCTTTAGTCTACTGGCGTCCTCTTTGGGTGAACCCTGAACTTTTATCATACAGAGAGGAATTAATGGAAATATTGAACCTGCGAGGGGCTGTCAGACTCCCATGGTTTGCCATTATTAAACAATGGCTGGTTCGTCTTGGGTTGGAAGAGCTTTGGGATCATCCAGACACCGCCTTTGCCATCCACCCCAGGAAACTATTGAAGGCATACTGCGAGGAGTATAAACTATCTCAACTTAATAGCTGTCCCTGAACAGGCAGATTAACTACAGCTTTTCTAGAAACTAAAGATAGGTTTAGCTATAAGCCGGTACTAGATTAAATAAACCGGCAGCGTCCAAAAAGCTATACCTCCAGATTAGATATGGGACTCTTCCTCTTCGATGTCTTACTTATAAATGGGGGGATGTACAAAGTGCAAACTGCCCTGCGTGCGATTGTACTGAAGAGACTGTTCCGCATGCTTTATTCATTTATCCCGCCTATCAAAAGGCAAGGAAACGATGGTTGGTCCAGATTTGTAGGAACCTAGGAACTAGATGTTGTTCTGAGGCTCTCAAGATACTGAAGTATGATACTAGTATCCCGATAGTGTACTCAGAGACTGGGTTCCTATTTTCTATGTAGTGCACACGCCGGACATCCTTGAAAGTGTGACTGAGGAGTCATAGGGCCTTTTTCCATGCCGGATGTGAATTACTCCATTATAATAATAATTAGTAATTGGACAATAATTTTAGTACCCTAGACTGTTAGTTTTAAAGTAGGCCTCGTTCTTTATTAGAATAATTTAAGATTGTCGTTGGCCTTAGAACCCAGTATAGAGAACCTTGATTCCCAGGTTTCATGTTTGAAGAATGATAAAGTATAGGTCATCCTTTTTCACTATGTCTGTAAGGTAAATGTTTTTAGGTTATTTATTTATTTGTTTAGTACTTTGCACTTCCCGAGTATGAGCATTATAGACAGCCATGAACCAACTCTTGCTTTTTGCACTTTCCCATGATAAATTAACTTGACGTGTATCTTTTTTATTGCTATTGTTACACATTTTTATTGTATTTGTTATGTTTTGTGATTGTACTTTTCAGGTTAGGTGAACCAAAATAAAGTCTTTTGAAATGAAATGAAATGTATTGCAAACAACTGTTTGCTCTTTCTAACCTGCTACATTTTCCTAACCCAGTCGTGCAATGTTGGTACCGGATATCATCACCATCTTTGAAGCAGCGGCAACCTGGTTACCGTCATTGCAATATATATTAGTTTAACCCATTTTTCAGAAAGATGCAGGGAAGGATCTTTTCCAAAGACTTTCAGCCAACTATTAGAGTCCAATTTATTAGACATTTGGCCTCCAAATGTCGAAAAATATAATTCCGAAACTCCTGAATTAAAGGGCACCATGCAATAATATCCATCCAGTAGGCTGTTGTCCGATTTCAACAGCGAAAACACTGACTAGATTGATTAGGATAAACCTGGGATAGGAACTGTGGGGTTCTATATAGCAACCAATCGCTACAAAATAGCATCCAGTGCCAATGGGCTCTGCGTAATGTACTAACATTAAGTGTATTCACTTCTGTCCACATTCTCACAGTTACCTACAAACCTTCATGTTTTTCCCATTTTAATATTGCCTTCAAGGCAAGATCCGGGCCTTTGATAGGGGTCCAAAAGTTTTTTCCACTCCCCTGGTTTCCTATCCGCGCCTTCTTTAAATAGCGCGTGCATCAGATTTTTACACTCGTTAATCTGCGTCAAATCCAAATTACTAAGAAATTTGTAAAGCATTCTATAGGACCCAAGAAGAAGGAAATCATTTTGAATTAAATCATACATTTTGGGAATATTGAGTCACCTATCCATTACAATAAAGTCTGAGATTTTCCCATATCCTACCTTGGCCCATTTTTAATAATTTCGGATGATTCTGGAATCCCGAATACCGAAGTTAGATTGAATAATGGGGTTGAAGTGTTAATAAATGGGATTGCACATCTTCTATAAAAATCCAGGCATTTACGAAAGAACCACTGCATGCACTTGTAGCGGAATAATTTGGGGGATTTCATAATTTTTAATGGCTTACGTATCTGGTGCTCTATAGAAATTAGGCTCATAAAAAAGTTCATGAATAGTCCTGTTTGCGATTCTGACTTGAACCTGTACATGTACTGTGCAAAGTAGGCAAAATAATAATCATTGAGATTAGGGAGCGCTAACCCACCCTTCTCCAGATCCTCATAAGTGTTAAGTGCGATTCGAGGGGCTTTTTTTCTCCACAGAAAAGAAGTAAACATCGATTCCAGCTTCACAAAAATGGGTGCTGGTAAAACACACAGAATAGCAGAGAATAAGAAATTGAACAGTGGGGGAACAGATATATTAATCAGCAAACCCTCCCCATCATAGTCAATGGGAGGAAGTACCAGCAGAGCAAGAAAACCTGTACTTTTAAAAGCGACAAAGAGAAATTTGGAGCATACAAGTCAGTGATTCGTGGTGAAAAATGAATTCCCAAATATTTTTTGGGTTGTGAATTTACGAATGAGATGATATCTGCATGCAAGACATCTGACTTGCATCCGACCGGAATTATTGCTGTTTTCTTTTTATTAATTTGATTCGAACTGTGCAAAGATCTTGCAGACCTTTGCTTCAACCCCCTTATCACAGGTGAATATCTATGTTATCTCGAATAGCAATATCCAGAGGCTCGATAAAAAAGGCAAATAAAACAGGAGACAGCAGACAGCCTTATCTAGTCTCTTGTTTAACACTAACTTGCCCTACCTCAGAGGTATTAACAATAATGCTTGCTTCTGCATTATGATATATTCTCTGACTCAACCCTGTGATTTGGGGGGGAGATACCAAACCTGGACAATATACGAAATAGAGTCTCCCAGACCACATGGTCAAATGCTTTCTTTGCATCCAACAGGAGGACCAAGCTAATATTTTCTTGGTCTCAAAATAATCTGGTGCTTCCGCTAGATAATGATTATTTATACCGAGCTGTCTCTCTAAAATAAAACCCTTTTGATCAGAGTGGATCAGATTTCATGCTGTTCTGTTAAATATGTTGGCTAAAAGTTTTGTAATAATTTTGTAGTCTGAATTCAAAAGGTGATTGGGCCATACGAGTTGGGATCTTCGCCCTCCTTTCCCTTTTTTAAAAAACTGACTACATTCATTTTTCAAAATGATGCTGGAATTGGGCCTCCCTCTAGCATTATATTGGCAACGAATAAAACATTTTCTAATAAAACCCCAAGAATGCTTTAAAAAATTCCGCCGGTTGACCGTCCGATCCACAGGCTTTACCACTCAGGAGGTTCCTTATAACTTCCCCAACTCTTCTTTGGAAAAGGAGCGCATCATATTACCTTTTTCAGACTCGGAGAGTACCAGGATGTTTTGTTCCCGAAGGAGGAACCTCGCCAGGAAGGTATTATTGTTTGTTTTTTACCATAGATGCGCCTATAGCATTATATCCCCAATGTAATATGGATCATCACTTCAGGTACTGGTAACAGGGCATTTCATAGTGCTTATACAGTTACTTGTGGCCTGCTCCAGAGCCTACCATGCAAGAAACCTCCCTGTAAAATTACTTTCTGCGTATAATTATGATTCAAGGTTTCACATTTTAAATATTATGCCTTGCTTAGCGCCAATTTAGCCTGATCGATCTTTCGTTGATTGGGGGCAGCAGCGTTGAGGGAAGGCAGGCAACTAGCTTTTGCAGTAACCGTTGCTTTACTGAGCAGTATGGAAGGATCCCCCAATAACACGCATATGCTCATGAGGTTTTGAATTTGAGAACTATAAGTTTTTCATCATACGCCAATTGGGCGCAACTGAACCTACCTATATATAAACATTGTTAGGTACATTACACATTGTTGTAAAACTTTTTATACACTTTTACATTTACACGTGAGTAAGGGGAGGATATGTGCTTATCCTTGTCCTGAAGAAGGAGCCCTCGCGCCCCGAAACATGTTGACACTTTGAGGTGGTTGTAATACCCTAACACGTATTTTTACAACCCCACTCTGCACTTCTTTTAATAATACCAGCCGAGGATTTAATAAAATTAATTTTCCTCCTACGTGCCAGGTATTTTTTAACTACTCACTTTCACCTCACCTCACTCACTTCTTTAGCAACACACCCCCTCGCATAGTTCACTACTTAGTGCTCCTGCGTAGTCGCGAGTCGTAGCACGCCGCATCCCGTAGAGGGGTGCGAAGGCCCCGATGATGAAGCATGACACCAAGGGGCCTGTTGGTGTGTGAGGGGCATTTAAACAACACTGTGTGTTCCCCATCACGTTAGGGACCACTACCACTCTGAGTGGATTCTACTTTGTTTATTAGCGCCAATTTAGCCTGATCGATCTTTCGTTGATTGGGGGCCGAATGACTTCTGAGTGAGGTACTGTAGTACCACTGAAAGTTCTGTTCTAGGATTTGCTAGTGTTCTTTATCTTTTTTTAAACTTTCTGCATCCTTACTAATAACAAGCCCCCAAATATATGCCTTAAGGGAATTCCAGACAATATGAGGGGGAGCCATCCTATTGTTTATTACAAGAAATTCCATTATCTCTGTTTTACAGAATAATATCCAGCTTTCTTCCATTAAGTACAGTCTATAAAAAGTCAAGTCTCTTGGGATGTACTAATGTTTTACCTAACTCAACCTCTAAAATAATCATTGCATGATCCGAAAATCCATTAGGCAAGGTTCTTTGATTACTAAGTGTGGAATCTACCAGAAAAACAGGAATATGTAATTTTAGTAGGAAGTGCTTCCCTCCAGGGATCAATTAACTGCAAAGTTCTACTATATTTTTGAATGATTCTAAAGGTTTTAGGTTTTAATTGCCTTTTAGCTATTACTGATGAATCAATCTTTGGGTTTAGTAAAAAGTTCTCTCCTATGATTATTCCACCAGAAATTTGTATAAGTGATTGAATTAATTCTTCATATGGCTCAGCATTATCTTCTTCTGTGGAGTAAATACTAACAAAGTTAAGATATCTACCCCCTAGCTTGCAAGTGGCCCAGCACCACCTTCCATTGTTGTCACTTACAAAATTTACCACCTCTGCTTGGAATTTTTTTGCCTAGAAAAATCGCAGTGCCCCGATGTGTTGACTGGGAAGAGGAAACGCCCTAATATGCTGCCCAAGATCTAAACATGGGGAAGTCCGCTAATTTCCCCACCTGTATATTTGTTTCCTGAGTTAAAACTACAGATGGGTTTTCCTTCTTAATCCATGATTCAATAGCCCTTATTTTCTTTTTGTTATTAAGGCTGTTAACATTGAAGGAGACCACCTTCAGGATTTCCCTTTTATCCATTAGTACAATACACTGAAAAGGTCTCCAATATAGAATAAAAACTTTAGAAAAATAAGTCTTCCAGTTTACCTGACCAACCTCAAAGATCCCCTCAAGGATCTGACATTTGCTGAAGTGCTGACACTCACGAGGTATATATTTGCCAATAAAGTTCAGAAAATGCTATTTAAATCTGGCTTTGGATTTTAGAAGTAGATCTCTTTTTCCCTTATTACTTTGCATTCTGACGCACCACCTCCACCCTACGACCCCTGTGTCCCCACCACCCCAAACGCTGCAGTGAGCAGTCCACTGACCCCGCTCAGACCTGACAGGCACGAGGGAAAAAAAAGACCCAAATGATACCAGAGGGGAATCAGAAACGAAGAAGTAAAGAAGTGAGAGAAAAAGAAAACGAATAAACATGAGTCAATTTGAGCGTCCAGAGCTTAAAGATAAAGTCACAGGTTTGCTGCAGCAGTTCCTGGGCTTCGGGAACATTGCGGAATACATGAAATCTTTCTTTTACTAGCACTTTTAGTTTGCTGTGCAGTGCAATCATTGCCTGCATTCATTGCCCTGTTCATCGAACAGACGCAGCATTTTGACAAATTCTTTCCGTCTTTTGGATGTGGTCGCAGACATATCTGGGAAGATATGACACAATGAAACTTCCGGTGAGGTGAGCTGTCGTTGCTTAACCGCCTTGGATAGAATTTGCTCTTTCACCCGGTAATCTCCAAAGTTAACTAGGGTCGCCAAAGGGAATTTGGCATTGAGATGGAGATGAGCCGGCACACGGTTGGCCCTTGTGAGGGTGAGATCCCTGTAGTATTCTGGAAAGACATTTTTATTAATAAAGGAGTCGACCCATTGAAGTGTCTGCTGGCCCTTCAAGACCATCGGAATACAGAAGATATGAAGATTAGAACATCTAGAGTAATTCTCCAATTCTTACAATTTACATTCCAGTACAGATTTTTGACTCTGAATAGCAGCAACCTTGTCTTTCATAGTAATGACCTGGTCCTCCATCTGCGATATTCTTGCTTCTGCCTCATTAGGTCGTGCCAGGATCCGGGCACCTTCAATTTTTGTGAGTTGGGCATCTATAGCAGGAATCTCCACAGTTTGAGAGGTTTTAAGTTCCCTATTCTCCTCCAAAATTAGTTTGAGCAGGCTCTTGACATCCCATTGCAGAGAAAAAGATGTATCAACCTGAGAGCGGCCCTCTTGAATTACTTCAGACCCTGATTTAGGCTGTGCTGCAAGTACTTCAACATTTCAGACATGGCTGTAACCAATGGCCTCTGTGAGAGAGACAGCAGAGATTGTGAAAGAGGTTGTAATAGGATGCTTGATTCCGGTACTGGGAAGAAATGGCTTGGCAGTTCGGCTGGGACTGTTCCCCTGAGGCACAGGGTCAAGGCTCATTTGCATATGGCCATGTCTGAACTGGGGTGGTGTGGTGAGCAAAAACACTATGGATTTCGGCCCAGATCTCTGCACTGGGGTGAATGTATGACATTGTTCTGCATTCTGTCACTCAACTGTTGTTTTTGCATTTGTCACCCCGAGTGGGACGGGTATACTCAGACGTGAATCCAGTGCTCTCCACGCCACTGGAGTCAACCTATCCTGGCTGAAGACGGCTGATAGCCAGAAACTGGTCCAAGGATGATTGATTCCGGTCCAGGGAAGACATGGCTTGGCAGTGCAGGCTGGACTGCTCCCATAGACACAGGCAAGACTGATTTGCATATGGCCGTGTCTGAACTAGGGTAGTGTGGTGAGCAGAAAAATGATGGATTTAGGCCCAGATCTCTGCAGTGGGGTGAATGTATGACATTGTCCTGCATTCTGTCCCTCAACTGTTGTTTTTGCATTTATCACCCCGAGTATGACGGGTATACTCAGACTTCAGTCCCGTGCTCTCCACGCTACTGGAGTCAAGCTATCCTGGCTGAAGACGGCTGATAGCCAGAAACTGGTCCTAGGATGCTTGATTCTGGTCCAGGAAAGACATGGCTTGGCAGTTCGGGCTGGACTGTTCCCATAGACACAGGCAAGGCTTATTTGCATATGGCCATGTCTGAACTGGGGTAGTGTGGTGAGCTAAAAAAAATAATGGATTAAGGCCCTGATCTCTGTACTGGGTGAATGTATGACATTGTTCAGCATTCTGTCCATTATCTGTTGTTTTTGCATTTGTCACCCGAGTGGGACGGGTATGCTGAGACATGAGACCCGTGCACTCCACAACACTGGAGTCAAGCTATCCTGGCTGAAGACGGCTGATAGCCAGAAACCAGTTCCAGGATGCTTGATTGCTGTCCAGGGAAGGCATGGCTTGGCAGTTAAACTCGACTGTTCCCATGAGGCACAGGGTCAAGAAAGATTTGCATACGGCCGATTCTCAACTAGGGTGGTGTGGTGAGCAACAAAACAATGGATTTAGGGCCAGATCTCTGTACTTGGGTGAATGTATGACATTGTTCTGCATTCTGTTCATCAACTATTGTTTTTGCATTTGTCACCTCGAGAGGGACGGGTATGCTCAGACGTGATTCCCGTGCTCTCCATTCCACTGGAGTCAAGCTATCCTGGCTGAAGACGACTGATAGCCAGAAACCGGTACTAGGATGCTTGATTCCGGTCCAGGGAAGACATGGCTTGGCAGTTTGGGCTGGACTGTTCCCATGAGGCACAGGTCATGGCTGATTTGCATATGGCCATGTATGAACTGGAGTGGTGTAGTGAGCAAAAAAACGATGGATTTAGGCCCAGATCTCTGCAGTGGGGTGAATTTTTGACATTGTTCTGCATTCTGTCCCTCAACTTTTGTTTTTGCATTTATCACCCCGAGTGGGACGGGTATACTCAGACTTGAGTCCCGTGCTCTCCACGCCACTGGAGTCAAGCTATCCTAGCTGAAGACGGCTGATAGCCAGAAACTGGTCCTAGGATGCTTGATTACGGTCCAGGGAAGACATGGCTTGGCAGTTCGGGCTGGACTGTTCCCATAGACACAGGCAAGGCTGATTTGCATATGGCCATGTCTGAACTGGGGTAGTGTGGTGAGCAAAAAAATTATGGATCAAGTCCTTGATCTCTGTACTGGGGTGAATGTATGACATTGTTCAGCATTCTGTCCATTATCTGTTGTTTTTAAATTTGTCACCCGAGTGGGATGGGTATGCTCAGACATGAGACCCGTGCTCTCCACAACACTGGAGTCAAGCTATCCTGGCTGAAGACGGCTCATAGCCAGAAACCGGTTCTAGGATGCTTGATTGCTGTCCAGGGAAGACATGGCTTGGCAGTTCAACTCGACTGTTCCCATGAGGCACAGGGTCAAGGCTGATTTGCATACGGCCGCTTCTTAACTGGGGTGGTGTGGTGAGCAACAAAACAATGGATTTAGGCCCAGATCTATGTACTGGGGTGAATGTATGGCATTGTTCTGCATTCTGTTCATCAACTATTGTTTTTGCATTTGTCACCTCGAGAGGGATGGGTATGCTCAGACTTGAGTCCTGTGCTCTCCACGCCACTGGAGTCAAGCTATTCTGGCTGAAGACGACTGATAGCCAGAAACCGGTCCTAGGATGCTTGATTCTGGTCCAGGGAAGACATGACTTGGCAGTTCGGGCTGGACTGTTCCCATGAGGCACAGGGTCAAGGCTGATTTGCACATGGCCATGTCTGAACTGGGGTGGTGCGGTGAGCAAAAAATATGGATTTAGTCCCAGATCTCTCTTCTGGGTGAATATATGACATTGTTCTGTATTCTTTCCATCAACTGTTGTTTTTGCCTTTGTCATCCCGAGTGGGATGGGTATGCTCAGATGTGATTCCCGTGCTCTCCACGCCACTGGAGTCAAGCTATCCTGGCTGAAGACGGCTGATAGTCAGAAACCGGTCCTAGGATGCTTGATTCCGGTCCAGGGACTACATGGCCTGGCAGTTCGGGCTGGACTGTTCCCATAAGGCACAGGGTCAAGGCTGATTTGCATGTGGGCATGTCTGAACTGGGGTCGTGTGGTGAGCAAAAAAAATGATGGATTTAGGCTCAGATCTCTGTACTGTGGTGAATGTATGATATTGTTCAGCATTCTGTCCATTATCTGTTGTTTTTGCATTTGCCACCCGAGTGGGACAGGTATGCTCAGACATGAGACCCGTGCTCTCCACAACACTGGAGTCAAGCTATCCGGGCTGAAGATGGCTGATAGCCAGAAACAGGTTCTAGGATGCTTGATTGCTGTCCAGGGAAGACACGGCTTGGCAGTTCGGCTCGACTGTTCCCATGAGGCACAGGGTCAAGGCTGATTTGCATACGGCCAATTCTCAACTGGGGTGGTGTGGTATGCAAAAAAACAATGGATTTAGGCCCAGATCTCTGTACTGGGATGAATGTATGACATTGTTCTGCATTCTGTTCATCAACTATTGTTTTTGCAATTGTCACCTCGAGAGGAATGGGTTTGCTCAGACTTGAGTCCTGTGCTCTCCACGCCACTGGAGTCAAGCTATTCTGGCTGAAGATGACTGATTGCCAGAAACCGGTCCTAGTATGCTTGATTCAGGTCCAGGGAAGACATGGCTTAGCAGTTCAGGCTGGAATGTTCCCATGAGACACAGGGTCAAGGCTGATTTGCATATGGCCATGTCTGAACTGGGATGGTGTGTTGAGCAAAGAAAAATGGATTTAGTCCCAGATCTCTGTTCTGGGTGAATGTATGACATTGTTCTGTATTCTGTCCATCAACTGTAGTTTTTGCCTTTGTCATCCCGAGTGGGACGGGTATGCTCAGACGTGATTCCCGTGCTCTCCACGCGTCTGGAGTCAAGCTATCCTGGCTGAAGATGGCTGATAATCAGATACCCGTCCTAGGATGCTTGATTTCGGTCCAGGGAAGACATGGCCTGGCAGTTCGGGCTGGACTGTTCCCATGAGGCACAAGGTCAAGGCTGATTTGCATATGGCCATGCCTGAACTGGGGTAGTGTGGTGAGCAAAATAATAATGGATTAAGGCCCTGATCTCTGTACTGGGGTGAATGTATGACATTGTTCAGCATTCTGTCTATTATCTGTTGTTTTTGCATTTGTCACCCGAGTGGGACGGGTATGCTCAGACATGAGACCCGTGCTCTCCACAACACTGGAGTCAAGCAATTCTGGCTGAAGACGGCTGATAGCCAGAAACCAGTTCCAGGATGCTTGATTGCTGTCCGGGAAAAACATGGCTTGGCAGTTAAACTCGACTGTTCCCATGAGGCACAGGGTCAAGGCTGATTTGCATACGGCCGATTCTCAACTGGGGTGGTGTGGTGAGCAACAAAACAATGGATTTAGGCCTAGATCTCAGTACTTGGGTGAATGTATGACATTGTTCTGCATTCTGTTCATCAAATATTGTTTTTGCATTTGTCACCTCGAGAGGAATGGGTAAGCTCAGACTTGAGTCCTGTGCTCTCCACGCCACTGGAGTCCAGCTATTCTGGCTGAAGACGACTGATAGCCAGAAACCGGTCCTAGGATGCTTGATTCTGGTCCAGGGAAGACATGGCTTTGCAGTTCGGGCTGGACTGTTCCCATGAGGCACAGGGTCAAGGCTGATTTGCATATGGCCATGTCTGAACTGGGGTGGTGCGGTGAGCAAAAAAAAATGGATTTAGTCCCAGATCTCTTTTCTGGGTGAATGTATGACATTGTTCTGTATTCTGACCATCAACTGTTGTTTTTGCCTTTGTCATCCCGAGTGGGACAGGTATGCTCAGACGTGATTCCCGTGCTCTCCATTCCACTTGAGTCAAGCTATCCTGGCTGAAGACCGCTGATAGCCAGAAACCGGTCCTAGGATGCTTGATTCCGGTCCAGGGTAGACATGGCTTGGCAGTTCGGGCTGGACTGTTCCCATGAGGCACAGTGTCAAGGCTGATTTGCATATTATTATTATTATTATTATTGAATTTTGTACCGCGCACGGTTACCATGAGGCATCCCAGCGCTTATAGAAACCAAGAGCAGGCTACTAATAAACAACAGAGAAGCTACAGTTATTCTGGGAACATATACATTTTCAGATGTTTCCGGAATCTGAGAAGGTTTGGTTCGGACCGCAGCGAGAATGGGAGGGAGTTCCAGGCGAGCGCTGTATGGATAGAAAAACTCCTGCCCCCTGAGCGGGCTCTCCTGATTCTCTAAGTCTGAAGGAAATGTTTATTGTCAGAGCGTAAGGCTCTTGTAGACTTATAAGGGCGAATCATGTCCTTCAGAATAGCTGGTCCTTTCCCCTGTATGCTCTTGTGAGAGATGCACAGGGCCTTAAAGGTAACTCTCTCTTTAACAGGGAGCCAATGGAGTGCTTTTAAAGCAGGCCTGGTTGACTGCCTGGCCGGAACATTCCGCAGCAGCCTTGCTGCTGCGTTCTGCACTTGTTGCAGGATCTTAAACGTTGACTCTGGTGCTCCAAGAAAGAGCGCGTTACTGTAGTCCAGGCGTGAGATGATTAATCCTTGGACTAACAGCTTCCGGGAGAGTTCTGGTAACAGGGGGAGAACCTTACGGGCCGACCGGAGCATTCCATAACAAACGCCCGCGATCTTCTTGGCGTGTGTCCTAAAGGACAAGTCCGGCTCCAGCCAGACCCCCAGGCTCTTGATCTCTTTTTTTGGGTCAGGCGGGGTGCCCATGCAGTTGGGCCAGCTGCTTGGCGAGAGGGCAAAACTTGAATGACCCAAGATCATCAGCTCAGTTTTTGAGCCATTCAGTTTGAGCGATGACCTGGACATCCAATCAAACACATCTCTCAAGCAAGCATGGAGTGTCTCAGGCTGTTTCTCCAGCTGTGTAAGACTCACCACTAGCTGGGTGTCATCCGCGTAGCTTATGGTCTTAAAGCCAAACGGAGACACCACACCCTCCAGGGGTGCCATATACACGTTAAATAACGTGGGGCTAAGGGATGAGCCCTGTGGCACCCCGCAGTGGAGTGGGAGGGGAGGGGATTTTGCATTTCCTTCCCAAACCTCGAAGGTACGCCCCTCCAAAAAGGAGGCCAACCATTCCAGGGCCACTCCTGTGACACCCGACTCAGCTAGACGTTGTATCAGCACCCCATGGTTGACGGTATTGAAGGCCGCACTGAGGTCCAGGAGGATCACTGCCACTGATCCCCCTGCATCCAAAGTGTTTCTGGCCTCCTCTACCACTGCTAGCAGAGCCGTGTCCGTACCATGGCCTGGTCGAAATCCCGTCTGGGAGTCCCTCAACCGGCCATTCTCCTCAAGAAAGTTTGATAACCGATGGTTCGCCAGCCTCTCGGCAATCTTACTCACTCCTGGTAGTAAGAAGATGGGCCTGAAATTGGCCAAGTTCTGCGGGTCCAAGCCCGGCTTCTTCAGAAGCGCTTTGACAACCGCACTTTTCCAGTCAGGCGGCACTGTCCCCTGAGTGAACGAGAGATTGATCAGATCGGTCAGGGGCTCTCCTATCGCCAGGGCGGCCTGCTTAAGGTACCGCATCGGGACAGGGTCCCGAGGTGAGCCACTTTTCATGCTCCCGAGGACCTTCAGTACTTCACCTGTAGATACAGGCCCAAATGACGTCAGTCGATTTTCCGACATGCTGAAGTCCTCAGAAGGGGGCGATGTTCCCAAGACCGAGGGGAGAGAACTAATAATAATGTCGATTTTGTTTTTGAAGTAGGTGGCTAATTCCAGACATTTTTCCTGTGGTCTATCATAGACAGGAGTAGGCTCAGGTGGTTTAAGAAGCTCCTTCATCACTAAGAAAGCTTCCCTGGATGAGGACGCAGCATGGTTTACTCTCTCCCCATAGAAGGAGGCCTTAGCAGTACGTATAGCACGTTTGTATATTCTAAGTTCGATGCGATATTTTTCCCTGCTATCTATCTCCGGGCACCTTCTCCATAATCTCTCCGCGCGTTTGCAGTTCTGTCTCAAGGTTCTGAGCTCTGGGGTATACCAAGGGGCAGACCCCATTCTCTTGTCCCTAATGAGCATCTTCTTGAGGGGAAGCACATGGTCCAGTGCATAGGTCAACCAGTTCTTCACTACAACATCTGCAGTCACCGGGTCACAGCCCTTCTCAGGCTGAGTGTCCTCCAGACGGGCATTCCAAGTGTCTACCGGGAGCCTTGACCATGCCCTATCTATTCTAAATTCCCTGAGTGGGAGCGTGTCATCACACTTAATCTCCCAGTTAGCCATGATCAGTGAGTGGTCAGACCAAGGAAGAGCGAGGGGAGGCATGGCGGATATACCCGTCATGTTCGAAAAGATGGGGTCAAGAAGATGACCTTTGACATGGGTGGCCCCAGTATTTATCAGTTTCATCTGCAGGGCGCTCAGCTCGCTCGACAAATTAGTAGCCCTAGGGTCAATTTCTTCATCGAAATGGCAATTGAAATCGCCTAGCAAGATGAAGTTGGATGCGGCCGCAGCCAACAGAGTAGTATGGCCATGTCAGAACTGAGGTGGTGTGGTGAGCAAAAAAGCGATGGATTTAGTCCCAGATCCCTGTACTCGGGTGATTGTATGACATTGTTCTGCATTCTGTCTATCAACTGTTGTTTTTGCATTCATCACCCCAAATGGAACGGGTATGCTCAGATGTGAGTCCTGTGCTCCCCACACCCCGGGAGTCTGGCTGCCCTGGCTGAAGACAGCTGATAGCCAGAAACCGGTACTAGGATGCTTGATTCCGGTCCAGGGAAGACATGGGTTGGCCAGTTTGGGCTGGACTGTTCTCATGAGGCACAGGTCAAGGCTGATTTGCATATGGCCATGTATGAACTGGAGTGGTGTAGTGAGCAAAAAAATGATGGATTAAGTCCCTGATCTCTGTACTGAGGTGAATGTATGACATTGTTCAGCATTCTACCCATTATCTGTTGTTTTTGCATTTGTCACCCTAGTGGCACGGGTATGCACAGACATGAGACCCGTGCTCTCCACAACACTGGAGTCAAGCTATCCTGGCTGAAGACGGCTGATAGCCAGAAACCGGTTCTAGGATGCTTGATTGCTGTCCAGGGAAGACATGGCTTGGCAGTTCAACTCGACTGTTCCCATGAGGTATAGGGTCAAGGCTGATTTGCATACGGCCGATTCTCAACTGGGGTGGTGTGGTGAGCAACAAAACAATGGATTTAGGCCCAGATCTATGTACTGGGGTGAATGTATGACATTATTCTGCATTCTGTTCATCAACTATTGTTTTTTTGTCACCTCGAGAGGGATGGGTATGCTCAGACTTGAGTCCTGTGCTCTCCACGCCACTGGAGTCAAGCTATTCTGGCTGAAGACGACTGATATCCAGAAACCGGTCCTAGGATGCTTGATTCTGGTCCAGGGAAGACATGACTTGGCAGTTCGGGCTGCACTGTTCCCATGAGGCACAGGGTCAAGGCTGATTTGCATATGGCCATGTCTGAACTGGGGTGGTGCGGTGAGCAAAAAATATGGATTTAGTCCCAGATCTCTGTTCTGGGTGAATATATGACATTGTTCTGTATTCTGTCCATCAACTGTTGTTTTTGCCCTTGTCATCCCGAGTGGGACGGGTATGCTCAGATGTGATTCCCGTGCTCTCCACGCCACTGGAGTCAAGCTATCCTGGCAGAAGACGGCTGATAGCAAACAACAAGTGGTGTACAGAGTTCCCCAAGGAGAGCTAGAAAGTTAGCCCAGCCAGTCTTCTCTCTCACTTAATCAGACAGGTGGTGGAACGGGGGTCTAGGGTGCGTGGGGTAGACCCTTTTTCCAGAATGTAAGGATACCTCACACAGGCTACCGGCAGAACCACAACTGTAGTCCCAGCCGATGACCGTCCAGCGTCATCATCGGTATCCTGCTCCTTCGGCAGGCTGGCGGTGCAATGCCCGTCGGGCAGCAAGGGAAGCTGCACTTTGGCGGAGATCTTCTATTCTGGGCCAACGGGTGTGTGTGTGTGAGGGGCCTAAAGACGTGCAATCGTGAGCATGGTGGTGTGGTTAAAAAAAGTCAGTAGAGTCCTGTAGGTGATTATTTTAATGGTCAGGCTCACTGCTTTGATTAAAAGTTGCAGGGGTATTAAGGAGTGGTGAGCAATGAGACCAACCCTTAGTCAACCCTTATTGTGAAAAAACCGGTCAACATGTTTCACGCCCTAAGGGCGATTCATCAGGACCTTCGTGCTCATAAAATTGCTCGGAACCTCCAAGTTAGGAGGACACCGGTATACGACCTGTAAAAGTGTCGTTCAAAAAATGGTTCCACGCAAGGGGCTTCCTGGGAACTGAAAGGAAATAAAATAAAAGGCAGACACAAATGACGACAAGATTAGTCTAGCTCTACTACATTGTATTCGTGCCTATGTTCAGAATATCAGAACATGCGTGCCCAGTGGGTAACCTGTCTCGAAAGTGACTGCGTCAGGTGCTATTGTGAGAGAGAAAAGGGTAACATTTCAAAGGATTTAATGCGTGTGAGGGACTCGCACTGCATTACGCTGCCATGCTGACTCGCTATAGCATGCACTCCAATGAAGGTGCCGTAAATTAGGCTATGCAGCGTGCATGGTGAATTGTGTCATCACGCTGCGGAACCAGTGTCAGTTATGCACCACAGGGTGATCAAGCGGCATGTGACACCGGTTTTCAAAATTGTGGACTTCAAGTTTTAAGCCCTCAACAATAAAGCGCCACACAGGTAAAACCAAAAATAGTGGTTTAACACTCTGTTTTGATAGTAACTTCAAAGCTGGTGGAGTGATCGTGTGTACCAGCGTGCGTGGGGTGTCTGGGTCTAGCTGCGAGTAAGGCAAGGAATAAAATGCCCTCTTCAACCCGGTGGTGTGAACGGGGTAAATCTACAAATCGGCGGTGCACTTACCCTTACTAATCCCTCAAGGAGTCTCGCAAGCTGTCCAGGTGGGGCCAGCAGCGAGTGAGGGAATCCTGCGGGGAAAGAAAGGAATCCCGTGGGATATTTCAGGGGAAGGGGAAGCCATCCGGTAACCCGCGTTCAGGGGCGGGAATACTGCGTGTTATAGCAGGTAGCGGCCGGTTCTTTGGCTCAACACCTTACCTCACGGGTCGCTGCAGGCAGGCTTCTCTGCACCTACCCTTCCCACACGACTTCGGATGTCTGGACAACCGGAACGGTAGTCAGGCAGTGTCCGGGACAGATATGGGAAAGATGCGCGCGCAACGAGGGGTGTGTTCCTCACGTTGCTAGGTGACGGCGCGCAAAGGTAAACACCAAAGAGGGGCTTACCCAAAGACAGCGCAGTCCGGGAAAGGTAAAGCGGGCGCCATCTTCGGACGGACCGAGATGTATGGTGAAGCATACAAAGGCATTTAGAAGTGGACAACAGGTCCAGAATCGTGACTATCTGGCGAGAGTCGTCCAGGGCACCCCATCGTTTAATCCCACATCATCACACTGTAATCGATGTATCCATCTCTGTTCATATCTGAACAGAGCCTTTTGATTGAGATGTGGTAAGGACTCAATAACAGTCCATCGGATATTTTCCGGAGAATGATTATTGTCCTTGCAATGGTTATAGAGCTTAGTATGTGTCTTATGGCATCGGATGTTGCTGTTATGCTCCATTATCCGTTGCTTAACAGGACGCATAGTCATCCCAATGTACAACAATTCACAGGGGCAGATTAAAACATAAATGCACCTGGAGCTGTTGCAGTTCGTATGTTTGTGTAATGTCCACGTGAGATTGTTATTAAGTACAATGGTCTTGCCCTGGATGGTCTGTGGACATACGACACAAGTACCGCAACGATAGTGTCCAGTTACTGGGGGAAGGTCCCAGAGCGTATTCACAGCTTGGATGCAGGTTTTCTTGGGACGGGTATAGATGAGAGTGTCCTTGAGATTAGCCGTCCTCTTAAAGGCAAAACGTGGGCGTGGTAACTCCATCCCTGCGGAATTGAGGATGCCCCAATGTGTATTAACAGTTTTTTTGATAAATGAGGAGTTCCTGGTAAACGAGGTAACGCAGGTAATCTTATCGTCTGGCTCCTTGGGATGCACCTCAAGCAAGGCCTCTCTGTTATTGTTAAGGGCTCTTTTGGTGGAGTTTCTTAAGAGCCGCGTGGGATACCCTCGATCCAGGAGTTTGGTTTGTAGGGAGCGTGCTTGTTGTTTGAAGTCGTTGGTTGAGCTGCAATTTCTCCGGAGGCGGAGAAATTGACCGAAAGGTAAATTGTCCCTCAGGGATCTCGTATGATGGCTAGTGTAAGGCAGCAGACTGTTCCTATCTGTCTCCTTTTTGTAGAGAGTGGTACTGATCGTAGTGGGTTCCAGGACTATGGTGAGGTCCAAATAAGGTATGGATTCATTGGAAATAGTGCCCGTGAACTTGAGGAACGGGTCTTGTAGGTTTATCCAGGTGCAGAACGCCTCGCAGGTCATCCGGTCCCCCTTCCAAAACACCAAGATGTCGTCAATGTATCGACGCCAGCATGTAAGATTCTCACGGAAAGGATTGTGTTCAGTGGGTTAAATGCATCTTTCCTCAAACGCTGCCATGTAGATGCAGGCCAGGCTCGGCGCGAAGGTCGAGCCCATAGATGTCCCGCGAATCTGGTGATACAAGTTGGACTCGTATTTGAAAAAATTTTCGGTAAGCGCAATATGCGCCAATTCCATAATGAAGGAAACCGGAGTGGGGGACAGCCACTCCTCTTGTCGTAAGAGAGAGTCCACCGATTCGAGCGTTGCCTGTTGGGGTATATTGGTGTACAACGCTTCCACGTCGAGTGTCAGGAGGAGATCAATGTCCTCTCTGCCATCCATGTCGTTGATAAGCCGAAGCACATCTCTGGTGTCCTGTAGATAAGACGGGATGAGTTTGACCAGAGGTTGCAGGAAAGCATCACAGAATTGAGACAGGGGTTCCAAAATAGAACCGATGCCGGACACGATGGGTCTTCCTGGGACTGGGGTGGTACCCTTGTGTATTTTTGGCAAGGTGTAGAAGTACGGTATAACCCGGTCCGTGGTTACCAGAAATTCTGCCTCTTTTTTGCTTAGCCATCCATTGGTCTCTGCTTCAATAACCAGGGACATCACGGTGGTCGTCAGTCGGTTGGTTGGATCCTCTGTCAGTAGTCTGTAGTGGGTCGTGTTTGATAGTTGACGTCTGCACCCCAGATCATAATCGTCATAGTTAAGTATGACGGTAGCACTCAGACGTGATTCCCGTGCTCTCCACGCCACTGGAGTCAAGCTATCCTGGCTGAATACGGCTGATAATCAGAAACCGGTCCTAGGATGCTTGATTCCGGTCCAGGGAAGACATGGCCTGGCAGTTCGGGCTGGACTGTTCCCATGAGGCACAGGGTCATGAGGTTCCGTGACGACTTGAACCCGTGATTTCAATGTTGTTGGAAATACATAATATTGGTATCAGCGAACCGCAAATGATCCATTTAGCATATCCTGGTGTTTTCGCTATGCTACGAGCAAGAGCACTCCTGTTATGAACACATTTCTGATCTACCCACGGCATCCATCTTAGATCATGGCAGCCATTTTGTGTTTCTTGCCCTCACATACGCAATAACCTCTGATCACTTCATTTCAAATAAGGACACGTAGCCTTAGCCGAAGATTCACCTCTTTCACGACACGTGCACCTTAAACCAGATCACGCTGTAGCTGCATGACTCGACAAAGGCTGCCTCCTCTGCCCGAGGCCAGCCCAACTGAACTGGTTCTCGTGTCCATTGTCCCGATCATGATTAGGCGGCCGAAGCCGGTAGCCTTGCCCATTTACAACCCACAAACATCCCTTATCCCACTTTTCTATCTTCCACACCTGGCTCCGTTCCTTTCTTTCTGAATCTTTATTAGGGGGAGGCAACGAAATTTACGATGAGGCGGTCCGGCTCTTGAATGCAATATTGACAAGGGATTGTGATGAACTAGTGGGAACCCCTCTTCGTAATGTTTGGCATCAGATATTATCGATGGTTCCTGTGTAACGCCAAATATTTATTGTTTTAGACACAAAGGTTTCGAGAATGTATTACATGTAAAGAATTCGCCCCCAGCTTAAAATTTAGTATATAAGGAGCAACCCTCTTTGTACAAATTGAACAGGCTCCTAGAATCTGCCCATGTGTGGTTTCTGTGACTTCTGTGTCCCTGCAGTAATAAACCTTTGGTCTTTGACGCCACCACCGAGAAGCCCGTGTTTCTGTTCATTTGCGCACCAAGACAGGTGGAACTCCGGGGTCTTTGGGTGTTGTTCCCTGACACCTCTGGACGGAACCAAAAAGTCCAGAACTCCAATTGGCGCCCAACGTGGGGCGACGTCATTCGGTACCGGTCCAAAAGCCTGAAGAGTTCGAGAAGCTTCGTGTGAAGATTCCTGAGGGAAGCGCCCCACTTCATCGATCCCGGCATATCGCAAAAGTGGCCCGAAGTTCTCTTCCACGAGGGTTCCCGTTCAGGACGGCTGCAGTGGGCCGTTGCCTTGACCGTCGCCCTGTCTTGGACCCGAGGTGCAGCCCTTAGTACAGCGAAACGTGACGGGTTTCTCCTTGGTGACGTCTTCAGTGCCTCAGTTAAGTATTTAGTGGTTGCTAGGTGGTTACTTCGTGAGGGTTGTTAAAATCCTTTTTGGTTCTTGGTTTGGTTTGGTTTCGTAAGATTATCACTGGTTGTTCTGGTTACGATAATCTATTTGGTTTAGTTTGGGTATCGATACATCAGTTCGTTTTGGTAGGCCTAAGTTCTTGGTTCAGGTGCACATATCTGTTTCTTGTTTTGTTTGTTTTTGTGTTCCGGACTGAAAATGGTAAGTCGGAGAAACTGTATGTTGTCTTGTTTTGGTTGCAACAGTGACTCACGATTGGAGGACTCATGTCTGGTTCCTCCGATTGGGACTCCCTTATATGACTTGTACTGTAAACATGGTGTGGGTCCTATATCTTATAATGAGGTGTGGGTCCGATACACTGAGAAAGATGGTGTCCTTAGTTGGCCACTGCATGGTAGTTTTGAACCCGAAATTCTTGATAATTTAGAAGCGAAATTGTTTAGGAAGAAAGCCCGGCCGGCAATGTTTGATTCTTTCCGTTACTGGCGAAAAGAATCCAAACAGAGAGAAATTAAGAGGTTAAAGAAAGAACAGAAAGAGCAAGAAGAGTTGACTCTGGAGCAAGCGGCTAAGCAGCTGCAAGATAATGAGTGTGAGAAGGCCATAGAGGTGGCCATTAGAGAGCATAATTTGGCGATCGACAAGTGCTATCCTGCCTTGCCATCGAAAACAGCTAAGATACTAGAGGACCCCGAAAACGATCCTCTGTTGTCTTATCTGTTACGGTCACCTCCACCGTATGCACAAGGTGCTACGGCTCCACCTTTACCGAATGTTCAATTGCCGGTTGCTGGACAACCTGGTATTCCTGCTCCTGCCCCTCAGAATCAAGCTCCTGTACCTCCCGTGGTTAATGTGAATATTCCTACGGCTCCTCCTCCTGGGTTGCCGACTTCTATACCTGTATCTGTCTCGCTTACACCTACTGTTCCACAAAGTATCTTCCTCGATACTCCTACTGTTCCGCTATCTGTTCCTACCTCTACTGTGTTCTCTACGTCTGCGAGTGTGTTGACTCCACTTTCTGTTCGTCGAAGAATCACTGATTCTGTTTCTAACATTCTGTCTCCTTTCTATAAAACTTTAATTAAGACTCCTACTTCTGACTCTGTTCAGAGACGCAGTCAGCATCCAAGCACTGAGGAACGGGGAATTTTAGATTCCACGGCTCTCAGATGGATTTCGAAGAGTAGGAGATATAGTACGAGAGACGTGCTAGATACATTTATGCAATGGAAGGAACCAACGCAACGGTATGTCTTTGATGAGATGTGCTCGCTGTTACGTGAGGAGATAGAAGAAGATGATGTTGAATCGAATTTAGAAGACTTAATTAAGGTTCAGAAAGAGTTTGCTGCAGGAATGATAGTAGGTCAAAATATAGAAGAAGCGATGGAACTGATCTTAAGTTTTAGAAATGATCCATCTCTTCGTTCACCAAGAGATTTAGAGAAAAGTAAGACGAAGCTAAGTCGCCAATATCCAATGAGGGAGGTTCCTCCAATTTGGCGCGAAGCTGTGCAAGCTGACAATGTTAATGGTATTGTAGCTGCTCCGGCGCAATTCCAAAGGGTGTGGATACACATTCCGTGGAAGCGAGCCGAAGTGCTAGCAGTGAAGCAGGCCTTGCCAGACCCGCGTAAGAACCCTGCTGGATACTATAAAGAACTGACGCAAACAGTTGAGGCTTGTATAATGAACTTAGCAGACATCGATATGTTATTTGGAAATGTAGTTCCGCAACCAATTTGGGCTAAAATTCGTAGAGAGAATCATCCAGTTGCCCTAGGTGGTGATTGGGCAGCTATCATTGCAACGGATGGTCAGCAAACAGGTGGTGCAAAACCCGAACCCCTAATTTCTAATCTTCCAGGCAGGATAATAGACTTAATGAAGACTCTGATGCCCGCATTGCGTGTTAATTGGGACAAGTTATCCGCATGCAGGCAGAAGAAAGACGAAAGTGTCTCCGACTTCTTCACGAGGTTCGAAGAGACTTTTGTAGATCATAGTGGTCAAGATATGAGCACAGAAGGAGGACAGAGACTGTTTGTCGATAAATTCGTGCATAATTTGTTACCTGAGTTATGCAATAAATTAAAGGATTCAGAGAGTGCGTGGGCTGTTTCTACAACTGCGCAAATACTTGCAACTGCACAGTATTATGAAAATAGGGATAAAGAGGAAAAAGAGAAATCAGACAAGAAAACGAAAGATTTAAAGACTAAAGTTCTTTTGCAACAGGCGTATCCGCCTCGCATGAATCAGACTAACACGCAGCAAGGTTCGTATCAAAGGACAGATTATAGTTCACCTAGACCTCAATATCAGTGGAACCAGTGTGCGTACTGTAAGAAAGAGGGTCACTACAAGAATGAGTGTCCGATCTTAGCGCAAAATAATGCAGCAGCAGCTCAAAGAGGTCGTGGTGGTTTTGTGCAGAATTCTAGAGGTCGAGGGCGAGGTGCTATGCCTCCACAGACGAATGATCGTCCTTCCAATCACTTTGATCAACGAAATGGACAGTCTGCCCAGCATAATAGATCTCAACAATATCTTGTTGAAGACTATTGTGAAGCGGATGAGGGATTTCAGCAAAATGGGTACTAGGACAGCCATGGACAGAGAGAGGGAGTAGTATCAGTTCCAGTGGATCAGAGTGGGCCTTATGTCGCAGTAGCAACATCAGGTGTAGTCGAACCGTTTCTGTTGGATACTGGTGCCGCAAAAAGTTCTATAATTCATGCGAAACTCCCTGGCGCACCTTTGTCCGGCTCAACAAATGTTTCTGTAGGTTTTTCAGGCGCCCCTGTTTACAACCCCATATCTGGTCCTTTGTCTATTTCTGTTGGACCGTGCCAATTAAAAGCACCACTGATTTTGACGACAGGTTGTAATGAAAATCTGCTTGGTTTAGACTTGTTAAAACGCCTATATGCGACATTGTACTGTTCTCCGGAAGGGGTACAGCTTACATTGGGTAAAAGAATAACCTCTCCGATGTACTTGTCAATGGATGCACTCCCGCCAGAGCTGCGTTCACTCCCTGATTCTCTTTGGGCGACTGGTCCTAATGATGTAGGCCTTTTAGAAATACCACCATATGTAGTAACTTTGAAAGCAAATGTGAAATTTCCAAGAATTCCTCAATACAAAATATCTAGTGAAGGTGAGCGTGCACTTTTATTGATTGTGCAAGATTTAATTAAGAAAGGTGTGGTTGAAGAAACTAGAGGAAATGTTTGTAATAGTCCTGTATTACCGATTTTGAAACGAACTGATCCTACAAAGCCTCCAGTGTATAGGTTTGTCATCGACCTCAGAGAAGTCAATAAGATTGTGGTACCGCAGTTTCCTGTGGTTCCAGACATTACTGCCTTGTTAACATTGATTCCTGCTACAGCTACTTGGTTTTCAGTCATCGACTTGAAGAATGCCTTTTTCAGCATTTTTCTCAAAGAATATTTCCCTAGATATGGTATGCCACGGATTGTATGGTCAGATAACGGAAGTGAGTTCATAGGGAAAGTTATGCAGAGTGTGTGTGCCGGTCTGAACATAAAACAGAAGTTTCACAGTGCAAACCATCCCCAGTCTGCTGGTTTAGTTGAGGGTTACAATGGCACCCTCAAACTAAAACTAGCCAAAATTCAAGCTTCCACAGGTTTGTCCTGGCCAGACGCACTTCCTTTGGCTTTATTATCAACGAGAGCAACTGTACATTCTAGAGTGGGGCTTAGCCCGTATGAGATCGTTTTTGGCCGCCCGGCAAATATTTGAGGTGTGCCGAGACCTAAAGAGTTTTGTTCTCTAGAATATCCTATGTTGATCGACTACCTTTACGACTTGACTGCTAAATTGAGTCTTATTCACCAACAGGTTTTCGATACATTGCCAAAGCCTCCGGAGAGTCCAGGGCATCAGCTGAAACCCGGCGACCAAGTTGTAATCCGGAACTTCGCGAGGACGAAGAATCTTCAGCCCAGATACGTCGGCCCTTTCCAGGTCCTGCTTGCAACGAGAACAGCAGTTCGTGTAGCTGGTCGCAAGCATTGGGTGCACGCATCTCATGTTAAGCGTGTACCTTTGCCACTTCCTTACGACGACTGGGTGAAGAAGGGAATTGGTGCCTCCGAATTTGAACGCACACCAAAGTTCATCCCTTTCAGCGATGCCGAATTGATTACTGACACTCCGAAATCTGACTCTCCTCCTGAAAAGACTCCTTTGAACTCTGAACATTTGTCCCCTGCATCAGAAAAACCTCTATCACCTGCGAACCTGAACACTGCAACAGCTACCAGTGATACGCTATTTGCCGATCAAACCGTACCTGCAAAGCAAAGATACAATTTACGACCTCGTAAAATGGACAAATAAAGCAGGCAACTGCCTATTGTGATATTTTGAAATATTTTGAACTTTTGCCTTCAGCCAGGAAGTTTGCTATTGTTTTATTGTTTTTAAAAATTGCCTTGCCGTCTGGGTAGCCGTAGGGTCGTGGCTGTGTGCTTAGTTGAATCTCCGGGGGTCTGACACAAGGTCGATCTTTCTGTTGGTTCTGGGAACTCCCAGGGCTGATAGAGGCATTTTCATCTACGTACACATCATCAGTGGTCGCGAGCGGATTGTAGAAGATGGAGCTTCCTGCGCTGCAACGAGAAAATGTGATTTATGTTCGCAGAAACAGACTTTACAGAATTCTTCACAGCAAATGCTTTTTAATACAATGTGCCATTACATTTTTGATTGTTTTGATAACGTTGGTGGGTGGAATCGTTTTCGGTATGAGTTTGATTTTTGTGCCAGTAACTACAGTACCTCCCCTTAATCCTGCTACTTCTACTATTTCCTCTATACACTCTTTTCACTCGTTTCCTGAACACGAGCACGCTCGACGCTCAGAATTCATTAACAACACTTTTATACAGCTCTTGCACCAACACCAACTGGTAGTTAACACTACAGACTGCTGGGTGTGTGGCTTGATACCCCACACTATGGATAAAGGCATTCCCTATCTGGTTTTGCCTTTCAGCTACAATGGATCATTTCAGGCCCTTCAAACCATCTTTGCTTATGCCCTTGAAACCTATCCTCCGCGTCCACCACGTTCCACTAAATATAACTCTGCCAACAAAGCCTTAGTTCAGGGAATTATTGACATGATCAAGGACGTCAATAATACTCCATCTTACCCTAGAGACGAATTGCGAGTATATTTAAGTTGGAATTCTTCAGAGTATCGCCTTAGTTTGGGAGAAAGCAAGCGTAAAAGCTCAACTCCAATCTGGGTCGTACCTCACCGAGGTCAGGTCTGTTTGCAAGGTAATGGGAGAAATCCGAGAGCTCAGCTAGGGAGGAGTGAGTGTGTAGAGACTTATGTGTTTCCGGCTAACTCTTCCCCTGCCTTCCTTACTGCTAGGGGTACCTACTTCATCTGTCGAGACCGAGCATATACATGGTTACCTGCTGACTTTTCAGGTTCATGTTATATTGCTCGATTGTTGCCTCCAACATACACTGCTTCATCTGACTACCACAGGACCAGAGTAGCGAGAGGTGTCTTCAGCAAGGAAGATACCGCTGGTCAGGAAGCTGGAGACTTCTTCAAAGGCTTCCTTCCGTTCTGGGGGCCTATGGCCAATAGTAGAAACATACGTCAGCTAACACGGGTAGTTGAATCTACTATTACCGAAACTGCTGGTGCCCTTAGCAATTTGACAGCTGAGCTTCAGGCGGATAGACTCATGACGTTGCAGAACCGTATGGTTCTAGACGTTATACTTGCAGATCGAGGTGGGGTATGCAGAATGATCCAATCGAGCTGCTGTGTCTTTATTCCTAATAATGCTCCAACAGTCTACGAGGCGATCTCTAAGCTACACAAGATTTCCGACTCTATTCATGTAGACAAGGCAAACTGGTCCTTCATGGAGTGGTTTTGGACTCTGATATCAGCGTGGGGATGGAAGGTTCTAATGGTCATTGGTGTCATCTTAGTATTCCTCTTCTCATGCTGCCTGATTATCCAGTGTGGTCCAGCTCTGTGTAGCCTTTGTGCTGCAACCTGTTTTAGGAAACCACCTGCGTTTGGAGAAAAGGCACGAGAAAGGATGATGATACAACAGCATGTCACTGACCTGATGAGCATAGAACTAGATTCTGACATAGACTGAGTACTTGCCCATGTAAGGGCAAAAGGAGGGTCTGAGGTTCCGTGACGACTTGAACCCGTGTTTTCAATGTTGTCGGAAATACATAATATTGGTATCAGCGAACCGCAAATGATCCATTTAGCATATCCTGGTGTTTTCGCTATGCTACGAGCAAGAGCACTCCTGTTATGAACACATTTCTGATCTACCCACGGCATCCATCTTAGATCATGGCAGCCATTTTGTGTTTCTTGCCCTCACATACGCAATAACCTCTGATCACTTCATTTCAAATAAGGACACGTAGCCTTAGCCGAAGATTCACCTCTTTCACGACACGTGCACCTTAAACCAGATCACGCTGTAGCTGCATGACTCGACAAAGGCTGCCTCCTCTGCCCGAGGCCAGCCCAACTGAACTGGTTCTCGTGTCCATTGTCCCGATCATGATTAGGCGGCCGAAGCCGGTAGCCTTGCCCATTTACAACCCACAAACATCCCTTATCCCACTTTTCTATCTTCCACACCTGGCTCCGTTCCTTTCTTTCTGAATCTTTATTAGGGGGAGGCAACGAAATTTACGATGAGGCGGTCCGGCTCTTGAATGCAATATTGACAAGGGATTGTGATGAACTAGTGGGAACCCCTCTTCGTAATGTTTGGCATCAGATATTATCGATGGTTCCTGTGTAACGCCAAATATTTATTGTTTTAGACACAAAGGTTTCGAGAATGTATTACATGTAAAGAATTCGCCCCCAGCTTAAAATTTAGTATATAAGGAGCAACCCTCTTTGTACAAATTGAACAGGCTCCTAGAATCTGCCCATGTGTGGTTTCTGTGACTTCTGTGTCCCTGCAGTAATAAACCTTTGGTCTTTGACGCCACCACCGAGAAGCCCGTGTTTCTGTTCATTTGCGCACCAAGACAGGTGGAACTCCGGGGTCTTTGGGTGTTGTTCCCTGACACCTCTGGACGGAACCAAAAAGTCCAGAACTCCAGTCAAGGCTGATTTGCATATGGCCATGTCTGAACTGAGGTGGGGTGGTGAGCAAAAAAATGATGGATTTAGGCCCAGATCTCTGTACTGGGGTGAATGTATGACATTGTTCTGCATTCTGTTCATCAACTATTGTTTTTGCATTTGTCACCTCGAGAGGAATGGGTATGCTCAGACTTGAGTCCTGTGCTCTCCACGCCACTGGAGTCAAGCTATTCTGGCTGAAGACGACTGATAGCCAGAAACCGGTCCTAGGATGCTTGATTCAGGTCCAGGGAAGACATGGCTTAGCAGTGCGGGCTGGACTGTTCCCATGAGGCACAGGGTCAAGGCTGATTTGCATATGGCCATGTCTGAACTGGGGTGGTGCGTTGAGCAAAAAAAAATGGATTTAGTCCGAGATCTCTGTTCTGGGTGAATGAATGACATTGTTCTGTATTCTGTCCATCAACTGTTGTTTTTGCCTTTGTCATCCCGAGTGGGACGGGTATGCTCAGACGTGATTCCCGTGCTCTCCACGCCACTGGAGTCAAGCTATCCTGGCTGAAGACAGCTGATAATCAGAAACCGGTCCTAGGATGCTTGATTCCGGTCCAGGGAAGACATGGCCTGGCAGTTCGGGCTGGACTGTTCCCATGAGGCACAGGGTCAAGGCTGATTTGCATATGGCCATGTCTGAACTGAGGTGGGGTGGTGAGCAAATAAATGATGGATTTAGGCCCAGATCTCTGTACTGGGGTGAATGTATGACATTGTTCTGCATTCTGTTCATCAACTATTGTTTTTGCAATTGTCACCTCGAGAGGAATGGGTATGCTCAGACTTGAGTCCTGTGCTCTCCACGCCACTGGAGTCAAGCTATTCTGGCTGAAGACGACTGATAGCCAGAAACCGGTCCTAGGATGCTTGATTCAGGTCCAGGGAAGTCATGGCTTAGCAGTTCGGGCTGGACTATTCCCATGAGGCACAGGGTCAAGGCTGATATGCAGATGGCCATGTCTGAACTGGGGTGGTGCGTTGAGCAGAAAAAAATGGATTTAGTCCCAGATCTCTGTTCTGGGTGAATGTATGACATTGTTCTGTATTCTGTCCATCAACTGTTGTTTTTGCCTTGGTCATCCCGAGTGGGACGGGTATGCTCAGACGTGATTCCCGTGCTCTCCACGCCACTGGAGTCAAGCTATCCTGGCTGAAGATGGCTGATAATCAGAAACCGGTCCTAGGATGCCTGATTCCGGTCCAGGGAAGACATGGCCTGGCAGTTCGGGCTGGACTGTTCCTATGAGGCACAGGGTCAAGGCTGATTGGCATATGGCCATGTCTGAACTGGGGTGGGGTGGTGAGCAAAAAAATGATGGATTTAGGCCCAGATCTCTGTACTGGGGTGAATGTATGACATTGTTCTGCATTTTGTCCATCAACTGTTGTTTTTACATTCATCACCCCCAATGGAACGGGTATGCTCAGATGTGAGTCCTGTGCTCCCCACGCCCCTGGTGTTAAGCTATCCTGGCTGAAGATGGCTGATAGCCAGAAACCAGTCCTAGGATGCTTGATTCCAGTCCAGGGAAGACATGGTTTGGCAATTGGGCTGGACTGTTCCCATGAGGCACACATTTGCATATGGCTATGTATGAACTGGGGTGGTGTGGTGAGCAAAACAACGATGGGTTTAGGCCCAGATCTCTGTACTGGGGTGAATGTATGACATTGTTCTGCATTCTGTTCATAAACTATTGTTTTTGCATTTGTCACCTCGAGTGGGATGGGTATGCTCAGACTTGAGTCCTGTGCTATCCACGCCACTGGAGTCAAGGTATTCTGGCTGAAGATGACAGATAGCCAGACACTGGTCCTAGGATGCTTGATTCTGGTCCAGGGAAGACATTGCTTGGCAGTTCGGGCTGGACTGTTCACCATGAGGCATAGGGTCAAGGCTGATTTGCATATGGCCATGTCTGAACTGGGGTGGTGCGGTGAGTAAAAAAATGAAGGATTTAGTCCCAGATCACTTTACTGGGGTGATCGTATAACATTGTTCTGTATTCTGTCCATCAAATGCTGTTTTTGCATTCATCACCCCGAGTAGTCCTGTGCTCTCCACGCCCATGGAGTCAAGCTATCCAGGCTGAAGACGGCTGATAGCCAGAAACTGGTCCTAGGATGCTTGATTTCTTTCCTGGAAAAACACGGCTTGGCAGTTGAGGCTGGACTGTTCCCATGAAGCACAGGGTCAAGGCTGATTTGCATATGGCCATGTCTGAACTGGGTTGGTTTGGTGAGCAAAACAATGATGGATTTAGGCCCAGATCTCTGTAATGGGGTGAATGTATGACATTGTTCTGCATTCGGTCCATCAACTGTTGTTTTTTGCATTTGTCACCCCGAGTGGGACAGGTATGCTCAGATGTGAGTCCCGTGCTCAACACGACACTGGAGTCAGGCTATCCTGGCTGAAGACGGCTGATAGCAGACACCGGTCCCAGGATGCTTGATTTCGGTCCAGGGAAGACATGGCTTGGCAGTTCGGGCTGGACTGTTCCCTTGAGGCACAGGGTCAAGGCTGATTTGCATACGGCCAAGTCTGAACTGGGGTGGTGTGGTGAGCAAAAAAACGATGGATTTAGTGCCAGATCTCGGTACTGGGGTGAATGTAGGACATTGTTCTGCATTCTTTCCATCAACTATTGTTTTTGCATTCATCACCCCGAGTGGGTCGGGTATGCTCAGACGTGAGTCCCATGCTCTCCACGCCCCTGGAGTCAAGCTATCCTGGCTGAAGACTGCTGATAGCCATAAACCAGTCCTAGGATGCTGTATTCTGGTCCAAGGAAAGCCATGGCTTGGCAGTTGGGGCTGGACTGTTCCCATGAGGCACAGGGACAAGGCTGATTTTCATATGGCCATGTCTGATCTGGGGTGGTGTGGTGAACAAAAAAACAATGGATTTAGGCCCAGATCTCTTCAGTGGGGTGAATGTATGACATTATTCTGCATTCTGCCAATCAACTGTTGTTTTTGCATTTGACACCCCGAGTGGGACGGGTATGCTCAGACGTGATTCCCGTGCTCACCACGCCACTGGAGACAAGCTATCCTGGCTGAAGACAAGCTATCCTGGCTGAAGACGGCTGATAGCCAGAAACTGGTCCCAAGATGCATGATTCCGGTCCAAGGAAGACATGGCTTGGCAGTTCGGGCTGGACTGTTCCCATGAGGCACAGGGTCTAGGCTAATTTGCATATGGTCATGTCTGAACTGGGGTGGTGCGGTGAGCAACAAAAAATGATTTTAGGCCGCAGATCTCTGTACTGGGTGAATGTATGACATTGTTCTGTATTCTGTCCATCAACTGTTGTTTTTGCATTTGTCACCGCGAGTAGATAGGGTGTGCTCAGACGGGATTCCCTTACTCTCCATAGCCAGAAACCGGTCCTAGGATGCTTGATTCCGGTCCAGGGAAGACATGGCCTGGCAGTTTGGGCTGGACTGTTCCCATGAGGCACAGGGTCAAGGCTAATTTGCATATGGCCATGTCTGAACGGGTTGGTGTGGTGAGCAAAAAATGATGGATGTAGGCCCAGATCTCTGTACTGGGGTGAATGTATGACATTATTCTGCATTCTGTCCATCAACTGTTGTTTTTGCATTTGTCACCCTGAGTGGGACTGGTATGCTCAGATGTGAGTCCCATGCTCAACACGACACTGGAGTCAAGCTATCCTGACTGAAGACGGCTGATAGCCAGACAACGGTCCTAGGATGCTTGATTTTGGTCCAGGGAAGACATGGCTTGGCAGTTCGGGCTCAACTGTTCCCATGAGGCACAAGGTCAAGGCTCATTTGCATACGGCCATGTCTGAATTGGTGTGGTGTGGTGAGCAAAAAAAAAGATGGATTTAGTCCCAGATCGCTGTACTGGGGTAAATGTATGTCATTGTTCTGCATTCTGCCCATCAACTGATATTTTTGCATTTGATACCCCGAGTGGGACGGGTATGCTCAGACGTGATTCCCGTGCTCACCACGCCACTGGAGACAAGCTATCCTGGCTGAAGACGAGTGATAGCCAGAAACCGGTCCTAGGATGCTTGATTCCGGTCCAGGGTAGACATGGCTTGGCAGTACGGGCTGGACTGTTTCCATGAGTCACAGGGTCTAGGCTGATTTGCATATGGCCATGTTTGAACTGGGGTGGTGCTGTGAGCAAAAAAAATGGATTCAATCCCCAGATCTCCGTACTGGCGTGAATGTATGACATTGTTGTGCATTCTGTCCATCAACTATTGTTTTTGCATTTGATACCCGAGTGGGACGGGTATGCTCAGACGTGATTCCCGTGCTCTCCACGCCACTGGAGTCAAGCTATCCTGGCTGAAGATGGCTGATACCCAGAAACCGGTCCTAGGATGCTTGATTCCGGTCCAGGGTAGACATGGCTTGGCAGTTCGGGCTGGAATGTTCCCATGAGGCTGATGGTCAAGGCTGATTTGCATATGGCCATGTCTGAACTGGGGTGGTGTGGTGAGCAAAGCAACGATGGATTTAGGCCCAGATCTCTGTAATGGGGTGAATGTATGACATTGTTCTGCATTCTGTCCATCAACTATTGTTTGTGCATTCGTCACCCCGAGTGGGACGGGTATGCTCAGACGTGAGTCCTGTGCTCTCCACGACACTGGAGTCAAGCTATCCTGGATGAAGACAGTTGATAGCCAGAAACCGGTCCTAGGATGCTTGATTCCGGTCCAGGGTAGACATGGCTTGGCAGTTCGGGCTGGACTGTTCCCATGAGGCACAGGGCAAGGCTGATTTGCATATGGACATGTCTGAACTGGGGTCGTGTGGTGAGAAAAACAACAATGGAATTAGTCCCATATCGCTGTACTGGGGTGAATGTATGTCATTGTTCTGCATTCTGTCCATCAACTATTGTTTTTGCATTCATCACTCGGAGTGGGACGGGTATGCTCAGACGTGAGTCCTGTGCTCACCACGCCACTGGAGTCAAGCTATCCTGGCTGAAGACGGCTCATAGCCAGAAACCTGTCCTAGGATGCTTGATTCCGGTCCAGAGAAGACATGGCTTGGCAGTTCGGGCTGGACTATTCCCATGAGCCACAGGGTCCAGGCTGATTTGCATATGGCCATGTCTGAACTGGGGTGGTATGGTGTGCAAAAAAAAATTGATTTAAGCCCAAGATCTCTGTACTGGGGTGAATGTATGACATTGTTCTCTATTCTGTCCATCAACTGTTGTTTTTGCATTTGTCACCCGAGTGGGACGGGTATGCTCAGACGTGAGTACCTTGCTCTCCACGCCACTAGAGTCTAGCTATCCTGGCTGAAGATGGCTGATTGCCAGAAACCGGTCCTAGGATGCTTGATTCCGGTCCAGGGAAGACATGGCTTGGTAGTTCGGGCTGGACTGTTCCCATGTTGTAAATTAGCATAAATGGGTTAGCGTTAGCAGAAGCCATTTTGCATTTAGAAGTTATCTTATCCGCTTTTTAGAAGCCATTTTAGTTTCTGGAGGCCATCTTGGCTACCATGTGCTGCCATGTGCTCACTATCTGTATTGTCCTACCTTCCTTTTAGCTGCGCCTGAAGTCTGCCTAGTAACAAGATATATTTAGCCTCCTCCACTTCCACGCATGCTCAGAAATGCCTGGTAGAGTCTGCATCTGTTACTGGTTAAGTTTTACATAGGAATGTGTTCACTACGTTCTGAAAACTGTTAGTTCCTCCCACTTGGTTCTACATGTCCATATTAGGTATTCCTTGTATGCTCACAGGAACCAAGACTGCCCCCTTTCATGTATGCTTACTGTGTAAGTCTGAAATGTATATAAGGCATCAGCCTTCTGACTTCCTCAGACTGCCTCATTCATTTGCCATGGCTTTTGGGCGACGCAGCCTCACCTCACATGAGTGTAATAAATTGTCCCTTGATATTTCAGAGTTCTGTGTCAGCCTCTTATTGCTTTTAAAGGACTCCAAGGTTTTTGGATACCACAATTGGCGACCACGAAGGGACTCATCAGAGAGGTGACAATCTGGAGGAGTGATCAACTTGCCAGGAGGCAGAAAACTGCTGAGCAGCATGGGACTGGTTTCTGCAAGGAGGTATGCTGTGCACGGCGCGCTTCTGCTGATTTCTTGTGTCTGCAGCTCGGTGTGTTTTCTGACCTTCCTGACCTCTGGTCCTCCCAAGGATGTCACCCCCCTGACTGAGAACACTTTTGGCGTGAGTATTAAAATGTAACATAAAAAGATAGACTGTTAGATGAGACTTGGCAGTTAGAATTTGGACAGCTTATGTTTGGTAAAAGTAATTTTGCGGCGCCTGTTCTAAGTTTTGAATGCCTTTGTAACGCTTACTGTGGCATATTTGAGTTTGAGATAGACTTGTCTACTTTGAATTGTGTGTGATCTTCGAAGAATATGATATGAATATGATTTGATGTGATTTGATTTGATATGTATGTGTTGCAACTCATATAGGCAGGTAATGCGAGGATATTTCCTCCACCTTTGATAGTAGTGTATACTCTGCACTATTTTTTGGCATGCCTGTTGTCCTTGGTTAAGCTCACATGTTAAAATGTGTTGCTTTTGTGAACGGTACCATAATGTGATGTGAAGTAAATGAGCCGGCTTCCCTTAGAAGGGATACCTAAATAGGTTTAGGTGTGAAAACATATTTCTTCCTTGGTGATATTGTATCCCCAGAGAACTAAAATATGGCCATAATACATGTAAGGATCCTTTGTTCTGTGCACTTTTATGAATGGGGAATGCAGAGCGATTCTTTGGTGCTCTGCCAGTTAAAACTTGTGAATTGAAACATCATTGCCAAACATTCCTTGTAAATATGACGTACAACTAGCATTTACAAATTGGTTTGGTTTAAGATCTGTTTGTGGCTTGTTTTTTGTTTCAGTCTTATGTATTGATCTGTGGGTTCAATGTGTGCTTAAATGTGGGGTTTTTGTTCCTGTTAGTGTAATTTCTGCTTGTGAATAGCGTTGGCGCGAATTCATGAAAAACATGCCTTAAGCGCTGTATTGTGTGTCCTGCATGTTTGAAATACTTCTGTTTCTGTGTGAAATGAGCTCAATGCATGATTGTGGATTTCTTGATGTTTTCAGTCTGTTAAGGAAAATGTTGCATTAATTGATATTAGGTGAAAATTAAATAAGAATGCAGTGATTTGCCATGTTACCTGCAAAAATCGCTATATGTTGCTTTTTAAATCATAGACTAAACAAAGGCACATATGTGCAAACTGTTGAAATGCTTAAATTAGATAAAGTTAAAATGTACATTCACTAGGACCATGAAAGACCTCAAAATTAAATTGTGTGTTCTGTAGGGAAAAACAAATTTGAAGCCATCCTTTGCTTACATGCATTTTCATACATGTAAAATGTTAAAGTTTCAGCTATAAGTGAATTTTTGCTACGTTTAAATGTATTTTGTGGCACACACTTTTCTAAAAAATGTCTGTTTCCTGAAAGCTCTAGGGTCAGCTTCGTGCAGGCCATTTCCTGCCTTGAGAACAGCATGTGTTGTTTTTTAAAGGCAATAAAAGACACTGGAATGTTTATTCAGGCCAGAGACTAGCTGGTAGTTTTAACACGGGCTGAATTTAGGAACTCAGAATAAGAGTTTTAAAGGGTTACAAAAGTAAGTTTCATTATTTTGTATTACAGGAAGGCACTTCAATTGAGGGTTGTTCTCTGTTTTTTTTTAAACACAGTAAAATGAAAAGGGGGTTTATCTCTGGTGATGTTGCTCAATGTCCTCTTTTAAATTTTGGCGCGAAAATATGCCATGTTTTCAGTAAGGCTTCTGCGCATAGGCTCCTACATGACTGCATTTAAACTGGTAGGCAAAAGATGCAGTTTGGGTTTTAAATGTGGTTTTAGCAATTTAGATTGGGTTTGAGAGAACAAAAAAAAAAATAAAGAAATGAATAAGTTCTTAAACATGGAAAAATTATTTGAAAAAAAATATGTGTTTTTCAAAATCGTTTTTGGATATTCATAAAGCTTAATACTCATACTATGACCTCCTAAAATTACAATTTGATTAAAGTAATGTGTGACTGCATAATTTGGCCATTTGCGTGTTAGGGCTTTACTTGGCGCAGGCGTAACAGCTCATTTTTGTAAGGCATCACATGCCTATGCCTCATGTTCGCGTTTTGCAACATGTAAAGCACAGTCTAAGGGTGATTCATATGTAATGCAAGTGTAGGATTTTCATTTTTAAGTGCCCCAAAGTCAAAAGTCGAAAATCAGTTAAAATAGACCTTTTAAAGCATTTTTGCCAATTACCATAGCCTTGCAGTGTTTCTGGCTTTCAGAGAATGCATGTTTGTGTCTATTACAAAACGTGTGGGTTGTTATTATTTGAGGTTGTTCTTCATAGCTCAGTGAGCTACTGTGCCCGGTGTAGAGGTTTATGTTTAATATCAGGATTAAAAACTCAACTTTCGGCAGGGCCTATTCTGTCTTTTATCTTTTTAGAGTTGATAACTGGGTACCCCTGTATAGAGTGGTAGCAAACATTTAATATAATGCTGGTATGCTCTGTTGTCATGTTCTGCAAATTGTTCACAGTAAATGTTTTACTAAATGCATTTTATTCCTGAAAGAAGTCATTTATATAACATGTGTTTTTCAACAGGGTTGATCTTGTAGCTTAGAATGAGTGGGGAATGGTTGCTGGCTTTGTAAGTTTAAGGGAGGAAATAGGATACAGGGCCTGAGAGGACCGCACGGTACGCCTGGCAGAATTTGACCTTAAGGTCAGTGAGAAGGGGGTTTAGGAGTAAGTAAGTGAACAGATGGAGCAACGACTGCTTGGTGAAAAGCTTCTCTGATTAGCAGAATTTCAAGCTTGCACATTAGATGGGTTACATGAGGGTTTTTGTTTTTGAGAAGTGCATTCTTGACCAGCCTTAAAGAAAGGAAAACAGCAGGCCCTCAGGGGCTTTGGGGAGAGGGGGGACCATGAGGGGCTCGCAGGCTCCCAGGGCTATGAAGGGCCGCAGGCTCCCAGGGCCATGAGGGGCCGCAGGCTCTCAGGGCCTTGAGGGGCCGCAGGCTCTCAGGGCCTTGAGGGGCCGCAGGCTCTCAGGGCCTTGAGGGCAGGGGGTCTGCAGGGGCCACATGGAAAGGCTGGTGCAAGGGATGCAGTGTGTCTGTGGAAAAGTTTTACAGTCAATATGAAAGGGGGTTAGCATGTTTTACAATAAGGATGCTTGGTTAACAGTTGAGATTTACTCTGTTATGCGCTGTGTTAGTAGTATGTGGCAAAGAGATGGGTTTTATTATGACTTCTTTGAAATGAAATGTTTGTGTGTTTTTTTCATGATTTTGCATTTTTCCCTTCTGAATGGTTCTTGCTGACCCTTGTGTATCACAAGTCACACTGTAAGTTTATTGACCAGTTTGATAGCCAGCAACTGGTGATCACCTGGTAAAAGCGGGGTGTGAGTAAATTAAAAAAGCGTAAGTTTGGTACAATTTGATTTTGATTTCGTTTTTGACAAATTAAGGTGGCCTGGATTCTCGGTTTTGGGTTGCATGCATGCACGCGTTTCTGCTTGATTACAAATACCATTGTGCTTTGTCTATGCTTTTTGTGCTTACTATATATGCATGTATCTTTGATGATAGCGTGATGACATGTTGTTTTGTTTTATTAGCTTCTTTTTGATATTATTACAAGTTTGCCTGTGTTGTGAAGAGACATGTATGACGGTATGTGTCGCTCTACACCATGTGGTTAATATTCTTGTTCATACTAAATTTCACAGATATGATGTTTGCATACTGTGATCATGAAAGTACATTCGCCTCACCAACGGATGTTAAAATTTGGAGATAATAGTATTGAAGTAAAATAAAAGAGATATACAAGAAGCCACAATACAGATACTGCTCTTCTCCCTTAAGGAACAGACAGGCCTAGATTTATATACATATCCTTGATTGGACCTGAGGATGCAATTATAGATTCGTGGCTCTTGTTAAAAGGTGACCTATATTTTTTTTTCATTTTTCTAAATTTTTCATTTTTCTCTTGAAGGAGGAACTGGACCATTAACTGAGATTACTGTGTATGGTGTAGCGCTTCTCCCCAGATGTTGCATTGTGTCCAGACTGCAGAGATGTAATAGGAACAACCACATTATGCATAATTCCTTTTTGTATGACCTGACTAGACTGTTTCTTTCTCTTTAGACTTTTTCTTTAGGCCTATATTTTTGATGCTTTCCAGTCTGACTGTCAGCTTAGTGATAGACTGGTTAATAATATAATAAGGAAAGTTTCTCATCTCAATAGGAGACACTGTATGTTCATTCTTGAATGTGAAAAAAATGTAATGCCCATTCTAATTAGGTTCCCAGTTCTTTTAGCTGCTGTTTTAATGTTTGATGGACCACATGTGTTCTAATAATGGAAACATTAGGAGTTTGTACTCTTGTTTTTTCTCTGTTTTCACATTTTTTGATAAATTAGCCATTGTCTGAATGCCCCTGACCATCTCTTATGTGAATTCGTTTTTGAAATGTTTTAGGTGAGGGATTTAGGAACACTTAGATTTTCTCATTTAGGAAAATGTTTACCTACTAGATGATGCCCCTATATGTAAGGACTTCCACTCAGATAAAATGTTTATGTAATTGTCTACCCTTAGATGATAGAAGACATGCTCTCATATGGAAACACAATTGAAGAGGCTAGAGTCATTGCTTTGCGTTCTATGAGAATGGTAATGCGTTTTAGATTATGATAGTCTCATGGTGTATGACCACTCTCTTGAAGATTGTAGGGTAACTGATTGCAATCCCCTTGTTAAATATTGAATTGTTTTTGTACAACAATTGAAGGAAACTAACAATTGTGTCATATCTTCTACATTGATAGTTTCTGCAGGATTCTCCAGAGTCAAAGGGAGAGTGACACCTGCAGAACGAATGACAAAGATGAATTCGAATTCCTATCCTTGACAGCCATAGATAAAAGCAGGAAGTTTTGGTTTATAGTCCCAGCACCCAGTAAGGAATCTGCACGCCATCAATGGTATACCCTAGTTCTTTGTTCACTCTACTGCCAGCGTTCCACGACAGAAGAAAAGGAGTCCCTTTGGTTTTGCAACAGAATTTGAATTGGGAAAAAAAAGCGCAAAACGGTACCTGTTATGTACTGGCAACTTCTGACAGTGTACAGCCCCTTGAGCCCTTGGCCTAAGTTTTGGCCTGAAACCCTTGAGTCCTTTGGTCTGCGTCTTGGCCTGAGCCTTGGTCTAAGTTGGCCACACCGTTCTCTTTTTCACCTTTGCTCCAACGGAAAAGAAATGAAATGGAGAATTCGAGATTGGCGAGAGGCACTATCTTATGGTGCCCATGAACGAGCAGCTTGAGCGTCCTCTGACACCGAACAAGGAGTGTTGGAGTTTGAAAGTGCTGCTGATTTGCTGAAGGAGTTTTCTTGACAGTGCTTGGATCTGCACGAGATGCTTTGTGCCTTTGATCACGAAGAGCACGTCATTTGTAGTGTCTGCCGTAGTGTCTGCCGCAGATGAGAGACACTGGTGCACTGCCCTTGTGAACTTGAGACTTTTGACTGAACTATGAGTGTTTGCCAAAAAGGGCACTCCAACGGATGCTGAGATACATTTCTATGGAAGGCCTGAAATGATGAGGCCCATGTTGCGATGGATGAGGAGATTCGAGGATCAATAAAAGTCTGCCAGAGAGACTTGGAATTGGACTCTGGGCATAAGTCGTGGTTATAGAAGTGATTCCTGAAATGTTGAGATTCTGGGTGTTGTGGAATTAATTTTTATTGTTTTGCCTGCAGTACTTTAGAGTAGTATCCTTTTTAGCACAGGTAGAATAGAAGTTCATTCTCTGTGGAAAAGTGTTCTTATCCCATTTGAGAGCATTGAAGGATTGCATTGCCACCATTTTACATGAGTATATAGTGTTTTCTGAAAGATTTTAGGATTTGCTATTGCTTAGGGTTGTGAAAATGCTAATTTTCTCTGTAATAGTGGTCATTATTTCCTCCTACTGTTTGTATGTATGCTTATGACCTAATGTCCCGTTCTTTAGTATTCCTGGTCATCCCCTTGCTGAAATGTTTAGAATGGAAATGGTTATCTAGCAATGAATTAGAAAATTGACGAAATTATGTTCAAATTAATGAGCACCTGTTTCCCATGTTCCTACTGAATAATACGAATGTCTTCAGCAAACGCTAAAACGGCCGTCTGTTGTAAATTAGCATAAATGGGTTAGCGTTAGCAGAAGCCATTTTGCATTTAGAAGTTATCTTATCCGCTTTTTAGAAGCCATTTTAGTTTCTGGAGGCCATCTTGGCTACCATGTGCTGCCATGTGCTCACTATCTGTATTGTCCTACCTTCCTTTTAGCTGCGCCTGAAGTCTGCCTAGTAACAAGATATATTTAGCCTCCTCCACTTCCACGCATGCTCAGAAATGCCTGGTAGAGTCTGCATCTGTTACTGGTTAAGTTTTACATAGGAATGTGTTCACTACGTTCTGAAAACTGTTAGTTCCTCCCACTGGGTTCTACATGTCCATATTAGGTATTCCTTGTATGCTCACAGGAACCAAGACTGCCCCCTTTCATGTATGCTTACTGTGTAAGTCTGAAATGTATATAAGGCATCAGCCTTCTGACTTCCTCAGACTGCCTCGTTCATTTGCCATGGCTTTTGGGCGACGCAGCCTCACCTCACATGAGTGTAATAAATTGTCCCTTGATATTTCAGAGTTCTGTGTCAGCCTCTTATTGCTTTTAAAGGACTCCAAGGTTTTTGGATACCACACCCATGAGGGACAGGGTCAAGGCTGATTTGCATACGGCCATGTCGGAACAAGGGTGGTGTGGTGAGCAAAAAAACGATGGATTTAGGCCCAGATCTCTGTACTGGGGTGACTATATGACGTTGTTCTGCATTCTGTCCATCAACTGTTGTTTTTGCATTTGTCACCCTGAGTGGCACGGGTATGCTTAGATATGATTCCCGTGCTCAAAACGACACTGAAGTCAAGCTATCCTGGCTAAAGACGGCTGGAAGCCAGACACCGGGCCTAGGATGCTTGATTTCGGTCCAGGGAAACATGGCTTGGCAGTTCGGGCTGGACTGTTCCCATGAGGCACATTGTCAAGGCTGATTTGCATACGGCCATGTCTGAACTGGGGTGGTGTGATGAGCAAAAAAAACGATGGATTTAGGCCCAGATCTCTTCAGTGGGGTGAATGTATGACATTGTTCTGCATTCTGCTTATCAACTGTTGTTTTTGCAATTGACACCCTGAGTGGGACTGGTATGCTCAGACGTGAGTCCCGTGCTCACCACACCACTGGAGTCAAGCTATCCTGGCTGAAGACGGCTCATAGCCAGAAACCTGTCCTAGGATGCTTGATTCAGGACCAGGGAAGACATGGCTTGGCAGTTCAGGCTGGACCATTCCCATGAGGCACAGGGTCTAGGCTGATTTGCATATGGCCATGTCTGAACTGGGGTGGTATGGTGAGCAAACAATGATGGATTTAGGCCCAGATCTCTGTACTGGGGTGAATGTATGACATTGTTCTGCATTCTGTCCATCAACTGTTGTTTTTGCATTTGTCACCCTGAGTGGGACTGGTATGCTCAGATGTGAGTCCCATGCTCTCCACGCCACTGAAGTCAAGCTATCCTGGCTAAAGACGGCTGGAAGCCAGACACCGGTCCTAGGATGCTTGATTTCGGTCCAGGGAAACATGGCTTGGCAGTTCGGGCTGGACTGTTCCCATGAGGCACATTGTCAAGGCTGATTTGCATACGGACATGTCTGAACTGGGGTGGTGTGATGAGCAAAAAAAACGATGGATTTAGGCCCAGATCTCTTCAGTGGGGTGAATGTATGACATTGTTCTGCATTCTGCTTATCAACTGTTGTTTTTGCAATTGACACCCTGAGTGGGACTGGTATGCTCAGACGTGAGTCCCGTGCTCACCACACCACTGGAGTCAAGCTATCCTGGCTGAAGACGGCTCATAGCCAGAAACCTGTCCTAGGATGCTTGATTCAGGACCAGGGAAGACATGGCTTGGCAGTTCAGGCTGGACCATTCCCATGAGGCACAGGGTCTAGGCTGATTTGCATATGGCCATGTCTGAACTGGGGTGGTATGGTGAGCAAACAATGATGGATTTAGGCCCAGATCTCTGTACTGGGGTGAATGTATGACATTGTTCTGCATTCTGTCCATCAACTGTTGTTTTTGCATTTGTCACCCTGAGTGGGACTGGTATGCTCAGATGTGAGTCCCTTGCTCTCCACGCCACTGGAGTCAAGCTATCCTGGCTGAAGACGGCTGATAGCCAGAAACCGGTCCTAGGATGCATGATTCCGGTCCAGGGAAGACATGGCCTGGCAGTTCGGGCTGGACTGTTCCCATGAGGCACAGGGTCAAGGCTGATTTGCATATGGCCATGTCTGAACTGGGGTGGTGTGGTGAGCAAACAAATGATGGATTTAGGCCCAGATCTCTGTACTGGGGTGAATGAATGACTTGTTCTGCATTCTGTCCATCAACTATTGTTTTTGCATTTGTCACCCCAAGTGGGACGTGTATGCTCAGACGTGAGTCCTGTGCTCTCCACGCCACTGGAGTCAAGCTATCCAGGCTGCAGACTGCTGATAGCCAGAAACCGGTCCTAGGGTGCTTGATTCTGGTCCAGGGAAGACATGGCTTGGTAGTTGGGGCTGGACTGTTCCCATGAGGCACAGGGTCTAGGATGATTTGCATATGGCCATGCTGATCTGGGGTGGTGTGGTGATCAAAGAAAATGATGGATTTAGGCCCAGATCTCTGTACTGGGGTGAATATGTGACATTGTTCTGCATTCTGTCCATCAACTATTGTTTTTGCATTCATCACCCCAAGTGGGACGGGTATGCTCAGACGTGAGTCCCGTGCTCACCATGCCAATGGAGTCAAGCTATCCTGGCTGAAGACAGTTGATAGCCAGAAACCGGTCCTAGTATGCTTGATTCCGGTCCAGGGAAGACATGACTTTGCAGTTCTGCTGGACTGTTCCCATGAGGCACAGGGTCTAGGCTGATTTGCATATGGCCATGTCTGACCTGGAATGGTGTGGTGAGCAAAACAACCATGGATTTAGGCCCAGATCTCTGTACTGGGGTGAATATATGACATTGTTCTGCATTCTGTCCATCAACTGTTGTTTTTGCATTTGTCACCCTGAGTGGGACGGGTATGCTCAGATGAGAGTCCCGTGCTCAACACGACACTGGAGTCAAGCTATCCTGGCTGAAGACGGCAGATAGCCAGAACCAGTCCTAGGATGCTTGATTCCGGTCAAGGGAAGACATGGCTTGGCAGTTCGGGCTGGACTGTTCCCATAGACACAGGCAAGGCTGATTTGCATATGGCCATGCTGATCTGGGGTAGTGTGGTGAGCAAAAAAATGATGTATTTAGGCCCAGATCTCTGTACTTGGGTGAATGTATGACATTGTTCTGCATTCTGTCCATCAACAATTGTTTTTGAATTTGTTACCCCGAGTGGGATGGGTGTGCTCAAACGTGAGTCCTGTGCTCTCCACGCCACTGGAGCCAAGCTATCCTGGCTGAAGACGACTGATAGCCAGAAACCGGTCCTAGGATGCTTGATTCCGCTCCAGGTAAGACATGGCCTGGCAGTTCAGGCTGGACTGTTCCTTTGAGGCACAGGGTCAAGGCTGATTTGCATATGGCCATGTCTGAACTGGGGTGGTGTGGTGAGCAAAAAAACGATGGATTTAGTCCCAGATCTCTGTACTGGGGTGAATATATGACATTGTTCTGTGGTTCTATGGTTTGAGGGTCTGTGGTTCGGTGGTTACGAACCAGTTCAATGAAGGTCGTCGGATATAGACGATTTTGGTATCAGCGCCGGACCGCAAATGACGAGTGCGGTGTGTACGAGTGTTTTCGCCATAATTGATCAATGAGAACACTACGTATTCAGGGATTTCCTTTGAACCCTCGGGTTCCATTTTGTGTGCGGCAGCCATTTTGTGTGGTTGCCCTCACATAGGCCGATCTGATCCACCCTTGAGCGGTTACGAGGGATTACCGCCCGCCCCATTGCCTGGAAATTCATACCCTACTACACCACAATACCCTACGGTTACTCGGCTGTGCGCCTTCTTTAATCTGGAATACCTCAAACCCTCTCAGCAGATCTATAACTCACATAGGCCGATGACTATGGCCGAACGAGTCCTTGGGACACCTACACCTTAGCTGACTCTTGCGTGACCTGGCCAAACTGACTCCCTTGCCCGAGGCCGACCTCGCTGAGCCAGTTCCTTGTTAAGCAGCTCGTCAGATAAATATCAAAGAGCAGGACATTGCTGAGTTTATGGTACATGCACACACCCTTCTATCTTGCTTCTTATCTGTTTCTGCTCCTTCCTTTATGGCTTAATCATTGATTTGGGTTGAGGTCTTTATGATGGGTTTGTCCGGCCTGATCGAACAGGAAAGTAGGAATTTGCTTGGTCATTTCTGGTGGGCTGGACAACGGAAAGTGGGATTGTCATCATGCCCTACTTTTGAAATGTCATGTTTCCATTGGTCAGTTTGTATGTAATCGATGCTATCCTGGAATGTGATTTTTGGCATAAAAGACGATGCTCCGCTCTATGAATTTGTGCAGTCTCTAGCAAACCACCCGTGTTGTGCTTCGTAGATCTCTGTTCCTGGTTGCAGGCAATAAACGTTGGTCTTTGACGTCATCAAGAAGTGTCCCGTGTCTCTGTTTGCAGAGGCAGGGGAATCCGAAGACATCGGGCGTTATCCCTGGCGCCGCTGGGTTCTAAAACCCGGTTCTTCAGTTGGCGCCCAACGTAGGGCGACTTCAGCGGTACCGGTCCAAGCCCGAAGATCGTGAGGAGCTTCGTGTGGAAATTCTGGAGGAAGGCCTGCCACTTCATTGACCCCTGGCCTGTATGTCGTCGTGGTCCGAAAGTCTTTGATTCGAGGTTCCCCGCTTTCCGACGGCTACGAAGGACTGCTGCCCTGACTGTCGCCCTGTCTTGGAGCCATTAGACGATTTGTAGAGCGAGACGATAGACGGGTCTTCTGGTGACGCCATCGACATTTCAGTTAAGTATGAGTGGAGCATCTCCCAGTCCTTAGTTTTGTTTTGGTATCCTTCGAGGATCGCTTTGATTTGGTACCTGCAGGCCCCAAAGCCGAGGGACTCGTGTTTTCACGAGACAATCGTTTTGAGATTTCCCTTGAAGTTTGAAGCTAGACTAGTGAGCGAAGATGCCAGGTCTTAGCAGACTTGGAAAGATATTTGGTTTTGGTTGTACTAGGGATTCCCGATTGGAGGATTCGTGTCCGGTTCCTCCGATTGGAACTCCAACCTATGAGCTCTACGTAAAACATGGAGTGGGCCCCATCACGTATAATGTAATATGGATCAAATATACCAGAAAAGACGGCGTCCTACAGTGGCCCCGTTATGGTAGCTTTGAAACAGAGATTTTAGATAATCTCGAAGTGAAACTGTTCAAGAAGAAAGCCCGGCCGGCGATGTTTGACTCTTTCTGCTTATGGGAAAGGAAACCAAACAGAAAGAAATTAAGTTAGCGAAGAAAAATAAACGAGAAAGAGGTATGTCAATGGTGCAAGCTGCTATACAGTTATGGGATAATGAAGAAGAACAAGAGAGCGAACAGATGCTTAGGCAGCATAAATTAGCAGTAGATAAGTGCTATCCAGCTTTGCTACCTCAACAACAAGATGAGAAGAAAGATCTTACGAAAGATCCTTTAATGTCGCATCCATTGAGTTCGCCACCCCCTTATGCACAGAATGCTACGGCACCACCGCCACCAGTTGTAGTTGCGTTGCTTTGCCACCTGCGATTCCTCAACAGCCAGCTCCTCTTCCGTTGGCTCCTATTGCTTTGGTGCAGCCTTCTCAAGGGTCGCCGACTTTGCTACCTCCTTCGTCTGCTACTCCTACGCCTGTCTTGATTACTCCTCCTGTTTCATCTTTGGTTTCTTCTCATTCTGCTCCGTCTCCTCTATCACCTTCTCCTTCTGCTCGACAGAGAATGACTAATGCAGTTGCTAGTATCTTTTCTCCTTTGTTGGGTTCATTGGGTATGTCTGCTGTTGTCGAGCGTAGACAATCTCGTAGTCAATTGCCTAATATTGATGAACGGACAGTGTTGGATCACATGGCGCGTAAATGGATTACGTATCCTACGCGGTATGATCTTGAGGGTATTATTGATGTTTTCCATCAATGGGAAGCACCAAAGCAAAGGTACGTTTTTGATATGATGTGTTCTTTCCTTCGTGAACAATGGGAAGATAGTGAAGTAGGACAGACTCCGCCTGAGTTGTATCGTATACGTTCTGAGTTTGCGAAAGGGACCAATGTGGGTCTCGAGATTGAGAAAGCAGTTGCAACGTTGTTGTCATTAAGGAGTGCGTCTCCTTCTCAGCGATTTTTTGAGCCTGATCCGTCGGTTAGGAGAAAGGTGCGTCAATATCCGATGAGTGAGGTTCCTCCAGTGTGGAGACCTGGCGATGAAGCTGTTAATCCAGCTATTCCACCGCACTTTCAGCGAGTTTGGGTACATGTTCCATGGAAGCGTGCCGAAGTTTTAGCCCTAAGCAGTCTTTGCCTGATCCGCGCAAAAATCCAGCTGGGTTTTATAAAGAGTTAACTCAGACTGCGGGTTCATGCATTATGAATCTGCCCGATATTGACATGTTGTTTGGGAATGTTGTTCCACAGCCTATCTGGGGTAAGATTCGTCATTCGGATCATGCGCAGGAATTGGGTGAAACTTGGAATAATCTTAGAGATGCCGATAATAGACAAGTAGGTGGTGCTAAGCCTGAAGATTTGATTGCTGACCTTCCTGGTAGGATTATTGATTATATGAAGACTCGAATGCCTGAAGTGCGTGTTAATTGGGACAAGTTGTCTGCGTGCAAGCAGAAGAAAGATGAGACTGTGTCCGACTTTTTCACTAGGTTCGAAGAGACATTTGTAGACCACTGTGGTCAGGATATGAGTTCTGAAGGTGGTCAGAGGTTGTTCGTCGACAAATTTGTTCATAATTTGCTTCCAGATTTGTGCAATAGATTGAAGGATTCCGAGAGTGCTTGGGCCGTTTCTACGTCAGCGCAGATTTTAGTTACTGCCCAGTACTATGAAAATAGGAACAAGGATGAGATAAAGAAAGCAGATAGGAAGACTAAGGAATTGAAGACTAAAAATCTTCTACAGCAAGCTTATCCGCCCCGTAATAATCAAGCGCGATTATCAGCAGAATCAGCAATATCAGAGAAACTCGCAAAGGTTCGAGTCTCTTCAACAGCGTTTTCCCGTAGGTCCTAATCAGTGTGCGTATTGCAAAGAGGGTCATTTCAAGAGTAGTTGTCCGGTTCTGTTACAGCACACAAATGGTGCTTCTGGTGTGGGAGGTCGAGGTGTTCAACAAGCGCCTAGAGGTAGAGGTTGTGGTCAGAACGCGCGTCCTTTGCTCCACAGAATTCTATGAATAGCTTTGATCAGCAGAATGGTGCGTGCGGTAGGACAGCACAGTACTATGCGGATGATTACTACGCCGAAGGTGAGAATGAGGATGGTAATGATTGCTAGGACAGCCATAGACAAAGAGAGGGAGTTGTTTCAGTTCCAGTAGATCGGAGTGGACCTTATGTTGAAGTGATTACATCAGGTGTGTCAGAGCCTTTTCTGTTGGATACTGGTGCTGTGAAGAGTTCTATTATGCACTCTAAACTCCCTGGCACACCTTTGTCTGGCTTAAAGAATGTTTCAGTAGGTTTTTCTGGCGTCCCGGTTATGAATCCGATTTCTAGTCCATTGTCTATTTATGTTGGACCTTGTGAATTCGAAGCACCCCTCATTCTGACGACTGGTTGTGGTGAGAACTTGTTGGGATTGGACTTGTTAAAAAGATTGTATGCAACGCTATATTGTTTTCCGTTAGGAGTACATCTTACATTTGGTAAGAGAGTGATCTCTCCGATGTATTTGTCTAAAGATCGACTTCCACCTGAATTGTCTTTTCTGCCTGATTCTCTTTGGGCTACTGGTCCGAACGATGTAGGCCTTTTAGAGATTCCGCCATATGTTGTGACGTTGAAGGCGAATGCTAGGTTACCACGCATTCTGCAGTATCGTATCTCGAGTGATGGTGAACGAGCACTTTTGGCGATCATCTATGATCTGATTGAGAAAGGTGTGATTGAGGAAACGAGAGGTAATGTGTGCAATAGTCCGGTTTTGCCTGTTCTGAAGAGAACTGATTCTTCACAGCCTCCTGTATATAGGTTTGTGATAGATCTCTGCGAAGTGAACAAGATTGTTGTTCCGCAATTTCCTGTTGTGCCTAATATCACCGCTTTACTGACCTTGATCCCGGCTACAGCCATGTGGTTTTCGGTGATTGACTTGAAGAATGCCTTCTTCAGGATCCCGATTGCTGTGGAAAGCAGAGATATCTTTGGCTTCTCTTTAGGAGGACGAAGTTTCCGCTTTAAGCGCGCTCCTTAAGGCTATTGTGAAAGTCCATCGATCTATAGCCAAGCTTTGAAAACACAACTTGACTTGCTGGTTTTACCTGATGGTGCTGCTCTTATTCAATATGTTGACGATCTGTTAGTCGCTGCTGACAATAAAGAGATTTGTAGAGAGGCTACTTTGTCGTTGCTAGGTCACTTGTCTGATTTCCATCATAAGGTTTCTCTCTCGAAGTTGCAATATTGTCGACAAGAAGTTACCTATTTAGGACACCTCTTATCGAAGGAGGTAAGGAAACTCACCCCCGAAACAATCCAAGCTATTGCGAAAATGAGTGTGCCTACGACACAGAGAGAAGTACGTGCTTTCTTGGGTATTACATAATACTGTAGACAGTGGATCCCTAATTTTTCGTTGTTAGCGAAACCTTTGATAGCTCTTACAGTTATGGATACTCCAAATCCTATTCCTTGGACTGACGAATGTCAGAAGAGCTTTTCAGAATTACGCAATGCGTTGTGTTCGGCTCCTGTGTTGGGTATCCCCGAGTACAGCAAGCCTTTCACAATGTATGTCCACGAGGGAGAGGGATGTGCATTGTCAGTTCTGACTCAACAATTTGGCGATAAGCAGCGTCCATGTGATTATTTTTCGTCGACTTTGGATCTGGTAGCTAGAGCATTGCCGAGTTGTCTGAGAGCTACAGCAGCAGCGGCTGTTTCAATTTGACAGTCTGCTGGTTTGGTAATGGACAATACACTGATTGTGATGGTTCCACATGCAGTGGATACCTTGTTGAATCGTACCAAGACACAGCACTTAACTAGTGCTCGGTTGTCGGGTTAGGAATTGACCTTGTTAGCGAGTCATGTGCATATTTAGAGATGCAACACGTTGAATCCAGCCACGTTGTTGCCGATTTCAGCTGAGACAGATAATGCCGAGCAACATGATTGTTTCCTTAGAACTGAGGAAGAAACGAAAGGGAGGATAGACCTTAGGGATACTCCTCTTACAAAGTGTGATGGTACTTTGTGAGTTGATGGTTTGTGCTTCAAGCTTCCGAATGGTGATACGACTGCAGCATATGCTGTTACGACTTTGCATACGATTGTTGAAGCTGCACGTATCCCATATAATTCAGCGCAAGCAGCAGAGTTGATTGCATTAACGAGAGCGTGTGTGTTGGCGAAAGGTAAACGAGTGACTGTGTACACTGACAGCCAGTATGCATTTGGTGTGGCTCATAGTTTTGGACCTTTGTGGAGAGAGCGTGGGTTCCTGGCTTCGCATGGGACGAAGATCCAGCATGGTCAGTTGGTGAATGAAATCCTTGAATCACTTACTTTGCCATTGCAAGTAGCAATTGTGAAATGCAGTGCCCATAAGAAAGTTGCGGACGATGTTGGTCGTGGTAATGCGTTTGCAGATGAAGTCGCGAAAGAAACTGCGAGAAATGTGATGAGCCGAATGTATGTTGCAGGTCCAGCGAGATGGGTCCCAGAAGGAAGTATGTGTGAAGATACGATTGAGAGTGTGAAATCCATCAAAGCTGAAGCTACAGGGAAAGAGTTGAATGAATGGAGAGAGAGTAAGGATAAACTGGATTCTAATGGATGTTGGATTGATTTGTCAGAGCATCAGAGATGGTTGTTACCCGATGCGTATGTGCTTCCAGTGGTTACAATGGCTCATGGATTGGCTCATATCAGCATGAAAGGGATTTGCAAGTTGTTGGCTCCGGTTTGGCAGAATGCTGCAATTCCTAAGTGTGCAGAGAATCTGGTTAAGAATTGCATGGTGTGTATGATGCATAACCCTGGTAAGGGAATTCCAACTCCAGCTGGTCATTTTGCTCCTCCAACGTATTTGTTTGAGGCTTTGCAGCTAGATTTCATCCACATGGAGAGGTGCAACAACCTAAAGTATGTGTTAGTGGTTGTTTTCTCTTTTTCTAGATGGGTGGAAGCCTACCCTTTGAAGGACAATACTGCCTTGTCCACAGCGAAAGCCCCTATTAAGGAATTCTTCCCTAGGTTTGGATTGCCGAGAATGATCTGGAGTGACAATGGGAGTGAATTTGTGGGTCAAGTGATGAAGCGAGTATGTGAGGTATTAGGTATTAGGCAGAAATTCCATGCTGCAAATCACCCCCAATCAGCTGGTTTAGTCGAGTGCTATAATGGCACCCTAAAATGAAAGTTGGCCAAAATTCAAGCGAGCTCTGGTTTACAATGGCCAGATGCCTTGCCTCTAGCCCTTCTGTCCACTAGAATGACTGTGCATTCACGAATGGGTTTGAGCCCCTACGAGATAGTGTTCGGCCGTCCGGCGAACATTTGGGGAGTGCTGAGGCCGACAAAATTCAGTGATATAGAACATCCTGTGTTACTTGACTATCTGCATGAATTGACGGCTAAACTGCGTATTTTGCATCAACAGGTTCACGATTCGTTACCACAGTCTTCTGAAGATCCAGGGCATGCTATCGAACCTGGCAGTTGGGTCCTGGCGAGAAATTTTCAGCGAACCAAGAACGAACAGCCCCGCTGGACAGGACCCTACCTTGTTTTGTTATCGACCCGTTCTGCAGTACGAGTGCACGGTAAAAATAATTGGATCCACGGCGTACATTGCAAAAGGGCTCCTTTGCCTCTGCCGTACGACCGGTGGGTCCAGAAAGGACTTCCTGATTCTGAGACTGAGACCGTGCCTCATTTTCTGCCATTCAGCGATGCCCGTTTGATTGGAACGAACACTGAGAAAGAAAGTGACGATCTTCTTCAAGAAGCTGTGCCTTTGTCGAATCGTTTAAACACTTCTGAACCTGAACTCCTTTTCCGTGAACAGACATTGCCTAATAAAGAGCGTTATAATTTGCGACCGAGAGTCGCGGGACAAATAAAGATATAAAGTTTTACTTTTTATGATTTTTGCAGGTTAACTCTCCTCCGAGGAACTACTTTGATTTTTGTTTTTCGAACCGCCATCCGGGTTCAGCTGTAGGGTCGCGGTTGCCGAAGTCTTTGGAGTGCAAGCCGCAGACACTAGGTCGACGGTTCTGATTGGTTTAAGGGAGTTGCCCTGGACTGACAGAGGCATTCCTTAGCAAAGAACACCCTACCATCGCGAGCAGCAAATTAGAGAAGGATGGAGTTTTTCGAGATGGAGAGACCTGTTTAGAAAATAAGCTTTAAGAGCAAAGTTTGCAAACTGATGACCCGAAAGCGATTTTTAATACTGTGTTTATTTATGTTGCTTAGCTTAATGATGTTTTAATTGGTTATGTGACATTCTCTTTTAAAGTGACGTTTATGCCCACTATGCAACCTACACCTCCTCCTACTATTTCTTCTCATTCTTTTTACCCTCTGCCCGAACATGAAGTTGTTAGAAGACAGGAAATTTGCTAATAATTCTTTCATTCAGCTTCTGTATCAACACCAGCTAGTTATGAACACGACAAACTGTGGCCTAATGACCCATACGACCGATAAAGGTATTCCGTACCTGGTTTTGCCTTTCAGCTACGATGGTTCTATTTGGGCATATTGAACAATGTTCATTTATGCTCATAGTGTCTATCCCCAACGTTCTGTGAAAGATAATCCGAAGAATAGTGCTCTGGCCAAGGGCATAGTCGACATGATTAGAGGAACTAGTTCGTATGAGACTATTCCGAGAGATGAGAGACACGCATACATTGGTTGGAACGTTACTGGATATGGAGTTAGTCTGAGTGTTAACCAGCGAGCGAAAAGTTCTCCACCGATTTGGATAGTGCCCCATCAGGATCGCTATTGTCTGCAGGGTAATGGCAAGAATCCGAGAGCTCAGTTAGGGAAGAGTGTCTGCACTGAGACTTATGTATTTGCGTCTCAGACTTCCCCAGCGTTCCTAGCAGCTAAGGGGACTTATTTCATCTGTTACGACAAAGCGTACACATGGTTGCCCCCTGACTTTTCGGGCACCTGTTATGTTTCCTTCCTGTTGCCTCCCACTTTTACAGCTGCGGCAGATTACCATAAGACAAGAGTTGCTAGAGGTGTCTTCAGTAAGGAAGATACCGCAGGACAAGAGTTGGGAGATTTCTTTAATGGTTTTCTGCCGTTCTGGGGACCGATGGCTAACAGCAGGAACATTCGCCAGTTGACAAGAGTGGTTGAGTCCACCATAGTTGAAACTGCTGGTGCCCTTAGTAACTTGACTGCTGAGCTCCAGTCGGATCGACTTATGACACTTCAGAATAGAGTTGCTCTTGGTGTCATACTAGCAGATAGAGGTGGAGTGTGTAAACTGATTCAATCGAGCTGCTGCGTTTTCATTCCAGACAACGCTCCGACAGTCTTCCAGGCCATTTCCAAGCTACATAAGATCTCCGAGTCTGTACATATAGACGAGGGAGATTGGTTGTTGATGGGATGGTTTTGGGGATTGATATCCACGTGGGGATGGAAGATTCTGATGGTCATTGGAATGGTCTTAGCTATCCTTTTCCTGTTCTGTGTCTGTGTACAGTGTGCTCCTGCTATTTGTGGCCTCTGTGCTACTTCGTGTGCGAGGAAACCTGTCCAGAGAGAGTTGCTAAGTACTAGGATGATGCTACAGCAACATCTTGATGATCTGATGAATATATACCTGGATTCAGACTGACCTGGGTTTGGGTTTATTGCCTATGTAAGGGCAAAAGGAGGGTCTGTGGTTCTGTGGTTTTAGGGTCTGTGGTTCGGTGGTTCCGAACCCGTTCAATGAAGGTCGTCGGGTATAGATGATTTTGGTCAGCGGACCGCAAATGACAAGTGAGGTGTGTACGAGTGTTTTCATAATAATCGATCAATGAGAACACTACGTATTCAGGGATTTCGTTTGAACCCTCGGGTTCCATTTTGTGTGCGGCAGCCATTTTGTGTGGTTGCCCTCACATAGGCCGATGACTATGGCCGAACGAGTCCTTGGGACACGTACACCTTAGCTGACTCTTGCGTGACCTGGCCGAACTGACTCCCTTGCCCGAGGCTGACCTCGCTGAGCCCATTCCTTGTTAAGCAGCTGGTCAGATAAAGATCAAAAAGCAGGACATTGCTGAGTTTATGGTACACGCACACACCCTTCTATCTTGCTTCTTATCTGTTTCTGCTCCTTCCTTTATGGCTTAATCATTGATTTGGGTTGAGGTCTTTATGATGGGTTTGTCCGGCCTGATCGAACAGGAAAGTAGGAATTTGCTTGGTCATTTCTGGTGGGCTGGACAACGGAAAGTGGGATTGTCGTCATGCGCTACTTTTGAAATGTCATGTTTCCATTGGTCAGTTTGTATGTAATCGATGCTAGCCTGGAATGTGATTTTTGGCATAAAAGACGATGCTCCGCTCTATGAATTTGGGCAGTCTCTAGCGAACCACCTGTGTTGTGCTTCGTAGATCTCTGTTCCTGGTTGCAGCAAATAATCTTTGGTCTTTGACGTCATCAAGAAGTGTCCCGTGTCTCTGTTTGCCGAGGCAGGGGAATCCGAAGACATCGGGCGTTATCCCTGGCACCGCTGGGTTCTAAAACCCGGTTCTTCAGTTCTGCATTCTGTCCATCAACTATTGTTTTTGCATTTATCACACCGAGTGGGATGGGTATGCTCAGACGTGAGTCCCGTGCTCTCCACGCCCCTGAAGTCAAGCTATCCTGGCTGAAGACGGCTGATAGCCAGAAACCGGTTCTCGGATGCTTGATTCCGGTCCGGGAAAGACATGGCTTGGCAGTTCGGGCTGGACTGTTCCCATGAGGCACAGCGTCAAGGCTGATTTGCATATGGCCATGTCTAAACTTGGGTGGTGTGGTGAGCAAAAAAACTATGGATTTAGTCCCAGATCACTTTACTCGGGTGAATGTATGAAATTGTTCTGCATTCTGTCCATCAACTGTTGTTTTTGCATTCATCACCCCAAATGGAATGGGCATGCTCAGTTGTGAGTGCTGTGCTTTCCATGCCCCTGGAGTCAAGCTATCCTGGCTGAAGACGGCTGATAGCCAGAAACCGGTCCTAGGATGCTTGCTTCTGGTCCAGGAAAGACATGGCTTGGCAGTTGGGGCTGGACTGTTCCCATGAGGCACAGGTCAAGGCTGATTTGCATATGGCCATGTCTGAACTGGGGTGGGTGGTGAGCAAAAAAACGATGGATTTAGGCCCAGATCTATGCAGGGGGGAGAATGTATGACATTTTCCTGCATTCTGTCCCTCAACTGTTGTTTTCGCATTTATCACCCCAATTGGGATGGTTATACTCAGACGTGAGTCCCTTGCTCTCCACGCCACTGGAGTCAAGGTATCCTGGCTGAAGACGGCTGATAGCCAGCAACTGGTCCTAGGATGCTTGATTACGGTCCAGGGAAGACATGGCTTGGCAGTTCGGGCTGGACTGTTTCCATGAGGCACAGGGTCAAGGCTGATTTGCATACGGCCATGTCTGAATTGGGGTGGTTTGGTGAGCAAAAAACTATGGATTTAGGCCCCAGATCTCTGTACTGGGGTGAATGTATGACATTGTTCTGTTTTCTGTCCATCAACTGTTGTTTTTGCATTTGTCACCCCGAGTGGGACAGGTATGCTCTCATGTGAGTCCTGTGCTCTCCACGCCACTGGAGTCAAGCTATCCTGGCTGAAGACGGCTGATAGCCAGAAACCTGTCCTAGGATGCTTGATTACGGTCCAGGGAAGACATGGCTTGGCAGTTCAGGCTGGACTGTTCCCATGAGGCACAGGGTCAAGGCTGATTTACATATGGCCATGTCTGAACTGGGGTGGTGTGGTGAGCAAAAAAACGATGGATTTAGGCCCAGATCTCTGTACTAGGGTGAATGTATGACATTGTTCTGCATTCTGTCCATCAACTGCCTCCATTGAGCCAGGGGAATGCATAGCAACTGACAGAATGCTCTCCAGTACATTTATACCAGGTGTTAAGCTAGATGACACCTTAAAGAATAAAGGGTACTTTTTAAGTTCCTTGGGTTCCTTGGGTTTGCGCCCTCAGCATCATACATTGAATTAGGATCCTTGGATTCTTGTGAAGATGATTGTATGGCTTGGCCCCCACCCCCAATGGGTCAGTAAGAGTGGGGCTAAAGCTCATATCTACGTCTGCTGAGGTATCCCCCTGAGGGTCTTTCTGAGAGAGTTCTGAAGCTGTCAACCTGTGCTCCATATTTTCCTTGGAGATTACCAAGTCTTCCCTGCAAGGATGCACATGATTTGCCCAGCCTGCTGCTTGCCCTACTCCCTTTTTGACCCTCTGAGCCAGGACCAGAGACTCTAGATGAGTTGCGGCCATACCTTTAGAAATGTTTTGCATATTGAAAGTTCCAACCTTTACTTTCGCTAAAATCATCCTCACCTCTACTCCTTTCTCGCACACAGCTAATCGATTGGTAAATAGTCATTAATACAAATCACTTCAAAGATTGCTTGCTGGTTACTGCACTAGCAAGGGTTGCACAAGTTCAAAAGGCAAAAGGTTGATATTATTGTGCATAGAACCCCCCCCAGTGACCCTCTGCCAGATAGCACCGAAACCCTTTACCTGGGCCAGCGGCAAAAGCGCGTGAACTTACCCCCTGGCGAGACACCTGGTGGGTTTTGACGGCAGGAAAACACAGCCCATATGTAGCTGGTGTGGTGTGTGTAAAGGGTGGACCCTAGGGCCTCATGCTGGAAATGACTGAGACGCAGGACACACTGCTTACTCGGTGCAACTGGCCCAGAGCACGTGGGCTCGGTCTCTTTTATTAGTACTGTGTCACATGACCAGTGACGTCAGTGGTGGGTGGGTGTTCAGTGTAGTTACAGGCTCAGCACTAGAATGCTGACTTATGCTGGGCATTACATCCCTCCCCAAATTGGTTAAAAATTAAACCAAACGTGAAAAGTCCAAAAACCTGTGGGGGAAAGAAAACACAGAAAATAACAGTGGACTTGCTCTGTCAAGATGAGTCTCTTTGGCTGCTTGCAAACCGCAGGCAGTATAGTTCTTGCGTTTTGGATTAACAGTTCTTGGTGGCACGGTTCGAAGTTGTTCGGCGGGTTCATTCTTTGTCTGTGCTGTCTATCCGCTGTTCTCAGCCCTGCATTTTGCTTTGCTCTCTTGGTGACGAATAGTTAAAGAGATGGATGACATGGTTGTTGTCTTTCTTCCAGCTTCTTTTCTCCATGCTAGTTGCGTGATGTTTCCGGGCAGGCTTCAGTGTGTTTCTTGGCAGGTGAAGAGAGTAGGTGCGAACATCCCTCTCACTAGGATGCCCCTCTCTCCGGTTTTCTTCTGCCACAAGATGTCTGGGAGGACCTCTTTACCAGGTTTAGACTGGACTGGTGTTTTTGATCGCGTTGCTCTACCATAGCCTTCGGGCCGTGAGCAGGGCGCTCCACGAGCCTCACCATCGTGTCCTAGTTCCACCTGAAGGTTGAGTTGTTGACTCTCTTCATTGCTCGCGAGGCTTTCATCCTCTTGGTCCTGCAGACGTGCTTCTGTAGATCTGTCTCCCATGCGGGACTTGCTGCCACCAGAGTTCCTTGAGGCCTCTGCTTTTTGGGTTGCCACCGGTCGGTGTGGAGTGGTCAGTTCATCAGCTGGATGTGTGAGCACTCTCGCCGTCCAATCTTTTGCTCAACCCCAGAGGTAGATGTCGCCAACAGTCTAACTTGCTCTCTTCTGCGATCGCCATGTGGATGGATGGCTCGTAGGTGGTTGTCTCTGTTCTGCGCTGCCGGTGCTCTTGCCAGGCTTGTCTTCCATTGCACTCAGGTGTTCCAGTGCCTGTCACTTTCCTTCTTTCCGCAGGGGTGGCTTCTTTCTTCTTTTCTTAGTGGCGGCAGCCACTCTGTTCTTTCTTCCTTCTTCTTAATCTGACAGTCGTGCCACTCTGATTACTTCTTCCTTCTTTTCTTCTTAGTGGCGGTGGCCACTCTGTTCCTTCTCCTTTCTTCTTTTCTTCCTTTCTTCGGTGGCGACATGCCACTCCGATCTTTCTTCTTCTCTTCTCTTCTCGCGACGTACCCTGGTCCCCTTTTCTTCATCTTCTCTGGCCAGGCTTCCCCATGCAGCGCTCGCCCTCTGCACCTGTCTTCCTGGTCTTGTCCTAGTCCTAGGACACTGTGTCTTCTTGTCACTCACTTCCAGGGTTAGCGTCGCGACCTTCACATCTTCTTTCTGTCGGTTTCGTTAGTTTGTGTGGTTGAAGTTCGTGGGTCCAGGTCCTCGGACCGCGCCTTGTCTGAACTTCTTAGACCTCGTGCTGGTCCCTTCTGCCGAGGTCTGGCAGGTAGGATTCGTGGTGCTGAGCTTCTTGGACCTCGTGCTGGTCCCTTCTGCCGATGTCCAGCAGGTCAGCTTCTTGGTGCGACCATCCGGCTGGTCGACTTCTGGCTTTGTGACCAGGCTGAGTGGTCAGGTTGCTTCTGTGTTGAATCTTCAATGCTGCGGGTTGGCTGTGCAACTATTTTCCTTTCATCGCAGTTTAATTGCTTTGGTGCGCAACTGGGTGCACTCTTCGGGTGATCTCTTGTGACTTGCTGCTTTGGGCTAGTGCTGGCCGCACTGTTGCGCATTTGCGTCATGCGCTTTCGCACTTCCTGGTGCTGGGTTCTAGAACCATCGTTGGTTCATGTGGGGGTGTTCCTACTTTCGCCATTCTGCTGCAGCGATGGTCTGTGGCCACTAGGCATCGCTGTCTTCTCTTCTGGCGTGGTGTAGATGCTTCTTGGGTGTTTGCTTCTGGAGGGTTGCGTCACCACTTCGTTGACGTTCTTCTGGTCTTGCTTCTTCTGTTTGGTGGTGGTTACGATTCTTGTGAAATTATTCGCGTGGGCACACTTGTCGCGCGTTCTCTTGGATATCCTGTGAGGAGTCGCTGCGCTCCTGGCGCGCTTCTGGGGCTTCAGGCGCGATTCTTAAGTTCTGTCACATTCTTGTGCTTCCGGTGCATTCCTGCGCCGTCTCCTCCCAGTGCCTTAAGTGTAGGTCTTGTATCTAGATTCGCGCACTGTCTCTTGCGTGCTCTTTAGTTCCTTTCTGCTTGAGAGTAGCCACCTGCCAGCAGGTGGTTCTCTATCAGTCTCTAGGCAACGCTTGTGTGGGGGCCATGCAGTCTTGGCTGCGTGTCTGCTTGGTGGCTTTCTGATGTGGCAGTGTTCTTGCGCTTGGTCCTTGTGACCAGTTATAGTCTTCCTTTGTTGTGGCTGCAGGCTGGTTGCTGCTCTTTATAACTTTTGTCTTTGTTGATGCTGTGGCATTTCTTTCCTTCTCTTCGTTGTGGGTGCAATTCCACATTTTGACCACTAGATGGCGGGGGATTAGGCCTTCACCCAGCCGCAGCCTGATTTGCTCCTTGAACTTCTTAGGTATCGTTTTTTTGTGTCTGTCTTCTCCCTAGCAGGACCTGCTTCTCTTTCCCTGTGCAGGGGGCGTGGGGGCTGGAGCTACTGCCGACCCCAGAAAACTCCACTTTTGGCACCAGAAGATCAGGGCATCACCTCTACTCCCAGTGAGTTTCCATTCTCTTATTTGTCTGGGAGCAGGAGGGTGTAGGCACCGTTTTCTATTTTTTTTTCCTTTTGTATGGCCACAGGGAGAGCGGAGCCTTCCTGTGTGCGTGCGTGAGGGGTGGGGTGCTTCTTTGTCTTCAGGGCTCACGCACCTAGCTCTATTTACTTCGGCGGCCCTGGCCGTTTCATTGGGTTCCTTTACTTTGCTGGTACACATGAAGCGGGGGCACATTTATTTTCGCCGGCGGCGGTCCTACTTCATCGGTGCTTCGCCCTCCCTGCCCGCAAACCTCACTCAGTCCTGCGCGGGCAGGGGGGCACTGGGGTCTACTTTCAATGTGCGGGGTCGGCGCCCGCTTTGCAAATAGTGTCTTCGTTGGTCTCTGGGCTGCGCAGGGGGTGTTGAGGTGTTGTCTGACCGGCTGCAGGCCAGACGCTGGTTCTACATTTCTCCTCCCCCGCCGCCTTCACAGTACACGCGGCGCGGGGAGACGTTAGCGCTTGACGGGTGGGCTCCGTTTGGACTTCAGTTGATTGCAGGTGATCTTCACTTTTATTCTCTGGGCGCCCGGCAGCTCCCCTCACGCTGTGGGCGCTCTATGGTAGAGTTTCTCACCCCTCCGCCGCACTACACACGCGCGACGGGGGACGCTGCAGGCAGGCCGCGGGTGGGCTCCGCGAGCCTTGCTGGATTAACGGGGCAGTTCCGGCGTCGCTGCAGGCAGGCCGCGGGTGGGCTCCGCGAGCCTTGCTGGATTAACGGGGCAGTTCCGGCGTCGCTGCAGGCAGGCCGCGGGTGGGCTCCGCGAGCTTTGTCTTAATTACGGGGCAGTTGTGGCGTCGCTGCAGGCAGGCCGCGGGTGGGCTCTGCGAGCCTTGCTTAATTAATATTGATAGCTGGCGCCGCTCTCATTTTAGGGGGCACAGTAAGTGTTCGTGTCTCATAGCGGGTGGGCTCCGCTTTTGGTGCTGTACAGTCCGGGGCTCACCTTCGGCCGACGGGCTTGTTCTTCCGCGGGCGGGCACCGCGATGGCTTCGCTTGTCTTTTCAGGGCACCGCCACGGCAGGGCGGACCACGGCAGGCTGGAGAGGTGCGGGGAGAGCTCCCGGTCACCTCCTCCTTCTTCTCTAGGCCCGGGGCTCGACACACGCCCACGGGCCTCTCGGCGGCCGGCTCGATTCTTCGCAGGGGGTGCTCTCAGGTGAGCAGCATTCCCTTCCACTTTTCCTCGATGATTTTGAGAACTGTGGCACGCATGGACACAGCTACCCTCGTCGCGATTGTAAAGGGCGGGCCCTAGGCCCCCATGCTGGAAATGACTGAGACGCAGGACACACTGCTTACTCGGTGCAACTGGCCCAGAGCACGTGGGCTCGGTCTCTTTTATTAGTACTGTGTCACATGACCAGTGACATCAGTGGTGGGTGGGTGTTCAGTGTAGTTACAGGCTCAGCACTAGAATGCTGACTTATGCTGGGCATTAGAGTGTGGTCGGATGTGGTTCTGGAAGGCTGCTCAGTTGGTTAAGGAGTCAAGGAAGTTTAGAAAGTTTTTCTCCCAGCTGCTAATCACAAAGATGCCAAGAAATGCCGGTCCCAACCTTGCCTTTCCATCTGCCGAACCTAGCCGCCAAGCAGAGCAGGGCAGCCCAAATATCCATAAGCTCAACAAGCTGACCGCTTTGTCAGCTCCAGGTCAGTGCAGGCATTTCTTCAGCATTCAGTTGTAAGGGCAAATTCCCGCTTGGAGGACTGGATAAACTTCCCCAGAAAAAAGAAAAAAGATTTTTTTTTGTGTGATATTGCCCCCTGATACAGAAGAGTTATAATACCTCAGCCTCAGGTTCAGCTCCTCGATATTCAACAGCGGCCATTGCCAGCTGCAAGCGCTCCGTCCTAACGTGGGGTGGGGCTTATGGCATACTCATCCGAAAGCCCGCATCGCCGCTCACACTGCTGAGGACAGTTGTCTAATTAGGGGCCTGGTCTAGCATCAACTTTTAACACATTAGTATTTTTTTTTACAGTGTAGGGAACTGAAGGAAAGAAAATTCACGTGAAACTTTGTTCTTAGTCAGCAGTTATTTTCTTTTATATATGCTGTTTATTTTTAGTGCCTTTTCTGTAACTTGTAGTTCTTTGCGCAGTTTAATCATTACATGGCGGGAGAGTATAACCTGTAGAAGAGTCTCATGTGGTTTATTTTCATATGCTCTTTAGTACTATATACAGGCCTGTAGGGAGACAGTGGTGTACATACTTGTAATCTTTCATATATTAGATACTGAATACCATGTAACTCACTTCTTCCCTTGGTTCCTTCCTCCTTGGTGCCCCCTCCTTCCCTGTTTACAATGGAATGTACCACCTAGAGTTCATGATAGAATGTTGGAACTCTCTGCATTGAGGAGAGGGGATGACCAGAATAAAGAACTTTACTACTTACCTCGTCTTGTCTTCTATGCTTTTGAATTTTAACACTGGGGATGAACCTGCGCAGGAGGCAGCTGGTCATCTCCCCTTTCATTACTCTCTCCAAGCAGATATCTCCATCTTTATAACAAATGGCATAGGAATAAGAAGCGCTGCCTTTGTTGTACATCATCTATACCGGCTTGTTGTGCAGTTCATCAGGTCAGCTGGTTTGCTGTTGTTTGTTATAGGAGGCGTATGTTACCACAGTGGAGTTAATCACTTTACAAGGGGAGCTGTCCTCTTTTGACTGTACTTTGCCTAACTGATACAGTGTTTATTTGCATTTTATACGTATATACATTAGGTACATCCTTTATAAAAATGCATTGACTATATAGACATAGACTTAGAGGCTGCACTCACCTAGATGACAACTTATGCCCAAAATGTCTCTAAAGTGCTAGTGGATTACAGCCATGAAGAATGTTCAGGGCCTACTGACGGCATGGACTCCCTATGCGGTGAGTCAGCCATTCCCTTAGTGTACCCCTTCCGGAAGGATAGAAACTGCTGCATCAGGGAAACAGGGTATCCGCGCTATGTACCCAGCAGCAGCAGCATAAATTGGTGGAAGAGTATCATCTGCAGTAGAGTCTGATGTAGTTTATTTTCATATATACAGGCATGTAGTGAGACAATGGTGTACATACTTGTTGTAATCTTTCATATATTAGATACTGCATACCTTGTAAGCCACTTCTTCTCTTGGTTCCTTCCTCCTTGGTGCCCCTCCTTCCCTGTTTACAATGAAATGCTCCACCTAGAGTTCATGATAGAATGTTGGAACTCTGTGCATTGAGGAGAGTGGATGACCAGAATAAAGAACCTTTCTACTTACCTCAGCTTGTCTTCTATGCTTTTGAATTTTAACACTGGCGATGATCATGCGCAGGGAGCAGCAGGTCATCTCCCCTTTCAGTACGCTCTCTCCAAGCAGATATCTCCATCTTTATAACAAACGTTGTGGGAATAAGAATCGCTGCTTGTTGTGCAGTTCATCATGTCAGCTGATTTGCTGTTGTCCGTTATAGGAAGCGTATGTTACTCTAGCTGAGTTAATAACTTTACAAGGGGAGCTATTCTCTTTTGACTGTACTTTGCTTAACTGTTATGGTGTGGTGTGTTTTTGCTGCCCCTTTCACACACACCTGTGTGCCTTCTGTGCCTTCACCGATTCCACAGGACATCCGACACCGATATCCAGCACTCGCCATACTCATAAGTGAGAGTTCAGCGGACGTCCAACAGCTGATCGCCTTCTGCTTCTATGGAGCCCCGCGTATCTGGTGAAGAGCGTCTCTAATGCTGTAGAGCTCTCTTTTGTTTGTTGGCGCTACTCTCCTCAGCGTAGTTCTACGTCCCATGAGAAGTCTCCTGACTAGTGTCATGCTCAGGCTCATGATTAGACTGCCTCCTGCCACTCTACAATGATGGTATTCTCCTCACCACAGTTGGGGCATGCCATGAGGAGTTTCCCTTACTAGTGTTTGCATTTCACTACAACGCTATTCTCCTCAGCACAGTTGGAACGTGGATTGAGGAGTTTCTCTGACGAGCGCTTGCACTCCAGCTGTACATTGTATACCCTGCGAGCACCTCCTCTTTCCTCTTCATTCTCCTGAAAATCACCACGCAACCACTCCAGCTTGCTACTCAGTGTGGTCTATGTATTTGGGGTACAAAATGTATTACAGTACCACACAGTGACACGTGAGCTAATTATTGCTTGGCATAGCAATATTCTGCCTCTGCATCCTTCAGTGACAAACCCGTCAGTGTTGTTGGGGGGAACATAGGGCACAAGGTAAAGTGTTGCATGGATGCACACTCCAAGAGTGAGATATCTCACAAAGGCGGTCTCAAATCATGGCTTCTTAGAGTTTCTTGCTGGTCAAATGGGATTGATGAATGTAAGGGGTCTCACGCACCCTCATTGTTTATTGCCCGCAATACAGAGTCATTCTTAGCCTTAAGTTTCACTTATAATGCACCAAATGATGGAAATGTTCCCAGGGCAGTCGGACTTTGGCGGACATGGACGGGGGCGGCTAGCGCCCTGTTGGCTAGGCAAGGAAGCTATCGACTCTTCGAGGATAGCTAATGGCTAGGGCGGTCGAATCTAAAACTGAGGACCTAGGTTCGAGTTTGTTGGGAGCCTCAAAAACAAAAAAAACGGTATGCCTCCGTAATGCGACTGGTGCGATGGTTAGTGCTTTGACCTCCAGGGGAGTGTGCACTATTTGGAGCCCAGGTAATTTATGCAACTGAGAAGCATGCAGCAAGCAACCTCATCTTTCATCTGGGAACAGGTTGGGAGCGGGCGAGCTCCTGTGGTCTGAGGTTGTCCCCAGCAGGGCTAGATCACCGGTAGCGGTAGAACATTCCCGCAAGGGGGTCAACAGATCCATGCAGAAGTTCATGGGAAGAGAGGCATGGGTTTCATTAGGCAAGTACCAATACAAGAGAAAACTGAAGGGTACTTTGATAAAGACAGGGTACACTTGTCTAGATTGGGAGTGGACATATTCCTCCTGAAAGTACAAGAGGCACTAAACAGCGACGGGAAGTAGCTAAGTGGGTGGGGGGCTCTGTCGTCGACGGGGGCCTCCTCCAGAGCTGTGGCAGAGTACAGGGCGATCTGGAAGCAGACGGGTACAGTAAGGGTACCTCTGCGGCAGAAGGGTACAGTAAGGGTACCTCTGCCTGGCACAGTAAGGGTGCCTGAGCCAAGGACCAGGAGCCGAAGGAGGTTCCGGGAAAACGCAACGGTGTCCGTTAGTCCTTCCGGCGCTCGGGGGGCCTGAACCGACCGGGGTGTGCCACACCGCTCCGCCCTGACAGGGGGGGGCGGGAGTATAACGAAGTTGGTAATGTGCTGCACCATCAGAGCATCGACTCGCCGTGCAAGATGGCTCCTTAGGCATACCGGACAGCGAGGGGCTGCCTGCTTTGGAATGCCCGTAAGATGACCCACCTTAAAACGTCATACGTGTATTGTATGAAATAAACCTGCAGCAGTTCTTTCCCATAAATATGTCTACAGAGTTTCATTGGGTAGGAATTGTGTATATGTACAAACGGGCGGGAGTGAATGGCGGTGTGGGCACTATGCCAGCTGCTTCTACGGAGCCCCGGGTATCTGGTGAAGAGCGTCTCTAATGCTGTAGAGCTCTCTTTTGTTTGTTGGCGCTACTGTCCTCAGCGTAGCTCTACGTCCCATGAGGAGTCTCCTGACTAGTGTCTCTTGCCTCGGATAACTACGCTATTAGCCAAGGCACACCCTGGGATCTCCTGTTGAGTGACGCGCTTAGGCTCATGATTAGACTGCCTCCTGCCACTCGCGATGATGGTATTCTCCCCACCACAGTTGGGGCATGCCATGAGGAGTTTCCCTTACTAGTGTTTGCATTTCACTACAACGCTATTCTCCTCAGCACAGTGGGAACGTGGATTGAGGAGTTTCTCTGACGAGCGCTTGCACTCCAGCTGTACATTGTATACCCTGCGAGCACCTCCTCTTTCCTCTTCATTCTCCTGAAAATCACCACGCAACCACTCCAGCTTGCTACTCAGTGTGCTCTATGTATTAGGGTTACAAAATGTAGTACAGTACCACACGGTGACACGTGAGCTAATTATTGCTTGGCATAGCGTTATTCTGCCTCTGCATCCTTCAGTGATTCAGAAAAGGGGGTGGTGATGAACAGAGTGTCTGAATTAAGCAGACCACTCTTACCCAGTCCAAGGATCAGGGCTTGATCCATCACCGTTATTTATCTCACTGCACCATCCCAGCTCAGAACCTGGCTATATGCAAATCAGTCTGTCCCTGGCCCAGTGCATCATGGGAACAGGGCAGACTAAACTACCAAGCCAATTCTTCACCAGAAAGGAGACAAGCTACCGGGACCGGTTTCTGGCATTTCAGCCTTCTTCGGCCCGGCTTGCTTGAATCCTGATGGTGCAGTGAGAAAGGGACTCATGTCTGAGTCTACCCTGCCACACCTATGGTGGCCAAAAACGATTCAGAAAAGGGGGTGGTGATGAACAGAGTGTCTGAATTAAGCAGACCACTCTTACCCAGTCCAAAGATCAGGGCTTGATCCATCACCGTTATTTATCTCACTGCACCATCCCAGCTCAGAACCTGGCTATATGCAAATCAGTCTGTCCCTGGCCCAGTGCATCATGGGAACAGGGCAGACTAAACTACCAAGCCAATTCTTCACCAGAAAGGAGACAAGCTACCGGGGACCGGTTTCTGGCATTTCAGCCTTCTTCGGCCCGGCTTGCTTGAATCCTGATGGTGCAGTGAGAAAGGGACTCATGTCTGAGTATACACTGCCACACCTATAGTGGCCAAAAATGATTCAGAAAAGGGGGTGGTGATGAACAGAGTGTCTGAATTAAGCAGACCACTCTTACCCAGTCCAAAGATCAGGGCTTGATCCATCACCGTTATTTATCTCACTGCACCATCCCAGCTCAGAACCTGGCTATATGCAAATCAGTCTGTCCCTGGCCCAGTGCATCATGGGAACAGGGCAGACTAAACTACCAAGCCAATTCTTCACCAGAAAGGAGACAAGCTACCGGGGACCGGTTTCTGGCATTTCAGACTTCTTCGGCCCGGCTTGCTTGAATCCTGATGGTGCAGTGAGAAAGGGACTCATGTCTGAGTATACCCTGCCACACCTATAGTGGCCAAAAACGATTCAGAAAAGGGGGTGGTGATGAACAGAGTGTCTGAATTAAGCAGACCACTCTTACCCAGTCCAAAGATCAGGGCTTGATCCATCACCGTTATTTATCTCACTGCACCATCCCAGCTCAGAACCTGGCTATATGCAAATCAGTCTGTCCCTGGCCCAGTGCATCATGGGAACAGGGCAGACTAAACTACCAAGCCAATTCTTCACCAGAAAGGAGACAAGCTACCGGGGACCGGTTTCTGGCATTTCAGCCTTCTTCGGCCCGGCTTGCTTGAATCCTGATGGTGCAGTGAGAAAGGGACTCATGTCTGAGTATACCCTGCCACACCTATAGTGGCCAAAAACGATTCAGAAAAGGGGGTGGTGATGAACAGAGTGTCTGAATTAGGCAGACCACTCTTACCCAGTCCAAAGATCAGGGCTTGATCCATCACCGTTATTTATCTCACTGCACCATCCCAGCTCAGAACCTGGCTATATGCAAATCAGTCTGTCCCTGGCCCAGTGCATCATGGGAACAGGGCAGACTAAACTACCAAGCCAATTCTTCACCAGAAAGGAGACAAGCTACCGGGGACCGGTTTCTGGCATTTCAGCCTTCTTTGGCCCGGCTTGCTTGAATCCTGATGGTGCAGTGAGAAAGGGACTCATGTCTGAGTATACCCTGCCACACCTATAGTGGCCAAAAACGATTCAGAAAAGGGGGTGGTGATGGACAGAGTGTCTGAATTAAGCAGACCACTCTTACCCAGTCCAAAGATCAGGGCTTGATCCATCACCGTTATTTATCTCACTGCACCATCCCAGCTCAGAACCTGGCTATATGCAAATCAGTCTGTCCCTGGCCCAGTGCATCATGGGAACAGGGCAGACTAAACTACCAAGCCAATTCTTCACCAGAAAGGAGACAAGCTACCGGGGACCGGTTTCTGGCATTTCAGCCTTCTTCGGCCCGGCTTGCTTGAATCCTGATGGTGCAGTGAGAAAGGGACTCATGTCTGAGTATACCCTGCCACACCTATAGTGGCCAAAAACGATTCAGAAAAGGGGGTGGTGATGAACAGAGTGTCTGAATTAGGCAGACCACTCTTACCCAGTCCAAAGATCAGGGCTTGATCCATCACCGTTATTTATCTCACTGCAGCATCCCAGCTCAGAACCTGGCTATATGCAAATCAGTCTGTCCCTGGCCCAGTGCATCATGGGAACAGGGCAGACTAAACTACCAAGCCAATTCTTCACCAGAAAGGAGACAAGCTACCGGGGACCGGTTTCTGGCATTTCAGCCTTCTTCGGCCCTTGTTTGCTTTAATCCTGATGGTGCAGTGAGAAAGGGACTCATGTCTGAGTATACCCTGCCACACCTATAGTGGCCAAAAACGATTCAGAAAAGGGGGTGGTGATGAACAGAGTGTCTGAATGAAGCAGACCACTCTTACCCAGTCCAAAGATCAGGGCTTGATCCATCACCGTTATTTATCTCACTGCACCATCCCAGCTCAGAACCTGGCTATATGCAAATCAGTCTGTCCCTGGCCCAGTGCATCATGGAAACAGGGCAGACTAAACTACCAAGCCAATTCTTCACCAGAAAGGAGACAAGCTACCCTTGCTCATTGCACCATCAGCATTCAAGCAAACCGGGCCGAAGACGGCTGTAATGCCAGAAACCGGTCCCCGGGAGCTTGTTTCCTTCCCAGTGTAAGAATTGGCTTTTATAGTTTGGTTTGCCCTGTTCCCATCATGCACTGGGACAGGAACAGACTAATTTGCATACAGCCAGGTTCTGAAACTGGGATGGTGCAGTGAGCTAAAAAACGGTGTTGGATCTAGCCCTGATCTCTTGACTGGGTGAGAGCTTTCTGCTTAATTCAGAGACTCTGTCCCTCACCACCCCTTGTTGTAAATATTTTTGTCCACCCTAAGCGTGGAAGGGTATTCTCAGATGTGAGACCCTTGCTCATTGCACCATCAGGATTCAAGCAAACCGGGCCGAAGACGGCTGTAATGCCAGAAACCGGTCCCCGGGAGCTTGTTTCCTTCCCAGTGTAAGAATTGGCTTTTGTAGATTGGTTTGCCCTGTTCCCATCATGCACTGGGACAGGAACAGACTAATTTGCATACAGCCAGGTTCTGAAACTGGGATGGTGCAGTGAGCTAAAAAACGGTGTTGGTTCTAGCCCTGATCTCTTGACTGGGTGAGAGCTTTCTGCTTAATTCAGAGACTCTGTCCCTCACCACCCCTTGTTGTAAATATTTTTGTCCACCCTAAGCGTGGAAGGGTATTCTCAGATGTGAGACCCTTGCTCATTGCACCATCAGGATTCAAGCAAACCGGGCCGAAGACGGCTGTAATGCCAGAAACCGGTCCCCGGGAGCTTGTTTCCTTCCCAGTGTAAGAATTGGCTTTTGTAGTTTGGTTTGCCCTGTTCCCATCATGCACTGGGACAGGAACAGACTAATTTGCATACAGCCAGGTTCTGAAACTGGGATGGTGCAGTGAGCTAAAAAACGGTGTTGGATCTAGCCCTGATCTCTTGACTGGGTGAGAGCTTTCTGCTTAATTCAGAGACTCTGTCCCTCACCACCCCTTGTTGTAAATATTTTTGTCCACCCTAAGCGTGGAAGGGTATTCTCAGATGTGAGACCCTTGCTCATTGCACCATCAGGATTCAAGCAAACCGGGCCGAAGACGGCTGTAATGCCAGAAACCGGTCCCCGGGAGCTTGTTTCCTTCCCAGTGTAAGAATTGGCTTTTGTAGTTTGGTTTGCCCTGTTCCCATCATGCACTGGGACAGGAACAGACTAATTTGCATACAGCCAGGTTCTGAAACTGGGATGGTGCAGTGAGCTAAAAAACAGTGTTGGATCTAGCCCTGATCTCTTGACTGGGTGAGAGCTTTCTGCTTAATTCAGAGACTCTGTCCCTCACCACCCCTTGTTGTAAATATTTTTGTCCACCCTAAGCGTGGAAGGGTATTCTCAGATGTGAGACCCTTGCTCATTGCACCATCAGGATTCAAGCAAACCGGGCCGAAGACGGCTGTAATGCCAGAAACCGGTCCCCGGGAGCTTGTTTCCTTCCCAGTGTAAGAATTGGCTTTTGTAGTTTGGTTTGCCCTGTTCCCATCATGCACTGGGACAGGAACAGACTAATTTGCATACAGCCAGGTTCTGAAACTGGGATGGTGCAGTGAGCTAAAAAACGGTGTTGGATCTAGCCCTGATCTCTTGACTGGGGGAGAGCTTTCTGCTTAATTCAGAGACTCTGTCCCTCACCACCCCTTGTTGTAAATATTTTTGTCCACCCTAAGCGTGGAAGGGTATTCTCAGATGTGAGACCCTTGCTCATTGCACCATCAGGATTCAAGCAATCCGGGCCGAAGACGGCTGTAATGCCAGAAACCGGTCCCCGGGAGCTTGTTTCCTTCCCAGTGTAAGAATTGGCTTTTGTAGTTTGGTTTGCCCTGTTCCCATCATGCACTGGGACAGGAACAGACTAATTTGCATACAGCCAGGTTCTGAAACTGGGATGGTGCAGTGAGCTAAAAAACGGTGTTGGATCTAGCCCTGATCTCTTGACTGGGTGAGAGCTTTCTGCTTAATTCAGAGACTCTGTCCCTCACCACCCCTTGTTGTAAATATTTTTGTCCACCCTAAGCGTGGAAGGGTATTCTCAGATGTGAGACCCTTGCTCATTGCACCATCAGGATTCAAGCAAACCGGGCCGAAGACGGCTGTAATGCCAGAAACCGGTCCCCGGGAGCTTGTTTCCTTCCCAGTGTAAGAATTGGCTTTTGTAGTTTGGTTTGCCCTGTTCCCATCATGCACTGGGACAGGAACAGACTAATTTGCATACAGCCAGGTTCTGAAACTGGGATGGTGCAGTGAGCTAAAAAACGGTGTTGGATCTAGCCCTGATCTCTTGACTGGGTGAGAGCTTTCTGCTTAATTCAGAGACTCTGTCCCTCACCACCCCTTGTTGTAAATATTTTTGTCCACCCTAAGCGTGGAAGGGTATTCTCAGATGTGAGACCCTTGCTCATTGCACCATCAGGATTCAAGCAAACCGGGCCGAAGACGGCTGTAATGCCAGAAACCGGTCCCCGGGAGCTTGTTTCCTTCCCAGTGTAAGAATTGGCTTTTGTAGTTTGGTTTGCCCTGTTCCCATCATGCACTGGGACAGGAACAGACTAATTTGCATACAGCCAGGTTCTGAAACTGGGATGGTGCAGTGAGCTAAAAAACGGTGTTGGATCTAGCCCTGATCTCTTGACTGGGTGAGAGCTTTCTGCTTAATTCAGAGACTCTGTCCCTCACCACCCCTTGTTGTAAATATTTTTGTCCACCCTAATCGTGGAAGGGTATTCTCAGATGTGAGACCCTTGCTCATTGCACCATCAGGATTCAAGCAAACCGGGCCGAAGACGGCTGTAATGGCAGAAACCGGTCCCCGGGAGCTTGTTTCCTTCCCAGTGTAAGAATTGGCTTTTGTAGTTTAGTTTGCCCTGTTCCCATCATGCACTGGGACAGGAACAGACTAATTTGCATACAGCCAGGTTCTGAAACTGGGATGGTGCAGTGAGCTAAAAAACGGTGTTGGATCTAGCCCTGATCTCTTGACTGGGTGAGAGCTTTCTGCTTAATTCAGAGACTCTGTCCCTCACCACCCCTTGTTGTAAATATTTTTGTCCACCCTAAGCGTGGAAGGGTATTCTCAGATGTGAGACCCTTGCTCATTGCACCATCAGGATTCAAGCAAACCGGGCCGAAGACGGCTGTAATGCCAGAAACCGGTCCCCGGGAGCTTCTTTCCTTCCCAGTGTAAGAATTGGCTTTTGTAGTTTGGTTTGCCCTGTTCCCATCATGCACTGGGACAGGAACAGACTAATTTGCATACAGCCAGGTTCTGAAACTGGGATGGTGCAGTGAGCTAAAAAACGGTGTTGGATCTAGCCCTGATCTCTTGACTGGGTGAGAGCTTTCTGCTTAATTCAGAGACTCTGTCCCTCACCACCCCTTGTTGTAAATATTTTTGTCCACCCTAAGCGTGGAAGGGCATTCTCAGATGTGAGACCCTTGCTCATTGCACCATCAGGATTCAAGCAAACCGGGCCGAAGACGGCTGTAATGCCAGAAACCGGTCCCCGGGAGCTTGTTTCCTTCCCAGTGTAAGAATTGGCTTTTGTAGTTTGGTTTGCCCTGTTCCCATCATGCACTGGGACAGGAACAGACTAATTTGCATACAGCCAGGTTCTGAAACTGGGATGGTGCAGTGAGCTAAAAAACGGTGTTGGATCTAGCCCTGATCTCTTGACTGGGTGAGAGCTTTCTGCTTAATTCAGAGACTCTGTCCCTCACCACCCCTTGTTGTAAATATCTGCATCCTTCAGTGACACACTTACCGTGACAGTGTGTCATCCAACTTCGGTGACACGCACACCACTTAGCGATTCCTGCACATTTCTATTGCCAATAATTTAATTTTCATAGCACACTCTTACCCACTGTGTGCAATCGTTTTATGGTGATCGTATCACGGTGTAATTCCGTCTCTTCAGCCTTCGATCAATTAATCAATCATTTGTATAGCGCATAGCGGTGACACACTAACTGTGAAAGTGTGTCATCCACCTTCAGTGACACGCACACCACTTAGTGCGCCTCACACTCTTTTCTATCATCAGCAGTTTAACTCTCCGGTGACACACTCACCCATACTATGTGCCATTGTTTTACGGTTACATATACACCAGTTACCTAAGAACTTCTACTAATTGCATGTATCCTTATTGCTTGTTCCAGCTACTGCTAACATATTTTGTCTTGTTTATATTGTACCATCTTACTCCCTCAAGGTGTTCTCTGTATACCTTCCATCTTATATAGTGCTATCTTTTATTGTGAGATATTGTATTATCATTTCAGTCCATTGTACAGTAAATCCTTATATTATGCCGAGCACCGGTATTAGTCAACCTCCATCCTTCTTAAACGAAAGTGGGGAGCCAGAAATTCATTTGAAAGATTGGACAAAATTGTTTGAAACATATTTAACTGCCATGGGGGGACATATTTTCTGCATTACGTAAGCAACATATTTTATTACATAACCTGGGAGGGCATGATTGCAAAGTATATGAAACATTGCCAGAACCTGAAGTAGAGAATGATGATGAACTAGATGTGTATAGTATTACACTTATGAAGTTAGAAATAGATTTTGGAGACAAGGTCAATGTAGTTCTTGAACGCCATAGGTTTTTCAGTCGTGTGCAGGGCAAACACAATTCTGTTAACAACTATGTAGCAGCAGTGAGGGGACTTACCCAGCTCTGTGATTTTGAGGAACGTAATGACTTCCTTATAAGGGATCAATTAGTCAGATGTACTAATATTAGCAGAATACAAGAAAAATTACTTGCTAAGAACTCCACTCACAAAGTCATGGTTTTGAAATGTTTTAGATGTGGCAGTAGTAATCACCTGGCTACCAGTTTGCAATGCTCTGCCCACCGTGTTACTTGTAAAAAATGCAACAGAAGAGGACTCTTTGCTACAGTACGTAGGGATGGAGACAACAACCATGTTAGGATAATTAATGTGTCGGGCTAACAATGCCAGAAATGTGTTTTTCAAGTGAAAAGTGAAGATGGTACATTCAAACCTGACTTTCCTAAATGCATTGTTTTCCTAAATAATAAGTCAGTAGAAATGTTCGCAAATAGTTTTTACCCATTCACCCAACTTAGAGACGTATGCATGAAGTATGCATTTTGCGAATCCCAAATAGCAAATTTTACCGATTCCCTATTTGGGAATTGTAAAATGCTTGCATGTTGGAACCGCAAAAAAATGTGCGATTCCTACACATTCTTTAATTGCGATTGTGAGTCGCAATTAAGGAATGGCTTCCCCTTCATTGCTATGGGCTCTAGGCCAATAGGAATCAATGGGAATTGCATGTGCAATTTGCGAGTACCAAAAAGGTACTCGCAAATTGCACATGCAAATTCAAGGGTGCAAGGGTGCCAAAAGGACACCCTGATGCACCCCTGAAAGGGCAACAAAAACATGTTGCAGACACACATTCTCCAAGAGCATGTTTGTGTGCAACATATAACTTTGAAAAATGCCCTTTTGTGCATTTTTCAAAGTTTTCGCAAATGACCATCAACTTTAAGTTGATGGTAGTTTGCATTTCTTAATAGCGAAATCTCTATTTTTTTTGTTGCATTGCATTTAGGGAATCCCAATTTGTGATTCCCTAAATGCAATCACAATTTAAGTAATCGCAAATTTTGTGATGACTAAAATAGCGATTTTTGCATTTGGGATGACGCAAAAAGCAATGATGCGTATGCCACTTAATCTTTCTGATTACAAAGAAGCATTAGGAGACTCAGGTATAGATATGTGTGAACCGGATATTTCTCCAGAAGGATAGACCAAAGATCTCATCCCTCTGTTGGGAATGATAAAGTTGCAAATAGACTTCAAAGAAAGATGGACCATGGGTAAGGTCTACATTGTGGGAAAAAAGGTCCAATCTTCTTGGCTGGCAACACCAGAAGGAATTAGGCATCAATCTTGACTCTAACAATAAGGACCAAGTCATCCTTGTCGGGGGTTCCAGTATTAAGAGTACACTATGTGAAGAATTTCCAGAACTATTTGTTGACAGAATTGGATTATTGAAGGATTTCCAACACAAGATAAAGGTAAAACAGGGAGCTAAACCTGTGGTACACAAACCTCACCCCGTCCTTCTCCTAATGAGAGAGCCTCTCAAGAAGGAGCTAGACAAGTTACACAAGATGGGTGTCATCCAACCCATAGAACCCTCTGAATGGTTGGCACCCATAGTTTTAGCAGCCAGTGGGGAAGGCATTCGACTTTGTGTTGACCTGCGCAGCCTCAATGACGATATATTGGTAGAGAGATTCCCCCTCCTCAATATAAATGAGATTCTGAGCACCATGAGGGAGGCCAAGTTTTTTTCGGTCATTGACCTATCTCTGGCATACCACCAAGTGGAACTACACCCTGAGTCTAGACCATTAACGGATTTCACTTCTCTATTTGGAGCTTATATGTTTGTCAGGACACCCTTTGGACTTGCCTCTGCTACAGCAGATTTTCCAAAAATGATGCAGGTCCTCAAGGGCATCACAAACACCCGATGTTTCCTAGATGCTATATTGATTTTTGGGACATCCGCTGAAAAGCATGACATAATTTTCAAAACAGTAACAGTATGTAAGAGACTTTCAGAAGCAGGTTTGACAGTAAAACTTGATTAATGTAAGATCAGAGTAAGCTTGGTGGTCTACCTTGGCCACATCATTTCCCAAGATGGGTTTAGACATAAATAAAGTTTGATTCAAGCTGATAGTGATGCTCCATACCATAATAACAAAGAGGAGCTCAAATCCTTCTGAAGCCTGATTGAATACATGGCCAAATTTGTGGAGAATGTTTCTGAAAAATATGATGGGCTACATGAATCGTTAAAGAAACACAAAGAATTCATAAACCACAGCAAAATGGTGGACATGTTAAATAAAGAGATCATTGGTTCACCTGCCTTGGGATCTTTTGATCCTAAAAAGAAAACAATATTAACTGCGGATGCATCCAATAAAGGTTTAGGGGCCTCATTATCAAATAGAGGGGAGGGTGGTGAAACTAATATTGCTTTTTCTTCCCGTTCCTTGAGTCTAGCTGAACGCAATTACTCAGTCATCTAGAGAGAGGCCCTAGCATGCTTTTGGGCCATTAGATTTTAACTATGGGGTACTAGAGTTACCATCCGTACTGACCATAAGCCCTTAACATTCAGGTTCTTGTCCAAAAAAGTTCAGTGCAGTTCCCCACGCATATCCAAGTGGGTCCTTGGGTTGTAAAACATTTGCTTTAAAGTTGAGTACCTGCCTGGGGTAGAAAACAATATGGCGGATTACCTTACAAGGTCCCCCTTAAGTGTAAATACTCATGAACAACACTTGGATGTCCCCATTCGAGCCATCCAACTACTGTCCTTGACTAAAGTAAAATGGGAAGAAAGCATAAAAAGGATGTCAATATGAACCCTCTCAAGGATTCATTGTCAATGGTTGACCTGAAAAATGTAGTGAGGTTGCAGAAGGAATGAATGAGTGTTGAGAGGTAAGATTTGAATTAACACCCATAGACTACAAGGTGTATCGCAATGAGAACATTGTTCCTCCCTTCTACCTCAGAAACAAAATAATAGATCATGAAGGACACCTAGGCAGAAGAATCACATAGAATAAGGTAAGAAGTTGCTTCTTTTTCCCTAAAAATGCATTTAATGGTGGAGCAAAAGGCCAAGGAGTGCAACAGCTGTACAAAAAGTGATAAGAGCAAAACTTTGCTTAGAGTTCCTTTATCTCCTGTGGAGGCACCTGTTGTGCCATGGACTAAACTAGCCATTGATATAATTGGTCCCATGGTTCATGTTTGCTTTAGTAGAATACACCACTCACTGGATTAATTTCAAATATACCCCTTCTACCACAACGAGTAACCTTATTGCATTCTTAAAAAATGTCTTTTGCAATGAAGGAATCCCAGCAATCTTAGTCACAGAAAATGGAGTGTAATATACATCCGAGGAGATGAAAGGGTTCCTAGAGGAATTAAATATGAAAAATGATAAAACTGCACTCTACTTCCCCAAGCTAACGGCCTAGTAGAAAGAACAAACTGCATGATAAAGGAACAAATCCAACTTGCCATCACTAACGGGCAGGATCGATGACTCCCTCAGAGAATGTTTATGGACGTATCATAAACAGTGGACAAGTGTGGCTCACTGGTTAGAAGCGGCAGACCCTGAAGCAGAGGTCGGCCCAGGGACCAGGGTTCAATTCCCGACACAGCAGGGTCTTGGGTCAATGTCCGCGGACTCGATAATTCTCGCCTAGGTGCCTACGCTAACCATGGGTCCCACGCTGCACCTCGGGGCAATAGCTTGCTTTATCTCCACAACGGCCCTATCAGCGCCGGGGATGCCTGGATTTACCTTTGGGGTGCCCAGGAGGGACCATCTCACAGGGAAAGCCAGGACGGGTTCTCCAGTTGTATACAGTGCCAGGATGCCCCGAGTGATGGGGTAACAGTGCGCTTTACAAGTATACATACATTTACATTTACATTTTACCACACTAGACCTAATCTAGTCACAGGGATATCTCCTTTTGTTTCTCTAAGAATGAGTGAACCAAGCACTAAGATGAACCCCTTGTGGGTGGATGGAGGTAAGAGAGTTGATACCATTTGCTTGGGAGGTCAACGGAAAATTCTACAACATCAAAGAAAATATAAGAATTGGTATGATCGGAAACATGGTGTGAAGGAGCATAACCTCAAGACTGTAAGGAAACCCACGAAAGGATATATAGGTCGGAGCAAATTCCAACATCTTAACGATTGATCAAAGTAGGCAGGAATGTGGTTTGTCTTGAGAATGGAAAAACATGGAGTGGTGACAGACTTGTATATGTAGCATAATTTCTCCCTTTCCTATATAGGGAGATGTGTTGTAATCTTTCATGTATTAGATACTGTATACCTTGCAACCCACTTCTTCTCTTGGTTCCTTCTTCCATGGTGCCCCCCTCCTTCCCTATTAACAATGAAATGTTCCACCTAGAGTTCATGATAGAATGTTGGAACTGTCTGCATTGAGGAGAGTGGATGACCAGAATAAAGAACCTTACCACTTACCTCGTCTTGTCTTCTATGCTTTTGAATTTTAAAAACACTCAATCCAGAATCTACCTTGACAATCTAATCAATTAAGGTACCCATCCAGTGCCAAATTGCCAACTGAATTGCCTCTAGACATTTCTGGTTTAGACAAATGGATATATCTACCAAGTGAATGCCCTGTAATGTACAACACCTACACTTGGTATTGACATTTTTGCCACCAGCTCTTTGCAAGCAGTGACGTATTGCAGGCGGCACAGACTCACACTGGCAAGCAAAGGATTCCTGCATTCAGGGCAAATGTGTCATTCAAGCTATAGCACCAAGTAGGCAGCTATCCATCGGTAAAACAGAGACACTCTGAATGAAGGGCACAATTTAGGGGTTTTGCTATATGGACATGACTTTGAGGATGTACACAGCACTTTGCATAGAGCATTTTCATTGTTGCAGAGACATCTTGAGTATTTGATGTTATACATAATCCTGCATGTTAGCAGTAAATACAGACAGTGTGGTATATTGTTGGAGGAGCTCAGATAAGTGTGTCTTCCAGTGGTTTCTCTGCAGGACCCCCTTGTGGTTTTGCAACAATTCCATCTAAAACCCATGAGTGTTTCCAGGGGTCCTCACCCTGCCCTTCTCGAAGGTTCAGCAGCTGCCCAGCAATGAGAAGCCATCCCCATCTTTGTCCTTGTCCCTCTTTACTCTTCCTCTCTTTCCATGGTTCCTTGCAATGCAAATTCATTGTTGGTTGCTGGGTAGCCTTCTTTTAAAAAAGGCTAATGCAATACTCATCTCAGAGGCTAGCGTGAGGAGGGGGAAGGAACAAGTGGCCCTAGCAAGAAACTAAAACATCAGAGAAACAGTGAACTACATGAATTGTATGATACCATACGTCCTAAAAATCAACTAAATGCTCAACAGAAGCCCAAAAAACAATTAAACTATGTAGGTGCACACTGTAAACTACTTCATATTTTTGATATAACACACTGGTTTTTGGGTGGGGCAGTTTCATTATTGTCAGGTTCCTTTCCAAGCTGTTCTGCAGGCACAGCCTTGGTATAGTGTGAGGCTCCTCACAGCAGGGTAGTCTCCGGCTATGAGTCCTCACAACAGATACACAAAGAGGGGTGAACTTTCCACACCTATATATCACCAGGCACACACATAGCGATAAGTAAAAGAGAAAAAAGTTTGGCCTCTTCAAAGGACCCTACTCACCCTTAACAGCACAAACTGTGGCCATCTACCAAGTGGCAGTGCTACAGGAAGGCTTATCGGTAGACCCTCTCAGGAATAATATCTCAATGTATTTCTAGAGAAGCCCTGTGTCCTTTGTCCCCAGTTCAGTTTGTAGATCTCCTCTCTCCTGCTTCAGGTATGTCAGCAATCTACTCCCACTATCTGGGAAAACAACCTTAATTTATGCACCAAAACAGGTCAGTGGCTTCCAAAATGGAGACAGACCTCCATTTGCTTCAGGTATCCATGCAATGCATGTTCCAAACACGCACAACATACACTTAGGATATTGGAGCTAGGTATTGTCACATCTGTGGTTTCTCTGCTGTGGCCTAGACATGATCTACAAAGGGATCAGGTAATAAAACAAGAGTTAAATGTGACTGTAGCATAAGATAGATGCTTTTAGCCAATGCCAAATAAAAATGTTAGTGAGTGAGTAGCTCAACCTTTCAAATAGAGTAGAGAGGGAATATAATCAAGTGAGACTTTTCCTATCAAAGTCATGTGCACCAGCTTCCATTGGGCAGTGTAGAGATTAGGTACCAAGCTTCAGAATATGTTTAAGAGTGCTGCCTTAGACTTCAAAAATCGGAACGCCGTATTACAATGACGGCCGTCGGATTTAAAAATGGACAGTCAATCCAAATGGATTCCGATGGAGCCTGTCTGCCAGTCAGACCCACCATATAACCCTGTACAGATGGCATTTCCGCTATCAGGATTATGATGTTGGCTTCCTGGAGGGATTTACAGGGGGCCTCAGCCCCCAATCGGAGCCCAGGGAAGGAGGGGGACCCTACTAGGGGCCCCAAAGCCAGTTTCCGGCAGGCTTTCCATGTCAGACAGCCTGAAATGGAAAGCTTGTTGTAAACCGACATCATACTCCTGATGGTGACAAAAACATCCATCTGGGATTATCTGGCTGTTCTGACTAGCCGACAGCCTCCTTGAGCCCATTGGAAGCCAGTTGTATTGACCAGCTGGTGTCAAATCCGACCACCATCATAGTAATACGGTGGTAGGATTTGAAACCTTGGATGTCAGTGGGAACGTTGTGTGCTGATGAGAGTTCTGGGGCACAGACCGACTGGTCCGACTAGATGATGAGGTGAGCAATTTTGCAAGTAATTTGTTTTCAACATTTATCCCAAAAATTCAGTTGCTTTTTAGGTTTAGGAACAGTGACAATCGATGCTTCTCATAGCGATTGGGTAAGCTGCCCTTGCTCCATGCTTCTTCGTATATATTGCTAGTAGGAGCATGGACAGTGTCTCGGTGTACTCCTTATAGAACTGGGCAATCTAAGCTTTATCACAAGGTATACTGCAAATGTTCTGAACTATGACTTAGCATGTGATAGGTCAATCTAGGTACAGTCTTTGCACATTGTCCAGCCAAAGAAGCTGGAAGGTGGCATAGTATTCAGTGAGCCTTTCAGTTGGGTTGTCTTCTGATTAACAATAGCGTGTAGTGTAATACCCCACAGGCTGTGTGATGATGTGTGTGGTCTTTGAGGCCATCCCTTCGTCTGTCACCAGCTCCATAGTGAACTATTCCTTTTTCTATTCATCAGGGCTGCCAGAGTCTTTCCAGCCCTTTTCCACTCACTCTTGCTAGCAAGTGCTGATTGCCTCTCTCAAAGAATTGGGGCTTTAGGTCTTGAAACTCTCACTCTAGGGTGGCCAAGTTCAGTCTAAGGACCCGGAGTATTCTGGATGGTTTAGCTATGCAAATTCCTCTAATATAAGCCTTAAAGGACTCTTGTACCGCTTTTGGCCGCCATAAGTGTGGCAGGGTATGCTCAGACATGAGTCCCTTTCTCACTGCTCCATCAGGATTCAAGCAAGCCGGGCCGAAGACGGCTGAAATGCCAGAAACCGGTCCCCGGTAGCTTGTCTCCTTTCTGGTAAAGAATTGGCTTGGTAGTTTAGTCTGCCCTGTTCCCATGATGCACTGGGCCAGGGACAGACTGATTTGCATATAGCCAGGTTCTGAGCTGGGATGGGGCAGTGAGATAAATAACGGTGATGGATCAAGCCCTGATCTTTGGGCTGGGTAAGAGTGGTCTGCTCAATTCAGACACTCTGTTCATCACCACCCCCTTTTGTAAATCGATTTTGGCCACTATAGGTGTGGCAGGGTATACTCAGACATGAGTCCCTTTCTCACTGCTCCATCAGGATTCAAGCAAGCCGGGCCGAAGACGGCTGAAATGCCAGAAACCGGTCCCCGGTAGCTTGTCTCCTTTCTGGTAAAGAATTGGCTTGGTAGTTTAGTCTGCCCTGTTCCCATGATGCACTGGGCCAGGGACAGACTGATTTGCATATAGCCAGGTTCTGAGCTGGGATGGGGCAGTGAGATAAATAACAGTGATGGATCAAGCCCTGATCTTTGGACTGGGTAAGAGTGGTCTGCTCAATTCAGACACTCTGTTCATCACCACCCCCTTTTGTAAATCGATTTTGGCCACTATAGGTGTGGCAGGGTATACTCAGACATGAGTCCCTTTCTCACTGCTCCATCAGGATTCAAGCAAGCCGGGCCGAAGACGGCTGAAATGCCAGAAACCGGTCCCCGGTAGCTTGTCTCCTTTCTGGTAAAGAATTGGCTTGGTAGTTTAGTCTGCCCTGTTCCCATGATGCACTGGGCCAGGGACAGACTGATTTGCATATAGCCAGGTTCTGAGCTGGGATGGGGCAGTGAGATAAATAACGGTGATGGATCAAGCCCTGATCTTTGGACTGGGTAAGAGTGGTCTGCTCAATTCAGACACTCTGTTCATCACCACCCCCTTTTGTAAATCGATTTTGGCCACTATAGGTGTGGCAGGGTATACTCAGACATGAGTCCCTTTCTCACTGCTCCATCAGGATTCAAGCAAGCCGGGCCGAAGACGGCTGAAATGCCAGAAACCGGTCCCCGGTAGCTTGTCTCCTTTCTGGTAAAGAATTGGCTTGGTAGTTTAGTCTGCCCTGTTCCCATGATGCACTGGGCCAGGGACAGACTGATTTGCATATAGCCAGGTTCTGAGCTGGGATGGGGCAGTGAGATAAATAACGGTGATGGATCAAGCCCTGATCTTTGGACTGGGTAAGAGTGGCCTGCTCAATTCAGACACTCTGTTCATCACCACCCCCTTTTGTAAATCGATTTTGGCCACTATAGGTGCGGCAGGGTATACTCAGACATGAGTCCCTTTCTCACTGCTCCATCAGGATTCAAGCAAGCCGGGCCGAAGACGGCTGAAATGCCAGAAACCGGTCCCCGGTAGCTTGTCTCCTTTCTGGTAAAGAATTGGCTTGGTAGTTTAGTCTGCCCTGTTCCCATGATGCACTGGGCCAGGGACAGACTGATTTGCATATAGCCAGGTTCTGAGCTGGGATGGGGCAGTGAGATAAATAACGGTGATGGATCAAGCCCTGATCTTTGGACTGGGTAAGAGTGGTCTGCTCAATTCAGACACTCTGTTCATCACCACCCCCTTTTGTAAATCGATTTTGGCCACTATAGGTGTGGCAGGGTATACTCAGACATGAGTCCCTTTCTCACTGCTCCATCAGGATTCAAGCAAGCCGGGCCGAAGACGGCTGAAATGCCAGAAACCGGTCCCCGGTAGCTTGTCTCCTTTCTGGTAAAGAATTGGCTTGGTAGTTTAGTCTGCCCTGTTCCCATGATGCACTGGGCCAGGGACAGACTGATTTGCATATAGCCAGGTTCTGAGCTGGGATGGGGCAGTGAGATAAATAACAGTGATGGATCAAGCCCTGATCTTTGGACTGGGTAAGAGTGGTCTGCTCAATTCAGACACTCTGTTCATCACCACCCCCTTTTGTAAATCGATTTTGGCCACTATAGGTGTGGCAGGGTATACTCAGACATGAGTCCCTTTCTCACTGCTCCATCAGGATTCAAGCAAGCCGGGCCGAAGACGGCTGAAATGCCAGAAACCGGTCCCCGGTAGCTTGTCTCCTTTCTGGTAAAGAATTGGCTTGGTAGTTTAGTCTGCCCTGTTCCCATGATGCACTGGGCCAGGGACAGACTGATTTGCATATAGCCAGGTTCTGAGCTGGGATGGGGCAGTGAGATAAATAACTGTGATGGATCAAGCCCTGATCTTTGGACTGGGTAAGAGTGGTCTGCTCAATTCAGACACTCTGTTCATCACCACCCCCTTTTGTAAAGGGATTCAAGTGCAGCACAATTTGATAATTGATAATGACTTCCTAAAAAGTATTTAATTGAATGTTAAGTTAGGCTGATTTATAAAGCGCAACAGCTGCCCAGCAAAGGGGCGTCCTGAAGCTAAGAGCAAAGAGGCAGCTAACAGCAAAGAGACCAACAAAACAAGCAGAAGGAAAAGCCCAAGAGACTACCACACCTAGATGGCTGGGAAAAGATACGTTTTCAGGGCCTTCCGGAATGTCCATACTCCAGATGTAGACAGGCAGGGCATGCCACAGCTTAGCTGCTGGAGTGCGAGAAGAGCGTCCACAGGTGCAGGCCCTCCTAACCTGAGGAACAGCTGTAAGGTGTTGAGCTGCTGATCGAAGGTGACGGGTAGGGGCGTAGGTGGAGAGCAGGTCAGCCAGAATGCCAGGAGCTTGCAAATTCAAGAGCCTAATTGCAAAACAGAGAGACTTAAACTCCACCGTTTTGCCACTGGCAGCTAGTGAGGCTGGCAAATGGCAGTGGAGATGGAGCAGCAGCGAGGCAGGCCTAGAACAGTTGGCCACATTTTGGACTCTCTGCAGTCGCCCAATCTCCGTCTTGTTGGCCCTCAAGTATAGCAATCTGGCATAGTCCAATCTCAACAGCACGGATGTCTGGACAATCATCTGTCGGATGGAAGGGTCAAAGAAATCAAGCAAGGGATAAGCCCACGCAGAATGCCAAAACATGTTGTCACTACCATCTTAGTCTGGGTTTGAAAACTCAAGGCTGAGACCACCCAGACCCCAAGGTTCTTAACCACCTGTTTAGGGGTGGGTGTGGGGCCCAGGGTGGAGGGCCACCACTCTTCACTCCACAGCTCCTGGTCTTTCCCAACCAGCAGGACCTCAGACTTGCTAGCATTGAGCCGGAGACAGTTAGCGGTCATCCACCCTGCGACATCCGCTAAACCACTCCGGAAATATGCAGCGTCATTCAGGCAATAATCGGAGAGGGCGACAACTAGTTGTGTGTCACCAGCATATGACACTATAGTCAGCCCTCTCTTCTTGACTACCTCAGCTAGCGGCGGAACATACAGATTGAAAAGCGTAGGCATACCTTGTTTGATAGAAGGGGATCTAAAGGTAAAGGGAGGGGCCGACACCAGAAAGGACCTCTCCGAAATAAAGGAGATAAACCATTTCAGGGCACGTCACACATTATGCCAGCCTCCTTCAACCTCTGTATCAAAATCTAGTGAGAGACCCTATCAAATGCGGCACTAAGATCTAATAGGATTAGTGCCGAAGTGCATCCCTCCTCGAGTGCTGCTCTTAGTTGTTTGATCGCAGTTAGGAGGGCAGACTCTGTGCTCAGACCAGGACGAAACCCGCACTGGGAGGATTCCAGTATATTATTGTCCTCCAAGTAACCTGACAAGATATAGTTGACAAAGGCTTCCGAGATCTTAATGGACCAAGGAAGTAGGGAGAAAGGGCGAACGTTCTCTGGTTTTGTTAGGTCAAGGGTGGGCTTTAATAGTGGCATTATCCTTGCCTGCTTCCATGACCTAGGAACCTTGGCCATTGACAAGGACAGGTTGATGACCTTGCTCAAAGGTGTTAATAGCACAGGGATCAGTCTTATCAACTGGTCAGGTTTCATAGGGTCAGCCGGGGAGCTAGATTTAATCTTACAGCAGAGTGCATGTAGCACCTCCTCAGAGATTGCTGGAAAGGTTGTCAAAGTATGAGTGGCAGGGGGCACAGCCCTAGGGTCGTTGCTCATACTGAACTGAGGGAATGTTTTGTAGATGTTATCTACCTTGTTTAAAAAGAAGGATGTGATTTATAATACAGGATAATCCCTTGGAACAGCATTTTACTTTCATAGGGTTGGTTGCATTTTGACTGTTGAGAGGAAGCTACAAGACGCAGACGCAAAGTAACGCAAGGAGGAGTGGCTGGTACTTCAGGTCGCGAGTGCTTCGTCCGGCAGCGGACGCTTCAAGTTTTTTTAATTTCAAGTTCCTCCCAAAATCTAGTTCCCCCCCCCACGACTGCCACAGGCCAGGGGTGAGACTCCGATGATGTGTACTGCCTTGTACCAAGTGCCCTAAAAGGTGAGCGGGAAGCCAAGCACTGACACTGACAAAGCACTGGTGAGTATGAGAGTGCAAGAGATGCCAGTGAAATTGTGCGAGTGTGTCCACTGTCAGACAGCAGGCGCAGAGAGCGAGCCTCAGGGAGGGGGGACGGGGGTGACCCGAGTAGTCCCAGTGCAGATTGCGCCTACCCTGTAGATTCCCACTCGTTTCACTTGCTGTGAAACCTCAAAAAAATTATCAAGCAGTTGGGAAAGCAGGAGCAAGCAAGCAAGCCCGAGCGGCGGCGCTGAGGCCGGAGGAAAAAACTGAGGAAAAAGGGAGGAAGAACGGCCCTGAATTGGCCCCGAACCCAACAGGAATTGCAGTTTTTGATTCCCATAGCCCATAGCCCGTAGCCCATGGCCCATAGCCCTAAGCCCGAGAAACATGGGGCTCTTGGCGATGGCTATCAAGGAAACGCTGAGATGCTGAGAGAAGGGCTGGCAGAACAAAATGAAAAAAACAAAACAGCAGCACAGGAGCTACCCGAGCTCACAGAGGCGGCCAGAGGTAGGCCGGTGCGGCTTGTGAGTTAAGCGTCCACTGCAGTACTTCAGTTGACCTGCCAAGTCTGCCTAGTCTCGCCTACCTCACCTTGTTCCACCCTTGTTCCACTCTTGTTCCTACCCTTCTCCGGGGAACAGCTTTGGGAGGAAGAGTGAGGAGTGGGGAGCAGAGCCGGAAACAAGAGCCAGGAGCCAGTTCAGAGCGGCTGTGTGGACATGGAGCAATCAGTTGCCTGTCTTTTGGGAAGCTCTATTTGGCCTGACCTGTCTATCCTCGGTGGTGTGTCTCGGCCCCAGGGCCAGTACTGGAGGCATTGGGGACACTAGTGCCACAGTTCATCCAGCCAGGTAGGCCTAAGTTGCAGCGAGCCGTGATGAGTGGTGAGCTGTGTGCCATGTATTAAGTGCCATTTTCTGGGTATTTTTTGCCCAGTGCCAACAGTGCGGTACAGAGGGGTCTTGTGGACATGACCTGATTTCGCTAGAGCGGCAAACTGGATCTGCTATCTCAGGAATTAAGGGGAAGATAGCAGATTGACTAGCACAGAGTGGAGAGCGGGGAGCAGTGGAGAGTGGAGTGGAGAGTAAAGGACTCGCTGTGGCCGGAAAGTTGAAGTACATTATCCCGATTAAGCGATTAAGCGTGTGGAGGTAGGAGTCAGGTAGGCACAAATGCATGCCTGTATACTAGAGTGTGATGACCTACAGAAAATTGCGCTCAGGGCGTGTGCTCTCCTCATCACCAAGTCAACCCCATAAATTAAGAAGATCGTTTAGTGGCACTAGATAACTACAGCATCTCTGCTACAAATCCCACCCTGTTATAACTGGCTTTTTCCAAGATGCCCCAGATTGCTCTCGAGGTGGCAGCGGTGGTGCAAGAACACCAGGCCTTCAATTTTCATCCTGCAATGTCTTCTTTGTTGAAAGCACAGGGAACTCATGGTAGTCTTGCTGGGTGCCAGGTGCACTCTGGTGAAGGGACCCAATTAGGGGCTCCGATTTTTGAAAGAGTTGAGGATAGTCTTAGTGAGCAACCGCTTGACGCACCCCCCTGTGCACTTTTGGTCCCCGATCCTCTTGTCATCTAGCAGAGTCAGCCAATCCCTTAATTAATTAGGACAAAGCCGTCACAGCAGTCAAGAAAAGACTCTATAACTGATATTATACCGGTTGTTTCACCAGCTCAGGGATACCCATAAGGGATCAGGCGAGGATGGCGGCCTGGATGATCGCCTAGGTGATATTCCCATGGTGGAGAAAGCAAGGTTATGTGAAGAGCCAACGCTACGGGAAGACTTTATACTCCCAGACATCAATATAACAACTTAAACAAGGGACTTGGGAGTCCATCTTAACTTAATACCAGTTAATGAATGGATCCCGGGAAAAAAAACACTCCAAATGTAAGCTTCTTTCCAAGGCGTCTCTCTATGCCTTTCTTATATTGTAGCACAAGTCATTTGCTTGGTACTTTTATGGAGTCTTCCCATGATGTATTTCTGCCTAGCTCACCAAAAAAATGGGGAAATGAGAGGGATGGTGTGCCCTCAGAATATCTTGTTTGTATTGAAAACATTTTTATTCTATACTTTCTTTATTAGAGAAATTTGAACTGAGTTTTGACCACATATTGGAAATGATTTCTGTAATGCTACTGGAAGTGCAAAAGGTAAATAAGTCTGAAACCACTAAACCTATCTCTACAATTCACCCCCAGAAGGGAGAATCACCAAATGATAGGCCAGTATCATATGTTCTCTTGGGAGAGTCAAGAGATGCCTCCGTACAGACAGAAACTCCTCTTTTCTTGGGACCCCCCATGGTTTCTTTATGTAATCTAGAAAAGGAAGAGCTTTGTTTAAGCATACTATTTGAGGAGGCCAAATTGAGCCCCCCTCCAGAGAAGTCTACCTTGAAAATCTTCCCTCTGTTTAAGAAGGGTAGAATGGTGGGTGCCGGAGAAGTTGAGAAAACCAGGGGCCAAGCCAAGCAAACCAAGCAGGTAGGGAGGGTGGGAGGGGAGAGGGAGACTCTAATCTCTCTCACCACTCAGGTTCACTCCCCTATACTGCCAGGGGAGGGAGGATTGAAAGTAGGTAAGAGGTATAGCCCAGTAATAAATAATAAGGGGGAAAATGAAACATAAAAAAACGAGAACATTTTCTAAACGAAAAACGTCAAAACTGCATTTTTTCAGATCCTGGAAAGCCAGAGTGATACTCATTTATTAATGGAGAAGAGAGGCCCCAAGTGACCGTTCGCAAATGGCAACCCAAGAGAACCCTCCAGGACGCCCATGGCACCAGCTGTGAGATTAGGGGACTCTGGACCGGTAGTTCCTCACCAACCTGGTTCTCGCAGCCCCTCCAAGCAATCCATCCCTCCTGGACAATGAGATAGCTGATCCATCGGGAGGGGAAATGTTAATTGGATATATGGTTCCCTTGTTACAGCTAGGGTCTGGTGTCACTGATTCTAGAGTGGAAGGTAACCTAGAGGGAGGGCCCTAATTTCCAATTATTAAGCAGGTTAGCTGAACAGAACCCTCACAGGGACCACATCTCCATCCAATAGAAGCATTGAGGCACCAACTTCCAATATTGTCTCATACTCGAACATTCAACCACATGGTGGTACACAAGCTGTCACCTTCACCAATAGGGTCCCTCTATGGATCCCCTGGCGGGACGCTTCAGAGAAAACTAGTGGGGTACAGACCGGTTTATCTCGTATTGTGGATTTTGCCTCGCTATTTGATAATTGTTAGATCTGGGGGTCTATAGTTGACAGAGGTAAGTACCTTTGTCCAAGTAGGGACCCTTACTTCTAGTTAGGGTAAGGGGTACACACTGTTGATAACCCCAGCTCACCCCCTTGGTAGCTTGGCACAAGCAAACATGCTTATCCCCAAGGCAATGTGTAAAGTATTTGCACTAACACGCACAGTAACACAGTGAAATACCACAAATGTACACCACACAGATGGTTTATAAAAATAACAATATCTTTATATCTAGTTTAGATCAGACCGTCAGCAAAGGTACACATACATATGACTACGAAGTTTCTCAGTCCTTAAAGATGGTTCTTTCTTATGTTTCTAGCCACAAGCTCACTATTGTACTGTTCCTTGCTTCCACCGTTCACCCTTGTAACACAGTTCACACTTCCGTAGGGAGAAAAGGTGTCTCCTGATCAGCAATGCCCCTGCTATGTTAGGCGATGCGATATTCTCAAGAACGTCCCCACAATTGGTTGCTTTCCCCTCAGAGAGCGCGAGCAGACACTAACTGTCACCAAAGATATAATATGTTTCAAGGGTCCCCGCCGTAGCGCAGGACTTGCTTGCACTAGAGATCGCGCCCCTACTAAGAGATGCAGCCAGCCACAACCCGTCTGGGCATACTGCTCCCCCAGCGCCGGTTACCATCTGATATGCGGAGCAGGGGGGAGACTTCCTTCCTCACAATGAAGCCACCAGGTCGGCGGCACAGGACTTCTGCTGAAGCCCCCGGGACGGTGGAGGAAAAGCCCACTTACATGCAGCACTCGAAGATACGCAAAAAACACAGTTGATGGACAGAATGTAGAACAATGTCATACATTCACCCCAGTACAAGGATCTGGGCCTAAATCCATCGTTTTTTTTGCACTCCACACCACCCTGGTTTAGACACTGGCTATAGGCAAATCAGCTCTGACCCTGTGCCTCATGGGAACAGTCCAGTCCGAACTAATAAGCCATGTCTTTCCCAGACCGGAATCAAGCATCCAAGAAGATACAGCAGACGCCCCGCAGATCCTCAGATGCGCGCTAGGCTCAAAGTCTGCTAGATCACAATTGTGTGCCTATAACGCAGTCCTCATGACAGGCCCCCAGCCGTATGCCGATGAGCACACCGAGTCTACAAAAACACACGGGCAGCTCCACGACATCACAGGCTCAGGGGGTTAGAGTGCAGAGACACGCAATCAAGTTGAATAAAGTGGCTTCTTTCTTGTAAACTTTTTTATTCCTGAGCTTTAACAGAAGGTCAGCTCTCCTCTGGCCCCTGGGGACTCTCAGGACACAGCACACAGCAAAGTCCTTAGTTTTCAAGCAGGACACAGCACACAACAAAGTCCCTTGCCCTCACCCTCAGTAGAATCAACAAACTGCAGGCCAGCCCCAGAACACATAGAAAGGGCAGTCTTCCTTTTCAGTCTCTTCAGTTGATCTCCTTAGGCAGAGGTTCCTCTTTTTTTTGTCAAATTTGTTTATTAACATTTTAGATTTTCGTGGTACAGTACGAGCTTCCACCATTTCATCACAGCTATCTGGGCATGTCAATTAAACATTCATATACATCAAATCATTACAAACCAGAGCCACATTGTCACAGTTATAGCGTCTCATGAGCAGAGGAGAATCGCCCAAAGCTGGCTTGAATGTGGGGCGCCTAAGTCCATGACTGTCCACGCGGTGAGCCTTATATATTACCATATGTTTTTGGTTCTTTTCGAAGCCCCAGCACTTCTTCTCTATGTATGGCAGTCCACTCCACTCGGGCCCATGCCTGAATTGAAGATGTCCACGCCTGTACTCCAGGCGGGTCACCCGCCGTCCATCACCTCGTGAGGAGGCGCTTTGCCACCACCATCCCCAGATCTAAGAAATGAGACAACGCCTTATCTTTGGGCAGTCTCCTGAACTGGTGCAGAATGTATTCAGGCCAATCAAAGGGTATAATACAACCGGTACATTTCCTAAGTAACTCACTAATTGTACTCCAGTAAGCACCCAGCCCAGGACAGCTCCACAAAAGGTGAAGGAGTCCCACACCTATCTCACCGCACCTAGGGCAGGACGCGTCTGAGCGATGTAAGTACTTATTGATCAGCTCAGGAGTAAGATAGGCTCTGTGAACAACATAGAGTTGTATCTGGTGAAAAGGCATATATATTTCTGGGGATGCGTACCGTACATTTAAGTATTCTTTACCACTCCTTATCCGATAGCAACCTTCCCAGTCGTGTTCCCATTTACCTCTAAGTGGGGCCAAGCTAGTCTCTGTGTGTATCCGTATTGACGCAGCAAACCAACGGACCAGATGTTTGCCCCTCCCCATGACGTGGAGATACTGCATGGTTAAGTGCTGTTCAGGCTCCGTGGCCACATCCCCCCACCTGGCTGCCAGCTTTGTTACGAGAGAGCGGTATAGCAGGAACGCCCCAGGAGGAAGCCCGTCTTCTGAGACCATAGTCTCATATGCCACTAGCACTCCGTCTCTATAGAGGTCGCCCAGTGTCTGGACGTCTTCCTCTCTCCACTGCTCTAACATGGGCACTTGAGGACCCCCTCACCACCTGCCGAACCCCCAGGGGTATAGCGGGCGCGTAGGAGAGCACCTTTCGGGTGAGGAACAGAGCTCTGCGGAAGCATTTATATGCCACTACCAGCAGCAGTGAAGTGGGACGCTCAGGCGGCGCCAGTGGGTGAAACAGTTTTGTGACACATTCCAGCAAGTACGGCGGCTCAGTTGTAGCAGTATCATCTCTTCCCCTATCCGCCAACCAGCGGGCGATCCATTGGAGCTGCGCGGCCAGGTAGTGGTGTTCGCAAAAGGGGGGGGCTAGCCATCCCCTGTCTGCTGGCAGGAATAATTTCACCAGCGCTAGCCGGTGCCGAGACGCACCCCAGATAAAGTCCTGCAGGACCACATTAAGTGTTGAAAAGAAGGAGGCTGGGATAAAGAGAGGCAGGTTAACGAAATATTGCAGAAGTCGGGGAGCATGACCATTTTAACAAGGGCCACTCTGCCTGTGGTTGTCAGTGGTAGTGTGGACCAAAAGCCTATTTGGGATTTCAGCGCTACCACCATCGCCCTGAGTTCCCGTCAAAGAGGTCAGCCGGTTGATGATAGATCTGGATCCCCAGATACTTAAAAGTGTCAGCCTTCCATTGGACTCTCGTACCGTCAAGACAGTACTCAGGGTCTTCCACCCCAGTGCTGAACGCGAAGAGGCAGGACTTGCCCGCATTCACCCGGAGCCCCGAGACCTCTGCGAACTTACACAACAACTGGGCTAGTTGTTCCGGTATGCATCTCACATCCCTCACAAATACCAACAGGTCGTTAGCATAAAGGGATACCTGATGGATTGCATCTCCCAAGGGGATTCCGTCTCCTAAAGTCTGCCGCATTGCTGCCGCTAGAGGTTCAATAGCTAAAGCGAACAGTAGCGGGGACAAGGGGCATCCTTGCCGGGTGCCCCGGCCCACCACCATCGCCTAAGAGATGTAAGGGCCCAGTTGCACATGGACTACTCGGTTTTTGTAGAGGAGATCAACCATCTGCAGGAAACCTTTGTCGAGCTCATATCGCGAGAGCACCACGGACAAATAACCCCACTTCAGACAGTCAAAAGCCTTTTCCAGGTGTAATGTCAGGCACCCCGCCCTGGGCCATTCCCTCCCTGCCTCCGCCGCCACCCTGAAGTACCTCTTGAGGTTCAAGGAAGTAGATCACGCCAGCACAAACCCATTTTGATCAGAGTGTATTAAGTGGGGGACCACCGGCGCTAATCGCTCTGCGAGCATCTTTGCGAAGATTTTATAATCCACGTTTAGCATTGCCAACGGCCTGTATAAACCTAGGGCTGCAGAGTCCCTGTCCGACTTTGGCAATGAGACCAGGAATGCTTCCCGCATGGATGGAGAAAACAAGCCCTCATCTTTTGCTGCATTATACAGCTGAAGGAGTAAGGGTGTGAGAGTTTCCCTGTTTGCTTTGTAGTATTCGGCAGGCAGGCCATCTGCCTCTGGGGTTTTTCCCGTCGCCAAAGCCTGAATCGCGTCTCCCACTTCCTCCAATGTAAGGGGGAATTAAGTGCATCTTTGTGCTCCTCAGAGGTCGTGGGCAAGGTGACAGAGTCCAGGATCCCTTTTAGCACCTGACTGAGGCCATTGCCCCGGGCTTTGTATAGCTGTGTGTAATGACCGGTCAGGGAGCGATGTATTTCGCGTTGCGTGTATACCATCTCCCCCTCCGTTGTGCAGAGGGCTCCTATTGGGGCACCCGACCATCTCTCTGTACCAACCAGGCTAATAGCGGGACGGCTCTATCCGCTCTGGCATGTGTCCTAGCCGTATGTGCCGCATAATTATGGCACCTTAGCTGCTCCATGAGAACTGCATGTTTAGCGCGCAAATTGCTCAGTGCACGCGAGTGCTCACCTGCCCCCTCACCCTCCCTCTCATATTGCAAAAGCTCAGTTTCCAAGCGCATCAGGGAATCAGACAGTGTTTTGGGTATGCTCCATGTGGCCCCCATACAGTGCCCCCGGATGGCTACTTTGTGTGCATCTCACTCCACCATGGCGCTGCTCGTAGTCCCTACATTGACCTCAAAGTAGGCAAAGACGGCCATGCCCAGCGAAGATTGGAACTCAGCATCCTCAAGCAAGGCAGGCTGCAGCCTCCAAGTAGGCACAGGCGGGCAATCCAACTCACAACTAATCTGGAACCACAGCGGGTTATGATCGGAGTGTGTTCTCTCCAGATATTCTGATTTGACAAGGAGCGGGAGCATTGACTGGGTGCCAACTATCCGATCCAGCCGGACATGCAAGTCATTAACTGCAGAGCAATAGGAGTATACTCTGTCTGTGGGACAGAGTATACTCCTATTGCACGCGCCATAAGTCATGTACCTCCCAGTATGAGAGCCAGTCCCTGAACGCTTGCGCATTAGACGTCACCGCTGCAGCTCGAAGAGGAGGGAAAGATCGGTCCAGGCGCATGGCTAGTACCATATTGAAGTCTCCTCCAAGCAACCAGGGAAGGCCAGCATATAAGTGAAGAACCTGGTTTAAGCTCGCTAGGAAGGATGTTTGGTCTGAGTTTGGGGCATAAATAGAACCTAACAGGACCTCCTGACCATTCAACCTCCCCCTCACTAGGGTGTACCTTCCCTCCTGTCCACTATTACGTCTTTACAAATGAAGGGGACACCCGCCCTCACCCATATCAGTATGCCGCGCGCATGCACAGAAAAGGTTGTGCCATGAATTTGCCCCCTCCAGCGCCTGCGGAGTTTGTCGAGCTCAATCTGGGTTTTGTGCATCTCTTGAAGGAGAGCAATCCCCACTAGGCATGGGCAAATTTTGTAAATTCGCAAATCACAAATTTGCGGATTTTGCGAATTCGCGTATCCGCAAATTTGCGAATTTGCAAATTCGCGGATTTGCGACTTTTTAAAGTGGGGGGGTCTTCCATGCGAGTTCACATGCCTCTTGTGTGTATAAAAGGTCTGAGACTGATCAGAGCAGTAGATGAAGAGACAGACCCTCCTGGTCACAGGAACAGCAAAGGGATTGCGCTCGTGAAAGTCAAGGATGCAAAGGACTCAATCCAGCATCACAGCTGATTTTTGATGGTATATTTGGGAAGAAAGCACACCTGTCCAGCCTCGACAACGCTCACAATTTTTTTTGGGCTGAAGAATGCGTCACAGAATTTGAGCTTCAACTAGTTCCAGCGACCATGTGTGTGTTACTATGCAATCACGCCGAAGGGCGCAGGGGTCCCCTCAGTGAGCTGTGCTTCCATGCAAGTTCACATGCCTCTTGTGTGTATAAAAGGTCTGAGACCGATGAGAGCAGTAGATGAAGAGACAGACCCTCCTGGTCACAGGAACAGCAAAGGGCATGGTGTAACTATTTTACGATGGCGCCGGCAAGCTGCCAGTCCCATCCTAAAATAGTTACTAAATTAGCTTCAACAGGAAGCTCTAATAGATAAAATAAAGCAGGTGCTCCAGCACCTGCTTTATTTTATCTATTAGAGCTTCCTGTTGAAGCTAACTTAGTAACTATTTTAGGATGGTGCTGGCAGCTTGCCGGCGCCATCCTAAAATAGTTACAACAGGCCAGGCTTCATCTTTTGCCCCCGGATCCGCCGCTCGCGGATTTGCGAATTCTCGGTAAATTCGCGGGAGTTCGCGGATCGCGGATTTACCGAAAATTCGCAAAATCCGCGAGCGGAACGGATTTTGCGCTCATGCCTAATCCCCACCCCATGTCGCTGCAAATAGGAAAAGACCGAGTAATGGCGTGAGGCGGTGTGCATACCGCAGATTTTCCAGGTCAATATGTTAGTGTGTGTCATGTGTCTGGACGCGCCGCACCCGCGCGGGGCCAGGGGAACACCTCGGAGGGGGGCTACAGGCACCATCAGGGAAGGGGTTATCTGCGTGCTGCATTGAAAACATAAGAACAATTGCAAACTGTGTAACTAAAAGGGTGAATCCCCAACAGGGCATACGTCCAAACTTCAACAAGATCCACCATTTTAAAAAGGTGTCAGTCCAGCGCAGTGCCTGTCTGAGTGAGTGTTACACCCCTATCTCAGACCTCCCGGATGTGTAAGAGGTGCTTGGGCAATCTAGGGTATAGAAACGTGCAGGGTCAGTGCAGGTTACCACCAGAGGAGCCCGTGGATGTAGTGAGTGGTTAGCGCCCTCCAGCCACGGACCGGCAGAAACCCCCATATGCGTTTAACTTTACAGTATCACATAGCAGCCCAAACGCACTCAGCAGAGACGACTTTGCAACAGACCGCACATTGATATTTCTAGAAGGATAGAAAGATTAGCATATTCAGAGGCAGGGACCTCTGCACGCCCGCTATAGCCCGCTGCTCAGTCACATAAGCTGGTCGGCTGTTTGGGGTGTCACCACTGGCATGTTCATGTCTTCAGAACCCTCCGTGGATGGGGAGGATGAGCCACTTAGTTCCAGGTCGCTGTGCAGCTGGGAGTCCAGGTGGCCAACACCGTTCACTGCCTCAAGATTGCAACTCCTTCCAGTGCCTCCTGCCTTTCCAGTCTCATCTTCTCCGGGCTGGGTGCAACCGGCCCAGGCCTACGCCTCGGCGAGCCCTTCTCCTTCTGTGCCTCTGTGATCATTGCTCCTGCCACCCATCTTCCTCCGGGCCTGCAGGCCGTGCTCCCGTCCACTGTCCCATCTCTTCCAGCCAGTCCCAGACGTCTGATGGGGCATCGAAGAAGACCATGCGGAGGCGAGTTCTTGGAGCGAGTGACGTTGTGCAGTAACTGACTCTGACATCTTGCGATGGTCAGCATGAAGAAGAGTAAAGTCAGACTTGACCTTACCAATCCGGGCCTCCAGCGACACCTTAGTTTGCTCCAGGGTAGTGCCGATGTGCTCTACCGCCTCTAGCACAGTATCCATCTTAGCTGCGAGGGCTGCCGCCGGCTCCATACTATTGCTCTGATGTCCGTGGGAGGAGCCAGGGCCGTCAGCCACCTGCTGCCTATGCTGGGACTTATCTCTGAGTCTGCCCATTACCAGCTGTTGTGCAGTAGGTATCCAGAATTGTTGTTGGGCACCAACCGTCTGATACAAGGCCCCCTCCCGGAATCTAGAGGTGATGTTGCTTCACCAGGCCGGTGGTGACACCGCCAGCAATGAGAGGGACTTCCTGTCTGTGTCGGGCACCGTCCTCGCCAGGGTTCACGCCACTGGGCGGTCATTGTCAGTCGTAGGTGGTCACCCGATTTCACTGCACAGCTCAGGGAGGGTACACCGCCTCCGCCTTCTCTAGGGGTCTCCTTCGTATGACTCCTCAGCAGTACCCTGCACCTTCTCCCTCCAGCGTCCCCAGGCAGCAGAGGCCCCTATGCTGCATGGGGTTGGGTCCAACCTGTCCAGCACAGTCTTAAACTCCAGGTGCCCCCTCCACGTATGGCGCGGAGCTCGCACTAGAAATGGGGCTCACGGGCTGCAATATCCACCAAAATGGTGCCTACTCCAAAATGGCTCCCAGGTCCCAGCTTGTCAGGCCTCAGTCCCTCAGCCTCCGTCTATGAGCCTAAGTACCTCCAGGCTGTGACTACTCAGCACAATCACAGACATCGTCGGTAACGGGCTGCCCCCCCTGTCGCCTCCCCCGGCAAAGTGCAGTGCCTCGCTGCCAAGGCAGCTATAAGTCCTCCCGGCCCTGATCCAGTTGCAAAGGCAACCTCCTCAAATTGTTTTAGTCGTCCGTTTAGTCGCTCCCCACAGTCTCCGCTATGGCAGACCCCGTGCCAGAAACACAAGTCGCCAATCCACTACAAGATGGGCCAGACTCCGGACCGCAGGACCGGTCTTCTCTCCAGCAGACTGGTGCAAGGGCAGCCCGACCTCCACTATACCACCTCCATCCCAGCGCTGGTTACACTTCAGGCCCTAGCACACTGTCCTCCGGCCTGCCACCAAAGGCCTCTAGGCACCGCCGCAGCTGCTCCGGGTGCCGGGGGATGACCCCCTTTCTTGTAGAACAGCTCCTCCGTGGGGCTTTCCCTGTCCACCCGGGTCCCGCTCCTCACCATGCATGGGGGCTTGTCATGCTGCCACTCCCGTTTCCTCAGCTACGCGGCAGTCGCGCTGTCACCTCAGACCGGCAGCACCAAGGGCAGGCAAGTCCGCAGGCCTCCAAATTCCTCCAGCCCCAGGGGGGGAAACACAAGCCCCAGCTCCCATAGGCTTTGAAGGCTGCCTCGCCCTCCGTCAGTGCTGCCTCGCCCCGAGGCGCGGATCCACGTACCTTCGCCTCTCCGAGCACTTCAGACCGCCCAGTCCACTGCGCAGACCTTGTCTGGAGCGCACAGGCACAGCCCACTGGCCGCCAACATCTCCAGGCTGCACTCCGGCCCTCGCCTCCCAATGCAAGTTGCCAGCAGCGCTGGGCCTCAAAGCCCACCGATCCTCCGGGGGGGCACTTCTCCGTTGATTTTTCCGGGTGCCCGGGCCGAAAGCAATGCCCGGCGCCTCACAGCAGCACAGCCACAGTCTGTTCAGGCCACGGGCGTAGACCTTGTATGGGGAAACTCAGGCACAGCCCACTGCCCGCCAACGTCTCCTGGCCTCGCACCGACCCTCTCCTCCCATCGGCAACCACCAGCAGCACTGGGCTTCAAAGCTCACCAATGCTCCGGGGGGGCACTGCTCTGCTGATTTCACTGGGCACCCGGACCTGAAACAACGCCTGGCGCCTCACAGCAGCACTCCCCGGCAGCTGCACAGACCTCTTTAATGGTCGCCGGGCCTCGGGATATGTTTCGTGCCGTTTCACAGCAGGACTGCGTTGCCTGAAATCTCCGCCGCCGCTTTGTCAAATCGAAATCTGCTCCTCACCGCATCTCCACACCCGCCCCTCGCAGTATGGGCATGAAAGGCACCTCTAAAGGAGAAATTGCAGGATCACTAGAGGTCTAAGGACGGAGCTCCATCAGATCACGCCCACCATGTTGGCTGGCTGGCCACGCCCCTCCTAGGCAGAGATTCCTCTTGATTGTAGAAGTAGTCGAAATTACAGGGGTTTCAGGTCTCACTTTTATTCCCCCAAAGTCTTTATTATCCATGCGTGAGGGGTCCAGGGTACAGTCCCAACCTGTTCAGGGTGCCCTATGCCAGGGCAAGTCTTCTTCTTTTGTGAGGGGAGGCCAGGGCCATCAGACACACCGCAGGAGGTGGAGCCAGCATTGCGGAAGGCAGGGATAGTCCTATTCAGTAGGCCTGGGTGGCAAATTCCGGGTCGCTTGCAGAATTTGCGGAATTTGGGTAATTTTGCGTTCCGCGGACAATGCGAAATTGCCCAAAATCCTGTGTTCCGCGACTTCGCAAAATTTTTTGCTTGTTGCAAACAGGAAAAAAGCATTGCGAACATGCAATTCTGCGTGTTCGCGGATTTTCTGCGTGTTCGCTGAGATTTTTTACTGTTTCGCGTAGATTTGCTTAAAGCGATTTCGCAAATTCCGCCCACCCCTACTATTCAGGCCCAGGTGCAACTCCTCCCACCACTCTAAGGGCCATATGTAGGTAGCTAAATACCGGTCAGTAACGGCCGAAAATCGGTAATTATCCCGTTACCGACCGGTATTTAGCCTTTTCTAATGTAGGAGGCAGGTTTTAAGGATTCAGTAATTTACTGATTCCTTATTTTAAGGAATCAGTAAAATACTGAATCCTTATTTTACGGAATCGGTAAATTACCGAATCCTTGAAAGATATGTAGGTGGCACTCAAGTGAGTGCATTTTTGATATCATGATTCGTCATTTACCACCAATTACACGTAGGTGGTAAATATCGAATACCTTAAATAAAGCAATTTTTTGCTTTTTTCTCAGTGCCATGTGGCAGACATACATGCCCTTAGGGCATGTATGTGCGCCACATGTGCACACATGCACTAATAAGGGGTGCAACACGGTGTCAATGTGACACCCTGCCACCCTTGAATATGCTACCCCTATTACCGATTCCGTATTTACCGAATTGTTAATAGTGAATGGCTTCCCATTCATTCCTATTGGCCTCCAGGCCCATAGTAATAAATGGGAAAGTGATTCCTTATTACCGAATCGATATTACTGAATCGGTAATAACGAATTTTACCAATTCAGTATTTTTTACCGAATTTTTAGCTACATATGAAATATCTATTCTTAAATACCGAATCGGTAAAATTCGGTATTGAGGAATCTGTATTTCATATTTACCTACATCGAGCCCTAAGTGTAGATAGGTGTATTTAGCCTAGTGCTGACTCATCCAGCCTCCTGCAGCCACCCCTAGCCCCTGTCACTCACAAACCAGACAGTCAATACACAAACAGGTAGAGGCACACAGAAAGGTTGAACAGGAAAATAGCCACTTTCTAAAAAGTGCTATTTTCAAACACAGAATTCGAAAACCAACCCTCCTAAAAGATGCGTTATCAAATTCTGAGTTCAGGGATACTAGACTCCACATGTCTATCTTGCCTCTATGGGAAGATATGCATGTAAATATGATACACAGCATTCCCCATGTTAGCCTATGAGCAAGATAGCATTTCAATAGTGAAAAACGAATTTGGCAGTATTTCACTATCAGGACATGTCACCCACACTAGTAAATGTCCTACCTTTCACATACACTGCACCCTGCCCAGGGGGGTACCTTAGGCCTACCATAGGGGTGTCCAATGAGTAAGAAAAGGGAAGAGTCAGACCTGGTGAGTGTGTACACTGGCCAGGACAACATGGCAGTCCACAGACTGCGCACAGGCACTGCGGTGACAGGCCTGAGAGACCATTTTAGGGCTACTCAGGTGGGTGGCACAATCAATGCTGCAGGCCCAACTAGTAGCGTTTGAATTACCAGCCCTGGCACACTTAGTGCCCTTTACTAGGTAAAACAAATATGCCAATCATGGATAACCAATCACAGTAATAATTTAACCAGGGAGCACTTGCACTTTGGCTCTGATCAGCAGTGGCGAAGTGTCCAAAGCTTCTAAACCAGCAAAACAAAATCCAGCACAGACTCAAAAATACAGGAGGTAGAGGGAAAAAGTCAGGGGAAACCACGCCAAGGATGCCAAGTCTAACAATAATAAATCCACTCCGGTAAATAGAGGATTCCTTCTTAGCCTATTCTCAGAACTAGAGGCATTAAAGCTGATAGCAAGCAAGGATATTCTAAATGTTATGACCAATGTACACAACACTATTCCTTATTCTGGGGTCCCTTTTGGATCCTTGATAGTGGCCAATGTGGTTTGCAGAATTGTGAGCATTTTTTAACACCATCACTGCTTGAGATCTTCCCCTCCTGTGCTGAGGGTCAATGTTAATGGGTGTGGTCATGACGAGCTCAGCTCGTCATGTGCACAGCTCCACTCTGCCTCATGACGAGCTGAGCTTGTCATGAGCATCGAAGGGGTTAAATGAGGGCTTGACATAACATCCGTTATAGAATATGAGAAATATCAATCTGTGGGCCCTAAAATTCATAATCTGGAAGCTTCTAGGGCTGCTGTTACTGTGGTGCGGTTTTTGTTGGGCCCTGATACTGAGTATTCTGTGGGTAATATCAAAGATATAGTGGTCTCCGTGGACAGAAGGGGACGCTCAATAAATTTGGTGTCTGGTGTGGGAGTTGCCCCTCAGACCCCGGACAAAGAAGATGATTCTGCCCAGTGGAGCTGGGTTGCAAGAGCCCTGAATAACTCTCTTCCGGAAGTAGTAATGAACGCTCCATTGAGGTAGCCTCGGTGGGCTACTCTTGTCTTGGAATTTGGCCGGTCTGGGACACAATGAAACAAAACTGAATTCCTTGAAAACTATGAACTCTTTAATCATATGCTTACAAGAAACGTGGACCTGCAAAGTGTTTGAATGGAACGGCTATGCTAGTGGGGGGCCTCAATTTTGCTTAAAAACTCCATTAATTGGAATCAGAAGGTTTTCTGCCACCCATCTAACTTTTGTATATGTGTGAAGCTGGCATGTTTGGGAGATTCTGTCAGGTCCACTCCCTTCCTTGTGGCAAACTTGTATATCCCTCCTGAAATAAATTTTTATAATCTTTTGAGTGTATTTTTTTCTTTTATTCAGGATATAGCTATTATTAAAGAATGCCCCCTACTGACAATAGTGGGGGACCTAAATGTCATAATTTCGAACTCTGCTTCAGGAATCAATGCGAATACTGATAAAGAGGAAATTTGGCACATTCCAGAGATTTTATTACCAAATAAAATAAAAACAGACAAAGGTGGGTTCCTCCTGCTTGATAGAATCAGAAGTCTAGATCTTGTTATTTTAAATTGGAGAGTGCCTGCGGATAAAACAGCATATTTTGCTTTTCACTCTCAACACATTCAGAGCCATTTAGACTATGTGATTGTCTCCTATTCCATGTTTGGGGCTTGTGATAATCTCTTTGTCCTAGCATCGATTTGGAGCGATCATAGCATAGTGGGTATGACAGTGGCTTTGATCTACCCATATTGGATCCGGGGAATATTGGTCAGGGCATGGCTACTTTTAACAAAGCAAATGGTTGGTCCTACTGGACGCAAAAAACATCTCTGAAGTAGGCTTGATTGTCAAGAAGACTTATGTAGAAAAGCAGGGTCTTGCTCATGCCAATATCATACACTTCTTTGAAGCGCAAATGGAGAAGATTTGTAGTCTAGGCTCTACTTCTTCAGGACCTCGTTTGCCTAAACAGGGTACGCCCCCATTGATATTTTTAGCCATCAACCGCCTTATTCTAAAACAGTATATACACTTCCCTACTGGTCGGCAGCAGGAAATGAATCACCCACAAGCAAGTAAGAAGACGCTGTATGCTTAGTGGAAAAAGAAGGGGTCTTGACGCCAAGTGGATTGGGCTGAGGGAAGCCGCAAGGACCAAAGACTCAAGAAAGTGCTGCACCTGATCGCAGAATATTGTGATTCTAGGCAGAAGGCCCTAGCCATATCGATCCCAGAGAAGGACTGGATGGACTATATCTCCCTATAATAACAGCCCAATTTCTCCCATGATGACTGATGGGGTTAAATCTACTTTTACTGAATTTATTGAATCTGGCCCCCTGTCAGGAGAAGAAGTGGTAAGCTATATAAAGAATGATAGAGCCTCCGGCGCACAAGGGCCGGATGGAATCCCGATTGCACTATTTAAAAAGCAGCCAGATGCATGGGGTGATTTTTTCGAGCCATTTTTCAACTATTGTTTTTTTTTTATAAAATCCCCCCCCCCCACCCCCCTCTTGGAAGGGGAGTATTATAGTCCCTCTGAGTAAAAAGGGACCAACAACTCAGCTGACTAGCTTAAGACAGATTGCACTGCTGGATGCCTCAAGCAAATTATTTGCAAAAAGCTTATTATGTCACCTACAACAATGATATCATACGATCAGAAAATTCTACCAAAGGAACAAACAGGTTTTTGAAAGAACCATGGCACCCTGGACAATATAGCGGTCCTTCAGACTATTGTAGAAAAATATGTTTTCTTATGAGGTATGTTGGTGTATTTAGCTTTTATTGATTTCTCCACAGCGTTTGACAAAGTGGATCACCAAACGCTGTGGAGAAAGCACCTTCTCCTGAGCATACCACATCACCTTCTGGGCCTTATTATGGAACTGCACACAGATAGCTGGTGTCATGTTTTGATGGGAGGTTCTTAGGGGTTATCATGTAAAATCAGAACAGAGGGTTATCATGTAAAATCAGAACATACAAAGGACTTGCATATTAGCACCACTTTTGTTTTCTTTGTATATCCCTGGCACTCTGAACTCTGTGATGGGGGGTGCCCCTAGAATCGCTACAGTGGCCATTGGCTCTCTATTATACGCAGATGATGTCACAATGTTCGATCTAACACCCATTGGCCTGCAACGTCATCTGGATGCCCTAACTAAATATGCAGAGGCCCATGCCAGCTGGTTAACCTTTGAAGTTGCATCTCAGTTGGGGGTTCTAATATCACAGTCAGATACCCACACCCATACATACCCACACATGCTCACACAAACACACCCATTCATGAGTACACATGTGTAGGTATGCAAACATACTTACACAATCTACCATTAAACAGCAAACATGCACAGGTACTCACACCCACCCATTCACAAACATGTGTGTGCATTTACTCACACATGCATTTATACATATGCACACGCACTCAAATATTAAATGAAAAATGCACTTATCAGGCCACAGCAGTAATAAGGGCTCAGCTTAGAACAAGACACTGGCTAGTGTGGGGGCGGGGGGGGGGGGGGGGAGTGGCAGCTCCTGGGTTTGGAACTCGATCACAGCCTGGAGGGAACTGGAGTCTTTGTCCAGTCAGCAGAAACCAAAAATATCCTGCTAACTCCTCTCATTGGCTAACCTTGTCAGCGCATGAGAACATTTCCTAAACATCACAGAGAGGTGTGGAGTCAGTGATACTAATCCAGCTGCACCTCTTTTAAAAAGGTTGCGGTGGGTAAGGGTGGTTTGAGGGTCACCTGATTGACAGAAAGCCCTATAAACCTAAAAGCATAACACTGAATTTATAGGTTAAGCAGTCAGGTATCATTAGAGGGAAAATGTTCACAAAGATTTTTGGGACTGATGATGTCACTGCTCTCAGGGCTATGAGAGATTCACCCCTGCGAACACTCAATGGTTGTGCATGTGCGTCATTGTATTAAAAGCTCCAGGTTGCATGACGTTAGGAGTGTTTGTCAGGCTGGTGCTTGTTTAGTCTGAGAGACACTAATTATGCACTGCAAAAATTCCAAGGGCGGAGCCCCAATGCTCCCACTAACAAGCAGCCATTGTGTACAAGTACAGAGGAAATAAGAAACTGAATCTGGGGTAGTGACTAATAGTGAATTTTATAATGTGGATCCTTCACAGGGAGGTGAATTTATAGAGTGATATAATGGCCTTGACGACTACGACAATTTAATTAGTTACTTTGCTAGCAGAAGACAACTCATGGTGGCAAATGAAAAGGTCAATGCAAATCCCATGCAAGGATGTTGGTCTTTTGTCATTGCCAGTGACAAGATATTTAAATACAGCCAGATACTCTGCTAGCATTCAATGACGGTAGATGCCAGCCGATTGACAGTGCTGTATAAATAATGCATTTTCATTGGATAATAAATGAGCGGAGAAAAAGAAAAGGTTAAAGTGAAACTGAGAGTGTGACAAGATGTATGGTGTTTGCAACCTTATCTCACAGGCAAGAAGATACATGTACAAGAATGGCTCAGATGCTTGGTTAGCATTTTAATTTTGTTTTAATGAGAAAATGAACATGATTTAATTTAATGCACAGTAGATTTGATATTAATATTTGATTGTTCGCATACGTTACATATGAGAACTTTCATCTATAGCATCACAATGTGAGGTACAGAACTGACAACGACCCTAGTTTATGAAAAGCTATTTATGATGTACAAGAGTATTGATGAATGGTTTAAAAGCCTCTTTTGCTCAGCTATGTTTAATCATTTGCATGATTGTACGATGATTATATTCTTTTGTCGGAAAATTGAGAACAGAAGGCAATGTAGATCGGAGGAAAGGAGGAGTAGGAAATAAACAAAATACGATATTGTAGTGCTTTTTAGTTGGGGTACATAGTATTCCAGCAAAATAACTAACCTGTAACGGTTACATTCATTTAAGGCTGAACTTATCCACTTTTTATGTTTTAGTTGAAATAGCACCAAAAAGTGTTAAATGCTAACCTCAGTCATCTGATTGTGCTTGCATGGAACCTAGGCACAATTTACAGCCTTCAGCAATGGGTCAGATGCATAGACCAGGTTTATCCCAGTTGGCCATTTTACCTTCTGACTTAGTTTCCAAAATGTAAGTAAAATATCTTCAGCCGGCAAGGCAGCACGTTGTAGCCAAGAAGAGCTGAACAAGGCCAGTTGGCTGCCAGATGAAGTCCTGGTAAAGATATTTACTTATGGGCCGAAAGCTGCAGGTTCGAAGTAATTAAAAATTCACTCCCAATGAAGGTCCCTTGCAAGTCGGATACTTATGGCAACTTCACCTGGTGTAGGTTTCTACATTCAGATTTGGTCACTTTTTAGGAGCTTTGATTCCTTCAGCAGGGCAAGGCTACAAGCTGGAGCCAAACAGGGCTCCATCAGGTGGGATAAGTTCTCCATAATGTCCCAATGAAATGGAGTTGCTGCTGCTCAAAATCTTAGAGTGGTAGGAACCATATTCATTAGTCCAGAGGCAATGTACCTTCATCCAATTGACGTGGAAGATATGTCAAAGTCTTCTAATGTCAGTCAGTCGGTCAAAAAATAACTTTATTCGGTTTATCATAACCATAAAGCATTTAAAACACAATTCATTACGTGAAAATATTAAAAGCGATGCATTTTTTCCAGTCTGTTAAAATATTTACAATTTCAATAAAAGGACCCTTTCTGGCCCTGAGCCTTTAGTCTTTTCCAGCTTTCGTGAGTTGATTTTCCACTAATGACATGAAATTTATCCCCGACATATTAAATTGTTTGATGAGGCGCCCATCCAACTTGTTACCGCATGTCTACAAGTGCGAATGTGTAAATTGATTAAGACCGTTTTCAGCATGCTCCTTCTTTCCGCTTTTACTGATTCACAGACTCACAGTAGGTGGCTTAAAGTTTCCATATGGTACCCACATAAACGACATGCCTTTGTTTGGTGTTTATTTTTCCAGGTAGGAGCCAAATCCTTCGAGCAGTGATCGCCAAATCTAAGTGCCATAAACTTCCTTTTTAACGGTAATCAGAAGTGGGCTGCTAGGTAGGGTTGTGGTTTTAAGCTTGTATATGAGTTTATTACAACCCATGCATGGCGGCGTTTGACCAGTCTCATTTTATCTTCCACCAAGGATAATGCCTTTGCCCTGATGTTACAGGCTTTGTTAAATGAGGACCTTTCCAGCTTGCTATTCCATGCTTCTTCGATCTTCAGTTCTTCCAGGGCAATGCGCAAACGGTCACCCCAGGTGTTTGGGTTTCTTTGTAGTTTTATTTCTGTCCAACATAAGTTGTTTAATGTACCCGTTTCTGCAGCTCTTAGATTCCAGCATAATTTTACCAAGATTGCTTTCCTTTGGAATTCTTGGTTTTGGAGCTCAAATTCCAAGCGTATTTGTGCTGGCGACAAGTCTTCTAATGGTTCTGTAAACAAAATGTCTTGAAAACATTTTTTAAGTCGCAGGTGTTAAGGTTATGCATGCGGAGTGCACTCAGACACCAGCTTAATATTCCAGGTTCAGTACTCACTCCAATGAAACCATCAGCATGATCCAGGGCAGGTCTAAATGGAAATGACCAGCTGAGCTGCCTCACACAAGAGGGCATATTGTAACTTTTGTGTCCCTGTAGCTTAGGAGCTAAAAGAGTCCTCTTCTTAGTCTTAGGTACAAACAGGAATAGGTCCCAAAATAGATGCAGCCCTGCTTCTGTCTTTCACAGGTCCAGCAGTGTTCTGAGGAGGATACTAGGGGTGCCACATTGTGCAGGACTAGCCTGTGGCTAGGGTAAACTCCTGGCCACTCTATGCCCAATGGGGTAAAAGTTCCTTGGGGATGATCCTACTCACTATTGCAGTACTTCCAATGTGTTTTACTGTAAACTAACCCACACTCCCCATTTCTACCTAAAACCATGATGCAAAGTGTTTTTTGTCTCTTATGTAGAGATTCTGGGGCCCAGCAAAACTATGATAATGGGTAATCCCTCCCTTGAGGTCAATCAAAATCAGTTTTGCAGCAGTTCCTCTCCCACTGTGATTGGTGTCAACCTGACTAGCAAGACAATAGAGGTGGCAGGCCAAGGTGTGTTCTACATCTGCCTGTGACAGTGTAGGCATCTTCAAAGTTAATTAGGTTCCTAAGCAGAGCCCAGATGGTTGTCCTGTCAGGAGAAGGCCAACCCCTTGTCCTTTGTTACAGCTCTAAAGGTCATTTAAAATCTAATAAATGAGTCATTCAGCACCTAGGTAACAGCGCACAGTGGCATAAAAGCACATTTGGTTCAGGCAGGAAAGTTACAACTTTGCAAAAACATAATATAGAATCCAGCTTGATCATTAAATCGGAGTTCAAATTACTATTAAAATTAGTCCTTAATCTTTTTTCTACCTGATCCCAAACTGAAGTTAATGATGTATACAAAAAGGTGATGAATGGAATGCTGGAATTAATCTCAGCCACAGATAATTTCCTGGGGCCACATCCTAGACCATCGGAATTTTGCAAAGCATGCCACCTATATTTGTGCCCATCCATATGCAAATTAGTCTTGACCCTGCTCCAATGGAAACAATTTACCCTAAACTCTAATGTCAGGTCCTCCCTGAACCGGAACACAAGCAACCCAGGACTGGTATTGCTCAGGACCTGTTTCACTCTTATTAAATATCATCAACAAGGCAACAGTTTTGGGACACTGCTCTGACCATATCCAGGCAAACCACACAATCAATATCTATATGCTCAAATGTACTATTGACAGTATTACATTTCCATCGAATAATTGATGTATATACAATACAAAATGAGATGGAAGGGGAACGATATTTTGTTTTTCAGAAATAAAGTACCCACTATAATACATTTTCTATGAGCTTGGACAATGAAGTCTGAGTAGGACCCAATCACAGCACTAACTGGTAATGTCAAGTGAAGGTAAAAGATAAAAATTAACCCTATCTGTAAAGTAAGGGATCATTAAGGGACTATCTGTGCAGGTGCTATGCAATAAACTGATAGGGCTATACCTCCCACAATTCTTTGGTTCCCTGTCTCTGAACACACAGGGAGAAAATTCCATATACATTAGGTAATAAGTTTTGTTTTACTAAGAATCAAGCCTAAAACTGGCTACAGGAGCATAGCAGCCAGTTTCACATTCACAATGTAAATGTAAATTGATACTTGTATAGCTCACTACTCACCCGCAAGGGTCTCAAGGCGTTTGTACAAATACCGCTGTGGAACCCATCCTGGCTTTCCCTGTGAGGTGTCCACTCCTGGGCACCCCCAAGGTGGAGGCCAGGCATCCTTAGCATTGTGGGGGCCGTTGTGGAGATTAAGCAAGCTATTGCCCAGAGTTGCAGTGTGGTACTCCATGATTGGAATAGGCACCAAGGCGAGAATAATCAGGTCCGTGGATTTTTGAGCCCAAGACCCACTGAGGCGGGGAATTGAACCCTGGTCCCGGGCTAGACCTCTGCATCAGGGTTTGCCGCTCTAACCATTGAGCCACACTTCTCCACAGTGGTGAATTTACTTTGGTAAAAGAGAGCTCCACCAAGCTCAGAAAACCAAGCTGTTTTTCTGTAGACTGCACAACCTGAGGGTTCTGAAATTCTTATATTTCCTGTCTTTTTTTAGTACATCCTTCTTTTAGTCATTTCCCCATACCACTTTTATCTGTATTGTTCAATCTTACTTTTCTTCCTTCTTTCCAACTTTTAGGTACTTTTTCAATCGATGCCTTCATCATCCTTCTTTCTCTCTTTTCCAGACATAAATCCTGCCTTCTCTCTAGTTTCTAAGTAGATCCATCCTTCCTTTTCGATATCCTTATGTGTCTTTTTTCTTCCTTCCTTTGTCATTCTTCATCCATGCTTTCTCCTTGCCATTCCTCGAACCTTCTCTCCTTCATCCATTCATACAACCTCCCATCCATTCATCTTATCTTCGGTTTGCTTACATTGATCATTCTAACTTTTCGCTTCATCCATTTGTCCTTCTGTCCATGCATCCATCCATCTCTGCATCTTTCCTTCTATCCTGCTCTCCATCCATCCATCCATATCAATATCTCTCCTCCATCTTTCTCTTCATCCATCCACCATGCCTCCAACCTCTTCTGCATCCATCTCTGCATGAATCTATTCATCCTCTATGCATCTTTCTCTCCTCTCTTCTTTCTCTTCAATGCCCCCTTCTCCTCCCTTTCTTCTGCTACAACCGGTTGTATTTTGGAGTTACCTGATGACCAAAGTCTCGGGTACATTCAATGGGGTCATAAACAATACCCTAAATATTTCATGTTACACAGGGTTAGTGACACCCATGCACAGTAACTTTCAAATTACTGACATTAATTCATGTTACTGTGGCCAGTGCCTCCAACCACACTTAGGGGCACATTAGTATGGCGGGCAGACTTTGTCTGCCCACTATACCAGTGGGAAATGGGACCGCCCCCATTGGATGCGCCCGCCACACTGGCAGAAGCATCCCACATTTTTAACATTGCGTCGGGCGGGCTGGGGGTCTTTAATGGGAGGATGGTGGGCCGGCGGAGGCTAACACCGGCCCTGCAGGCGCGACCCGCCCGCCATCCTAATAGGGCCCTCAATTCCGTCCGTACTTTTGGGTGCTATAGATATGGTGGATAGGTTTTTTCCCAATTTATTGTTTTTCTGTCTGAAATGCAAGGAAAGCAAAGAGATTTGTCTTTCACAAGATTGTGCACTTTGATGGTGATCTGGGAACATATTATTATGTGTGATATAATGTATTATCGTGATACATTGGGTAGCAAGATGGGTTCCATCTCATTTAATCTCATATGGATTTTTGGCTTTAGAACAGCCTGGTTTTCAACTTTTACTTTGAATTAATCTCGCTAACTGAATCAAAGTCACTGAAAATTCTGTTAATGGATTGAGAGTACTAACCACTAGTGTCTGCCTTTTAAGACAATGTCAACTGCTGCCGATATGATGAGCTGAGCTGGTGGTACCAGAACCCCTGAATACACCAATGTGCATCTGTGGACTGAGAGTTTGAAACTACCATCTAGCTCAGTCTGCTATCTGTGTACAGGTAGTCTTTCAAAGAAGGTACCTTGAAGGGATTCATGCTGATCTGGTGTAGGTCTCATAAAGTGAGTGTACTTTCATAGGATACACCTATAGCAATTACTGAAAGGTCTATGTGCTTGATTGAACTATTCATTACATTATGGGCAAAATCTACCCTAAATGACAGTTTTAAAAAAAATACATACGGGAAAAATGGAATTCAAGTGCAAATGGCTTGCCTCTTTTTGTGAAAACTGTGTTCCTTCTGGACCTTGAGGGTTTTTTTCTGACTCATCTCGTTTTTTAAAAGTTTTTATTGACAGCACTTTGTGCATGTTACAACGAATGTTAGTGGAGCTCTCATCATAGGACGTAAATGTACATCATGACATTAACAAAACCCGAGGGGAACCACGTGCGATTCCACCAAGCTGCACAGCCATGTGTCTAAATGAATTTAATTCAAATATTTTTATCCTGAGTTCGTCCATATTTTTCACTTTCACTTTTATTCCTTGTTTACAATGTATTCAATTCGTTTTACTCATTCCAGGGTTTTGCGACGATATTCACACAAACACAGGAGCACCATTGAGTTCCTCATGTCACAATTTTATTAAAAGTAACATCATGACATCAAGACATATATTTGGCATTGGCATGTGAGATACCAATAAACAATTTGTGGCAATAGATAAGGAAGTACTGTGTGGCCTTCAAGTTTATGAAGAGACCGAGGAGTGGAAAAAGATGGTGGGGGAGAGAAAAGGAGAGAGAATAGAGCACAAATTCAACAACTTGAGAGCTCTCATGTATATGAAAGAAAAATTGTGGAAATCAGAGTCAGCACATACACACTCATGGTGGAGAACAGTACATCATGTAAACAAAAGTATGTGCTTCTACATGGAGGTGTCAAATGTGTGGGTCTAGTAGGCGCTGTGCATGCCACAGGGAGATGATAAGAGAGGTGACTGTGCCACTGGTATGGATGGCAAACGCCCTGAACGCACAGGGTATTCTGAGGAATGCATCAAGATGTCGCAAGGATACAGTGTGGTGCAGTGAGAGGAGTGATGGTGCGGCCATCATGGTGCCACCTGTTGATGTGCCATGAGTGAGTGTGTGCAGTATGCAATGTGTTCATGGTGGCCGTTTGCCACTTTTGGCTTTCACTGCAATCAAGAAAATCTCCCACCATTCACCCGCCATGCGAGAATCGCCCCTCATGCAGAGTAGTCTCAGAGTGTGCATCTCTGCTTTAGTCCACATCAGCAAAATGCGAACCATACTTGGATTTCTGGAGGAACAGGAGATTTCAAAGCATGGTTATGCTTCACTTGATTAGGGCAAAGTCCAGCTCAGTGAAACAATCCAGGTATCTGTCTCCCTTCGCTCGGGGTCATAATCACCATTGGCATGATCCAGGGGTGGGAGTAAGAAGATGTTTTGTCAACTAAGCTACTGTTGTGGTAACTTCTTTCCACGTCAATGATTATAATGCGCATGCGCACACCATGTGTACGAAATCTGCATTTTGCAATATATACATTGGGGACACCCTGGGGAAAGCGTTGGAAACATACACTGGATACGGCTAGGGGAGAGGTAAGTGATGTGGATGTAATTATACTGAGTTGCCTGAAGTTGTGGGACATGCCCTTTGCCGTCTGTAGAGTAAAAGCCCAAGCTACATTAGAGAGTGGCTTCTGTAACACTGCGTTCCACCTGGCTCACCCCCTCGTTGCCTAATTGGGTGGTTGGTTTTGAGGGCCATGTACAAGAATATGATGGGATGATCCGTGCTCTTAGCTGTCAATAATGGGGTTAAGGCCTGTGATATTGGTGGTTCGGTCTCCACGGTACCCCTTATCTCATGAACCACACATGTAGTGCAATATGTTAAGAACTGACTGGCATCAGTCTGTAAGCCTCAACCATTTCCTGGAATGAAATAAATGTGCACTCGTTGCTCAGAGCAGCCATTTTTGTGATTGCCATGTCGTTCAACAGAATCAGGTCAATGTGCCGCGGTGCCCATCGCAGCAATGGTAAGTCGCAGATGGGGATCGAGGAAAATAGGGAAGGTTCGGGCCCTTGGGTTGTAGGTATCCATGCCATCAAAAGCTGATAGTCTGTGCAGACAGCCAGGTATAGATGTTCATTCCCTGTACTGTGCACACACAAGCGATGTTTCAGGGTGGTTTGGAGTGCCCAACTAGGTTGTTGGCCACTGTAGTTGTGCTGTGGTGTAGTAGAGCTCAATGTGGGTTCCACCAGTTTGTTATCAGTGATAGGGTGATACAGAATTGGCAACACGACCCGGCGGTGGCCTGTACTCCAGATCTGTTCCAATAAAAGAATGTAAAGTAAAAAAAAAAAAACTCCTAGTGAGCACAATGGGTAACGATACAAAAAGATATAACAGGCTGAAGAGTACAGGCATTTTGGAAATTACAATCCAACCTAGTGGGGATAATAGGAGGGAGCGCCATAAGAGGAGCGAGTGGCGTATGGACCCTATTGTCTTATTGAAATTCCCCTCCTTGAGGTTTCATTCGGTGTGGTATATCTGTATGCCTAAGTACTTAAAAGTATTATTGCACCATTGAAAGTGAGATTCCGGAGATACCAACGGGTCATCATTCGTTGTGTGTACCAGGGGAAACATGCACAATTTAGGCCAATTCACCTGTAAGCCTGAGACCGGGCCGGAGTCATCCAGGATCTGCATTAGGTCTCGCACAGATGATCCCACATCTCGCAGGAAACCCAAGGCATCGCCGTCTTACAATGATATTATACTATGCATGTCCCACTCATAAATGCCTCATTCCACAGCCCGCTGGCAGAGCTGACAGGCCAGGGGCTCCATGGCAAGATAAAAAATAAGGGGGGATAAGGGGCAGCCTGTCTTGTGCCTCTGTGAATGGTGAACTTATCTGACTTGACCTGTCCAGTTTTGACGTGAGCCACAGGGTCGCCGTAGAGGGTGCATACCCAGCTCAGGAATCCCAGACCAAACCCCATGTTGGTTAAGGCTGAGAAAAGAAAATCCCAGTTCAGAGTATCAAGTGCTTTTTCTGTGTCTAACACTGTGGCCCAATCAATCAACGGTGTGCTGTGCAGGACGCGCAAGAGGTGGCGCACATTCAAGAACGTACTGCGACCTAGGATGAACCTGAATTGATCGATGTGGGCCAATAATTGTATTATGTGGCGAAGACGGTTTGCCAATATCCTGCCCAGTATTTTGAAATCTAGATTGAGCAGGGATAGGGGTTAATAGAAGGAGATGTCAAAGGGATCTTTATCAAGCTTGGGCAGGACTCAAGGAGCAAGTCTGGCATGGAGCCCTGCTCCCTGACTTCTTTGAAGATGGGAAGGAGTGGTCCTTCCTACCTGAAGTCACGCATAAAATTCTATGTGCCGCCTACGAACCTTAGATCTGCACAACTAAAACTGTTGCAAGTCGCCAGGTTCAAGCAGGCACGTTGGGGTGGAAGGAGCTTCTTGTTAAGATCTGCTAAATTGTGGAATCTCCTTCACTAAAAATTAAAAGCAGTCTGAATCTTAAAGCATTTAGGAAATCAGTAAAAACATGGTTATTCCTAGCAGACCTTTATTTTTTGCTTCTACACACCCCTTCCCTGCAGGTCCCGCAGTATCCTTTAGCGCCAAGACGCCTCCGGGCATTCGCTGCGCTCTACAAATCCAAAAATCAAATCAAATCAATCAAATCCCCAACACATTCAACAAAGGCAACATTAAGGGAAATAAAACAGGTAAAAAGGCAATCAAACATAGGGTCAATATAGGATCTTGTTAGTTTTGTGGCATCTGGGTGGGGGGTCTAGATTGGCCTGTGTATATACCAGTAACAATGACTTGCAAATCAATGGTGTTGGCCCTGCATACAGAAACACCTCATAGTCCTAGGCCCTCACACCTTAACTTCAAGGTGGTAGCAAATGTTGAGAGAAGACTGCCCAGCTTTAGGCTGCAGCCGCAGTCTTGGCCTTGTACTTACACATCATCAGCCGACCTTGGGGTGACTTTCAGGCCATGTTGAACCCCAGCCGATGTTGTATCGTGCAACCTGGGTTTGATCCTGACACCGAAGGGTGTCTGCCCTAAAGGGGATCAAAGGAGTTCACACTATGGAGGGAGGCCTCCATCACTGAATGGGCCCACTCCTCCACTGCTTGGTTTCTGGTAGGGTGTGTTCCAAGAGGACAAGACTCTGCAGCATCATGATTTAGGAACTAGCCAGTCACCGTCAGTTTGTTCCGGGTTTATGAGTTAAAACAGTTCCTTTGCAAGTAACCATGTTCAGACGTCCTCTGGCGATTGGAAAATGTGGGTCTTCTCCCCATCAAGGAGACTGAGCTTGGCAGGAAATAAGAGTGCATATTTGAAGTTCAGTTCCCGCAGTCATTGTTTGACTCAAGAACAGAGTTTAATTCTCATGAGGAGAGCCAGTCATTTCGGACACGAAACACAGTGTCTTTCGGGAGGTGCTCTAACAAGTGAGCTGAGACTCTTGCTTTTATACCTTACAAAACACTTGATAGTACAATCAGGACAGTGTGACGCAAAAGAAAGACATCCCTATAATCCTCGTGTCAATCCTACCCCACATATGTTTACAATGGGGACCCTTGACCTGCTGATAAGAGGGGAGGGCAATCATGCAGCTGAGTGTTCCGTAGGATGTGTACGCCTGATCATAGCCCCGGGGGTGGGGTGGCTAGGATCAATAGTGGATCCCTTGAAGGGGGGGTGACTTCATACAATAAGGGCAGTAAATGGTATCTCCTGGCTCAGGCGATGGCCTCGGACATGTGTGGTCAGCCGGACTCGGGGGAAGGGGTCATCAAAGGAGTGGTATTCATGCCGCGTGGACAATCGAGCGCGGAGGGAAGGCTCGTCAACAGAGGGGTATTCATGGAAGGAAAGGAGGTGTTGGTCAGGCGCGGCCGTGACTCTCAAGGACAGGGCCTTGCAGAAGAAGAAGGTTTACGACTTGCCCATGTGAGGAGAAGGGAGGGGTAGCCAGGGTGGACACAGGGACGGAGTCACACAGAGAGAGAGAGAGAGAGAGATCTGTTGACCCGTACATGAGAGAGCGGGGGCAGTCAGGTGCAGCTGGGGAGGGCTACGTCAGCCAAGGCGAAGTATGCCTCTTCAAGAGGGAATGGGGGGGGGGGGTTTTGTGCGGGTCAAGCAGGAGAGTTGCCTTTCACAGCAGGGTCGCGCAGGGGGAGAGGGTTTCATGGCCTACGCACGAGAGAGGGGGTTTAGGATATGCGCAGGAGGGAAGCCGGGGATTCCAATGGGTAAAAGGCCAGGGTGCCTAGAATGGCTGTACATATGCATAGGGGTATGGGCTCTTACTGGCAGAGTGATACGGTCAATAGTTTACGGTATTCATGGTGCTCACAGGGAGAGGAGTGGGAGAAGAAGGGGAATGAATGCTGTCTATGTACATCAATTTCGTCAACTTTCACAGTCCCCCCTTTTTACATAACAGCAGTCATTTTGCAATTGATGGGTTTACAGGTAAACAGGCATCGTTGATGAATTAGCATTTTGTCGATACTAACATTTGGCGTACGATCATAGACAGTCGAGGCGATGGGCGGAATGTAGCACATAGGAAATTGCATTTTCGTTGTGTTCCTGACAATTAAACGCACTACATAGCATAAAAAGGCAATCAAACATAGGGTCAATATAGGATCTTGTTAGTTTTGTGGCATCTGGGTGGGGGGTCTAGATTGGCCTGTGTATATACCAGTAACAATGACTTGCAAATCAATGGTGTTGGCCCTGCATACAGAAACACCTCATAGTCCTAGGCCCTCACACCTTAACTTCAAGGTGGTAGCAAATGTTGAGAGAAGACTGCCCAGCTTTAGGCTGCAGCCGCAGTCTTGGCCTTGTACTTACACATCATCAGCCGACCTTGGGGTGACTTTCAGGCCATGTTGAACCCCAGCCGATGTTGTATCGTGCAACCTGGGTTTGATCCTGACACCGAAGGGTGTCTGCCCTAAAGGGGATCAAAGGAGTTCACACTATGGAGGGAGGCCTCCATCACTGAATGGGCCCACTCCTCCACTGCTTGGTTTCTGGTAGGGTGTGTTCCAAGAGGACAAGACTCTGCAGCATCATGATTTAGGAACTAGCCAGTCACCGTCAGTTTGTTCCGGGTTTATGAGTTAAAACAGTTCCTTTGCAAGTAACCATGTTCAGACGTCCTCTGGCGATTGGAAAATGTGGGTCTTCTCCCCATCAAGGAGACTGAGCTTGGCAGGAAATAAGAGTGCATATTTGAAGTTCAGTTCCCGCAGTCATTGTTTGACTCGGGAGGATGACCCCTGCTGATGTTGCACTTTCATAGTGAAGTTGGGTTATGCTGATTTCTGAGCATTCTTGTAGGCCCATGGGCCCTTGGTGCGAAAGCACTGCAGGAGAAGGTCGCGGTCCCGGTAGTTGAGGAGATGAGCTACAACGAGGCCTGAAGAAGCTCCTGGGAGGGGAGCTCAGCCCGGGTACAGCGTGCCTTCTCAACAGAGAAGAAGTTCAGTGATTTGCCCTCAAGTACATTCTGCACCAGACATTCCTCCAAGAACAGCTCCATGCTGGGGCACTTCAGTGAAGTCCATCAGATGCATGTTGTTGCACCTAGATCTGCCTTTTGCATTTTCCACTCTGTGGAGTGATACAATTACCTCTGCCTCTAACTTCTTTAGAGGCTCCTCTAATTCCTAAGTCGAGGGGTGCAGGACTGCAAGCATGGATTTGGTTTCCTCCACTCGGTCCGTCAGCTTGGGGTGGTCGGCTTGCAGTAGATTTACCTCCACTGAGACAGAATTGATGCTAGTCTTCAGTGGGGCCTTAGACTAATGTCTATAATGGCCCAGAGTACTTTGTCGAATTGTGTGAAGTGAGCCTGGAGGGTCTTTTCAAGCTGTTGAAGGCTACAGAGTGTCCTGGTCCCTGATATTTGATCCATTTCAGCCTCAGCACTGCCCAAATGCTGCAGTTTGGTGTCTTTGGGTCTCAGCATGTCAACAGGATGATTCCGGACACTCATGGAAGAAACAGAGAATGATTTACACAGCTGTGTAGGCTGTGTCCCTTGGTGTGTGTCCGGCGAGGTGTCCCATCAAGTGGGCGGTCAAGGGCAAGGTTGAGCACAATGCTGTGCCCAACCGGGGGTTTTCAAAATGTGTAAGTTCTGTGCTGGAGGGCTTCAGGGGAGCAGTCACCTAAGTCCAGCAGGCCGCATTGTAGAAAATGAGCCCATAATTCTTTCGATGCCCAGGCCGCTGGCGCAAACCGCCTCTTAGTTCCCATGTTGAATAATTACCAAATAAAGAGACGGGCGCTGGAAGCAGGAATCAAGAACAGAGTTTAATTCTCATGAGGAGAGCCAGTCATTTCGGACACGAAACACAGTGTCTTTCGGGAGGTGCTCTAACAAGTGAGCTGAGACTCTTGCTTTTATACCTTACAAAACACTTGATAGTACAATCAGGACAGTGTGACGCAAAAGAAAGACATCCCTATAATCCTCGTGTCAATCCTACCCCACATATGTTTACAATGGGGACCCTTGACCTGCTGATAAGAGGGGAGGGCAATCATGCAGCTGAGTGTTCCGTAGGATGTGTACGCCTGATCATAGCCCCGGGGGTGGGGTGGCTAGGATCAATAGTGGATCCCTTGAAGGGGGGGTGACTTCATACAATAAGGGCAGTAAATGGTATCTCCTGGCTCAGGCGATGGCCTCGGACATGTGTGGTCAGCCGGACTCGGGGGAAGGGGTCATCAAAGGAGTGGTATTCATGCCGCGTGGACAATCGAGCGCGGAGGGAAGGCTCGTCAACAGAGGGGTATTCATGGAAGGAAAGGAGGTGTTGGTCAGGCGCGGCCGTGACTCTCAAGGACAGGGCCTTGCAGAAGAAGAAGGTTTACGACTTGCCCATGTGAGGAGAAGGGAGGGGTAGCCAGGGTGGACACAGGGACGGAGTCACACAGAGAGAGAGAGAGAGAGAGATCTGTTGACCCGTACATGAGAGAGCGGGGGCAGTCAGGTGCAGCTGGGGAGGGCTACGTCAGCCAAGGCGAAGTATGCCTCTTCAAGAGGGAATGGGGGGGGGGGGTTTTGTGCGGGTCAAGCAGGAGAGTTGCCTTTCACAGCAGGGTCGCGCAGGGGGAGAGGGTTTCATGGCCTACGCACGAGAGAGGGGGTTTAGGATATGCGCAGGAGGGAAGCCGGGGATTCCAATGGGTAAAAGGCCAGGGTGCCTAGAATGGCTGTACATATGCATAGGGGTATGGGCTCTTACTGGCAGAGTGATACGGTCAATAGTTTACGGTATTCATGGTGCTCACAGGGAGAGGAGTGGGAGAAGAAGGGGAATTAATGCTGTCTATGTACATCAATTTCGTCAACTTTCACAGTCCCCCCTTTTTACATAACAGCAGTCATTTTGCAATTGATGGGTTTACAGGTAAACAGGCATCGTTGATGAATTAGCATTTTGTCGATACTAACATTTGGCGTACGATCATAGACAGTCGAGGCGATGGGCGGAATGTAGCACATAGGAAATTGCATTTTCGTTGTGTTCCTGACAATTAAACGCACTACATAGCATAAAAAGGCAATCAAACATAGGGTCAATATAGGATCTTGTTAGTTTTGTGGCATCTGGGTGGGGGGTCTAGATTGGCCTGTGTATATACCAGTAACAATGACTTGCAAATCAATGGTGTTGGCCCTGCATACAGAAACACCTCATAGTCCTAGGCCCTCACACCTTAACTTCAAGGTGGTAGCAAATGTTGAGAGAAGACTGCCCAGCTTTAGGCTGCAGCCGCAGTCTTGGCCTTGTACTTACACATCATCAGCCGACCTTGGGGTGACTTTCAGGCCATGTTGAACCCCAGCCGATGTTGTATCGTGCAACCTGGGTTTGATCCTGACACCGAAGGGTGTCTGCCCTAAAGGGGATCAAAGGAGTTCACACTATGGAGGGAGGCCTCCATCACTGAATGGGCCCACTCCTCCACTGCTTGGTTTCTGGTAGGGTGTGTTCCAAGAGGACAAGACTCTGCAGCATCATGATTTAGGAACTAGCCAGTCACCGTCAGTTTGTTCCGGGTTTATGAGTTAAAACAGTTCCTTTGCAAGTAACCATGTTCAGACGTCCTCTGGCGATTGGAAAATGTGGGTCTTCTCCCCATCAAGGAGACTGAGCTTGGCAGGAAATAAGAGTGCATATTTGAAGTTCAGTTCCCGCAGTCATTGTTTGACTCGGGAGGATGACCCCTGCTGATGTTGCACTTTCATAGTGAAGTTGGGTTATGCTGATTTCTGAGCATTCTTGTAGGCCCATGGGCCCTTGGTGCGAAAGCACTGCAGGAGAAGGTCGCGGTCCCGGTAGTTGAGGAGATGAGCTACAACGAGGCCTGAAGAAGCTCCTGGGAGGGGAGCTCAGCCCGGGTACAGCGTGCCTTCTCAACAGAGAAGAAGTTCAGTGATTTGCCCTCAAGTACATTCTGCACCAGACATTCCTCCAAGAACAGCTCCATGCTGGGGCACTTCAGTGAAGTCCATCAGATGCATGTTGTTGCACCTAGATCTGCCTTTTGCATTTTCCACTCTGTGGAGTGATACAATTACCTCTGCCTCTAACTTCTTTAGAGGCTCCTCTAATTCCTAAGTCGAGGGGTGCAGGACTGCAAGCATGGATTTGGTTTCCTCCACTCGGTCCGTCAGCTTGGGGTGGTCGGCTTGCAGTAGATTTACCTCCACTGAGACAGAATTGATGCTAGTCTTCAGTGGGGCCTTAGACTAATGTCTATAATGGCCCAGAGTACTTTGTCGAATTGTGTGAAGTGAGCCTGGAGGGTCTTTTCAAGCTGTTGAAGGCTACAGAGTGTCCTGGTCCCTGATATTTGATCCATTTCAGCCTCAGCACTGCCCAAATGCTGCAGTTTGGTGTCTTTGGGTCTCAGCATGTCAACAGGATGATTCCGGACACTCATGGAAGAAACAGAGAATGATTTACACAGCTGTGTAGGCTGTGTCCCTTGGTGTGTGTCCGGCGAGGTGTCCCATCAAGTGGGCGGTCAAGGGCAAGGTTGAGCACAATGCTGTGCCCAACCGGGGGTTTTCAAAATGTGTAAGTTCTGTGCTGGAGGGCTTCAGGGGAGCAGTCACCTAAGTCCAGCAGGCCGCATTGTAGAAAATGAGCCCATAATTCTTTCGATGCCCAGGCCGCTGGCGCAAACCGCCTCTTAGTTCCCATGTTGAATAATTACCAAATAAAGAGACGGGCGCTGGAAGCAGGAATCAAGAACAGAGTTTAATTCTCATGAGGAGAGCCAGTCATTTCGGACACGAAACACAGTGTCTTTCGGGAGGTGCTCTAACAAGTGAGCTGAGACTCTTGCTTTTATACCTTACAAAACACTTGATAGTACAATCAGGACAGTGTGACGCAAAAGAAAGACATCCCTATAATCCTCGTGTCAATCCTACCCCACATATGTTTACAATGGGGACCCTTGACCTGCTGATAAGAGGGGAGGGCAATCATGCAGCTGAGTGTTCCGTAGGATGTGTACGCCTGATCATAGCCCCGGGGGTGGGGTGGCTAGGATCAATAGTGGATCCCTTGAAGGGGGGGTGACTTCATACAATAAGGGCAGTAAATGGTATCTCCTGGCTCAGGCGATGGCCTCGGACATGTGTGGTCAGCCGGACTCGGGGGAAGGGGTCATCAAAGGAGTGGTATTCATGCCGCGTGGACAATCGAGCGCGGAGGGAAGGCTCGTCAACAGAGGGGTATTCATGGAAGGAAAGGAGGTGTTGGTCAGGCGCGGCCGTGACTCTCAAGGACAGGGCCTTGCAGAAGAAGAAGGTTTACGACTTGCCCATGTGAGGAGAAGGGAGGGGTAGCCAGGGTGGACACAGGGACGGAGTCACACAGAGAGAGAGAGAGAGAGAGATCTGTTGACCCGTACATGAGAGAGCGGGGGCAGTCAGGTGCAGCTGGGGAGGGCTACGTCAGCCAAGGCGAAGTATGCCTCTTCAAGAGGGAATGGGGGGGGGGGGTTTTGTGCGGGTCAAGCAGGAGAGTTGCCTTTCACAGCAGGGTCGCGCAGGGGGAGAGGGTTTCATGGCCTACGCACGAGAGAGGGGGTTTAGGATATGCGCAGGAGGGAAGCCGGGGATTCCAATGGGTAAAAGGCCAGGGTGCCTAGAATGGCTGTACATATGCATAGGGGTATGGGCTCTTACTGGCAGAGTGATACGGTCAATAGTTTACGGTATTCATGGTGCTCACAGGGAGAGGAGTGGGAGAAGAAGGGGAATGAATGCTGTCTATGTACATCAATTTCGTCAACTTTCACAGTCCCCCCTTTTTACATAACAGCAGTCATTTTGCAATTGATGGGTTTACAGGTAAACAGGCATCGTTGATGAATTAGCATTTTGTCGATACTAACATTTGGCGTACGATCATAGACTGTCGAGGCGATGGGCGGAATGTAGCACATAGGAAATTGCATTTTCGTTGTGTTCCTGACAATTAAACGCACTACATAGCATAAATCTTTCTAACTTAAAAATGTGACCAATGAACAGTTTTTGACCAGTTAGTTGAGAGCGGAATTCAGTTCAATACACAATATTTCTTCATCACAGTGTCTTTTTATCGTTGAGCCATCACTGGTAGGCTCTAGTCCGAGTACTTTCGTTGGCGCTGTTGAGCACCGGCGGTGGAGCTATAGGTCCAGCTCAGTTCTATCCTTTCGCTTTGCAGGGTGCGGTCAGTCCTCTGCTGTTAGACCACAGTCCTGTTCCCTAAACAATCCGTTTGGCGGCGCCTTATGCTCGGCACCTATAGTTCTGTGGCAACACCCTATTCCCATATGAATGCGGTTCTTCCTTTTGGCAAAAAGTCACGTGGAAAAGAGGGTGAGTGTGGTTCAAATAGTCGATAGGAGAGAGAGCGGAGTTGGGTCAGAGTTCCTGGGACACACAAAAGGGACCAAGGGAGCAAAGGATAACAAGCAGGCAGGCCCATCAATCGGGCCCAAAGAAGGGGGACGGAGACTCCAGGCACACGTGGGTTAGCAGTCGGAGGGCTTCAAGGCGGCCCGTCATTTTTCATTTTCCACGTTGAAATTGCGGTCTCGTCCCGTATCTTGTTGCTCTGCAGCTCCACCTTTGGTCGAGGTCATACGTGTCCCAAGATCTGCAGTCAGGCTGTACGTCACATCTGACCCATCTCCTTCGGTGATCGTGAATCTTTGAATAGGTACAAGACAATGTTTTAGAGAAATGGCAGAAGAAGATATCTACGCATGTGAATTCCTCCCTCAATTCTACGCATTTGGGAGATACGCTCACTGGTCACAGTCAGAGGTCCATTACCAAGCAGTGCATGTGTCAGCATTCCTACTGAGTTTATGGCAGGTTTATTCATCGTCCTATTTATAACTCAAGTGAGGATAAATGAGATTCCCATCAACTGTGCATTACATCATATTCAACATTACGGAGCATTTCCCTTCAGGACTGGCTAACCTTTTCAAACAGGGCGGGGGTGCCATCATCGAGAGTCAGGCAAAACAAGGTTTTCTCGAGGGTCAACAGCTACTCATGGTCATCATGTTTATATCCGGGACAGCAGCTGGGGTCTATCAAATGGGGCGGGGATGCTTCGGGCGCTCGCGCTTGGGTGCAAAAAAGGGGGGTGGGGCAATCTGGGCATTGGGGGTCAATCTAGACGTTGGCGTTCGTCTCTGAAGAACAGACATAAGGTGCCATTGACATACAGTTCCCCTATAAATGGCCAGATTTGGGGGACTTTAGTCGTCCTACCTGTCCTTTCCTTCTCAGCCAATTCAAGTTCATTCATTTTGCAGAAAGGAGAGGCAGTAATATGGCGAGATACAATCATTTTAGTTTCGGTCAATTTCGCTGAACACCTTCGCGTTCAATATGTATCAAATCAGACTGGTGCCGGTGGGGCACAATTTTATCAAAAAGAGGGAGAAAAAATAGGGAGACTCTCATAGAGAGTGAGAGTCGTCCGCAATCTAAACGAGCCATTCGGTACACGTATGACATGTAGAGAGAGAGAGAGAGAGAGAGAGAGAGAGATAAGGGGGTGGTGAGAGAGAGAGAGAGAGGGAGAGAGAGAGAGAGACGTGTACGAAAATAGGTCATTTAGTGCGCTCACAACACAGAACAGCAAAGGTCAGGTAACACGCAAATACAGACGGAGGGAAGACATAAATCCGAACATTACACACACACAAACTCAGACAGGGAAGACGGCACATGCATTACACATATATAAGACATTTACGACAAGACGGGAAACAACAGGTGGCCAACAAAATCCATATTATATCCTACGTATCTTTTACTATCCTATTTATCTATGTGCTTAGCTCCTTCTACCCTTCCCTCCTTTTCCTTCTCGCTTGTTATGTCCGCGAGCGTTCCCAATTGCCAATACTTACACCTCAGTTGGTCGGTCAGAAATTAACCTGGCCACGCTATTTACCCATGGTTGGATTTTAAACCATTTTTCAGTTCCTTCCTTTGGTGGGAAGTTCTCCAGGCTGAGGCAACGGCAAGTATTGATCGGGAGAACAGTCGGACAGTTTGGCTACACCTACAAGAGTGTGAGAAAGGGGGGCAGTGCATTTTGAACATCAGCAACATTTCTAACTTCCCAGACGGGTGGTGCCGTGGTAACCCTTACCCGTATATTTTTCTTTGTCCTTTCCCTACCTGGTCAAACGTCCAGTTACATTATTTAACGCGTCATTTCTAGTCGATTTTTCGTCATTCAGTACCTGTCCAGTTTCTATGTCAGTCCATCCTCCCAGTTGCTATGTTCTAAGGAGGAACAGTCATGTTTAAGTCTACGTCTTTTAAAAACTTTTATTTGTCATAAGGACCATGCTCATATTCCCTTCTTTCCCTTCTCATTGGCGGTTCGGTCATCGTTCTTCCATACATCAGCCAAGGTTCCGACGTGACCTGCAGAAGGGAGGAGAAAGAAGGGGTGGGGGGGGCAGTATTCAAACCTCATCAGCATGCAGTAATCCGGAAAGGTTTTTACCTACCACATACTCGACCTATCTCCACGTAGTGCATTTCTTTACCATCACGGCGTTTAAGCCCAGAGGGACCAGTAAGGTCAGATAGATAATCATTGACAGCCGGCGTATCTACATGAGTTACTTGGTCGCGACCCCTTTAGGTTGCGTGCAAGGGTGGCGGTCAGGTGGTATTTCTGTGGTGTCGTTTAAAGCTTCTAAAGCACTTTTCCGGCTGCCTGTGACACATAGTGTGGCTGCTAAATATCGGGTCCTTTTTAACCTTCAGCCTTCATCATACTTTCTCGTTGCTCACAGTAGTAATACATTCAAAACTCATTAATGCAACCGCTACAACTATGCTTTTGTTTTCAAAATACTTTTAATTAAAAAGTGTTGATGTATAAATACAGGCCTACAACCCAGTGGACTGGCCACGGAGCAGATTGGAACTGTACATAGGAAGAACAAAGCTGGTGGCAGTTCATTGCATAAAGTGCGGCAGTGCAATAAAATCGTATTAAACTCCCCTACAGAGCAAACATGATGCATGTCAGTAATTCATCTTTAATAAATTCATAAATTCATTATCCAATGTTCATTCATTACCTAAATTACACCAATTCATTTTCCAACTCATAATCAGTACCCACCCTAAGTCAATTCATTGTCCAAGCACATACTCAATATCCTTCATATCTACTTTCATTATCCAAAACGTTATATATATCTCGGGGCAAAAAGCTTGCGCAATCAGGGTGCAACAAAGTTTATTCAAAACGTCTCATTTTGTGTCGGCGCCATTTTGGGTGGGGTCAGGCGAGTTCCAGCACAGTCAGAATGTCTCTAGTCTCGCATGGTTGGCCCAGAACCTTCCGTTGGCAGTTCAAAAAGTTTTGTGCTATGTGGTTAACAGTCTAACAAATATGGACCATTAGTCAAAGAGTGGGGAGGGCGGCAACAATTTTCCTACCGGGTCATTCTGGTGTTCCTCCGGAACTGAACAAATCTGTGCCGTGGCTGCATTTTAGCCATTTCCAATCCGAGGCTGGCGCCAGCAGGAGTTGCACCGATGTCGTGGTTCCCAGTGAAGGGGGCGGGGGCACCCATGCAGGGGGGTCGGGGGCCCCCCGGCTCTTATAGAATCTTCAAGGTCGAGGAGAGACGGTATGGAGCGTGTGCCCGTCCTGGGCAGAAGACCGCTTTTTGATGTTGACCCTCTTTAAGTAAGAGCATTGGGGTGTCGCTGGAAGCCTCCACCTGGAGGGAGGTGGGGGAGGCTCGTTCGCGCCGCCTCCTCCTTCCAGCGACCCCGCGCCGTTCCTCGGCTCCGTCGCTTCGATATTGGCCGTGCCAGCCATTGAAGATGGGGGGGGTGGTCGGCGGCTGAGGCAAGACAGCCCCCCTTTTTCTCTTGACATGTGGCGGGACTACCTGGAACTGTCCAGGGGTGGACATGTGGCGGGACTACTTGTCACTATGCAGGCGATGGCATGTGGCGGGACTACTTGCAACTATTAGGCGTTGGGTGTAGTTGCGGCCATTATAGCACAAAGAAATGCCGTCATCCTCGCCTTGGCTTCGGCCTTCGACGAAAGCCGGATCGGGTGAGAGAGAGGGGTGGTCGGTGGCCGAGGCAAGACAGCCCCCTCTCTCCCCGCGGCCTGCAGGGCGGCAGAAGAGAAGAGATGGAGAGGTCCTTGTCATTCTTTGGACCGCCTGCCCAACATCATCTCCTACTGACCGTGGCCAGGCGAGCCCCTCGTGCCTCGAGGCCTCGCCTTCCGGATGGGCGTGACCGCGGACCTGTTGCACTTCGGTAGCTTCCGGGAATGGGGGTAGGTACCTATTGAATTTGTTTCTATTTCGTGTGACCGTTATTTGGGCGTGGTGGGCAATGAGGCAGACATGTTGGGAGCAGGAATAGGCAGTGAAACTTAGCTACCTCATGGTTGTCTTTGCTGTCAAACTTTTTCGCCATTTTATATTTCTTATTACGAACTATTTCTAATGTTTCTTATTTTTAGTGAAGTCAAAAGCTCATCAGGGGGTTACTGACTTAGCCTGATTTCTTTTTATATTCTTTCTCTTCCTTAGCGTGTTTCGAGCTAAAGTCTTCTGTTAGTAGGGAACGGTGATCACCTCATATTTTTATGTGTCCTTTTCACTAGGGGGTACTTCTGGACGGACCAGACGAGTTCCCTCCAATAAATGGTCCGGGGTGGAACGAGATTATCGATCAAAAAGGGGAACATATATTCCTTCATTAGGGTATCATCCTGGACAGACCGAGCGATGTACTTCCACTTACTAGGGTAGCCTCCTGGACGGACCAGTCGGTCTATTTCTACTAAATGGCCCATGAGTGGAGAGCATATGTCCTCCATAAGGGTAGTCTCCTGGGCGGACCATGCGAGCTACCCCCCAATAACCAACCAGTGGGGAGTGGGTAGGACTGACGAATTCACAAAGGGGCATAACCTACCCTTTACTACTTGCAAAGACTAGACAGAATATTTCTATTCTACGTTGTTTGCAAATAGAAAATACCTCAAACGAAACAATTCCTGGAACAACAATGTCCAGGCAACCAACCAATCAATGGGGAGAAAAACAGGCATGACGGATTACAACGGGGACAAATGTCTGCATTACCTGCCCTTCGCTATCCATAAAGGGAACAGAATATTCCTATTCGTCTCTGTTTGTGGACAGGGAAGATCTCAAAGAGCAACAATCGATTATTAATCGACTTCAAAACAATCAGTGGGGAGAAAAGTAGGCATGACGGATTACAACGGGGACAAAAGTCTGCATTACCTACCCTTCTCGATCTGCAAAGAGGGACGACGTTCCTATTCGTCGCTGTTTGCAAACAGAGAATGTCTCGTTCTCCAGAAGAGAACCAATATGTCAAGTGGCCTTCAAAGCTAAATGAACCAATACCAACCAATACAATATCAGTATACAAATACCGATTCCAATACAATCAATCAATCAATCAGGTGGATAGAACCACCCTACCAATCAGGCGTAAAAACACCCTACTTAATCTTACCCGGACCGGACCATACGGACAGTTCTTCGTCTTCCTCCTCCAGCGCCTGATTGTTCTCTTACTCCATGTAGCATTCCTGTGGGATTCCAGTCAGGACAATAGGTCACTCAAGAGAGGTCCTTTCAGAATTGGTGAAGTTCTTTTGATCGGCAGCCGGGCTAGGGCCCTCTCAAGGCAGGTATACTCCGATCATTTTAGACGTTCACTTCTTCGTCTGGATCTCTCTTACCGAACCCTATGTCACTGATGGACCCCACGTTGGGACGCCAATTGTAGAAAATGAGCCCATAATTCTATCGATGCCCAGGCCACTGGCGCAAACCGCCTCTTAGTTCCCATGTTGAATAATTACCAAATAAAGAGACGGGCGCTGGAAGCAGGAATCAAGAACAGAGTTTAATTCTCATGAGGAGAGCCAGTCATTTCGGACACGAAACACAGTGTCTTTCGGGAGGTGCTCTAACAAGTGAGCTGAGACTCTTGCTTTTATACCTTACAAAACACTTGATAGTACAATCAGGACAGTGTGACGCAAAAGAAAGACATCCCTATAATCCTCGTGTCAATCCTACCCCACATATGTTTACAATGGGGACCCTTGACCTGCTGATAAGAGGGGAGGGCAATCATGCAGCTGAGTGTTCCGTAGGATGTGTACGCCTGATCATAGCCCCGGGGGTGGGGTGGCTAGGATCAATAGTGGATCCCTTGAAGGGGGGGTGACTTCATACAATAAGGGCAGTAAATGGTATCTCCTGGCTCAGGCGATGGCCTCGGACATGTGTGGTCAGCCGGACTCGGGGGAAGGGGTCATCAAAGGAGTGGTATTCATGCCGCGTGGACAATCGAGCGCGGAGGGAAGGCTCGTCAACAGAGGGGTATTCATGGAAGGAAAGGAGGTGTTGGTCAGGCGCGGCCGTGACTCTCAAGGACAGGGCCTTGCAGAAGAAGAAGGTTTACGACTTGCCCATGTGAGGAGAAGGGAGGGGTAGCCAGGGTGGACACAGGGACGGAGTCACACAGAGAGAGAGAGAGAGAGAGATCTGTTGACCCGTACATGAGAGAGCGGGGGCAGTCAGGTGCAGCTGGGGAGGGCTACGTCAGCCAAGGCGAAGTATGCCTCTTCAAGAGGGAATGGGGGGGGGGTTTTGTGCGGGTCAAGCAGGAGAGTTGCCTTTCACAGCAGGGTCGCGCAGGGGGAGAGGGTTTCATGGCCTACGCACGAGAGAGGGGGTTTAGGATATGCGCAGGAGGGAAGCCGGGGATTCCAATGGGTAAAAGGCCAGGGTGCCTAGAATGGCTGTACATATGCATAGGGGTATGGGCTCTTACTGGCAGAGTGATACGGTCAATAGTTTACGGTATTCATGGTGCTCACAGGGAGAGGAGTGGGAGAAGAAGGGGAATGAATGCTGTCTATGTACATCAATTTCGTCAACTTTCACAGCATGGTCAGCCTCTCGTATGCCGATTGTCCAGGAGTTCTACTCAGGGATCAAGCAAGTTGCATAAATGTGGGTGATGAGCAATAGAGGGTGCAATAAGGCCCACACAATGCTATTGACTGGCTTCAGAGGTAGAAGGCAAGTAGTGGTGGTTGCTGTGATCCAGTACGCACAGAGGCTATAGTGTGATTTGCAGTTATCAGGAGTGAGAGCCACAGCAATCAAGTGAGCGGGGCCCTAACCAGCAGCAGGCAACAACAGGTCTGGCAAACAGGTTAGGCAACCTCATGGTGCAGTTGCCCCCGATGTGCCAGTGCACACCACACAGCCGAGACGTAGGTCCAAGGGCAGGCCACCCTCAAGCATCTCTCAGACCTTCGGGACAGCTCGGTGTAGGTACTCCAGGATCGTGCCAAGCACAGGGTTCCCCTGTATCCCAGGGTACCTGTGGGATGACTGGGGTGGGCAGTCCTCACAATCAGCAAACAAAGATAGACTGAGGGTACACGCTGGCTACACCTTCTGGGGCGCTCACAGGGAGTCGGGTGGTGTAACATCCCATGGGTCCAACCCAGCTGGCCTAATCTTCAGGGTGATGCCCATGGTGTCCCAACAGATGTTACCAGGCCTGGCAAGCCCAACCTCCGAGCAATCATTGGCTCTCTGTCAAGGCCCTTCCAACCCAGGCCAGGAGCATCACCTGTGCTGTGAAGCCGTGTCTCCCAGGTCTTAATGACCGGTAGGAGGAGGCACTCATTGTGTCCCGTGTTGGAGGACAGTAGTACTGATTGCAGCTGTGGGCAAGACAGAGGAGGGCCTCCACAGGTGCATCCGCACCCGAGTCGCACTGACAAAGGAATATAAGCACTGCAGGGTCACTCACCATGATCAGGCCCTGTTAATTGGTGGTGCAGCCTTGATTAGCAACCTTATCATGATGCCAAACTCAGGGTTCATTCCAGTGCGGGGCAGACCCAGCCGGGCCCACCCATGTCCGCATGCCAGCAAATGATGGTGGACACCAGGGTCCTTCTGCTTGGTAGCACTCCCCATGGTTCACAGGGAGGGGATGATATGACTATCTACTTCTGCTGTATTTTGTGTAATCACTGACAGAATATCGACGTCAAAAATATTGACGTCAAAAATATAGGAGCTGAAATCTGGACATCAAGAATATAAAAGTCCTATATACATTATGGTAAGTACAAAAATTTCAAGAAAAAAAAGATACTGTTGTAAAAAAATTGTTTTATTAATGTATAAAAATAATATAATAGAAAGTAAAAATTACATATATTTAAAATAAACATAGTTAAAAATATGTTTAAAATTATAAGTCATACATATAATGTAAAAAAACATTAAACATATACATATCAAATATAATATACACACTTACTTAATAATATTTACAATAAATTATTGTAAAAACTTATGCATTGTTACAAAATATGTTATAAATTATAAATACATACATGTACAAACAACAATAATAAAAATACATATAACAAATAAAATGAAATAAAAATTATACACTATATTAACTAAAACAGTAAATATTGGATAGTGTAGGGGTAAATATTACTATTCCCATTTCAGAGAGAACAAAAGTACGGAAAGCATTGGATAGCATAGGGATAACAATTAGTATTCCAACTCCAGAGAGTGCAACAGTAGGGAAAGTGTTGGATTGTGAAGTGTTAAAAATTACTATTCCAATGCCAGAGAGTGCAACAGTAGGGATAGTGATGGATAGCGTAGGGGTAAAAATTACTATTCCCACTCCAGAGAGTGCAACAGTAGGGAAAGTGTTGGATACGGTAGGGGTAAAAATTACTATTCCAACTTCAGAGAGTGCATTAGTAGGGAAAGTGTTGTATAGCGTAGGGCTTAAAATTACTATTCCAACTCCAGAAAGTGCAACAGTAGGGAAAGTGTTGGATAGCGTAGGGGTACAAATTACTATTCTAAATCCGGAGAGTGCAACAGTAGGGAACATGTTGAATAGCATAGGGGTAAAAATTAGTATTCCAACTCCAGAGAGTGCAAAAGTAGGGAAAGTGTTGGATAGCGTAGGGGTAAAAATTACTATTCCAACTCCAGAGAGTGCAACAGTAGGGAAAGTGTTGGATAGTGTAGGGGTAAAAATTACTATTCCAACTCCAGAGAGTGCAACAGTAGGGAAAGTGTTGGATAGCATAGGGAAAAAAATTATTATTCCCACTCCAGAGAGTGCAACAGTAGGGAAAGTGTTGTAACGCTAAGGGGTAAATATTACTATTCCCACTCCACAGAGTGCAACAGTAGAAAAAGTGTTGGCTAGCATAGGGGTTAAAATTACTATTCCAACTCTAGAGAGTCCAACAGTAGGGAAAGTGTTGGAAAGCGTAGGGAAAAAAATTACTATTCCCACCCCAGAGAGTGCAACAGCAGGGAACATGTTGGATAGCGTAGGGGCAAACATTACTATGCCCACTCCAGAGTTTGCAACAGCAGTGAAAGTGTTTGATGGCGTTGGGGTAAAAAATAACTTACTAATAATTAAAATATTTATTTTTAAATAAATAATAATTGAATTATTAAACAACTATAAATTAATTAGTAATGTCAATAAAAAAATTACTTACAAATAATTACCAATTAATAATTAAATAATTAAATTGATGATGAATACTATTAAATAATAATTATTAAAAATGAATTACCAAATAATAATTAAATAAAAAAAAATTAATTTCCAATACCAAATAAAAATAATTATTAAAACATATTTATAAAATAATAATTCATTAACAATTATTGATAAATACCAATAAATAATTAGTATTCAACATTAATTACCATTTCTTAATTTATGAACCATAACATAATTTCCAAAACAAATACATATTAATTATTACAAAGTTATGGCCAATTAATAATTAATCAACAAAACATTAATTATCAATACTAAACAATAAACTAAATATTTACTTAATTATAATTAATATACTTTTCACGCTATTGTCCTATAAACTCACAACACACTTCAATAATACATTAATACACTCAATATAATTACCAATTAATTAATTAATAAAAAGGAATTACCAATTAATAAAAATTAATTACCAATTAATGAAAATTTATTACGAATTAATAATTATTTAACATACAGTTAATTATCAATGCCAAAAAATAAAATAAATAATTACTGAATGGCAATTAAATTACTTCCCACCCTATTCCCCTATAAACCCACAACCCGCTACAGAACTAAAACACAAAATGTACTTACAAATGATTACTAATTCCTAACATTTTTAATTACTTTACTATAATTAAATTACTTCTCACCCTATTCCCCTATAAACCTGCAACCCGCTAAGTTACTAAAATGCATAATTTACTCCAATTTTTTTTTAATAACTTCTAAAAATGTATACATATTTTCTAAAACTAGTACAATAATTAAGATAAAATATAAACACAAACATAAAATACATAATAAAATACACAACACTAATATACATATCGATATTAGTAACTAAATATTTTTGCTATTGATATTACTAACTTCGATATTAACAAAAATGATATTTCTTACTTTCAAGTCAATATTCTGGTCGTCAATATTCTTGATTTCGATATTGTCTCCCTACTGTTGCGGGGATTCTGCTCATGCACATGACTAGCATCAGTGCCTCATTAGCTCTCCATACTATAGTGAAGATACTAATCATTAGACAACCCAGAACGAGCGGCTTAGGGTACTCTCAGAAAGTGTGGGAATCAAGAACACCCTTTTGTTTTTATTCCCATAGCAGTCCACAACGTGAGTAATTAGAGACACAGAAAAGTTTAAAATGTTTATTTTTAACTACGTGCTCTAAGATGCAGTATTTTGGCTACCATAGGCAGGCATATGATTAGAAATAAAACAATCAGCATTGTTACATTTCCATAAAATACAACGGGAGAAATCATGTTACAATGATAGTGGAAACAGGTCGTATAGTGCCTTGTGAATCACCCTTCCCTGCTAGGAGCTAGGTTTTACAATATTAGAAGGTCTCTTAGGCTTGAATGGGGAACCCCATACCTCCAAGATCAGCATAGGTGAATCACATCTCAGGATCAGCAAAGCTCTCTGTCTCTGGAAAGGGTTTTTCTCCATGTGCCCCAATCATGCATTCAATGCAATATTAAAGGCACTTGAATTTCAGTTGGTTGCAGCTGTTTGCATATTGTGTGTGGAGCGTGGACCGATCAAACTAAATAAACAGCATACATTGTTATTACGACCTTGAAGACTTCTGCACTCAGTGTACAGACTGAGGTCACTGTGTAAGTCAGGGGACATGAAAAACAGACCATTCTCATGCAAAAAAAATTAAGCAGTTTAACTTACAACAACAGTTACATGTAGTGGCGTTTAAACTTCTAATATGCTTATACTAACATAGCAATGTGTGCAAGCAGCACCCTGTCTTCACTACACTACGATATTTCCAACTCGATATCATTGCATGTAGAAATTAACAACTCGATATTTAGACTGTCTTTTGTGTCTCACCTGCATTGATTTATAAATAACACCCTAAACTGCCCGGACCAGTCTAATATTAAAAAAACAGCACCACACTGTACACACTTTTAAATTATTTTGCTCTGAGAATTTTGGGAATTTGCCACTGATATATGTAAATGTTGTTGCCAAAGGATATATGACATTATAGAGCTCAAAGGTACAAGACCACTATGAAGGCCACTATTATATGAAGACTACTTGGACTTTGCTAGAGGCGCACTATGCACCTCCCTGTCATATGCACAACCTGTAATGGATTTATGCACATCATTTAGTTCTGTAATATGCCCAATATTGCAGTTGTATTTATACAGCACTTCCACGCCTGACGAGGAGTCAAAGCTGTTTTTGGGGAGTAGCACGCTACTCTGGAACCCAAAAATGAATAATGGTGTTTATATATGGAAATATATGTTAATTTGAGCGACGGACATTTGAGTCTGTTAGTTTCAGTGAATGGGATAATCGAGGGATAGAAGATCATAGTAGTAAAATGAGGTTTAGGATGGGTTGAGGGAGGGATACAGGAGGGAAGAACCTAGAAAGGCTTATTAGGGAGACCATAGTTGTAAGAAGAGGCTTGGGATGAGTAGAAGAAGAGATGGACGGGGTAAGTCTCTAGAAAGGGATTTACTCTCAAAAGTGTATTGCACATGGGAATAAACAGAACATTTCTTACCCCAAATGTCACCCCTTAGCCCTTAAAATAACGTTCCCAACATGCAACAGTGCCTTTTGCTCCATAACATGAAAGTAGTCCACAACGAAGAGACATGGGACCAACAAATGTTGAATGTTGATACCATCCTGTTTTGTTAATAAACTAAACTGTACAAAATGCATTGCACACAATCAGCCACGGTCGGTAGTAGGTGTAACTGCAGGGCGGTGACGTAGGGAGGGGGAGGGGCAGGGCGGGGGGCTGTAATGTATGGATTACGGACTTTAACAGGTAAGTAAAAATATAAATAAATAAAACGAATTTCGTTGTGTGCACTGCATCACCAAATGCGATGCAGTGCGCGCAACAAAATTCGTTTTATTTATTTATATGTTTACTTACCTGTTAAAGTCCATAATCCATACATTACAATATATTCACCGATTCTGAAATACAGAATCAGTAAAATTCTGTAATTTAGAATTGGTAAATAGTATTTACCTACATATGACCCATAGTTCTTTGGAGGCCTGTGCAGATATTGTGGGTGGCTTGGATGTTTGTTGTTTAATGATATCGAAGAGCTCTTTGACAACTTTTTTTTTTGCATTATTTAATGTGCTGCGGAAAAAGCCAGCGTTTCCATTCCTGATCAGTTTTTTTATATTTTGTGCGTTCGGTTTTGAGCTAGTCCAGGTGGGTTACGGATGGGTTATTCCGCCAAGGTCTATTAGGCCTAAATTGAACTAGGATCTCAATGGGGTGTTCCTGATCTTTTTGTTTCAAAAGGGCTACTTGGTCTAGTATGGCTGTCATTGTTGCGGTGTAGTGTGTTGTAAGTTCAGTTGTCAAGAGGTTATCTACACTGGGAAGAAGTAGTGTCCTCACCCTTTCTTCCAGCTTGGCAAGGGGAATCTGTCTTATACTTCTCCCCCAATAAAGGGATTCCTGTGTACGGGGCTGACATGAAATAGAATGATTTGGTGGTGTTACCAGTCAACAATGAGGTTGGCGTCACCCAGGCACTCATCACCAGCCGACTGGACTACGGGAACACCCTCTACGCTGGAACCACAGCCAAACTTCAAAAAAGACTCCAAGGCATCCAGAACACCTCCGCGCGACTCATCCTGGACATCCCCCGACACAGCCACATCACCGGACACCTGAGAGACCTGCACTGGCTCCCCGTCAGCAAGAGAATCACATTCAGACTCCTCACCCACGCACACAAGGCTCTTCACGACCTGGGCCCCAAGTACCTCAACGACCGCCTGACCTTCCAAACGCCCACCCGCCAGCTATGATCGACCAGCCATGCCCTCGCCACCGTACCACGCATCCGCAGAACCACCGCCGGAGGAAGATCCTTCTCCTACCTGGCAGCCAAGACTTGGATCTCCTTCCCCACCCATCTACGGCGAACCCAAGACCATCTCTCCTTCAGGAAGCAGCTCAAGACCTGGCTGTTTGAGCAGTAAGTTACCCCTCTCCCCCAGCGCCTTGAGACCCTCCCGGGTGAGTAGCGCGCTTTACAAATGCCGTGATTGATTGATTGATTGAATAGTAACTGTATCTTCATGAGCTATAATGATGTCAAGGATTGAGCCTCTGTTATCAGTTCTTTCTTTGCAGCGCTGGATAAGATTATTATTGAGTTGAAGTTCATTTAAGGATATTAGAGTATTGTTCTTGTCGTTCAAATGAAGGTTGAGGTCACCTACTATTATGTTGTTAGAGTCCAAGAATGAGGAGTATGTTATCAGGTCAGATAGGTGTTCTCCGAAGGTCATGTTGTTACCTGGCGATGGTAGAGTAGGTGACATTACAGCATTTTGTTGTCTTTCATCATTAAGGTGGAGGTTAGATATTTAGATATTCCAGTTAAACAAATGCTGTTCTTGTGGATGATTGCAATGCCCCACCACAATGGTTTTTACTGTCTTTCTTGAATATTGAGAACCCAGGGGGCACTAGCATGTCCATGATTGGGTAGGAGGATTCATTCAACCAAGTTTCTGTGATGAACGTGATATCAATGACATGGTTCACGATGGTTTCTGTCAATTCTGTTGTGTGTTTAGTTGCAGATGTGCAGTTTATAAGCATGCAGTTGGTCATTCCCTTGTTGTTCAGTTTCTTAGGGGAAGGTGCCATGGGAATATTGATGTGGTTAGCTGGTGGCCTCATCATTTTTGGTGAAATGCGGTCTCTCAAAAATACAGTGATTACCTGGATCATGGAGCTGGGGTTGTCATTAGTTGATGATGAGTCGTACGAATTGGCAAGATCTGTCGCCTCCCTCTGAGACATTGTGGCACTTATTCTTTTGGATCTCTGAGGCTGGTTCTTAAAAGGAGTTGAGCTCCAGCTGTGCGGCTGTGTGTTGGGAAGACTTGGGTGTTGATTATTGGGGCGGGTGGGCAGAAGGTGTATGCGTTGGGCAGGCTATGGATGTGTGTATAGGTTCATTAAGATTTTGTTTATACTCTGTGTTACTATCTCTAATTGGTTTTCCATCAGAGAAAGTCTCTGATTAATATTCAGTGAGGATGGGGTAAGGGTGTTTAATTTCAAGCTGCACTGTGTGAGGCAGTCCAGAGATGGAGAGTGTCTACAGTGAGAGTGTGGTTCACAGTGTAATTGTTTACTTTGTAGTTCATGATGGGTATCAAGGACATTTGGTCTGTGCACTCTTCTTTTTTTTTGAGTGGTGATGGTAGGTTGTGAAAGTCAGATGTATTTGTTAGTGGGTCACCCTAACGAGTGGCCTATGGGAAAGAGTATTGTGATAAAGGAATGGTGGAGAGGGGTCAACATGGGATTAAGGAGTCGCAATAGTGAAGTTGCCCAGAATTGGTCTGGATAACATGTTTTTAGTGTGTGAGTGAGGGGTAGTAGTAAAGGTAGAGAGAGTGGTGGAAGAGGGGATAACATTAAAGTTCTTGCTGTGAGTCATGAGATTGTTTTGTGTTGTCACTAGTGGGATGGTTGGTTGGGGTGGGGGAGTTGTGCGAGTAGATAAAGTGTAAATGAGTGATGATGTTCCGTAGTGTAGGCAATAAGGATTCAAATTAATCTAGGTTGGCATTGTTGGCTTGAATAAAGATTGTTCTATTTCTATAGATCGGAGCAGAGGTGTTGCCTATGAATGACTGAGGGTTTGAGTTAGAGATTGTCAGTCTGAAGCTGTTTGGGGGCTGGTTGTTTTGGATATAAGAAGGTAGGTCCTAAGTATAGTGTTCCATTTCACAGGTCGCTGGGTGTGGAAAATGAGACCATTTTCTGTTGGCCTTTAGAGGAATTGTAATATATATATCAGCAAAGAGTGTTTCAGGGTGTTGTTTAATCAACCTATGTTTGAAGTTGTTTTCGCCTTTACTGAGAGATTAGGGATGATGATGATGGAGAAAGAGTTTGGGCATGGGGTTTCATGCACTTTGGTATTGAAGGGAGGAGGGATGGTGATGAGGCAGGCAACATCTTAACCTCAGTGAGTACCCTGATGCCATTTACTCGTAGAAAAGGCGGACTCCAACCAGGGGGTATAACCTGGATATTTGTATAGGAGTGGCGGAGCAAGGCATTGCTGGAGGTGACCTGGAGTCAGCCCAATCCTTAATGGCTAAGAGTATGGGAGCTTAACCAGTATGTATTATTTATTTCTTTGTTTTATGTAACATCCTTTAGAATCTGCCTACATAGCTGAAGAGAGACCGGTATGGTTTTGATTAGGCAGTGCGGTTGGAAAGTTGGTTTACTTGGTCCTTTCCTATGCTGCAAGGGTAGAATTAGTCCTTTGTTAGTTTGCACGTTATTTTGTTTCATTCTTTGTGAGAGTTCTCTTTGTGTGTCTCCTCTTAGATCATGTGAGGGGTTTTCCTTCCCCTGGTTTCCTTTGAAATGGTGCTGGTCTGGCGCAAATAGATTGAAATAAACACATGCGGATCCACACTGGACTTATACTTTAATGGTTGGATCTGCTTCAAGGAACTTTAAGCTTACATGTTCTAATCCAATAATTATCTATTATTTGCAAGCTTTGGGTTCACTGATAACTCTCAGAGCCTTGATACGTACTCGGCATAAGAATGGAACTACTTTCCGCAAACACTTCGAAACAGTCAAAGTCTCACTGATAGATTGCAGCAAAATGTAGGGGAAGGGTTTAGGGAAACGTTGTCAAGGAGCTGTGAGTGACAATTAGGGTAGATGACCTCTTTAAATTCTTTGTACAGTTCAGTACTCTTTATAGAAATATAAAGGCTTACCTTTGATGTGACACACATTAACTGTAAGTTGAGGATAGCATGGCACCTTAAACTCTCCTACCAGGGGGATTCTGATGATAGAACTTTAAAGAAAGGATGGCAAAGGGATGGCTAGCTGAAAGAGTAAGCAACAGTAATTGCAAGATAATAAACTATTCACCAGAGAACCTATCCCAAGAGTTTCTTCTTCAAAATAAACACATTTCTTGAGTCTCAGATCTGCACTCAGCTCAATCAGCTTGTCAAGTTAACTCTATTTACTTACAAGCTGTCCTTCGATAATCTTGCCTGAGAGACAGAGCAGTTCCAAGTTTCCATGAGTTTCAGTCAGAATTTCAGTTCTCCATAACAGCTAATCTAACACCATTAAATAGTATTCATCTGCCTCACTGGACAAACCATGCTTCATCTCTAGACAACCATTGCTGCTGATAGCCACTCGAGGATAGTGTAAACCACTGTTGTACTTGACTTAGTGATACTCACTGTCTATGCTTCCCAGCTGATCCACCAATGCTATTGCACTGCATCAGAGAAGATGATGAGGTTGTTTATTAAGAGAGACAGCCATGTTGGCTAGGGTGTCTTCTCCCTGTTTGTCGAATGTGTAACAGAGATGGAGGCCTGAGATGAAAGGACCTGTCTCAAGGTCCCCACAAGATCCCTATAAATGGCATTTTGTGTTCCTAGTGTGAATATTAGGTGTTACTGAGCATGCATTTACATTGGGCATCATAATATAATGGTTAGTAAATGAGGAGTATCTTTCAATTTTGATATGTTACAATGTGAGTGACTTCCTAGCTAATTTGGTAAGTATCATTTCTAGCCCAACAATCTATAAATGTGTGTTTTATTTATAAAAAAATGAATTTGATAAATCTAGTTCAGTATTGATTTTAAAACTAAATGAGCAGCACTATTTAAAAAGTACTTTATTTAATATTAATTTAATAATAATAATTCTTGTTTAATTTAAATTACATTATTTTAACACATTGTTATTTCACTTCACCAAATTCGTAACCCTAAAAACCTTTCACAACCTACAAAGACTACTGACCCTGAACCTTCGCAATTCCTTATTGACCCTAAACTCTACTTATCCCTGCTTGTCTGCTGCAATCTGCTGTGGACCGCTGGATATACTGTGGCTAACTACCATCAGTGGGCTGAGGTGGATATATGACGTTACCACGCATACTTTTATCACGCATACCATTACCACGGATTTTTTACAACGCAGGTCATGTTACAACGGATTCCCTTACAACGCAATACACTACAACGCACATACTATTACAACGCATACCATTACAACGTAAGTATAGGTAAGTATAAATATATTTAAAAAAATTATTTATGTAATAATTAATTTAATTATTCATTATTATATTTTAAATAATTATTTTTGTAATATTTAATTTAATTATTCATTATTTAAACATTAAATAATTATATTAATGAAATTAATTTTAATTGTAATATTTGTAAATATATATTAAAAATTTGTACCCCAAAACCCATACCCAGCCCTAAAACCTAAAAATACCCCTGTACCCCAAAACCCAAACCCAGCCCTAAAACCTAAAAATACCCCTGTACCCCAAAACCCATACCCAGCCCTAAAACCTAAAATTACCCCTGTACCCCAAAACCCATACCCAGCCCTAAAACCTAAAAATACCCCTGTACCCCAAAACCCAAACCCAGCCCTAAAACCTAAAAATACCCCTGTACCCCAAAACCCAAACCCAGCCCTAAAACCTAAAAATACCCCTGTACCCCAAAACCCAAACCCAGCCCTAAAACCTAAAAATACCCCTGTACCCCAAAACCCATACCCAGCCCTAAAACTTAAAAATACCCCTGTACCCCAAAACCCAAACCCAGCCCTAAAACCTAAAAATACCCCTGTACCCCAAAACCCAAACCCAGCCCTAAAACCTAAAAATAACCCTGTACCCCAAAACCCATACCCAGCCCTAAAACCTAAAAATACCCCTGTACCCCAAAACCCATACCCAGCCCTAAAACCTAAAAATACCCATGTACCCCAAAACCCATACCCAGCCCTAAAACCTAAAAATACCCCTGTACCCCAAAACCCAAACCCAGCCCTAAAACCTAAAAATACCCCTGTACCCCAAAACCCAAACCCAGCCCTAAAACCTAAAAATACCCCTGTACCCCAAAACCCATACCCAGCCCTAAAACCTAAAAATACCCCTGTACCCCAAAACCCATACCCAGCCCTAAAACCTAAAAATACCCCTGTACCCCAAAACCCATACCCAGCCCTAAAACCTAAAAATACCCCTGTACCCCAAAACCCAAACCCAGCCCTGAAACCTAAAAATACCCCTGTACCCCAAAACCCAAACCCAGCCCTGAAACCTAAAAATACCCCTGTACCCCAAAACCCAAACCCAGCCCTGAAACCTAAAAATACCCCTGTACCCCAAAACACAAACCCAATACCCATATACTTACCTTTAAACTTACCTAAACTTACGATGTTACGGTATGCGTTGTATTAGTACCTGCGTTGTAAAAAAATGCGTGGTAAAGGTATCCGTGGTAATGGATCCTGCGTGGTAATGGATCCTTGGTAACGGTACTGCATGCTAAAAAATCCGTGGTAACAGTTACATACCGCTGAGGTGAGGGTACAAGGAGCACAGAGGGTGCAGGTGCCTACATCTGCAGTCCCAACCCAGCATGGGACCCATAGAGGTGCTGGGCGTCCTGCTTCCAGCCAATGCTGGAGCATGGCGGGGTCTGCCTGAGGGGTGCAGATGCCACAGGCGTCACCCTGCAAGAGACCCAGGGAAAAAATGAGTGCCCTGCTACCTGCGAGCAACTAGGAATGGCATACCCTACTCATGGACCGCAAGCCTCGTCGCCAGTGCTTAATTTTTGCCAGTGGTTTCCGGTGCTCAGCATCAGCACTTTATTGTCAGGACCAGGACTATATATTTCCTTCACGAGGCAGTGGTGGTGAACATAATTTTTCCAAAATCCATTAACAAAGTGAGACAGCTTCACTTTTTCCACGTCATCTGTGCTGCTCAGCCTCTCACTTGAATTCAAACTTCCAAGCTTTCACTAACAAACAAACAAAAGAAAGCAAACAGGCTCTCCAAGAGCCGTCTTTATTTCTGCAGTTAACATTCTTTCCCCCTTGAGGTCCGGAATAAGGCTGGACTCTTCACGTGTGTTACCTATCATGAGGCCTTCAGAAGCTCCCTATTGGTTACTGAAGGTCTAGGCAGTTGCTCAGCAGAATGCTTCTGGCAATAATTATTCTCTAATCTAACACACTGTCCCTACATGGTGTTTCCTATAGCCAAAATTGATTAATTCTTTCACTCAAGCTGCAACTCTGGGTGGAGGTGAGTCATGAGGGTTCTTCACTGCCCCCATTCCGTACAGTGCATTGTAACCTGAGGACAAAGTCAATTACTAGGTAGCTTTAACCTAGTGGGGAAGCCTTTATGTGAGACCTATAAAACTGAATGGTGCTGGAGTCTGGAACCTGGCAGTTGCTGCTTGTTTAATTTTAAAGAAACAGCATCCGTTTGGGTATTTTCTCTTCATGCTGGATTTTTAATGATGAACCTGTCTGTGTATGTGCACGTGACAGTAGATCCGCTGCCTGTGGATTTACCTCGAGTCATCAGCGACATGCTCTAAGGCCACCCCTCTTTATTCACGCAGCCCTGATTGCGGTGCTCATTTTAACCTTGTGTGGTGAGACAATAAGGAATTGTGTTTTCAAATTTGTAGAAAATGTAGCAGTTCAAATCTAGACACCTTGCTGCCCTTTTTTTTGCCCTAAACAAATCTTAATAGTTGGAATTGCCACAAATACAAAGTGCTGTGCACCCCAATACATGTAAGGTGATTAGGCCACAACAAAGTTTTAGAACTCTACTTTGACAAAGCACTGTTACATTCTATTTTGAAGAAAAAAACAACCAGAATGCACTTTGGCCAAAGGTGCTGTGGGTTCATACATTTTTTTGTTTTTTTTGAGTGTAGGACACATTTTTGTGTTTTTTTTTATTCAATTTGAATTTTTTTTTAAAGATAAATACTAATATATAGGCTTAGTGTGATTTCCCTTTGTTTTTCAGTTGCAAGGTTACGGTTTAATTGTTACAAAAATTTATTAATTCAATAAACCTTTTAGGTGTTAAAATGACAGAATGCAAAATGTGTTCTCAAATCTAGCAGAGCATATTTGGCTGTTTCAAGTGCCCTGTGCCTTTTTTTATATTGACACCTGAGATTACAATGGTAAATCAGGAAGTTGATACTTTTGAGAAGGTAATATCCATAGGACTTGAGAAATTACTAGCAGAAAAAATTTGGACTAATAATAACTTGTCCAAATTAGAAAGGGAGGCACTAAAAAACCTACAAGCTTGTGATGAAATTACAATAAAACCCGGAGATAAGGGTGGAAGTATTGTAATTCTCAATACTAGAGATTACAATCATAAAATGAATGCCCTGCTCGATAATGAATCCCATTATAGGAAATCCAATGTAGGTGAATGGAATAACCTTAAGAAGAAAGTAAAAAATGTGGTTACCTTAGCCAAAGAGGATTGTATTATCTGTGAGGATGAGTTCAAATTTTTGTTCAACAATTATCCCAAAATACCAGCTCTTTATGGGCTACCAAAAGTCCATACGGACATAAGGAACCCGCCCATGCGGCCAATAGTATCCGGTATAGACTCCATTACAGAGCCGCTAAGCAGATATGTAGATCATTTTATCCGTCCTTTAGTAGAAACATTACCATCCTACATAAAGGACACCACAGATATGATCTCCAAAGTTGAAGGCATCAATTTCAATAATGAAACCCAATGGTTAGTGTGCTTGGACATTGAGTCCTTGTACATTAACATACCCCAGCAAGACACTATACTCTTGATGAGGAACATTCTGTGTGATGAAGATGGATATATCACTCCACAAAATATGTTCATTGTTGAGTGCATTGAAACTGTGCTCATGAACAATATTTTTTTGTCCAACAGTGACTTTTTTTGCCAAATAAAAGCCACAAGTATTGGTGCTACATGTGCGCTTAGCCTTGCATGTTTGTACGTTGGGAACTTTGAGAAACAACATATATACAATGAGGTCAGCCCTTTCTTTGAAAACATCAAACACTGGTCTAGATTCATAGACGACGTGTTCTTCATATGGGAAGGAAGCGAGACTGACCTCATTGTATTTTTAGACTGGTTAAACTGTGGAGACCAAAACCTCAAATTCACAGACAACAAGAGTCAAGTGGCAGTTGACTTCTTGGATATTAAAATCATGGCACATGATGGCAAGTTAGCTGTGGAGCTGTTTGTAAAATCCTCTGATCGAAATACACTGCTTCACCATAACAGTTACCACCCCAAAAGTCAGAAAAGCCAATTCATCAGAATACGACGTAACTGCACAGATAAAAATACTTTTGAAAAGCATGCAGAAATTTTGAAAATTAAATTACTCCAACGAGGCGATCCTAAGAGATTAATAAGAGAGAGCTACAAAAGAGCAAAATATCAAAATAGAGAATGTCTCTTTGAACCCAAGAATGGGACGCAACAACCTGAATATAATATCATAACGGTATCAAATTATAATGGCATGTGTTTCAAACTTAAAAATCTTATTAATAAAAATTGGACAATTCTAAACAAAGAGGGAATAACTCCTTTAACCAAACCCATTTTCTCTTACCGAAGGAGCAGAACCATCCGTAACTGTTTGGTCCACACATATAGAGAACCTAGAATCCGAGGAAATCTGCCTTGTGGGACTTGTTCCTACTGTAAATCCATTGTGAAATCTGACAGAATTGAACTGAATGGTATATCACACTGGACGAACGAACATGTTAACTGTAGAACATCCAATGTCATCTACCTAATAATCTGTCCATGCCAAAAGGGTTACATTGGTGAAACTGGGCGTGAGGTGTGGCTGCGCCTGTCTGAACATAGATCAGCCCTAAAAAATTGTAAGAAAAATGCCCCATTACTGGATCAATGGACAATGAAAAATCATAAAGTAGACAAACTTAAATGGTTCATAGTGGAAAAGATAAAAACCACAACAAGAGGAGGGGATATCGACAAGAAACGTAAACAAAGGGAACAGTTTTTCATGTCAAAATTTAGAACATACACCCATGGTTTAAACAGCAGAGAAGAGTGGGAAAGATTAGTCAGGTAACCCTGGGTGCTAACTGACTTATACTCTGGACTTGATAACTAACTTTGGGTCCCGACATCTGTACCATGAAACTAAAAAGTATTAAAAATCAGAAAACTGCATGGGAATTAATGGATGTGAAAATCTACCTGTAACATTGCATGATAGTGAATCTTTGTGTTTAGGATAGCAACTTGTCTATGAACTGTATGATGTAGTTTATACATGTGATTACTCCATGGACTGCCAAAAATCATGTAAAGGACGCTTCGGTTGTTTCTGGGTATATGCATTGACCAATTACATACAACGAATTGATTTGCCCAAACTGTATATAACATTTGGCCACCCTATATCTATACAGATATATCTTCAAATTGATAGTGGATTCATGATAAATTATGGATAATCTTAGATTCCAACAAGCGACGGCAGCTTCCTCTCTTAAACTCGGATGTCCAGTACAAATAGCAAAATGTGACAATTGATAAAGCTAAAAAATTTAGAAAAAGGTTTTATGAACATGTGAACTACTTAAATGCTGAACCGGTTTTTGTAAATCACGTTAGAAACACTCAATGTAAGTTTTCACCAATACACTTGCTAGGTGCTTGAAATAACACACAGCAACAAATAGAATTATTTGACAACAAAGTATGGTGCCATTCATAAATATCGCTATATTCACGTAAGGTTCAGTTTATTTTACAAAACACTAACCACCACCTTATATTGGTTTTAACACCAAAATTCAATGAGATCGAGTGGTTCCTTAATTTAAAATTAGATCTCTCGAACATGGCCAAGGAACAACTAGTACCGATACATTGATGAAAAACACTATAACGGAAAGAATAAACTTAAGTCAGCCTGTATCAAGACTATGAACAATTGCGATACGTATTGAACACGAAAATACTAAAATGGCGCATTCGTTCACGGGAGTGCAAGCTGCACTAACTTATGTACTGATCGTGCGCTAGTCCGTCCTCTATTGTGGACGAATATGACGTACCCGTGAGGATAAATAAACTACAAATATGGCGCTGATCGCGGGCAAAAACCTCTCAATTAGCTAAAGATGTTTGCAATTACATAATTACCAACAATTACAGCATGTATAAATAGAGACAGCCCGGTTGAGCGTTTATTTGGAAACCGGAGACCAGAGAGACCGGGCTGATGGTGCGTGGGTCGATGAATCAGGTAATATTAGCTTGCGCTAATAACAACGATAGTGGGTTTCTTAAATGGATTCAAGTTTTCGTTCCATACTGGAACGGTTTTCCCGCTCTGAAAGCAAAGGGGAACTAGTGAGCTAACCAATACAGTGGGAGTATCTTAAACTCTTGCTCCAACTCGAGTATCGAATAAACGATGTGGGTTCAACTTAATAAGATCTGGCCCCTCAATATGGTCAATAGAGTTAACGTGACCAGTTCTTGAAATGTTCAATACTACTTGATCATATCACTAAATGAAGAAAGATAATGGGGTGAAACGCCTGTGTCCAATTTTTAGACTAATGAATGCAAATAGTGGCGCTATTGTCACTGCTAACATTAAAGGTTTTAGTAGCCATATGTGTATATATAAGCTACTTGCACATAGCGCTTTTACTAAAACGAAAAACCCTTTTTTTGTCTATCCAGATTATAAAGACTACCTCAATTTAAAAAGAGGACAAACTAACGCACAAATTCCCCAAAAACGAAGAAATTGGAATTGGTCTAATATAAAGTAAAGACCACAAACACGAAAGTCTCAAGGAGTTCATTCACTGGCTCGCGTGGCCTCATTCAAAATACAAAGTAAGCAACACTATCTCATGTTATGCTGCTTATTCTTGTCAAAAGCATGTTTGATCTAGAGTCTAAAACGTGTTATTCTATATGCAGATCCGCTGACGATCAAGCAGAGTTACAGGGGACTAATAAACTTAGCCTCAACCTCCGGATCTACACTGGTTCCGCAAAGTAATATTGCTTTAAATTGTAAGATAAATACAATGCCCTGTTCTTGACATCGTATTAGTTTAATTGAAAAAACTAAGAATCCCCACATAAACTGTATACTAATAAATATTATGCACTTTTTCTAGAAAGAAGATGTTTTTAATGTCGTCCTGAGGAAGGTGTCTTAATCAGTGAAGCACCGAAACGCGTCGTCAGTATTGTTTTTAACCGATTATTGTGTATTGATGTACTAAGTATCATTTATTGTGACTCATGAATATATGTGTACACATTTTTTTTTTTATGTAAGTAAATGTTTACATTAAGTTCTTTGATGAAAATTTTTTAATAAATATTTTAACTAAATTTGCTTGGATACAGCCTATGTTATGATATAATTTATGTGTATTACAGTTGGGGATATTACTGATTCAAGAAAGGTGTCATTGCTTAAAACTCACACTAAAGCTTTAAGCTTTAAATACACAGAAAGGAAATTTTCTTTTTTGATATAATATTTACCGGTCCTTTCTGGGTTGATAAGGGAAAACTCTCTTTTTCTTCTGCCTTAAAATCAGCTTAGTCATGCCATTACAAAAAAAATAGGTGAAGACCCAAATAACCCCAACAACTTCAGACCTGTTTCCAACCTCCCCTTCTTAGCCAAAATACTTAAAAGATGTGTTACCCTCCAACTCAACAAGCACATTGACAGCAACAACCTATTGAACACTCACCAATCGGGCTTCAGAAAAGGGTGCAGCATCGAGACAGTGAATCTGAATGTTAAAGATGATGTATGCAAATCACTTGAGGTAGACCGATGCTGCCTACTCATACTCTTTGACCTATCAACAGCCTTCGACACAGTTGACCACAAAATTCTCATAAACTCCCTCCGAGAAAGAATCGGAGTGGACGAGGTGGTCCTACAATCGTTCAACTCCTTCCTACAAAACTGCTCTCAACAGATACAAATTAACAACTCCACTTCTGACAAAACTCGGGTTGCCCCACAAGGGTCAGTTCTCTCTCCCTCAAGGTTCAACATCTACATGGAGCCCCTCGCCATCATACTAAAAAAGCCAACATCCCCATACACCTTTATGCAGACAATACCCAGATTTAACTGGAAACATCCTCAGTAGAAGAGATACATAGACTAAATGGCACTCTAAGAGATGTCCAGCACTGGCTATCACACAACCACCTAAAACTCAATCAAGATAAGACGGAAATCCTTCTCATATCCAATAATGAACAGACCTAACAAGTTAAAGAATGGCTAAAATCCATTGATGCTCTTAACTGCAATCTTACCATGGCTGACTCTGTAAAATCCCTGGGAATCACTCTGGAGCCGCGTTTGAACATGAGCAAACATATAAAGAGCACTGCGAAGAGCGCAGTCTACAACCCAAAACTCCTCTACAAAATCAAACCCTTCATCCCTCCCAATGATCTTAAACAGGCCATGCAATCTCTGGTTCTTTCCAGATTGGACAAAAGAAATTCAACCCTCATGGGGACGGCAAAAACTCACTTAGCCTCCTTCTGAACAACGCTAAATGCAGCTGCTAGGATGGTCACTGGAGTAAAAGAATACAACCACATCTCATTCTACCTAAGAGAACTAAAATGGCTCCTGATTGAAGCACGTTCCAACCTGCTTACCTGGCATCCAAACTCAAAAATGCAGGACAAACGAGAAATCTTAGGAGCACAAACACACTACATCACCTGCCTTTTGATCCGCTTCTATGATCCACTCCAGGCCTTAACCAGATTCAACACCAGACAATGCTTTTACTGAAACAATGTGTGTCCATTATCATCATGATAAATGTTGTAAATTGCTCTGATGCCTTCGGGTCTGGCCAGCACTATATAAAAGTCCTAAACACATAAATACATTGCTTTTGCAGGGACACCAGTTCCGCCTAGTATTCCAACTATAATTCAATATTTGGCAGAATCTATCCAGAATTGTTCTCTCTGGCCACACTAAAGGATGTGCAAATCCCCGATCAAAGCATTTTCCACATATGTTGTTTCTTCACAGTGGGTCTTCTTGTGGTGGTTACTTGTTGGCACTGCTTTTAGTTATGGGGATTCATGAGGAATAGTGAGTAGTATGAAGAACTATTGTGGCTGCTTTTGCAACAATGTTTAAACTCTTCCTAATCAATCATCCCCCAAAAATGTTGGTCCTCCACTTTCAGACTTCCAACTGTATAAGATTTGTATCACTTTCTAAATTCTCAAATCCAGGAAATGGTCCCCTTCCTTGTGACAAAATGTAGTGCTCTATTGCTTCTAGTCTGGGTTTGCGTTGTATAAATAGGAAAACACGTAAGCCAGCCAATTTGTTCATGGTGGTGATCTTCTGCTGCCAAGAAAAATGTGATCCAATATGCTAACCTCACTTCCAGTACGAAAACATTGTAAATTGCATTAACAAAAGTGGAACAAGAAGTGTGAATTTCTCAGCTTTACCCACATTCAAAGGTTCCTGCAAAATGTTTGTGTCTGACTTCTAGACACAGTGAGCACTCTGCCCACTTCAGCTATTGCTTACTTACAGTGTCATTCATGTCCTAGCTCACTGCAAGAGAATACTCTGGGTGAGGAAAATGGTCATGAACGTATCTGAAAGCGTAATTTACAATTGGGCCCATCACACAAGACAGACCTTCCATGTTTGTGATGGGAGTGAGTTAATAATAATAGTAATATTGATGAAAGATGTCAATTTTCAGTCACAATGCCCACTCTTCAGAGAGCTGTTGTGTAAGGGTCATGTAAGCATTGAGGACACAGAAGCTGCCATTTCCTCTGTGCTTTTCATGCGTTACTGAATCATAAACTGTGCCATCCATGTCACAAGAAAGCACATTTAGGTGTTGGGTGCATTGCCTGCGCAGATCTAACGTATGGAGAACCATACAGGCTGCACTTATTACAAATGGGAGGACCTCCTGACATTTTAGACAAAGCTTAAGCACTGCGGGGCAGATTTACAAGAAACTGACGGATCTATATAAATGCGTCAGTTTCCCTGCGCCTGTGTGAAAAACCCTTGCGCCACCATAAATGCGCCATATTTACAATACGGCACACTATGGCGCAAGAATTGACAGATGCGTCAAAAATTCTGACGCATCTGTTGGTGGAAAAGTCATGTATTGCTGGAGTCGTGTCCCAAATACGACACAACTCCAGGAATGCGTGTTGTGACCTATATCCAATACACTGCGTCACTCCTTGCACCTGCTTCAAGAAGGAGTAAGGTTTTGACGCAGTGGCGTACTAAAATTCACACAGGGAAATCTTGCAGATTTCACTGCGTCACTTTTATGAGGCTTTCTTGCATGGGAATGTCTACCCTACATACACTATACCTGACGCATGGAAAGGGGAGACCACTCGGTCACCCCGAACGTATGGCTGGGTGCCCCGATCCCCCGGGAAACCTTTGTGGGCGGGGGGCGTGTCCCGGCCGGTATGCCCATAGCGGCGTGGTCGGAGCACGCCCCTGCCGCCTAAAAGGGTTGTCCTAACACCCGCCCGGAAGTCCGTGCACCTCTGGGCCGGGTGGGGATGCTGCCCCACCTTCCCGCTGCAAGATAAAAGGCGCAGGAATCCAGGCAAGCGTCCTCTTGTTCCTGCGCTCTGAAGGCTGCACCACTCGTCGCTCTTGAGCCCTCAAGGGAACAAGCTGCAGTTTTTGACCCACCCACCAGCCCCTGTTGCAGAAGTTTGGGAGTAAACAAAGTTCTAAGTCGCAGTTGGATTGTAATGAAGAAACGTCTTGTTGGAATCGTTGCTCTCATCTTAAATCGATGCCAAGAGTATGCATCCAACTGAATACTTGCCTATAAGCCTTTTCTCCTTTGTAGAAATGTAACGGAATGTATGTAATAAAGAACGTTCTCTGCTATAGGACCTTTTCTCCTTTGTAGCAATGTTTATAGTTCATTGGATATACCTAGCTGTAATTTAAGATTAAGCATAGGTTTTTTCCCCCTAGTAGGTAACTAACTGTCGTATTTATTTAGTCTTCGGTCGGGCGGTAAGGTCATGATTGGTGAGCAGTGATTTCAAGGTCCCTAGGGGGGGCGCCACCCATTATGGATGGAAGCGCCCGGGGGGAGGCGGCCATTGGCCCCTCCCACAGGGGGCGGCACCCATTACGGATGGGATCGCCCAGGGGGATACGGCCATAGGCCCCTCCCAGGGGGAGGCGGCTATATGCCCCTCCCACGAATTTCCTGGGGTCCGGATATCCGCTCCGGCGGAAGAGAGTGCGGGGAAAGGGGGGGGAGTCCACGCTGTCCTTCTTACGGATACCCCGCACGGGAACTCGGACAATCTTAAGATGGCGCAGAGTGAAAGGGGGCCCCCATGACAAGGGAAGTTAGAGTTGGCTACGAGGGTAAAGTCCTCTGCGCATGCGCCTCTCACACGTGAGGTCGGAAATTTGGTGATAGGGATCTGACACCGGTTAAGACCTTGACATTGGCCCCTAACGATAGGATGTACAACATTTGTATGCAATGCATTATGTCATGATGTTAGATTCGGTTAGGAAAATCTTTGTATTAGAGATTTGTTAAGGTTAGCCTGAATACCTGTCTTCATCAAATGTAATGAAAGTTGAATTTTGTACATGATACATGAAACGTTTTAATTTAAAGTTTAAAATTTTGTTTCATATTTTAATAAATACGGGCGGGGGGGTCGCGACCCCCCCTGCCTTCCAAAAGTTCAAACTGTGTCTGTCTCCTACCATTGGGATTGGTGGTGGAAGGGGTGGCGGGCATCCTGGACCATAGGAATAATGTCACGCAGGGCTTTACAACGTGACGCATCTCCCTAGATGAGTCACGTTGTAAATATGCCGCATTTTTTACGAACATGTGATGTTACAAAGCCACATATTGCATTGCGGTAGGTAACAGCGCTGACGTTACATCGTCAGCGTTGTTACCACCTGTGGCATTACAACGCGAGTCGTTTCTATGACTTGCACTATATGGCGCAGTGGACTTAGGAATAGTATACATTACTATTCCTACTCCAGTTAGTGCAAAAGCAGGACTTAAAATCCAACACATTCCCTGGTGTTGTGTGCCATCTAGAGCAAGCCGTTTCAGCGACTTGCGATGTAATGCCAGGTGCGGTAACAATGCGGATGATGTAAGATCTGCGTTGTTACCAACACGCGTTGCACTGACAGCAATGTTAACGCTGTCTCCCATTTTTTACGCCACCGCTTCATCACAAAAGTGACGCAATGACAGCCTAAAAGTGACGCATGGGGCTTGTACATCTGCCCCTACAACCTTTACCTTGAACCTGTGATATGGCATTGCAGAAATGATGTGAAGCAACTCCCTTTTCCCTTTACTCTTACTTGCTTAGTTGTATCTACTGGTCAAGGAAGAAGGTTTGGGTATGGGGAATGAGGTCCTGGATGTAACAGATAAGGTGATCTTTCTAGGTGTATGAGGCTGCATTCTAGAGAAGAGTGAGATCAGTAACCATGGAAATATATTGTTACCCGTTACACTACCACCCACTTCGTGTTCCAAATAGCTTCCCGTAATATAAAAGGGAATATAAAAGCGTATGTGCATCGGTTGCAGGTTTGATGCAGGATGAGTTATGAAGGCAGGGGAGTCCTGAACCCAGTCAGGATGAAGAATCTCTAGAACAACACATACACATGATAATAACTTAGCAGTTTAATTTTACCACTAGTTCTATGAAAACCCTGATATCACCTAGCGGATCTGACATCTGTGCTATCAGATCTTTTTAGTAAGTGCATAAACAGCAATCAAATATCTTCTTAGTCTCATTCCTTTCAGCTTCATTTACTGATTGACTGAAGGTGGTCACGTAACGGAGAACGTCACAAATTCCCTGATACAAGTTAAGGAGCTCGTTATCCACATCCTGTACACAGATGTGTCTGTCAATCTTCGTTTGTATAGTGTCCTTAAAGGCTGTGAAGTCATAGAGGATCATTATATTTCAATAAGGAGATGGACCATTGGGCATCGTCCCCTTCCAAATAGGAAAGTATTAAGGTTACCTTCGATGCATCATCCGTAAATACCACGGCACGGACCATAAAGTGCAAGTGGCATTGGTTGAAGAAAATATCGAATTTACTACTATCGCCACGAAAGGGTTCGGGTGCTGCTAGTGAAATGGAATGAGGCGTAAAGACCTGTATCTGAGTCAGAGAGCCTTGGACATGGCACCCGGCTCCAGTAAAAGGAGACGCATACTAACAGGTGAAAAACTAGTGGTTTCAGAGTATCTTTTTGATTAGGTTTGACTGTTGGGTCAGGGCCCCATGCACTGGCAAGCCTGACTAAGAGCTGGTATTGCAGCACTGTTATAACTTGCCTTAGGTTTTGGTACTCTGTCTGGATGCATGCAAACATGGTGGCAATATCCTGCGAGGTATCAACTGGGTTGCTCATATCATATGGGTGAGGCAATCTCCTTGAGATATGTCTTCTGTCAAGACACTGAGAACATTAACTTGAACCTGCAGTATGGCCTCGCAGAGACAATGTAAACAAATCCACTGTCCCTTTTCTCTTACTTGCTTATTTGTGTCAACTGGTCAACGAAGAAGGCTGGAGAATGGGGGGAGGACTTCCTGGATGTGTCAGATGCGGTGTTCCTTCTAGGTGTACGAGACTGCACCTTAAATAGAGAAGAGTGAGATCAGTAACTCATACTCTCACCTGCCCCTAGTTCCTAATAGCCACCTGTAATATATGAGGTTCTAGCGTGTTTGCATCATTTAAGGCCTGAATTCAGGCTGAGGTACAAAGCAGGGAGGTGCTGAACCTACCCAGGATTAAGTACCTCTAGAACAACACAAACATGTGATAATAATGAAATACACTGCACCCATCCACATAACCCTTCAAGCTGGTATAGAGTAACACAAGAATATTAAACTTGATATGAGCTGTTTCCTCTTAGTTCAGAAAGCCAAAGACATGACCCAGTCTAAACTTCCCTGAGTGCTGTCCTCCGAAATGCCTGTAGAGCCTAAAATTACCAGCAGTTTGCTAGACAACATAGAATCTATTCTCTGATGTCAGCGAAATGGCATGAGTCAGTCCTTACTGTGGACCTGATTACGTTGTGTGGTGGACTGCACCTTCTCGGTCCTGTGACTGACCGACCTCTGGATGGTGGTCCCGACTGCCTTAACACAATGCGACTGAACAACATTCGGTCGCATACTCCCATTTTTCAATAGGAGCTCATGTTACAGCCATAAACCTTCCGTAACAGAAGCTCCCATTAAGAAATGGAAGGTGTTTGTCATCCCCGCACCCCGTGGCAGGCACCTCAAGGTGCCTGGCACAAGGTGCAGGGATCACCATGGCGCCCATTCTAAAGCCGCATGCACAAGGAGGGTTTTCATGTTGGAGAGGCCAGTATGTAAACTATGCCAGAAACTGACACTGTAATCCCAAGGGCAGAAAGGCCAGCCCATTGGCAGCCAGCTGGAATGACCGGCTGTCTATATAATAATTAGGTGGGTGGAAAGTAAGCGAAGGGCCGATGGCAATGCAGCCCTAAAGGCTCCGACCAACGGGCCGCATCGTAATCAGCCCCTCTGTGTTTTCTGTGTGCATGCAGCATTCATCCATAACACAAAATGTAAAGAACGCAGGACTGGTGATGTCACAGTAAAAAAAACAATAATGATCTGATTACAATATCTTTAGAACTGCATGATTTATGCACATGCAGAAAACAGAAAATTTAAGGATGTTAACAGTCCTCTTCTATATCAGATACTTATGAATCAGAGTGCAATGAAGGACATATAATTCTGTAGTTTGTTGCAGCTGCAAACATTAATAACATGCTTAATTAGATATTACTATAAAAGTTTACACTTTTTCATATTGGTTTATAAGAAAAAGAGTATTTTATAAGAAGTTTGTTTTACCTAATGTCTTTGTGTTCCATTCCAATTTATAGTACTCCACGATGGCTGTCAATTGTGAGCTCATAAATCTAGATAAGGCAGGCAGACACGAAGGAGAATCCATCCTGGTCCTACTTGTATATTTATTGCTCTGTAAGGAATAAACATATCTACTCATCGGCAACAGGTGCTGTGACAGTGTAGTTATCCACTTGACTAATAGCGGAAGATAAGGGGCATGTATCTAAGGAATTGCAAAACAGTTTTTTTATCTTGCGAGTTGCTTCCTTTGAGGTTCCATTCAACTGGGTGATTGTGTGATCAAAGGTACATTGGACAGATTTGAAATACTCGTCACGGCATAACAAACATTCATAAATATTTTGATACTTTATGTGATTTTCTTTTCGTCTGTCATGTAGTTGTGATTTTTCAATGATGCTTGCTTGTTCTTTTTACACTCATGACCTGAATGCACAATTCGGCCCACACCAAGGTATGCAGAAAGCTTGCACTAAAGATATAAACATTTTTTGCATTTTTCTATTCCATTCTCATCGCTACACGTTTTTTTAGGTTCCTTATCTGATATTCTAGACTTACATTAATTTAATGCTAAATTATTTGATCTCTTCATTGCAACTGCTTTTAAAGTAATTTTGTCATGTTGGAAGGATAATACTAAACTGTCTGTTCATACATGGTGGAATTTCATATGTGATGAGCATAGAATTGCAATTGCTTCTTCTTCTTCTGTCACCTTAAAAATTAAATCCGATCTTACCTGGCTGCCCTTTTCTACCTTCTTATCATCTCCTCCCCCTCCCTAGCCTTTCCTTCTTTTCTCTCTCTCCCTTTCTTTTTCTTTTCTTTTCTCCTCTTACTTTCTTCTCCCTTTCTCTTCCTTATCTCACATTATCTGAACCATTTCTCCTCTTCATCTCCTTCTCACTGTTGTTTTTCTCATATTGGTTCTGATTTTTTTGTATACTGTTATATTATGCTGTAATCTTTCTTAAACAAAATAAAACTTTATTAAACTGGACAAAAAAAGATATAAACAAAAAGTTTATGTAATTTCCTAACTATAATGTCCCTGTAACCTTTGCTTTTTTTAGTGAATTTCTATGTCTTTTTATTTTATTTTCAAAACTATAACGTCCACGTAACGTTTTGTTTTTTCAGTGAATTTCTAAAGATTTTTAAGTTCATGTCCTGTAATCATGCCATTTCAGTAACATTTTATTTTGTAAATTTCGTAGTTTTTTTCTGAAAATGTATTCATAAATGATATTGTTTAAGTACTTTACTTTTTGTTGAATTTTTCTTTTCTTGTAACTATAACATAATTTTTAGTGCAGTTTTTTTTTATTTAATTTTTAAAAATGTTATTTTAAATGACAAATTTTTTCAGAAAAATATGTATCAAATTATGAAAATTGGGTTATATAGGTTGTACTTTTTTTTGCAATTTTTCTGGCTCCAAGGGTTTAAGCTGGATTGAAAACCAAGATCTCTTCATAAGAACTCTATGGCATCTTATTCCAGTAGGTAGTTATAGTTAGGATTTTTTTCAATTTTAAATCTCAAAATTCTATTTAGAATAACTTTGGCGCCGGTTCACGAAACTGACTGAAAATTTCCTCAAAATGGCCTCGCGGCGTTCCGGTCCTTCCCTGCAAGTTTGGGGGGGATTCGTCAAGCAGGGGCCGAGATAAAAGGGGGGTCCCAAAACGCGTTTTCCCCATGTTAATTTCCATAGGCCGGTCGATTTCACTTTTAGCCCGAACGGCTGAATGGATTTCCACCAAACTTGCCAAAATTGTAGGGACTGGTAGCCCGATGTGCCTTTGCTATGTCTCATGATGTGTGCTCCAGTGGTCTTTGAGTAATTTAGGTTCAAAAAAATATATATATCTATGGCAGCGCCCTGGTACGCGACCCGGGGAGCGCTCCGGGCGCGCCACGCGAGGTGCGCACGGAAAGCTGATTGGCTTTCGGGTGTCTGTAAACATTCGAAACAGTCCGGAGCGGCCGCCATCTTGTGTTTCGGTAAAATTGAGACACAAGAGGTGGCTAAAACAAAGGGGGAAATGACCATAAGGCATCAGGGATAGACCCCCTCTGACCCCCTAGGTTTGATGTGGGGGCTATAAAAGGGCCCCGCGGGGCATTTAAAATATTTTTTTTTCTTTTCGTTTTGCACCGAGGAGCGGACCAGAGAGCGTACTATGAGGAAAAAAGAATGACAGAGTTTTTAAAAAATGAAGCCTTTTTTTAGAAATTGGAGGTAGTTCTAAAAATAACTTTTTTTTCCTCTTCTTTTTGTTGTTTTATATTTTTTTTGTGTTTTTTGAACATTTTGTACTTTTTTTTGGCTTTTCAAAACAGTTTTATATTTTTTTTGTATTTTTTTAGGGGGAGAAACAAAAAAAAGGGAATTGAAACTGGCTCAACTGGAGCAAAAAAACAAAAAACCCCAAAAATTACTTCTTTTTGGGGCACTTGTGATTGTCACCTGCAAGGACGATGAGCTTTACGCTCTTTTCACCATAGGCGATAAGCTTGCCACATGCAGTACAAGTGATTTTAAAATCAGCAAATCGTGGCTGAATACAAGGCATCATCTCTGATGCTTCTGGTCCCGATGAAGTGGGTTTGTTTCTTTGGGAGGTGGTCCTTGAAGACAGGGGGAGGTTACTGGCCAGTTTACTTACCTGTAAAACTCCGTAATCCATACATTATTTCCCCCCACCCTGCCCCTCCTCCTGCCCACGTCACCGCCCTATAGAAACACCTACTGCCGACCGCTACTGCGTGTAATGCACTGCTGATGACGTCACATATTACATCACTCATGAATTTAAAAGGTTTTTTAAATGCTAATTCCTAACTATAACTGGAGTGAAACCTATGGTTTTTTCAGTGAATATATATATATATATATTAAAGCTTGTGAGTCTCCCTCGCCACTCGGAAAGAAGACTTAAAGCACTCCGGGTATGGAACTAGATTTTATTCACGGCACACAGCAAAAAGATGACAAATGCGTTTCGGACAGCAGTCCTTCCTCAGTGTCGCCGACATACAATTTTTCGCGACATTTATGTACACGCCCCCATTAAGACTGAGAGCGGACAACTTAACAGAAGCATTTAGACATGATGTCAAACAGATATTAAACGTGGCGGCCATATATGAACACATTTCATGAAGAAAAAACGTTAATGTTAAATCATATTAAAACGTTTTTACATTTCTTTAAATATGATTATACATCATGAACTTTGTGCAGACTATACGCCACTGCCAGTAAATAAAGACCATAATGCCGTGAATCGGCGTTGAACTGGCAGGTACACCGAGGGAATATTCCTTGTGCATTTAATGACCATCTCGCTGTACCTAAAATACCGATGACAGAAAAAGATCTAGCCGTGTATCGGCATTGCTCCGGTAACATAAAAGTATATGTCATACGGAGAAATGACCTGTCCATAAAGTACAATCAATTATACTATAATGTGTAACATTCGAAGAAATTCTAGTAACTAGAAAAATTATTAAATATGTACACATCAAAGATCACATTTCGCATGCTTCATTTGCATAAGATGAATAACCAGTTCTCTCAATTCATATCGGATTTCGAACTGTCTTAGCAAAGAATATATATGACTGTTTTGTGTAAAATTGGACAGGTGAATAAACTTGTTCAAAGTATACGGAGAGCATGAGAGAATAAATATAGAATTACTGGTGATGTTGCTAAATCTGGATTCAACGAAGAGAATTTCATAATGTGCACTAGAATTACTCTTGGTTAAAGAAAGAAACACAGACAATGTCTCAACCATAGTCGTGGTGGGGATAAAAGGATTCTTAATCATCTACCCAGGTGCACTGTTAATTCTTCCCCTGTATTTAACCCCGATGGGTTCTTGGTTTGAAGATCTATTATAAATCTAGATTCCAGTCTCCGGAGACTTAACAGTCTATCTCCTCCTCTGGGGTGTAGGGGCACATGATCGATGCCAAAATAACGTAGCAATTCCCTATTGCTACCATGCATCTTGGCAAAGTGTCGGGCAACTGGGTAGGCTGCATCTTTATTTGAGATTGCCCTTTGGTGTTCCAGTATATGGAGTTTTACGTTATTAATGGTACTACCGATATACTGTAACCCGCAGGGACAAACCAAACAGTACACTACGAATGGGGTTGTACAGGTGATGAATTTATTAATTGTTCTTGGTTTGCTGAGACCAGGTACCCTGTACGTTAGAGTTCTTCTACTGTTCTCGCAGGCTCTACACTTCCCACAAGGAAAAAACCCCTTCATGTCTTTTAAGGTATTCACAGATCTCGGAGGAGGTGGCATGAGGTGTACAAGGTTATCTTTAATTGACTTAGATTTTCTGAAAGTTATGAGTGGTTTATCTGGGACATCACTTCCTATGATAGGATCTGTATGGAGGATGTGCCAGTTCCTTGTAAGGATCTGCCTAAGTTGACTGACTTCATCCGAGTATGTGGTGATCAGACCGAATTTTGTCTTGGAATCTGATTCACCAATAGTTGGAGGTGTCTGAGCTAGTAAATGTTTCCTAGGAATTCTCAGAACTCTCCTAAGTGTATTATCCAGGAGAGCTTGATCATAGCCTCTAACTAGGAATCTAGCTATACATTCATCTGCGGCTCTGAAGAACTCAGAATCCAATGAACAATTCCGTCTCAATCTTAGTAGCTCCCCATAGGGGATGCTACGAATCAGACTGGGGGGGTGGCTAGTTTCAGCATGCAGAATGCTGTTGCCTGCCGTAGGCTTTCTATAGAGACTAGTCTCCAGTTTGCCTTCATGTACAAAGACCCTTAGATTTAGGTAGTGTACCTCCTGACCACTTATGTCTGATGTAAATCTAAGATTCAAATCATTTTTGTTGAGATCTTCAATAAATTCCTCTGCCTGTGCGGTGTAGCCCCTCCACACCAGGAAGAGGTCGTCGATGTATCGACGCCATGCGATGATATGGTTAGCCCATCACTGGTTTTCACCAGCTAGGGCAACCTGCTCCTCCCGCCAGCCTACGAAGAGATTTGCATAGCTGGGGGCGAAGCAGGTTCCCATCGCTGTGCTGCTAGTTTGCCTGAATAAATCACTCTGGAAAAGAAAGATGTTGTTTCTTAAACAGAAATTTAAACATTCGATTAAGAATTGTCCATGCATCACAAATTTTGCTGATCTCTTATCCAGGAAATATTTGATAGCCTCTATACCGTGGTCATGTTGAATACTGGTATAGAGGCTGGCTATATCAAGGGTGATTAGCACATAAGATGGATCCCATATGATTTGATCAATCTGTCCAATAAAATCCTTAGTGTCTTTCACATAAGATTGTAAGTCAGTGACAAAAATAGAGAGAAAAGAATCAATGAATATCGATAAGTTCTCCGTCAGACTCCCCTTCGAGGAGACAATCGGTCGTCCCGGTGGATACTTAGAGTCTTTGTGAACCTTCAGTAATTGGTAGAAGGTCGGCAAAACCGGTTCTGGATTTCGTAGGAAAAGGAACTCATCAGTATCTATCATTGATTTATTGCGCCATTTTGTTAGTAAATCATGATAAGCTTTGATACTATCCGTGTATTCATCTTTGTTGATTTTTTGATAATTTCTCGGATCTTGCAGTTGTTTCAGAGATTCTTGACAGTACTGGTTTCGAGTTAATAAAACCACGTTGCCACCCTTGTCTGAGGGTTTCACAACTATCTCTCTGTTGTTCTGCAAGCTGATCAAAGTATCACGTTGTGCCAAAGTTAAATTGTTCTTTTTCTGAGTTCTTTTTCCACTAGAAAGTCTATGATAAATCAGATCTTGTGTTACTGCGTCTGCAAAGGTGTCTATTGCATCATACGGCATCTGCGGATTGAATTGTGATGGAGCCTTAAAGTTTGTTATTGGGGATTGTTGTTCAATACTACCCACATCGGATGTTCTATTATCAGCATCCGCAGTTCCTGCTCCTTGTTCCGTTTGAAGCTCATCCAATATGCGTGCCGTATTTAAATCCTTAATGGAAAGGACATCAGTAGGATACACAGTGACTTTCTTTTTTGTTTTCTTTGTAACTTCAGTACTTGGTTTTAGTTTGTGAAATTTATGTAATTTCATCTTGCGGGTCAAATTGAACAAGTCAATGCGAGTTTGGGTGTATTCAAGTCTTTTGTATGGGCAAAAACTAAGCCCCAATTGCAGGGTGTCTTCCTCCTGTTGTGTCAAAGGATGTTCCGTGAGGTTAACTATTGTTAGACTTGAATCTACCACTTCTTGCCTCTTTTCTTTCGAGCAGATTGAGCTGCCGCTCTGCCCCTTCCTCTTCCTCTGCCAGCCGCTTCTTCGAGTTCTCCGCCGTTTTCGGGTGGTTTCAATTTCCCCCCCGAGCCATGTGCTGCGGATTAGATCGAATTCCATGTGAAAAGGGGTCTTCCTCCCTCCCTTACTCGTGGTGGGTCTCTCGTCTCCTGACAGCTCTTCCTCTGTTGCCGAGGATTCAGAGGTGGGAGGTGCTTCATTTGGTTCACTGCTTTGTGTTTTATTTAAAGCTTTTCTTTGGCCATCACTTTTTTTGGAAAAAGTTAAAATTCTTCCTTGTGCGTAGTCACGCTCATCTCTCTCAAATTTTTCTTGTTTACGTTGTGGTATCTTTAGTTCGTATTTGACCAGGCGCTTCTTCATGTCCTCTCGTAGTAGTGTCACTGCAGTTAAATCAGTTTCTTTAGCAATTTCCAATTCAATGGAGGCTATCTCTTCAATCGCTTTTATTCTATCACTCCATGCAAATTTTACCAGTAACTCTAGCATGGCTTTACAAAATGCCGCAGTTAGCTCCGCCCATTGTTCTAAGAGCATGGGGTCAGGACTTTCGTAGGCGGGGACCGTGTAGATACGGAGACCTCTGGGCAATCGATCAACATCCATATAATTTTGTAGGGAGGTAGCCTCCCACCATTTTTGTATTTCTCTCTCGCTCATCCGTTCCGTTTTGTGAAAAAGATTTTGTAAGGAACTTTGTGATGTGTTCCCTTCTGCCTCCGGTGTTGGGTACAGAGATCGCACTAGATGCTCACTTTTTAAATACATCCAAAGCCGCTTTGCAGCGTTCTTCTTCATCGCACATGCTGGTGTGCTAAAAACCACAGGGAAGCCTCCCCGGGTTTAGCCGCCAATACCCCCTCGCCTGACTGTTGTGTTTGGACCCTTGCAGATGCTAGTACAAGTGGGAGTTCAATAATGGGAACGGCGACTTACCTGTGTTTTTGATCACGACCGTGCGCCCATCCGCTCACTCCTCACACTTCCGGTCCACAGATCACAGCGGTGCTCCCGATAAACACGCTACAGCTCAATTGCACCAGATATCTCGGGGCACTCAAATGGCGGGTGCTATGTCGCGCTGGCAGTCGCGTGGAATATTAAAGCTTGTGAGTCTCCCTCGCCACTCGGAAAGAAGACTTAAAGCACTCCGGGTATGGAACTAGATTGTATTCACGGCGCACAGCAAAAAGATGACAAACGCGTTTCGGACAGTAGTCCTTCCTCAGTGTCGCCGACATACAATTTTTCGCGACATTTATGTACACGCCCCCATAAAGATTGAGAGCGGACAACTTAACAGAAGCATTTAAAAGTGATGTCAAACAGATATTAAACGTGGCGGCCATATATGAACACATTTCAGGAAGAAAAAACGTTAATGTTAAATCATATTAAAACGTTTTTACATTTCTTTAAATATGATTATACATCATGAACTTTGTGCAGACTATTCGCCACTGCCAGTAAATACAGACCATAATGCTGTGAATCGGCGTTGAACTGGCAGGTAAACCGAGGGAATATTCCTCGTGCATTTAATAACCATCTCGCTGTACCTAAAATACAGATGACAGAAAAAGATATATATATATATATATATATATATATATATATATATATATATATATATATATATATATATATATATATATATATATATATATATATTTGACGAAAACTCCCCAAAACCTCCAGCAAGCAGCTCAGCAATGCCAGCGAGAAAGGAGACGGACCACAGGCTCAGGTGTGATACTTTTTTTAGCACAGAGAGAAACAGCTACGCGTTTCAGGCTACATGAGCCCTTGTTCACGCTGCAAATCAATAACGTTTTTGTTGCTTTTTTCTGTATGTATAAAGGTGCTCGCCCATAATAGTGACATCATACATCACATGACCATAGAAAGTGATAACATACTATTTGTGATCTAATTGTTTTGTAAAACATACATATTAATAGAGGTTATTGCGTAATGATTTCTGCCTAAATGCAGTAAATATACCCAATGTACATTCAGGTCCACAACAATGTAATATTAATGTCCAAGATATCATTATAATACAAATACAGTATAAATATATAAATAATTTCATTCAATACTAGTACAGCTAAGAAAATCAGACTGTTGGAATGTGTTGTATTGCCCTGCGCTTTTTAGTCTTAATCTGTCATGAACCCTCAATATTAGGGAACCTATTTATTGAGAGTTCATGTGGTGGTAAAATGTAGGGCAAGTAGGGGAGACAGAGAATATGAATAACAGCGAGGTGTAATATTTTCATAAATTACGGTGTTATAAAAAGCTGTGCATTTCCTCAATGTTATTCAATTCATTTGGCCACTTGCTATCAAATTCTAAAATCATTATGGTCTCAAGTTGTCTTAGTAAGCGCTCACAGTTGCCCCCTCTCTTAAGTTTAGGAATGGCCCCCACCACATAATATCTTATAAAGTCCACATCCTTGTTATGAACGTCTTTAAAGTGGCGGGCCACCGGGTATGCTGGATCGCTGTAAAGTATGGCCCTTAAATGTTGCAATATTCTCAGGTGCACCTGTAGCTTTGTACTTCCTACATAATTCAAGCCACAGGTGCACGTGAGAACATATACCGCAAACTTCGTCTTGCAATTAAAGTTGCCTCTAATGGTTACCTCACTTGAACTAAATGGAGTTGAATAGTTAGTCTTATTGAGACCAAATTTACATACACGACAACTGGTACATTTCTTGAATCCTGTGTTGGCTTGTAGCCGGGACAAATTTTGTTTCATTTCTGGTGCTGCCTTGTCCAAGGCAGACCCCATGTTTCTGGCTCGTCTAAAAGTAATAACTGGATTATCAGGAAGTTTCATATTGAGTACTGTGTCAGATAAAACGATTGGCCAATTCTTATTAATGATAGCTCTTAATTTTCTTTCTTCACTGCTAAAAGTTGTTATGAGACGTGGACATACATTAGCAGTGTTAGATTTGGGTATCACACCAGATATTACATCAGAAGTTTCTGTTTCCGCATTTACCACATCAGTCTTTTTAAACAAGCTGTCTCTAGATCTTAATTTGGCTTTTTTTAAATTGCTTTCTGCAGAATTGTGTCTGTATATCCACATGCCTTAAATTGTTTACCCGTTTCATTAAGGCATAAATCAAAGTCATGCGATGAACTACAGATTCTTTTCAGTCTCAAAATCTCAACGTACGGGATGCTGGATATGAGATGTTTAGGATGCATGCTGGTAGCATGCAAAGTAGCATTCCCAGCGGTGGATTTTCTATGTAGGGTTGACTTGATGATTTCTTTTTCTACATATATTTCTACATCCAAGAATTTTATTCTACTGTTATTTATATGGGATGTGAAATGTAGGTTGAGGGAGTTTTGATTAAGGTCTTTTACAAACTTGAGAGCTTGTTGTTCCACGCCAGTCAATATGGCTGAGATACCCGCCACCCCCTCTCAACACAATCCCCAAGGATGGGAAACCGGAAACAGTTCTGAAGTTTTTGGAGACGGGAGGGAGTGACCCTCCCGGGCCGTATTTATTAAAATATGAAACAAAATTAAAACATTAAATCAACAGTTTCATATTATGTACAATTTCATTACCACATTGCGATGTTTGGCTAACCTTAACATATCCACTAATACAAAGGTTCTCCTAGCCGAACTAACATCCTACCAAACATTTACTTAACTTTTGAAATTGTACATCCTAACGTTTAAGGGCCAACGGCAAGGTCGTAACCGGTGTCAAGATCACTAACCCAGACATATCCCCCTCACTTGAGAGGGGCGGCACGGAGGCATACCTCAAGTGCAACTACCAATTTCCCTTGACTTGACGGGGGCACCAATAAAACTCGACGCCACTTAAAGGTCGTACGAGGACTCGTGTGAGGTATCTAGAAGGTAGCGTAGACCCCCCCCAAACCCCACACAACTTACCACATCTGCCGTCGCAGACGTCCTGGCCCCGGGAAATTCCCCAGGAGGGGGCTGTAACCCCTCCTACCCATGAAGGGGCCTTGACCGCCTTCCCTTTCCTTTCGGCGACCCATCCTTAGAAGGGACCGCCTCCCCGTTGAGGGGCCAATGGCCACCTCCCCCGAGCGCCCCCATCCGTAATGGGTGACGCCCACTCATAGGGATCTTCCAATTAGTGCTCACCGATCATGACCTTACCGCCACAGGTCCGGATAGTTGACCGGCTATCCGGACCCCCCACCACACTCCTACCTAAAGGTCATGTTTTAACGTCTTCAGCCAAGCTATGTAGTCTCCTATGAGTAACTCATTCCCCATCCGAGATAAATGAACACCATCCCCCAAGTACATAGTGTCATCATTAATACATCCATGCGCGATAGAATGCAGTGCATTGGAACGGAACAACCTACTTACTTTGTTATTAATTTTCCTCACAGAGTGATTTAAAGCAGAAACAGAAAAAGCCCCCCGCCACACTTTTCGTGGGATCATATGGGACCACGCAATTGTGCACCCTGGAACTCTCCTCGCTAACCAACTTACAGTGGAAAGCATCGCCTCCAGGAGAAGTCGTCTAACAGTGGTGACCAAATCATTGCCCCCAAGATGTACTATGACTACAGACGGCGGTGACCTCGTCCGCCCTAGCAAACCCTCGAAAAATGATTGAAACTGGTCAATACAGAGACCGCCCTTTCCGTAGAAGGACACACTGTACCCGTATTCCCCAGCCACGTACACCATGTCACCTGCCTTGAATACGTCCGCGGCACGCCTCACGTATGAGTGGCCCACGACCCACACCTCCTTTTTAACAGCCGGTGATGTCTGACCGCTGGCCCGGTGTTGGGTCGACTGCATAGTCCGCCCCGCCTCGTAGGCTTGCGTAACTGAAAACCAAACAAAAACAAGAAGCGTGAGTACATCATTACAGCTTCACAACATGTGCAAACGCACATACCTTTTATAACAGTTGGAGGACCAACGCCCCACACGTTTAACTTGTTCCACATTCAGACCCCTGGCTGTAGCCTCAGTAGCAGCCCCTATCCGAAAGGAATGGGTCCCAAACTCGCCCGGGTTCAAGCCCGCAGCTGTAATTGACATCGCAAGCACCCGCTGAAACTGAAACCTTGTCAGTGGGGTGGCGTCTGCGTGTCTCAACAAGGTCCCCCCCCATGATGCCACCCTTTGTGTCAAGTAATCCTCTAAACACCTCACTGGGCACATGGACGACCCGGGAATCCTGTGTATAATTATGCCGTCGCCCATCCTACTTTGATCGGTCTTGGACCTTACAAACGAGACCGTCATCGTCTCCCCTCTGATTTGAACGTGCTCTGCGCACAACCCTCCCGTAACATCCTGCTTGTTCCTCGCCACTAATTCGCTTACCCGCATAGCTCCATGAAATGCTAGCGTAAAAGCAGCTCGGAATAACACTGTCTCAAAGTGAGATGAACATGTTGTAGGGAGTCTGGATAATAACTGGGCCAACCTATCCAAACCTATCGGGCGCCTCTCGTCTACTCTGCTACCCTCAAGGCGTTGCCACCCTCGCAGCGCTTTTTGCACAGTGAAAGACGCTGTCGGGTCCTGTATCCCGTGAGCCCTAGCAACAAAAGAAATGGCAGCCCGATGCCTCTGGGCCGTGGCCACCGATTTCCCTGCCCGATGTAAAGCCATCAAAAAATTCACTACCCATTCCTCCTGTCCCCAAAGCTCCCCTCTAGCAGTCCCCAAAAAGGCTAAATAGGAAAGGAACGCCCCTTCATATGCCTTCCTCGTCCTGGGTGCTAAACTCTCTCCCACGAGGTTACGAAGCTCGGGGCACCGAGAGACCAGAGAGCTTCGGGAAAGGGTGCAGGCTCCGGGTCCGCTGTGGGAAGGAAACCCCAGAAAGCCTGCATACGAAAACGAGAAAGGGCATCAGCCGCCTGGTTCATTATCCCCGGGACATGTCTCGCTTTGAATAGTACATTCAATTGCATACATAATAATACAATTTCCTTGAGCAGTCTCAAAATCCATTTGCATCGTGCTGCCTGGCTATTGATACACTCAACCACGGTCATATTGTCAGACCAGAATACCACAGAGTGATCTCTGAACCCTTCAGGCCATGTTCTCAGGGCCACCAAAATGGGGAAGAGTTCCAGGAAGGCAATGTTACTTGTCAGCCCACTGTCTCGCCACCATGCCGGCCATTTTTGTGCAGACCATCGAGTACCGAAAATGGCACCAAAACCTATACTCCCTGCCGAATCTGTCCATAGCCCCAGTTCCTCGGAGGACACGGCTGGTTTGTTCCAGACGACTCGACCATTGAAATCCGCCAGAAATGCCAACCAAATGCGCATGTCCTGGCGGACCTCGGCCGAGAGCCTTGTGCGATGATGGCCCTCCCTCAGTCCGACCATGGCTTGAGCGATCGAACGGGAAAAGGGGCGGGCCATTGGTATAACTCTTAGGGCAAAATTCAACTGCCCCACTAACTGCTGTAGCTGATGCAGTTTAACCTTAGTTTCACTCATACACATTTGCAGGGATGCCCTGAATTTTAACACTTTATCACCGGGTAAACGGAAACAACCTTCTCTGGAGTCTAACTCGATCCCCAGAAACTCGAGGCAGGTCGAAGGACCCACCGTCTTACCTGGTGCCAATGGCACGCCAAACTGATTCATTAAAACACAAAATGCATCCAAAGCTTGTCCACATTCCGAATCCCCAGCTGCCCCCAGGAACAAAAAATCATCAAGATAATGCATAACATGTTGAAAACCCGTCTTCCTAGTAAAGACCCACTGTAGGAAACAACTGAATTTCTCGAAATAGGCACAGGAAATAGAGCATCCCATCGGCATACACCTATCCATGTAATACTGTCCCTGAAACGTGAAACCCAGTAGCCGCTGATCGTCTGGATGTACCGGGAGCAACCGGAACGCTGACTCGATATCAGATTTTGCCATCAGCGCACCGTGCCCCAGGCGATTCAAAATGGCCACGGCCTCATCAAAAGATGCGTACCGCACCGAACATATTTCCGGGTCTATCGCTTCATTTACGGAAAGACCACGTGGGGCTGACAGATTATGTATCAGCCGAAACTCACCCGGGTCCTTCTTGGGGACCACTCCTAAAGGCGAACAAACAAAGTTAGCCACCGGGGGTACACTAAACGGACCAGCGACTCGACCTCGAGTAACCTCCTTCCAGATCTTTTCCCGTACCACGGTCGTATGCTGCAAGACCGATATCTGATTTTTGCATCTTTCCACACCCTGAAAGTCCCCTACTGGGATGCGGAAACCATATGAAAACCCGTTCCGCAACACCCCAGCAGAAGCACGATCCGGGTATTCACTGAGCCAGGGAATCATCGCCAAGGTATCAATCGGGGTAGGTAAAGGCGCCCCTCGGACTATGTTAGACCTGTTTGGCGCCTCCTCTACCCCCGTTATCAACCGTTTTGGCTCTGCACGTGGACTCAGGATGGGATGATTGCCCACACCCACTACATTCGTGTTTCAATTAGATGAATAATCATTTTGTTACGTTCATAGTATTCAATAATCCTGCTAGATAAATAATGTTTGACAGCTTGTAGCCCTTGGGAGTGATTGATACTAGTGTATAGTGATTCTACATCTAACGTTATTAGCAACATGTTGGAACTCCATATTAGATTTTGGATTTTACTTAAAAAATCACTTGTGTTACGTATATAGCTAGGCAATGTTTTAACAAAATCCTGAAGAAAATAATCTATGTATTCTCCCACGTGTTCTCCCATGCTATTAATGGCAGAAATGATGTGTCTGCCTGGGATTGGATTTATTAGCTTATGTACTTTAGGAATTAGGTACAGAGAAGGTAAAACAGGAAATTCGATGTTCATGAATTTATATTCTTCCAAGGAAATTAAACCTTCCCTGCGCCATTGTTCCTACATTTTTTCTAAATTTTCTTTAGCTTTAACATATTCTTTTTGGTTAGTCTTTTCATAACAACTGTCATCACCCAATTGTCTATTGGCCTCCAATATATAATCTTTTTTTGGCCAAATGACCAAGTTCCCACCTTTGTCAGAGTTCTTGACTACAATTTCATTATTTTCTGCAAGTTTTTTCATCAATTTGCCATATTCTCTTGTCATGTGTAAATTTTTATTTCTCTTTTTCTTGTTAGTTGATTGATACAACCTCTTGATATCATTTGTTACGCACTCGTGAAATACATTGATGCAATCTTTAAACATCATAGGTGTAATATTAGATTTTGTTTTGAATGGACTCAATCCAGCTCCTTTTTGAAATATGTCAATTTTATTCAATCTGGCTTGTGTAGCTTGGTCAATATCAGAATCAGATTTCCACATCGGAAGATTAAATAGATGCTTGATGCCATTTCCAACACTTATCTCTCTCTGATTCCGTTATGACTTTGGCATCTTTCAAGGCAAAATATTCCTTTAATTTTAATTTTTGAGTGAAGCAAAAAACGTCCACTCATGTCATAGCATAATTGAAGCTTTGAACAGGGCAGTAGTTCAGTCCAAGCGACAATAGTTGTTTTTCTGCTTTACTGAGAGTTGCTGTGGATAAGTTAATTATGGTTTTATCCTCTACCGTCTGTTGCTCCAATTGCTTTTTATCTTCTTTTTTTGCTGATTTTTGTTTGCATTTGAGTATCCTTTCTTTTTGTTTTTTGTTTCTTCTTTTTTGTTTGTTGCCCTGTCAACATTGGTCGTGACATTTGGAGTCTCTCTTCTACTAAAAAATCAAGCTCTTCCACTAAGTCTAATATGGTTGTTGTGTGTTGGTTAGAAAGCACCGATTCACAACTAGATCCACTTGTAAGAGAAATTGAGTCAATGCTGGTCATATCCTCATTGGCTTCATTTTCCTCATTTCTAATATTGGACGTTTTACTTGTGGACGCATCTCCCTGTGGTGCATTACTTTTGCTTTTTTTGTTGCTATATTCTTGTCGTTTTGTCACATTGTATTTGCGTACAAAAGTAAATATTTGACCGTTATTGTAATCTTCTTTGTCTCGTGCAAATTTATGCGCCTTTTTGAATTTTATCTTTTCCTCATGTTTCTGTAGGTGCACAGACATAATATCGAGTCCAGAAAATCGATTGGACATAATATTGTGTTTTTAATATAGACTGGACAAAATATCGACAGGACAGAATATAGACTACAAAAATATTGTTTTTAATTTAGTGAAGTAATATCGACTGTTAAAAATATAGATAGCTAAAATATCAAAGTATATAATATAGATAGTTAAAAATATCGATTTTTTATAAATATATAATTTTTATAGTGTATTTTTATGTTATAATATGTGTGATAGGTGTGTATTTATGTTATAAATAATTATATTTAATGAATTTTGTTGTTATAATTATTGCGTAATTTAATTCTGTAGCGGGTTGTGGGTTTATAGGGGAATAGGGTGGGAAGTAATTTAATTATAATTAATTAAATATGTAAATGTAATTATTGATACTAATTTATAATTAATAGTTAAATAATGTATATGTGTTAATTAATTTAATTGTAATTGGAAAATAATTATTATTAATTGATTAATTGGTAATTATGTAAATTTTACTAATTTAATTCTGTAGCGGGTTGTGGGTTTATAGGGGAATAGGGTGGGAAGTAATTTAATTATAAGTAATTAAATATGTAAATTCATTTATTGATAGTAAATAGTACTTAATTTTTAATTAATTTATATTTGTTAATTAATCTAAAAAATTGTTAACTAATTCATATTAATTGATTAATTGGTAATTATGTAAATTTTACTAATGTAATTTCTGTAGCGTGTTGTGGGTTTATAGTGCATAGGGTGGAAAGTAATTTATTAAGAATTAATTAAATAATAAAACTAATTAAAAGTTATTTATTTGGAAATAATTGTAAAATAATTTAAAACTATTAAATAAGTATTTGTTAATGTTTAATTAATTTGTATTAATCGGTGATTAATTGAAATAATTATTGTTAATTCGTTTTTTTAATTAATTATTAATAGATATTCATTTTTAGATATTTGAATAATATATGAAATATTTACTTTCCCTAATGTTGTATTCTCTGGAGTGGGAATAGTAATTGTAACCCCTACGCTATCCAACGCTTTCCCTACGTTTGCATCCACTGGAGTGGGAATAGTAATTTTTACCCCTACGCTATCCAACCCTTTCCCTACTGTTGCACCCACTGGGGTGGGAATAGTAATTTAACCCCTACGCTATCCAACGCTTTCCCTACTGATGCACTCTTTGGAGTGGGAATAGTAATTTTAACCCCAACGCTATCCAACACTTTCCCTACTGTTGCACCCACTGGAGTGGGAATAGTAATTTTAACCCCTACGCTATCCAACGCTTTCCCTATTGTTGCACTCTTTGGAGTGGGAATAGTAATTTTTACCCCTACTCTATCCAACGCTTTCCCTACTGTTGCACCCACTGGAGTGGGAATAGTAATTTTAACCCCTACGCTATCCAACACTTTCCCTACTGTTGCACCCACTGGAGTGGGAATAGTAATTATTACCCCTACGCTATCCAACGCTTTCCCTACTGTTGCACTCTTTGGAGTGGGAATAGGAATTTTTACCCCTACGCTATCCAACGCTTTCCCTACTGTTGAACCCACTGGAGTGGGAATAGTAATTTTTACCCCTACTCTATCCAACACTTTCCCTACTGTTGCACCCACTGGAGTGGGAATAGTAATTTTAGCCCCTACGCTATCCAACGCTTTCCCTACTGTTGCACTCTTTGGAGTGGGAATAGTAATTTTTACCCCTACGCTATCCAACGCTTTCCCTACTGTTGCACCCACTGGAGAGGGAATAGTAATTTTAACCCCTACGCTATCCAACGTTTTCCCTACTGTTGCACCCACTGGAGTGGGAATAGCAATTTTTACCCCTACGCTATCCAACGCTTTCCCTACTGTTGCACCCACTGGAGTGGGAATAGTAATTTTAAACCCTACGCTATCCAACGTTTTCCCTACTGTTGCACCCACTGGAGTGGGAATAGCAATTTTTACCCCTACGCTATCCAACGCTTTCCCTACTGTTGCACCCACTGGAGTGGGAATAGTAATTTTAACCCCTACGCTATCCAACGTTTTCCCTACTGTTGCACTCTTTGGAGTAGGAATAGTAATTTTAACCCCTACGCTATCCAACGCTTTCCCTACTGTTGCACCCACTGGAGAGGGAATAGTAATTTTTACTCTTTTGTTATTGTACGTTAATAATATTGGCTATTATTTAATTATATTTTGTTACTATATATATATGTTTTAAGAAATATGAAGTTAATTTAAGTATTTTTAAGTATATTTTAGTACTTAGTATTTCATATTAATTTAATTTAGCATTGTTTTTAGTAAAGTCGATATTTTTTAAGACTATATTTTCTTAAACGATATTTTTAACTCGATATTTTTGTACTTACCTGTTTGTAGATAGAAACTCGATATTTTGTCCGTCGATATTTTCTCAACGATATTCTTGCAGGTCGATATTTTGGCTCTCGATATTATTTCAGTGATCCGTTTCTGTAGTCTGTCATTCATAGCATCAAACATTCTTTTTATTTCATCACTGGTTCCTCTTTTATTAATTTCACTTGTTAGATTCTCAATTTCTTCCAGGATTTTATCCCGATCAATAGCCGCATATTTAATCAGGATATGCACCAAGTTCATTGAGACTGATAAGTTGCTTTCACCCCACTCTTTTAGCATAGTAGGGTTTGGCTTGTCAAAGCTAGGAGACAGGAGTACCCTTCCAGAAACAGGCCTCTGTGTTTTTTCCTGTCTTGACGACGATTGATGGGCTGCTCCATGTCTGTTTTTGTAAAGAGGCCACCCTGTACGGTCAAAGGCTCCATGTGCTTGGAGACTTGTGTTTGGATTCTAATCAGGAGCATGACCCACTCGCAGTCACCAGCCCATGGGGGAGATGCTAGTAAAGCAAAAACTGATGACTGCTTGAGGAAGGTTGTCGGAGGGGATGACACCCCTTTGACCATTTTAGAAAAACAAGCATAATTTCAGAGACGATCGGAAATGCAAAATGTGCACAAAATTAGAAAGCGCACTACCAGGAAAGTATTGCCACAACTTGAATGCAAGTACAAAGAATAATTCCATTAATTTGAGGAATATAGAATTATTTGTGATTCCATGCAATACATGACGCAGTACAATTCATTCTGAGACTAGTATTTTAACTGTTGGTCATGTGACTTTCAATACAAAAAGCGGACGCAATGCACTTTGCACTTTCAAAATTCTTCTCACCTTTGAACAAGGCTGTTGCTGAAACGGGTAAGGGAAATGAAGAAGTGTGCTTCTTAAAATCCCTGAAATTGAATACTTTGTTTCCAGAAACGGGCCTCTGTGTTTTCCTGTCTTGACGACGATTGATGGGATGCTCCATACCTGCTGGTGTAAAGATCAGTAAGCGAGCGTCCCCTGAAAGTTTGGGGGGGTTTCGTGATGCGGGGGCCGAGAAAAAAGGGGGGTCCCAAAACGTGTTTTTAACATTGAGTTTTGCATAGGGCGGTTGGACTCACTTTTAGCTCGAACAGCTGAATGGATTTCTATGAAACTTGGCAAAATTGTAGGGACTGGTAGTCCGATGTGCCTTTGCTAGGTCTCAAGATATGTGCTCCAGTGGATTTTGAGTATTTTAGGTTCAAAAAAATATATATATCTTTGACAGCGTCCCGGTTAGCGCCCCGGTTCGCGTACCAGACGCGTAACGGAACTTCGCGAGGAGAAGCGGATTGGCTCTCCGTTGACTGTGAACATTCTAAACAGTTCGGAGCGGCCGCCATCTTGTCTCTCGGTAGGATCGAGAGACAAGAGGTGGCAATAAACGAAGGGGGAAATTAATAAAAGGGGGTAAGGTAGACCCCTCCTGACCCCCTACAATTGATGTGGGGGCTACTAAAGGGCCCCGCGAGGCAAAAAAAATCTATATATATTTTTCGATTTTTCGCGGTGGAAGCGCTACCCGGTACGCTAACCGGGTAGCTTACCGGTAGCGTAACGGGAGTCCGCCATCTTGCGTTAAGGTGTAATTTGGACACAAGATGGATGATAAACAATGCTGGGATTGTGTTAAAGGGGGCAAGGGAGGCATATACTGACCCCCTAGGTTTTGTGAGGGTGGATGAGGAGGCCCATATATGCCCCAAAAAAAAAAAAGATTTTCAAATTTTCTCACGGTTAGCGCCCAGTGCGCGAACCGGGTAGCGCTCCGGAAAGCGTAAATCGTGAAAATTAGTAAAAAAAAAGTTACATTTTAAATTTATTTTGAGTGATCATAGTTAGGGTAGCTCTGAAAAGAGCTTTTGGGTCTGTGGAAGATTTAGGTACTTATAAGTAGGTACCAATACACAGTCTTAAATTTTGGATGAAAACTCTGTTCCCCTCATATGAGAAGTGCACACCATCTCCTCTGTAGATATCTTGCATGTAGTAAGTTATTGTTGTAGACGGAGCTCATTCCATGGTCTCTCATGTAAGCTGAAACAGACTTATTTACATGATTCCTCGCTTTCTCAATTTGTGGAAAAAATTGATTGGACCACCTCCATTTCTGTCTTTGGCATATATTTGAATATACCAAGGCAGTTTGAGGAAAAAGTGCCATCAATTGCTCAAAGGTGTCCTTTAAAAGCATTTCCAGACCTACCCCAGTCAAAGTGCCCACATCATTTCCTCCACAGTGCACTATTATGAGGTCAGGGTTTGGCAAATGCAAAAAGATTTTCATCAATGGTATCAATTGGTGACATCTCAATCCTCTCTGGCCAATCCACTTGATTTCCACATTTTGTAAATTGAGGTTGTGTAAATTTCTGTTATCAGCATACCTGTGAGCCCAGTGGATGTAGCTATGTCCAAGAATCCAGACAGAAAACATGGTGAGAGGAGGTTCTGCTGCAGTCAGATGAAGTGTGGGAATTAAATGGCAGTTGAAACAGTAGGAGTTTGTAATGAAAAAACTGTGGAGTTTCAGTGCTAATGATTCAGTAGCAGTGATTGGTGGATTTTGATTGCTGAAAACAGAAAGTTAGGGTGCATGGATGTGTTCTTTGAAAGATGTAATTCGAATGGTTAAGAAAAAATCATTTTAAGAAACATTGCATTGGATAAGCAGGTGTACTGAGAGTTCAGAGTTCAGTTGAAACATTGTTGTGTGAACTTGTAAACATGAGAGATCTGTCAGGAGCTAGTTGCTATGGAAAAAAGGCAAAAAGGGCAGAGGGGGAAGGGTGTTGATTTGAAAAAAGTGAGGGAAGAGTTTTGATTGGGTGACATGAGAGATATGTGTGATGAATTACAGAATTTCTCTGCCATTGTTGGTTGCAGCCTCTGGAGTTTATACCCTTTGCTCTGCTAAAGAAAAATTGGTGTGTGTCTGAGACTGTTTTGAAATTCAAAAAGCATTTGCTAAGGTGAGAAAATATTCATTTAATTTAGATAGAGACTAGTATGCTTTAAGGGGAAAATTAGGGAGCAAGTTGTGTATTTAAAATGTTGCTTTGTGTCAAGTTTTTTCATTATGTTTTACAAAAAGATTTTGCTTCTTTGAGAAATTGTAATTGGAGATAATGTGAAGTATTAGTACTGACAGGGTGTGCTTGTACATAGGAGCTGCGCTGTGTTTTCAAATTATGACTTGAAAATCGTTTTTAAAAGTGACGCAAAAGTGGTGCAAGGGCCTTGTACATACGCCCCCATGTGTGTTAGGGCATTTTAAGTCACTTCCCCTTGAATCTGGGAGAATAATTTGCTTACTTGATGTGTTTAAAAATCATTTCTTGAAGTCACTTAGGTTTCAGGATATGTACTGCTAGAGTTTCATAGCCTTAAAGAATGGGGGAATCAGGTCCTGGGACGTGGGGCTAGCTGGACCATTAATAGACTTCAAGAATACAAATTGCCAGCCACACACTTACTCAAATCCTCTGTTTTTGAGGGAAAAAACCAAGTGAAACTTCCTAGTTGATCCGGGTATATCACTATAACCCTTTTATTATTTAATTTTTACCTTTTTTTTGTTTGATGTATGAAAAAGACACCTTATTGTATTCTATTTTGCTCAATAAATGCTTATTTACAACTCACAGTTATTTACAACACAAAAACATACACATAGCTAGTTGTATATACAAAATTATTTGCTTTGATATATACACACTCAAATATTCATAATTACGTGAAGACAAGAGTCATTCATAATTACGTAAAGACAAGAGTCAAAAATATGAACTCGAAATTTAGAATAGACAATTGATTACAATCATAGGTCAGTGAACTACAGCTTGATGTAGTTAGCTCAAAAAAGAAGAAATAGACTCTAAATTAATTCATTCAGTCTATTTAACAAATAAATGTCTAATCTTTTTTACGCCAACGCGTTTCGAATCCGGTATGTCAACTCAACGGATTCTCATCAGGGCTCTGCCTTTATACGATGTATCTGTAAGTGTATAAAGCAAAGCTTGTTTTAGCTACATTATTGATAAGTGTTTTAGCTTCCAACTGCACTTAAGCCATGTTCCTCTTATTACCTGTTTTGCCAGCCATCGCCGGTCGGGGGTAGAATGTTGGTCCTGACTGAGTTTCTTTTCTTTTCATTATCTAAAAATAAATATGGGTATCATGACCTGTTTTGTCTCGCTTTGATAAGCAGAACGGGGGCACATATATTATTAACATAACTTACTGGATCGTTTATGTGATCCTTCGTTTTTGCCAATGAGAATTTGTTTTCAGTCTTGTGTCTTACTTAAAGCCTGAAAATAGTGAAACAATCGTTTTAGGCGCTTTTAAGCACAAACGGTACAACGAGAGAGAAAGGCACCCAGTGCTCTACTCGGCATACCTGCTGCAGATAACTCCTTGCTTAGGCTGTTCGTGTTCTATTTACATGCAGCGGTAAACGCTCTTTCACAATGCGGGCACCACTTTCGAAGTCTTTGATAGTAACATTAGTTTTCCCTGAAGGAAATAACATCATTTTACTAAACTTCAAGTGATACTACGTTTTTGGGGCTGATTTAACCTGTGTTATCTTAGGACTTACTTTATCACGCTGCAACCCGGCGTCTGGCTCACAGTCTCTGGGTTTGGCAGCCATGTTGTAACATGGTTTTAAACCTACATTCATCCCCTTACGTGGCGGCCATCTTAGAGTGGGGTGTCTAGAGAAGGATATCTTTTTAGATATGAGCAGAAGGTGAATTTCATTCACGTATTTGCAATATGCGCATTAAATATCAACCTTTTTGCATGTAAACATTCTAATGAATATAGTTCACAGTCTAGATATTTCAGATAGCGAATTGAGCCCGCTTAGTGCACTGTTGAACTTCAGTATCTGATATGCCTCTTTTTGCAATAGAATGTTATCATGGTCAATGGGTCTCGACTGTTGTAACACATACAGAATCGACCATTTAAAGTCGTTCTCAGTGTGTTATTTTCAATAAAGTGTTCCACCATAGGGGCGGTTATCACCTTATTCTTTAGTCTTGATTTATGTTGCGTTATGCGCATATTCACTTGTTGTGTTGTCTTGCCTATGTAAATTTTATCACATGGGCAGATGACTACATACACCACATTACGTGTTTTACAGTTTCCGCTTAATATTCCCATGTTGAAATTCCTTCCCTTCCACAGTAGTCCCACACGCCGCACATGACCCACACTTATGGTGTCCCTCAATGAGTTTCATTCCCCATTGTGACAAAAGGTCGCTCTTAGGTTTGGGTAATGCTATCTCTGCTCGTACAAGTTGTTGTCCAATACTTCTGTTCTTCCGGTACGCAAACAGGGGATGGGGAAAGGGACAATCCAAGTTTTCAAGTAATTGCCAATTTTTTAACACAGTCTGTCTGAATTTATTGGTGTCAGGCCCAAATGTGGTGACACAGACCAGCCGGTCTAGTTCTGCCTTTGATTTTGTCTGTAGTAAACATTCACGTGGTGTGCATCGTGCCCGATTAAATGAGTTTTTCAACAATTGTTTAGGATAACCTCTGTTTTCCATTTCGTGACAAAATGTGTCAGCATGTCTTTCGTATTCTGACAGCTCCGTACAGTTTCTTCTAATACGGAGCAGTTGGCCATAAGGCAAATTGGCCTTCAGGTTCCTGGGGTGGTCGCTTTGATGATGCAGGATTGTGTTTTTGTCAGTCTGCTTTTTAAACAGAGAGGAGACTAACTTTCCATTTGAACATGTGATTTCCACATCCAGGAACGTCATTCTTGTGTCACTAAACTCTATTGAAAATTTGATGTCTGGATGTTTAGAATTAAGCCATCCGTGGAACTCAATCAGCTCCGTGTGGCTCCCCTGCCACAGGAGCCACACGTCGTCGATATATCGTAACCACTGCTTAATGTGACTGCAGTACGGGTTGTCCTTTTCAATGAATTTTTTCTCATATTCAGCCATATACAATATAGCCATCTCAGGAGCATCATGGGAATCCCATAGCAGTCCCTTTGGTCTGCATAAAGAACTGCTCATTAAATCGGAAGTAATTTTTACACAACGCTATTTCTGCCAGTTTAAGAATGAAGCTGGTGGGGACTCAGTGTGGTCTTACGCGAGCTTCTAAGTAAAGCTCAATTACTTCCAGTGCCTCTCCCTGGGGTATCTGGGTATACAGGGACGTGACGTCCATTGTCACAAGCAATTGTGACGCAGGATTAAATTCAGTTCCTTCTACTTTTACTAGGAAATCCATTGTGTCTCTGAGATATGATTTAATGGAGCTGATGAAGGGCTTCAAGAAGAAGTCCACATATTTAGCAAGTGGTTCAAGGCAGGAATCGCACCCAGAGACAATGGGTCGTCCTGGCGGCTCATTTAGGCTTTTATGAATCTTAGGGAGGAAGTACAGGATTGGGGCCCTGGGATATTTTTTGATTAGAAATTCACCTTCTCTCACACCCACATATCCTTCATCTAGCCCTATTTTTACAATGTCAGCTATCAGTCCCTGAATGTTTTTTACAGGATCTTCCTGTAGGCTTCTGTACCAGACTTTATTGTTCACCTGTATATTAGCTTCAGCAAGATATTGTTCTCTTGGCCAAAGGACTACAGCTCCGCCTTTGTCGGCGTGTTTGACAACTATTGACTGGTCATTCCTCAAGTTCTGTAATGCACTTCTTTGTCCCTTGCTTATATTCTGTTGGAAATATTTTTTGGTTCTCTCTAGTTTATCAATTGAGGAAAGCATGATCTGTTCGAAGGCATAGATCTGTTTTGGAATTTTTTGACTAGGTATAAAGGTCGATTTGTTACGTAACCCAGTAGTTTCTTTTTCCATCATTGGTGGCTGGTTGGCAAAAAAGGCCCTGAGTCGAATTTTGCGACAAAATTCTATAGTCTCTAGCTTCATTTGAGTAAAGTCTGTTTGTTGACGGGGGACAAATTCTAATCCTAGATTTAATACAGATTCCTCATCTTTTGTGAGTGTTTTAGCAGATAGATTGACTATTGTGGATGGTGCCTTTATGATTTGTAGAAATTCCTCCTTGTCCGCATCTCCCATGGTACCTTGAATCTGGTCTTTCCTTGCTGGTCCTTCTCTGAAAAAGACACCTGCTTTTTGTTTTGGTTTCCACGTGTATCAGAGCCCGATGAATCTGATGATGATGAGGTTTCGGAAAAGGTTTTAAACCTGTATCGGGCCCTCCCCTGGTAGTTGCGCAATGCTCCCCTTGACTCGGCCTGAGTATAATACTCGTCTTTTAGAAATGGATATGCTTTCTCGAGCGTGAATGCTGATCTAGCGCAGCAACTAAAATTCTTTATAAATGATGTCACAATCCACTATCACACTTACCAATCAATACCAGGCCCATAAGAAATCATGAGGTGAATAGATCAATATATGTTGTTAAATTTTAAGCTATAAACTATCTACAATAAACAAGACCAGCTTGTCATTTTGAAAAGTTTATTTTTAAAAATTCATAATTGAATAATCTTTATTAACTCACTTTATTAAAATCAAACATTTAGTTTTATTAATTCAAGTTGCATTAACATTGGCACAATGTCTGCTGTCAAATTAGAATTGATCAAAATAATGAACTTAAGAAAACATAAATCATATTCTCTAAGTTAGTTTTCTAACCTGAAAGAGAAACAAATAATAAACAGTTGAATGCTTACAATCAATCCCAAGGCAATCGGACAGCGCTTTGCCCCTCTGGAACAGACAGCCCCAAACCCTTCAAGAGAGCCAATTTTATATCATTTTTTGGTCTCAAATCTAACTAAATGTAATATTTTAGAAAAGTTCAGCACTGTGATTGGATGATGGCTGTCAGGCCACCTCAGCTACCAGTCCAGAGAATATGCGCGTCACCATGCCATTGTTCCGAGGTTTGCAATATAAAAGTTGCAAATCTGACTTCCACCAAAAGCTCGGCAGAATCATGCCTGTCACTTCCTCGGCCTTGAATAAGAACATCCAGAGCAGTCCATGAAAACAAGCTCCATTGTTAGAGCCTCTTTTTTGTTTTAAAGTCAGAGCTACAAGAAGTAAGTTCAATAAACTCTTGCATGGAAAGATTCCAAAGTGTACACTTGGCTCCAGCTTCTGCTCAGTTCGGGCCGACCAACTTTTCTCCAAAAGCAAAGACTAGGCCTCATCTCACACTTGAGCTAATATTTAAACAAACACAAAAAGAGTGATTAATTCAAGTAAAGCAAACCCTTCTGTACCACCCAGTCCCTTGCTAATTATTAATTAACCCACTGATAAAAAGACATTTAGCAAAAGCAAACATTTAAAGCAGCACATAAAATATCCACCATTCTTCATGTAATCCAGCTTTATGTTTCTGAAAGAATAAAAAGATAATTAAATGAAACACAGACAGACAAACACAACATAAGACATACATGTAAGCACATATAAAAAGCACATGCCATGAATGATCAGCTGCATATTAATAGTGACAAAGACAATAGGACAGACATAACAAACAGGACAATATTAATAATGTGTTACAAAATCAGACTTGCAAATGCAACAAGAGCACATGTAATTAGTTTCCCGCGTGTATATGTGTGGTGCAAACTTAATCTAGGTTGTATTAATTAAACAAATCATGCAACAGCTCATTAATTGCTTTAGTTCATGTTATGAGGAATTGAATCCACAAGTCAGAATGAAATATTTTCTGAAGCCCGCTTCATCAACTCCCTCATCTGGTGATTTAAAAATCACCAAACAACACTCAAAAAATTTAGAAATTTTTTACCCATTTTAGAGACAACACACACTGAATTCTCTCGATATTAGTTTCCCTAAACCCCTGTTTCAGCTGTCTGATTATCTCTATCAAACTGAACTCTTCGCATTTCTTCTAATTCATATTCCTTTTCTTGTTCCTTTCTGAGTTTATAAATCCTTCTATTTTCATTCTGATGCTTCCTCCTCTTGTGGATCAAACAACTAATTTTTAGCAGCATTATCACTATAATAATGACAATTACTGGATAGAGCACTTTGCCCAAAATTGATCTGCCAAGTTCTGAAAACCAATCTTTAATAACCTCCATTCTCTTCCCAATTTTCTCAGTAAAAGTCTCTTCCTCCATGGGTTCTATTTCTTCATGGAAATGTGTGATATTCTTAACAAGTAACTCTATATCCCGACTTTTGTCAGGTATATAAGTACAGCAATGTTGGACATGCAAGACCCCACAGACTCCACCCTCTTTTGCAAGCAGAATGTCTAAAGTAAGACGATTCTGCATAACCATACTTCTGGTAGCAACAAGTTCTGTGCTAACCAATTGGAAACCACTTGCAGTATCAGTTGACAACCTATCTACAATTGTGGAAACTTTTCTAATTTTAATTGAATTCATTGTAATCCCCACAATAGGAATAACAGCACCAAAAATGTCTCCCAGGATTTCGGTAAAACTTTCTCTTTTGTACCTATTCTATTTCGAGTGTTCACCAAATTCAAAGGTACCCTTTTCATTTCTGTCAACATGAAATATTTTTGGAAAGACCAGGCCAAGATAACATGTCCCGTACCAGTGGTCCGGAAGGCTAAAATATGCTTTATTACCACAAATAAAATAAATTCCAGGGAAAATTGGATCCTTTCCACCTTTGAATCCCCATCCCCCTTCAATACGATAAGTATCTTCACATTGACTAGCACCCACAAAAAGATTATCATAGAGAGTATTATCTCTTCTGATGCAAAATTTACCACTAACTGGTTCATCTATATGAATCGCTGCATTAGTATTAACACCATTTAATTTAGCATCTTCTAACTGCCAGTTTTTGGATTTAGCATGTTTTAGTTTTTCATTTCTTTTGTAAACAGCCCTTCTCTCCTCAACCATATTAAGGAAAGTCTTTTCTTCAGCTCTCATTTTGCATGTTAAATTGTTCTATAGGCATATTCATAGTTTAGATCATTAGTAACTAAAAAGAATTCCCTCATCTGCCTCGCAGGCCTTACTTTGTTTAAGCTATTTACAATTTTGAGATTTGCAAAAACCTCATCAAAGTCTGAGTAATAATACTCCAGACGACCAGTTTGATAAAACAGGCTAGCAATCACACTACAGGTAATGCCATAAGTGAGAGGTAACATATTATATGTCACCCCCTCAGAAACAGAAGCAGGTAATTTTACGCACACGTAGCAATCTTTGACATTCATTACTTTGACATATTCAGATAAAAGCCTTGAAAATGAATTGGTTGAAAAATCACCAATAGATCTATCTTGATGAGACTCTGGATCATGGTTAATAACTCTGCTGGACTTGCCAGCATGTTTCTCATGATTAGACTCTACTTTACTAGTTATATTAGTCTTGGATTTTTGCTTATTAACATCAAAAGGATAGACCACAGCTAAAATTAGCCAAAGTAAAATTAATAATATCACACAAATTAAAGTCATTTTGTAACATTTTTTAAAAATTGAACACCTAGAAGTATCTGATCTAGGCATTTCTAAAAACAAAAATTTTAAATTCAAAATAATGTAAGTAACTAACTAACAAAATTATATCCCCCCTTTTAAATTTTTTTTTTTAAAGATTTTAACCCTAAACAGTTTTTCTTCGACCTTGTGTCACAAAATATGTGTTCTTCAACTAAACAGAATTTCTTCGACCTAAAGTCACCTAACAAGTTTTCTTCAGCCTTATGCCAGGAAACAAAAAGTTACCTAACACATATTTTCTTCAGCCTTATGCCAGGAAATAAATCCTCAACTAATTTCTAACAATTTTAATCTCTGTCACTTTCTAAAAATTCCTGACCACTGCTTTCCACTTCAACAATTGGTGGAATTACAATATAGGTCCATTCTGGAGATTTATATTTTTGATTTGGCCTAATTACTCTTTTTGTCTTACGAGTGATAACTTCTATTTTCTTGTTTTCGCCTTCGTTTTTTTTTTTTTCAAGTTCACTTCCTTGACTAGAAATCTTATTTATCTGTTCCTTTGATTTCTTCACTAGTTTGAATTTCAAATTATCTTCAGGCCAAATGTCTCCTTTTCTCAAGACTTTTTTCTTTGGCACACATTTGTTACATTCAGATTTCCAAGCTCTTTTTCTGTATTTTCTTATTTCAGATTCTTCATCACTTTCAGTGTCTGTATCAGAGACATCAAATCTGTACCTAGGAACTTCTTTACTCGGCAACTTCACTTCGTTTGAAACAATACCTTTACTGGTACTTGGTATTTCTTCAGGAATCACCTTCAGCTTCCCAGTTTCAAGCTTTTTGTTTACAGAGTTACTTCTTCTTTGCCTTTCAATAGTATCGCTCAGATTTTCATCTCGCTCAGAATTTTCTGCTTCTTCTGAATCTCTCTTTTCTCTCAGAGACTCTTCTTCAAGCAAATCATCATCATCAACACCTCGATTTCCAGTTTTCAGGTCTTCTTTATTCAAGTTCTGACATTCATCTAGATTCTCTTGATGTTGATTTTCTTGTTGATCATCAGAATCAGAATCAGGATCTTCTGGGTCTCTTTCTGAATCTGAATCAGCTGAACTTTCTTCATCAGAATTTTCAGGAGGTGACACACGAATTGTATGGCTTGGATGAATCCACCTTTTCAGTCCTCTGCACTTTATTGCATTTGTTGGTATCAGAACCACTTGACGTGGCTTCTGCCACCTTGGTGACAAACAGTTCCTTCTTCGGTGAACCTTTGTCCTCACCCAGTCACCGGGTTGGAAATCATGAGCTTGTACCTTTTCTTTTGAAATAATGTCAGTTCCCACCTGATGAAATACAGAATGCACTACATCAGATAGATTTTGGCAATATTCAAAAATTGCGCTATCATTAATACTCATTAATTTGCCAACTGGAACAAATGCTTGCCTCATCACTCTGCCCATCACAATATCATGTGGGCTAAGACCTGTCTTTTTATCTGGGATGCTTCTCATTTTCATTAGAACAAGTGGAAGTGCATCTGTCCACTTTATTCCCGTAGCATCACACATTTTTGAAATCCTATTTTTGATAGTGCCATTTATCTGTTCAACAACACCTGATGCCTGTGGTCTGTAAGCACAATGCATTTTTTGTTCGCTGTCTAAAGCTTCACAAACCAATTTCATCAAACTGTTCTCAAAATGAGTTCCACGATCATTTTCAATAGTGACTGGAAATCCATACCTAGGTATGATTTCCCTAAGAAGTAATTTTGCTACAGTAACAGCAGTAGCATGACGAGTTAAGAAAGCTTCCACCCATCTTGAAAACAAACAAATACCAGAACATAATGTAGACCATTATGCCTTGGCATTTCAATAAAATCCATTTGTAATCTGGTAAAAGGACCACCCTCCCGTCCTATGATTCCCATGCTTACAACAACTTTTTTGATGCTTCATCTGTTGGCAGGTCAAACATCTTTGACAAAGTGACTCTGCAATTGTTCTGAATTTTACATTGTACCATGTTTCTCTAAAAAATCTAATCATGGACCCTTTACCTACATGTCCTGGACCATGACACAATCGTGCCATATCAGCAATCATGCTATCTGGCATTACAACTCTTCCATCTTTATGTACCCAGATTCCATCTTACTATGTTGGTCTGCAATCACCTTTCAGCCATGTGTTTTTCTCTTCCTCACTTGCCTCATCCTGTAAATCTTTTACTTCCTGCCATGTCTCAACTACAGAAATTAGCATGAGAGAATTCATTGTGTGACTTTCGTCTTTTTCCCGATTGATTGCGTAATTGATTCTGGCACAATATTTTGCTATCTCATCCGCGAAAGCATTTCCTTTGGTGATGTAATCATCACCTTTTTTATGAGCTGAACACTTCACTACTGCTATTTGTTCTGGTAACTGAATGCCATCAATCAATCTTTTAATCAATTTCGCATTTCTAATCGGTGTTCCTGCAGAAGTTAAATAACCTCTATTGGACCACAGTTGTCCATAATCATGAACAACACCATAACCATACTGACTATCAGTCACTATGGTTACTCTTTTGCCAACTGCATTTTCACAGGCTCGAATTAAACCAATTAATTCTGCAATTTGAGCGGAACGAATTCCATCCAAAGGTGAGCCTTCAACAACATCTGAAACTGTGCACACTGAGTATGCTGCTTTCAGAATCCCTTCATCATTTCTCAAACAAGATCCATCAACAAAATATATTATGTCTGATTCAGGTAATGGAACATCTTTTATGTCCTGTCTTGGCTTTGTGCAGTAATCTACAATATCCAGGCATTCATGATCAATGTCATCCTCATTACTTACCTCAGTAATAACTCCATCAGGTAATAATGTGGAAGGGTTCAAGTTCACACACCTTACAACTGACACATTGTCTGAACCCAAAATTGTTTTTTCATATTTTGTCAGTCTGCTGCTTGTTAAATGTTGAGTTCTACTTCTGGTAAGGAGAATCTCAACTGAATGAGGTACATATACCTTTACAGGAAAACCCATAATGATACCCTCACTTTGCTCAAGACTTACACTTGTTGCGGCCACTGCTTTTAAGCAACCTGGCAAAGCTTTTGCAACAGGATCCAAAACAGCTGAAAAGTATGCAATTGGTTTTCTCAAGTTTCCATGCCTCTGTATAAGGACTGACCATGCACAACCTTCTCTTTCACTGCAGTAGAGTTCAAATTCCTTCTCATAATCTGGCATTCCCAAAGCAGGAGCTTCACATAAGCTCTTTTTTAACTGCTCAAAAGCTTCCAGCTCAATTATTGACAATTTGATTGGATCTTTTATATCTGCCTTTGTTAATCTCTGAAGTGGTTTTGCAATGACTGAAAACCCACTAATCCATTGTCGACAGTAACCAACCATTCCTAGAAACATTCTTACCTGTCTCTGTGGTGTCGGTGGTTGTATTGCTCGAATCATTTTGATTCTCTCAATTGTCACTTTTCTGGTTCCCTTTGCAATTCTGTGACCAAGATATTTCACTTCTTGTTTACAAAACTGCAATTTTGCTGGTGAGACTTTATGTCCCTCATCTGCCAAACAATTTAACAGGGTAATGGTATCAGTAACACAATTTTCTTGTGTTTTGGCTGCCACAAGCAAATCGTCAATGTACTGTACCAATGTGGAATTACCAGGCAATACTAGATCTTCCAGGGATTTCTTTAATAATTGATTAAAGATAGATGGACTCTCAGTATACCCTTGAGGGATACAACACCATGCTAGGATCCTATTTTGGAACCTAAAAGCAAAAATTTGCTGGCTATCTGGATTTAATGGAACTGTAAAGAAGGCATTACACAGGTCAATGACCGTGTACCATTCTGCATCATGTGGAATTTGGTAAAGAATTACTGCAGGATTTAGAACAATGGGACAGCAGGGAACAATTATCTGATTCATTTTTCTTAAATCTTGAACAATTCTGTATGTTCCATTCAGCTTTTTAATACCCATAATTGGTGAATTGCATGGGCTGCTTTCAATTTCTTTTAACACTCCTTGACTTATGAATTTGACACCCTCAATTGTCTCTGCCTTCATTTTGTATTGAGGGACATTTGGAAAATCAATTCCCTGTTTAACAGTGATTTTTACTGGATAAATATTTTTCATGAGACCCATATCATTTCCTGTTAGGTCCCAAATTGCTGGATTAACTGGCTCTTTGAGCTCTTCTGGCAAATCATTTTTATCAAATACAGGAAATATTGGTGTTTTTTCTTCTTCCACCATTAGCATAGTCCATTTATAAAGCCCATCTTCTTCTGCTGTTTGCATTTCAATACCTTCTGGTGAGCAATATATTCTGCAATTCATTTTGCATAATATATCACGACCCAACAGATTCACAGGACTGCTGTCACAAACTAGAAATCTGTGTTTATCTTTGTAGTTGCCTATCTCCACTTTTACTGGATCTGTCAAACTTGTTTTAATTTGCTGATTAGCTACACCTACAACTTGAATTGTTTCACCCGAGAGAGGAAGGTTTTCTATTTCTGCTGATCTAACAGTAGAACGGGTAGCACCTGTGTCCACAAGGAAAGTGATATCCTTATAATTTACTTTACCATTAACAAATGGACCAGACTGATCTACCTCAAGAGTGGGTCCAAGCACACACTCTTCCTCCTCTCTCAGGCACCGTCATGAGTAATCCTCTGATGAATCACTCACCTCTTTGTCACTTAACCAAAATTGAGAAGCATTTGTCATGTTAACTTTTGACACATTTTTAACCGAATTATTTCCACAGAAACCTGTTTCAGGAGAAAATCTCTGTGTGTTAGCACTACCAGGGAATGGTGCTTGAGGTAACTGACTCTGTTGAATTTGATTCTGCTGTACCTGATTTTGTTGTTGAAACTGGCTTTGCTGTGTCTGGTTCACTATCTGTCGCTGTAGCTGTCGCTGCTGACTTAACTCATTCAGTTGCTGTTGTAGCTGTTGCTGCGGACTTAACTCACACTGCACCTGTGGATTCAATGAATTATTTTTTAAATTTCTGGACGGGTTTTTACACTCTCGCTTCCAGTGTCCAATTTCGCCGCAATTAAAACATGGGAGCTTTTGTTTCAGCTCTTCAACATTTACATTACATTTTGGCTTGGTATTATTAAAATTACCCTTAAACTTTCCCTGTTGCATAGAGCCTAACTGTTGTTGTTGTTGCTGCTCAGCTACCTTCACCTGTGCCCACATTTCCTTCTCCTTAAGACTCTTTTGCCTTGCATCTATCTCATCACTGCAATATTTTGCTTTTCTCAGGATGTCATCAACTGATAATGATTGCCAACAAACAATTCCATTTCTAATCATGTCACCAATTTCAGGTCTCAGGCCATATACAAATCTGTATATAAAGTGGCTCATGTCTTTTTCACTTAATTTTTCATAGCCACTGTACTGTTTAAAGACTAACAGTAACCTTTCATAAAATAAATGAACTGATTCTTTTGGTTCCTGGTTAGTTCTGTCTATTTTAACCCAGTCCACTTCTTTTGGGGGAATTTTCCCTTTCAGCCAATAAATTACTTTCTTATAAAGATCCATGACATCTTTTGATGGGGCACCTGTAATTTTGTCTCGGGCAGGTTCTTCTTTTGGCCAATCCACAGAAATCTTGCATTCTGTCCAAAGATCTGATGGAACAACAATGTCAAAGAATCCATCCAGATCAATCCACAGAACCTTTGACACTCTTATGAATCTGTCTACCTGTCGGTACCACTCCACTGGTTTTTCCCTTAAACGTGGAAAATCATTGGTAAACAGGAGAATATCCTGTCTGGACCAAGGAACATGCACATACCCTCCTCCAGCTATTTCTCTCATTGGAAATTCAGAAATTTCATCATTTCTTAGTCTTTTATCTTGTTCTTTCTTTGACCATTTTATCCTCTATTTACCTAATTCACCTAATTTTCTGAGAAAACTTATTAATTCTCTTATGTGAGTTATTCTTCCAGCAGCATTTAAATTATCAATGTTCCTCTCAGAGAAATCCACCCTGTAATGTTTCTGTAAATGTTTTTGTTTGCTCAAATCAATTTCAAACTCAGCAGCCATTTCTTCCAGTTGTTCATACCTGTTTTTAGTTTTCCACTGAATACTTTTGCAAATAAACAACAGTTCATCCTCTTGCTACAACTTCAAATTATCAGTACCCATTGTGCCAATGATTAATTCCTCCAGGTCAGCTTTTAATTTAGCTACATCAAGCTTTTTATAATCAGGAGCTTCAGGGGACTTTTTATTTTGAGATAATTCTGTTCTGTTTAAACTTTTTTCTGACAAACCTGAGTCTGAATCTGCCACAGTTGGTGTTTGCGAACTTGACAAACTTCCATGTAGTGTTAAATTTGGCATCATAGATTTTTCTCTATGAATCTCTGAAAGTTCTGAATAAAATTTTTCAGCAACCTTTTGAATTTCTGCATTTAATGGAACTGTTAAGGCTGTTTGTCTATTATCTCCTTGATCAAAAACTGGTACCACGGGACCAATAGTTACTGGTACTGTAACTGCTTCCATGCCTTTTGTCAACTGTTCAATTAAATCATACTTTGCTTTATTGTAACTAGAAATTTCTTGATCAGCTGGTAATCTTTCCTGATTTCTTACAGAATTATTTTCTTGATGAGCAACTCTGCTTCTTTTAGGTGTACTACAATTATTTACTGAGCCTACCCTTTCAGGTAATTTTAAAAATCTGGGAGAGCGTCGACCTTTGGACCAATGGGAGCGCGGCGGCTAACATAGACAGCCGCTGCAGGCAGCTCTCCCACTCGCTCCAGCCGGTAAACAGACAAAATATCGACTCCAAAATATCGACTGGACATAATATCGACTTTAAAATATAGACTGGACAAAATATCGACTGGACAGAATATCGACTACAAAAATATCGTTTTTAAGGTAAGTGAAGTAAAATCGACTGTATAAAATATAGATAGCAAAAATATCGAATTTTTAATGATATATAATACTTTATAGTGTATATTTATGTAATAATATGTGTGAAAAGTGTGTATTAATGTTATAAAATATTTCATTAAATGAATTTTGTTTTTATAATAATTGCGTAATGTAATTCTGTAGCGGGTTGTGGGTTTATAGGGGAATAGGGTGGGAAGTAATTTAATAATAATTAATTAATTAATATATGTTTGTAAATATTTTTAATTAATAATTAATTAATATTAATTAGTTAATTAATTAATATAATTTATTACTTTTTTAGTAATTATTTGGTTATTAATTATTTGTAATTAGTTAATTACATTAATTAGAGTAAGTTTTACATATATATATTTTGTGTTATTGTAAAGTAATTAATTGGGGTAAAATAATATTAATTATTAAATTAATTACAGGTAATGTGCTAATATATTTTCTTTATTGTTATTGTTAATTAATAATTAATTGGCAATTAAATAATATTGATTAATTTTGGGTAAAGGAGTATTTTTAGGGTTCAGGGTCAGTTTTCAGTTTTTGGGTAAAGGGGCATTTTTAGGGTTCAGGGTCAGTTTTCAGTTTTAGGGTAAAGGGGTATTTTTAGGGTTCAGGGTCAGTTTTCAGTTATTGTGTAAAGGGGTATTTTTTGGGTTCAGGGTCAGTTTTCAGTTTTAGGGTAAAGGGGTACTTTTAGGGTTCTGGGTCAGTTTTCAGTTTTAGGGTAAAGGGGTATTTTTAGGGTTCAGGGTCAGTTTTCTGTTTTTGGGTAAGGGGTATTTTTAGGGTTCAGGGTCAGTTTTTAGTTTTTGGGTAAAGGGGTATTTTTAGGGTTCAAGGTCAGTTTTGGGTTTTTGGGTAAAGGGGTATTTTTAGGGTTTAGGCTCAGTTTTGGGTTTTTGGGTAAAGGGGTATTTTTAGGGTTCAGGGTCAGTTTTTAGTATCTTATTTAATTATAGTATGTTAATATATATATATGTTTTAACAAATAATATTGTAAACATTTTTTTATTACTTTCATTTATTATTTAATTATTATAAGTTAATGTAAGTATTTTTAAGTATATTTTAGTAATTACATTTTAATATTAATTTAATTTAACACTGTTTTTTATAAAGTCGATATTTTTTACAACTATTTTATTGTAAACGATATTTTGTACTCGATATTTTTGTACTTACCTGTTTGTAGATACAAACTCGATATTTTGACTGTCGATATTTTGTCCACGATATTTTTGCTAGTCGATATTTTGACACTCGATATTATTTCAGTGATCCGCTCCAGCCTCCCTCCTTCACAAATTACTCGGAAAACAAATTTCATTCATGAAATGACCAAACTCAGCGATGAATGTTCTATTTAAATAACGAGCAGAACAACGTGCAAAAATATAAGGTAGGCTCGAGGTGAGCGCGTGTAGTTAGGCGGTGTGTGAACTAAAAGGAAAGCACGTCTAAACTAAAAGGAAAGCACATCAATCAACAGGGAATCTGGGGATGGGGTCGAGCCCACAAAACTACACTACTAATCAGATCACTATTTTCTAAAATAGCGCAATTTAAGAGAAAAAGAATAAGATGAAAATACTCATAACAGTATTTTAAATATTGATCGCGCTTCAACCAATGGGAGCGCTTGCTCTGACACTCCAGGGATATAAACCAATCAGAGCGCGGCAGGCTCTGACGCATGCAGCAGCTGTGGCTGCAGGCTTTCTCCCCACACGCTTTACTCCTTAAACAGCCCCTCTCTTCAGAATTTTCGATCGGGGCACTTTTAAATGTATTTACATAGCTCGCAATGCTTTTAAATGCATTTAAATAGCACAAAACACTTTGCAATACTCTAAAATAGCGTGTTCTTTACCATAAGGCTCAAAAAACGTTTCCAATCATTTTATAAAAACGGAATTAATAACAGCATTGAAAACAAACCATTTGTCTGCTTCTCTAACAAAGAGATAGTTTTAAACATTCATTCAAGTATTCTCAGTGTGGAATAGACGACGCTTTTCTCACAGAATAGTTTCAATTGCTAATAGAGTAATTCTTACCCTACCCTTCAGTTTTACAAACCATTCACACACTTTCAAACAAGAAAACCCTGGTCATACACACATGAATTCTTGGCAGGACTTGAACCAACCACAGAAAACGTCAGGCGTTGATAAGAAATAGACAACGCTATCTCACCCTTCACTCAAGCTTGGATAAATCCTACTACTCTCTTCACAAAAAACTTTATAACAGGCTCACCAGGTCCCTCTGCTTAATGCTACAATTTCATAGGCAATCCTCACTATACATTTAACCATGCAATCTAAGGTCCCTAAACTTGTGTTGTACGTCCACAACACGTGATATATTCTATACCACAATTTTGAAACAGATAAATGCACTGTGTAACTCTTCTAGTCACACTACCTTGCCGGCAATTAACCAGGAATTTTTTACACTACTGGAAAAATTCCTTAAGACTACATATAACAATCTGACATAATCAAAAACTTAACAGTTGTTAAACATCAATCCTATGTCTATACCAACATATATGTAACATGCATGTCAAAAACAACATATAACAGTCTGATGCTACCAAATTGATCCAGCGCAGCAACTAAAATTCTTTATAAATGATGTCACAATCCACTATCACACTTACCAATCAATACCAGGCCCATAAGAAATCATGAGGTGAATAGATCAATATATGTTGTTAAATTTTAAGCTATAAACTATCTACAATAAACAAGACCAGCTTGTCATTTTGAAAAGTTTATTTTTTTAAATTCATAATTGAATAATCTTTATTAACTCACTTTATTAAAATCAAACTTTTAGTTTTATTATTTCAAGTTGCATTAACATTGGCACAATGTCTGCTGTCAAATTAGAATTGATCAAAATAATGAACTTAAGAAAACATAAATCATATTCTCTAAGTTAGTTTTCTAACCTGAAAGATAAACAAATAATAAACAGTTGAATGCTTACAATCAATCCCAAGGCAATCGGACAGCGCTTCGCCCCTCTGGAACAGACAGCCCCAAACCCTTCAAGAGAGCCAATTTTATATCATTTTTTGGTCTCAAATCTAACTAAATGTAATATTTTAGAAAAGTTCAGCACTGTGATTGGATGATGGCTGTCAGGCCACGTCAGCTACCAGTCCAGAGAATATGCGCGTCACCATGCCATTGTCCATAGAGTGACATCAGCTTCTGGGGTTTGCAACATAAAGTTGCAAATCTGACTTCCACCAAAAGCTCGGCAGAATCATGCCTGTCACTTCCTCGGCCTTGAATAAGAACATCCAGAGCAGTCCATGAAAACAAGCTCCATTGTTGGAGCCTCTTTTTTTTTTTAAAGTCAGAGCCACAAGAAGTAAGTTCAATAAACTCTTGCATGGAAAGATTCGAAAGTGTACACTTGGCTCCAGCTTCTGCTCAGTTCAGGCCGACCAACTTTTCTCCAAAAGCAAAGACTAGGCCTCATCTCACTCTTGAGCTAATATTTAAACAAACACAAAAAGAGTGATTAATTCAAGTAAAGCAAACCCTTCTGTACCACCCAGTCCCTTGCTAATTATTAATTAACCCACTGATAAAAAGACATTTAGCAAAAGCAAACATTTAAATCAGCACATAAAATATCCACCATTCTTCATGTAATCCAGCTTTATGTTTCTGAAAGAATAAAAAGATAATTAAATGATACACAGACAGACAAACACAACATAAGACATTCATGTAAGCACATATGAAAAGCACATGCCATGAATGATCAGCTGCATATTAATAGTGACAAAGACAATAGGACAGACATAACAAACAGGACAATATTAATAATGTGTTACAAAATCAGACTTGCAAATGAAACAAGAGCACATGTAATTAGTTTCCCGCGTGTATATGTGTGGTGCAAACTTAATCTAGGTTGTATTAATTAAACAAATCATGCAACAGCTCATTAATTGCTTTAGTTCATGTTATGGGGAATTGAATCCACAAGTCAGAATAAAATATTTTCTGAAGCCCGCTTCATCAATGCCTTTGAGTCTCTCTTGTATTGTGCAATTTTGTTATTAAGTGTGTTGTCTTTAAATGCCAAGATTTCTTTCTCTATTTTTTCTAATAGCACTTTAGCATCGGATATTGTGGGACTATCTTTTATAGCCTGGGTTAATGTTTCTATTTCTTCAAGTTCTTTTACACTGAGTCTCAGTGCAGTTTCTATAGTATGGGCCACCAGGTCCCTACTGCATTTTGTGTTGATGCAACTGAATCCCTTTCTATATTCAGTGTCCTCAGTAAAGATCACAGGGACATTCTTCACCTGTAATCCCCAGGGAATAGTCCAACCTCTCAAATGTTTTAATAAAAAGTGCCCGTGTAGTTCTGTCCTTAAGTGTTTTTTGCTCAGCCATATTAATTTATCTGACTCATTCTGCTGTTGAGCTGAAGAGCTCAAAGCGACATTGGAGAATGCAGAGGAAGCAATGAGACTTTGTATCCGTTCTTCACTGAACGATAAGGTGTCCTTTTCAGCCATTCCTTTTTGGAAGGATAAATTATCCCTCCTGATTTGATCTTATAAAAGCCAACAGGCAGCCTGAATTAATCGTGTGCCCTTGGAACTCTCTCGGGGGTGTCCCGCTCTAACGTTAAAGAATGGGGGAGTCGGGTCCTGGGGCTAGCTGGTCCATTAATAGACTTCAAGAATACAAATTGCCAGGCACACACTTACTCAAATCCTCTGTTTTTGAGGGAAAAAACCAAGTGAAACTTCCTGGTTGATCCGGGTATATCACTATAACCCTTTTATTATTTAATTTTTACCTTTTTTTTGTTTGATGTATGAAAAAGACACCTTATTGTATTCTATTTTGCTCAATAAATGCTTATTTACTACTCACAGTTATTTACAACACAAAAACATACACATAGCTAGTTGTATATACAAAATTATTTGCTTTGATATATACACACTCAAATATTCATAATTACCTGAAGACAAGAGTCATTCATATTTACGTAAAGACAAGAGTCAAAAATGTGAACTCGAAATTTAGAATAAACAATTGATTACAATCATAGGTCAGTGAACTACAGCTTGATGTAGTTAGCTCAAAAAAGAAGAAATAGACTCTAAATTAATTAATTCAGTCTATTTAACAAATAAATGTCTAATCTTTTTTACGCCAACGCGTTTCGAATCCGGTATGTCAACTCAACGGATTCTCATCAGGGCTCTGCCTTTATACGATGTATCTGCAAGTGTATAAAGCAAAGCTTGTTTTAGCTACATTATTGATAAGTGTTTTAGCTTCCAACTGCACTTAAGTCATGTTCCTCTTATTACCTGTTTTGCCAGCCATCGCCGGTCGGGGGTAGAATGTTGGTCCTGACTGAGTTTCTTTTCTTTTCAGTATCTAAAAATAAATATGGGTATCATGACCTGTTTTGTCTCGCTTTATTAAGCAGAACGGGGGCACATATATTATTAACATACCTTACTGGATCGTTTATGTGATCCTTCGTTTTCGCCAATGAGAATTTGTTTTCAGTCTTGTGTCTTACTTAAAGCCTGAAAATAGTGAAACAATCGTTTTAGGCGCTTTTAAGCACAAACGGTACAACGAGAGAGAAAGGCACCCAGTGCTCTACTCGGCATACCTGCTGTGGATAACTCCTTGCTTAGGCTGTTCGTGTTCTATTTATATACAGCGGTAAACGCTCTTTCACAATGCGGGCACCACTTTCAAAGTCCTCGATAGTAACATTAGTTTTCCCTGAAGGAAATAACATCGTTTTACTAAACTTCAAGTGATACTACGTTTTTGGGGCTAATTTAACCTGTGTTATCTTAGGACTTACTTTATTACACTGCAACCCGGCGTCTGGCTCACAGTCTCTGGGTTTGGCAGCCATGTTGTAACATGGTTTTAAACCTACATTCATCCCCTTACAAGGTGGCCATCTTAGAGTGGGGTGTCTAGAGAAGGATATCTTTTTAGATATGAGCAGAAGGTGAATTTCATTCACGTATTTGCAATATGCGCATTAAATATCAACCTTTTTGCATGTAAACATTCTAATGAATATAGTTCACAGTCTAGATATTTCAGATAGCGAATTGAGCCCGCTTAGTGCACTGTTGAACTTCAGTATCATATATGCCTCTTTTTGCAATAGAATGTTATCATGGTCAATGGGTCTCGACTGTTGTAACACATACAGAATCGACCATTTAAAGTCGTTCTCAGTGTGTTTATTTTCAATAAAGTGTTCCACCATTGGGGCGGTTAACACCTTATTCTTTAGTCTTGATTTATGTTGCGTTATGCTCATATTCACTTGTTGTGTTGTCTTGCCTATGCAAATTTTATCACATGGGCAGAAGACTACATACACCACATTACGTGTTTTACAGTTTGAGAAACTCAAGTGTTTCCACTTAATATTCCCATGTTGAAATTCCTTCCCTTCCACAGTAGTCCCACAGGCCGCACATGACCCACACTTATGGTGTCCCTCAATGGGTTTCATTCCCCATTGCGACAAAAGGTCGCTCTTAGGTTTGGGTAATGCTATCTCTGCTCGTACAAGTTGTTGTCCAATACTTCTGTTCTTCCGGTACGCAAACAGGGGACGGGGAAAGGGACAATCCAAGTTTTCAAGTAAGTGCCAATTTTTTAACACAGTCTATCTGAATTTATTGGTGTCAGGCCCAAATGTGTTGACACAGACCAGCCGGTCTAGTTCTGCCTTTGATTTTGTCTGTAGTAAACATTCACGTGGTGTGCATCGTGCCTGCTTAAATGAGTTTTTCAACAATTTTTTAGGATAACCTCTGTTTTCCATTTCGTGACAAAATGTGTCAGCATGTCTTTCGTATTCTGACAGCTCCGTACAGTTTCTCCTAATACGGAGCAGTTGGCCATAAGGCAAATTGGCCTTCAGGTTCCTGGGGTGGTCGCTTTGATGATGCAGGATTGTGTTTTTGTCAGTCTGCTTCTTAAACAGAGAGGAGACTTACTTTCCATTTGAACATGTGATTTCCACATCCAGGAACGTCATTCTTGTGTCACTAAACTCTATTGAAAATTTGATATCTGGATGTTTAGAATTAAGCCATCCGTGGAACTCAATCAGCTCCGTGTGGCTCCCCTGCCACAGGAGCCACACGTCGTCGATATATCGTAACCACTGCTTAATGTGACTGCAGTACGGGTTGTCCTTTTCAATGAATTTTTTCTCATATTCAGCCATATACAATATAGCCATCTCAGGAGCATAGGGGCATCCCATAGCAGTCCCTTTGGTCTGCATAAAGAACTGCTCATTAAATCGGAAGTAATTTTTACGCAACGCTATTTCTGCCAGTTTAAGAATGAAGCTGGTGGGGACTCGGTGTGGTCTTACACGAGCGTTCTGCTTAATAAAGCAAGACAAAACAGGTCATGATACCCATATTTATTTTTAGAGACTGAAAAGAAAAGAAACTCATTCAGGACCAACATTCTACCCCTGACCGGCGATGGCTGGCAAAACAGGTAATAAGAGGAACATGGCTTAAGTGCAGTTGGAAGCTAAAGCACTTATCAATAATGTAGCTAAAACAAGCTTTGCTTTATACACTTGCAGATACATCGTATAAAGGCAGAGCCCTGATGAGAATCCGTTGAGTTGACATACCGGATTCGAAACGCGTTGGCGTAAAAAAGATTAGACATTTATTTGTTAAATAGACTGAATGAATGAATTTAGAGTCTATTTCTTCTTTTTTGAGCTAACTACATCAAGCTGTAGTTCACTGACCTATGATTGTAATCAATTGTCTATTCTAAATTTCGAGTTCATATTTTTGACTCTTGTCTTTACGTAATTATGAATGACTCTTGTCTTCACGTAATTATGAATATTTGAGTGTGTATATATCAAAGCAAATAATTTTGTATATACAACTAGCTATGTGTATGTTTTTGTGTTCTAAATAACTGTGAGTTGTAAATAAGCATTAATTGAGCAAAATAGAATACAATAAGGTGTCTTTTTCATACATCAAACAAAAAAAGGTAAAAATTAAATAATAAAAGGGTTATAGTGATATACCCGGATCAACCAGGAAGTTTCACTTGGTTTTTTCCCTCAAAAACAGAGGATTTGAGTAAGTGTGTGGCTGGCAATTTGTATTCTTGAAGAGTTTCATAGCCAGCATGGGGCATATTTACAAGGCCTTTGAGCCACTTTCACGTCATTGCTTCTTTGAGAAATTGTAATTGGAGATAATGTGAAGTATTAGTACTGACAGGGTGTGCTTGTACATAGGAGTTGCGCTGTGTTTTCAAATTATGACTTGAAAATCGTTTTTAAGGAAAAGGAATGCTTTTTATATTTATGAGAAGAAAAAAATGGTGTCTGCTTCTTTAAACAAAAATTTCACTTGCCCCATGAATCTCGGAGAATAATTTGCTTACTTGATGTGTTTAAAAACGTTTTATGAAGTCATTTAGGTTTCTTGATATGTACTGCTAGAGTTTCATAGCCAGCATGGGGCATATTTAGAAGGACTTTGAGCCACTTTCATGTTATTTTCCCCATGTTAAAAGTGACGCAAAAGTGGTGCAAGGGCCTTGTAAATACGCCCCCTTGTGTGTTAGGGCATTTTAAGTCACTTCCCCATGAATCTGGGAGAATAATTTGCTTACTTGATGTGTTTAAAAACGTTTTTTGAAGTCATTTACTTTTCTTGATATGTACTGCTAGAGTTTCATAGCCAGCATGGGGCATATTTAGAAGGACTTTGAGCCACTTTCACGTTATTTTCCCCATGTTAAAAGTGACGCAAAAGTGGTGCAAGGGCCTTGTAAATACGCCCCCTTGTGTGTTAGGGCATTTTAATTCACTTCCCCATGAATCTGGGAGAATAATTTGCTTACTTAATGTGTTTAAAAACGTTTTTTGAAGTCATTTAGGTTTCTTGATATGTACTGCTAGAGTTTCATAGCCAGCATGGGGCATATTTAGAAGGACTTTGAGCCACTTTCACGTCATTTTCCCCATGTTAAAAGTGATGCAAAAGTGGTGCAAGGGCCTTGTAAATACGCCATTTTGTGTGTTAAGGCATTTTAAGTCACTTCCCCATTTACCTGGGAGAATAATTTGCTTACTTGATGTGTTTAAAAACGTTTCTTGAAGTCATTTAGGTTTCTTGATATGTACTGCTAGAGTTTCATAGCCAGCATGGGGCATATTTACAAGGCCTTTGAGCCACTTTCAAGTTATTTTCCCCATGTTAAAAGTGACGCAAAAGTGGTGCAAGGGCCTTGTAAATATGCCCTCATGTGTGTTAGGGCATTTTAAGTCACTTCCCCATGAATCTGGGAGAATAATTTGCTTACTTGATGTGTTTAAAAACGTTTAAAGAAGTCATTTAGGGTTCTTGATATGTACTGCTAGAGTTTCATCGCCAGCATGGGGCATATTTACAAGGCCTTTGAGTCACTTTCACGTCATTTTCCCCGTGTTAATAGTGACGCAAAAGTGGTGTAAGGGCCTTGTAAATTCACCCCCATGTGTGTTAGGCCATTTTAAGTCACTTCCCCCATGAATCTGGGAGAATAATTTACTTACTTGATGTGTTTTAAAAATGTGTTTTTTGACTTAAAATGGCTCAAAGGCTTTGTAAATATGCCCCATACTGGCTATGAAACTCTAGCAGTACATATTCTGAAACCTAAGTGACTTTAAGAAACGATTTTAAACACATACAGTAAGCAAATTATTGTAGAAGCATTCCATTTCATTGCTACTATTTGTGGGTTTTAAATTTGTCTATGCTGCTAAATTACCGTAGGTAGAATTGACAACTAGTGTGTTAATTGTTTGCTTACTGTTATTGGTTTACTGTTTGGTAATAGTGGTTAATAACCTTTTTTTAAAAATATTTACCACAGATTCAACTCAAGATCTTTTGAAAAATTCAAAAATGCCCTCAAGGCATAGAAAAAGAAAAGAAGCAAAGCGACTTACACCCCACCTTGGTAAACCTTTGCAGCAGTCCTCTACAATAAAAACTTGTCAAGTCACCAAAAAAATTCAGGGTAAGACAACAAAATCTTTTTTAAGAAACATTTGCAGGCGAAAAAGTATCACTACAGAACATGTTTTAGTCCAGAAGAAGAGAGCCAATTTAAACGGGAAGGAAAGGCCCCTCAAAAATGTTACTGCTAGAGCAGGAGATAACTCTGTGCATGGTAGTAGAAGGAAAAATCTGTTTAGGGACATTCGTAGACGAATGTTCCGCAACAGGATAATTGGCAATTTGTTAAAAAATATTAAGACCTCACCCTGGCAATGCGAACTAGATCCCCCTTGGTCGAGGGTGGAACTGCCAGATGCTGGAAATCCATGGACTTGTCTGAATTCACAACCTTCTTGGCCGGATCCACTCCTAGTCCAGCCCAGAATGTGAATCTCCTTGACATACAGATCAATGACTGGTTAAAAACAGCAAGCGATCACTTTGCCCCCCCTAAAAAGATCAAAATTAACCGGAAAGCAGAAGCCCATAAATGGTTCTCTCCTGAATTAAAGGACATGAAATTATTACTTCGTCATAAAGAGAGGAAATGGAGAGCCTGCTATGACCCTGAAGATAAGCTCCTCTATAAACAAGAACAAGCAAAATACAACAAAGCCATTAAGGTAGCCAAGATTGAATACTTTTCCTCCAAAATTTTAACGTCCACTAACAAATCGAGAGAGATCTTCTCAATTGTGGATGAACTCTCCAACCCTGACAGAGTCTCACCTAAACCAACTCCCACTCAAGAACTATGTGATAAACTTAACACATTCTTCCTAGAAAAAATCACAGCTATTAAAGTTAGCATCAAATGTTCACCGTCAGCTGTGATCCCCCCTTACTCTGTCAGGAATACCCATACAATGGACTGTTTCCCTACTATCAATGCAGATTCACTCATCTCCTTGATGTCCAAGGTCAAATCTGGATCCCCCCGGGATTGCTGCCCCCCACATATTATGAAAGAAGTTTTTTCCACCATTCCTCAACCTGCTCTATCCCTTTTAAATTCATCAATTACTCAAGGCTGTGTCCCAAAATCATTTAAAGGTTCCACTGTGGTCCCCCTGATAAAAAAGGTTGGCGCCGATTTATTAGAGCCATCTAACTATCGCCCCATCTCTTTGCTTCCCTACTTAGCTAAGGTTTTGGAGGCACATGTTGCAAAATCTTTGTCTGCCTTTATAGAACAAACCGAACATCTAGACCCTCATCAAGCTGGCTTTCGCCCAGGGCATTCAACTGAGATGGTCATCTTGGCAGTCCTGGACGAGCTCCGCAGGGAGGCCGACACCGGTACCCCCAAGGCTCTGGTTCTCCTTGATCTGTCTGCCGCGTTCGACACGGTGGACCATAAGATCTTGTTGGACCGTGTCGAGCGCGCAGGCATCCAGGGTAGGACCCTAAGTTGGAACACCTCATTCCTGGAGGATCGTACACAGGCTGTTCGCCTGGCAAATTTTACAGCGCCAGGGCTGAATATTACATGTGGGGTCCCCCAGGGCTCCTCCCTATCCCCACATTTGTTTAACATCTATTTACTCCCCCTAATTAAAGCCTTAAAACAGAGGAAAGTAACGACTTTCAACTACGCAGGCGATCTGCAGCTTTCCTTTACCATAGACAACTCCACTGAATCAATCTCCAACTTTCAGGACACCATGGTGTTCATCCGCAACTGGATGGATCACAACCACCTAAAATTGAACTCCGGAAAGACCGAGGTACTGCTGATAGCAGATCTCCTGGGGGCCTCACTATTGGCCAGCAGAACTAGGGACCTTCCCTAAACCCTCCTCTTCCGTAAAAAGCCTAGGGGTGACTATTGACAAAGATCTGTCCCTAAACACTCAAGTGGGCTCGGTTGTATCTAAATGCTTTTTCCAGCTGCAGAAGATCCAAAAGATACACCACCTACTCTCCCAGGCAGCACTGATACAAGTTGTGATTGGCCTAGTCTTATCCCACCTAGACTATGCAAACTCAATGTATCTAGGCCTCCCCTCCTATCAGATCAAGAGGCTCCAGCTTGTACAGAACCAGGCAGCTAGATTGATTTATCAGCAGCCTAAGTGGCAATCGGCCAGAGCTCTGATAAAAAAACTCCATTGGCTCCCACTGCTTCAGCGGGCCACCTTTAAAACCGCCTGCCTCACATTTAAATCTCTAAATTGTTATAGCCCAGCTTTTATTAACAATCTGATACTGAGGTATGTTCCAACCCGTGATCTCCGTTCCAAACATCAGAATTTGCTGGTGAGCACAAAATTCAAACGCAAACGACATGGTGGGTGTCGCTTTGGACATTTGGCACCACAACTATGGAACTCACTCCCATGGGAAATCCGTTCTTGCCCCGATCTACTTCGGTTCAGAAAGCAACTTAAGACATGGCTGTTCATACAGGCACATGAGTAACCTTCCCTTCAGAAGTCACGTCAGAACAGTTAACTCACAATTGCTCAAAACAGCGCCATGAAACCTTGGTCTAAGTGCGCTTTATAAATTGGTTATAACATAACATAACATAACAAGAAAGGTCAACAGAAAGTGGCTTTTTATAAGAGAAAGAAAAATGTAGAGAAAATTATTGATCAGGCTTTCGAAATTAAGCGAAAGTTATTTATTTTGATAATCAATAGAATTAGGAAACTAAACAAGGCAATTTATGATTTCAAATCAAATAGTAGATGGAAGAGAACAGTTAATCGTAGTAATTTTTGTGAAGTTTTTTCAGGAGAATGGATGCATAGTTCAAGTTGTGAGGCATTTTTTTAATGAGGAGAGTTATTTCCAGGACAATGATTTGGTGCATGCAGTTGACACCAGTGGCCGAGCATATGAGGTGAAAGACGGTTGTCCGGTTGAAAAAGAAAAACTTGTGTCAACAGAGGCAGAAGAGGTGTTAGGTAATGAAGTTTTAGGGAGACGTCCTAAGGGACCAGTGTACACCTGGAAGTGTAGTACTATTTGCAGTGTGCTACAGGATTCGATCAATTTGCTTTGTGATTTTGTACGGACATTTAATAAGAAAAGTTTAAAACAGAAAATGAAGTTGTTGCAAGAATTAGATCCTTGCAGAGTGAGAGAAGTGACAGGTTTGCATGGTCATTCACTGGCTTGTCTTTCCAGGACAGTATGCCAGAGTGTTTTTCATCATTTCAGGATGCTAGCAGTGCATCATAATAAAGTGAGGAAATTAGTTAGAATGTTGTATTATGCTAAGAGTCCAGCAATTATGCTTAAACAATTAAGCACTGCTCTTTTGCATGGTTCAGAAGTAGATGTGAAGAATATTCGTGAAGAAATTGAGTTTTGTTACTTTGCTAGTAAAGAGAACAATGTTGAAATTGACCCAGTAGAAGAAGGTAATATGGAAGAGAGTGTACAGATTTCCAGTACAGATAAGTTTCACAAGGAAATTTCAACGTTTACGGTGAAATCAAGTGAGAGGCCTAATTTCACTTGTGTGTGTTGTCGACGGACTTATTATAAGAATCAGACTAAGTTAGTGGATTTATATGCAAAAAGTGAAATGGAAAACAATAGTGAATCGAAGGATTTTGCAACATACTTGATGGTAGAAAATTGTTTTGATTTGGGATCAGATCAACGTATGTGTACTTATTGTTTTACCAAATTAAATCAAAAGCGGATGCCTGCTAGAGCGGTTCATAATAATCTGGAATTGGTTGACATTCCTTCTGAACTGAAGGATTTAAATACTTCTGAATCTATTTTGATTCAAAGTGTCCATCCTTTTCAGGCTATTGTTCGAATGGAGCCTAAGACAGGGAAATTGCCTCCGTCAGATTTACAGAGAGGATTAAAGGGAAGAGTTGTTTATTTGCCTCTGGATTTGAAGAAAAATATTGATACAATTGGTGTAGACAAAGTGGAAGAGGAACCTCTGGTTATCCTAGTTAATGGGGTTCCGACAAAGAGTAAGAAAATCTGGCAAGATTTAGTGGATGTTAGGAAAGTCAAAAAGTCAACGTTGTATTTGATGAAAAACAATGAGTACTACAAGAATGTATGTGTTGCAGAAGAGGAACTAAGTGAAGAAGAGGACAGCGATTTGTGTGCTGGACAAATAGAGAAAGTAGATGCCTCTAAAAATGAAGAAATTTATGAACATTATAGTGTTCATCCTTTGCATTCTAAAGAAGTCATGGGGAATGCTATTGAGTTGTTTCAAATGAAACAAGCCAAAGGGAGTCCCATTAGTGTTTGGGAGGAAAGTTTGGAAGCTCGGTCTTTCCCACAGTTATTTCCAACAGGTCGAGGAGGAAGATATGATGAGCGACCTGATCAAATTCCTGCTTCTGAATACCGGACTTTACGATTGTATGCAGAAGATCCTAGGTTTCGTCAATGCATTCCTTATTTGTTTCATCTACTGTATGAAAGTGATCTGTCTGGACTGTCTTATGCAGTGAACCACATCCTTAAAAGTGGTGTACAGCTGCAAAATATCTCGGCAAGGGAGTTTATGGATAAAGTCAATGTGCAAGACAGTATTTTGGATTCTCATCTGATTAATCTCATGGCATGTAAGCGTGGTACTAATGAGTATTGGTACCATCGTCATGGTGAATTAAAATGTATGCTGAGGAACTTAGGAACTCCCACATGGTTCCCCACGCTCAGCTGTGCCGAGTATGGCTGGGAAGACTTACTTGAATTTCTACGAGAATCAAATGGAAACATTGAAAATATCGAATTCAAGACACCCGGAGAACTGTGCTCTTTGGATCCTGTCAATGTATGCAGGTACTTCAATCATAGATTTGAAGCTATGATGTCTTTCATTACGAACAAGAAAAATCCACCTCTTGGAGAGGTGTTGGATTTCTTCTGGAGAAAGGAGAATCAAGCAAGAGGTGCTCCTCATATACATATGCTGCTATGGATCAAAGATGCACCCAAATTTGGAACAGATCCGGATGACTTAGTGATGAGTTTCATAGAACAGTATTCTACATGTGCTGTTCCAAAGACAAATGAAGACAAAAGTTTAAGAGAACAAGTTTTACGCTTTCAAAACGATCATTGTGGAAAGTACTGTCGTCGTAAATTCAGAAAGAAGAACAAGTTCTATACAAAATGTCGTTTTGGTTTTCCTCGATCAGTGATATCTAAAGGAAGAGTGAACAATTTGATGTCTTTGCTGCGACATAATGTGATGAGGAAATCACCCAAAAATACATACAATTTAAAAAAAAACGAAGAGTCCAAGTACATCAACGACTACAACCCAGTGATTTTGTCCATGTGGAATGCTAACATGGATATACAGTTTGTGGCTGACAACTGTATGGCTGTGGCTCTGTATGTGACGTCTTATATCACACAAAAAAGAAAAGACAGAACTGAAGGATATGTGGGATGACATTTCACATGAAAAGAGCCTCAGTAAGAAGTTGGACAGTTTCAGTCTAAAGAAGTTGTTGCATCGAGAAATCGGAGCATACGAATGTTCTGATCGGTTATCTTCAGCAAGTCTCTATGCCAAATCTAGGAGTATAATTTGGGTGAGTCTTGGTCTTGCTGCAACACGTAATCGAGTTCTGAAACCTGTACGGGAAATTGAGTATTTGGCGGAGAAGGAGCCAAACAGTACAGATATTTTGAAGACCAACATGTTGGATACATATTATCCAAATAGAAGCAGTCATCTCGAGAATGTTTGTCTGTATGAGGTTCTACAAAATTACATATTCAAGAGGAACATCAAAGAAGATATTGATAAAGGAGTGTATGCTGTAATTGAAAGTGAGGGATGTCTGGTCAAGCAAAGAAAATGCCAATTGGTAAATCATCGAAAGTTGCGAATCTCCTGAAAGAAAAGAGTTTTTCTATTTAGCTCTTTTGCAACTTTTCAAGCGTTGGCGTGCAGAAGAGGAACTGCTTGGAGATTTCCTCTGTTATGAATATTCTTTCAATGCAGCCAAGGAGTCCATAGAATGTCCTGTTTTTCCTAAATATCTAGAAATGTTGAATGCAGAAATCGAGCAGGAAGCAAAAATTGCAGCCGAGATTGCTAGAGACAGTTCTCAGGACAGTCAGAGTTCCACTTCATTGAGTCAGGATCCACTAGGAGGACCAGTTATCGAAAATGAAGCTGCCACTGCCATGATTGAAGTGGAAAGAGCCATGGCACATGCTCAGGAGGATGCGGTTAACTTAGAAGATTTGGAAAGACAACTCAACGTTGAGCAGAGGAAATATATGACGAAGTTACCAACGAAATTGATCATGGATTAAGTCATGAGAAGAAAGAGTGCTCATGTACGTTGTTGAAGCCTGTCCAACTGTACGTGAGTGGAGAAGCAGGAACTGGAAAAAGTTTCCTCATTAAAGCAATTTCATGTTATTTGCAGAAAAGGACTGAGTCATCGCTGTCTTGTGTTGTCACCGCTCCAACTGGCAGCACATAACATTAAAGGTATTACTTTGCATCATCTACTGATGCTGCCAGTGGAGCATGATAACAAATTACAATAACACAAGTTATCTAGAGATGCTTGTTGTGAATTTTCAAGAGTCCTAAAGAAGATGAAACTTCTTATCATTGACGAAGTAAGCATGGTTTCCAATGTCATGCTTGCCTTTGTGCATTTGAAAATGCAAGAAGTTCTTAAAACAGAGTATGATGTGTTATTTGGTGGCAAACACATCATTGTTTTCGGTGATCTTCTGCAGCTGACACCAGTGAAAGGACAACCAGTGTTTAAACTACTTACGCATTAGGATACCAGGAAGTGCCTAGGGAGCATTGGCAACGTTAATATATGGTTAAACTTCAATTATGCTGAACTGCGTGAAAATATGCGTCAGGCGAAGGATGAAGAAGATTATAAGAATATTCTACAAGATGTTAGAATCAGAAAAGTGACCGAGCATGGGAAGGAAGCTTTACATGCACGATTATTGTCAAATTTGTATCCAGATGAAGACGTTCTGCCAGAGAATATTTTTCAGAAAATTACTGAGAAGAAATCTGGGTTATGTTTGATGCCAACTCAGCAAGAATGTTCCATCTTCAACAACAAAATGTTGAATTTAGAAAACCAAGACATAGTGAAACCGGAAGCTATTGACAGAATTGAGCATATGGGAGCAACAATTATTTTGTCTGAAAATTTGAAATCTAAATTGGATTCAATAGAGAAGACTATATCTAAAACTGCGGGTTTTGAAAAGACTCTGAATGTGTGCTTAAATTTCCGTATCATTTTGAGAAGGAATTTAAATGTTGAAAGAGGTCTGGTAAATGGATCAATGGGTAATGTTGTTGATTTTGAGAAATACAGAAATAGAGATGGAATTGAATTTATAAAAATTAAATTTGATGGCATTGAGGATGTACAGCAAATTGGCCGTTGCTCTGCTAGGTTTTTGCTTGTTAAAGACTTATATGTTCACCGTAAGCAGTTTCCTGTTTGCTTGGCATATGCGGTGACAATCCATAAATCGCAAGGTTTAAGTGTAGACAGTGCTTTGGTGAATGTTGGCAGTTCTGTGTTCAAGGAAGGTATGGCTTATGTGGCATTATCACGAGTCAGAACTTTATCTAGATTGTACTTGATTGAGTGTGATGAGACAAACATTTGTGCAGATCTAGATTGTGTTAAGGAATACAATAGGTTAAGAAGAGAGTATGCGCCACATTTGCCTCAATATCCTTTGTTTGAAAAACGTGTGGTAGGCCGGAAACGAAGAAATGTAACCAATAGTAGGGAGGTTGTTGCAAAAACACGAAAAGTCGATGAACCTGAAATTGTAAGCAGAAAGAAAATGGATGCTGTTCAAGATGTTTTTGGTTTTCAATTTGAAAATAGTTCTGGTGTTAACTGCTATGCTAATGTAGTGGTTAATGTTGTCTTTCCTCTAGAAACATTAAAAGAACAGATTGTGGTCAATTCGGATCAAAGATTTTGCTGTTTGTTAAATTCTGTGTTAGAGAAATGTAGCACTGACAGAAGAAAAATAGAAAGTGTATCTGAAATTCGAAATCTCTTAGACAAATGTTCAGGTCAAACGCAATTCTCTCAAAATATTCAGCAGGATTGTCAGGAGTTTTTAATGTATATGCTTGATGTTTTGCAAGATGAAGGTGTAGATGCAGATTATCTGTTTGGCCTTTCTTATCAAAGGCAGCATGACTGCGAGAACTGTAGGCTATCAAGTACTACTAATGTAGACCCAGAAAGATTTATATATTTAACTTTACCTGACAATAAATCAGTATCCTTTAATAAGCTAGTAAAAGCAGCCGATCAAAACATGGAGTGTAGCCAATGTAATTCTGCAATGCTGTCCACATTATTTATACGAAGTTATAGCCAGTATGTCATTTTAATGTTCCAACGATGTAGGTCTGATGGAACTAAATTGACAACTTTAATTAAAAATGTTGTGGTTTCGCAGTTGTCAATATCAGGAAGGACTTTTGTAACTGCAGCAATTATATATCATGACGGTCCTTCAACAACTTCAGGACATTACACAGCTTATTTAAAATCTGGAAACGGCTGGTCATTCTGCAATGATTCTGTTTTAACTTTCAAAAAACGTTTACCTTTTGACTTAAAAAATTCTTACCTAGTGTTTTTTCAACCAAAATTTTAGGGAAGGAAAATGGCCTACGAAGATTGGAGCAGTTAATAAATTTTAGTCTGCTGTTTTAAATTGCTTTATGAATTAGAGTGATCATAATAAATAAAAATGTAAAGTAGTCATAGAGATGCATAACTGGCCTATAATGATTCAAAGAGTTGATATGATTTACTCTGTTGTTTTGAATTGCTTTGTTAGTATGGCTGAGATACCCGCCACCCCCTCTCAACACAATCCCCAAGAATGGGAAGACGGAAACGGTTCTGAACTTTTGGAAGGCGGGAGGGAGTTACCCTCCCGGCCGTATTTATTAAAAATATGAAACAAAATTAAAACATTAAAATAACAGTTTCATATCATGTACAATTTCATTTACACATTACGATGTTCTTGGCTGACCTTAACACATCTCTAATACAAAGGTTCTCCTAGCCGATACTAAACATCCTGTAAATGCATTTCTCAAAATTGAAATTGTACATCCTAACATTACGGGCCAACGGCAAGGTCGTAACCGGTGTCAGATCCCTAATACCAGAACTCCCCTCCCCAACTTCCAATTTCCCTTGTCTTAGCGGGGGCCCCTGTTAACTCGACGCCATCTTAGTGGTCGTCCGAGGACTCGTGTGAGGTGTCTAGAAGGTAGCGTAGACTCCCCTCCCACCCCACACTGCTTACCACATCTGCCGTCGCAGATGTCCTGGCCCCGGGAAATTCCAAGGAGGGGCCCGTAGCCCCTCCACCCCAGGGAGGGGCCTATGACCGACCACCTTCCCTTTCGGCGTCCCCATCCTTAGAGGGGACCGCCTCCCCGTTTGAGGGGCCAATGGCCGCCTCCCCCCGGGCGCTCCCATCCATAATGGGTGACGCCCCACCTCTAGGGATCTTCCAATTACTGCTCACCGATCATGACCTTACCGCCCGACCAAAATAAATACGACATTTTTAAACTAAAGAGGATGAAAAAGACAATTATACTGAGCAATTCAAAGTATAACTTCTACTAAGCATCACTGTTTAACTCTGGTGCAACTACTTTGCCGAAAAACATGCTGAAACAGCAACAACTTTATTACATACCAAATTACCAACTTTTATTCACAACAACCTGTAAAAGAAACAATATCACGTCACTCGACTTTATTCAAACAAATCGCTGTCATCAGGGGCTGGTGGGTGGGTCAAAATTGGCTCTTCGTTCCGTCTCGAGCTCACGTGCAATGGGGAGGTGCAGCTTCAGAGCACAGGAACAAGAGGATGCTTCCTTGGCTTGTTGCTCCTTTTATCCTTCTTCGGGCGGGCGTGGACCCTCCTCCAATCCGCCTCCGGGGCGTGGCCAGCGGTGTAGGTGTCTAGGACAACCCCCTCTTGGGCGGGAAAAGGCGCGCCCCGGCTACGCCGCTTCGGGCATACCAGCCGAGACTCGCCTCCCGCCCAAAAATGGCTTCCCGGGGTGATCGGGGCACTCCACCATACGTTCGGGGGGACCGAGCGGTCGCCCCTTTCCATATGGCTGAGATACCCGCCACCCCCTCTCAACACAATCCCCAAGAATGGGAAGACGGAAACGGTTCTGAACTTTTGGAAGGCGGGAGGGAGTTACCCTCCCGGCCGTATTTATTAAAAATATGAAACAAAATTAAAACATTAAAATAACAGTTTCATATCATGTACAATTTCATTTACACATTACGATGTTCTTGGCTGACCTTAACACATCTCTAATACAAAGGTTCTCCTAGCCGATACTAAACATCCTGTAAATGCATTTCTCAAAATTGAAATTGTACATCCTAACATTACGGGCCAACGGCAAGGTCGTAACTGGTGTCAGATCCTTAATACCAGAACTCCCCCCTCACTTGTGAGGGGCGGGCACACAGAGGACTGTACCTCTGTGCCCACTTCCAATTTCCCTTGTCTTAGCGGGGGCCCCTGTTAACTCAACGCCATCTTAGTGGTCGTCCGAGGACTCGTGTGAGGTGTCTAGAAGGTAGCGTAGACCCCCCTCCCACCCCACACTGCTTACCACATCTGCCGTCGCAGATGTCCTGGCCCCGGAAAATTCCCAGGAGGGGCCCGTAGCCCCTCCTCCCCAGGGAGGGGCCTATGACCGCCTTCCCTTTCGGCGTCCCCATCCTTAGAGGGGACCGCCTCCCCATTTGAGGGGCCAATGGCCGCCTCCCCCCGGGCGCTCCCATCCATAATGGGTGACGCCCTACCTCTAGGGATCTTCCAATTACTGCTCACCGATCATGACCTTACCGCCACAGGCCGGATAGTTGACCGGCTATCCGGACCCCCCACAAAACTCCTACTTAAAGGTCATGGCTGCACAAACTCTTTAACCAAGCTACGAAGTCTCCTATGAGTAAAGCATTCCCCTCCCGGGACAAATGGACCCCATCCTCTAGATACATATGGTCCCCCCTGATACATCCATGAGGAATAGAATGCAGTGTACTTGTACGGAACAACCTACCAAGTTTGTTATTCACTTTCTTCACCGAATGATTTAAAGCTGACACAGAATTAGCCCCCCGCCACACCTTCCGCGGAATCACATGGGACCATGCAATTGTGCACCCCGTAACCCTTCTCGCCAACCAACTTACTGTGGATAGTATTAATTTGAGAAGTACTCGTCGACCAGTGGTCACCAAATCATTGCCCCCAAGATGCACTATGATTACAGATGGCGGTGACCTTGTCCGCCCTAACAAACCCTCCATAAAAGTTTGAAACTGGTCAATACACAGCCCGCCCCTTCCGTGGAAGGTCACCCTGTACCCGTATTCCCCAGCCATGTGAATCATGTCACCTGCTTTGAATACGTCTGCGGCGTGCCTCACGTATGAGTGGCCGACGACCCACACCACTCTTGCCTCAGCCGGTGGTCTTTGACCGCTGGTCCCCAGGTGTCGGGTCAACTGCACAGTCCGCCCCTCAAAGCCTGCTCGCGAAACTGTAAACCAAACAGAAAACAAGAAGCGTGAGTGCATGGCATTAGCTTCACAACATGTGCAACCACACATACCTTTTATAACAATTCGAGGACCAACGCCCCAACCGTTTCACCTTTTCCACACTCAGACCCCTGGATGTAGCCTCTGTAGCAGCCCCTATCCGGAAGGAATGGGTCCCAAAATCGCCCGGGTTCAAGCCCGCCGCTGCGATTGCCATTGTTAGCACCCGCTGGAACTGAAACCTAGTCAGTGGAGTGGCGTCGGCGTGCCTCAGCAAGCTTCCCCCCCATGATGCCGCCCTCTGCGCTAAATACTCCTCAACGCATGTTACCGGGCACATGGGAGATCCCGGAATCCGCTGGACTACCACACTGTCCCCGATCGCTCCCTGATCGGTCTTGGACCTGGCAAAAGAGACTACCATTGTCTCCCCCTTAATTTGAATGTGCTCTCGGCACAGACCTCCCCCCGTATCCTGCTTGTTCCTTGCTACCAGTTTGCTTACCCGCATAGCCCCATGGAATGCTAATGCAAAAGCGGCCCGGAATAGCACTGTCTCTGATTGAGATGAACATGTCGCAGGGAGTACGGACAGTAACAGGGACAACCTTTCCAAACCTATCGGGTGCCTCTCATCCACTCTGCAACCCTCAAGGCGTTGCCACCCACGCAGCGCCTTTTGTACTAGAAAGGACGATGTGGGGTCCTGGATGCCATGAGCCCGTGCCATGAAAGAAATGGCGGCCCGGTGCCTATTGGCCGTAGCCACTGATTTGCCTGCCTGATGTAAAGATAACAGAAATTTCAGGACATACTCCTCTTGGCCCCAATGCTCCCCTCTAGCTGAACCCAAAAAGGACCAATAAGAACGGAACGCCCCTTCATATGCCTTCCTTGTCCTGGGTGCTAGACTCTCTCCCACGAGGTTTTGTAATCCGGGGCACCGAGAGATCAGAGAGCTTCGGGAAATGGTGCCGCCACCGGGTCCGCTGAGGGCAGAAAACCCCAGAAGGCCTGCATATGGGAACGAGAAAGCGCATCAGCTGCCTGGTTTAGTACTCCTGGCATGTGTCTTGCCCTAAAGTGGACGTTTAGTCTCATACATAGCAGGACAATTTCCTTCAGCAATCTCAAAATCCATTTGCAGCGTGCTGCCTGACTATTGATACACTCAACCACGGTCATATTATCAGACCAGAACACCACAGAGCGATCACGAAACCCCTCAGGCCAGGTTTCCAAGGCCACCAGAATGGGGAACAGCTCCAGAAACCCAATATTACCAGTGAGTCCATTATCGTGCCACCACTCAGGCCAGGTCCGTGCCGACCATCGATTGCCGAATATGGCGCCAAAACCTACACTCCCCGCCGAGTCAGTCACAACCCCAGTTCTTCCGAGGAAACAGGTGGCTCGGTCCAGACCACACGACCGTTGAAATCCGCCAGAAATGCCAGCCATATGCGCATATCCTGGCGAACCTCTGCTGACAGTCTTGTGCGGTGGTGCCCTTCCATGAAGCCCACCATGGCTTGTGCGATAGAACGGGAAAAGGGGCGAGCCATCGGTATGACTCTCAGGGCAAAGTTAAGCTGACCCACAGCCTGCTGTAACTGATGGAGAGTTACTTTCCTTTCGTCGAGACATGTTTTTAGCGAGGCCCTGAACTTCGTCACCTTCTCTTTGGGCAAGCGGAAGCACCCTTCTACAGAATCGAGCTCAATTCCCAGAAACTCGAGTGTAGTAGATGGCCCTACCGTCTTACCGGGTGCCAGCGGCACGCCAAACTCCTCCATAAGATTACAGAATTCCCTCAAAGCCTGTGCACATTCCGTGTCCCCGGCTGCCCCCAGAAACAGAAAATCATCAAGATAATGCATAACATGTGTAAAGCCCGTGGCTCTTGTGAACGCCCATTGCAAAAAACTACTGAATTTCTCAAAATACGCACAAGAGATGGAGCAACCCATTGGCATACATTTATCCATGTAATAGCGTCCCTGAAACATAAAACCCAGGAGACGCTGATCATCTGGGTGTACCGGGAGCAACCGGAACGCCGACTCGATATCTGATTTAGCCATCAGCGCTCCGGGCCCTAGGCGATTCAAAATGGCGACGGCCTCATCAAAAGATGCGTACCGCACCGAACAAACTCCTGGGTCAATCGCATCGTTTACCGAAAAGCCCCTTGGAGCTGACAAATTATGTATTAACCTGAACTCCCCTGGGTCCTTTTTGGGGACCACTCCCAGAGGTGAACAAACAAAATTGCCAACTGGCGGTATGTCATATGGTCCAGCAACCCGACCTCGGGCCACTTCTTTCCCAATCTTTGCTTGTACCACCGCCGTATTCTGTTGAACCGATAGTTGGTTCTTACATTGTGCTTCCCCCTGAAAATCCCCCGCCGGGATGCGGTAACCATACGAAAAACCGTCTCGCAACACCCCGGCGGAGATATGATCAGGGTATTCGTTCAGCCAAGGGATCAGTGCCATGATATCAACCGGGGTAGGTAAAGGCGCCCCTCGGTCTACTTCAGACCTGTTTGGCGCCTCCTCTACCTCCCGTATCACCAGTCTTGGATCTGCTCGTACTCTCGGGGTGCGAGGACTGTCCGCACCCTGCACACTCATGCCTGAACCTGCAAGACCCCTGTGGCCTAGAACACTTGCCTCTGTTAAAGCTCCGAAGACGGCTGAAATGCCAGAAACCGGTCCCCGGTAGCTTGTCTCCTTTCTGGTAAAGAATTGGCTTGGTAGTTTAGTCTGCCCTGTTCCCATGATGCACTGGGCCAGGGATAGACTGATTTGCATATAGTCAGGTTCTGAGCTGGGATGGGGCAGTGAGATAAATAACGGTGATGGATCAAGCCCTGATCTTTGGACTGGATAAGAGTGGTCTGCTCAATTCAGACACTCTGTTCATCACCACCCCCTTTTGTGAATCGATTTTGGCCACTATAGGTGTGGCAGGGTATACCCAGACATGAGTCCCTTTCTCACTGCTCCATCAGGATTCAAGCAAGCCGGGCCGAAGACGGCTGAAATGCCAGAAACCGGTCCCCGGTAGCTTGTCTCCTTTCAGGTAAAGAATTGGCTTGGTAGTTTAGTCTGCCCTGTTCCCATGATGCACTGGGCCAGGGATAGACTGATTTGCATATAGCCAGGTTCTGAGCTGGGATGGGGCAGTGAGATAAATAACGGTGATGGATCAAGCCCTGATCTTTGGACTGGGTAAGAGTGGTCTGCTCAATTCAGACACTCTGTTCATCACCACCCCCTTTTGTGAATCGATTTTGGCCACTATAGGTGTGGCAGGGTATACTCAGACATGAGTCCCTTTCTCACTGCTCCATCAGGATTCAAGCAAGCCGGGCCGAAGACGGCTGAAATGCCAGAAACCGGTCCCCGGTAGCTTGTCTCCTTTCTGGTAAAGAATTGGCTTGGTAGTTTAGTCTGCCCTGTTCCCATGATGCACTGGGCCAGGGATAGACTGATTTGCATATAGCCAGGTTCTGAGCTGGGATGGGGCAGTGAGATAAATAACGGTGATGGATCAAGCCCTGATCTTTGGACTGGGTAAGAGTGGTCTGCTCAATTCAGACACTCTGTTCATCACCACCCCCTTTTGTGAATCCATTTTGGCCACTATAGGTGTGGCAGGGTATACTCAGACATGAGTCCCTTTCTCACTGCTCCATCAGGATTCAAGCAAGCCGGGCCGAAGACGGCTGAAATGCCAGAAACCGGTCCCCGGTAGCTTGTCTCCTTTCTGGTAAAGAATTGGCTTGGTAGTTTAGTCTGCCCTGTTCCCATGATGCACTGGGCCAGGGATAGACTGATTTGCATATAGCCAGGTTCTGAGCTGGGATGGGGCAGTGAGATAAATAACGGTGATGGATCAAGCCCTGATCTTTGGACTGGGTAAGAGTGGTCTGCTCAATTCAGACACTCTGTTCATCACCACCCCCTTTTGTGAATCTGTTAAAGCTCCAGCAGACCCCTTTCTTACCTGAGTTGCCATTATTCCTTGTGTTCTGATCACTGCTTGTACCTGCCTGAAAGGGCGCCCCCAACGAATGGCGGGAAGGCTCAACCCCGTTTCCACCTAAAGATGGCGACTTCGCCGTGCTCGACTTCTCAATTTTTTGCCAGGAAATGGAGTCGAAACAATCCCACGTCAGGGATGAGTCGTGCTCCTTGGACTTACGAAATATGCTATCATAACAAAACCATTGATTACCCCCATATGTTTCATAAAATTCCATGAAACGTGTCTGATAAATGGCTAATTCCACCAATAATTCGGGCCTACGTTCCCCCATAATTGCAGTGAACATTCCAAACGCTCTGGCCCAATTGGCTATCGATTCATCTACTCTGAAACCCGCCATCTTTGCGCGCCATACACTAGGATGCAAAAACTCTTTCTGTTTTTTTACATGCTCAATCTCATAGTGATCGGTCAACAAGGAAAACATGTCCACATATTTATCCGCCCATATCCTTTCTTTCACATCAATCGGGATATGTTGAACAATTTTTTCCCTCCTTGAGGGTACCGATCCCTCCCCCGCCATCGGCAATGGCTGCTTACCTGAACCGGTAGCTGTGACCATTGTCGCTGCCGAACCAACGCCCGATACTGGTTGTTCCACGGGAGCCTGCGGGGAAACAAGAGGACACGGTGCCTTCGCAGCATCTTTCGATTGCCGCAACTGCTTCATTATCGACCTGGCTTCTTCAGCCGTGGCCCCCTCATTCTCTCTGCCCAACCATGCCGCCAACTGGGCAGCCAGCTCAGGAGGCATATCCTCCTCGTTCACAGGAGTGACCACCAAAGGGATCGGTTGCCCCGCGTTCGGGACCGGAACTGGGGCCTCGATCGGGGTGACCGGGTGCGCTGGAGGTGATTCGGGAACCGGGGCCTCCCCACCCGACGCTCCCCTCTTGGCCCTTCTACCTCTCCCGTTAGGGACCACTCCCGGCAATGCTGGTCCGATGACTCTCTTTGGTCCCCCCGCACCATTCATTGCCGCCATCTGCTTCTTCATGTCCGCCATGTCCTTCACCAGCATACGAAGCATCTGATCGGTCCCAACCCTCTTTCTGACCTTCTTGCCAGGCATCGTCCACAGATAATCCTCAAGGTCCTAGGTCAGGAAGCTCCGAACTCGCTGAAAGAAGAAACACAAAAATTAAATTCTCAAAATTGGCTCTTAGTTCCGTCTCGAGCTCACGTGCAACGGGGAGGTGCAGCTTCAGAGCACAGGAACAAGAGGATGCTTCCTTGGCTTGTTGCTCCTTTTATCCTTCTTCGGGCGGGCGTGGACCCTCCTCCAATCCGCCTCCGGGGCGTGGCCAGCGGTGTAGGTGTCTAGGACAACCCCCTCTTGGGCGGGAAAAGGCGCGCCCCGGCTACGCCGCTTCGGGCATACCAGCCGAGACTCGCCTCCCGCCCAAAAATGGCTTCCCGGGGGGATCGGGGCACTCCACCATACGTTCGGGGGGACCTAGCGGTCGCCCCTTTCCATAACTGAGATCAAGAGAATGAAAATATTGGAAAAGTCATAGAGGTAGTGTAAGTGTGCCTCATAGTAAGTGGTATCAATGTTATAGGAAATGTGAAACATGAGTAAACTAGAAGGGGAGATATTATTAGTACAAGATTGTGAAAGTGATTTTGGACGTTTTCTTTCTGAAAGTCGGGGAAAACGAAAATGACGGGATTTGCTTTGAGGAATTCGAAGAGTTTAAAATGGCTCTTACACGATTTGGCCTTGAGGAGAAGTGTGGTAGAGAGCAAAAAGTTATTTATTGTTTCTAACATATTACTCAAAAAGACAGAGCTTTTCTTTCAGAAAGTGGCGGGCACAGATTTTTTAGAGCACAACAGAGTATAAGCTGTTCATAGCATATCATTCGACGTCATGGAAAGTAAGTGCACTTTTGATGAGTTCTGATTTCTGATTTGTTATATTATATGCGTTTTTTAAACACAATCATTTTGATTGTGTTTTTTTTCCCCGCTGTTATATGATGAATACCTTTAACTCACTGTTTTTTGTGAAATTTGATATATTCTGAGAACAGCAAAAATAAACCATTTAACATGTATAATTACTTCTATATTTTGTATTGTGATTTTTAATTTGTACTCATCTTGTCTCATGCTCACTTGTTCTTTTACTACCTTATATCAATTCTCTTTACATACTCACATTGCCTTTTGTTTTATTCTCTTTCACCCTTGTTCTCTAACTCCACTTATCTTTCAACATTTGTTTCCTTATTCCAACTCTGTTTTTTTCTTTTCTCTCATGCACCATTTTCTAGCTTTTAGACCCTCTGCTTCGCTTCTCTTTTCCATCTTTTCTCCCTTTTGTTTTCGAAATTAAATAATTTTGGGTTCTCCTTTTTTGTTGCAATCAGTTAGTATAACTCACCTTCACTCATTTATCTTTCTTTGTTGCTTCACTCAGTCTCTATCTGACACTCTTTTCTTCACTTTCTCTGTCCCCTCTCTCCCTCACTCTCTTTTCCTTATTCACCCTTTCCTTATTTAGTTTACCTTACTGACATTCTTTTAGTATCTTACACATCTTCAGTTTATTTTTCTCTTCTATCCTTCTTTTCTGTCACTGAATCCATCCTCATTTTTATTCACTTAGTAATTTACTCTATTTCTATTTCTTTTTGACTCTGTCTGTCTTTCACCGTTACTTTATTTTCCTTTCTGAATGCTTATCTCTAACTTTATTTCTTTGTAAAATTGTATGATTTTCAACCTTATGCCTTGTCTTTTCTATTTTTTAAATATGTGTTTTAATATTTTTCAAATTTTTGTTCTTTCTTTCACAGATTGAAAGTAAAAAAATTATAAGTGATGGAGTTAACAACAACTCTAAAGTAAGTATTTAGTACTTTTTCCCTTACATCTCTATCACATTCAACTTCTATTACTTCCACTGCTTTATTTCCTTAACCCTCAGTTTCCTTCCTTTGCTTTTTCCCTCATTCCTTTTCAATTACTTACTTACTCCACTTCTTCCACTCCTTTTGTCAGTCCCTCTGTTTTAATCCTATTTACTTTCACTCCCTGTTTTTTTAACACCTTCCCTCAGGGTTGTTGTTTTAGTCCGGTTCTATCCCTACCTCTTACTCCACATCCTTTACTCTCTTTCTTTTTAATTTGAAGATTCATTCACATTCTTGAAGTAACTCTTGTTTATTATTCTTCTACACTCTTTTTTTCTTTCACTTCCTTTTCTATTTTCTTTTTCTCAATTTTACCCTCTTACATCTTTTCTTTGTATAATTATCTATTATACAGTATCTCTGTGTTACTCCCTCTAGCTGTCTTTCTTTTAACATTATTCTCTCTGTCTCCTTCCCTTATATTCACTCTTTATTTTTTTTTTCATTTTTTTTTTTTGGTTTGCTTTCGGTTCGCGTACCGGCGCGCGAACCAGGAAGCGAATAAAAAAAAAAAAAGATTGCCAGAGTGCTAAACATTTTAGCAAGTTTTTTATAAATGGGAGGTAGTTCTGAAAAGAACTTTTTTTATTGTTTTTGTTGTTTTATATTTTTTTTATTATTTTTCTGAACATTTGTTTTTTTTGTATTTTTTGAACAATTTTAAATTGTTTTTTTTTTGAGGGGGAACAACGAAAAACAGGCATTAGAAAGGGCTCAACAGGAACAAAAAAAATAAAGTTACTTTTTGGGGCGTTTTGAGCACTTGTGGTTTTCATATGCTCTGTTCATTAAATTGACACTCATCTCCCCATAACAAAGTAGTCCCCCACAATAAATACACACTAGCTTTATGTGTGCAAAATTGCTCTGGATACTGGGGACCGTCTCCCTCGCCTCTGGTCCCGAAAGTCTTTCCTGTGTCGAGGTGCTGGCCACAGGAGTTGGTGGGTTTTCGCGGAGGTGACTCACCTCAGCCACGCTGTAATTAATTGGATGCCACCTCTGCATGTGGCGGTGCATAGTATAGTTTCTGTAACTATATTTTTTATCTGTGCCTCGGGACAGAACTCCTTTACATATGAGGCATGTCACATGTCGGGCATTGACCTTTTTTTGGCCTTGAGGGAAAGAAAAAAAATTGCCAAATAAAATTATCTTTGTGGTGGGATTTCCGGGGCTGTTCAGGCAAGAATTGTCTCTGCTGTACCTCCTCTTCCTCTTCTTCCTCCTCTTCCTCAGGGTTGGGAAGGAACTGTGTAGGTGGTCCTTCCTTCCTAGGAGGTTGTGGTGGTGGTGGGGGTCCACCAGCTGCAGCTACTACTGAAGCCATCACTTAATAATGAAAAACAGGTCTTCCTCTCACAAAGTTGAAAGTCAGAGTGAGAAAAAAGGTCGGGGCTTTCATCATTTGGGAAAAAAAATGTTCTAAACCAATGAAAAGTGTTATTTTCAGGTCACATGACCTGTTAAGCTTACGTTACGCGTCCCGCTACGCACCCGGAGCACTTCCGGGGTGCTGCGCTTCGCGCCTCGGTTCGCGCTCCGGGGCACTTCCGAGTGCGCTAACGCGGAGCATCATAAGACGCATTACACGGCAATGCGATACGTCGCGCTTATGCGATGCGTCACGATGTTGTTTTCGAACGCAGCAGTTGCGCTAACGGAACGTTTCCCGGTGTGCGGACCGGGTCGCGGCACCAAATTGAGCTAACGGGAAGCTACCCGGTGCGCGGACTGGCAGCGAAACAAAAAAAATCAATAAAAAAAATGATATGCATAAAAAATTATATTAAAAACAAATAAAATATATTTTTCCTTTAAAAGAAGAATACATTTTACAGCTTTTGATATTTGCTATTAAAAAACCATTGAAATTCACTGAAAAAACCATAGGTTATAGACCATATATAGTTAGGAATTAGCATTTACAAAACCTTGAAAATTCACTGAAAAAACCATAGGTTATAGACCATATATAGTTAGGAATTAGCATTTACAAAACCTTATTTTACTCACACAAAACCATTGAAATTCGCATATATAGTTAGTTGCACTAACTATATATCGCGCACCCGCAATCCACTGCTGATGATGTCACATATTACATCATTCATGACATGGTCAGTGACATCACTGATGACATCACTGATGACATCTCAAATGACATCACTGATGACATCACTGATGACTTCTCAATTGACATCACTGATCACATCACTGACGATATCATTCATGTGATAATACAATGCACGTCTTTACACTCTAATATAACCTACGAAACACCCAGTGTTAAATACAGACTACCATTCTTGAAACCATTGACACACCAATACCAGTTACTACATACGCACACACTAATTCCTAGGTCTACACACTCAGTCACTCATTCACCCATAGAATCACTCATACATACAGTCACTCATCAATACAACACTATCATATGCACTCATACACCTATACAGACACTCACACTCTGCCACTCATCCATGGAGTTACTCACACATCTAGTCAGATATGCAAAGAATTAATCACACTTCCTTTTCTTCAACTATACAGTTATACACACAACACCTTACTTATTCAAACATATACTAACACATACTTACTCTCTTATACAATCACTGATACAAGTACACGTTGATCTGCACAGAGTCACACAACTTTCAAGCACGTACACACACACTCAGTCACCCATACAAATACTTGGGTAACTAATCAATAACCCATATAGCCACTCATATAGCTAATAATCAACACATGCAGCAGCTTGCACAACAACAGACATATTGATGCCAACATTCAGACAGTTTAGTCACTAACCCATGCATTCAGTAAGATACATTTAATCACTCACTCATACAGTCAGTCACGCACCTACTAAATACTTCATCCAGACACTTATACATCCACTCTTTCTTCAATATGTAAAACATATTTAAACTTTACAGAAACACAGTCACTGGATGATGTCATCAGTGATGTCATTTGAGATGTCATCAGTGATGTCATCAGTGATGTCCCTGACCATGTCATGAATGATGTAATATGTGACATCATCAGCAGTGGATTGCGGGTGCGCGATATATAGTTAGTACAACTAACTATATATGCGAATTTCAATGGTTTTGTGTGAGTAAAATAAGGTTTTGCAAATGCTAATTCCTAACTATATATGGTCTATAACCTATGGTTTTTTCAGTGAATATATATATATATATATATATATACATATATATATATATATATATACATATATATATATATATATATATATATATATATATATATATATATATATATATATATATATATATATATATATATATATATATATATATATATATATATATATATATATATATATATATATATATCTACTGGCAGTCGCCAGTAGGTAGTTATAGTTAGGATTTTTTTCAATGCAAAATCTCAACATTCTATTGGGAATAACTTTGGCGCCGGTTGACGAATCTGCCTGAAAATTTCCTCAAATTTGCCTCGTGGCGCTTCGGTCCTTCCCTTAAAGTTTGGGGGGGATTCATCAAGTGGGGGCCAAGATAAAAGGGGGTCCCAAAACGTGTTTTCCCCATGTTAATTTCCATAGGGCGGTCGACCTCACTTTTAGCCCGAACGGCTGAATGGATTTCCACCAAACTTGGCAAAATTGTAGGGACTGGTAGCCTGATGTGCCTTTGCTATGTCTCCAGATATGTGCTCCAGTGGATTTTGAGTAATTTAGGTTCAAAAAAATATATATATATGGACGCGCTCCGGGACGCGCATCGGGGAGCGCTCCGGGCGCGCTACACGACTTGCGCGCGGAAAGCTGATTGGCTCTCGGGTGTCTGTAAACATTCGAAACAGTCCGGAGCGGCCACCATCTTGTGTCTCGGTAAGATCGAAACACAAGCAGAGGCAAAAACAAAGGGGGAAATTACCATAAGGGGGCAGAGTAGACCCCCCCTGATCCCCTAGATTTGATGTGGGGGCCATAAAAGGGCCCCGCGGGGCAAAAAAAATGTTTTCTTTTTTTTCTATTTGCGCGGGGGGAGCGCCCGGTACGCGCACCGGGGAGCGGACCGGGGAGCGTACCATGGGGAAAAAAAGAATGACAGAGTTTTAAGAAAATTTAGCCTGTTTTTATAAATTGGAGGTAGTTCTAAAAAGAACTGTTTTTTTTCTTGTTTTATATTTTTTTAATGTTTTTGTACTTTTTTTGGCTTTTATGAACTATTTTATATTTTTTTTGTTATTTTTATTGGGAGAAACAGAAAACAGGGAATTGAAAATGGCTCAACTGGAGCAAAAAAAAAACCATGAAAAAATTAGGGTTTTTTGGAGCAATTGTGGTTTTCACCAGCAAGGAGGATGAGCTTTATGCTCTGTTCACCATAGGAGATGGTCTTACCACAAAAAATACATGTAATTCTGAATTCCCCAAACCGTGGTTGTATGCAAGGGATCGTCTCCCTTGTCTCTGGTCCCGATGGAGTGGGTTGCTTTCTTTTGGAGGTGGTGGTTGAAGATTGGGGAGGGTTACTGGCAAGTTCTCTCATCTCTGCAGCAGAATAGTTGTTCGGATGCTTCCGCTGCATGTGTCTAATCATGGTATTATTACCAAAAGAATATTTTTTGTTAGGGTTCCCCCTTGAAAGTTCCATGCCACAGATTAGGCAAGTCACCTTGGGCGCATTGACTTTCTTCTTGCCCTCTGGTATAGAAAAAAATTCCCATACAATGTGCTGCCTTGGCTTGTATGTGGTATTGTCTTCTTGCAGCCACCTTCTTCCCTCTCTTCCTCCTCCTCCTCTTCTTGACCACCAATGTAATGTTGTGGTGGTCCTCTTGGTGGTGGTGGTGGTGGTGGTGGTGCAGATGCTCCAGCTGCTGCTGCTACTGTAGCGATTTTAAATACAAAATATTTCTCAAAGATGTTCAAACAGGTCTTCCTCAGTCAAAGGACAAAGTCAGAATAAGGAAAAAAGGTGGAGTCTTTCATCATTTGGAAAAAAAACTGTCCTGAACCAATGAAAAGTGTTATTTTCAGGTCACATGACCTGGGTTTTCATCCTTTGGAAACCAAAACTGTTCTGCACCAATAAAAAGTGTTATTTTCAGGTCACATGACCCGACGCGCTTACGCGACACGCCCCCGGGCGCGCCCGGGGGCGTGCCTCGGATCGCGTCGCGTAAGCGCGTCGGATGTTTACGTTGCGCGATCGTATTCGCTCGAGTGCTTCCGGGTGCGCTTACGCCGTGTGTATCACGTGGACGCGGCTACGCGATACGTCACGATGATGTTTTCGTTCACGGCAATAGCGCTAACGGGACGCTAACCAGTGCGCGCCGAAAAACTGCGCTTTCCGGTGCGCACACCTCTGTTTCTGGTGAGGATTTCATCGGCAGAGCCTCGCCGAAAATTATCATCAATGACTTCCTCAAGAAGGGGAAAAATGAAAAACCCACTCGCAGGATTGGCGTGTTCCCAAATTTTTCCTTTTTATTCCATCAAACAACAGCACCCAGGACACAAAACTGACGCGTTTCGTTATCCCCTGATAACTTGCTCACGGTTACAACATACAGGTTTGAATGCACCCATAAGAATGTTTACAATGCACCATGTGACTCGTGATGTCAGTCCTACGTTCAATACAGCAAGGTATTCTTGTATATGTAGGCAAAGGCAGTGCGTGCGTAATTTTATTGTGATATATTTATTATTATTATCAAACTGATGTTAAATTTGATTGGTCTCATTTGCTTTTAAATTCGATTTACATTTCTGTGTTTATTTGTTCCTTTCTAAAAGCGTTTCGCTTTTTATTAGGACTGAGGTTACTTTACACCCTCGCCCTGCTTTATTGTCAAATGATTCCCTTACTCCATTATGAGAGGGAATAGCTTATCATTGGATCCAATGTTTTATTTTATGTTATTTATACCCTACGTATTGATTGATTATCTATACTGCAGCAGTTATTGCAATATAGCACCCTCCAGTGGGCTTAGGTGTAACCATAGGATTTGGTGAAGACAGTCTTGCCGACTTATATTAACTGATTCGATTGATTTTGGCCCTCCAGTGTGCAACTGTCTTGTCATTCAGACACCTATTTTGTATTATTTATCACCTGCGTGTTGATTGAGTCTCTGCAACTCAGCAGTTCATACAATATAACACACTCAATAGGCTGAGGTATATCAATGGGATTTGGTGAAAGAAGTCTACCGACTTCTTTTGACTGGTTCAATTGGTTTTAGCCCCCCAGTGGGCAACTATATTGTCACTCTCACACCCTATTGTATTTGATCTTTTGATGTAGATGTATTTACATTACCCAATCTTTCGTACCCAATATATGCTCATGTATATTCCTACTATGTCAACTAACAGAAAAAACACAGAATTATATATATGAAAAAACAGTTCTGTTTTTACACACATAACAGCTGTCTATTTCCATACCCAATATCTCTCTTTAAAAACCAGGATGAGACAAACTATTCCCCAAAGATGTACATAGAATTCATCACTTTGGTTAAGACCCCAAGGGGTCAGAGTTCTGAAATTCAATATTTGTCGAGATTCCCTTTGCCTCAATTTCTGTTCTCGGTCACCACCTCTCTCACTGATGGGCACCATTTCCAGCGCATAGAAGCGCAATGCTTTCCAATCGCCTCCATGGTTTATCTCCATATGTTTTGCAACTGTGTTGCTTCTGTTCCGATTTACAGTAGCACGTACATGTTCGAAAATTCTCTTTTTTAACTCACATTTGGTGCTTCCGATTTATTTTAATGCACATGGGCATTTAATCACATATACAACATATTGGCTCTTACATGTAATAAGTTCTTTTATTTGCCATATTTTATTGTTTGGTAACGTTGCTGTGGTTGTATTTTTCGCAATTTGGCAAACCTTGCAAGTTTGGCATTTTATAAAGCCTTTTGTTTTTAGCCACTGCGTTCCTTTCTTCTTTCCCAAACTTTGGTGATGACTATGCACCAGTTTGTCTCTTAAGTTTTGTGCACGGCAGAAAGTAACATTGGGATGTTTGCCCATGATTTTTCCCACCGTTGGATCTAGTTGTAAGAGCTTCCAATTTTTCCTTAAGATTTGTACAATTTGTTTGGATTCTCTGGTGTAGTCCATGATGAGTCTCACTGGATCCCCGGTTTTGTGTTCCTCATTATGTGGTTTGTGTTTGACTTTCAAAGTTTCTTCTCGTTTCTTCTCATTGGCCCTTTGCCAACCTCGTCTGATGACACTACTTTTGCAACCACGTTGTTTGAATCTGCAACTGTTTTTTTGGCTGTATACCCATTCTTTGTCTTCAGAACAAATGCGGCGTAGGCGTAAAAATTCTCCGTATGGGATGTTTTCAATCACCGACATTTTGTGGAAACTATTTGCGTGTAGTGTGGCATTGGTTGAGGTCTTTTTCCTATGTAGGGTGGTTTCTATTCTGTTGTTGGCAATATAAATTTTGGTATCCAGAAAAATAGCTCTATCGCTACTAATGGAATATGTGAATTTGATGTTAGCCTCTGTCGAGTTAAGAAGTTTGAAATATTCCTCAAATTATTTTTCTGTACCATCCCACACAATTAGAAGGTCATCAACATATTCTGACCATTGTATGATTTTGTTTACAAATCTATCATTGTTGGGATACCATGCAATGTGTTGTTCCCACCACCCCATAGTGAGACACGCATATCCTGGACTAAAGAAAAACCCCATAGCGCATCCTTTAATCTGTTGATAGATTTATTCTCCAAAATAGAACACATTCTGTGTGAGGCACATCTCTATCATGTCCATCAACAATTGGTTGTGTTGTTTAAATTGTATATCAAGTTCTTTAAGAAAGAAACTGCATGCTAATAATCTGATATGATTGTCAATATTTGTGTATAGTGAGATTACATCCATCATTATGAGACGATATGAGGCTTGCCATGGGAGATCTTCCAGGTGGCTTAAGAGAGCAATGGTATCTGTTAAATATGAACTTAGATTGAGAATAAAAGGCATTAAAAAGAAATCAATGTAGTTAGCAACAGGCTCTAATAGTGATCCCTTGGCCGAAACTATCAGTCGTCCTGGTGGTTTACACAGATTTTTATGTACCTTTGGCAGAAAATACACTGTTGCTGTAATTGGGTGATCCGTGGTTAGAAATTTCCTTTCATCGTTATCAATAAGATTTTGTGCTTCCCACTGTGATGTCATCTTATCCAGTTTTTCTTTGTATAGCTGTGTTGGATTTCTATCCAATTTTCTATATTATTCCTTGTTCTTGAGTTGTTGGTGGGCTTCTGATTCTTAATCTGTGGTATTTTGTATAACGATGTTTCCACCTTTGTCCGCCATTTTGATTGTTATTAGTTTGTCATCCATTAGATTTTTCAGGGCCAAACATTCTTCCTTCCTGAGGTTGTCCTTATACTTAGCTCCTTTCAGTTTGTAGATGTCCTGAACCACCGCTTCTTGAAAAAGATCAATTTTATTACCATGTGGTAATTGGGGATAAAAACGTGATGAGGGTTTCTTACCTCTTAAACCAGATCCCTTCTGTGGGCATGCTGTTGTTTCGGGAATAATATCTTGGTCATCTAATACATCCAAATTGACTACATTCAGAAGGGCAGTCATATCCACAGTTGTCAATGTAGGTTCTCCTAATTCCATCATACTCTTTTTCTTTCTCATTTTTGAAAATGTCCCCATCGCTTCATTCCTGAAAGATTTTTGCAAGTTTGATCTTTCTTATGTATTTGTAGATGTCTATTCGAGTTTGAGCCATGTCCATGGATTGTGTCGAACAGAAATGTATTCCATGTTTTAACAATGATATCTCATTGTCTGTGATGTTTCGAGTTGATAAGTTCATTACTACCAACTCTTCATTATCCTGTGGAGTGGTTGTTATATTCATTTGGCAGTTTTCTGACGCATACTACTGGCTTTTGTGCCAATTTCTTCAGAGCCACATTCTCCCTTTGCCCCTTCTTGTTGTTTTTTTGTTGGTCCCGATCCGCCAGGGACCCATTTGCGTCCTCTTCCCCTGCCTCACACAGCTTGGTATGGACCTTTGTTCTGTTCCCAATGTCTTTTGTGGAGGACTATCCTCATGTCTCCTAAAAAATCCTGTCTTGATTGTTCACCACTGGATTCTGTATCATTTTCACTAGCTCCTGTTGATGTAAGTGATGTGACACTGCTGGAACTTGGTGCCCTATTCATCATCTGTCCCTGATGTTTAAACATATCAAACTTTTTTGCATATGTAAATATGCGCCCTTGCGCATAATCATCTTTGTCACGCTGAAATTTGAATTGCTTCCTTGTTTTGGCCACTTCTTCATGTTTATCCACATATTTTTCTAGATCTTCCTTTAGCTTTGTCATCTCTGCATTCATATCAATTGTTGTTAAATCCTTTTCAAGTTCCTGTAGTTCCTCTTTTATTTTTGATAATGATATTTCAATATGCTTTACCAATATACTGATAAGGCCCAGAGAGTAATTTAGAACATATTCACCCCACTCATTTAGTAGTTCATTGCTCGCATCTTGTTGGCTGGGCATGATGGAATTCCTCAGGCCCCTCGGCACCCTTCGCACTTCCAGATTTTTTTTAAAGTGGTCAACTCCCACCATTTGTTGATTTCCTTTTTACTTAATTTTTCCCATTGTCTCAGTTTGCTTCGTGTGTCAGTTTTTTTTGGAAGCACTCTTCTGTTGTGAGGTTTGAATGAATAGTGTCTCACCCTGTTCAAAAAACGAGTCCATTTCCTCTGTGCGTTTGGCATCTCGTTTATCCATGTTATTAGTTTCTTAAGACCTGGGCTTTTTTGTTGCTAATTTACTTTTGTCAACCGTTTTGGAATTTAAAGGGATGTTAATCCTGCCCGTGACTGAAGAAAATCTTGAAGAAGTCATTGATGATATATATATATATATATATAAAAAATATATATATATATATATATATATATATATATATATATATATATATATATATATATATATATATATATATTACCTACTGGCGGTCGCCAGTAGGTATATATAGTTAGGATTTTTTCTCTATGGAACTTTTGAAAATTCTATGTCTAATAACTTTGGCGTTTGTGGACGGAATCGGCTGAAATTTTCAGGAAAATGGCACATTTTGTTACTGATCAGCTCCTGAAAATTTGGGGGGGTTTCGTCAAGGGGGGGCTGAGAAAAAAGGGGTGTCCCAAAACGCATTTTTCCCATTCATTTTTCCATAGGGCCTTTGGCCTCACTTTTAGCTCGAACGGCTGAATGGATTTACACGAAACTTGGCAAAATTGTAGGGACTGTTTGCCCGATGTGCCTTTGCTGGGTCTCAATATATGTGCTCTAGTGGATTTTGAGAAATTAACGTTTAAAAAAACAGATATATCTGTGATAGCGTCCTAGATAGCGCTCCAGGTCGCGTACTTTTCGCGTAACGGAGCTTTGCGAAGCGAAGCTGATTGGCTCTCCGGTGTCTGTCAACATTCTAAACAGTCCGTAGCAGCCGCCATCTTGTCTCTCGGTATGTTAGAGAGACAAGAGGAGGCCAAAACGAAGGGGGAAATGAAGGAAAGGGGGCAAGGTAGACCCCTTCTGACCCCCTAGGATTGATGAGGGGGATATTAAAGTGCCCCGCGGGGCCAAAAAAAAAAAATAAATAAAAATTGTTTTTTTCGTGGGGTGCACCCGGTTCGCGTACCGGAAAGCGGTCTGGGGAGCGTACTATAAGGAAACAAGAATGATTGACTTTTAACTTATTGTATGTTTATTGATTGTTCGTTTTGTTGTTTTTTTTGTTTATTTTTATTTACTTAGCTACATGTAGGTATCAATGTGGAGTCTATAATTTAATAAACGCCGTCTCCTTTGTAGATATCCTGCTTGTTGTTAAAGAAGTTATTATGGTATATGGAATTCATACCATAGTCTGTCTGGAAAGCCGAAACAACATGGAGGCAGGAGATGATAAAGAGATGTTAAATACACATTGGAGATAATATAGTGGGAGAAAGGAAGTAACTATGAACAAAGTTAGTATGTAACACCAAAAAGTTGCACAGTATATTTAAAGTCTGACTTCACGTTATAATCAATTTGCTACTAGTTTTCAATATACATATAAAAATAAATAATGTGTCAAACAATTTTTGAATTAAGAAATTAAAATTTAATTTTCAGATTGTTTTTCAAAATTTAAAAGAAAATCTAAAAAATCGTGATCATTTTTTTCTTCATTTTTCAGTAGAAAATCTACTGCATTTACACATTGCACAAGTTCATTGTTTATTGTGTCGTTATAGAAATCCATGTCAACTTCTGTCTCAATTTTTTTTTCTGTTTCAGTTTTCAAGTTGTTTTCTTGTCCTTCCATTTTGAATTCTGAAAAATGAATTTTTAAAAAATATATCAGTACAGAAAGGGCATTGTTGGGTTTCAGTACAGACAGGCAGTTTGGTTATTTAAACAGTGTTTTTTTCTTTGGGCAGTGTATGTTATCAAATTGGAAGTAGAAATATGAGAAAATGATCAAATAAACTCTTAGTCAATTCTGAATTATACTAGAGAAGTCTAACTCTATCCTTAACTCAGGGCCGGCGCTAGGTATGGGCAGCGTAGGCTGCCGCTTAGGGCCTCGCACCCAGCCCATCAGCATGGGGCCACACACTGGTGATGTGTCCTTTTGTTTTCCTGGAGATCTATCACAAAGAAAGGTGTCGCCTGCAATTAAGGTCCATTGGAGGGGGCCCCTCCTTGGGCCTCTCATGGATGGTGTCAGGAGGTATAGGGGAGGAAGAAGGAGACGCTCCTTCAATTGCAAGGAGACCATTCACAGACACTGTGGGGGGCCCATTGTCCAGCATTTTGGCGCTCCCTCAGTTTTAACTTTTAGACCACAATCAATTCTCACACCTATGAAGGTGTGAGAAATGCGTGTGGATTAAAAGTTAAAACTGTGGGGGCGTCAAAATGATGGACAATGGGGCCCCCACAGTGTCTGTGCATGTTCTCCTTGTAAGTGGCCAGTTATGTAATTTGGAGGGGGCCTTGCGCACGTTCCCTTTTAGCTCAGGGCCGCGCAAATCCTGGAACTGGCCCTGCCATAACTAAAACAGAGAAGTCTATTTTATTCTATAAGTATTACAGAGTGAAAGAATAAAACTGTTTGAAAATGTTTTTCTAATTAGCTTTCAGTACAGAACATACTTCAGTTTTAAAAATAATATCTTACCTTTTAAATATAATTTGAAGTTATCAGTTGATTTTTTGTTGTTCTGCACTTCACGAAGTAGTAGTCAAAATGGCTGTGTTTCTCTCTCTTTGTTTATATATATTCAGGTTCATAACCAATCAAATGTCATGATGTAATAGTAGAAATTGAAAGTAATATTTTAATTGGTTGTCATTTCCAACACTTTCGATATGTTTTGTGAAGTAATTTACCTCAGGGATTTTAGAGAGTTCTACATGCTAAATGGCTTAAATGGTATTCCAACGAAATTTGTGAAAATGGTAGGGATTGGTATGTAGTATGAGCTACTGTTTAATTGGTGAAAGTGTCTCCGGTGGTTTTTCTGTAAATTACTTTCCCACCTTTTTTGAGCGAGTGCTTGTCAGTGCGTTTCCCGGTACGCGAACTTGCAGTGTTACGTGAGTCCTCCATTTTGTGTTTCGGTAGAATTGAGATACAAGATGGAGGGTAAATAATGTTCAGAATGGGTAGATTGGGGTACTTTAGACGTATGCTGTTTCCCTAAGTTTTCTGAGGGTGGCTGAGGAGGCTTCTTATATGTCGATAAAAAAAAAAGGGTTTTTTCGCGTGGTTAGCTGCAGGTACGCGAACTGGGTAGCGTACCGGGAAGCAAATATAGGTAAAATTAAGTGAAAAAAAAGGTTCATTCGAAATTTTAAAAGAGTACACTAAGTTAAGGTAGCTCTGAAAAGAGCTTTTGGGTTTTGTGTATGTTCTAGAAAGTTATAAGTAGGAACCAATACACATTCTTAAATTTAGTATGAAAACTCTGTTTCCCTCATCTGAGAAATGCACGCCATCTCCTCTGTAGATATCTTGCATGTAGTAACACAAGTTATTGTTGTAGATGCAGCCCATTTCATGGTCCCTCATGTAAGCTGAAACAGACTTATTTACATGCTTCCTCGATTTCTCAATTTGTGGACAAAATTGATTGGACCACCTCCATTTTTGTCTTTGGCATATATTAGAATATACCAAGGCAGTTTGAGGAAAAAGTGTCATCAATTGCTCAAAGGTGTCCTTTAAAAGCATTTCCAGACCTACCCCAGTCAAAGTGCCCAAATCGTTTCCTCCACAGTGCACTATTATGAGGTCAGGGGTTGGCAAATGTAAAAAGGTTTTCACCAATGGTATCAATTGGTGACATTTCAATACTCTTCGACCAATCCATTTGATTTCCACATTTTGTAAATTGAGGTTGTGTAAATTTCTGTTATCAGCATACCTGTGAGCCTAGTGGATGTAGCTATGTCCCAGAATCCAGACTGAAAACATTGCTAGAGGAGTTTTTGCTGCAGTCAGATGAAGTGTGGGAATGAAATGGCAGTTGAAATAGTGATGTTTGTAATGTAAAAAACTGTGGAGTTTAAGTGCAAATGATTCATTAGCAGTGATTGGTGTATTTTCATTGCTGAAAACAGAAAGTTAGGGTGCATGGATGTGTTCTTTGAAAGATGTATTTTGAATGGTTATTTAAAAATGTTGTTATGAAAGATTGCAGTGGATTAGCAGGTGAACTGAGAGTTCAGAGTTCATTTGAAACATTGTTGTGTGAACTTGTGGCCATGATAGGTCAGGCAGGGGGGAGCGTGGCTTGGACGCCGATGGCATGGTCGCCTGAGAGCTCGGCTCCGGGACTGAGCCTGTGATTATCCTGCAGATCGGAGGCCGTGGGGCACCCTAGTCCCCACAAACCGTCGATCAGACTGATTGGGACCTGCCGAGGCACCTGGTGCAACTCGAACATGAGTTGATCCGACGGAAAGTCGAAGTTTGTGGTCCCGCGGAGTGCGGCCCAACATGGCGCCCGGACCTCTTTGTCCCCTTGGTCGGGACCTTTAGTCTGGAGGGGCGTCGTTAGCTACAGCGCACCCTCCACCTTTTCATCTCCCTGTGATGTGATGGTCTGGGTGTCGCTCTGATCGGACTTTGGACACGGTGATCGCTCCTGGATGATCGGATGCCCACACTACAGTGGACCTCGACTCACGGACGCCTGGCGGCCCTGGCTGCGGTGCCGACCCCCTGCGCCGTGCCTGGCTGCATCCCCCCGAGTGACTGACTTCCATGGGCAGCACGGCGCCTTGGCACCACAAAGTCTCCGGTGGTGCTGGAGACCCTCGTTCCAGATCCTCATCGGCCAAACGGGCCTGCCCGACCTGGCGCCGATTGTCCCCGCCTCCTCCTCAGTGCCCTCCGACGACGCGGTGGTGGCGCGGCCCGAAGTTGTGGAGGTCCAACAGGCCCTGGAGGCGGAGATCGCCCGCCCTCGGCCCGAAGGCCACTAGCCGAGAGAGACATAGCCGACGCCCGCACTCGGTGGCGCCTCTGACTGGCTCTCCACCGTGTGACTCCTGCGCCATGGGGAAACCGACGGGAGACAAGGGGACCACCCCAGCCGCCTCAGACTCGGAGGCCCCGGACAAAGAAGAACGTGGGGACCCGGAGAGTTCTGGTGGTGCGCCATTGCAGCAACAATTTGACCGGGTCCTGGAGGCGATCGCGACCACACGCTCGGCCCTCCAGCAGGACATTGCCCAGGTGGCGACGAGTCTGGGCCTCCTTAGAGCGGACCACGGCAAGCTTTCGGATAGGGTCAAGGAAGTGGAGGGCTCGATAAAAACCTTGGAGCCGGCACAGAGAACCCTGGCCGCGACGATGAAGGATGCCCTATCCCGGATTGATGCCCTGGAGCATCGAGCGGAGGACGCGGAAGGTCGCAACAGGCGAAATAACATTCGAGTGGTGGGCCTGCCGGAGAAGATTGAAGATGGCGACATGGTGGCCTACTTGGAAGCCTGGCTACGGGACACGGTGGCCCCGGAGGGTCTATCCTCCTTCTATACCCTGGAGCGAGCACACAGAGTCCCAGCGAGGCCGCCGCAACAGGGCCGTGCCCCCCGACCGGTGGTGGCACGGTTATTGCACTTTCGGGACAGAGATCTCATCCTTAATGCCGCCAGACATAATGGCCCCTTCAAGGTGGCGAACAGCCAGGTGAATATCTTCCCGGACTACACCTATGAGACCCAGCGCAGGCGGTTCTCATTCCTGGCGGTCAAGCGCGAGCTCCGGAGCGAGGGCATCCAATACTCGCTCCTGTTTCCTGCAAGGCTCCGCATAATTGTCGATGACAAGACTCAGTTCTTTGATTCCCCGGAGGATGTCTGTAACTGGCTTGAACTCTATAGAGCCGGAAAGGATGGCTTTGGCTCCTCATCTCAACTAGCAGTGGAGCCTGGACAGCGACGGCGGTCCAAAAGAATTCGGAGTCGCCGTGGCCGGTCAGGCGGACCCTCAACTGCGGAGACGTCGACGGAGCGGAAGGGAGTGTTGGAGGTGTTGTCTGCGCTGTCTGGCTCACGGGATGGTACCATAGAAGAGGAAGCGGACCTTGCTGACGAGGGGGTACCAACGGACTCGGAGGAATCGGTGACCGACAGTGTCCACACGCCAGTGATCACTCCGAACTCGGTTGAGGACCTTCTGGATGGACAGGGTTGAAGGGGTGAGCTGCGTCCATTTGGGTGGGGGCCCGCAGCGGGGGTGGCGGGAGTAGGCGATTGCTCATAATCCCCGGGGAAGTGGAGGTGGGGTGCCCTGCTCGTGCCTTGAGGGTTTTCTCTTATTGTTTTGGGCTCACTTTAGTCTCGGTAGCCCGAGCATCGAGGGCCCATTGCCAACGACCAGCCCGCACCTGGCCCTTAAGGCCTTCCTGCGGTGGCGACTGCAGGATTAGTCGGGGACAGAGGGTTTGCTGGGGGTATGGTTTGGATGGGAACTAGATGGTACCATTTGGGTCCTGTTCTGGGGAGGGTGGGCAAGGGTTTGGGTCGAACCGGGGTTGTTGTGTTTTGGTTGGGGAAAATGGCCGCCATCAGTGCTGGGTTGATTGTTGCTCTTTCTTTGTTGGGGCCCGGATGGAGAGACTTTGCACGAACAATATGGGACAATGGCTGATGTTGCTAATGTGAAATGCATTACTTGGAATGTACGGGGGCTTCACACTATGTCTAGACGTCACAAAGTCCACGCTTATTTAGTGCGTAGAGGGGTGCAAATGGCGCTGCTGCAGGAGACCCATCTTAACAAGGCGGAAGGGGCGGCGCTACAGCATAGGTGGAGGGGGCAGGTCTTTTGCACTTCGTACTCCGCGTATGCCAGGGGGGCGCTAATTTGGATCAGAGCCGGGGTTCCTTTTCAGGTTACGAAATCAGTGGTGGATCCGGAGGGTCGATATGTGGCCATTTCGGGCACTCTGGGGGGGAGGGACCTAAACGTTTGCTGTGTTTATGCACCCAATGTGGACCAGCTTGCCTTCCTTTCCAGGTTATCGGGCTCGTTGGCCCACTTCTTTTCCGGGCCCCTCCTGCTCGGCGGGGATTTCAATTCAGTAGTAGATGTGGAGAATGACCGCTCACATCCCCCCCTACCTGACTCTCCGGTTCGCCGTGTGGCTAAAGGTAGGAGGGACTGGCAGACGCACTGGGGTCTGACGGATATCTGGAGGGCACAGCATCCCGACACTAGGGACTATTCCTACTTCTCAGGCTTGCACAAGTTACACGTCCGACTGGACGGGTTTCTGGGCGTTTCAGCGGCGGTCCGGTCTGAATATTTGACCAGGACCATCTCGGATCATAACCCTCTCCTTCTGGACCTTCGCTGGTTTCCGGGGGTGCCTGCTGTGCCCACCTGGAAGTTGCGTCCCAAAATCTTAGAGGACATTGTATTCAAAGCGGACCTAGAAGACAAGATCTCGGAGTACTTCTCGTCCAACGGGGGCACTGAGGGTTCGAGGGCGATAGGATGGGACGCTTTTAAGGTGGTGGTCAGGGGCTTCTGCATTTCCAAGAAGGTGGGCATGAGGCGAATCATCCTTGACGATTTAGAAATGGCAGATCGGAAACTCCGTGAGTTGGAACTCCGCCGCCCCGGGCGCCCGGAACTCCGGGAACGCACGGCAGCGGCGAAGGAGGCGGTAGCGGCGGAGGTCGAACGGCTGCGCTGTTTCGACTATAAGGCCTATACTGTTAGGTCCCTCGCAGAGGGGGATAGATCGAGTGCATTGCTGGCGTGGCTAGCTAATCCTACGCGCCAGACCTCTCTGACGACGGCCATGCGTACGGCGGATGGGACCGAAGTGCACACTCAGCCTGAGATTCTGAGCTGTTACCTGCACTACTATGAACGCTTGTACCGCAGTCGCTCTGCCAGAGACCCCGACCGGCTTGATGACTACCTGCGACCCCTAGAGCTCCCAATGGTGGAACCTGACGTAGCGAAAGCCCTGGGTTCCGACATTGAACTGGGGGAGATTCGCAGTGCCATTAAAAAGATGGCGAGGAATAAGACCCCGGGTCTGGACGGCCTTTCGGTTGAATTTTATGCCGCTTATGCTGATCTCCTGGCACCGAGGTTGCTGATCGTTTACAGGGAGGCGAAGCGGCTTGGTCGGCTCCCCGGTTCGATGTGCGAGGCCTTAGTGGTTCCCCTCCTCAAGCCGGGAAGGGACTCGTCCGATCCGGCGTCCTACCGTCCTTTATCAATGTTGACGGTCGATTATAAAATACTGAGCAGCATCTTGGCATGGAGATTGCTAGGTCACATGAGCTCTCTGGTGCATGAGGACCAGGCTGGATTCATCCCCAAGTGAAACACGACCATGAACATCCGTAGGCTGTTCCGCTTGCTGGGAGAACCGCTCGTGGACGCCCCATGCCCGGTAGTCCTCTCGGTAGATTTGGAGAAGGCTTTTGACAGCCTGGAATGGGACTACCTGCGAACAGTATTACTCCGATTCGGCCTCGGGGAGGGTTTCGTCAGATGGACCACGGTACTTTATACCTCGGCGTCGGCCAGGGTACGGGCAGGCCCGCTGATCTCCTCGCAATATCCGGTGGAGAGAGGCACGAGACAGGGTTGTTCATTATCCCCGCTTCTCTTCGCGTTAACGGTGGAACCTCTGGCGCTGCTGCTCCGGTCGGGATCCCACTATAATGGCTTATGGACGCCTTCGGGCCCACATTATGTCTCGCTGTACGCTGATGACCTGTTGCTCTTCCTTGAGGACCCGGTTGCTGCCCTGAATGGAGCTGCGACGGCGCTCACGGCGTTTGGGGAGGTCTCGGGCCTTCGGGCCTTCGGGTGAATTGGGCTAAGACCTGTCTTTTCCCGGTTCGTAAGGGTACACCTAGCCCTGATATCAGTAGAGAGATTAGGTGGGAACCTGACTGCTTTAAGTACCTGGGGGTGTACGTCTACCATGAACCGTCAGACCTCTTGGATGGAAACATAGCTCGCAGCACTCGCGCGCTGCGTGGTAGCATGGACTTCTGGGCTACTCTACCGCTCTCGGTAGCTGGACGGATCGCTTTGCTTAAAATGGTGGCGCTTCCCAGGTTGCTATATTATTTACGGGCGCTGCCGATTTGGATCCCGCCAGCCACATTTCGACTGTTACGGTCAATGGTGGTCGGATTCCTCTGGGGTTCGGGCCGCCGGAGAGTGGCCCTCAAGACTCTGACGAGGCCGAAAGCTGAGGGTGGGCTGGCGGTGCCGGACTTTGAAAAGTATTACGTGGCAGCGCAGCTGCAGACTTTCACCCAGGAGGTCGCCAGGGAATTCCGAGGCCCAGAGGATAGGAGGGGCACAGGGATAGCTAGGCATGTCCTCTCCTTCATAGCGCTGCGACAGCGTTTGGCCTTGCAGGACTTGACGCTTGAAGAGAAGACCATTCGCTTGTGTTGGAACCGAGCCCACGCCCGGGGCCAGTTGCGGATACCGTATGCACCCGAAATACCTCTGGGCATGCTGACGGCCCTGCCTCATGGCGGTGATTGGTCACGATTAGCGGATTGGGAGGACGCGGGCCTACAGTTGGTGGGGGACCTTTACGAGGACGGGGCGCTTTTGATCGCTTCGAGGTTCCTCGCGGCGATTTTCTTTTGCACTCGGCCCTGGTCCGAGCGATTCAGGCGCACTGGAAGCACGGGCAGGAGGAACCTCCTACTTCTCCGGTGTGCCAGTACGTTATGATGTCTGCGGGAACTGTTAAGGTGGTCACTTGCCTATACGGCAGACTGCTCAATGAGGGGTTGGCCCCCCTCACTACTTTAAGAACCCGTTGGGAGGAAGACATAGGGAAGGAGATCCCGGAGACGACCTGGTACCAACTCATGAGGCGGGCCTGGAAGGGCACGCACCACGCCCGCTTTCAATTGGTCCACTACTACGTACTCCATAGGGCATATCTGACCCCGGCAAAGATCCAACAATATTTTGCCACGGACTCCGCGGACTGCCCCAGGTGCCAGGCGCCTGATGCAGACCTTCTTCATATGTTGTGGTCCTGCCCGGGACTGTCCTCCTACTGGTTGGAAGTGGGGGACACCCTAGAGGAGGTAAAGGGGAGATCCTTGATGCGGCAGTGGGGCTCCTGCACTGGTTCCCACATACCGCCAAAAATAAAATCACTAGTAAATTCATTGATCTGGGGCTTCTCCTTGCTAAACGGGAGGTGACCAGGAATTGGAAGGCACGGGTTGGTCCAACGGGGGCCCGATGGCACAGCAAACTCTTGAAATGGGCGGCGGGGGAAAGCACGCTGCGGTACCAGTTAGCTAGGAGACAACACAACGAGAAGGCGCAGGAGGCAGCGCTAGAATGGGAGACATTAGTGCAGGCCCTCAGAGATTACTGTGCTCCCAGCGATTCCGAAAGTGAAGATGCAGCTCGCCCGAGTCCCGATAGACGATTGCACTTTACATTTCTGCTGCTTTCCTCATGGGTCCTCTCACAGATCCTACTACGGCTGTTACCGTGCACTGATGGCGGGGTTGGGGGGGGGTTTTGGTTTGGTTCATAGTGTTTTGAGGGGGGGGTTTCTTTTGGCTTTCTTTGTAGGATGGTTTAGAAAAGCAGATGACGGATAGTGGATCATCCGGACCGGCTTCGACTCCCTGTTGAGTCCCCATTGGATATTGCCGCCCGACACTTGGGTTGTGGGCTAAATGGCTGTGTAATGGTTCATCCTGTTGGGGGACGGAGGGATGTATTCTACTAATTTTGATTGAATTTATTGCTGGTCGCTTTGTACAAATTTACTGATTCCTGCAATAAAAATATATTTAAAAAAATAAATAAATGATAGGTCAGGCAGGCGGTAGTTGCTATGGAAAAGAGGTAGAAAGGGCAGAGGGGGGAAGGGTGTTGATTTGAAAAAAGTGAGGGAAGAGTTTTTATTGGCTGACATGAGAGATATGTGTGTTGAATATCAGCGTTTCGGTGCCTTTGTTGGTTCCAGCCTCTGGAGTGCATACCTTTAATTCTGGTACAGAATAATTGGTGTGTTTCTGAGACTGTTTTCAATTTCAAAAAGAATTTGTAAAGGTGAGTTATCGTTTATATATTTTAGTTAAAGAGTAGTATGCTTTTTTGAGTAAATAAGAAAGTCAGCTGTGTATTTAAAATGATGTTTTGCGTCAAGTGTTTGCATTCTGCTTTCAAAGGCGATTTTGCATTCTTCATTTATAGAATCGGAAAAATTATTGGTTCGGTAAAATACCGAATCGGTAATTTTACCGATTCTGTAAATTTGCTATGTAGGGGGGAGTCTTCTGAGTCTCAAATGACTTAACGAATCGGTATTTTAGCATGAAATCAAACTTCATGGTAAAATACCGATTCCGGTGTGCATGCACATTTGTGCATGCACACGTATGTTATGTGAAAGGCAGACCTGTCCTTACATGAATGTAGGTGTATAATTGTTTTACATAAAAGGTTTTAAAACTTTGCTTGAAATCAAATGCATGCACACTTAGGGCCCGATGTAGGTGGTCGTTTAGGCCATTTACCGACTGGTTACGGCCGATTTCGGTCATTTCCGACCTGTAAATGGCGAAAAGGTATGTAGGCGCCTAAATCCAGGGTCACAAGTAGGTAAATTTACATTTACAGAATCGGAGAAATTGTTTTTGATGGTAAAATGATGTGACTCCTGCGTCGCTTTTGCGGAACAGATATATGATGTAATTGTGTTGTTAATGTTATGGTGTACATGTAAAAAATTATGCATAAGTGTTGCATGGGCATTGTAGATACTCTCCTATGTGTGCTTAGCAATTTCAAGTCACTTCCCCCGGGTTCAAGGGCCTTGTAAATACGTCCCCATGTGTGTCTGGTGATTTGAAGTCATTTTCCTTGTAGTGTAAGGCCCTTGTAAATACGCCCCCATGTGTGCCTGGCATATTTTCATTTTGATTGTTTGAGTTACATAGCCATGTTAAAAGTTATTGAAAAAAGGTGCAAGTTCCTTAAAAAAACGTTTTCATGTGTATTAGGGCTTTTTAAGTCTGTTCCCCTTGAGTGTAGGGGCCAGATGTAGGTGGCTGAAAATAGCCATTTACCGATCGGTAACGACCGAATTCGGCCGTTACCGACCGGTAAATGGGCATTGACATGTAGGGGCCCTTAAATGTTGCGTTTTCGGTAATTTTACCGAATCGGTAATTTTACTGATTCGGTAATTTTACCGAATCGGTAATTTTACAGATTCGGTAATTTTACCGAAAAAGCAAGATTGAAATGTGGGTAGCCAATTTTCCATTGGCACATGGCTTTCAGAATCGGTATTTTACCATGGAATACAAATCCATGGTAAAATACCGATTCCTGTGTACATGCACATCTGTGCATGTACACATATGCCATGTGACAGACAGACGTGTCCTTAGGGCATGTCTGTGTACCACATTGCACACATGCCCGTTTTGGGGGTGCTAGATGGTGTCAAAGTGACCCCCTGCACCCTTGACAAATTCGGTATTTACCGATTCGGTAAATACCGAATCGGTATTTGAATTGAATCCTATGGGCTTCAAGGCCCATAGGTTTCAATAGCAAATACCGATTCGGTATTTACCGAATCGGTAAATACCGAATTTTTAAGGAATCGGTAATAAATCAGATGTTGGTACCTACATCCCATTTGATATTGCCCATTGGATATTGCCGCCCGACACTTGGGTTGTGGGCTAAATGGCTGTGTAATGGTTCATCCTGTTGGGGGACGGAGGGATGTATTCTACTAATTTTGATTGAATTTATTGCTGGTCGCTTTGTACAAATTTACTGATTCCTGCAATAAAAATATATTTAAAAAAATAAATAAATGATAGGTCAGGCAGGCGGTAGTTGCTATAGTAAAGAGGTAGAAAGGGCAGAGGGGGGAAGGGTGTTGATTTGAAAAAAGTGAGGGAAGAGTTTTTATTGGCTGACATGAGAGATATGTGTGTTGAATATCAGCGTTTCGGTGCCTTTGTTGGTTCCAGCCTCTGGAGTGCATACCTTTAATTCTGGTACAGAATAATTGGTGTGTTTCTGAGACTGTTTTCAATTTCAAAAAGAATTTGTAAAGGTGAGTTATCGTTTATATATTTTAGTTAAAGAGTAGTATGCTTTTTTGAGTAAATAAGAAAGTCAGCTGTGTATTTAAAATGATGTTTTGCGTCAAGTGTTTGCATTCTGCTTTCCAAGGCGATTTTGCATTCTTCATTTATAGAATCGGAAAAATTATTGGTTCGGTAAAATACCGAATCGGTAATTTTACCGATTCTGTAAATTTGCTATGTAGGGGGGAGTCTTCTGAGTCTCAAATGACTTAACGAATCGGTATTTTAGCATGAAATCAAACTTCATGGTAAAATACCGATTCCGGTGTGCATGCACATTTGTGCATGCACACGTATGTTATGTGAAAGGCAGACCTGTCCTTACATGAATGTAGGTGTATAATTGTTTTACATAAAAGGTTTTAAAACTTTGTTTGAAATCAAATGCATGCACACTTAGGGCCCGATGTAGGTGGTCGTTTAGGCCATTTACCGACTGGTTACGGCCGATTTCGGTCATTTCCGACCTGTAAATGGCGAAAAGGTATGTAGGCGCCTAAATCCAGGGTCACAAGTAGGTAAATTTACATTTACAGAATCGGAGAAATTGTTTTTGATGGTAAAATGATGTGACTCCTGCGTCGCTTTTGCGGAACAGATATATGATGTAATTGTGTTGTTAATGTTATGGTGTACATGTAAAAAATTATGCATAAGTGTTGCATGGGCATTGTAGATACTCTCCTATGTGTGCTTAGCAATTTCAAGTCACTTCCCCCGGGTTCAAGGGCCTTGTAAATACGTCCCCATGTGTGTCTGGTCATTTGAAGTCATTTTCCTTGTAGTGTAAGGCCCTTGTAAATACGCCCCCATGTGTGCCTGGCATATTTTCATTTTGATTGTTTGAGTTACATAGCCATGTTAAAATTTATTGAAAAAAGGTGCAAGTTCCTTAAAAAAACGTTTTCATGTGTATTAGGGCTTTTTAAGTCTGTTCCCCTTGAATGTAGGGGCCAGATGTAGGTGGCTGAAAATAGCCATTTACCGATCGGTAACGACCGAATTCGGCCGTTACCGGCCGTTACCGACCGGTAAATGGGCATTGACATGTAGGGGCCCTTAGATGTTGCGTTTTCGGTAATTTTACCGAATCGGTAATTTTACTGATTCGGTAATTTTACCGAATCGGTAATTTTACAGATTCGGTAATTTTACCGAAAAAGCAAGATTGAAATGTGGGTAGCCAATTTTCCATTGGCACATGGCTTTCAGAATCGGTATTTTACCATGGAATACAAATCCATGGTAAAATACCGATTCCTGTGTACATGCACATCTGTGCATGTACACATATGCCATGTGACAGACAGACGTGTCCTTAGGGCATGTCTGTGTACCACATTGCACACATGCCCGTTTTGGGGGTGCTAGATGGTGTCAAAGTGACCCCCTGCACCCTTGACAAATTCGGTATTTACCGATTCGGTAAATACCGAATCGGTATTTGAATTGAATCCTATGGGCTTCAAGGCCCATAGGTTTCAATAGCAAATACCGATTCGGTATTTAAATTTTTAAGGAATCGGTAATAAATCAGATGTTGGTACCTACATCCCATTTACCGATTTTGAAATACCGAATCGGTAAAATTCGGTAATATTCGGTATTTCAAAATCGGTAAATGTGATTTACCTAAATCTGGCCCTAGGTGTATTATTGTTTTACATAAAATGTTTTAAAACTTTGTTTGAAATCAAATGCATGCACACTTAGGGCCAGATGTAGGTGGTCGTTTCAGGCCATTCACCGACCGGTTACGGCCGTTTCCGATCGTTAAATGGCAAATCGGTATGTAGGGGCTTAAATCCAAGACTACATGTAGGTAAATCTACATTTACAGAATCGGAAAAATTATTTGTTCGGTAAAATACCGAATCGGTAATTTTACCGATTCTGTTAATTTGTTATGTAGGGGGGAGTCTTCTGAGTCCCAAAGGCCTTAACGAATCGGTATTTTAGCATGAAATCAAACTTCATGGTAAAATACCGATTCCGGTGTGCATGCACATGTGTGCTCGCACACCTATGTCATGTGAAAGGCAGACCTGCCCTTAGGGCTGGTTTGCTTGCCACATGGCACCTGTGCCTGTTTTGAGGGTGTCAAAGGGTGTCAAAGTGATACCCCCTGCACCCTTGTGCATACTTTTTTTTTTTTTTATAGCATTGTCAAATCTAGTTCTTACTGTTATTGATTTACTGTTTGGTAATAGTGGTTAATAACATTTTTTATTATATTCACCACAGATTCAACTGCAGATTATTTGGGAATTAGACAATGCCGTCTAAGGATAGAATTTGAAAGGCTACAAAACGTCAAAGACAGCAGTTACCTAATATTTTGCAGCAGTCCTCTACATTAATATTACCTCAACGAACGAAGAGAACACCGGGTAAGAGAACGAAATCATTCCTTAAAAACATTTGTAGAAACAAAAGTATAACTACAGAACAAGTTTTAGTCCAGAAAAGAGAGCCAATTTAAATGGAAAGGAAAGGCCCGTGAAAAAAGTTTGTGCTAGAGCAGGAGATAACTCTGTGCATGGCAGTAGAAGGGCAAATATTTTCAGGGACATTCGTAAGCGAATGTTCCGTAACAGGGTAATTGTCAATTTGGTAAAACAATTTAAAAAAGGTCAACAGAAAGTGTCATTTTATAAGAAAAAGAAAAATGTAGAGAAAATTATTGATCAGGCTTTCGAAATCAAGCGAAAGTTATTTATTTTGGTAATTAATAGAATTAGGAAACTAAACAAGGTAATCTATGTTTTCAAATCTAATAGTAGATGGAAGAGATACGTTAATCGGAGTAATTTTTGTGAAGTTTTCTTAGGAGAAAGGATGCATACTTCAAATAGTGAGGCGTTTTTTAATGAGGAGAGTTATTTTCAGGACAATGTTTTGGTGCATGCAGTTGACAGCAGTGGTCGAGCATATGAGGTAAAAGATGGTCATCCGGTTGAAAAAGAAATACTTGTGTCTGCAGATGCAGAAGAGGCGCTAAGTGATGAGGTTTTAGGGAGACGTCCTAAGGGACCAGTGTACACCTGGAAGTGTAGTTCTATTTGCAGTGTGCGACAGGATTCTATCAATTTGCTTTGTGATTTTATACGGACATTTCATAAGAAAAGTGTAAAGCAAAAAATAAAGTTGTTGCAAGAATTAGATCCTTGCAGAGTGAGACAAGTGACAGGTTTGCGTGGTCATTCACTGGCTTGTCTTTCTAGGAGAGTATGCCAGAGTGTATTTCTTCATTTCAGGATGCTTGCAGTGCATCATAATAAAGTGAGGAAATTAGTTAGAATGTTGTATTATGCTAAGAGTCCAGCAATTATGCTTAAAAAATTAAGCAAAGCTCTTTTGCATGGTTCTGAAGTAGATGTGAAGAATATTTGTCAAGAAATTGAGTTCTGTTATTTTGCTGGTAAAGAGAACAATGTTGATATTGAACCACTAGAAGATGGTAATGTGGAAGACAGTGAACAGATTTTCAGTACAGATAAGTTTCACAAGGAAATTTCCACGTTTATGGTGAAATCAAGTGAGAGGCCTAATTTCACTTGTGTGTGTTGTCGACGGACTTATTATAAGAATCAGACTAAGTTAGTGGATATATATGCAAAGAGTGATATGGAAAACAATAGTGAATGGAAGGATTTTGCCACATACTTGATGGTAGAAAATTGTTTTGATTTGGGAGCAGACCAACGTATGTGTACTTATTGCTATAACAAATTAAACCAAAACCAGATGCCTGCTAGAGCAGTTTATAATAATCTGGAATTAGATGACATTCCTTATGAATTGAAGGATTTAAATACTTATGAATCTATTTTGATTCAAAGTGTCCATCCCTTCCAGGCTATTGTACGAATGGAGCCAAAGACAGGGAAGTTGCCTCCATCAGATTTACAGAGAGGATTAAAGGGAAGGGTTGTTTATTTGCCTTTGGATTTGAAGAAAAACATTAATACAATTGGAGTAGAGAAAGTGGAAGAGGAACCTCTGGTTATCATAGTTAATGGTGTTCTGACAAAGAGTAAGAAAATCTGGCAAGATTTAGTGGATGTTAGGAAAGTTAAAAAGGCAACATTGTATTTGATAAAAAATTATAAGTACTATAAGAATGTATGTGTTGCAGAAGAGGAAGTAAGTGACGAAGAGGACAGCGATTTGTGTCCTGGTCAAATTGAGAAAGTAGAAGCCTCTAAAAAGGAAGAAATATATGAACATTATAGTGTTCATCCTTTGCATTCCAAGGAAGTCATGGGGAATGCTATTGAGTTGTTTCAAATGAAACAAGCTAAAGGGAGTCCTATTAGTCTTTGGGAGAAAAGTTTGGAAGCTCGGTGTTTCCCACAGTTATTTCCCACAGGTCGAGGAGTACGTTATGATGAGCGACCTGTTCAAATTCCTGCTTCAGAATACCGGACTTTACGATTGTATACAGAAGATCCTAGGTTTCGACAATGCATTCCCTATTTATTTCATCTATTGTTTGAAAGTGATCTCTCTGGATTGTCTTATGCAGTGAACCACATCTTGAAAAGTGGTATACAACTGCGAAATATCTCGGCAAGGGACTTTATGGATAAAGTCAATGTGCAAGACAGTATTTTGGATTCTCACCTGATTAATCTCATGGCTTGTCAGCGTGGTACTAATGAGTATTGGTACCGCCGTCATGGTGACTTAAAATGTATGCTGAGGAACTTAGGAACTCCCACATGGTTCCTCACTCTCAGCTGTGCTGAGTATGGCTGGGAAGACTTACTTGAATTTCTACGAGAGGTAAATGGAAACATTGAAAATATTGAATTTAAGGCACCCGGAGAACTGTGCTCTTTGGATCCTGTGAATGTTTGCAGGTACTTCAATCATAGATTTGAAGCTATGATGTCTTTCATCACGAACAAGAAAAATCCACCTCTTGGAGAGGTGTTGGATTTCTTTTGGAGAAAGGAGTATCAAGCAAGAGGTGCTCCGCATATACATATGCTACTATGGATCAAAGATGCACCCAAATTTGGAACAGATCCTGATGACTTAGTGATGAGTTTCATAGAACAGTATGCTACATGTGCTGTTCCAAAGACAAATGAAGACAAAAGTCTAAGAGAACAAGTTTTACGGTTTCAAAGCCATCGTTGTGGAAAGTACTGTCGTCGTAAATTCAGAAACAAGGACAAATACTACACCAAATGTCGTTTTGCATTTCCACGGTCGGTGTTATCAAAAGGAAGAGTTAACAATTTGATGTCATCGCTGCGACATAATGTGACGAGGAAATCACCCAAAAACACATACAATTAGAAAAGAAACGAAGAGTCCAAGTACATCAACGACTACAACCCAGTGATTTTGTCCATGTGGAATGCTAACATGGATATACAGTTTGTGGCTGACAACTGTATGGCTGTGGCTCGGTATGTGACGTCTTACATCACTAAAAAAGAAAAGACAGAACTGAAGGATATGTGGGAGGATATTTCCCATGAAAAGAGCCTCAGTAAGAAGATGTACAGTTTCAGTCTGAAGATGTTGTCGCATCGAGAAATTGGAGCTTACGAATGTTCTGACCGGTTATCTTCAGCAAGTCTCTATGCCAAATCTAGGAGTATAATTTGGGCGAGTCTTGGTCTTGCTGCAACGCGTAATCGAGTTCTGAAACCTGTACGGGAAATTGAGTATTTGGCGGAGAAGGAGCCAAACAGTACAGATATTTTGAAGAGCAACATGTTGGATACATATTATCCAAATAGAAGCAGTCACCTGGAGAATGCTTGTCTGTATGAAGTTCTTAAAAATTACGTTTTCAAGTGTAACATCAAAGAAGATATTGATAAAGGTGTGTATGCTGTAATTGGAAGCGAGGGATGTCTGGTCAAGCAAAAAAAATGTCAATTGATAAATCATCGAAAATTGGATTGCGAATCTCCCAAAAGAAAAGAGTTTTTCTATTTAGCTCTTTAGCAACTTTTCAAGCCTTCGCGTGCAGAAGAGGAACTGCTTGGGGATTTCCTCTGTTACGAAGACTCTTTCAATGCAGCCAAGGAGTCCATAGAATGTCCTGTTTTTCCAAAATATCTACTAATGTTGAATGCAGGAAGTCAGGATCCACTAGGAGAACCAGTTATTGAAAATGAAGCTGCCACTGCCATGATTGAAGTGGAAAGAGCCATGGCACATGCTCAGAAGGATGCGGTTAACTTAGAAGAATTGGAAAGACAACTTAACGTTGAGCAGAGGAAAATATATGTCGAAGTTACCAACCAAATTGAGCATGGATTAAGTCATGAGAAGAAAGAGTGCTCATGTACGTAGTTGAAGCCTGTCCGACTGTACGTGAGTGGAGAAGCAGGAACTGGAAAAAGTTTCCTTATTAAAGCAATTTCATGTTATATGCAGAAAAGGACTGATTCATCACTGTCTTGTGTTGTGACCGCTCCAACTGGACTGGCAGCTCATAACATTAAAGGGATTACTTTGCATCGGTTACTGATGCTGCCAGTGGAGCATGATAACAAATTACATTACCACAAGTTATCTGGAGATGCTTGTTGTGAAGTATCTCGAGTTTTGAAGAAGATTAAACTTCTTATCATTGACGAAGTAAGCATGGTCTCCAATCTCATGCTTGCTTTTGTGCATTTAAGAATGCAGGAAGTTCTTAAAACAGAGTATGATGTGTTATTCGGTGGCAAACACATCATTGTTTTTGGTGATCTTCTGCAGCTGACACCAGTGAAAGGACAACCAGTGTTTAAACTGCTTACACATGAAGATACCAAGAAGTGCCTAGGGAGCATTGGCAACGCTAACATATGGTTAAACTTCAGTTATGCTGAGCTGCGTGAAAATATGCGTCAGGCGAAGGACGAAGATTACAAGAATATTCTACAAGATATTAGAATCGGGAGAGTGACTGAGCGTGGTAAACAAGCTTTACATGCACGCTTACTGTCAAATTTATATCCAGAAGAAGACGTTTTGCCAGAGGATATTTTTCAGAAAATTACTGTGAAGAAATCTGGAATATGTTCCATCTTCAACAACAAAATGTTGAATTTAGAAAACCAAGAGATTGTAAAAATTGAAGCTATTGATAAAATAGAGCATATGGGAGCAACAATTATTTTGTCAGAGAATTTGAAATCTAAATTGGAATCATTAGAGAAGACTATATCTAAAACTGCGGGTTTTGAAAAGACTTTGAATGTGTGCTTAAATTGCCGAATCATTTTGAGAAGGAATTTACATGTTGAAAGAGGTCTGGTAAATGGATCAATGGGTAATGTTGTTGATTTTGAGAAATACAGAAATAGAGATGGAATTGAATTTTTAAAAATTAAATTTGATGGCATTGAGGAAGTACAGCTAATTGGTCATTGCTCTGCTAGGTTTTTGCTTGTTAAAGACTTATATGTTCGCCGTAAGCAGTTTCCTGTTTGCTTGGCATATGCGGTGACAATTCATAAATCGCAAGGTTTAAGTGTAGACACTGCTTTAGTGAATATTGGCAGTTCTGTATTCAAAGAGGGTATGGCTTATGTAGCATTGTCACAAGTCAAAACTTTATCGGGTTTGTACTTGATTGACTGTGATGTCACAAACATTTGTGCAGATCTAGATTGTGTTAAGGAATACAATAGGTTAAGAAGAGAGTATGCGCCACATTTGCCTCAATATCCTTTGATTGAGAAACGTGTGGTAGGCCGGAAACGAATAAATATCAGTAAAAGTAGGGAGGTTGTAGCAAAAAGAGCAAAAGTCGATGAACCCAAAAGTGGAAGCAGGAATAAAATGAATTCTGTTGAAAATGTTGTTGGTTTTAAATTTGAAAATAGTTCTGGTGTCAACTGCTATGCTAATGTAGTTGTTAATGTTCTCTTTTCACTAGAGACTTTCAAAGAACAGATTGTGATCAATTCGGAACAATGTTTATGCTGTTTGTTGAATTCTGTGTTAGAGAAATTTAGTGCTGATAAAACGAGAGTAGAAAGTGTGTCTGAAATTCGTTTTCTGTTAGACGAATGTTCAGGTCAAACAGAATTCTCTGAAAATATTCAGCAGGATTGTCAGGAGTTTTTAATGTATATGCTTGATGTATTGCAAGATGAGGGTGTAGATGTAGATTATCTATTTGGCCTTTCTTATCAATGGCAGCATGACTGCGAGAACTGTAGGCTATCAAGTACTACTAGTGTAGACTCAGAAAGATTCATATATTTAACTTTGCCTGACAGTAAATCAGTATCCTTCAATAAGCTAGTAAATGCAGCCGATCAAAACATGGAGTGCAGCCAATGTAAGTCTGGAATGCGGTCCACGTTAATTTTACGAAGTTATGGCCAGTATGTCATTTTAATGTTCCAACGATGTAGGCCTGATGGAACTAAATTGACAACTTTAATTAATAATTTTGTGGCTTCGCAGTTGTCAATATCAGGAAGGACTTTTAAAACTACTGCAATTATATATCATAACGGTCCTTCAACTAATTCAGGACATTACACAGCTTATTTGAAATCTGGAAACGGATGGTCATTTTGCAATGATTCTGTTTTAACTTTTAAAAAAAGATTGACTTTCCACCTTCAAAATTCTTACCTGGTGTTCTTACAACCAAAATTTTAGGAAAGGAAGCTTGGGATTTGTTTAGAGGAATTTACAGAGGTTCTAATGGCTCCTACTATATATGGCCTTGTGGATAATTGTAGTACAGAGCGAAAACTATTTGTTTTTATAAGCAAAGTCAAGCAGCAGATCAAAAAAAGGAGTAGAGGAAATGTAAGTCTGCAATGCTGTCCACATTATTTTTGAAAACTTATGGATGAAATGTCATTTTACAATTTCAACTACATAAACTAGAAGAAAATAAGTTGTCCAGTCTAATAAAAAATGTTTTTGCTACACAGTCATCGATTTCAGGAAGAACATTTGCAACTGCAGTTATTACATAATATGCTGGTCCTTTGACAACATCTGGATATTACACAGCTTATTTAAAATTTTAAAAATGGCTATTCTTTCAGCCAACATTACTAATTGAGTATGAAGCAATGTTGCCTTTTAACTTGATTTTTGAAGTCAGAATTTAGGGTAGGTAATTGGACTACAATGATTGTAGGTGTTGCTGTAACTTAGTGTGCTGTTTCAAATTGCTTTGTATGTCTCAGTTTTCTTAAAACAATTGAGTTTATCTTTCAGAAAGTGGCGGGCAGGAAATAGTAACAGCACAACTGAGTATAAGCTGCTCATAGGATATCCTTTGACGTCATAGAAAGTAAGTTACTTTGGAGAAGTTCCTATTTCTGCTTATGTATATTATTTGGGTTTTTTAAACACAATCATTTTGATTGTGTTTTTTTTCCCCGCTGTTATATGATGAATACCTTCAACTCACTGTTTTCAGTGAAATTTGATTTTTTCTGATAACAGCAAAAATAAACCATTAAATATGTTTAATTAATTTTCTACTTTGAATTGTGATTTTGTAATATGTATATGGATTGGTGTGGCTCACTGATTAGAGGCGGTAGACCCAGAAGCAGAGGTCGGCCTGGGACCAGGGTTCAATTCCTGACGTGGCAGGATCTTGGGCCTTGGTCAGCGGACTCGATAAGTTTTTGCTTCGGTGCCTACTCCAACCATGGGTCCCACTCAGCAACTTTGGGTAATAGCTTGCTTAATCTCAACTAACAGCCCCATCAGCGCCGGGGATGCCTGGCATCACCTTGGGGATGCTCAGGAGGGTTTATCTCACAGGGAAAGCCAGGATGGGTTCCCCAGCAAAATACAGCGCCGGGACGCTTCTTTGCTGGGTCAGCTGTACGCTTTACTAGTATACCACATTTAACATTTAACATTCATTTTGTCTTATGCTCACTCTTTTTTTACCATCTTGTATTAATTTAAATTTTTTTGTTCTTTCTTACACAGATAAAAAGTATGAAAATGACAATACAGTACGGTAATGACAATTATAAGGTAAGTGTTTAGTACTTTTTACATTACATGTCTATCAGATGTAACTTTTATTAGTTCCTCTGCTTCTTTTTTTAACCCTTAGTTTCCTGTCTTTGCTACTTCCTTCATTTCTTTTTCTATTACTTATTTATACTACTCTTTTCACTTCTTTTATCAGTCCCTCTTTCTACAGTAACTGTGTCTTACTCACTCTATTTTTCTTTCTTTTCACATTACTCTCTGTTTATTAATTCGTCTTTTTTTTAAAAATATTTTTTTTACTTCGCTCCCGGTTCGCGTACTCGAACGCTAACCGGGAAGCGTATCAATAGAAATAGAGGATGCTAGAGTGCTAAACATTCTAGCAATTTTTTTTGAAAAGGGAAGGTAGTTCTGAAAAGAACTTTTTTTTATTATTTTTGATGTTTTATATATATTTTTTTTTTTTTTGAGGAAGGAGAAACAAAAATGATTTACTTCAAAGGGCTCAACAGGAGCAACAAAAAAAAAATTACTTTCTAGGACGTTTTGGACATTGATGATTTTCAAATGATCTATTTATTAAAGTAATACTCATTTCTCCGCATGAAATTAATTTTCCACACTGTTCACAAGTCAATCTCATCTGCCCAAAGTTCTTTTGCAGAATTGGAACCGTTTCCCTTGCCTCTGACTCACTTATTGTAAAGTCATTGGTGGATGTTTTTGCCGGTCGGGGGTTTTCCACCAAATTTCGAAATTGCGCTTTGGAATAATTAAGAGGGTGCCAAGTCTCCATGTGCCGATGCATGGTATGATTACCAAAGCTATATTTTTTTTCAGTCCCTCTCGAGAGTGTTTTTTTGCAGATGACGCAGGTAACGTACCTAGCATTAACTTTCTTTTCATGAGAAGGAAAAGAAAAAAAATTGCCAGATAAAATTCACTTTCACACGGGACGTTCTTGGCATTTCTTTCAGAAAGCCACTTGTCCCTTGCTCCTGTTCCTCTATGGCTGAGATACCCGCCACCCCCTCTCAACACAATCCCCAAGGATGGGAAACCGGAAACAGTTCTGAAGTTTTTGGAAGACGGGAGGGAGTGACCCTCCCGGCCGTATTTATTAAAATATGAAACAAAATTAAAACATTAAATCAACAGTTTCATATTATGTACAATTTCATTACCACATTGCGATGTTTGGCTAACCTTAACATATCCTCTAATACAAAGGTTCTCCTAGCCGAAGTAACATCCTACCAACATTTACTTAACTTTTGAAATTGTACATCCTAACGTTTAAGGGCCAACGGCAAGGTCGTAACCGGTGTCAAGATCCCTAACCCAGACATATCCCCCTCACTTGTGAGGGGCGGCACGGAGGCATACCTCAAGTGCAACTACCAATTTCCCTTGACTTGACGGGGGCCCCAATAAAACTCGACGCCACTTAAAGGTCGTACGAGGACTCGTGTGAGGTATCTAGAAGGTAGCGTAGACCCCCCCCCAAACCCCACACAACTTACCACATCTGCCGTCGCAGACGTCCTGGCCCCGGGAAATTCCCCAGGAGGGGGCTGTAACCCCTCCTACCCATGAAGGGGCCTTGACCGCCTTCCCTTTCCTTTCGGCGACCCATCCTTAGAAGGGACCGCCTCCCCGTTGAGGGGCCAATGGCCACCTCCCCCGAGCGCCCCCATCCGTAATGGGTGACGCCTACTCATAGGGATCTTCCAATTAGTGCTCACCGATCATGACCTTACCGCCCGACCAAAATAAATACGACAATGATAACTAAATAACTAAAGACTAAATATAACAGACAGTAGCAACAACAACTTTATTCAAAGCATGCTTACTGATGAACACTAAAGCAGAATTACTTTATTTGCAAAACGTAACACAAAAACGATCATTCTTTATTGCATACTCAAAATCTTCACGATAATACCACAACCTGTAAACGAAAATCAGATTTATCCATCAAACTTTATTTAAAACCACTCGCTGTCTTCAGGGGCTGGTGGGTGGGTCAAAATTGGCTCTTCGTTCCGTCTCGAGCTCACGTGCAGCGAGGAGGTGCAGCTTCAGAGCACAGGAACAAGAGGATGCTTTCTGGTCTTGTTCCTCCTTTTATCCGTCTTCAGGGCGGGCGTAAACCCGCCCCTGCCTGCCCCAAGGGCGTGGCCAGCCGCGTCAGTGTCTAGGCCAACCCACTCTAGGGCGGGAAAAGGCGCGCCCCGGCTACGCCGCTTCGGGCATACCAGCCGAGACTCGCCTCCCGCCCAAGATGGCTTCCCGGGGGGATCGTGGTACTCTGCCATACGTTCGGGGGGACCGATTGGTCGCCCCTTTCCATATGGCTGAGATACCCGCCACCCCCTCTCAACACAATCCCCAAGGATGGGAAACCGGAAACAGTTCTGAAGTTTTTGGAAGACGGGAGGGAGTGACCCTCCCGGCCGTATTTATTAAAATATGAAACAAAATTAAAACATTAAATCAACAGTTTCATATTATGTACAATTTCATTACCACATTGCGATGTTTGGCTAACCTTAACATATCCTCTAATACAAAGGTTCTCCTAGCCGAAGTAACATCCTACCAACATTTACTTAACTTTTGAAATTGTACATCCTAACGTTTAAGGGCCAACTGCAAGGTCGTAACTGGTGTCAAGATCCCTAACCCAGACATATCCCCCTCACTTGTGAGGGGCGGCACGGAGGCATACCTCAAGTGCAACTACCAATTTCCCTTGACTTGACGGGGGCCCCAATAAAACTCGACGCCACTTAAAGGTCGTACGAGGACTCGTGTGAGGTATCTAGAAGGTAGCGTAGACCCCCCCCAAACCCCACACAACTTACCACATCTGCCGTCGCAGACGTCCTGGCCCCGGGAAATTCCCCAGGAGGGGGCTGTAACCCCTCCTACCCATGAAGGGGCCTTGACCGCCTTCCCTTTCCTTTCGGCGACCCATCCTTAGAAGGGACCGCCTCCCCGTTGAGGGGCCAATGGCCACCTCCCCCGAGCGCCCCCATCCGTAATGGGTGACGCCCACTCATAGGGATCTTCCAATTAGTGCTCACCGATCATGACCTTACCGCCACAGGTCCGGATAGTTGACCGGCTATCCGGACCCCCCACCACACTCCTACCTAAAGGTCATGTTATAACGTCTTCAGCCAAGCTATGAAGTCTCCTATGAGTAACTCATTCCCCACCCGAGACAAATGAACACCATCCCCCAAGTACATACTGTCATCATTAATACACCCATGCGAAATAGAATGCAGTGCATTGGAACGGAACAACCTACTCACTTTGTTATTAATTTTTCTCACCGAATGATTTACAGCAGAAACAGAAAAAGCCCCCCGCCACACTTTTCGTGGGATCATATGGGACCATGCCATTGTGCACCCTGGAACTCTCCTCGCTAACCAACTTACAGTGGAAAGCATCGCCTCCAGGAGAAGTCGTCTACCAATGGTGACCAAATCATTGCCCCCAAGATGTACTATGACTACAGACGGCGGTGACCTCGTCCGCCCTAGCAAACCCTCGAAAAATGATTGAAACTGGTCAATACAGAGACCGCCCTTTCCGTAGAAGGACACACTGTACCCGTATTCCCCAGCCACGTGCACCATGTCACCTGCCTTGAATACGTCCGCGGCACGCCTCACGTATGAGTGGCCCACGACCCACACCTCCTTTTTCACAGCCGGTGATGTCTGACCGCTGGCCCGGTGTTGGGTCGACTGCATAGTCCGCCCCGCCTCGTAGGCTTGCGTAACTGAAAACCAAACAAAACAAGAAGCGTGAGTACATCATTACAGCTTCACAACATGTGCAAACGCACATACCTTTTATAACAATTGGAGGACCAACGCCCCACACGTTTAACTTGTTCCACATTCAGACCCCTGGCTGTAGCCTCTGTAGCAGCCCCTATCCGAAAGGAATGGGTCCCAAACTCGCCCGGGTTCAAGCCCGCAGCTGTAATCGACATCGCAAGCACCCGCTGAAACTGAAACCTTGTCAGTGGGGTGGCGTCCGCGTGTCTCAACAAGGTCCCCCCCCATGATGCCACCCTTCGTGTTAAATAATCCTCTAAACACTTCACTGGGCACATGGACGACCCGGGAATCCTGCGTATAATTATGCAGTCACCCATCCCACTCTGATCGGTCTTGGACCTCACAAACGAGACAGTCATTGTCTCCCCTCTGATCTGAACGTGCTCTGCGCACAGTCCTCCCGTCACATCCTGCTTGTTCCTCGCCACTAATTCGCTTACCCGCATAGCCCCATGAAATGCCAGCGTAAAAGCGGCTCGGAATAACACTGTCTCAAACTGAGATGAACATGTTGTAGGGAGTCTGGATAATAACTGGGCCAACCTATCCAAACCTATCGGGCGCCTCTCATCTACTCTGCGACCCTCAAGGCGTTGCCACCCACGTAGCGCTTTTTGCACCACGAAAGACGCTGTCGGGTCCTGGATCCCATGAGCCCTAGCAACAAAGGAAATGGCAGCCCGATGCCTCTGGGCCGTGGCCACCGATTTCCCTGCCAGATGTAACGACATCAGAAAGTTCACTACCCATTCCTCCTGGCCCCAAAGCTCCTCTCTAGCAGTCCCCAAAAAGGCTAAATAGGACCGGAACGCCCCTTCATATGCCTTCCTCGTCCTGGGTGCTAAACTCTCTCCCACGAGGTTACGAAGTTCGGGGCACCGAGAGACCAGAGAGCTTCGGGAAAGGGTGCTGGCTCCGGGTCCGCTGTGGGAAGAAAACCCCAGAAGGCCTGCATACGAAAACGAGAAAGGGCATCAGCCGCCTGGTTCATTACCCCCGGGACATGTCTTGCTTTGAATAGCACATTCAATTGCATACACAGTAATACGATTTCCTTGAGCAGTCTCAAAATCCATTTGCATCGTGCTGCCTGGCTATTGATACACTCAACCACGGTCATATTGTCAGACCAAAATACCACAGAGTGATCTCTGAACCCTTCGGGCCACGTTCTCAGGGCCACCAAAATGGGGAAAAGTTCCAGGAAAGCAATGTTACTTGTCAGTCCACTGTTATGCCACCATGCCGGCCATTTTTGTGCAGACCATCGAGTGCCGAAAATGGCACCAAAACCCATGCTCCCTACCGAATCTGTCCACAGCCCCAGCTCCTCAGAGGACACGGCCGGTTTGTTCCAGACGACTCGACCATTGAAATCCGCCAGAAATGCCAACCAAATGCGCATGTCCTGGCGGACCTCTGCCGAGAGCCTTGTGCGATGATGGCCCTCCTTCAGTCCGACCATGGCTTGAGCGATCGAACGGGAAAAAGGGCGGGCCATTGGTATAACTCTTAGGGCGAAATTCAACTGTCCCACTAACTGCTGTAATTGATGCAGCTTAACCTTAGATTCACTCATACACATTTGCAGGGATGCCCTGAACTTTAACACTTTATCACCTGGCAAACGGAAACAACCTTCTCCGGAGTCTAACTCGATCCCCAGAAACTCGAGGCAAGTCGAAGGACCCGCCGTCTTACCTGGTGCCAATGGCACGCCAAACTGATTCATTAAAACACAAAATGCAGCCAAAGCTTGCCCACATTCCGGACCCCCGGCTGCCCCCAGGAACAAAAAATCATCGAGATAATGCATCACATGTTGGAAACCCGTCTTCTTAGTGAAGACCCATTGTAGGAAACTACTGAATTTCTCGAAATAGGCACAAGATATAGAGCACCCCATCGGCATACACCTATCCATGTAATACTGACCCTGAAACATGAATCCCAGGAGACGCTGATCGTCTGGATGTACCGGGAGCAACCGGAACGCTGACTCGATATCAGATTTTGCCATCAGCGCACCGGGCCCCAGGCGATTCAAAATGGCTACGGCCTCATCGAAGGATGCGCACCGCACCGAGCACATTTCCGGGTCTATCGCTTCGTTTACAGACAGACCACGTGGGGCTGACAAATTATGTATCAGCCGAAACTCACCCGGGTCCTTCTTGGGGACCACTCCTAAAGGCGAACAAACAAAGTTAGCAACCGGGGGTACACTAAACGGACCGGCGACTCGACCTCGAGTAACCTCCTTCCGGATCTTTGCCTGTACCACGGTCGTATGCTGCAAGACCGATATCTGATTTTTGCATTTTTCCACACCCTGAAAGTCCCCCACTGGGATGCGGAAACCATATGAAAACCCGTTCCGCACCACCCCAACGGAAGCACGATCCGGGTATTCACTGAGCCAGGGAATCATTGCCAAGGTATCAATCGGGGTAGGTAAAGGCGCCCCTCGGACTATGTTAGACCTGTTTGGCACCTCCTCTACCCCCGTTATCACCCGTTTTGGCTCTGCACGTGGACTCAGGATGGGATGATTGCCCACACCCACTACATTCGTGTCTAAATTTGCACGACCCCTGGGGCCTAGTACATTTACCCCTGTTAAAGTTCCAACAAACCCCCTTTTTACCTGCATTACCGGTAGGCCTCAAGTGATTGTCGGTACCCGTACCTGATCGAAAGGGCGTCCCCGCATACTGACGGGAGGATTCGCCCACGTTACTCCCTACCAATGGCAATTTCAACATACCAGTATCCTTCATTTTGGACCAGGACACAGAATCATAACAATCCCAAGTTAAGTTTTTATCATGTTCTTTTGCTTTTCTGAAAATATTATCATAGCAGAACCAATGATTACCCTCGTGTGATACAGAGTACCCCATGATCCGTGACTGATAAATCGGCAATTCGGGTAGCAATTCGGGCCTTCGTTCTCCCAAGATCGATGTGAAAACCCCCCACGCCTTGCCCCAATTGCCAATGTTTTCATTTACCTTAAAGGCGGCCATCTTTGCGCGCCAAACACTCGGATGCATGAGGTCCTTCTGACCTTTAACATGCTCCATCTCATAATGATCAGTAAGCAACGAGAAGATGTTTACATACTCCCCTGCCCATATCTTTTCTTTAATAGCTAAAGGGACATGCTGACCCAACTTCTCCCTTCGAGAGGGTGCCGACTCCTCCCTCGCAATCGGCAATGGCCGCTTACCTGAACCGGACGCTGTGTCTGTGACTGAAACCGTCCCCTGTGGCTTCTCCACGGCCGCAGCCGGCGTGGATACCCTCGCTGCTTCCCGTGTTTCACGCAGTTGCTTCATCAACACCTGCGCGTCGACAGCCGTGGCGCCCTCGCTACCTTTACCCAACCACGCTGCTAATTGTGCTGCCAGCTCGGGCGGCATATCTTCCCCGGACACGGGGGTGACCACAACGGGAATCGGATTCCCTTCCTCCGGCACGGGAGTGGGTGCCTCGAGCGGGACACTGGGACCCGGGATATCTCCCCCAGCTGCTCCCCTCCTGGGCCTCTTGCCTTTTCCTCCCGGGGCTGCTCCCACCAAAGGACGTTTCGGCCCCCCTTCCTCGTCTTTATCCATTCGCCTCTTTAGGTCGGTCACCTCTTTCATGAGAACACACAGCATCTGGTCGGTAGTCATTCGCTTTCCCGCCTTCTTCGGCATTCTCCAACAGAGTATCTGGAAAACAAACAAGAACGATTACAACGCTCAAAATTGGCTCTTCGTTCCGTCTCGAGCTCACGTGCAGTGAGGAGGTGCAGCTTCAGAGCACAGGAACAAGAGGATGCTTTCTGGTCTTGTTCCTCCTTTTATCCGTCTTCAGGGCGGGCGTAAACCCGCCCCTGCCTGCCCCAAGGGCGTGGCCAGCCGCGTCAGTGTCTAGGCCAACCCACTCTAGGGCGGGAAAAGGCGCGCCCCGGCTACGCCGCTTCGGGCATACCAGCCGAGACTCGCCTCCCGCCCAAGATGGCTTCCCGGGGGGATCGTGGTACTCTGCCATACGTTCGGGGGGACCGATTGGTCGCCCCTTTCCAGTCTTCCTCTTCTTCTTCTTCCTGGTCGAAGATGACCTGGCTAGTCGGTCCTCTCTTCTTTGGTGGTGGTGGAGGTGGTGGAGATCCACCAGCTGCAGCTAATAGAAATGCCATGTCTTAGCAAACAAAAACAGGTCTTTCTCTCATAAAAATGAAAGTCGGAGTGAGGAAAAAAGGTGGGACTTTCATCATTTGAGAAAACAAAATGTTCTAAACCAATGAAAAGTGTTTGTTTTACGTCATATGATCAAGCGTTCCAACATTAGGAAACTAAAAGTAAAATCAACCAATGAAAAGTTTTATTAACTAGTCACATGACCTGTTATGCTTACGTTCCGCGTTCCACACCGCGCCTTGGATCGATTCCGGGGCTTTACGTTTCGCGCCTTTGTTCGCGTTCCAGAACGCTTCCGGGTGCGCTAACGCAGCACGTCATAAGGGGCATTACGTAGTAACGCGATATGTTGCGTTTACGGGACGCGTCACGATGTGCCTTTCTAACGCGGTATTTGCACTAACGGAACGTTTACCGATTCGCGGACCGGCAACGAAACAAGAAAAAATTCTTTAAACTATAATATAAATTGAATTTAAAAAATATAATACAAATATATATAAAAAATATTTGTGAATTAGAATAAAAATATATGTTACAGCTATAGATATTAGCTTTTAAAAAACCAATAAAATTCACTGAAAAAACCATCAGTGATGTCATCAGTGATGTCACTGACCATGTCATGAATGATGTAATATGTGACATCATCAGCAGTGGATTGCGGGTGCGCGATATATAGTTATTGCAACTAACTATATATTCGAATTTCTATGGTTTTGTGCGAGTAAATTAAGGTTTTGTAAATGCTAATTCCTAACTATATATGGTCTATAACCAATGTTTTTTTCAATGAATTTTCTTGGTTTTGTAAATGCTAATCCCTAACTATATAAGGTCTATAACCTATGGTTTTTTCAGTGAATATATATATATATATATATATGTACATATACACACACTAATTAGTTAAATACATTCATTGTAGACATATTTGAGGCCATATTTATCGCAGTATATATTTGTTGTTAAGTTTACTTGCACAGTCTATATTTTATCCGACTTCACTAATCTACATGCTGAAAATGCAAATTTGTCCCATCACACAATGAACCGAACCTTTGTTACTTGACTGCATGCCGGCAGAAGAAGGACAAGAGTATGTCTGATTTCTTTACTAGGGATGATTTCTCATCCTTTAGGGGATTTCTCATCCTTTAGACCTGCTGACCTGTGACTGTGTTTGGTGCCGGTGGACTGTGGAAGCGCGGCACTGTCCGTTGGAAGCGCTCTGAAAGGCGCTACTCTTCGCCGGACCCGCTCCGCGCGTCCCGCTTCACAGCTGGACACTGCTATCACCTTTCCTGGGCTGTAGGCAAATCAGGGCTGCGAGCGTAGGCACTGCTGGACTCAAACTCCCAAGAGTCCCAGCAGCCTCAATCACCTACTCCACCTGGTGACGCTCTCCCTGGAGGCCACGCCCCCTGCTGCTGTGTGGAGAAAAGGCCCCGGATCTGCCCTAACCAGCGGATTTCTCATCCTTTAGACCTGCTGACCTGTGACTGTGTTTGGTGCCGGTGGACTGTGGAAGCGCGGCACTGTCCGTTGGAAGCGCTCTGAAAGGCGCTACTCTTAGCCGGACCCGCTCCGCGGGTCCCGCTTCACAGCTGGACACTGCTATCACCTTTCCTGGGCTGTAGGCAAATCAGGGCTGCGAGCGTAGGCACTGCTGGACTCAAACTCCCAAGAGTCCCAGCAGCCTCAATCACCTACTCCACCTGGTGACGCTCTCCCTGGAGGCCACGCCCCCTGCTGCTGTGTGGAGAAAAGGCCCCGGATCTGCCCTAACCAGCGGATTTCTCATCCTTTAGACCTGCTGACCTGTGACTGTGTTTGGTGCCGGTGGACTGTGGAAGCGCGGCACTGTCCGTTGGAAGCGCTCTGAAAGGCGCTACTCTTCGCCGGACCCGCTCCGCGGGTTCCGCTTCACAGCTGGACACTGCTATCACCTTTCCTGGGCTGTAGGCAAATCAGGGCTGCGAGCGTAGGCACTGCTGGACTCAAACTCCCAAGAGTCCCAGCAGCCTCAATCACCTACTCCACCTGGTGACGCTCTCCCTGGAGGCCACGCCCCCTGCTGCTGTGTGGAGAAAAGGCCCCGGATCTGCCCTAACCAGCGGATTTCTCATCCTTTAGACCTGCTGACCTGTGACTGTGTTTGGTGCCGGTGGACTGTGGAAGCGCGGCACTGTCCGTTGGAAGCGCTCTGAAAGGCGCTACTCTTCGCCGGACCCGCTCCGCGGGTCCCGCTTCACAGCTGGACACTGCTATCACCTTTCCTGGGCTGTAGGCAAATCAGGGCTGCGAGCGTAGGCACTGCTGGACTCAAACTCCCAAGAGTCCCAGCAGCCTCAATCACCTAGTCCACCTGGTGACGCTCTCCCTGGAGGCCACGCCCCCTGCTGCTGTGAGTAGAAAAGGCCCCGGATCTGCCCTAACCAGCGGATTTCTCATCCTTTAGACCTGCTGACCTGTGACTGTGTTTGGTGCCGGTGGACTGTGGAAGCGCGGCACTGTCCGTTGGAAGCTCTCTGAAAGGCGCTACTCTTCGCCGGACCCGCTCCGCGGGTCCCGCTTCACAGCTGTACACTGCTATCACCTTTCCTGGGCTGTAGGCAAATCAGGGCTGCGAGCGTAGGCACTGCTGGACTCAAACTCCCAAGAGTCCCAGCAGCCTCAATCACCTACTCCACCTGGTGACGCTCTCCCTGGAGGCCACGCCCCCTGCTGCTGTGTGGAGAAAAGGCCCCGGATCTGCCCTAACCAGCGGATTTCTCATCCTTTAGACCTGCTGACCTGTGACTGTGTTTGGTGCCGGTGGACTGTGGAAGCGCGGCACTGTCCGTTGGAAGCGCTCTGAAAGGCGCTACTCTTCGCCGGACCCGCTCCGCGGGTCCCGCTTCACAGCTGGACACTGCTATCACCTTTCCTGGGCTGTAGGCAAATCAGGGCTGCGAGCGTAGGCACTGCTGGACTCAAACTCCCAAGAGTCCCAGCAGCCTCAATCACCTACTCCACCTGGTGACGCTCTCCCTGGAGGCCACGCCCCCTGCTGCTGTGTGGAGAAAAGGCCCCGGATCTGCCCTAACCAGCGGATTTCTCATCCTTTAGACCTGCTGACCTGTGACTGTGTTTGGTGCCGGTGGACTGTGGAAGCGCGGCACTGTCCGTTGGAAGCGCTCTGAAAGGCGCTACTCTTCGCCGGACCCGCTCCGCGGGTCCCGCTTCACAGCTGGACACTGCTATCACCTTTCCTGGGCTGTAGGCAAATCAGGGCTGCGAGCGTAGGCACTGCTGGACTCAAACTCCCAAGAGTCCCAGCAGCCTCAATCACCTACTCCACCTGGTGACGCTCTCCCTGGAGGCCACGCCCCTATCACCTTGTAACTTATATATAGAGTGTAGCAGACCACTGCGCGGTAGCGCGCGGGTAGCGCCCGGGAGAAGCCCGGGACAAGGGCGGGCCCTCTGAGGCCCTCAGAGGCACGAGAAGGCTAGGCTAGGCCCTGTCCCTAACAGTTACCCCCTTATTAGCCCCATGAACTATTTCGGCTATTTAGGATCTGTACTTTTCTTTTGTGCGCCTTAGATTCAAACTATCCATTTCCTTCACTAATGATAGATAGCTACATTGATCATTTGAGGCTTATAATCTGGTAAACTAATTCCACTTATATCTCCCCAGCCCCCTTTCTGATATTACCGGAGTGGGATGATGACAAAGAAATTGAGATCTGGGAGAATATTGGTAGGAAGATCAAATTCTAAAACCAGATCGAACCCCCTCCGAAACAAGCTTGGTCAGGCCTCCAATCTGAAGAGTACTTGTCAGATTTTTAACTTGTGGGAAAAGGGCAAGACTAAAGCTGCAATGGAGGATAACAAATCAGTGGTCCTTATAGAATCTGGTGTTACTCCCACGGATACATTGTCCAACTCACCAAGAGAATTGTTTGAAAACAGAAAGGAAATTGCGGTTACCAGTATAACAGAATCAAAAGTAGTTCCCCTGACTGTCGAGAGTGTTTTCTCTTCTCCCGTATTCTCCACAGCGAAAAATAACACTGAATTAGAACCAGAAGTAATTATACAAACTAGGGATGGTATAGAAGAGGATAATATGCATATAGGGGAAAATCCGCCAGTGATCACCAACCATACTTTAAACACTTCTTTGACAAAAGTTTCCTTTAACAATGGTCTGTCTCCATTGTTGTTGGATAATGACCTATGTCAAAGATATATAGAAAACGACCCGGTCAAAGCAGAGATGGATCTAAAAACTCCACTAACATCGACCCACGCTGGCTTGAAGTTGTACAGTAGTACCCCTTCCAAATCCTCGCATTCAAATTTTTCCATTAGTCCTAATCTAAATTTGACTGGGATGGAGGCACTACAATGTCAGGGAAAAGACAATCCTATCTCTGACTCCCTACTTTCATTAGAACATTTATTGTCATCCATCCTACATCTTTTGGAAAAATTTGTGGGGGGATCGGATTGTGTCTTGGACACAGTGACCAAGATTCTAAAGGTCTTATTGGCCACTCAAAAAGAGAAGGATATAGTCCAAGTGCAGTCCTCTTCTCCTCCAGCACTAAATGGGGTAGATATAAAAGATCAGCAGTCCAAAAGTAATAAAACTGTGATTGAAGTACCTGAAGAACGAAATCTAAGTGTCAACGATATAGAAGTAAAACCCTCTGAAAATCCCCCACCAAAACTAGGGACTGACCTTTTTCCAATCTTTAAGAAGCAATTGGGTGAGGGAGATATAGAAGTGGGTGAGGCTTCAGAAGAAAACAGCAACAAAGGGAAGTTACAGGATTTAAAGAAGAAGGGAAAAAACAAAAGAAAATTGCTGAGACGGATAGAAAAAAATAGGCGGAGGAAAATCCTCTTTAGAAAACACCTTAATTTATCTTCAAATAATGGGGTTCCCCACATTCAGGCGGTAGCTGAAAAGGAGAATAATACTGAACCCAAGAATAACATGGGAAACTTCGCACCCCTACCTGTGATTATGCCCGCAATATCCCTGAATCCCGCTCCCCCCCTCTTATTAAAAGTAGACTCAAATATAACCTCCCAACAAGCTTTCGTTGCTAGGGACGTAACAGGGTCCAATACTCCCACATTTTTGGGTCAAGATCATAAACCCTCGAGCAAAGCGGGCGCAATACTTAATCCCTTGGCGCCATCTTTCTCGGGAATAGTAGCAAAAGGAATTACACCGGCTGAGCCTAAAGAAAAAGGTATAGATACTCTATGGGTGGAATTCTCTCCCCTGTTCGATACCGAATGTATTTTGAACAGATCCCTCTTACTCAAATATTTTCAAGAATCGGCCAACTTGAAATTGATACAATCGGCTGACTTAGATAGAGTACAAATATTACAATCAGAAGTGGGGATGACAACTAGGGTGAGGTTCTACTCTAAGTTAGTAGCCAACCTTATTCTACAACGTTCAGAAGATTTGCAGAGCAGAGGGATAGACGTCATTCCGGTTTTGTGTTATTCAGGTCAAAATAAAGTTTCTTCCAAACCCTCCCAGAAACCCCCATTCTCCCTGTTGCATGCAGCCACAGGGCGCATAAATAAACCTGGGGAACTAACAGAGCTAAAAATATGTAAGTCTAAGGACTCCCGTATGGTGTCCTATCTTGCCCCTCCTCCGCTATCTTACCAACCAATCTCAGGAATCGAAAGTGCCCAATGGAATTGGCTCCCCCGAGTCTTGGCAGAAAAAACCTCAAACAATCACTTAAATAATCAGGATCTTTAGCACAAAACTTTCCATAATCTCTTGGAATGCAGCGGGCATAAAAAATAGTCCAGAGAAACTGGCTTTTCTTTTATCTCTGGAGCAAAACATAATATGTCTCCAAGAGACATGGTGCCCTGATAAAATCCAACTAGGGAAGGACTACTATGTTTTAGAAGGCAGGGCTATCTTGAACAAAAAAGGTCATGCGAGTGGGGGGATAGCCTGCCTTTTATCAAATAAAATAAATTGGAACTATGAACATTATCTGGACCCCAGTAATCTGTTCCAAGCAGTAACTATACTTGGGCTTGATAATTCTAAAACTACCAACCGTCTGGTCCTGATTAATGCTTATATTCCTCCAGAAACAGGCTTTAATGCAATACTTAAAAAGGTTTTCTTGCATGTCCAGGCTATCAGGGAGAAAGATCCGATGTCAGACATAATTCTAGTTGGGGATCTAAATAGTAAGATTTCCAATCTAAGCTTAAACTTATTCAGTGATAAATCAAGAGAGGAAACACTTTGTATTCCCCGGGCAATATTCCCTGAAAGCATAAAAACAAATAAACGGGGTAAAATAATAATAAAGGAGTTGGTAGAAATAGACGGGCTCATAGTTAATGGGAGACTCCCATCAGATTCCCCGGCTAATTTCACACACAAATCATATAGAGGGAAATCGATTTTAGACTACGTAATAACGGGGTTTCACTCATTCGTGCTGCTGAAGGATCTTAAGGTAATTAATACCCCACTAAGTGATCATAAAATTCTTTCCGTTTGGTTAAATATAAAGTCCCCAAGTTGTGATCAATGGTCACTGAACAATGACCAAACAAATTTCCATTCCAAAACAGGAAGGTGTTTTTGGAACGCGAAGGCGCATCGAAATTTGGAGGTAATGCTGGACGCAGCAATCTCCGATCTTCCGTCCTGGAATGGTTTTGAAATCGAAAACTTCTGTGTTTTTATGAATTCAGTGGTAGCAGAGGCAAAAACACTCAATAAGAAAAAAACTATTAGGATTTCCCCCAGCCCTTTGAGATCTCTAAATATAGAAATAAACAAACTAGTTAGGGCCCAATATCTGAACAGATTACTGGATACAGCACAAAAAATAACTAAGTTAAAAAGGAAAAGGAGAAGGTTATTGACTAGATTACGCAAAGAAAAGGAGGATTCCTTATGGGTAAAACTAAGAGAAGCAGCTATCCACGGGGAAATGAGGCAATTCTGGTCCCTCGTAGGTGAAGGGTGCGGAATGAGAACAAGTCCTGCCCCCATTGCCATTGAGGAACAAATATGGAGGGAGTTTGTCATCAACCTCTACGCTAGTAACTACGAAGCGAATTCTCAAACATGGCAAATAGATACGAGGGTACCATTAGAACCATTCACAGAAAAGGACATAGATTTGGCAATTAGTGAAATGCGTTTTTCCGGGGCAATGGGCCCGGATGAGGTGCCCATCAATGTATTGAAACAGAACAGGGCTAAATGGTGCAAGCTTCTCTGTCCAGTTTTTAACATTTGTCTATCAAGAGGTAAGGTGTTACCCTCCTGGAAGGGAAGCATCCTGGTACCGTTGTTTAAAAAAGGTGATCGTCTATCCCCCCAGAATTACCGCCAGATTGCATTACTGGATGCAGTCGGCAAAGTCTTCACAAGGTGTCTGCTCAAGCGGATAAATATCTGGGTGGAGCACTCGGCTGTTCTTCCACTTGAGCAGACAGGCTTTAGGAAAAACCACGGTACCATGGATAACTTGGCAGCCCTCCAGGTGATAACAGATAAATATATCGGAGCCAGAAAGGGGAGAGTCTATGTGGCATTCATAGATTTCTCCACGGCTTTCGATAAGGTCGACCGACAGCTACTGTGGAGAAAGCTACACGATCTTGGCATGCCGCATGGTCTTTTAGGATTGGTTCAAGACCTACACGACAACACATGGTGCAGAGTATTATTGGGGGGGGAAAGAGGCCTATCCCAGCTCATACCATCTGCAAATGGCCTCAAACAGGGTTGTCTCCTTGCCCCTCTGTTATTTTCCCTATATGTAAGTGATCTTCCCCGTATAATATCTGCAGGTGACGGTATTGCCCCTCGCTTAGGAGACTCATACATCTCTTGCCTAATGTATGCGGATGACATATTGATCTTAGACCTCACCCCAAAGGGACTTAACAATCGTCTCCAATTATTACATGCATTTTCCGAAGAGCATTACCTGAAAATAAACATCTCTAAAAGTAAGGTAATGTGTATGGAGGGGAGGAAAAAACTAAGATTAGAAAACATCAGCTGGGAATTGGGAGGAAAGAAATTAGAAAGAGTAGTATCCTACGTATTCTTGGGCAAGGTTGTGAACAGTAATCTAAGCAATAAATCCCATATTGAAAATAGCACCCACAAGGCAAAAACACAGGGAAATGGCTTAAGAGCACTATATAAGTCAACTGGTAAAAGGCACTTTGATTACCTATTGGAGGCATTCCGGGCAAAAATCCCCCCAACTTTGCTTTATGGTATAGAGTTTATTGAATTAGCTGAATGGGGCTTCTTAGATACAGTTGAGGGATCCCTCTTGAGAAGCTTAATATCAGCTAATAATAGCTGTAGCACTGCAGCTCTTCGTCTGGAACTCGGGCTAAGAAGCAGCTGGGCACAGGCTCTGGCAGGAGTCATTCGCTGGGTAATATGTCTGATCAAGGGAAAGCCGGCATCATTAAGATCCCTAATTAAAAAAGAGTTGATGGGCCCATTAAAAGAGTACTCTTTGCTTATAAGGAATTATAGGAAGGCCCTCAAACTCTTGAATCTGGAGGAAGTTTCCCTCCTAGCCCTTTCTACTCAACAACTAAAGCTCACATTAAAGCATGCCACCTGGAAGTTGAGCTATGAAAGGGACCGTACCCTGACCTTACAAAAAAGGGGGACAAACCAAGCTGTTGATTCTTGTATGGTAAAACAAATACAACCTTACGTCACTTGGAATATGCCCCATGGCTTGCGCCGCTTCTGGCTACTCCTTAGGCATGATATACTTCCATTGAATAAGCTGCTAGCTAAATGGTACGGCACTACCAATATATGTAATTTTTGTAACAGTTCAGTCCAAGACTCCCTACACGTCTTGATAGTTTGCCCAGCTCTAATGGCGCAGCGTCGGCAGTGGGTAAAGCCCGTATGTATCCAATTTGGTATTTTAACTGCTAAATCTTTGATTAATGCAATCATCTGTCCCCCGAATGAAATTTTCTGTAATAGAATTTTTAACTTTTTTAAATGTTTCTTAGAATTGTATTAGACGAATGGCATATCACTGTTAAATAGGTTGACAACATGTGGCGTTATTTTATTATGTTTAATTTGTATTATTGTAATATGTGGATCTCCACGGAGTTCCAAAACCATATTCAAATAAAATATTGTATTGTGTACTAGGGTTGAAGGGGTGTTTTTAGACTTTAGTGGCCAGGATCTGTCATGGGAGGGTGTTGTCCGATTGTTTGTCAGCAGGTATGGTAAAACCTTGCTTCCGAAGATTGCAACTAGGTTTCAGGCTTTGGAAAGTACTTGGAGCACCTCCTCCCCGTAAGTACTATTGAGTATGGCACAGTACTATGAGCATAGGGAGAACGAGGTGAAAGAGAAGGTGGAGAACAAGTCAAAGGAGTTGAAGACAAGGGTGTTGATGCAGCAAGTAGCAAGGGGAAGTGAAGGAGGCAGAGGTTCGAGTCCGGCCCAGCGGTTACCCGGGTCTAACAGGGGTGGTGCTTTGGGTGCACCTGTTGTGCCCAACCAATGTGTGTATTGTAAGCAGGAGGGACATTGGCGGAATGAGCTCTGTCAAGCCAAAATAATATGTCAGTAGCCTTTTCAGGTACGCTGGTTGTTAGTAGCATTTCTTAACCTCTTGCTTTGACTATTGGCCCCTTTACGGATGATTCACCATTTATGTTAACAACAAATTGTGGGGAGATTTTGATGGGATTGGATTTGTTTAAAAGATTTCAACAGAAGGAGGTACCCCTGATGTCTATACAGGGAAGGGGGTTTATGTATCAGAAAACAAAAAAACCCTGTTTAAGCAATGGTAGGCTAAAGCGGCCAAACAAAATACTACTAAGAGGGGTAGAAGACAGATGAGTAATTATCCTTATGATAATTTACTCATAGTAACCTATTAAAAAAGGCAGGGACTAAACATTCACACAGCAGTATTAGAAAGTATACCCCACAGATCAATTTTATGTTGGTTTGCAAAAAGGTTAAAACAATTTATTACCTCCCAGTATGGGTTACAGTCTACAACATGATAAAAAAACATTAAGATTAAAAACCACCAAAGATGGTAAAGCAATGATTATACAGTGGAACAAAACAGTCGACGCGGCGTTTCGGTGTATTTCTAATTCTTCACACCTTCTTCAGGACTTTTGTAAAAATACTCACTCAATATCTGGTTTAATATGGACAGGGCTTAAAATTTCCTTTCCTTTACACTCGGATTGCTTTCAATAGTATGTCATACGCTTCGTATTTAAATGAAGAGAGCCTACATGTACACGGAGGAGCCACCGTCAATATGAAGGAATGGTCATCTTTTTCATAGGATCTGTTTCTGTTTATTATTCAGAAAATCTTTGAGGATATTGACCAAGGTACGATAATTTCGTTTTGCCAATCTTCACTTTCTTGATGTGATGAAGTGGTCTCTGATATCGAATTCGGCCTCCCTGCTCCTCCGTGTGTCAGGACTCCATGAAGATTTCGAAATCTGTGGAGTATACTTTCTAATACTGCTGTGTGAATGTTTAGTCCCTGCCTTTTTTAATAGGTTACTATGAGTAAATTATCATAAGGATAATTACTCATCTGTCTTCTACCCCTCTTAGTACTATTTTGTTTGGCCACTTTAGCCTACCATTGCTTAAACAGGGTTTTTTGTTTTCTGGTTTGTTTAAAAGATTACATGCAACAACATTTTGTTCTGCAGATGGCGTTTACATGACCATTGGGCCAAAGATGGCTCATGCAAAACAATGCTTCGCAAAAGATTCCCCCCTCCCGGCTGAGTTAAAAGAAGTTCCGCGCAGACTGTTGGCTACAGGAGACCCGGATGTGTTGTCACTCCAGATCCAAATGGTCTATAGCGAGATCAAAGACAATGCCGTATTGCCACGTATTCCCCAGTACAAGATATCACAGGCAGGCGATAACGATAACGATCTTATTGCAAATAATACAAAAATATTAATAATAATAATAATAAAGGAGCTTATAGAGCACCTGGTATCGCTGTGCCGGCGTGTCCCCGCGCTATGGAGGGAAAGAACCTACCAGAAGTCAGAGACCCACCCCCATTTCCTGCTCATCCCTAAGAAGTGAATACATGAGTTTTAAGAAGACTCCTAAATCTGGACTCAGATCTTTTCAGCCTGAGGCATATTGGGAGTTTATTCCAGCTATGTGCGGCGAGGAATCTGAAAGAATGGCCGCCCATCCTGGCTTTTTGAAACCTGATCAGATTAATTCTGGTGTGGTTGAGGAGACAGTGGTGAATGTGTGTAATAGCCCTATTCTTCCTATTCTTAAGAAGACATCCTTGGATTCTTCTGATGCACATCCTGATGTTTATCGCTTCATAATTGACCTTAGAGAAGTTAACGACATAGTAGTTCCCCAGTATTCTGTAATTTCAGGCATTACCACGATCTTGACAATGATACCCCCATCAGCAAAATTATTTTCTGTGATCGATTTGAAGAATGCTTTCTTAAGCATTCCGATCCATACAGATAGCAAATATCTGTTTGGATTTGCCATAGCCAGCGGGAGCTTTAGATTCTGTCGTGCTCCACAAGGCTATATAGAAAGCGCTAGTATCTATAGTCAATCTTGAAAATCTCAATTGGATTCTTTGGAACTTCCCCCTGGTAATGTGCTATTGCAGTGCGTTGACAACCTCCTTGTGGCTTCTGATACTGAGAATGGTTATAAAGATGCCACAGTTAAATTGCTGTTGGATTTAGCACACCGTGGACATAAGGTGTCTATTTCAAAATGTCAATATTGTTGTCAAGAGGTCACCTATTTTGGTTACCTACTGTCAAAAGAGGGTCGTAGATTAACACCTGAATGCACAGTTGTTATCACTAATATGCCTGTTCCTAAGACCCAACACGAGGTGCTTGCCTTTTTTGGTATAACCTTGTATTGTTGCAACTAGATTCCCAATAATTCCTTACTAACAAAACCCCTCCATTACCTCACCACTAAACACATGCATGAACCCCTGCCATGGACATCTGCATGGCAGCAAGCTTTTGAACAATTAAAGGTTGTGCTTTGCTCTGCTCTTGTGCTTGGTACTCCTGATTACCAGAAGCCTTTTTGTGCTCTACGTACACAAGGTGGATGGTTGCATGCTCTCTGTTCTAATTCAGGGTTTGGGTGTTAAGCAGAGACCCTGCGCTTAAATCTCTGCTAGTCTTGATAGCGTCACCAGAGCCCTCCTGAGCTGCCTAAGAGCTGCCATGGTGGTGGCAGTTTCTATCAGACAATTAGCAGTGCTTGTCCTTGATACTGATCTTACACTAATGGTACCTCATGCTGTGGATACCCTTTTGAATAAGACAAAGATACAGCACCTTACTAGTGCATGTCTGACTCAATATGAATTGACCTTGTTTACTCGCCACATTACCATCAAACGATGTGCTACTCTGAATCCAGCCACATTACTGCCCCTCCCTTTGGAAGAAAAGGACGATGATGTCCATGATTGTTTATTTCGGACTGAAGAAGAAATGAAAGGACAGGTAGAACTGAATGATGTTCCCTTACCTGATCCCGAAGGGAAACTATTTGTCAATGGCTCTTGTTTCGAACTACCAGATGGCATTTCCACTGCAGCCTACGCAATCACAATTTTACACACTGTAGTTGAGACATCCCGTATCCCAAACCAATCGGTCCAAGGTGCAGAGTTGGTCGCCCTCCTTAGAGCTTGTGAGATGAGTGAGGAACTGACTGTCAATGTCTATACAGACAGCCAGTATGCCTTTTGGGTGCCCCATAATTTTAGGCGCCTCTGGGCAGAGAGAGGGTTCTTGACCTCGCATGGATTGCAAATACAGAATAGCCCATTGATACATAGACTGTTGTCAGCATTGACACTTCCCGATAAGTTGGCAATAATAAAATGTAGTGCCCATAAAGCAATAATGGATAATGTTGGGAAGGAAAATACGTTTGCAGATCAGACAGCTAAGGAGACAGCTAGATCGAATATGAAAACGATGTTTGTGGCAGGTCCCGCTAGGTGGGTCTCTGACAATGAAATGTTCGAGGACACAATAGGGAGTGGTAACCCTAGACAAATTAGAAATATGACAGGAGAGTACAGGGTATTTGGATGAGGGTGGTTGCTGCCTAACACCTATGTACTCTCTGTGGTTACCATGGCCCACGGCCCAGCACACATTAATGCCAAATGAATATGTAAGCTACTGGACCCAGTTAGGCAGAACCATAATATATCTAAGGTAGCCATGCATCTAGTGAAACACTGCATTATTTGTATGAGACATAATCCTGGAAAGGCACTCCTACACCCTCAGGTAACTTTGCACCACCTTACTTCCCTTTCGAGGTCCTCCAGAAGGATTCAATCGAATTGGAATGAGTGAATAATTTGAAGTACGTGCTGGTCATGATTTGTGCATTCTCTAAATGGATTGAAGCTTACTCAACTACAGAGAACACAGCTGTGGTGATGGCGAAGGCACTCCTAAAAGAGTTCTTCCTGCGCTTCGAAATGCCACTTCAATTCAAGGGTCATCACATTAGTGTGTGAGGGTCTGCATATTAAACAGAAGTTCCATGCAGCTAACCACCCCCAGTCAGCAGGTCTTGTGGTTAAATACACATGGGACCCTCAAACTGAAGTTAGCAAAGATACAAGAAAGCGCAGGTTTGCGGTGGCCAGATGCTCTACCTTTGGCTTTGTTATCTACCAGGGCAACAGTGCATTCTAGAACAGGGTTGTCCCTTTACAAAGTGGTTTTCAGTCACCCTGCCAATGTCTGGGGCATTCTAAGGCCCAAGCGCCTCTCCGAAATAGAGTACCCTCTGCTTGTGGATTATCTGCATGAATTGACTAAAGATCTTTGTTCTATTCATCAACAGATTGGGGACACTCTGCAGCCAGTACCAGAGGGGCCCAGGCATCTGCTACAGCCCAGAGACTATGTATTCATCAAAAACTTGCAGAATAAGAGCTGCCTGGAGCCTTGTTGGAAAGGGCAAATGCTGGTCCTCCTTGTCACTCACACTGAGGTGAAGCTCGATGGCTGAAAGCACTGGGTGCATGGGATCCACTGCAAGAAGGCTCCTCTCCCACTACCCTATAACAAGTGGGTCCTCAACGTCATTGCTGACCACGAGGGGGGCCGGTCTCCCATTTTGTTCCCTTCTCTGATGCCTTATTGAGGTGGGTGCAGACGGACAAAGAAAGTGATGCAGCCCTGCTTGAGGCGGTCCCTCCAGAGATAAGGGCCACCCCAGATACTCCTGCTTCTGAGTCTCAATGCCCACCTGACCTTGAGTTTCTCCCCCTTTTTGTTGGCGAGACAGTGCCTGGAGTCACCAACTATAATCAGGGCCTGCAGAGGGACAGTTCATCAGAGGGTCAGTCTAGGAGCTAGGGATGGACTTAAGACCAGGTTGTAGGTACCCTGTCTAAGATACCAAGAATAGAGTAGTGAAAAGAGATTGGTGCACTGGCCTGGACAGTGGACAGGATTAGTTGAGGGTGTCTACCCAGGAGGGAGGATGCCCTATCCTGAAAGAAGTTGATTTGTTTTTCAGCAAGGGCTGCGATTGCGTAGGCCCCCCGGGGGGAGTGCTTCATAGCACCGTTGTTGATGAACGATAGGAGTCTACCAGTGATGCTCCGAAAGACACTGGGTAACTTGTGCCCCTCTGGTTCTGTTGTGGTATTAGTGGATCCAGTTCATGATTTTCCTCTGATATATATAAGTCGCTCACAAGATTCTATAAATGTATCCATTTGGTTGGGCTGTTATGGAAGAAGAATAGCCCCTAGCGGCCTCACCACTAGGGCAGAGTAGTCCTGGTTGTTCTAGCTGGTCCGCTAGGAGTAAGATAGTAGTAGTAATTTTCTTTCTCATACTCTTGATCAAAATGTGTGGCGTAATATGGTATTTACAAGAAAACCATCCAGCACACACTCTGATAGGGAATACCCCGGTTCCACCTGAGCATCTGTTTGTACATTGGCTCCGCTCAAGGAGAGACATAGACAAACATACGTCGAAAATGCGTTTGTGCAAATGCTTCATCAGGTACACAACATGACCAATGCCAAAAATTGCTGGGTGTGTGGGTTACTCCCCTCTGTCATACACAAGAATGATTTACTGGTGTCCTTGCCCTTCTCGTACTTAGGCAGCTGTGAGGCATGGTGCCAGTTGATTTCTATGGTGTATATTTTCTTATCGTGCAGACACTATGGATATGACGGAGTCTGATTATCAAGCTGCATTAGTGTATGTAGTGGTATACTCCCGGGATAGGAGGAAAGGTGGGTACTTCATGTCCAGATACTTGCATGAGAATAACAGAAATGCCACATGGTTGCAAGATGAAATGCTGGATTTCCAGGGATTCAATGTTACTGAATACTTTAAATGTTTCCATGCATGAAATATCACTGAAAATGAAAGTCTGCCCGTACCTATCATCTATACTGCAGCTAGTTTCCGTGATGAAGGTTCTGGGAACATTCCAGTGGGACTAAGCAGCTGTAATTACACATATAATTTGATCACCATTAGTAGCCCACCTTTGCTCACACCCCCTAATGTATACTTTGTTTCTGGAGCACATGCTTATACTTGGCACCCTAGAGGATGGACTGGCCAGTGTTATCTTTCTTCTCTTTTACCTCCCGTTTACATTGCACCTTCTAACTTTCACCGAGACCATAGACTGAAGTGAAAGAGTGCTCACTTTTCCATAGTAAGGAGAGTTATTAATACAGCGGACATTGATAAGACTGATACTACTTTACAGCAGTTCACGTATGCCATTAAGGGTATTCTGCCTTTCTGGGGACCTATGCATAGCAGTCTTAGCATTTGCCACCTCTCCAGGGTTCTGGAAAGGGTTATTAACACTACAACAGGTATACTCACTAACATTACAGCTGAGCTCCAGGCTACCAGACTCGTTGCTCTTCAAAATTTGATGGTTTTAGACGCCATCCTTGCAGATAGGGGTGGTACTTGTTGCATCATTGGTAGCAGTTGTTATGTTTACATCCCTGATCATGCCCCTAATGTATATTCTGCTATTCAGAAGCGACATTGGCTTGCATCTGATATTCATCAAGACAATGGTTCAAGGTCCTTGACAAGGTGGTTCTGGGGTCTGATATCATCCTGGGGTTGGAAGATACTTCTTTTTCTAATAGCTATAGCAGGTGACATCATTACGTGCTGCCTCTTGTCAACTGCCTTCCAGCATGCTGTACCTATTGTGTGAGCAAGCTCACCCCTACCCCTAAATTGCCATAACAAGATAATAAAGTCTCCACTATGATGATGCAGGAGATACAGGATATGATGTTGATCGATGAGGGCATTTTTGAATATTAAAGATGTTTGATATACAGGTGCCTTATTTTCTTCCCTGCTTGGAATTGTAAAGACCCTAACGGATAACGCCAATAAAGCATTTAGCCTCCACTGCTAAACGGAGGGTCTGTTAGGTTTGAAAACCCCATTCTTATTATATACTTGTTTCGTGCCATAGTAGGTTAACAGTGTGCGGCTAAATTAGATCTCATTTGTATTCGTGTTATGCAACCCACTGAGTTATCCTTGTAATGCGCTAAGCTTTAGTTAGCGAGTGTGACTCCATTTTGTATTTTGCAATCCTCATTAGGCTGTGTCTGAACTAGGCCCCGTTATTCATTTTGCTTGCCTCAGCCGAACAATGAATTTAGTTACTCTTTTCTCTTCTGTTCGAGGTTGCCTTTTGACTTACGAATAAATAGGCCATTCCACCTTTACATACCTATTCATGTGTGTAGCTCTGCTCCCACGTTAGGAGTTGCTGAGACCAGGCACGGTAACCTTGAAACTGTGATAGTGTGTACTCATCTAGCAGGTGGTAGCCCATCCTTTTGTGCCTCCTTTTTTCACGCTCGGCCTAAGCTGGTAACTTTCCACTGTGGGCGTGGTTGAGGTTTCTGGAGGAATAGTTATGTGTTGCTGACTGTTGGGGGGGGCAGTCCCTCTGCAGACATCTTAGGGTGCAGGTCAGATTGGACTCCTCTGCAAAGTAATTCTAATAAATGCTTGTTTGCATTCTCTACTATCTGACCAACTCTTTGTTACTTTGGAAGGTATAGCAGGTGGTTTTCAGTAACCCGGGTGACTCTTTCAGGTAACTTCCTTCACCTCCATGAGTGTGTGAGTCAGCCTGTAAATAAGTGAATGACTGAATGAGTCTGTGAGTGGGTGCATGAGTCTCTAAATGGGTCTGAGGAAGTGGGTGCATGAGTCTCGGTGTGGGTTTGTGAGTGGGTATGTGAGTCTCTGAGAAGGTCTGTGAGTAGCAGTGAGGGTATGAGTTGCTCTGTAAGTGGGTGCAGGAGTTTCTGAGTGGGTTAATGAATGGGTGTACGTGCCTGAGTGGGTGTGTGAGTGGGTGCATGAGTGCCTGAGTAGGTTTGGGAGTGGTTTTGATAGTGTGTGAGTGGGTAGGGGAGTGGGTGCATGAGTGTCTCAGTGGGTCTATGAGTACTTGTGAGAGTGTCTTAGTAGGTCTGTAAGTGGGTGTGAGAAATGGGGTTTCTGGTTGGCTATGGTGTACACTTCCGCCGGACAGAACCCACCACTCTAGTCAGTGTAAGGGAGTTACACACCCAAGAAAAACCCTGCTCATCCTCTTGGTAGCTTGGCTTATCCCGGAGACAATGTGTAAATCATTTGCTCAACACACACACACACACACCAGGGATACACAAAATACATCACAAAAGAGACTCCACACCAAGTTATATAAAAAATATCTCTTATATTGTCTAAAAAACACATAGACCACAATCACATAAATCACTTTACCAACTAGACAATTGTCATAACATCAGCGAGATCCTAATTCACTTTGACAACTAGGCAATTGTCATGACACATGCACTTTTAGTGCAAGAAAGGAAATACTTATCAATTGCACATGTCATAAAAACACCATGAAAAGAGGTCTTCTATCTGTGGGGCGTGACCCCCAGGGGGGTCGTGGAGTCCTGGGAAGAGGGTCACAGGTTCCCCAGCTTCTCTTGTCCCTGCAAAAAGACAGCGGGATAATTTAGATCGTTATCAGCTGCTTGCCTGAATAAAAGGCAAATGTCCATCAGCAGTTAACCTGCAAGTGGAGAAGTGTGGCTCACTGGTTAGAGCAGGCAGACCCTGAAGCAGAGGTCAGACCCGGGACCAGGGTTCGATTCCCGACGCGGCAGGGTGTTGAGCTCATATGTCCACGGACTCGATAATTCTCACTTCGGTGCCTGACCTAATCATGGGTTCACACTCTGCAACTCTGGGCATTAAGCTTGCTTAATCTCCACAACGGCCCCCCGCGGCGGGATGCCTGGCTTTCACCTTGGGGATGCCCTGTAGGGGCTATCTCACAGGGAAAAACCAGGACGGGTTCCCAAGGCAAGCGCGGAGATACCCCTTCGGGGGTCGATTCTGGCGCTATATAAGAAATGTAATAATAATAATAATAACAAGTGTAAAGGATGCTTGGGAGCAGTTTTGGCTCTTTGTGATGACAAAGATTTGTTCTTTTGAGTGGAAGTGCAAAGAGTTAACAACTGGGTTGGGAAGTTCTTGCTTTTAATTCTAACAGCCCTTAGTGTCCCTGAAGAGGTGTTGAAGGGACAGTTATGTAAAATAAAAATGCATTACATACGCTTTGGTATTATTAAAATCTACATTTTGAAAGCACCATTTTATCGTAAAACTATTTGCACATTTTGCAGCATTCTATCTTACCCTGTGTGTAATGTAAGTATTAAAAATGTACTTAAATATTCACAGTGCTTTCTGTCATAGGCTGTGACTTTGTAGCAATAAAAATACACATCACTATTCTCCACTGCGCCAATCAAGATTTAATTCTGTGGGTCTCTGGTTACACACAGACCAATGCAGAGCATTAACTAATAGAGGTCTCATAATGTACTACAGGGCATTACCCACTTAGCAATAACTTTTTTTCTTTAATTCTCATTTACGCTCCCCATTATTTTGCATATAGATACCTAATTGGGAAGACCTAAAAAATGTACAGAATATTTTGTGCTTATTTATGAGAGGCTTGCACCGCCAGAGCATCACTTTTTTGCTGCTCCAGTGGAACAAGCTTTTCAACAATACCTATGAGGCAGTGCAAGTCACCCTGCATGGCTTTCCTGGCCTCATAGATATGGAGTAAGACATAGTGGAGCAATTCACTGCGTTGCCTTACTATGCATCAGGAGGTGTTCCATGGACTTTTAGTGAGATTACCATACAAAATCCTGTAAACCTGGGGCAGCTCCGAAAACAGTAACAATGAGAAATGTTTTCATTTCGCTCAGGTGTTTCCTCTTTCCATGTGTGCTGCATTCTGCAGCTCACATAGAAATAGGAAAACACCCCTCCGGTTAGTTTTGGTGAATAAAGGTACCCCTTCCCGTACAAAAACAATTCTGCCTATGTTGGTGCTAGGCAGCAATTTGTGCGCCAATGCAAGGGAAAGGGACTGGAATGCAACGTATTTTATAAATACAGTGCTTTCCTGTCCTTTCACATTGGCATAGGGCAGCACCACGAGCATGAGGCCCTTTATTTTTGCCTATACCTTTGGCTACACTGCAACACTCACTGACCTTTGTTCTCATAAAAAATGTTTAATATCATTTCCCCACCGTAAAAATTTGCTATGGTAATTGGGGACTGTTTGAAATGGGGGTCTTTGCACCTTTGTCCAAGTAGGGTCCCTTCATTCTAGTCAGGGTAAGAGGGATACACTACTGAAATATCCCCTGCTCATGCCCTTGGTAGCTTGGCATGAGCAGTCAGGCTTATTTCAAAGGCAGTGTGTAAAGGATTTGCATATAACCAACAGTTATACAGTAAACACACTACAAAAGGGCCCCACACCAGTTTAACAAAAAATCTAATACTTTATATATTCAAAACAAGACCAAAACAATAAAAATCCAACATACAGTACTTAAAAATATGCACTTTGCAAGAATAACCTTAAAAAAAATGCAGTTCCTTGAAGTTGCAGCTGATGACATAGGTGAAGGCCGGTCATGGTCACCGTCATGGTTGCGGTGCGAAGCCCTCAAGTGCCCTCAAGTCGAGGTGCAGGCATAGGCTCGGTGATGGTCATCCAGCGGCATCGGTGAGGCCAGGGCTGCGGTGGGGAGTGAAGGCGGTGCTTGTTGCGGTGCTGACAGATCACAATGCAGGTGACAGTTCTGGTTCCGTTTGAGCTGGTGTCGGTCTGGACTGCGTTGTGGAACGAGTGGTGTGTCGCAAGAGTTAGGAGCAGTAACCCGAAGCCATAGTGCGGTCACGGTTGTTGAAGTCAGCGACAGTGTCAGTGAGACCAGAGCAGCAAAGTGCAGTGAGGCAGTGTAAAGTAAGGTGCCCACAGGTCATGGTTCAAGCAACAGCTCAGCTGCAGTAGTCATCGTCAGTGAGACTATGGTTATGGTGAGAGATGCAGTGGTGCCCTCTGTGGTGCCTTCAGGACTAGGCCTGGGCGGTGAACTTTGCTCTGTTCATGGAGTTTGAGGACTTTTCTGCACTCCACAGAGTTCGTGGAGTTCTGAAAACTCAGCTTTGAATGTGCAGCAGAGTTTATTCCTCACTCGCGATTGCGAACGGTAAGTTTGAGATTGCGTACGGTAAGTTCACAAGCGCGAGCTGCTGTCCGGGTAGAATTTCTACCCAAGCAGCAGGAATACCAGCGCAAACTGCAGGTCTGGGAGAATAACACCTGCTCCTCTGAAACTCCCCTCCAATGTGGCGTGCCTCAGGGCTCCTCCCTGAGCCCCACATTATTTAATATCTATATGTCCCCATTGGAGGAGGTCATCACCCCATTCGGAGTGAGCGTCGTCAGCTACGCCGACGACACACAACTAGTTGTGTCACTATCCCACCCCAGACAACAACCAGCAGATTTATTTAACTGCCTTACGCAGGTCCAACGTTGGATGAACAGTTCAGCCTTAAAACTGAACGGGACGAAAACTGAGGTTTTGCTCCTCGGCCAGAAAGGACTCACACTCTCCCCGAACATCTGGCCAGCTTGTCTGGGTCCCCCCCCTGATCCAAAAGAAGAAGTAAAAAGCTTGGGTGTGTGGCTCGACACCGATCTTTTGTTCACCGTGCAAGCAAAGAAAGTAGCCGGGACCTGCTTCGGGCTCCTGAAATCGTTGAGGAAAATCCTGTCCCTCTTGCCCCCCAATTCCCAAAAACTGCTAATTCAAGGCTTAATACTCTTGAGGCTTGACTACAGCAATGTGATCTACCTGGGTGCCCCCGAAACGACGCTGAACAAGCTTCAGAGAATTCAGAACATCGCGGCCCGGATTCTCACAAATACCCCTGCTAGAGCTTCGGCCAAACCTGCACTAAAACTCCTCCACTGGCTTCCTATAAGGGAGCGGGTCAAATTCAAGGCCCTGTGCTTAGCCCACAGACTGCTACAAAACCAAGGCCCCCCTGTTCTCAGGAAACTCATCAAACCCTACAAATCCCCAAGACCCCTCCGTTCTGACATGGAAAATTTCATCACTATCCCCAGATTTAAGAAAGCCCGCTCAGGAGGAAGACGTTTCTCAGTCCACACCGCACGTCTCTGGAACTCACTCCCCCGCGACCTGAGACTTGAACCAGAATATCTTCGCTTCAGGAAGCGGCTCAAAACCCACCTTTTTCCCAAATGAATCATGCCTGTCCGTAACCCTGATCTTCTGTTCCCGCCTCCCCTCCCTCCCCTCCCCCCTTCCTTCCTTGTCTCACTGACCTGAAGAGATAGGATCTTTTAGCGCTGGGATACCTCCGGGTGACTACGCGCTCTATAAAAATAAATAATAATAATAATATTAATAATAATAATAATAATAATAACTCGCAGCTTTTTTGTAACTTCGTGGAGTTCCATGTAGCAAAACTCTGCGAACTACGGCCAGGCCTATTCAGGACATGGAGCCAGCGACGGAGTCGGTGTCAGAGTTGGTTGCTTTCTCCCCTCTGTGGCAACGGAAACCACAGTTACAGAGACCGTACCCAGATGAAAGTCTTTGCGTTCCTTGAGACTTCAGAACAGGAGGCAAGTTCTACTGCAAGATTTTGAAGATACTCAGCAACAAGTAAAGAAAGTTCATTCCAGTCCTTTCACTGCCGAAGCCAGAAGCAGAAACTGCAGGCCAACCCAACAAAGCAACAACACAGCAAAGGGGCAGTATGCTTCCTGGCAGCTCTTCCAGCTCCTCTTCTTGGCGGGTTTCTTGATTCTAGTGAGTTCTAAAGTTCTGGGGTCTGTGCCCCAATATCTATACTCAGTTTCTCTTTCTGCTTTTGGGCAGAGAGGGCCTGTACCCAGCCCAAACCAGTTACATCCTCTCTGGCCCAGCTTCCTAGAAGGAGGTGGAGACAGCATTGTCTGAGGCACACCAGGCCCATTCAGGTGCAAGGAAATCTCCTCCTACTACTATAAATACAGCACAGGTCTAAGCCCAGCCCTGACTCATCCAGGAAAGGAAGGACACACATTGACACCCCCAGTGGCTGTCTTATGAGAATGCACATCCCCAGCCCCTGTCACTCCAAAGCTAGACAACCAATCCACAAACCCAGCAGAGGCACACAGCATGGCTAAGCAAGAAAGTACCTACTTTCCAAAAGTGGTATTTTCCAAAAACAGAACATAAAAATCCTCTTTACTAAAAGATGCTTTTTTATATTCTGAGTCCAGTCATACTAAACCCCATTTCTCTATCTTGTCCCAGTGAGAAGATATGCTTATAAGATGTTATAAGTGAACTCCCCTATGGGACAGATAGCCTTTCCATAGTGAAAAATGAAACACACTGTAATTCACTACCAGGACATGTCACACACACCAGTAAATGTCATGCCTTTACACACCCTGCCCAGAGGGGTACCTTGGGCGTAATTTAGAGATTACTTACTTGTAAGAAAAGGGAAGATCGGGCCTGACAAGTGGGTGCACTTCCCAGGTCGACATGGTAGTTAAAAACTGCGTGCAGAGACTGCAGTGGTAAGTCTGATAACCCTTTTCGGAGCAGCTTGGGTGAGTGGAACAATCAGTACTGCAGGCACACCAGCAGCATTTGAATTACAGGCCCTGGAACCCTCAGTGCACTTTTCTAGGGACTTACTAGTAAGTCACACATGCCAATCATGGAAATAGCAATCCATGATACAATTTACAATAGGAGCACTTGCACTTTAACACTGAACAGCAACGAGAAAGTATGCAGCGAAAAGGAAATAAACAGGGGAAACATGCCAAAAGATCGCAAGTCTAACAGGGCATTTATGGTTGTTGTTAGATGTTGATGATGAGGAGTACTAGTTTCTAGAACATTTTGTCAGAAGGGGGTCCTTACTCATAAAAAGGGTTGACAAGGGGTCTCGGCATCAAACAGTTTGAAGACCTCTGCTCTACACCATCACTGTGACCTCTGCTCTACACCATCACTGTACATATGATGCAGGTCCTTAGAATGATACTTGTTATCTGGACTTCACAAAGATTAGACTGACAGTTGTCATAATATTAGGGCATAGCAATGTAGGGGAATATAATAAATCCTATAAATCATCACAGGTTATGAAAAGGCAATCACATGACTTCCCACCCCTCATTGCACAAAAAACCACCACATAGTTATGAGCAGAACTCTCCAAATATCATTGTACATGCATCACTTTAGATGTAGCACACCTGTGCTTTTCTCTCCTGTTATGCGGTAAATATTGTTGGCCTGCAGGGCACAAGAACATCTGTGCACTTAGAATAGGCTTTACGGTACATGAGGTGGGAGCTTAGGAACGGGACCTCAGTTGCGGGTTCCCCTCCCGTCCTGCGGCTGGTTTCAATTTCCTCAAGGCCCCTGACGTATGTGTCAACACAGGGGTGGGGGCACAACCAAGGTACAGCACTGCAGGGAGTCCTAGCTGGGTCCCCCCTGTGACAACAGTGGAAGCAGCTGCCAAAGACTGCACGGTGCAGCTGCTATTGAGTTAAACTTTGTTCACCTCGAATAGACTGAGCCCAGCTGGACGCACACGCCGCTCCACAGGGGTGCTGGCGAGCTTTACAGGCTTGGCCCACCACTAGATACTAGGCACTGCAACTCCTTCTTTGACAGGCAGCTCAGCCATCATGCCCGCAGCGTGGTCAGAGCAACTCCTCAGTAGCCACATCACAGAAAGAAGCCTGGTTGCTATGGCAACGCAGGTGTGATGCGTGGAGGCTTCCTTCTCATCATCAGTGAGCTCTGTTCCAGAAATATGGAGCGGGGCAACCAGCTACATTGCTTGAGCTGGAAATCAGGTCACACTTTCCTCCACAGCATGGCACACTTGATTGGGCTTCCAGCAAAATGATTTAGCTTGCGCTGGACAGAAACACAAAGTGCTCCACCGTGGATTCCAGCCAAATAAAGTGTTCACCATGCGCTGGCACTTTTGAAAAGGTGAAGAACAGCCCAGTCCTTCCGCCTGCAGGAGCAACAGCTGCAGGCCAACCCACCGCTCACACAGCAGGGTCAGCGCTCCTCACACAGCTCTTTTACCCTCTTTTTCACATGTAGCAAGGGTCTTTCCCTAAAAGTTTTTTTAATCTCCCTGAGACTTCCAACCGGAGGCAAGCACACAGAGGTTCTTGGAGAGTTCTTCACAAGCAGGATGCCACAGCAGGGTAAAACAAGTCAGCCCTTTTCCTCCACCATAGACAGAAGCAGCAACGGTGGGCCAAACCACCCCTCACATGGAAAAAATGGCACTCCTCACACAGCTCTTCAGCTCTTCTTCTTGGTAGGGTCCTCCTGTTTACAGAAGTAATCTAAAATCCTAGGCTTTACGGTCTCATACTTAAACCCCATCTTCTCACTGTTCTCCCTACTTCAGAGTCTCTGAGCTCAGTCCAAACCATATCCGGTCTCCTTGGTCTAGCATGATTCAGGGGTTGGAGACAGCCTTTTGCAACTGAGATACAGACTATTCATGTGCTAGCAAAACTCCTCCCACCACTCTATATGCAGACCAGGTCTATTCTGCCTAGTGATCAGTCACTCAGGTGAGACAGGACACACCTCAACCCCCCCTTGTGACTGTCTACAGTTAATGCACATCCCCAGCTCCTTTCACTCCTAAACCAGATGATGAATATGCAAATAGGCAGAAACACACAGAATAGTAAAGCAAGAAAATGGCCACATTCTAAAAGTGGCTTTTTCAAATCCACAATTGAAAATCCACCCTAAATTGTGTGTTATTCGGTTCTGAGGTAAAAGAGCCTAAACTCCATTTCTCCATCTTGTCCCAATTGAAAGTTAAACATGTAAAATGGTACAGTGCAACTCTAATGACAGCTTATGGAACAGGCAGCCTTTCAAAAGTGAAAAACGAAATACACAGTATTTTAATATCAGGACATGTAAAACACACCAGCATATGTCCTAAATTTCACATACCCTACACCCTGTCCATGGGGTACCTTGGGTCTACCTGAGTGGCAGGTCTGAGAAACATTTAGAGGTCTACTCATGTGGGTGGCACATCCAGTGCTGAAAGCCCACTAGTAGCATTTGAAATAAAGGCCCTGGCACACCCAGTGCACTTTACTAGGGATGTACCAGTAAATCAAATATGCCAAGTCATGGATAACCATTCAAAATCACAATTTACACAGAGAGCATATGCACTTTACCACTGATCAGACTTCTATTAACAAAAAAACAAGGTCAGAAACATAGAAGGCTAAAGGCACAAAATTTGGTGATAAACCTGTAAAAAGGGCCTGGTCTAACAGTGGGTGTGATTGGGTCTGTGGGTGGGTGTATGAGCGTCTGAGTGGGTATGTGAGTGGTATATTAGTGTTTTTGTTTGTCTGTCATTGGGAGTGTGAGTGCCTGAGTGTGTGAGTGGGTGTCTAAGTCTCTGTGTGGGTTTCCAGTTGCTGTTCCAGTGACTGAGCCACAACAGAACTACACTTGCCCCTTTATTCAATAACACCATGGCATTAATTCTCTCTTCCTATTGCCAGCATCATCCATGATGATTTTCCTTCACAACATTTTGCATCGGGAAATACGCTTTCTGAAGGTTATTTTAGGACAAGTATCTAAGTACTTGGAGTAACTATTTTATCTGTATGCAGTGTGTGTTCAATGTTTGTGAAAAAACAGTGTTTTCTTCTGGGCAGTATTGCTGTAAGTGGTAATAAATCTGACCTTTGAAAATTCGATCTTTTTGTACTTTCCTTATAAAGTAAATCCTCTCTTTTTATGTGTTCCGCTTTTTCAAATGCTTTCTACAGGTTATTTGCTTTCCTGAAATCTTTTTGGCATTGTTTTCTTTTCTATTTGAACGATGTCCTCACTGCTCCAATGTATCCCATCATGTATCAAAGTGTGCCAAATCATATCCAATAGAATTTTCATGTGAAAAAGAAATAATACAGATCTCGCCCTTAGGAAGTGGTGACAGGCTTGTATGCCTAAATCGTGACAAATGCAAGTGTAGAGAAGGTTTACATCTAAGCTTAATAGAGAATAATCCTCTTCCCAACATATCCCATCCATAATTCTCAGGAAATCAGGGCTATCTTTCACATAAGATGGTAAAGTTTGAACAAAAGGTCGTAGAAAAAAATCCACATACTGAGAAGTGCTTTCTAGTTGGCATTCTATTGATGAAACTGTAGGCCTTCCTGGGGCGTTTTTGGAATTCGTGTGTAGCTTGGGTAAAAGATAGAGAACAGGAAGTTTGGTGTAGTTACTCCTCGGATATTGCTCCCACTCTAGGAGACCTTGTTCCCACCAATCCCACCAATCTATTGATTTCCCCGAGTATGTTCTATCAGGGTGATCAATTGCAGCTTTATTGGTGTGTTCATATTAAGAAACATCACATGTCAATAGCCTTCCCCCAAATATTTTTTTTTATTTTGAAGGAATGACTTGTTACCCCATTTACTTGATTACTTTATGATAATTTGGTTATTGTTTTGAAAACATTTCAAGGGCTATTGATGTATATGGGCTAAATTATCGAAACCTTCTAGTTTTATATCTGCAATTTTTTCAAAAAAAGTGTTTCACCTTTCGCAAGCATAACAATTGCGTCATAAAACATAATCAGTAATAAAAAGACGAGTTTGGTTATAAACCGCCAGGATTGATGTTAGTAGGAATATCCAAATCAGCAAGATTCAACACAGGATCACTGGACACAACATGTTTATCCGATTCACATGTGTGCCACATCTTAATATTACTTATGCTGAAGTTTGTGGGTAATGTCCTAGACCAGTGGTTCCCAAACTTTTGACTCCTGAGGACCCCCATTGAGTCAACACTGGAAGCCGAGGACCCCCAAGCATTTTGTATGAGTGAAACTTCAAATATTAAAACATTAATTCGAAAAAAACACACGTGTGCACACAAACCAAATACTCAAAGTACTAAGGATTTTGGGGCCAGATGTACAACCATTTCATTTAGCGCCTCGCAATTGGAGACACATTGCAAGTCGCTTAATGAAATGTACAACAGTGTGTTTAACACTATTTGAGATTCCCAATGGAGTCGCAAATGGCAAGGCTCATTAATATTAATGAGCATCTCACACTTTGCCAGCCCATTTGGAATGCCAGCCCTCCGAGGGATGGTGGCCTGCTAAGCTCAGAAGACCACCATGTCTGGGACTGCTTTTAAATAAGTTGGTGCTTTGTAATTTATTTTTTCTTCCAAAATTGAAAAGATCAACTTTCTGTATGATTCATGTTCGAAATGGGGCAACATGTGAGAGTATTTCTATTTTTGAACTAGCTAAAATAATTTCAGATAGGGTTGAATAAATTTAAGACATTCATAGCTCCATTACTTCGCTGAGGATTGGCCCCTTGTTTTCATCCCATCGAGCCTACTTTTGTCCTCTGTTTTCATTGTAACTCACTTGCTTGAGCCTCTTACTCCTTGTCCTTGTACTCTTGGATAGCCTCAATTTGCTTGGAACTCTATGTGACCCATGTTAAGCAGTTGAAATTCCTTAAAAAAATATATTTTAGCCCTTACTAAATCGGAACCCATAGATGCATCACTATCAGTACAGCTGCCGCCCCCGTCTGTTCTTTCTTCGGGACAAATGTTTACAATTGTTGTTCCTCTCGTTGATTATCTAGTTACAATCCTGCCTATGATTTTTCCTTCACTGGACAGAATTTTTCCTGAAAGTTAACATTTTGACAGTCCTTATAATCATGGCAGAATATTAGTTGTTTCTTGGTTTTTATTTCGTCTTCCAATTCAGCCACGAGTTCAGCTTGTCCATTTCTTCATCAAATCCTGTTGATCCATTATTTCTAATAGTTTTGAGGACACAGATTTAATTTCCAATAGTGGCTTGTCTCTGTCATTCCTTGCCTATTTGACTAGAATAGGGAGCATGACAAGTGAGCACTCATGTGACTTTGCGACCCACTCATCACACATTTCGGAAATTGTTATCTCCATATGGAGGTATAGTGAACATTCTCAGTTCCAAGGTATTCTTCCACAATCATCTACTATTCCACAACTGTTGTTTAGATGGAACATTAGGATCCCCAGTGCTTGCCAAACCTCCTGCTGACAAAGACTCACACTCCTGTGACGAGAACAGTTTCTCCTCCTTTCATTTGTTTTCTCTTAATGCTGCCATACTAGGTGTAATTTTAAATGCCTTGTGTGGCACAATTCTTCATGTCCAACTCCATTAAATGCCTCTATAGCCACACAGTCCAAGTCTTTTGTATGGCTCTGGATTCCTCAAAGGTCCAATGTACAAGCAAATAGATGCAGAAAACTACTTCCCCCACTTTAGACATCCCGCCAAGCATCCTCTGACTTGTGCACTGGCTACTCCACTTGATCATCAGATGTCTAGTCATTTGTGTGGATCCAACTGGTACAGAGATTGTGCAGGATGATGTGTGAGGGAGGGAGGAGGAGAACTCTAAAACCATGTTTCCTCCTTAAGTGCTCCCCTGTGCCCAGTGGTTAATTTGTAAAATATTGAGGCCAGGTGCTCAATTGTTTTTAGGAAGCTGCGTCCATTTCTCCTGGCTCCACCCACTTCCTCAAATGGTGCCACCCACTTATTATATGGGCTCCATCCACATCCTCAACTGGCACTACTGAAATGCTGAAATACAGATGTAATACCTCATCTGAATCTCAGCAAGAGACACTTCCTCAGGTAAGGTTTTGATCAGAGGTTCCCCCAATTCCCAGAACATTTTGACAAAAATGAAAGCAAAAGAACATTTAAAGCACAATGTTGGAATATATTGGCTAAAATGTTTATTGCCACTTATGTAAATTTTGCAACCTAACACAGTGGTTAGTGTTGACTTTACAATTAACAACTTATTTCCACCTAAACAAACCCTTTTTAGTAAAATTGGGATACTTAAAGACTGGGAAAAAAACATCACTTTCCAACCTGTACTTCGCTGTTTGCATGCAGCTCTTTGATGGCAGTTCACAGCTTACTGTGCTAGATCATGATTGTAACTTATGAAGTGCACAGTAACAAAAGGATCTCTTTTACAAAAAGCTGTATCCCTCTGCGCATTGCACATGAAATACTGTTCTGTAATCTGCATTGTACACTTCTTTACAGCAGGCATATTAACCCTCTGTCCCTGCTCTGTTCTACCTTAAAGGAGTCGAAACGACCACTAGACAAACTGCATCCATTCCTCTCCAGCAGCTAGGTGAAACCAGAGACGTCTGCCATAAAAGTGGAACAAGCAAAATCTGTATTTTTTTATTCGCCCATGGAACAAAATCCAGTTTAATTTGCTGGCGAAAAACAAAACCCAAAGCAGCCGATTATGAGTATGTCCTTTAAGTACATCAAAGTCTCGCTCCCATGTGAGCTGGTTAACGGTTAACTTCTAATAACGAAGGTGTTTGTTCCACTATTAGGTCACAGGTTCAACGCCTAGTAGAATGGCTCAGTTAGTGTGCACACTGGAGAGACCACTGTGTTACCTGCGGGTCATGGGTTGTGGTTGTGATTTTTAATAAGTTAGTTTAGAAGCTCCCCCCCACCTCCTGTACAGTTCAGATTTCTGTATAATCAGCCTTTCCACTTGCAAAGGTCAATAAAATGAAAATTCCACAGATGGGTAGTTCAATTTAACATTAGTAGCACCCAATACCAACTCAGTTTTTGCTTTGCAATGTATATGCTGTACTTAGTAGTACTATAGGGTTCATTATTGTAGGCAAACATCACATTTTTTCCATGGCGACCATGAGCTCTGCGCTCCGAGCTTCTTGTGCTTCACGGTTGGCCTGCAGTTTGTGGGTCTCGCTGTCAAGTCAAGTCAAGTCAGGATTTATATAGCGCGCTACATACCCATAGGGTCTCAAGGCGCTTGAGGAAGGGGGGGGGGGTGGGAGTTACTTGTCGAATATCCAAGTTTTAAGTTGTTTTCTGAATGCTAGGTGGTTCTGAGTAAGGCGTAGGTGAGTGGGAAGAGAGTTCCAGGTTTTAGCTGCCAGGTAGGAGAAGGATCTACCTCCCATGGTGGCTTTGTTGATGCGAGGTACAGTGGCAAGGGCTTGGTTGGAGGATCGTAGCTGACGGGAAGGGGTGTAGAAGGACAGTTGTGTGTTGAGGCAATCGGGTCCAAGTTCGTAAAGTGCTTTGTGTGCGTGGGATAAGAGGCGGAAAGTAATCCTCTTATTTACGGGGAGCCAGTGGAGGTTTTTCAGGTGACCAGAGATGTGTTCTTTACGCGGGATGTCTAGTATGAGCCTGGCTGAAGCGTTCTGGATGCGTTGGAGTGTTTTCTGGAGTTTTGCGGAGGTACCGGCGTATAGGGTTTTCCATAGTCCAGGCGGCTCGTGACCAGTGCGTGAGTGACCGTTTTTCTAGTTTCGGTGGGGATCCAGCTAAATGTCTTTTTGAGCATGCGAAGAATGTTGAAGCAAGAAGATGAGACGCGTTGACTTGTCTGGTCAACGAGAGTGAGGAGTCCAGAATGACGCCCAGGTTCCGTGCATGGTCCGTCGGGATGGGTGCTTTTCCAAGGGCCTCTGGCCACCAAGAGTCATCCCAGGCGGAGGGGGAGGTGCCTAAGATGAGGACTTCTGTTTTGTCTGAGTTAAGTTTCAGACGGCTGTGCTTCATCCACTCGGCTACTTCTTTCATTCCTTCGTGTAAGCTGTTTTTGGCGGTGTTAGGGTCTTTGGTGAGTGAGAGGATCAGTTGAGTGTCGTCAGCGTAGGAGATGATGTTGAGGTTGTGTTGGCGTGCGATGGCTGCGAGGGGGCTCATGTATACGTTGAAGAGGGTGGGGCTGAGTGAGGATCCTTGTGGCACGCCGCAGATGACTTCAGAGGCCTCTGACTTGAATGGAGGGAGCCGGACTCTCTGAGTTCTTCCGGTAAGGAACGAGGTGATCCATTCCAGTGCTTTTCCTTGGATTCCGATGTTTCTGAGGCGCTGTAATAGGGTGTTATGACAGACTGTGCCGAAGGCTGCGGAGAGGTCGAGGAGGATGAGAGCGACTGTGTCTCCATTGTCCATTAGAGTTCGGATGTTGTCTGTTGCTGCGATGAGTGCGGTCTCAGTGCTGTGTTTGGCTCGGAATCCGGACTGTGAGGGGTCGAGGGATTTGTTGCTATCGAGGAAGGTGGCGAGTTGGTTGTTGACAGCTTTCTCGATGACTTTGGCCGGGAAAGGAAGAAGCGAGATGGGGCGGTAGTTTTTGAGTTTGGTGGGGTCAGCTGTGGGTTTTTTCAGAAGGGCGCTGAGTTCTGCGTGTTTCCAGCTTTCCGGGAAGGTGGCGGAGTTGAAGGAGCAGTTGATGAGGTCTCGGAGGTGTGGAGCTATGATGGAGTCTGCTTTGTTGAAGATGTGGTGAGGGCATGGGTCAGTTGGGGATCCTGAGTGGATGGAGTTCATCAGGCGGATGGTGTCCTCAGTTGAGATTGGGTTCCAGTCGTTAAGGATGTTCAAGGGGGTGAAGGTCCTGCAGTAGGTTGAGTGGGTTGGTCTCCGGGTCGGTTGTCGAAGCTGTTGTGAATGTCTGCGATTTTGTTGTGGAAGAAGGAAGCTAGTGAGTCGCATAGGGCTTTGGAGGGGGTGATGTCGTTGGAGTTGGCTAATGGGTTGGTAAATTCTTTGACGATGTTGAATAATTCCTTGCTGTTGTGGGTGTTGTTATCTAGTCGGTCTTTGAAAGCGGCTTTGTTGGCAGACCGGATAAGTTGGTGGTGTATGCGGGTGGCGTTTTTGAAGGCGTCCTTGGTGCTGGTGTTTGGGTCTTTTTTCCAGGCCTTCTCGAGGGAGCGACAGAGTTTCTTGGATTTCTTAAGATCATCGTTGAACCAGGAGGCGTTCTTGCTGCCTAGCTTGATTTGATGTTTTTTCAACGGTGCTCGGATGTCGGCGCTGTTGGATAGCCATTGGGTGAAGTTAATGGCTGCTTGGTCGGGGTTTGAAGAGTGGACAGGAGGGTTTTGAAGGAGCGATGAGGAGATCTGGTCGATGGTGAGTTTGTTCCAGTTTCTACGCAGGGTGGGTTGAGGGTGGTTGTGGATTGTGGTCTTATTGTAGATAAAGTGAACGCAGCTGTGGTCCGTCCAGTGAAGAGCTGTGGTGTGGCTGAAAGAGACATGTTTGCTGGAGGTGAAGATAGGGTCGAGTGTGTGACCTGCAATGTGGGTGGGGGAAGTGACAAGTTGTTTGAGTCCTAGGTTGGCGAGGTTGTCCAGAAGGGTGGTGGCGCTGTTGTCATTGCTCTTTTCCAGGTGAAAATTGAGATCTCCCAATAGGATGTAGTCCTCGGAGGGGAAAGTGCTTCAGTTTTTAAGCGAGGTATTTTTACGTTTTTCAGTCTCACCTATGAACTCTCTGCTGGTCCGCCTATTTGTCTGCCTGCTTCCTCCCTCCCATTTGCCAGGGCCTGCCGTGTATGCTCTGGCTCTCCACTGGAGTGAGAGGAATTGTTCTGGCAATGCGGCTTGAAGTACTGGAAATTTTGCCTGGATAATGACACAGGGGGTGGGTGAGTGAGAGTGGGAGGGCGTGGAGTGTGTGCCTGTACACTCCGGATAAGCCACCACTCAACTGAGGCCTGTGGGTTAATCCAAAACACGAGCAACTAAGAGCGCCTCTCAGAGGCCTTCTATGTTCCACCCACGACACAGACGAGAGATAGGAGACATCCTCACCAGATTGACATTAGGTCTTAGGTGTGCACGACTGAAAGCAGTAGCAATAAAAGCTGTCTAAGACCCCAAAAGTAATCCCGGCAAAGATTAGGATATTTATCATACTTGGCAGGTGCTCCCAAAACCTGATTGTGACTCAGAAATCCCCACCCTGGCATAGCCGATGAGATTAAGATCCAGGCAGAGTCTAGTACTGACCTCACCATGCGCTCAGATGTGAGACCGTCGCCACTGCATGTAACATCGCTACTTTTGCATAAAAAAAGTGCTAGAATGAAATTAGGGTTTGCACTTTTCCAAATATGCACGCACCGTAACCATTAATAAAGACATACTTGCGTTAGTAGCGTATGCTAAAAACATAAATGAAATAAGTACTTACTGCCTTTTTTCAGTTTTATTTAATGGCCTGCTGCTTGCTTCATTTGAGGAAAGGCGGGGCCATCAACAGCCCCGCGGCACGTATGGTGGGGCGCACCGGACCCCCAACCGCTACCCGCAGTGGCTCTTGCTGCACGCCCCCTTTGCGTCACCATGACGCTGTGGGCGCGCCGCAACAGCGATTAGATCGCAGGTCCCGGGGTGGGCCGGAAGAGATTGAATCACTTCCGGGTCACTATGGCACAAAGGCCAGGCCGGTTAGATCCGGCCTGGCCAAAGAGCGGTTAAAAGGCGGTGTAGCGCGGGAGTCTGCCTCTTTGACTCTGCGCGCCACGGCCTGCCCCTCCAGCCTCTCAGAGAAGGAGAGCAGTGCACCTGAAATGCACAGAAGATTTTGAAATATAATTTACCTACAATGTAATCTGCAGCATTATTGCTCTTGATAAAAAACTAAAATTTGCAATAAAATAATAACACACAGAGCAGGAGAAAACAGAGTAGTGATGAAATAGCTACTACTACTCACCAAGCCTGGGGATCTCGATGCCAAGCAAGTTGAGCAAGTCGCGTTCCCGGTCCAGGAGATCCGTCCAACTGTGGGTGGCCTGGTTGTAGGTGCGCCGGACCCGAGAGTGATAATACATGGCCCGGCACACCTTCCCCCATCGCTTCCGGCGCTCCCGGAGCCCGTACCCGCTTGCGATCTTGCCCCCTGCCATGATGGTCCTGGGGAGGCGGCCCTGCACATAGAACACTAGTGCGGCCACCTCCTCTGCGCTAAAGATCTCCCGTGGCATCACTAGCTCCCCCCTCAAACGACTGCACGGGAGCCGGGCACGGGGTGCGGGACCCTTCCCCTTCTCGGGCTGCTTCCTGGCTCCCTTTACCATGGTCCGGGCAGAAAGGAAGGCAAATAATAAATAAGAAATAGAATAGGGAAGAGGAAAAGAAAAGAGTTTAAAAAAGTAGTTTAAAATTAACCAAAAGTAGCAGAAAACACAAAAATATAGAGCTAGAATAATAGAGGGATAGTTAATAAGTAAAATAGATAAAAAAAACTTCAAACAAGCAAAGGATGGCAGAGATTCAGAGAGGATACAGAAATCATGCCCAGAACCATAGCAGTGAATGAAAAACAAGATGGCCGTGCCCGTTCACGACCGCGTGGGTAAGTTCGCGCGAGATTCCCCCCGCGATCACACGCAAACTTGTACTAGTGAGCCGCACACTTTGCGAGATTACACATAGCGCCCGGAAATGGAAATACGTCACGCAAACAAGATGGCCGCGCCCATGTACGACCGCTAGGGTAACTTCGCCTCGTTGCGCTACCAGCGGCTTGCGAAAACGCAAAAAAACACTCGAACTAACACGCCGCAAAAAACAAATCGCATATTCGCACAAATTCGCGGCTTCCGAATTCGATCTCGTGCAAATTCGCGCCCCGCGAATCCCGCCAAATTGCAGAAAATCGATTTTTGCAAAACTGAAAGCACTCAGCAGGTGCAAAAGTTCAAGCTCATCATTAGTAACCATTCCCTATAGTGCTTCCTGAGGGCCCCCTCCAGAGTTCAGTTGCCTACTTGCAACTATTCTATGACCCTGCTCTGACCCTCACAGCAGGCTCAGAGAATAGCTACAAGTATGCCACAAAGTTCCTGTTAAAAAAAATTACACTGCAACAGAAAGCAATTACAGATAAGGAAGCAGGTGCCAGACTGGAAGTTCAAAATCAGTGACACATTAATCAACCCCTAATTCATTCATGTCAGTTGAGGCAGGGCAGGTGTGTTAACTAATTTTGCAAAACTGAAAGCACTTAGCAGGTGCAAAAGTTCAATCTCATCATTAATCAGGAAGTACTTACAGCTAAGGAAGCAGATGTCAGCTCAAATTCAGTGACACATTAATCAGCCCCAAATTAATTCATGTCAGTTGAGGCAGGGCAGGTGTGCTTTTCCCCCATAATCTACAGTGATGAACCAGAGGGTGGCAGTGATGTACCAGAGGGTGGCATGGGTGGGCCAGAGGGTGGCAGTGGTGAAACAGAGGGTGCTGTGATGAACCAGGCGTAGAAACAACATAGTCGCGACCGTTGTGACCTGACAAGTAATTTCGTGTTTGCGAACTGGTACAAAACCCTCGCAAACTGGCAGAAAACCTTGCGAACACAAAAAAAAGAAAAAATCTGCAAATTCGCGAAATTTCGCAGATTTTGCGGATTGCGAATTTGTGAACACCCAAATTCACGAATCGCGAATTTGCAAAATTTGCCCATGCTTATTCATTATGACTTATGAGAGAGCCTTCATATACGTAAATTCTGGATGGGAGCGATACTAAAACATCTTGGGCCCGATTCACAAAGGTAAAGTTAGAGAAAAGTCTAACTTTACGACTTTCGGTATTCACAAACGGTATTTACTGCTCGTAAATGCCCTTTGTGAATACGGAAAGTCAAATTTGACGACTTTCAGTATTCACAAAGGGCATTTAGAAGTAGTAAATGCTCTTTGTGAATACTGAAAGTCGTAAAGTGAGACTTCCGTCTAACTTTACCTTTATTAATCGTGCCCATATTGTTCAATTTAATAGCCTATAATGTTGCTCTCAGTGCAATAAGATTTTAGGACACATATAGGGGACATAAAACAACCAACTTGACTTTAAATTCACTAATAGCATTGTCATAGGGGCCAGGGGCAGAATGTTTTTTTCGTTTTAAAACTCTCAATTCTTGTGAATACTCTCAATGCAGAGATATAATCAGATGTAATATGGTGAAACCTTTCCATATGTTGAAGAAATATACTTTTTTTGCATTTTTAAAAGACTCCTTATCATATTCGAACATGAGTTTTTTTGTAAAATTTTAATATCAAATATTTACGATGCTTAATTAATGCACAGGCTCTTAGAACCAGAGCTGACCCTTGGCTCAGCTCTCTCTGTTGAATTGTCAGCTCGCTCTGCTATTGAAGTCATCCCCTTTTAAAAGTAAAAGGGGGTTCAGAGGTGGGGGGGTAGAGGTGTGGGCAGGGGAGTTAATTTCTGAGAAGGATAATTGCGCCAGTTCAGTGTTGTCTGGAAGGATACCTGGGAGATGACAATCATAAATCATTTGTGTGTACCGTTTTCCACCGGCATTCTGCCCATCGTCACATGTATGAGTGCTTCTCTATGTCTCACAGAGTACATGGGGCCTCATTTATGAGGCCATGCGTCACTTTTACGCGGCTGCTGCGTCACTTTTTGTGACGCACCAGCAGCGTAAAAAATGTGCCTTGTTGCACCATATTTACAAAGTGACGCATCTAGGTAGATGCGTCACTTTGTAAACCCCTGCGCTACATTATACCTACACCAGGTATAATGTATGCAGGGGGGGCGTTCTGATACAAAAAAGAGTCATAGAAGTGACGCAGTGAAATCTATAAGATTTCACTGCGCCACTTCTAGGACACAAATGCGTCAATTCGTTACGCCTGCCTCAAAGCAGGCGTAAGACTGACGCAGGCCCTTTGACATGTGAAAGGACGCATTGCTCGAGTTGCATCACTTTTGTGACATACTCCAGCAATGCGTCACTTTTGCGCTTACAGATTCGTCAGAAATACTGACGTATCTGTAACTCCTTGGGACATGATGCGTCATACATTAAATATGATGCATCAGGAATGTCGCAAGGAGTGTGCACTGAGAAGTGACGCATCGCTGATTTCACGCAGAGATGCGTCATTTCTCATAAATGAGGGCCATGGATTTTGGTAATATACCACAGGAGTACTCTGACCTTTTAAGCAGTTCCCTGTGATTAAAGTCTTCCCAGCGTGGCTGTAAATAGAAATCAGTCTGACAGAAAGAGTAATTTTTCCAGCCCTGTTGTTTTCAGCTCTGCAGGCTTGGTTGTAGGACTGCCAGCCAATCATAAAAAACCAAGCCATAATATATTAACGGTTACAGACAGATTATTTCCCTGTCAAAGAGACTGAAAAGAAAAGTGGAATGAGACAAATTAAACTATTTTACTCGCCTGCGTTATCTATCGTGAGATTGATGTCTCGGCTGTCACTTGCTGCTAGAGGTCAGCGAATAAGACTGTCATTCCATATCATAAAGGTACACGGCCTGATCACAAAACAATGTTGACTGTTTTTCATGATAGTAGAGCCTGCCCTAAACACCCTTCATGAATGTACTATGAAAAAAACGATGATTCTGGAGGTGGTGATATCTGAAAACAACGTTTTTGCAAATCTGATGTGTGTCATTTTATTGTGACGTGCTCAGTTGTTATTTTTTTTGCTGTCTTTTTGTGGTGCATTATGTGATTTTGCTTTGTTGCTCTTCTGTTTTGTGTTGGTTTCTGTTTTGACTGCTCTGTAGTGATGTGCTATGTTGCGGTTTAATTGTGTTATTATTTTGCTTTGTGTATGGTGGTATGTTATGTTCCATTGTTCAATTTAGATATGTCAGTAAATGCAGTTTTTTCCAGTTAAAAACTGCACAAGCCCTTAAATTTATTGTGACAGGCAACATTTATCACTATCTAATGAGGTAACAGGACGCTACTCAAGAATTTTAACCACTTAAGACACCAGTCAGACCAAAACTGTGGTCTCCATTAGTGCTCATTTATTTGTGATATGGCCCATTTAGAGGGTGTGTCCTTGGTTTTACATATTAGCAAAGAAAACACCAGTGAGTGCGGCACCCTCTTAAGGTGCTGTAAATGATGCTGGCTACATTGCAGTGAATTTGTATGGCACTGCTCACATAAGAAAGTACGAAGAATGGGGGAGTCAGGTCCTGGGACGTGGGGCTAGCTGGACCATTAATATAATTAAGTACACAGATTGCTAGCCACACACTTACTTAAATCCTCTATTTTTGAGGGAACAAACCATAAGAGACTTCCTGGTTCGTACGGGTATATCACTCAAACCCTTTTATTATTTATTCGTTTTTTGTCTTTCTTTAAGTATTGATGTATGAAAGGGACACCTTATCGTTTTGTACACCTTATATACAATTATTAACAATTCGCGATTATTTACAACACAAACACATACATATAACTAGTTGTATTATACAAAGTGAATTGCTCTGATATATATACACTCAAATATTCATACTACGAAGAAAAAATCATCCGTAATTCCATAAAGACCAGAGTCAAAAGTATAAACTTGATGACAATCATAAATCAATGAACTACAGTGTGAAAAAAGGTGAATTTAAACCACATATGAAAACATACGCGCAATTACCATCGACCCTTTCTTTTGGAGGCACTTTACTAGATAAAGCTCACACTATAGATATTTCAGAAAGCGAGTTGAGCCCGCTGAGTGCGCTATTAAACTTAAGTATAAGGTAGGCCTCTTTTTTTAGTAGAAGTTTATCATGGTCAATGGGTCTAGACTGTTGCAGAACATGTTGCGTTATGCGCATATTCACTTGTTGTGTAAAACACGAAATGTTGTGTATGTAGTCATCTGCCCATGTAATAAGATTTACATAGGCAAGACAACACAACAAGTGAATATGCGCATAACGCAACATAAGTCTAGAATCAAGAATAAAGTGCTTACAGCACCTATGGTGGAGCATTGCATTGAAAATAAACACACTGAGAATGACTTAAAGTGGTCAATTCTATATGTTCTGCAACACCTTTTTTCACATCTAAATGATAGCCTTCTCTAGCGACCCCACTCTAAGATGGCGGCCAAGCAAGTAGCTATAAGTAGGTCCAAAACCATGTTACAACATGGCTGCCAAACTAGGTGAATGAGAGCTAGATGTCGAGTCACAGCTTGTTCAAGTAAGTCTAGAGCTAACATGGGTTTGATTTGCCACCAATATTGCAGTAGCCCCAGAAACCTAATAAAACGCTGTTATTTCCTCTAGGGAAAGCGAGCGCAAATAATAAGGACTGAGGAAAGCGGTGCCTACATGGTTAGAAAGCGTTTACCGCTGCAACCGATTAGAACACGAACAGCCCAAGCGAGGAATCCCTCAGAGCAGGAATGCCGAGTAGAGCAACGAGTGCCATACTCTCTCCGTCTGTGCATAAAAAGCGCGTAAAACGTTATTCTCATTATTTTCAGGCTGTAATACAAGACTGAAAATTAACTCCCATTTGGTGGAAACGTAGGATCACGAGCATGATCCAGTAAGGTATGTTGATAACATATGTGCCCCATTCTGGTCTTAGAAAGTGAGCAAGAACAGGTCATGATACCTGCGTTTGTTTTTAGATCCCGAAAAGAAAAGAAACTCACTCAGAACTAATACCCTACCCTTGACCGGCGGCTGCTGGTTCAACAGGTAATATGAGGAATCCGAGTTAAATGTAGTTGGAAGCTAAACAACTGTCAGAAATGTAGCTAAAACAAGTTTTATTTTATACACTTGCAGATATCCCGTATTAAGACAGAGCCCTGATGAGAATCCGTAGAGTTGACATACCGGATTCGAAACGCGTTTGCGTAAAAAGATTAGCCATTTATTGGTTGAATGGACTGAATGAATTAATTTGAAGTCTATTTTTCCTATTTTTCCTTTTTTGAACTGCCTACATTCAACTGTAGTTCATTGATTTATGATTGTCATCAAGTTTATACTTTTGACTCTGGTCTTTATGGAATTACGGATGATTTTTTCTTCGTAGTATGAATATTTGAGTGTATATATATCAGAGGAATTCACTTTGTATAATACAACTAGTTATGTGTATGTGTTTGTGTTGTAAATAATCGCGAATTGTAAATAATTGTATATAAGGTGTACAAAACGATAAGGTGTCCCTTTCATACATCAATACTTAAAAAAAGACAAAAAACAAATAAATAATAAAAGGGTTTGAGTGATATACCCGTACGAACCAGGAAGTCTCTTATGGTTTGTTCCCTCAAAAATAGAGGATTTAACTAAGTGTGTGGCTGGCAATCTGTGTACTTAGTTACACATAAGAAAGTACAGCACATCAGTGAATATCAGATCGCACCACTTTTAGTCCCTGGCTTGACAACAAAAGATCAAGCAATCAGAATGTATACTTCACATCACATTATCGTGCATGGTGTGATAGGTGCAGTTCATTTTCCATACACTGATGGCATCGTTCATGTAGCTGTGATTTTAGGCGCACAGAGTGATACATTTGTAGACATAAATTGCCCCTTCATAGGACCTCTTTGTATCAATCATAACGTAGGGATGATGACCCCACCCATAGACAGGCTTTTCCTACACTAGTCCTTTGACAGTGTCTATGAAACCATAGAAAAATCCCCTCCCTTCCCACCTCCTGTTTTCATTATCTGTCTTTCATAGGTAAGAAAATGGGCTGTTTCTTCAAATATACTTTTGTTGTTATGTTTTTGTTATATTTAGAACTTACTGTTATACTCGGTGAATGGGATTCAAGTGCTCCACCCGTGGTCATGTTACCCGCTCATGTGCAAGCTGAGGCAGGGTGCAGCAATTTATCACACCGCGGGCGGGCCGTTTATGGACTGCGGAATAGCAGTTCTCTGAGCCAATTGCGGTGCGTGGGGCACGCTTCTGGCTGAGAAGGTGGCACTTCGTTTCTGAACAACCAAGTCTTGTGCTCCCTTGAGACTTGGGTGCTTGGAAACTAGAAACTGCTTCCTTCCTACTTCTTTGGGTGCCTGATTTTGCAGCATGGATTCTTCTCCTGCAAGGGGCAAATTGGCACAGACATAAAAACCTTTGGTGGTTATTGAGGAGGAGGGTATTTTCCAAATATGCAAACACAACAAATGGTTAAGCAGACTTTGGAAGCAGCTTTATCTGATCCACAAAAAAAAAAAGTGACGTCTGATACTTTACATGTACCCTACAGTTGCAGCATCCTTGACAGCCAACTGACCATGAAAGGACAAGTCGTCACCTCTCGATGACTCCTGCTTCCAATCTCTTTGCATGCTCCACAGACTCATCATTCAGGCCCTTGTGTCCAGTTGCCTCGATCATGGCAGCGCCCTCTACACAGGCAACTCCTCCCAGTTCCTCAGATGCTCCTGATCATACAGACTGTGGCAGCCAGGCTCATCCTGGACCTGCCCAAACAAACCCACATCACCCCCCAGCCGAGAGACCTCCACCTGCTCCCATCCAGATGAGATGTCATTTCAAGCTCCTCACACATTCTTGCAAAGCCCTCCACGACCTAAGACCTGCATACTGTTAGGTTGAATAAAAAGTCCAGACGTAGAGTAGATGGTGACTTCTTTATTCACAGCTTGAATCCCCAAGACAGCAGGGAAGTGCGGACACAACAGCCGTCTAACAGCTTCTCACACCACCTCCTCACCCAGCTCTAGAGTCTCACATTCATCCCAGACATGAGTATACACTCGAGCCTTAACCCAGCAACACCCCAAGGTGACTTCGAGCAAGGCTCGAGCACCAACACAACACATACCACAACCATCGACTGAATTTTCACCAACCCTCCAGACACCTGGGCTCCTCTTCACTCGACCTCTCACACACCCCTGATCCATTGCAGTTGCAGCAGTGGTGGCTCCTTCTCCTACATTGTTCCAAAGCCTGGATCGACCTTCTCCTCCAGCTCCATACAGCCCCCTCACTGGCATACTTCAAAAAGAAAATCAAGACCTGTCTCTTCGACGGAGACATAGCGCCCAGATACCCGTAGGGATGACAGTGATGCACTTTACAAATGCAGTTTGATGGAGTGATTGATTGATACAGATGGTGACCTGGATACTTCCTCAAAAGGAAAATATATCCATGATAAGAATGTTCAGGACATTTTATTTCACATAACAGAGGTATCAGGAATTCCACAAAAAACTCAGTACGATGAATGGTTTTATGCACAATCTAGTGGATCTGCAGTAGATGATCTCCCGCACCACAATGTGATTTAGGAGATTATTTGTAAAGAGTGAAAAGATATTGAGAAGAAGAATGTACCTAGGTTTCTCAATGAAGGATAACTTATTTAGAAACATGATAAGAACCTTCCCCTGATCCCAAATGTTAACTCAAATGTATCCTCTATGGCTTCCTCCTCTTCCCTGTATTGTGAAGATTCCACATTATCCGATCAGCTGAAGAGAAACTGAGTAGGCCTGAAGAAATTGTATGCTGCTTCTTATTTTGGTTTGATAGGTAATATATATGCTGCTTATGCCTCCCATAGCCTCTTAAAGGATTTTGAGAAGCTGTATGACTGAACACAGAAAAAGGATCCTACTGACTGACTAGGATGGCAATTCTGTCAAAGGTTTTGTCCAGTGTGAATTTTGGCAATTTATGAGCCTCTGCAGCAGGAGCTATGGTGGCTGGACATAGAACCTTTTGGCTGAAAACCTGGAAGATTGAATCAAATGAAACATCCTTGATAATCAAATGAAACATCCTTGATACAGAGGTTGGCCTTTGAGAAAAAGATTTGGCAACTCTATGAGTTGTTCTGTGGCCAGAAATTGATCTTTCAGAAGCAGGAACCTTTAGTGACAAAAATACTCTAGGTATCCTACTCTAGGCTGGGTTCGAGGTCTGGAAGCCATGTTTGGCAACACAACCTGGCCACACAAGAAATATGATCAGAATATGGCTCAGAAATTACTATTCAGAGGTGTTTGCCAAGCCTCAATAGTTCCCACCTTATGGTCTTTACATGTCACAGACGAATGGATGCTCTTGATCATTCGAGAAGGTTACAAATCTTTCATTGTTTGTTATTCTTTCCCTTGTTCATTTTACATTCCTATAAGAGAAGGGATGTGTTAGGATTTAAAGTCATCTCCTTCTTGTATGTTCTATTTCTGATGTCATTGTGAGTTTTGGATGCCAAGCGCTAGAGCTGGTTATACTGTCACCTGCTATCGGACTCCAAGGAGCAGCTGCCTGAGACACAGGAGGGCCTGCCACTAGCTGCTTCCCGCCTTCCCGCCGACGCACTTATAGCTCTGCAAGATCTCCCAGGATGTGGGACCCCCAGTGCTGCGGCTGGTTACAGGGCCCCCTGCTACAGGACTCAAAGGACCAGCTGCCAAAGACAGAGGGGGGGCCTGCCACTAGAATCCCCTGCCTGCTGTAATGCGCTTATAGCACTGTGTTGTAAATAGATGGTACTGCAACCATAAAGTGAGTAAGAAGTCCTTTATTGAAGATCACAGGAAGAGACAAGAGCGGACTCTCCACCACAGAGGCAACCAGTAACTGCCGTGGAACAGAACCCAGAATCACAGGCAAACATAGAACATAAGGGTAAAAGCATTCTGTAAATTAAGTAATAGTATTCTATAAGGACTAGAGCAGAGACTTATGTAATACACATCCTCTTCGTTTCTATTGTTTAGCAACTAAAACATATACAAGAGAACAAAAAAATTAATAACAACAATTATGATGCACCAATATAATCTTAGCAGATAAAATCTTGTACAAATACAGTTTTAGCAGATAACATTTTGTAAATAGGTTGGCGGTCTGCGATATCTTGGAGCACGATTAGGAGCAAGCCCATCAGAAAGTGGATTTGACATCTGCACAGAGTGATCTCCAGACAGGAGAGCATCGCCTCTCCCACAGTCATGAAATTCACCTATCGGAACTAAAGGCTTGCAGGTACATGCATCAATATTGCTTTTTGCAATTCCTTAATTGCGAAAAATAAGGAATCGCAATTAAGGAATCGCAAAATGCAATGCATCAAGAAATCGCTGAAAAAATTGTGATTTCTTAATATTCCTTAATTGCAACTCGCATATTGCGAGTCGCAATTAAGGAATACCTCCCCATTCATTCCAATGGGCCTTGAGGCCCATAGGAATGAATGGTACAACATTCTCAATTTGCGATTAGCAATTAGCGAATTGCAAATTCAGAATGCGATTTCAAGGGTGCAGGGGTGTCCAAAGGACACCCTGTTGCACCCCTGAAATCAATCTGTGCACATATGTTGTGCACACACAAGCCCTAAGGGCATGTGTGTGCACAACATGAAACTTTTAAAAATGCACAAAAGTGCATTTTTCAAAGTTTTCGCAAATTACCATGAGGTTCTACCTCATGGTAATTTGCTCTTCCTAATTGTGAATTCGCAATATTTTTAAGTTTCATGCATTGCATTTAAGGAATCGCAAAATGCAATTCCTTAAATGCAATCGCAATTTGAGAATTCGCAAATATTTGCGAATTCTCAGATTGCGAGGGCCTTCACCCTTCATGCATTCCAAAAGCAGATTTTGCGATCGCAAATGGCCGATTTTTGCGATTTGCACCGTTTGCGATCGCAAAATCCTTTGATGCATGTGCCTGTTGGTCTCTACAGGTGTATGAGCTAACAGGTAACCACTAATACTTAGAGCAGAAGTTGTAACACCTCTTTTGTACAATGCCGCTCGTCTGAAATTCCAACACTCGCCATTATTAAGAATTACACAATGATCAAGTACTTTCTTGACAGTAAACGGCCCCTTGAATTGAGACAAGCCCTTCCCCACTCTACTACTTTTAACTTTGACCAGATTACTGTAAGGTTGTGGAGTGGCCAACACAATGAGTCTAGGGACGTCTTTGGACTTTGTTTCAAGCGTCTTTATTTTAGGTGTTTTAGGCACACTTTTTAGTCAAGAATAAGGGATGGCAATAAACATGAACAGAACAGAGGGTGATATTCTGATGTTCTCCTGGGCGAGGTGGTCTGCGTCGTGGGGCACCGTCTTGCCTTCGTGGAGGTCCTCTTCCCGTTGGTACTCCTCGGAAGGCAAAAGAAAACAAAAAGGGACCGGGATTAGTCTGATCCGTCCGCTCACAGAAAGTTTGTGCTACCGTCACCATACGTAGTGAAGGAGGGAAGGGAGGGCTCGTGAGGGAAGGAAGTCATTGTGATTTTGTGTTTGGAGGGGGCTACCTCTCGTCACCCCACCACCCCCACAAGAAGGCACCCCTTAAAGGTACTTGCCTTGGGCCACGACCCGTCCACAGGGTTGTGGCGTCCGGGCCCGGGGCGTGTGCTCCCTTCCTAGGGCCACCGGGTGTGTGCGTCTTGTAGGTACATGGAGGGTTCTCCCTTGGGTTCCGGTCCTCGCCGAACCTGCTCCCTCCTGGCTCCTCTGACGGCCGCTCCTCTCCAGATCCTGGACGGCTGGGCTCCTCCGGCACTGGCTCCGTTCCTCCTCCGGGACAGCTGGGCTCCTTCGGACTCTGCTCCGCTCTTCCTCCAGGACAGCTGGGCTCCACTGGGATCTGCTCCGCTCCTCCTCCGGGACAGCTGGGCTCCACCGGGATCTTCTCCCCTCCTCCTCCGGGCTCTTCGTCTTCCTCCGGACTCCAGGGTACTGCTTCCCGAATACGCTGCCCGCCCACTGTTGGTGGCGTGCTTTTATCGTCCCACCTCAGTTTCCATGCCTGCAAGTCCCCGAAAACAGCTAGACCGTTAGCCGCTTACGGGCAGTCTCTGGCATCTCCTCCCGATATGTCCCACTTCCAGCTGTCAATCCCGGCTGACTCCCCGTCCTTCTCACAATTACCCAGGAGGAGTGTGGCTCAATGGTTAGATCGGCAGACCCTGATGCAGAGTTCTGGCCCGGGACCAGGGTTCAGTTCCCGCCTCGGCGAGTCTTGGGCTCAATTTCCTCAGACCAGACAATTCTCGCCTCGGTGCCTATTCTAATCACGGCCCAACGCTGCAACTCTGGGCAATAGCTTGCTTAACCTACACACCGGCCCCAACAGCGCTAGGATGCCTGGCTTCACCCTGAGGGGTGCCCAAGAGTGGGCACATCACAGGGAAAGCCAGGAAGGGTTCCACAGCGGTATGAGTAATAGCGCCAGGAAACCGCTTGGTGGTAGTGCGCTCTACAAATACCTTGACATTTACATTTACCCACCATGAAAGGACGAGACACCTTTGTAGAACAAGACAAGTTTGAACAATTACTTTGTAGAGAAACCACTTGTTTCATCCAAGCAGGAACAAGTTTCAAGCCGGGGGCTCTCCCTCTCATAAGTTGAAAAGGAGAAAGATGACCATCAACAAGGGGAGTTGTGCGATAGGCCCAAAGTATTTCAGTAACCATTTTCCACAAGACAGATCCATTTGCAGAGGTCATTTGTATAATACCTTTGACTACTTTGTTCGCTCTCTCTCATATTCCATTGCCTTGGGGGTTGTATAATGAAGTGCGATGGTGGGTAAAGCCACAATTCTTTAGAAATGTTTGCATCTCCCTGGAGGTAAGTTGTGTGCCATTGTCTGTAATAATGACCGTAGGGATACCCTCATCCTTAAACAGATCACCTAAGAACTTGATAGAACTCTCAGTGGTAACATTGTTGGTGAATTCAACAACTAACCATTTAGAGTAAATGTCAACCATGACAATGGTATATCTGTCCTTTTTGTGTACTTCACCCGTAGAGCCAATAAAATCTAGACAGATGCCATGCCAGGATAAATCCGGATTCTGTATATATGCATCAACGGATTTAGGGCCTAACTTGATCCTTTTTTCGTCCTCTCTACAAATGGAACAATTTTCCACCCACTCAACTACATGAGAATCCATGTCTGGCCACCAGAAATGGTTCTTGAGCCGATGTTGTGTAAGAGTCTGGCCCAGATGGTCCTCATGTGCTAAGGCTAAATGTTTATCCCTGAGACCAAAAGAAGGTATGCATTTTTCCTCTTTGACTAAAATGCTGTTATTAATGAGGGAAATATCAACAAGGACTTTGACATAGGGTGTGACCGAGATTGGAACACAACTCTCTCTCCTAGAAGCAAGTCTAAGAAGTCTGATGACTTCTTGAAGAGTGTAATCGGAATTCATTTCATGTTCCTGGTCACCAGCCTCAAAAGCACCCTCACCAACAAACACAGCATCCTCAATAGAATCTACTGCAATGTCATCAGTACATTCAGAAACACAGATCAAGAACAGGACACCAATCCAGAGACATTCTAGAAAGACAGTCAGCTTGTACATTCTTCCACCCCTGGATGTATTCAATGGAATATTGGTTCTCTTGAAGTTTTGAGGCAAGTTTAGCAAGTCTAGCTGACCCTTTGCCAGTGTCCCCAGGAGAGAGGATTTTGAGTAGTGGTTTATGATCTGTTCTTTAAAGGAACTTCATGCCCCACAAGTATGTCCTGAAATACTCTAAAGCCCAGGAAGCAGCCAATGCTTCCCTCTCAATAACTGAATCATTTTTTTCAGCATCAGTTAATGTCCTAGACGCAAAAGCAAGTGTGTATTCAGACCCATCTTAGAACTGAGAAAGCATAGCTCCAAGGGCAGTAGCTCTTGCATCCACACTTAAAATAGACTTGTTGTAAACATCAAAAGGCGATAAGACCTTAGCATTACAGATTACCTTTTTGTTTTTTTTAAGCATTCCTGGAGTTGGACACCCCATTAACCCCTTTGCTGCTGATGACGAGCTCAGCTCGTCATCACCCACGGTGGTCGTGTGCGGATGACGAGCTGAGCTCGTCATCTAACGCAGCTTTTTGAAAAAAGCCGCACAGCAGAAAAATAACCGCCGCAGCGATGCGGTTAAAAACTCACCCCTCGTTTAAGTAATGACCTCATGCATGATGTTTTGTCTGAGAAATTTTTAACAAACTTTGAGTAATACTTAATGAGACCCACAAAAGAGCGTAATTGGTCCTTGTCTTTGGGTGGGGGTGATGAATGAACTGCATGACATAAATCTTTTTTGGTTTGACACCAGAAGCACTAATGGTGTAACTTAAATAGTCAATTTGATGGCGGACGTCTGCTAAGCGAGCTCCATCCAGCCTGCTAATTATCCTGCAATTATCCTTGACTCCTGACCCATCAGAGATTCCAGTGATGATCCAGCAGCTCTGTGAATCCTGGAGGACACTTGGTGCGATTTCCAAGCAGAGAACGGGCCGGATGCCAGACCGTCCTCAGCCGTTCTTCCGTCTTCTCTTCTTTCGACCTCTGAGGGTGGTCATGACGAGGGAAAAGGACAGCGGGTGCTCAACCAAGCCTGGGCCCATAGATAAATTCTTTGTCATGGCTTAGGAGCTGGCTCCCTCCAGAGGCCTTATCCCAGTGCTTTGTTGTGGAACGGGCCCATAGAGCACTGATCCAGAAGCGCGTGGTGGGGGCCCGCCCTTGGCCAGTGATAGTAAAACTTTTAAATTATTTTGACCAATATACCATCTTGAAACAGGCCCCGGCCAAAGAACCCCTGCTCTATGAGAATGCCCGAATCCTCATATTTACGGACTACACTTGGTTGGTCCAGCAACATAGTCAATCATTTATGGCCAAAAAGGCCCGACAACGGGACCTCAAGCTCACATACGTCCTCTCTATTCCGGGCTCGCCTACGAGTGGTGTATCCCTCCCACACCCACTTCTTTGATACTCCGGAGGAAGTCTTTTAATGGACAGATGAAACGTTTCCAGTGCGGGTGCACACTTCGCCTGAGCGGAAGCCAGACTCCTCCTCGAGTGAAGTTGCGCCAAGGGGACTCTGAGGGCAGCAGCGATGGGGCGATAGATGATCCAGATCCCGGCGACGCTCCAAGTCACGCGGGGCCTCCTCCCGAGGGAGCTCTGCTCCAGGTCAACAAACATTGGAACCTTGACCTATGTTAACCAGGTGGTGCCGGTTTGCTCCTCTAGCTGCTTAAGTGAATGCTCTGTATTAAATCGGTCAGGGGAGCCTTAATGTGGGCTCAACCCCTGCTACTGGACGCTGGTTGGGGTTATGCCCGGAGGCTTTGTGCTGTAAGTTGGGGATCCATTGGTCGGGGTGGCCCTCGTCTCCCCGTTGGAGACTAGGAGTCCAGCCGGCCGCGACAGATACTTCAGCGTTTTTAAGATATGGGGTGGGGGGGTTGTTTTAGGGTGCGAGTTGCACTTCCACAATGGGTCCACTAAACTACACGTATGCGCTCCCATTGCCCTATGTCCGTGCCATGACAATGCCCGTTCTCTAATGGCTGATCGTTCTGAAGGTGGGCAGGTGTCCACAGGTACCCTCCGCATTGTCAGTTGGAATGTGCGTGGGGCCCTAGATAAAATCAAACGCGAGCTATTCTTTGCCAGGCCAAGAGGGCCAGAGCCGACATCCTCTTGATGCAAGAAACTCACCTTCTGGGTACGAAGGCCCTTTGCCTGCAGCGATATGGGTACCAGCAGGTTTTCCATGCCAGCTTTACGAGGGACTCGAGGGGGGTAGCAATACTAGTGCACCGCAGAATCCCATACGTACACTCCAAGCAGTGGGCTGACACACAGGGATGCTGCTTATTTATCTGAGGCATGATTAGGCAGTATCCCTTGATACTGGGTTGTGTCTATGCCCCCCCTTACAGTGGTCACTGGTTGAGAAGCTGTTCACCCTATGGGCAGATAGGCCTGATGCAATATCTGTGGTGGGCCGGGACTGGAACGTCATGGATGTGGTCAAGGACAGGAACAGGGCTGGGGACGGCTCAGGCGGTGGCCAGCCCATGAAATTACATGATATGGCCAACATTGGGTGAACACATGGCGGCGTGTACATGGGGATAGACGGGAATACACCTATCTTTCAGCGGTCTAAGTCCTTCTCCAGACTCGACTATATCTTTGTTCCCCGAGTAATGGCTGGCAGGGTGGTGACGGCTGAGATTCTCCCCCGTGAGCTCCCGGATCACTCTCCGGTGTCCGTTGAACTACAGATGGGCAGGGGGCGGCAGTCCTTCCGTTGGCGCCTCTCGGTATTGCACCTACAAAAGGGGGAATACGGGAAACACATGAGCGAGGCCATTGCAAACTACCTCATTGCTAATGAGGGGTCGGTCTCCAGTGCCGGGACTCTGTGGGAGGTTTTGAAGTCCACCTTATGAGGGGTGGATATAGCATGGTGTGTGGCAGCCCGTACGTAGGGTAGAGTTAGTATGGGCCGAGGAATAGATAGAGACGCTAGAGTGCCAGAGCCGTGAGGCAGGTGAGGGGCAGGCGGTGAGGCGGCTGCTCCTGACACAACAGTCCTATGCAGCCCTCTTGATGGACGAAGCCTGACAGGCATGGCTGGCAACACGTAGCAGGATATGTCAATAGGGGAACAAGTCTGGCAAGATGCTACTTCAGGTCTGTCAGGGCATCTTTTACGCTCAGACTCTCCCGGGTGTATTGGATGCGGCGGGAGTTCCGATTGCGGATCTGGCTGCCATAGCGGAAAGTTTAGCTACATACTATATGGAGCTCTATGCCCCTCGGGAGTGCCTACTGGAGTATATGGTGGACAAGCTCATAGCGGACTTGCCGCCCAAAGCGGTGTCGGATGAAGTGCGTGACCAGATGGAGGTCCCTCTGACTGATGAGGAAGTCGGCACAGCACTGGGTGAGCTTAATGCCGGGAAGGCTCCTGGACCCAATTGGTTACCAAGTGAATTCTTTAAACAATATAATCTGCAGTGGGCCCCTGACTATTGGGCTGCCTTGGAAGAGGCCATGGAGCAGGGCAGACTTCCCCGAGAATGGAGGCACGTGGAAGTGGTGCTGTTCCTTAAGCCGGGTCGGCCCCCTGAGCAGCATGCCTCCTACCGTTCCATTTCCCTCCTGAACGTGGAGGCCAAGGTCCTGTCCAAAGCATTGCCTAATCGGCTCCTGCCCCACATCTCAGCACTTGTGCACCCGGACCAGGCCGGATTTATGCCCCAGAGGGCAACTATGTAAATATGAGCCCAAGGAGAACCCTGAGCTACTGATGGCACAGCTGTGAGGACAATAGCCTTTATGAGTCTAAACACATGTATGTTATTCCTTGTATTAATATTCTGTTTTTATTCGGTGTTATTAGAAGTATTCATCATAACAACTGAAACAATTACTAATTCACACTGTTTTCATAGTGGAATTCATTGATCATGCTTTTTGACTTGAAAAACACGGTTCAAAAAATCACAATAACATTTTTGCATTACATTTTTCATTGAAAAAAACAACCAAGAGTCATATCTTATTATCAACAATCCCAATGCATTTCGGGTTGACTCTCAACCCTTCTTCAGGGGATATATAGGTAAAGCAAAAAATCATAAATTGCAGATGATGACTTCCGAAGTTGTAGATTTTTCAGGACCTACAATAACAGCAACACAATATCTATATTGAATGTCTACAGACAAATAACAACATAGACACAACATAGGGCGGGCACACGTGGCAATAGCGGCAGTTCGACAGACTGAGGAGCAGGCAGCGCTCCTCTTAGAGGACATGGACTGGGCATTTGACTCTCCGAGCTGGGTCTACCTGTTTGCACTGCTGCACCAACTTAATCTTGGCCCCCATTTCATGTCATACTTGACTCTCCTATATACGGATCTGACAGCATTGGTTCGGGTGGCAGGAGCAGTCTTGTTCAGTTTCTCTATCAGACATGGCACCAGACAAGGGTGACCCCTCTCACCATATTTATTCGCCCTGGCTATGGCGCCATTGGAGGTGTGGGTGCGCATAGACGCACAGCTTAGAGGCTGTGAGTGGGCCCCGGGACTGTCCGACAGGATCGCTTTATATGCAGACAATGTGCTCTTTTTCCTCACAGCCCTGGACAGAACAGGGCCCCGTCTCCTACGGATCATGCAGATCTTTGGGGAGTCGTTGGGGTTGTACATGAACCCCCGCGAGTCCACACGGTGGGTCCTGTGGGATCGGAGGGTAGGCAATTGGGCGTCCATGCTTCAGGTTGCAGTGGGGGGCCTCAAATATTTGGGGTTTGTTCATCTCGGAGGTGCCAGCCATCTCCTGGGAGCTTAATCTGGTGCCGGTTTGGGAGCGAGTCCGCGCAGACATTAGGACCTGGTCGCGCATGCCACTGACACTCTATGGCAGATCATTCTTCTTCACATTGGTAACGCTTCGTTGGTTGCTTTACTAGCTACATTACCCATACCCAATCCCATCCAAATGGTTCCGGCTGGTGAATTCTGTGCTTGGGCAGCTCTAGTCGCAGGGGGAGCAGTACGTGTAGCGCTGCGCACATGCTTTCTTTCCACCTACTGTGGTGGACTTGCGATGTCAGACATCCTCTCCTACTACCAGGCCTCACACATATTGGTCCTGAATGAATGGTGGTATGGCGACAGAAAGGACCCGACGTATGCGCTAGAGTACTACACACCACTCTCTACTCGGCATCATTGCAGGGCGAGCTGCCATCAGCCACACGGGTAGTGTTTCAAATTTGGAGACAAGCACTGTGTAGCATGGGTGTCAGGGACCCAGCAATTCCACGGGAGCGAAGATGAATGCCCCACACACTTTAGGAAAACAACACTTGGAGAACCATGTAAACGTGTTCGCAAGTAACTGTTAACCAAAAATGTGGGGAAAAATCAAAGAGTGACCACCACTCTTCCCCAGCTGATGTTGTAGAGGCAGGCTGCACTGAGCTGGTCTCGGAAGGCTGGTACTGTGGCGACAAAAGAAGCACCAGAACATATTGCATACACTCTGAATACAGACAATTAGGCACCTTGATATATACAACAAACAGTATCCCACTCACCCCAAGGTAACCCCAAGGTCCTTGCTGTGTCACTAAAAGATAAGCCTCCTCTTGAAGATGTCGAGGAACGGAGGCTCCAGTGGTGACAACCAGGAGAGTACGTGGCGAAGGACCCACACGCTCAGAGCAAGAAATGCTGGGAATGGCCAGGAGTAATGTGAGATAAGATCAAAATATAAACTGGGAGACACTGATTCAAAATATTTGGGAGGACATCAGCGCTACTGAGAACAACAGGAAAACACCCAGTGGTGCTTGGGGGAGCAGGAGCAAGAAATAGGACCGTCCGGTTCCCGGGAGCAAGAGAGCGGAACAGTACACTACCACTATAGGGCCAAAAGTACTAATAAACGTGTTGGCCGGACAAAGGGTAATAGCGGAACAACCACTCATTCAAAAATAATAAAAATAAATGTTCGGGACACCCGGGAGGCGAGTTGTCCGACTCAAGGGGGAGGGAGTAGAGCGGAACAACAGCGTCCTCGCGGGAAGTCCCAAGACGGTGAACCCGTCGGTATGAAGTAAATGGAAGTGGCCAAAAAGATCGCTACTCGCGATCCAAACACAAATGCCGACCAGGATGCTTGTAACGCAACACCCCGTAGAGGCGACACAAGAAATAGCAAACAAGTAAGCACGTACCAATATACGGGGAAAGCAAAGGCAGACTGGAATTTCACCCGTAACCGGCATGAAGGAAGATAGGAGCCGAAACTCGCCAGGAAAGGAACAAGAAACGTGGGAAAGGGGCGTGGTCAGACCCGGAACTAGTAAACCAAGCAAGGCGTCATGGTGGAGGCGGTTTTAGTAGTCTCAAGGAGCATCTCCAAATCACTGCAAGGGATGACGGGCTATGTAGGGTAATTTAGGGAGCGTCTTTACTTACAGCTTAGGGCGGGGAGTGGAAGCACTATTGCGCATACATCAAGGTTTGTCTCCATGCCCCTAAGTCTGTTTCCTAACAGTGGGGTGATGGAATACCTTGACCCGAGAAACCCCCCTGTGGCATAATGGGCGGGTGTCCGACCAAGTGGCCCAGCCGGGCTTCTGGGGCTGGGATGCTATCGGCATATCGACCCTGGGAGATGTTATGAGGGATACGACACCCAAGTCCTTTCAAGACTTACAAGAGGAATTTGGCATGCCCCGGTCCCCATTTTACCGCTACCTCCAATTCGACATGCACTGTCCCCTAGCCTAGTGGGTCTAGATTCTCTCCCTGAATTTAGCCCCTTGGAGGCAAAAGTGTTTATGGGGGATCTAGAAACAAAGAAGATATCCTGGATTTATCAGTCCCTGGTTACTCATTGCTCCCCTAAGTTACAGAAGGCTCCGGGGAGTATGGGAAGAAGATGTGGGCATACAGGAGGAGGAGGATTGGGGGGAGGCGTCTCCGCCTCATCCAATTCAAATACTTGCACAGGGCCTACTACACCCGGGTTCGACTGTGGCAGGTGGGCCTCATTGCCTCCCCAGAGTGTCTCCGGTGTGGCCGGGAGGAGGGCACATTTCTCCACACTGTTTGGAGCTGCATGTCCCTGGACTGATTCTGGATAGGGGTCTTTGCTTGTTTGTCAGAGATGTTGGGGTGGGCGCTCCCAAATACACCACCGTTTGCCCTGCTACATGTCATAGAGGGAATAGGGGGCAATGTCTATAAAAGGCAACTTATGCAACTTGGCCTGACATTTTCAAAACGGGATATAGCGAAGGCTTGGAAGGCTTCATGGGCACCGTCAGTGGCAGCATGGAAAAATGGCCTGGACGTCTGCATGGGGTTTGTTGCTAGGGGTTGCCTACGTAAGCATTATAAAATATGGAAACGTTGGGAGGAGTACCGTGACCTTCCATGGATATAAATGTGGGGATGTATGGGTCTGTTTTGTTGTGGGGGGGTTTGGGGGGCATGTGTACATATGCTCATTTTTTTCCGTTCTATAAAGGGTGATCGTGGACTGGACTCTGTGGACATTGTGCTGCTCTGCGGGAGGGTGAGGGTGGGGGGAGTTGGGGTGAGGTTTCTTTTAAAATTCTTGCTCTATACACACATTCATTTATCTTACTTGTTCTTCTAAAACATCGATTGCTTCCATGCTGATGCAATGTTTGATACTACTGTGGTCTCTGGTGTGCAGAGCCCTGCACCATAGGTACAATTTGACAATAAAATAAGTTAAAAAAATAAAACGTACATTTTTCCTTACGGAGTGTGAGACCTGCTGAAGACAGTTTATCTGCAACTATCTTGAGAGTGGTGTTGTGTTGCTCAACTGACTGACCATAAACCAAAATATCCTGAAAGTAGATAGTGTTACCCACCCTCGCAAAGATGTTGGACACCATTCTCTGGAAAACACTGGCCGTAGAATTAAGGGCGTGTGAACTGGAAAGTACCATAGGGTGTTATAAAAGCAGTCAAGTGCTATATGTCTTTACCATTAACTGTGAATAAGGCTTTGTTTCTTTTCCTACATTTGTCTTCCTCTTGTTCAAATGATAAATCTGACTCAACAACTAAGATTTTTTAATTTTCATCAACAACATGTGTGGAACTCTGTACATAGACTATGCTAGATCAAGGTTGCAATCTATAAACTCTAGCATAGTGACCCACATGACCACACTTTAAGCACTCCTGTTTAGCTGCAAAATAGAACTTTGAATCTGACGAGTGTACAGTACTCACACACCTGTTACACATTTTAACATTAGAAAATTTTGAAATGTCTGTAGATTTCGACAAAAAAGTTTTTTATTCTTGACTGCTGCAATCTCACTCTGATCATCATCATTCTGAACCTGATCCAATGACTCTGGATTGAGACCTCATTGACATCATTTGAAGATGACCTCTTTTCTAGCTCCTTCATGCACCCTTCAGACTGTTCTACTATTTTAGCTCATTCTATTGCTGTTTGAAGATTAGGGTTCTTTGGATCTTTTTGTTAGTACACTGGACTATGAGTTGGTCTCTGATTAGTTCCTCCGTCATGTTTCCAAATTTGCATTTAACAGAGTCTTGAAACAAAATCATCGATTGATTCACCCGTTTTTTTACTTTTAGTATAAAATTTGTACCTATTCATAACAAGGTTTTCCTCTTTAGAGTATCTAACTCCTAATCGACAAATTGCTTCTTTATACTCCTCTGGAAATGCCTGCCCATTAGCCTGGAGAGCTTGAGGAAGAAAGTTAAATACACGTTGGCCTTCTTTACCTAAGGAACTTAGAAGTAACGCTTTCTTCCTTTTAGATGAATATTCTTGAGCATCTAGAGCACCAAGAACATTTTCAAACATGGGCAACCAATCTTCCCAGGATATGCTTGGATATGCTTGGCTGTCGAGGATGGGACAGAAAACCACAGAACAATTTTATGAAGCCATAACCCCCCAAAAAATATAAAACCTGTTTGGGATAAGTAATATAAATAAAACAACATCTAATAGCCAAATATCTTTTAAATCGAACAATGAATAAAGTGCAGAATTTCACAAAGTACCTGACACACTATGAATGTGTGCATCGCTGAAGATATTGGCAGGAAGTTAAACAGGCATAGTAGAATCTGATACACTATGGGCGTGTGTATCGCCGAAGAATGGAAGACAAAATGCGCTGAAGCCATTTTCTGAAAGAAACACCACACGTACTAGATACACAATTGGCGCTTGAAAGTATTGCTCAAACATTGTAATATCAAATGCCACCTACTGATTTGATTTGATAAAAATTTTTAATGCGCAAAACAATAACCCGCAGGTATCAAGGCGCCTAACAATAACATCACAAAAAACGAAACATGCATCCTTACACATAGGCTTGCAGGAAGAGGCGAGTTTTAAGGGCACTTCGGAATTTCTGTAGGGAGAGTAGGGACCTGAGATCCAGAGGGAGATCATTCCACCATTTAGGGGCCAGGGTGGAGAAGGCCCTGCCACCCCACTTGGCTCTTCGTATGCGGGGGACTGTCAGGAGCAGTTTCCTGGAGTAGTGCAAGTCCCTTCCAGGAGTGTAATGGGAGATGATGGAACCAACTCCTGTGTTGCGGTTCTTTGCAATGGCTCTATAGGTCATGCATAGGACTTTAAACCGTACTCGGCGCTCTACCGGTAGCCAATGCAACGCTTTCCTGGCCAACATGGCCGTGGAGCGTCTGGGAACAACCAGAACAAATCTGGCTGTGGCATTCTGGACTACCTGCAAGCGCTGCAGCAGGCTCCTGTTTAGCCCCGCATACAGCGCATTACAGTAGTCCAGTCGTGAGCCGATAAGTGCGACAGCTATTTGCTTTCTGGATTGCTGAGAGAGATATTTCCTGATTCTTCGCAGGGTGTGGATGAAGCCCCAACAGGTGGAGATGGTTCTACTAACCTGTCTGCCCATATCCAGGGCAGGGTCTATCATCAAGCCAAGATTCTTAGCAGATGTCGTGGGGGAGGGGCACACTCCTAGCGAGTCAGGCCACCAGCTGGCTGACCAGATGTTCTCTTTCCCTCCAAACACCATCACCTCAGTCTTCTCCCCATTCAGTTTGAGTGAATTCTGGATCATCCACTGACCAACCGCCTCCATGGAAACTACTCGCTGCCTGCCTTTAGTACACAAGTCGTATTGACCACAGCGACTTTCTTCTTCTAAAGGCAAAGACTTTACTGAAAACAACACGCAGCTCAAGATCACTCGCAGCATAGCTCAGGCTCACCTCTGCTTTGAATGTCAGTCTGCTCCGTATGTTAGTCCTACGTTTTGGTAGGGAGAGGAGAAATACTCTTGTCCGCTCTTGTCTTGTCTTTATGCTTGAAAGACGGTGTTCAGCTGCATGGTGGGCTGTCAAAATCGTCGCCAAAGATTGTTGTAAATAGATGGTACTGCAACTATGAAGTGAGTAAGAAGTCCTTTATTGAATATCACAAAAAGAGACAAGAACGGACTCTCCACCACGGAGGCAACCAGTAACTGCCGTGGAACAGAACCCAGACTCACAGGAAATCATAGACCATAAGGGTAAAAGCATTCTGTAAATGAAGTACTAGTATTCTATAAAGACTAGAGCAGAGACTTATGTACTACACACTGCAAGATCTCCCACGGTTCAGGACGCCAAGTGATGGGGCTAGTCATACTACCCCCTGCACAATACTCCAAGGACCAGTTGATTGAGACACAGGAGGGCCCTGCCACTAGCCACCTCCCACCTTCTGTGATGTGCTTACAGCACTGCAAGATCTCCCACGGGATGCTGAGTGCTGGGTTTGGTCATAATGCCCCCTGCTACAGGACTCCAAGGACGTAGCTGGCCGAGACAGAGAAGGGGCCTGCCGCTAACCACCTCCAACCTGCTGTGACACCCTTATAGCGCTGCAGGATCTCCTGCAGTGCGGGACATGCGGGGGCAAAGCCCGTGCCTTGGGCAGGCCCTTCACGTGCCCATCAGCACCAGGAAGAGGCAGGGCAGGCCCCCCTCTATGTTTTCCCACAATAGGTACTATTAGTCTCTCATCATGTATACAAACTTGTGGGGTCCCTGCTACTGGTGTAATTGACTTACTGGGGAGGAGATTACACCAAGATTACTCCAAGAATCCTTTTTCGCTTTTATTGTGTATCCAGGCCGTTCAGGTTAGTTGCTTTAGGTCCTCTGCAAGAATTGCTTATCAACTGTGTGACAGTTTGATAATTACTGTTCTAACCTAAGGACATTGTTTAGCTACTCTTGCTGGCAAGTATGTGTAAAAGGAAGGCAGGAGAGGAAAATAAAGAAAACTAGAAAAGAGTTAAAAACTGCAGGAGGAAACTGCGTCATTGATCGAACTGATGACCTTTTGGTCGAGTGTGAAGAGGTGTTAAATCCTGTTGTTATAAAGCCCACTGCTGATCTACTGAAAAGGAAATCTGCTAAGTCGGTTAGTTCAAATGCACATAAAACAAGAATTCCTATTATGTTTGTGAAATCCAAAACTCGGGCTGAGGCTGTGCATTTTAATGAGGATTCAAATAAAGTTTCTGACCAGTATCTATTTAATCATTATCCACACCCTCCCGCAAATATGTTCTTCCTTGTAGTAATTGAGTTCTACCATTGCCTGATTAGCAGATGATATGTCATTGTCTGTTATTAGCACTAATTATCATTCCATTGCTGTAGTAGCTGCTCCTACCCCTTCTAATGATGATTGCATCCCCTTGATCATGGGGCTGAAGGCTGAGGTGGGAGAGCTCAAAATCATTATCCACCAGCTGATAGCTATAGCTTACCAACTCCAGTTAAACAATAATGTAAATGCAAACAAGCCCACTGCTCAGGTTATTGTCCAGCATCCGACTAAGGCTCATCAACCCAAATCTTACCTGAATACTGTCTACCTTGGCCGTAGTACCACAGAGAACGTTCGCAGTTCCATGTTCGGTTCTGGCTATGCATTTAAACATAACTTGTGGAACTTTGCCCACTGTAACTTTGATAGACCACTAAACAGTTTAACAGTTTACCAGAAAGTGTAACCACCAGTTGTTAGGGGGAATTGGGGGGGGAGGACTACCACACACTGCAATGGGAGGCATTCTCTTGTTAAGAACAGAATTGCAATAGTGAAAGTTCCAAAACTCCCTTACTTCTGGTAGATTTGAGTCTGAGGGCTCTCTTATTAACAAGGTAATACATTGCATCAGGCACGTTAAAATGTGCTGTTCAGTGATTCATTAAGATGTCCTTAGTGCTTGGAGGAGCCCAACATCGAACCCACGATATGATATGATTGAGTTTACACTGAAAGATGGGGGGCTGGGAGATCATTTGGTTGCCCATGATGCTAGGTGTACTCCACCACTTAACCCAAGCTTACAGTTTAAATACTGTAGGCTTGGCACTGATTTACTCACTGGGGTTCAACATAGAGAGAGTTTCCTACCATCACTGACTGATGTTGACTGACTCAGGGTTTTTTACAAACCTGTATCCCTTTTGATTTATCAATACCTGAGTACCCTGACATACTTATCAGGGCCAGGTCCAATAGTTTTCTAATCCCTCATATTCACACTAACGTTTTGAATGCTGAATCAAGATTGTGCAATCATTCTGAAATGCCCAATTCGAATGTTATTAGAGTAGCTCGAAACACCGTTCCATTTGCAGAGAACAGTTATTGATCAAGAGGCTATTCATGACCCCGAGCTTTTCTCCCACATAGGGCTAACCTTAGGCAGTAAATTCCAACCTTTGAGGCCTGTTTCAGCAAAAAGACCTAATGTTGCCATAGTTATTACTCCTCCAAGTGCAAACAATCTCAAGTGGGGGCCAAGTAAACTCAATTGTAATGGTGTTGCCACCCACAGGCCTGAAGTAGGGGTATTGTATGAAGTGCTGTGTTAGATCTTGTAGCTAAATCCAGCTTGTCTATTATATCCTGGAACTTGGCAGGGATTCATTCTAAATTCTTTGAACCAGGGTGTTCTACTTTTATTGGTGATAATGACATTTGTATCTTTCAGGAGACTTGGGCTACTGATAGGGTATTTATTAGTGGCTACACCACTTATAGTTTTGAAGCGCTCACCCCAGGGAATCCAGGGAGGGCAACCGGAGGTCTAGCATTCTTTGTAAAATATTCTATTGCAGGTGCACACAAACAGTTGCTGGTCAAGTCATATGATTTAATGTGGATACAGATTATCTTTCCATCAGTCTAGTTCTGACCATCTTTAATGTCTATGCTAGGTCTATTTCCACAGGGACTGACTCACCTGTTTTATCCTATTAGATCATCTTGTGGGTACTTACTAGCCCCAGACCAAAGTGTCTGAACCATCTCCCCAGACCAGCATTTTGACTGATGATGAAGATTAGTTCTGGGGAACCGTTAACTTGACACACAAAGTAAGAGGTCATCGCAATACCAATGCAGCATTTCAGCTTACTTCTTTGGCTGTGGGTAGGAGCACTGGTAGGACTGGTTCAGACCTTGACAGGAAGATCCCATTTAAGAGAGGCCCTAGCTCTAGTGTTATCAATTACATCTTGGTTGATGTTAGAATTTGGCAATTGTTGAGTGATATGAAGATCCCGGTTCAGTCAGATAGCGATCATAACCCCCTGCTTTTATCTATGGAAGGTACTCTTCTCAAAAGGGATTCCTCTGGAAGTCAATCAACACAACAAAAACCCCTAGTAACTAACAATCTCCAAAGAATTTCCTGCCCAAGATTCAGGAAGATAGCAAATGGCAGGTAAAGATCCAAAAATAATGTTTGCATTATTTTGCCAACATTGACAACATTACTCCATCATCTGAGCAAGAAAAGAGATGCCTCAGTCCCATCAAACTACAGCCTGATTAGCCTATTAGACAACTTGCAAAAATAAAATTCTAGGCAAGTTTTGGATAAATTGTTAACATGGATGGAGGATAACAGGATTCTGTCACACTATCAAGCTGGGTTCCATATTAAAACAAGCATGTGTGACAAGGTGCTAGGTTTTTAGGTTTATATTAGTCACCTGGAAGTATGCATTAATTAAATAAACATAAATTATATGTAGCTTTTGTCAACCTCCGAACTGCATTTTAATCTGTTGCCCCTGGAACTGTTATGTAAAGTTTTATTAGGGATGGGAGCTCCTGTAAATTTGATTAATTTGCTTTTAAGGTTACATGAGGGTAATTATGGACAGGTCAGGTGGGAGAAACAGGGAGTACTACCTACTAAGATTCCTATTCAGTGTGGGGTATGTCAAGGTTGCATACTCACACCTACACAGTTCTCCCTGTACGTAAATAAAGTGGTAAATGACCTGCCAAATTGTGCAAATTATTCACCAGTGCTCAATGGCAAAAAAATCACACATTCTACTGTTCGCTGTTGATTCTCTACTTATTTCTAGGACCCCTTTGGGCTTCCAGAAAATATTAGACATATTTCTGGCCTTTTGTGAAGCCAGGGGTCTGGAACTAAATGTGGAGAAAACTAAGTTTATGGTATTTGGCAAGAACAAGGGTGGAACAAGAGCAGTGGAGTTGGCTGAGAAAACCCTAGAGAGGGTGGTCACTTTTGACTGACATCCTGGGTTAGAACCCCCTGCTTGAGAAAAGTTATCTGACCTTATGCCATAAATCTAAACCCATAATCTGATTCCACAAACAGTCCTTGACTTGGTCAATTGACCCCGCTTTAGAGGCTTACTTGAGGCAAGCCCAAAAGGCGGCACGATATGGAGCAGAGTTATGGGGCCATATTGACACTCACAACTTGGTGATGAGCGCGAACACATTTGACAGATTCGTCTTCTCAGTTGCAGCTAGTACTCCAAAGACCTGGCAGTAGTAAAACCATTGATGTATTGGCTGCATTTGTGGACCACCTCGGAATTAAAAAAATACTGTGAATCATTGAGAAAAGTCCCAAATATGAGTGGTGCCGAATGGATTTCTTGGCTACTCCATACTGCAACGTGTTGTAGATTCCTGGGGTTGACTAATGTTTGAGGTTATCTAGAGCACATTAACAAAAAAGACATTGTCACTGTAAAAGCCAAGTGTTGGGTCTCTGTGGCCAAATGGTAGGCTACAAGTATGCCTGCAGGGCGTGCAACAACCGAAATTTTAAGTTCTAAGTCATATCCCAAGTTTTTGTTCTTTCTCAATCTGATTACAGCACCAGTGGCTAAAAGTCTTTATGTGAGATTTCTCCTGGGTTGTCTAAATTTAAGGTCTTTTAATTTAATTTTTGGGCCTCCAAATCAGACTGAACTACTTGCCCAGCCTGTGGTCAAGGTCTCGAAACTGCTGAACACATCTTGTTCTTTTGCACCGAATACAGCTTTCTTCGAAGAAGCCGGATTCAACCTGTTTGCCGTAACTTGGAAATTAAACATTACTGGGTTGCTCTGAGGATTTTAAAGACTGATACATCAAATCCTATTGTCTTTGCTGTAAGCAGGTTGTTATTGAATGTTTGGTATAGGCGACAGAAGTTTATGACCTAAACTGTTTGAGTGGTTTTTGTACTACCAAAGATGTAATTAAGCCCAGGGCAGCTCGGATGCTGCTCTTAGGAAGTTCTTAGTGTGATTGCTTGATCATCATCATCAACTTTGTTTTAGATCACACAGCTCTTATAAAGGGCAAGGTGCCATACAATATAAAAAGCAGTACAAGCAATAAAAGAGACAATAACAATGTGCACTACACAACAATGATTAAAGCAATTGAAAACTAAAAGACATTTTCTATAAAATGGCCCAAGGTTTGATATACAGGGATTAAAACTATATAATGCATTTAGAACGTAGGATCTATAATGCATATCAAAATTTTGCCAGGCCAAAAACAACCACCCTGCGAGTGTCGGTAGCTAAGATTCACAAAACCTTCAAGAAATGACCAGGTTCAATCAGTTTACACAACAGCGCAATCCATTTGCTCCGCAAGTTTCTATATTGGGGGCAACAAAATAACAAGTGGACAATTGATTTTGGGCTTGCCTTACATGCAGGGCACTGGGCATATGTGGTGGTCTTGTTACTCCACTTTTTACAAAACAGTTTGGTGGGTAGGATTTTAAAACAAAATTGGATAAACAATTTACGTGCCGGTGGAGGTACAATTTCATCAATTGTTTCCTCGTTAAATGGGGCTACTTTAAAATTGATAAAATCCATCCAGGTTCGCACCGGTTTGGTCATCTCCTTCACCATAAGAACGTTCCAATAAATCTCTTTGACCCCACATTTTGGGATAAAACACAATCTTTCAGGATTGCTTGATCATATATGGCGGAAAGCACTTTACTTATTTGGTAGTATGGTATTGTGTGGTATTTTCTGTGTTTTTTTATTAACTGTTTCATGGAAGTTTTAAATATGTTGTTTTATATGTGCAAACTGGGTAATATTATTTTAGTCATGGATTGTTATTTCTTGATTGTGTATACTTTGATGGTTTGGATTAACCAAATAAAGTTTTATGATGACTACGTGTTGGGATACGTGAATTCCATCCACCCCAGTTGATCTGTGGCTGGCAGGAGGGAAGCCTCATACCCAGCAGGCTATAAATAATTGTTGTTTATTAGGAACATTGAATGCCTCAGTTTCCTCACTACAATTCCCTTTACTTATTGTCCTCCAAAGCTATTTTCGTAACTACACCATTATTAGGAGACATTAAAAAAAGAGAGGCAATATTGTAAGGAGTTCCAAAAAGTATCCTGAAGACGGCTGTGGGCCCTGAACCTCCCCACCAAAAAGAAAAGTTTCTTTATTTGATCCTCTCTGTAAATCAGATTGCCCCTTTCCTCCCAGTTCTGGATTTGAAGTTCCTCAGCAGGTTTGTCAAATTGGAACAGTTTAGCATGATATCCTTCAATTTATAGTTATGTTGCTCAAGAAAAAATACCACTGGACAACACTGGATCTGGAGGACTCGTATATTCATGTTCCCATCCACCATGAGAGCCAGCACTATCTCCGATTTGCAATAGATGAGAAATATTACTAGTTTCAAGCAGTGCCCGTTGGCCTCTTGACATCGCCGTCGACCTTCACCAAGGTATTAGCTCCACTAGATGCTGTTTTGCAGCTTAGAAGAACATCTATCTTTCCATTTCTTGATGAATAGCTAATCTGTGCTTCTAATCTTCCTAAGCCACAAGGCACAGTGGCTGATACAGTGAAGTTTCTTTAGGAAATGGGTTTTAAGCTGAACATTCTGAAGTCTCACCTAGAACCTCTGCGACAAAGGCAATATATAGAGGGAGTGTTCAACATATAAAGAGTGTCTGTCTTCCTTCCACAGATCAGGATCTAGTCACTCCAATCAAATGTACAGACTCTGGTTTCTCTTCAATCAACCCCAGTTGGGTTTTGGTTAAAGGTTCAGGGCCTGATTTTGGTGATGACTGCTGTAGTACTATGGGTTCGATTCCATTTATAACCATCATTCAATTATCTATCATCTATTATGACATTGCGATCCAGCCTCAGACAACTACAAGATGCAGGTCACAATACTGGCTGCAATTGTAAATACTTGATATGGCAGTTGTACAGACTTAATTTGAAGAAAGGAGTTCCCTTTTAGGTTCACCCTCCCCTTAAACTGACAAGGGATGCCAGTCGGTGTGGTTGGTGGGGTGACTCTAGGAATCCTAGAAAGCAAGGGTCAGTGCTCCAAGGGGGAAATATCTCATTTCTCCAACTGGAGAGAATTGGATGCAGTGTGGGTTAAAATGTTGTTTGTCCACCTCCAATTACAAGGCAAAAGTCTTGTGGGTTGCACTAACATTAGAGCGGGACACTCCTATATAATTCACCAGGGGGTAACAAAGAGTGTTCAGATAGACCTCTTCGCAGCCCACATACGTTCCTTGGTGGGGGAGTATCAAGTGTCCCTGAGGGTGAACTATATCCAGTGGAATCTCAATTTTCAGGAAGACAGGTTAAGTTACAATCTCTCCTGATCAGTTTTTTATCACCTGCCACACCCTCTGTTCAATCAGATCTGCCATTGCTTTGGGACCCCATTGATAGTCATGTTTGTTTCACCGTCAAATGCAATGGTCACAATCGTTTGCATGGAATAGAATTGTCAGCATCCATGGGCTGTGAATGCCTAATCAGTTCCATTGCCCCAGGACCTTCCTCATGCATTTCCACTGATTTCCCTCCTCCTAAGTGTGCTCCAGACGATTTGGGAGGAGAGGGTGACAGTGATTTTGGTGGTTCCTTTCTGGGCGAGGAGTCCTTGGTTTCCTTTTTTTGATGAGACTATCCAAAGGCAGGTTCTTGAACCTACCCCTCATTACATTTCCTTTTCAGTTTTATATTTTGCTGTTCAATCACCTTTTGAATCTCAAGCTAATGGTTTGAAACTTGAGAGAAGAATCTTAGAGGAAATTTGTTTTATAAAGTTAGGTAGCAAAAGACCTACAGTTATCTCATAGATAATTTACTATGTCTTCATATAAAAACGAACAAGAATTCCTTTTCCACTTTTTCTTATTTTAAGGGGTTGGATCCTGTGGCAGGGGATCTATTACCAGTCTATGAATTTTTGAGATAGTTTTTTCTTAAAAATCTGGAACCTTTCATTCTGGCAGCATAGTGGGCAGCTATTAGAACCTTTAGGGGTACTAACAGGGAATTAGATAGATTATATCCATTGGTTTTCAGACTCTTGAAAGAGTGTTCTCCTACGAAAACTGGTTACTGAGGTTATTGTCCTGGCCTAGGATTTACCTGTGGTTGTCAGGAAATTACAGATTGAACCTCTTGAGACAGCAAGTGTAGTTTGGTTGTCAGCAAAGACAGCTTATTTGATAACCAATACATCTGTCAGACAGTTAGGTAAGTTAGGGTCATTGATCATTTCAAACACTTGGAAAACCTTCCAAATAAGGTGGTTTCAAGTTTGTCCAAAGATTATTTCAGTGTTCTACTTAGAGCAGGAAACAGTTCTTCAAATTTTTCAAGAAAGGGATCTCCAACAAATTCTTCTTCTTTAGATGTAAAGAGGTCCCTTTTGATGAATTTACAGCAAACAAAGGAGTTCAGGTTATCAAATTCGCGTTTTGTTTCTTTTGGGAGTGTGAATGAAGAATTAATTGACTGTGTTCACCTTAGGAAGTTGAGTTTGTAAAGCTATATGTCAGGCCTATAAATCAGTGCATGAGATTTTTCAACCCCAACTGCAAGACCGATCAACTAGGTCAGTCTCGGCATACCGGGCAGTGGCCGGGCAGTGGGAGAGGCAGTGGGTGAGTTTCTATTCAAGAAATATGTGGAGTGGCAACTTGGAAGTCTTACACTACTTTTGTTAATCTTTATACATTAGACATAATTGGACAGCAAATGCAATGAAGTAATTGTTGTTGTTAATAAAACTAACTTTGTGTTCCAGAACGGCGTAAAATGTTACATTTTTGATGCTTGTTTTTTCCTCACTATGTTATGACTGGGACGAGGAGGTCCTGTGAGGGGGCAATGAAACCATTAATTACAGGTAAACTACAGTGCTCCAATCAAGGTCCTTCTCATTCCAGTCAACGCCCCTCCTTTCCCTCCCATCGGGTTTGCTCCTCCATTGACTTTTTTTGTTACTAACAGGAGATGGGGAGGGAAAGAGAGGCTTTTGTCTATGGTTCTGTAGACAAAGTAAAGGGACTATATTATTCAAAACTGGTCTGTGGGTGGTGGGGTCACCCTCACTAAGTTATTGCAGGGACAAGGAGAACCTTAATAGGGGTAATGAGTTTTACCAGTAAGTAAATTATCGTCTGCAAATACACTTCATTTGTTTACTTTAAAAGCGGAAGTAAGTGTATATGTTAAAAGACCACTCCTACGCATTTAACAGTGGGGGACTGAGGAATGGAGAAAAAAAGTTTTACGTTGTTACACACGTACCGAATTTACACATGAAATCTATTTCACCTATTGAAAAATCTGCAATAACGGATGAGTGTTAATATTTCCCTACGTGTGTCTGAAATTATTTGTGAACCACTGGAAATTCTGTAAGTTTGAAGTTTCCTTCACATTTTGGAGTAGGTATTTAGAGTAAATTTACAGCTTGCTAAACTCTGCCCTTGGAAACAGACAATTGCCGTGGAAGTGCATCCGGTTCCGTGGTGTGGGGTCCGACACAGAAAAATCTCTTTCCTCAATCTTGCTTTTTTAAACCGAGGAGCGCATTGTTCTCTGAGGAATGTAAGAAATCAAGCATCTGTGTGAGGCAGAGCGGCAGTCCTGAAATGAAAGTATATATCCATCAGAGTGACTTAGGGAAGTAAGTGGAGTTTTACCAACTTGGACATGGTTCAAGAGAATACTCCTGCCACCAACCTGCCGCATAATTTTGGTCGGTGTTTTCAGCTATTTATTTTGTCAGTTTGCACTCCCAAATAGTGGACAATTAAACTATTATCAACCCTATCACCACTGGTGTCTTTATGGATGCTGGGCCCACACCCACGCATGCGTGGCATTCTTCATTACTGCGCCTGATTCTTATTCAGGCAGGCTGAGGTTAAGATCAAGTATACTCACCTAAAAAATTAGGCAGATCTTTATCAAGGGTTGTAACGTGGCGCTATGATTGTGATATAATTGATTATCAGTGTGACGTGTTTTTAATAAACACAGTGCCTAATGCCCTGCTACTAAGTGAATTAGGAAATAAAAAATGGCAACCCTGTGTTCCTGGGAACCTGGGTATCTTATCTATTATATCAAGAAACAGTGGTTTCCTCTGAGGAAGCTAAACAAGCCATTACTTCCAAGGCAAGACTAATCATAGATAATAATCAAGTGACAATCTCTGTTGTGTGGTTTAATCAAATTATACATATGCACAGAACACAGTAATAGAAACAATATTGGATGGCCTCCTCTAAATGTAACTGATTGCCTGTGGCACAACAAACTTTGTTAAAGTATGTTGATGCCGATATTAATCAGTTTGAAGATAGTAAATAGTATTTAAGATAAAAAAAAACATTTACCAGTAATATTTCACCCAAAATAATGATATTGAGAATATTGGTAATTTCAGACTGCCCTCGGATTACAAATAAAAAATAGAATTAGAAATTGCATCTGTAATTGCATTGATTTCTGCATATTATTTTTGAATTCTGGTTCATTGACCAGGATCAAAAAGGTTTGAAATGGTCACTATGCCCCTGGTTTTGCATGTGATCATACTGCATGAGGTAATGTGACATTTGGTATTACTGCATTACATTTAAATTCAGTTAACTCTACAATTTGTCATAGGAGGCCATTCAGAATGATGCCCAAAGTCTACACTTATTGGAAAAAAGAATTTCGACGTTCTTTCCAGTTGACATGCTTTGCTAGATATAAAGAACCTTCCTTAGGCCATTTGCAGCAATTCCCCAATATGACGTATAGTTTTACTGCAACTGGTCATTTTATCACTCGCAATTGAGATTTAAATTGGAATTAGCACAAAACAGCTGTGTTTCAACATGTATTTCTGCAATAAAAGTTCTGCAATTAATGTTGCACTGTTAGCACCAGCAGTTTACTACCACTTTTATCTAAATAAACGTTTTGTTCAATGCTCTGAAAACATCCTACTGAACATTTAACTCGATTTTCTCAACTCCATGTAATTCCAGAATAGGGTCAAAGAATAATGATCTCTCCTGTACCCTAAAGAACAATCCAACTCTGATAAATAGTCCAGACCTGACAATCTTTAAAAAAAAAATATATATATATTTATATTAAATATCCAGATACAAACACATGTTAATACATCTATATCATCATGTCTACTACAGTAATTGTACATGGCAAGGTCTACAATATTGTATTTCTAGACGGAGTTATGACCCATCAACAGTCAAATCAGTCCATGCCCTCCCTTTTCCCTTCCATTCCTGGGCCCTGTCTCTCCTCTGTTTCATACAAAAATAACAGTTGATGGACAGAATGCAGAACAATGTCATACATTCACCCCAGTACAGAGATCTGGGCCTAAATTCATCGTTTTTTTGCACTCCACACCACCCCAGTTCAGACATGGCCATATGCAAATATGCCTTGACCCTGTGCCTCATGGGAACAGTCCAGCCCTAACTGCAAAGCCATGTCTTTCCTGGACAGGACTCAAGCATCCTAGGACCGGTTTCTCCTCTTTTAAATATCCCATTGATATATAGGTCTCCCCAGGTGTGTACTTTGACTTTGTGCAACATTCTATGGTAGCCCATCTCTTATGTCACCACAAGATCTGGATACTGTGAGAGGTGTAATCTGGGTGAATATAGCATGGGTACTTCCAATCTGCCAGAGATGCCTCTCCATGCCACATTGGTACATTCCACTGTGTTGGGATCTGAGGCTCTGCCTTTATGTTTTTGTGCAACACATATACCCCCACTCAATGGCTAAGTGTGGCATATAAGGTAAAGGGGGAACCAGTACGCCTAAAAGTGTGCCTGCGGACATACATAATATAATTTCATATCAGAAGCTTCAAAACTTCCCTGCAAGTAAGGTCACATTAGAATGTACCATTTGAGTCTAGATTGTATCCCCCCCAATGCCAGTTTGGTAATCTGCGCCTGGAATGTTTTTAAAAAGTGTCAGCCTGGGTAATATGGTATGTTGAGAAAGAGGTACAACAATTAAAGCAACCATTTTAATTAGCTAGATGGTAATCCACTGCGTTAAATGTCTGTCAGGGAGTCTACGGTTCTACCATAATTGGCCCACATGAGATCTGTCTTTTCCCTAACGACTATTATGCCTGAATATTTTACCTCCACCTGACACCATATGATAGGGTAGTCTAAAGCATATGTCCAAGTTGCCCCCATGAGTGGGAAAATCGGAGTCTTTTCCCAATTGACATTAATTCCCGAGATCCCTCCAAGTGCAGTAAATTCACGCAATATGGGGTAAAGGCTGATTCATGGATTTTCACACATAAAGTGTTATATGATCTGCATAGAGAGACAACAATATGTATCTGGTAGGCTAGCAGATTGTGTGTTCTCGATGATGTTGCCATAGCTTAGTAGCAATTGTCTCCATTGCCAGTGCGAAGAGCCGGAAATGAGAGTGGGCATCCCTGTCTTGTGCCCCGCGACACTGTTAATGAGACTGAACATACTCCATTAATCAGAGCTTGTGGCTGTTGGTAGAGCAGCTTTATCCATGAGAGGAACTCAGGTTGCATTCTCATGTGTTCCAATACTCCCAATAGGTACCCCATTCCACCAAGTCAAATGCTTTTGTTGCATCTTTAAAGACTGCCACCACCTCTAGCTCATGGTCCACATTTTGCAGCAATGAGAAAAGAGTTCACAAGTTGTGCGTGGTCAATCGGACAGGAATGAACCCCGCCTGGTCTGGAAGCACAAGAGATCTCATAAGGAGACTCAGCTGGTTGGCAAGCACTTTAGCTAAGATTTTGACATCACAATTTATTAGGGAAAGTGGCCTGTACGACTCACATTTAATCCGGGCCATGTCTCGGGTCTAGAGATCTTGGGGACAACAAGTACCTACTCGCACCAACTTTGGTGAACCACTTACAAACTTTGTTTCTACTCTTCGAACTACACGCACTTCAAATACCAGAGTGCTAAGGGGCGATCCGGAGGAGAGCCTAGCAGTGTGCGATCAATTGTGGTATTCTACTTATAGCGCTCCCATGAGCCCCGAGCTGACGAGCTCCTGGAGACGCACCTGCGCACCGGAGAGGCATCAGGGCCTGTGACGGATACTTGGCGGCCTTCTCATCCACCCCAAATACTTCTCTACTGATGAGGGAAACTATCCCGAAACCTGGGCCATGTCTCGTGTCTAGAGATCTTGGGGACAACGAGTACCTACTCGCACCAACTTTGGTGAACCACTTACAAACTTTGTTTCTACTCTTCGAACTACACGCACTTCAAATACCAGAGTGCTTAGGGGCGATCCGGAGGAGAGGCTAGCGGTGTGCGACCCATTGTGATATTCTACTTATAGCGCTCCCATGAGCCCCGAGCTGACGAGCTCCTGGAGATGCACCTGCGCGCTGGAGAGGCATCAGGGCCTGTGACGGAAACTTGGCGGCCTTCTCATCCACCCCAAATACTTCTCTACTGATGAGGGAAACTATCCTGAAACCTGGGCCATGTCTCGGGTCTAGAGATCTTGGGGACAACGAGTACCTACTCGCACCAACTTTGGTGAACCACTTACAAACTTTGTTTCTACTCTTCGAATTACACGCACTTCAAATACCAGAGTACTTAGGGGCGATCCGGAGGAGAGGCTAGCGGTGTGCGATCCATTGTGGTATTCAACTCACATTTAAAGCCTGGTGTCCTCAGTTTTAACAGTGAGACAATTTTTGCCTCCCTCATAATCATGGGGAGGACACCCTCCTCCCTGGCCTCAGCATATACCTGTTTAATTTTGGTGTCAAGTATTGAATATACGCTTTGTAAAAATCAGCCGGGAGACCATCCAAGCCAGAGCTACTGCCAGAATTGGCCTGCATCATTGCCACTTTAATGTTATACAATTTCAGCAGAGAGGCATACCCTTTGTGTCTCCCTAAGGCATCCCAGTGCTACATTCTCTAATTTTGTTCCTATTTATATGGGCTGTTCCTCCCTTGATGTGTAGAGATCAGAATATTAATGTGTGTAAAATGTTTGGTGTGTCCTTATGCATGGTGTCTTTTGCATCTTGTATTCCCTTCTCCTACCTGCGAGCTTGGAAGTACGTGCCGCGAAATAGGCATTCCCTGTATGATTTCTTCCAGCACTCTGTCGGAAGAACAATTTGTGTCACTCCTGCGGGGAAGTCCGAGTGCTCCCTTTCCAGGATTTTAAGTTCTGCCTCAAGGCGGGTGAGGGTGTTTCTTATATATCGCAACACTCCTCCTTTAGCAATACATATGCAACATATGGTAACCTTAACCCCTTCCCCCCCGGCCGGAATTCCGCTCCTGTGCTGGACATTCCGATCGCAGGCGTGGTCATGACGGCTCCCAGCCGTCATCAGCACACGAGCACTGTGACGCATGATGGACGGGAGCCGTCATCAGGACGCAAGGGGTTAAACGCCTTCCATGCTATGGCTATTCAGGGGACCAACAGGGCATTCCTTTTAAAAAGCCTAGTATCTCTTTCCTCACCTCCACCCTGAAGGAAGTGTCTAGTTACACTGTTGTGTTAAGCCGCCAAGTGGTGCGTGGCATTCAGTTCATCAGGGAGACAAGTGTGAGCCTTAACGGGGAGTGGTCTGAAAAAGTGCAAGCCAGGTGCTGGGGTTGCACCACCCAGGTTCCCAGCCCTTTTGGAGACAAACCAGTAGTCAAGCTGGAACCATGTTGAATGTACTGCGTAGTAGTGAGTGCCCTGTTCCGATTGGGGATTGAGATGCCGCCATACACCCAGTAGATGGTTGTCTGTAACTATATTTTGTATCCGTCTTTGCGTGGCTGCATTATGATGGGGCTGGGGGTTGGATCTGTTTCTGTGAGGTTCCAGCGTTGTGTTGAAGTTTCCCCCATATAACATAGCTGGATCATATGTATAACTATGTAAAAGCGCTAAAGGTACCCCCAAACATTTCTTTTAGGTCTAGAGGAAGGGGAAACGAAACTATATAATATGTGGAAAACCTCTGAACTGACCTGTCTGATTTTACAAATTGGTATAACTCAAAATCTGTTTTTTTCAAAGATAACGCACAAACATATCAAAATATCCAAGAAACAGTGATTTTCATTTGGATTACATTTTATTTATCATATATTTCTTTTTTTGGTAAATTTTTCATAAGATTTCACTGTGTGCGGACATTCGTGAAATGCTGGGCACTATGGAGAAAGGCTTGCAAGACAGCATGGCACTAAAATCGATGCTTTGTCATTCAGGATGGACCGCATGTCTGAGAGAGTAGATAAGCATGCCGAACGGCTGGATATGGCAGAAAGGCGACTGACGGAGGCGGAGGAGGCCCAAACGGAATGGGATAAAGACCGCAAGCAGTTCGGGAGACTACTTCAAGTCATCAAAGACAAGACGGAGGACTTGGAGGCGCGCTCACGGCGCTCCAACGTTCGCATTACTGGGGTGGCGGAGTCTACTAACACTGGTAAAATGGAGCTGTTCGTGGAGAAGCTGCTTCGGACCCTGTTGGGGGAGGAGGTCTTCTCCCCTATGTTTATCGTCGAGAGGGCTCATCACACTCTGGGGCCGAAGCCGCAACCAGGACTCCCACCGCGGCCGATTATTGCGAAGCTCTTGAACTATAGAGACAGGGATCTGGCGCTGCGGCTAGCAAGGGAGAAAGGAAATTTGCAATTCGAGGGCATGAATATCTCCCTCTATCAGGACTTCACGGCGAGAGTGCAGGAGGAAAGGAAGCGCTTCGCCCCATATAAGAAACAAATGAGAGACCTTGGGCTAGACTATGCCATGTTGTACCCTGCGAGACTCCGAATCAACAAGCAGGGACACTCACACTTTTTCACCGACCCTGCGGAATTGAAAAAATCCCTGAAGGAGTGGGCTAAGGAACAACGCAACAGCCCAAGGAGTCATCAAGAGGACGCTGATGCCGCTGCTGACATGGACGGCCAGGGGTAATTGAGTCGGCGGACTCCTTTCTGGGTCGACTGTGCCCTCCCGAACCTTTGACTTTGGTACAGTCGCTGTGTGCCTACTGTGTCGCACTTGTGGGGTGAGATCTTGCTAGCTACTCATTGAACGCATAGGAATGCACTGGGGATCTGGAGGCAGCACGCTTTGCGATCTGCTGGTTGTTTTGGGGAGGGCCCTCCCGCGCGCAGGAGCTTAGCTCTTTGATGATGAGGTTTTGGGCTAGTGAGGGTGCCGAATGCTACTAGGGGGCAGGGTGGTGGAGTAACCGAGGTTTCGGGTCCTAGACCTAATTGTACTGGTGTCTGGCTGGGAACCTCTGCCCCGGCGCTTTTGGCTCTCCTGAGGGTCCCTTGGGTTTGTAGAGTCTTCTGGTGGTTTCGGGGAGGGGGATGGTGGGTGGTGGTGGGACCTGTCTGACCGGGTTGGGGTTGGTCGGCTGTGGGTGGGTGGGTGGTTGTTCTTTTCTTCTTTTGTTGACCATGTTACATATGTCAATTGGGGACTGTTGGGGGGAGGGTTTTGTTAGGCCTGCTACTGGATTGTGTCTACTATGCCACCTGTGCGACGCTGATTCGCTTTCTACCCTGCAATGGTGGACGTTGAGATTTTAGGGCCGGAGAGTGGCCCCAACTCTATCAGAATGTTGTCTTGGAATGTGAGGGGGCTGAATGATTTCCGTAGACTTTAGAAGGTACTGGCTTACTTACAGCGACACCGGGTAGAACCCACCTGCCTCTAACTAGTCCTATGCTATTGACCAGGGGTCTTGGGAATGCCTGTGTTGCTGCTGGGTTCACTACTCATGCGAGGGGTGTGCTTACGTGGGCTAATCCCAAATCGCAATTGAAACTACAGAAGGTTGTTGTGGACCCGGAGGGTCGGTATGCCGTTGCCCGTTGTGTGGGGAAAGGCCACGATTTGTTGGTTGTGAATGTGTATGGCCCCAATTACGACACACCGGCGTTTTACACCACGCTGGCGGATCTGTGTAGACAGTATGAGGGCTCCAGGTTGCTCTGGGGGGGAGATTTCAATTTCGTGTTGGACCCAGAGCTGGACAGGTCGACGGGTGCTTCCAGAAGCCCGGCGACCTCGGCATTACTCATGCAGGCGGAACTGGTGAAGCTTGATTTGTTTGATGTATGGCGTCATAGGCACCCGGGGCAGGGTGGTTTCACTCATTACTCAGCCTATCATAATATACACACGAGGATTGATTATTGGTTTGCCTCCCATTCCCTCCTTAATTCAGTGAAGGGATGTGCAGTGCTGCCCCGCACACTATCTGTCCATTCACCACTGCTTCTGCTACTGGAGGCACCGGCTAGAAGGATACCCCCGTTCACCTGAAGGTTCCCCCCATATTCACTCCTGGATGAGGCCTTTAGAGGGGAATTAGCTGAGGATATAGACACTTACTTCTCAACTAATGTGGGGTCTGTGGATAGTGTCCAGGTACTTTGGGATGCGTTCAAGGTTTACATACGTGGGATGACGATGGCCAAACACTCAGGGGTGTTTAAAGCTATCAGGCAGCGATTGAAATACTTGGAAACACAACTGTCCGATCTGGAGCGACAGGCGGGGGGTGCAGAGGGTACTGACACACATGAGAGGCTTAAATCCCTGCTAGCGGAATTCCATGAGGAGGCAGATAGGGAGATACAGCATATGGGGAAGTACGCCACGGCACGCACATACGGGGAACGGGACCGCCCTGGCTCCCTGTTGGCTAAACTGATGCGTAATAGCAGACTGCCATTGGTGATTGAGGAGTTATTAACATCTAATGGTGAGGTGGTCACGGAGGAAGGGGATGTACTGGTGGAATTCCATGCTTATTATACCGAACTGTATAAATCACGGTCAAGCCACCTAGAGGAGGAAATAAAGGACTATCTGAGCTATATCCAGATGCCCTTTCTGGCCAATTGGCAGAGAGAATTTCTTATGGCACCATTCCAGAAAGAGGAGGTTACGGAGGCGCTGGAGGGGATGAGATCAGGCAGCGCTCCGGGGGCTGATGGACTTACGGTGGCATTCTATAAGGCGTTCCGAGACAAACTTGTGCCCTACTTGATGCTGCTCTTTGACGACATTTGTCAACAGGGTAGTATGCCGAAATCTATGAGGGAGGCACTTACCAGGAGCCGGGAAAACCCCCCCAACGAGTGTGGCTCGTATAGGCCGCTCTCCCTGATTAACGTAGACGCCAAATTATACGCAAAAGTTCTGGCAGCGCGTTTGGCTCTACTTGTCCCAGACTTGGTCGCCCCGGAGCAGGCTGGGTTTGTCCCCGCTCGGAACTTGACCTACAACATTCGTACGGTGCTAGGCACCATTCAGCATGTCCGGCAGGAGAATAAGGCGGTTGCTATCTTCCTGGACATGGAAAAGGCCTTTGATTCAGTGGAGTGGCCGTTTATGCTCAGGGTTCTGCGTAAGTATGGGCTTGGCGAACCTTTTTTACAGATGCTAGGGGCCCTGTACTATAAGCCGACTGCACAACTAAAGATAGGGAATTCGGTCACTGCCCCGATTGAGATCAGCAGGGGCACCCGACAAGGTTGCCCCCTCTCCCCGCTTCTGTACGCTTTAGTGGCGGAGCCTCTGGCGTGCGCTATTAGGGAATACCATGGGTTTGAAGGGATCAACTTCCCTACCTATCGGATTGGCATTTCGACGTACGCAGACGACACACTGTTATATGTTCGTGAACCAGAGGAGAACTTGTCGTCTGTCTTGCGGGAAGTGGTGAGGTTTGGAGCCCTTTCTGGATTGCGGGTCAACTGGAACAAGTCTGTGGCGCTTCCTTTGACCCCGGTGACCCTCCCGTTTGACTCGGAATACCCGCTGCAATGGACCATGGACTCTATCCGTTACTTGGGGATTCGTGTTCACACTGATCCTGAGATTCTGGTGCGCGAGAACTATGGTGTTGCGTACTCTAGACTGGTGGATGATGTGGAGGTGTGGTGCAGGCTCCCGCTGTCCCTGATGGGCAGAATAGCAATAATGAAGATGGTGGTCCTCCCCAGGTTCCTCTTTCTCTTTGCTAATATCCCCGTAGTGCTCTCAAAGGCTTTTTTCCGGCAGCTCACGCAGACGCTCATCAGGCTTGCGTGGGGGGGCAAACAACCAAGAGTTCAATGGCAAACTTTAATGCTCCCCTATGAACGAGGGGGTCTGGGGGCTCCAGATTTGGAACGGTACTACAGAATAGCGCAGGGGGCTCATCTACACTCTTGGATCCATGGGGACCCTGGCATCCCACATGGGAAACTGGAGCGCCTCTTTGCGGACCCTACCCCGCTCCCGGCCACAATATACTGCCCTGTTGATTGCAGGGTTGGTAATTTAGACTCTATTGCAGCCACAAACCACGCCTGGCATGAGCTAGTCCGCTCCCGGGATAGCGAGCTGCTGTACTCCCCCCTCATGCGGGTGGAATGGGCAGTGTGGTTGGCCCCGCTGACAGAGAAGGGGGTCCTTAAGGCGTTACAGGACTTGGGCATAGAAAAGATGGGGGATTTCTTCTTGAACGGCACGGTGAAGACGCTGCAACAGGTCCTACAATCCCACTCTGAGAAGACGCTGTTGCACAGCTTTCAATATCATCGGTTCCGTAGGGCGCTGCAGGTGTTGCTGGGCCCGGAATTGTCGGAGCCACAGGAGGTGCTGGAGCTCACATATGTTATTAAGAACCCATCGTCCAGCAAGTTGGTAACGAAACTTAAGAAATTGGGGGACCGGCACCGGCAGTACCCACTCTCCAAGGCCAGATTGGCTTGGCAGTCTGATCTCCAGCTGACGATCTCGGATGAGATGTGGCACTACTGTTGTACGAACACTAGAAAGATCTCACTTAATAGTAGACATCGTTTGATACATTTTAAGTATTTACAGCGGGTCTACTACACACCGGAAAGATTGCATAGGTACGGATTGCGGGAGTCGGCGGAGTGTGAGCGGTGCCACTTTCCCTCGGCTGATTTCTTACACATGTCCTGGACTTGCCCTAGTATTCATACATTCTGGCAGGGGGTATTCGCGGAACTTAGTATGATGTTAGTAACGGAGGCACTGCCGTGTCCGGCTCTGGCGCTGCTGGGCTTTTCCAAACCGTTGCCTGTGGCAGTGCGACGCTTGGCTGATATTGCTCTGCTGACGGCCAAGCGCCTGGTTGCGTTGTGCTGGATGAGGGGTCAGGTTCCCACCAAAAGGCGCTGGGAGACGGATTTACTGTATTGCTGTACACAGTCTGAGGTGTATAGTGAACTGCTTCCCCCGAAGAGTCGCCCTAAGAATTTCTGGGGGCTGTATAGGGAATATCAGTGTGCCAAAGGGGGGTGTGAGTCAGACCCTGAGGGGGAGGAGTTGGATGAGCTGCAGGAGGGTGGGGTGGAGGCGGCAGAGGTTGACATGCTACATGGTTGACTGTCCTTTTTCCTGAGGTGGTCGCCTAGTCTCTGGTTGCTATTGGTCAAGATGTTTGGGGTGTGAGTCCCCGGGGAGGTTGTATAGGGAGGGTGGTCGCGGTGGCTCCTTTAGAATTCTCCCTTGCAATTTTGGGCCCATGGGTCCTTGGCTATAGGTGCATTGTTAATTTTTAGAACCAGCAATCATAGCAGGTGGGTGGGTGGACATAGGAACGGGTAGGCTGGCTTGTTTGGGGGGTAGGGGGTTTGTTAGGATGTCGGTTTATTGCACTTTTCCCTCTTGTTTAGGTAACTTGTTTACATGATTCTGAGACTTCGTCTGCACAGTCACGCTAACTGCATTGTATTTGCACATCACTCTGTGGTCATAGGTGTCGATGCCAGAATTATCTACTTCACCCTTGCTACACGTCACATCTACTCCTGCAGAACGCTTTTTCTGTCTACGCCGCCAGGCCTCCGGGATGCTGGCCCTACGGCTGTGTATGTTGCTACTGACCACTGTCCTAGATGATATTTATTGTTGCCGCCGGCCTCCGGGTTGTAGGCGATGAGTGCTCTGTGCTTACATCGAAGGTGCAATAAAGTACAAATTTAATTTAAAAAAAAAATGTGTGCATTATTTTTGAAACTCCTTCATAACTTAATTTCTTTTGTGTCATTGTGAAACGTGTGCTCAGTGAAAGAATAGAAAGTGACCTGATACCTTCATTTCCAGATGTAAGTCTCTATTTATAATAGTCTAGGATCATAAATATAATAGCATGAATTGAGAGTGACAAAGGGTGTATAGACAAAGTTGAAGGCTAATTAGCCTGAAGTAGTCCCAGAATGTGTGTAGATTATAGTTTTGTGCTGAGCTTTCACCAGAAAAGAGATATGTCTAATACTATTACCTACTGGTATACTTTCACATAAACTCGATTGGGAAATATACTCTGGTCAAATAACTCTTTAAACTGTGGGGACATATATAAGAGCTATGTCAAGGACAAGTCTTAACGCTATGTGATTATTAGTCATTCGAAAATTTAAACAGAAATAGGAATACCTACAAGTATTTAGATATCAAGAGGTATGGGCTCCTTTATGCTTTATACCTATGTGGCATGTCTTGGTATGCAGCTGTATGTGGTCTTTTCTTTTTTTATTATATCTGTATCACATCTCTGAAGCATCTTTGCCTTTCTTTGAAGAGAAATTAAGGCACCTAAAAATAAACATGCAAGCTGTTATTAGAACTGTCTCTCTCTGTGTGTCAGAATGTTATCTGAGCCTGCTCCAAGCTCACCTTACTAGTGACTTTGCGTTCCGTATGGTGTCCTTATTGTATTCTATAGCTTTTCTGTTCAAGTTGACCGTAATATTATTGGCAAGGCGTTTTTTTCTGTTAAACAAAGAGTGAGATGATATTTAAGCCATTGAACCTCTCTAATTACTTGCCACTATAAGTTAGAGGCTCCCTAGTGAAGGGCAATACCTTTTTAGTTTTAACAAACGGCTATAGTGAGCTCTCTGTTCAGATAACTATATAATTTATACCGGCAGAATCCTATGTTAGCAGATATTTCTGCCGATAATGCATTTACGAATTTTGCACATTATCATGCTGCACAGAGAGAGCCAGTTCTAATAACAGCTTGCATGTTTATTTTTAGGTGCCTTGATTAACTTTTCTGGATGTCTAACTTCTTTCAGTGGGGAAAGCCAGTAAATTTATCTCACCAGTGTTTCGATGATGGTGGGTGTAATAGCCCTGGGCGTAGTGTGCGTAGTGGGGATTCGCGGAGCTACGCGAAGTGGGCGAGAAACTACGCCCACCTCCGCACTCCGCGTAGCCCCACTACGCAAACACCACTGGCCGCCAGCCCCGCCACCCGCCTCCCTCCCGCCCTCCCTAAATACTTTCAATTAAAGGAGTCAAATAATTAAAACGGACTTACCTTGCCCTCCGCTGCCCGCCGTGTCCCCGGGGCTCGCTATCTTCCGTCTTCCGTCTTGTTTACTAATGCGCATGCGCGGGCGGCCGCGCATGCGCATTTCTCACGAGAAAATGCGCATGCGCAGCCGCCCGCGCATGCGCATTAGTAAACAAGACGGAAGACGGAAGATAGCGAGCCCCGGGGACGCGGCGGGCAGCGGCGGGCAAGGTAAGTGCGTTTTAATTATTTGACTCCTTTAATTGAAAGTATTTAGGGAGGGCGGGAGGGAGGCGGGTGGTGGCCAGCTACGCTCCGTCTGCGGAGCGTGCGTAGTGCCGCCTGGCTACGCCCGCTCCGCAAAATGCGGAGTAGGCGGCACTACGCACACTCCGTGCACGGAGCGTAGCTGGCCGCCCACCCCTAGGGTGTAACTCAGCAGCAGTCCGGTGATTGCCCCTTGTTCTTTATTTAAGAGGATTGGAAAGTGTCCAGTCTTGCGATATTGGGGTGGGGGGGGGGAGGGGGGGTAAAGAGTGTGCTACAGCACCAGCCATGACTTTTTTGGTACAAATTGGAGGGGTTTTGATTCAATCTCCCAGAAGTCACCAGTAGGGTCAAGGCAAATCTCGCTGGAACAAGTTAGCTGGGCCCGGCAGTTTCTTGGGCCTCTTGATGGTTTTTTGTTTTTGGAGTTTAAGAGGAAGCTAGCCACCTAACCCTTAGAATCCACGCTTATGTCTTGGGTTTAAACAGGAGCAGGACCAGCCCTTGGGGTTTCTCCCCACAGGTTACAGCAGATGCAGTCCTTTTTCTGAAGTCAGGGTTTAGCAGGTGCAGTCCTTCTTCCGCCTTACTCAAGTCCAGTAATGTTATCCAGAGGGTATCCCGGTCCTTGACATCTCTTCCTGTTGTTATGGCCCTAAGCTATTTGCTCTGCCATATTCAATAGGGTAAAACCTTTTTTACCCTGTCCAGTGCTCTAGGCACACCCCTGAGGTGTATCTAGGGAAATAGAGAACTCTCCCTTGAAACCAATTCTGGGAGAACCTTACCCCCCATTGGTATTAGTGCCAGTCTCTCTACTTGGATAGTGACAGGGGCAGGTTTAAGTGTGAATTGCATCTGCCAATTACATGGGATGCCCCTTTGAAGCTTGCACATGTGGTCGTCTATACCCTGGCCACCCTGTCAGAAGGAGGTCCCAGCCATTGCCATTTTGTTTCACACCTCTCAGAAAGCTGCAATGTGAGAAGTGGGTATTAACCCTATAAAGGCTTCCAGATGCTGTCAGCCGGAAGATGCCAACTTTCCAAAAGTGTGTCTTTCAAAATAGCATTCTTAAATCAGAATTTACCATCAGATTGGATTTTACATTCCTATGACTCTTTGAACGTGGTACTAGCTATTCTCAAACTCAAGTTTTGCATTATATTATGTTATATTGGGATCCAGTGTATTTGTATGGGTGAATGTTAGAAATTGGGTTCCAGGTTGACTGGAGTACATGCCCTGGTCAAGCAGTTACCATAATCCTAGTGAGGGTAAATCACAAACACACCCTAATTTAACCTACGCTTACCCTCTGGTAGTTTGGCACAGACCAGTCAGGCTTAATTTAAGAGACTATGTGCAAAGTATTTGTGCAACACTTCAAATTTGAAAAATAGCTCTTAATTTAATAAATAAAACAATAGCAAAACAACAAAAATCAAATAAGTAGAATGTGAGACATGACATTTTAAAGAATAATCTATAAAATGTTGCTTAGAAGCAATAAGGGCTTATCTGGGATATCTTGTCGTGCCGGACAGGGACAAAGTAAAAAGTTCAGACCAAATGCAATGGATCATGGACTGGATACAGGGGACTAGTGTGGACAGCTGAACGAAAGTACCTTAACCTCATAGATGCTCGTAAACATCCCTCCCCAGTGCTGCGCTGTCCATTGGAACTAGTGCTGAATGGACGTCCAATGGTCGTGCGCAGCACTGGGGAGGTAGTGCTGCCGTCGGCCAACGCCCCGACGCAGCACTTAAGGGGTTAATCCTGATTGCGTCAACAAAGATGCAGGGTGCAGCTGAAGTGATGAGTCAGTGTTGATCCCGCAGCAGAGGGGATGCATCAATTTTCTCCATGAAAAAGCTGTGATGTGTCAGTTCCCAGGGCGATGCACTGGTTCAGAAGGTGATGAGTCAGTTCTTCTCCAGCAGCAAAGGATGCATCGTTTCTTAGAGCAATATACTGGTTCCCGAAGGTGATGTGCCCGGTCTCCTCCCACAACAGCAGCAATGCTTACTTATGCTCTCGCAGCAGAAGATGCATCGGTTCTGATGGCTCAAACACCTTAGGCTCACTTCTAGTGGTCCAGGTGTAGAGCAGGGTGGTGGGAAGTATTTTATGTCCCTGAGAATTAAGACCAGGAGGCCAGCCAACTAGCCTTTGTAGTCTCTCTGAGTTCAAATGATGTAGGTCCAGGTTTTGTTACCAAGGCCAGGAGGGCAGCAGGTCAGCACAGCAAGAAAGCAGTTCATCTAGCGCAGCAGTCCAGCAGAGTGGCAACCCCTTAGCAGAACAGCACTCTTTCTTCAGGGTAGGGTATCCACATGTCCACAATGTACTGAAGTAGTGGTGTCTAAGGTTCCAGTTCTTAAAGCCAGTGGCTATAAGAGAGACCTTTGAAGTGAACAGAGGTCTTTCCTTCCTGCCCTGGCACCAGACACACTACAAGGGGGTATGCAGCCCTTTGTGTGGGGACAAGACACCACATATTCAGAGGTAAGTGAGCCTGGGTCTAGCTCCTCCCTCCCATTCTGGCTGGATGGCCCACAAAGTCACACCTAAGCTCCCACTTGATGTGGCTGTCTATGGGGAATGAACAAATTGCAAATGTCACCCTCCCAGATGTGTATCAGGCACAGTCAGCAGGCACCAAAATTCAGATGTACAAAAGCTCTCTGCATTTCTTAAAGGCCCGAATCACAAATTTGTCCAATTGAGAAATGCAAAACAGCTCTTATATTTACAAATACCAAAAACTGGTCACAATTTGTGTTATTTATCTACCCAGAAGAAATAGCAGATTGTGATCCTGATTTATGAAACACAAACAGGGATTACCTATTTACGATTCCTAAAGCATATGTAAAAAAGCATTTCCTAACTGTGAATTGGGCATTTAGGTAATGGTATTACCATCAACTCAAAATCAATGGTAACAATGAGACAAATCGAAAAATGCATTTAAAATGCTTTTTTTAATGTGAAATGAAGTGCACATATGCCCCTAGGGCATATGTGTACTTACATGTGCAAAACAAATTGCGGAGTGACTCCAGGGGGGCCTTAAGCCCAGAGGCACCCTTGAGGTTAGATTTCCAAAATTGCAATTTCCGGGGATGTGGCTAAGCTGCAAAGCGCAATGGCTGCTGCTTAGCGAGGCTCTGTATATCCCTATCCTCCCCCGTCTATCCGTGCAATCTATCCGCAGCCCAAAATTGAAATGTATTTCGTCCGAAGGCATCCGGTACAAAACCCTGCAATGGTGGGCTTTGAACTTTGACCGGAGAACCTGTAGCAGGTTTGGATTACGGCCTGCGTGGGGTGCGGGCGCTGGGGTCTCAAATGTTGACAAGACAGGGTGCGGGCCCAGATACTCGGGCGGCCCAACCCACAACCAACGAATCTACAGAGCTGGCCAGCACTTTGACAACCAGAGACATACAGCGTCCCCTACCAAGGCAGCGCTCGTTGAAAGGTGCTCCGGGCCTCAGAGAGCGGCACAGCAGGACTCGGCCTGTTGGTGAAACAAAAGCCCAGACCACGCGTAGATACAGAGACGGAGTGCAAGCGCTTGCACCCATAGAGTCCCAGGAGGCCGACCGAAACCTGGGCCCCCCCTTGTCCAATCCTGGTCAGAGTCCTTAACTTCCGAGACAGGGACGTGATACCCCAACATGCCAGGGTGGGTCCAACACTTTGATATGACAATGCAGACATTACCTTCTTTCCAGACTTCACCCAGCTGGTCCATAGACAAAGGTGCTCCTTTCTGGGAATCAAGAAGACAATGAAAGACAAAGGTTACAAGTAAGCCATGCTGTTCCCAGCCAGGCTTCCAGTGAAAGCTGACGGTAGGGCTTGGTTTTTTGATCATCCAGATTCAGCAGCAGACTGGTTGGAGAGCTGCTAAATGGCAGGCTGCACGATAATTGGGGTGGTATCAATCGGATGGGGCAGGCATGGGCCAGTGGGTGAGAGTGGTGGTGACATCGGCGTGTGGACTTGTCTGGCAGTGATGCGGAATTGGGGCTTGCGCTGGAGCACACCGTAAGACATTTATGCAAGATAAGAACCTTCCACAAGCATAATATTGAGTAAAATTCTGACTCACACTTAAGGGCCGTGCATGACAGTTATAATTGTAACGGGGAGGGGGGAAGCACCACGCACCCCACTTTTCTACCTTTAGTTACCTTGTGGGGTGACAGGCACTCTGCAAGTTGTATCATGGGCAGTTCGAAGCCCAGAGTGCAGTGACGCAGTGAGCGGGGAGGTTGGGAAGGGTTACAAAAGTTTTTAATTTCATGTTGTAATTGTTTTATCGACAAAACCTAAATGTAACACATTACAGGATCTTTACAACCACATGAATCTAGATGGGTAGGCAGTGTGTTACGGGGGTTAAGGTCCTCAGTTGGAACGTCAATGGTCTTGGCGATAAGGTGAAACGTAGCATGGTACATCAATACATTAAGAGACAGGCCCTGGACGTTCTCCTCTTACAAGAGACACATCTTGTTGGGAACACATGTATGGCAATGGACAGGGAAGGGTATAAACTAGCGCCACATGCAGGCTTCACAACCGAATCGCGAGCAGTGGGCATCTTAATCAAGAACTCATTACCTTTCACAATACAATCCACATGGTCCGATAACCGGTGTATATACATAGGAGTCCTCAACCAATCAGCGGGGTTCGACACAGTCTCCCACCGCACCCCAATACGCAGACTCTACGATGCAGGAATCCAGGACAAGGCCCTCGACTGGATCTGCTCCTTCCTCTCCGGCAGGATGCAGCAGGTCAGACTCCCCCCTTTCCTCTCGGACCCCACACCTACCACCTGCAAAGTCCCCCAGGGCTCCTCCCTCAGCCCGACGCTCTTCAACGTCTACATGGCTCCACTTGCCCCCATCGTCAGAACCTACGGACTCAACATCGTGTCATATGCAGACGACACCCAGCTCATCCTCTCCCTATCCAATGAGCCCAACACCGCCAGACGCAACTTTCGAGAAGGCATGGAAGCCGTCGCCAAATGGATGAAAAACAGCTGCCTACAACTAAACACCAACAAAACAGAAGTACTCATCATGGGCCCAAACCCTGACGCCTGGAGCGACACCTGGTGGCCCACCGCCCTTGGAAACCCGCCAACCCCCACAGACCACGCACGCAACCTAGGAATCATCCTGGACTCCGAGCTCAAAATGGACCGCCAGATCAACTCTGTCTCATCTTCCTGCTTCCACACCCTCCGCCTCCTTCGTAAGACCTTCAAATGGATCCCCCTCGAACACCGAAAGACAGTCACTCACGCCCTGGTCACCAGCAGACTCGACTACGGCAACGCACTTTACGCCAGAATAAACAAAAACTTCATCCGCAAGCTACAGAACATCCAGAACGCCGCCGCAAGACTGGTCCCCAACCTGCCAAAACACTGCCACATCTCCCAGCACCTGCGCACACTCCACTGGCTCCCCGTCGAGGCAAGAATCCCCTTTAAGATGCTCACCCACCCACACAAGGCCCTCTACGGCACCGGACCAGCATACCTGAACAGCCAACTCAAATTCCACGCACCCCAAAGGACCCTACGATCAGCCCAGCTTTCCTACGCCGTGGTCCCCCGCACCAGAAAGACCAGATCGGGAGGCTGCTCCTTCTCCTTCCTCACGGCCAAAGCATGGAACGCCCTTCTGCTCCACCTCAGACAGACAACATTGCTCCCCATCTTCGCAAGAAACCTCAAAACCTGGCTCTTCGACAGACCCCCTCCTTGATGCAATGGAACCTGCAACCCCTAGCGCCTTGAGACCCTTACGGGTGAGTAGTCACGCTTTAACAAACTCCTGATTGATTGATTGATTGATTGAGTCAAAGGAATCTGGGAGGGCAGGGTCATAACATTTGTCTCAGTGTACGTGCCCCCTGGATTTCAGAGTGATACATTTAAAGACCTGGGTAAGATCCTATTGTCACTCCTGTAGGAACTTCTCATGATGGGAGGGGACTTTAACACAGTAGTGTCTGGAGAAATGGATAGACACTCCCCACAGGACATTAGACCTGCACAGCGGTGGCTGCCTGACTTCCTTGAAGCCATGGGACTGATGGATGGGTGGAGGGTACACAACCCAGATAGGGTCCAATACACCTGCTTGTTGAGTGCCCATTATAGCCTCTCCCGCATCGATTATATTCTGGTTTCAGCATTACAGGCACTTGATATTCAAGAGATCCACCCCCTAGGCAGGGGTATCTCTGATCACTCACCGATCTGGATGCATGTCGTCCTGGGCCAAATTAATGCTGGGAGAGTCGCCCCCATTAATTGGTGGTATTTCCGAGACCCCAGTACCCGAAAGTAAATAGTTCAGGCCACGTAACACTACTTCAGTGAAAATGAGGGTATGGTAGACTCAGCCCAAACGTTGTGGGATGCCTACAAATCGGTAATTCCCAGGCAAGCCTTATCCCTGATCGCAGGCAAGAAAAAATACAGACAAAAAGAGTGGTGCGGGCAGAAGACGTAGTTGGCAGATACTCCGGATTCACCATAAAGTGGACCAAGTCCGTCGTTTATGCCCTACAAGGAGAACCGCCCGTCCTCCCGAGGAACTGCCCGATCCAAATAGCGGCGGATGTCTTCTGATACCTTGGCATTTTTATTTAATTAAACCCCAAGCTCGGCTTCACCCATAACCTCCTGCAACCAATACAGAGATTACAAAGGGACATAAGGAATAGGAAGTCTTTGCCCCTCTCATTGCTGGGTAAGGCTGCCCTTTTTAAAATAAAATCCTCCAGAACTCAATGGATCTGGTTCCTAAATCAAACTTTCAGGAGGTTGAGAGTCTCCTGAGAGATCTCCTATGGGACAGAAAACCCTGAATCGCTTAAACCAAGCTCACCCTAAATAGGTACGACAGTGGCATTAGCCTCCAAGATATTAAAAATCATTAGTAGGCGGTCCAACTAGCAGCCATAAATCAAGGGACATATGGCTGCCAGGATGACCCAGGATACGCAATGGACAGATAGCTCCTCCTAGGGGAAATTACAGTAGAGCACTCTATTCTAAACCCTGTAAATACCACCTAATGGGACCTACCACACACTCGGTTCACATATGCCATGTGGTGAATAAACATCTTGGCTGGGACCGGAGACTGACCCTGGCAACACCCATGTGGAACTCCGGAAAACTGGGGAACCTGTGACAAAACCAGGGGTTTTGATAAATGGGACCTTATAGGAATTTCCCACATTAAAGATCTTTGGGTTAAAGATGAAATCCTTTTGTTTACCTTCCTCCAACAACAATATAGCCTGGCCAACGATGAACGCTATAGATATCTCCAAATCCAACATGCCCTTCATACTTATCTCACTAGGAAGTCATCCCCCCCAGTGCCTCCCCCTGGAGGATAGAATACTTGATGGTCACCTCCCTGTAAAAGCCATCTACCTGATCTACAAAAACAAATTAATAATATGGATGACCCGCTCTAATCCCCTCCAAAAAAAGGGTTACGAGACAGCCTTGAGCTAGGGAAGTGGTAATCCAAGACAGATTACAATTAGTGCAACTCACAGTTATGTACAGGGTATACATTACTGGTCCACGAGACCATGTTTGAAAGCATCAGGTGTTTTTTTGTTAAACCCTTTAAAACCCCTGGGAGATCTTCATTAAAGCATGACCACTGGTATAACAGGGCTTGCAAGGTTGCATACAAGCAGTTGTCCCAGGCAATTAAAACCAATGACATAGGCAGGATAAGAACACCAAGTAAACAGTATAAATCCACGGAAACTTTAGCAAAAAAAGATTGGGATGAACAACGGTGGAAGGAACTTTTGCAAGCTAGCAAATTGAAAAACATGCAATCATTTTGGCAGCTTGTCAAATGGGGTAGAGGAGGCCCAGGCAATGCCCCCTCAAACCACATTGCACCGGACCAATGGGTATCCTTCTTTGAGAATCAATTTGCAGTTGCTGAGAATTTACCCCCCCTTCCTAGTTCCAAATATAGACTCACCAGTAACATTTTCCTTACTGGAAGTGTAAACTGCTGTGAATTCAGCACCAAAAGGAAGGGCCCCCAGTCCTGATTGCATCCTGTCAGACCTTTTCTTATCTGATAAAGATAATTGGCTCAAGTATATTCTGATTCCTGCAAATCTGATTTCCAGATGAGCTTCAATCCCGACTCCTGGCGAGGAGCCGAAATCTCACCTATTTACAAGAAGGGGGACCATTCTAGCTCCAGTAATTACAGGCCAATTAGCCTAATCGATTCTACCAAAAAGATTATGGCTAGATTGGTTCTGAACAGAATTCAGATCTGGATAGCAGAAAATAACATATTATCCCATATTATCCCCCTTCCAAACAGCTTTTAGTTCCATTCTGAGTACAATTGATCACGTTTTTTATTTTGTCTCAAATTACTGGTGTGTTGTATTATTAGCGGGTGGAACTATTTATGTCACCTTTGTAGATCTCAAAGCAGCATGCAACATGATCCTGAGAAACAAACTCTGAGCCCTACTGAGTGACCTAGGATTACCCTCCAAGCTCTTGCAGCTTGTAGTTAAACTGCATAAATCCAATTACACGCAGGTTCATTGGGGGTGCTCAAGGGAACACTACCCTCAAATTCCCAATCTTTAAAGGGGTACATCAAGGGTGTGTACTGGCCCCCACCCTGTTTTCAATGTTTATAAACTATGTGGTTTATTACTTTTCAGAGTACTCCACCAATGCACCCTCTGTTGCTGGCATAAAAGTTCCAATACTATGTTCGCAAACGACACCCTAATTTTATTAAAAACTCAAGTTGAGTTGCAGAGAGCCCTGACCCGATCTGAGTGCTTTTGTAAGGAACATGAGTTATTGGTAAACGTGGATGAAACTAAATTGATGGTGTTGCACAAACACAAAGTAATCATGTCAAGGGTTGTTATGAATAATGAGCCACTGGAACAAACAGATGTATTTACTTACCTTGGAGTAAACATAGGCTGCACACTAGTCTGGAAACCCCAGATAGAAATTATGGCACTTAAGCTTGCAGGAGTGATTTTGAAAGAACACAGGCTCTCCCAGACTAAGCCGGTCGGCCCTACACTTAAGATAAATAATACCAAGGTTATGGCTTCTATTCTGGAATGGGCGGAACTTTGGGGTTTTGAAAACCTGTCCTCACTAGACCAGGCCCACAAAGATTTTTGAGAGGTTTGGTAGGCCTCCCCAAAGTACACCTCTTATATCTGTATATTCTGATTTGGGGGTGCTATTCCCTGATAGAGGTTGCTAGGTTCAGACCACTGGCCTACTGGAGAAGACTTTGGTCTACCCCGGAATTAGCCCACTATGCCCTAGGTCTCAAAGACATCAGAGATGCTGATACCTTTCACAAGCTCAGATGGTTACAACAGGTGAAAAGCTCCTTGGTGAATATGGGCATGAAGCATTTATGGGAAGACTCGGTGCATAATATTTTTCCTCCCAAAAAAGCATTTAAAGAAGCTTACTGGGCTAAGATCAGACAAGGGCGTAGCTAGAGCTTGTGGCGCCTGGGGCTATCCCTCAGATTGCTGCCCCTTGAGGAGGGGGGGTGCTGGGGAAAAAGGCTGGAGAGCACTTGAAAGATGTCCGAGAGACACGTAGTATTGCTGCTAATGGTTACCTCGATCATGCGAGTTACATGCACATACATGAGGGATTTAAATTTTTGCCCCTGAGAAAGTGTGACTTTTAGACGTTGAAATGTCACTCATATTTACAATGAAATTCTGAAAGTGCCACACATAGCAATCTGACACCTTGGCAGCTATCATGGATGAGCCACAGACTCAGCCATCCACACCTCTGAATCTGTTGCTGCTCTCCTCTTACCTCACTCGCTCCAAGCAGGTTCTATGCAGGCAGGGGTGGTTCCAGGAGATTCAACTTCATAGTCACTGGTGTTGTACAATGCTAGCACATTCTTTGCAAGGTACTTCAGAAAAGCATGCAAATAGTTCAATAATAAAGCCAGACTCTTCTCATCCAGAGGTCTGTAGGCAAGCATTGCACCAATACGGACAAACTGTCTTAAAAAGTGAGGCGCTCCATAGACGTGTGACATCTGTGCATCTGGATGATCAGCCAGAATTTCTGCATACTGTGGCCTCTCAAACTTGTACAGCAGCTGTGTGCCGAGCATCACCTTAAAGTATTCCTTAATTCCAGCAACCACTTTGTTCACTGCATACTCCTTGTTATCTGTGTTGCCTCGCGATTTCTTGTAATTTGCATAATCCTCCAAAATGGCATCAAAACTTTTTTTAGCAGGGAGATAGAAGAGCTGCTTTTGCCTAGTTATCAAGTCCCAGTCATCAAACAGCCACAGTTTGAGCTCCTCTGGAATCTTTACTTTCACTTCAACTCTGTTTATAAACGTTTCCTCATTTGTGCTCATATGTCTGTGTGCATGCGTGCACAAAGGTCTGTGTGTACATGGGTGCATATGACTGTATGTACATCTGTGTGTACTTGTGTGCACAGGTCTGTGTGTAAGTGTGTGCATATGTCTATGTGCACGTGTGCGTACAGGTCTCTGTGCATGTGTGCGCACAGGTCTGTGTGTAAGTGTGTGCACAGGGCACTGTGTATGTGTGCTAATATATGTCTGTGTGCATGTATGCCCACAGGTCTGTGTGTACATGGGTACATATATCTGTGTGTACATGTGTGCATATGACTGTATACACATCTGTGTGTACTTGTGTGCACAACTCTGTGTGTAAGTGTGCGCATATGTCTAGGTGTAGTTGTGTGCACAGGTCTCTGTGTAAGTGTGCGCATATGTCTATGCGTACAGGTCTGCGAGTATGTGTGCTCACAGGTCTACGTGTACGTGTGCTCATATATCTGAATGCATGTGTGTTCACTGGTCTATGTGTACTTGTGTGCTGGAAGCATTTAGCTCTCAGTGACACGCCTCTCTTTACAATCGGGCTGGGAAGGTAAACCCAAGCCGCAGCACATTCTGGTCGCAGACATTTCTGTCCCCTCTCGAGTCACCCCCGGCTGAGTGATGAATAAATCATTCCAAGGCCTGCAGTGCTTAAGAATGGAGGGAGAGGTCGAGGACGCGTGTGAAGAAAGCAGAATCCCTCGCTATGATAGGATCTATTAGTCGTACTACTTTAGGTTGTCTATTTATATACCGTTTGATTATTGCCTCTCTTTTTAGTTTAAAATGTTTCTAAGGTATGGCTAATGATCAGCTGGCCTTTAGGGGTGGGCATTTGGGTTATATTGTTACAGTGACTTCTCCACGTGGTGCGGCATTGGGTCCCCTGTCTGCCCTAATATGTATGTTTAGTAGTTTCCACCTTACAACTGCCCTTTCTCAAGCTTCTCTTCCTGAGTTCCTTGTGGAAACTGGTAAAAATACTCACCTACACACAAGCTGGCTGATTTTGAGATCCTGGGTAGAATAACCCGATAGGGCTTGTGCTAGACCTACAGGCTGCCAATGGCTTCAGTGAGATGTGTTTTTTTTATTAATAACTGTATCAGATGTGTCTTTGCATTTCGTTTGTATTGGGCAAAAAGAGCACGCCCGCTGTTTGGTGCACAGTGGCAGGCAGTGTATGTCACAGTTCATTGTCGTCTTTTAATGACGCCGCTGCTGCTTTCAGCTCTGGACTAATCCTCAGCATTACAGCAGAATAGTGCATAATCTATGAGGCAGACCCGACAAAGCAAACATGCTGTATGAGTCGTTTGACAATGAAGCCTATGCGTGTCTTGGTTCTGCAGGTGACAAGGAGAAAAGCTCCAGGGGGTTCTGTTTCCCTTTCAGTTCTGTTTTTTTTTGCATAGCTTTAAAGTTGACAGTCGGACTTGTCAAATTCTGGAGAACCAGGAAATGTAATGGTCACGGTGTGTCCAGTATCACACAGTTAACCAAGTGTAGAAGCCTGGACTAATTAACTAATTTCCGGACTTAGCTGCTAGGCAACACCTCTGTCATTTCACCGGCCAGGATTAGTTTCAGTGGTTTGCGGCCACAACGGGACTCCAGTGCCTCGGCCGCCTCAAAAATGGCGCCGCCTGGGGCGGACCACCCCCCTCGCCCCCCCTAGCTTTGCCACTGAGATCAGAACTGGTAATCTGTGTCATTCCTACTTATCATCTTTGACCAGTACCTTTCTGGACCACAAGACGGAACCCCTGTATGAAGACTTTTGGGACTTTATAACTAAGCCCACCGACAGGAAACATTTTTTCCAGTTCCGGATAGGAGCATTGCCGACCAACCCTTCACCAAAACCGGGCACCATTCTCAAGATAGTAAATGCCCACTCTGTTAGAGTATGGATGAAACAATCCCTCACATATTATTTGTATGCCCACCATATAGCTCTCCACTGTGCAAATGACTTAAACCAATGTGTCTGAACTTGGGTACTAGATCAACTGCTACTGCTCTGACTAAAGACTAATAAACATAAACAACATAAACATTACTGGTCCGGGATTGGTCCGCGTGGTCAGGGCTGATAGTGGGGAGTGCAGACGTAGATGTGGGAAAGACTGCACTTTCATTCATATTGTATGGGAATGTTAATACATACAAACCTACTGCCAAGCCACTCATCACATACTGAGGGAGGTACTCACAGTAGACTTGCATCGGGAGGCACTTAGCTGCCTTCTGAAAATTTGGGAACCAACAGACCTCACTTCCTACACTAAGTAATATGCAACACTAGCAGTAATGATCGCAAAAAATTGAACATAGCACACATCTGGGGAGCCCTGCAATCACCCAAAATAGGAAAATGGAAGTAAGATCTGGACTGGTGCATGTTCGGGGGAAAAGTCAGTCTATATAGCCAAAGGGTGTCACAAGAAATGGAACAGGGTCTGGGGGCCCTGGTACTCGTACAGAGGAGATATTTGTACTCCACCTACACTTTTAAATGAAGAAAAGAATCTGACAACCCCTAATTGTTACATATTGTGTAATGTAATTTGACTCTCTGTAACCCTGTCCGCATACTTGAAAAGTACACTGTCTTCTTATCATGCCTCAATATGGTTGTTATGTTGATAACATTTAATAAAAAGAAATAAATAAAAAAATGCGATTTCCTATTAGGTAATATGAAATGCAAACCATTTCCTATTGGGCCTATAATAGGGAATGCAATAACATTTCCTATTTGCAATTTCCCACCTAGCGATTTCTAGTCTGTATGAATTGCTATTAGGAAATTGCAAATTTGGGATGAAGGATCGCTATTTAGGAAATGGAACATAAGAATTTTGTACATCTGGCCCCAAATAGCTAAAGTAAGCAAATGCCAGAGGTGGGAATGCAATAGCATTTACTATTTGAGATTTCCTAATATTGATTCCTACTCTTTAGTAATTGCTATTAGGAAAACACACATTTTCTACATACTATTTTACATTTCCCAAATAGTTTAGGAAATGCAAAAAAAGAATTTGGTGCATCTAAACCCAAATCGCTAAAGTAAGGAAATGCCAACTTTCTAAAAATGACATTTTTAGAACTGCAATTTAAAATGCACCTTCACCAGAAGTTGTGATTTTAAATGTGATTCCAGAGACACCAAACTTGTAAAGACTATCTATCACAATTGTGAATGCCACATAAAATGAAATAAGGTAATCCCATTGTTATCCTATGGGAGAGAGAATCTTGCAGTAGTGAAACGAGAATTTGAAGGTATTTCCCTGCCAGGACATGTACAACTTAAAAGTACATGTCCTACATTTGAAAAACTCTGCATCCTATCTTTGGGCTGTCCAAGGTCTACCCTAGGGGTTACATATATATTTAAAAGGAAGGTTTGGGCCTGGAAAGGGGTTTAACTTGACAGGTCAACATGGCAGTTTAAACTGCACACAAGCTCTGCAATAGCAGGCCTGAGACATTTTAAAAGGGCTGCTTAAGTGGGTGGCATTATCAGTGCTGCAGGACTACTAGTGGCATTTAAGTTACAGGCCCTGGGCACATGTAGTGAACATTAGTATAGACTTATGATTAAATTAAATATGCCAATTTTGGATGAGCCAATGTTACAATGACTTGGCGAGAAAGCACATGCTCTTTAGCACTGGTTAGCAGTAGTAAAGTAGGACTGCTTTAAAACCAACAAAAACAAATTCAGGAAAACTCGGAAGAAGAAGGCAAAATGTTTGTGGGCGACCAGCAGAAAGGACCATTTCTAACAAAGAGCCTGTCTTACTCTAGTGGAAAACAAATGTTGAAGATGTTCCACTCCCAAGCCATGTAACCCTAAGCACACGTATCCTACATTTTGAACAAAATGCACCCTGCCTTATAGATATTTGGGGGCTCTCCCAGGGGTGACTTATATAGACATGTAAGAAGCTTTAAACTGTAATGATAAGCTGCTGTGGCAGAGCTAAAGCCATACTTTTTATGAACCCATTATTGGCGGCACCATAAGTGATTCAATCTACTGTCTTACAGGCCCTGGATACACTGGTTACCATATATTAGGGACTTACAGGTGAGTTGAAATTGCAATTTAATGTTTATAGCTAATTCAACAAACTTTGAGAGGTCACATGCACTGGTGCCTGGTCAGCATTGTCTCAGGGAAAAGTGTTAAAAAACCAACAGTATCAGTCAAAACAAAATGAAGGTGAACATGCAAAATGAAGGTCTTATCTTACAAAGTGTTTCTGTTTCAAACTATAGGAGAAGGTTATTCCAGATGTGTTGTTTATTGTGCTAGGATAAAATACTGTTTTTGAGGAAGCTACACAATATTGGAAACCAAAAAGCTGGCAAAGTTATAACAGAATGGTTTGGGTCACAATTTGTTGCTCTTTGAGTAACCTAATAGCAAAATTAATTAAATAAAATCAAATATGCTTACCATAAATGACTTTAATTCAAAATATTGACCATGTGTGACCACTGGGGGGGGAGGGATATATAGCTGCCCCATTACAATCCAAAACTATGGTTTTCAGAATGTAATATGTGCAAACATTCTTGCATATCACAAGTTGAACCCTCAAAAAGGGTCATACCAAATGTATTGTAATGCCTTCTGTTCTATGCCTTCATGTCAACTCAATAACAGTTGTGACTGGCACCGAGCTCATTGGTGGGGGGATTCTTCCAATCTTGTATTTTAAAGCTGGATAACCAGATGTCCTTGGTAGTCTTGAAGTGAAAGCATACCCATTTATTAACTTCATCTACAGACTTCACAGTCGACATTTCAGTTTTGAGTGAGTTTCTCCATTAACATTCACAATTGATGTTCATGTAGCAACCTTGCTCTAATACACCTTCCTTGGCAGATTTCAACCCCAACCCATCCCAGAGCAGTAGAAGGTTTTTTTTCCAGCTCTACACATGCAAGCTGTCAGCATCAGGTACTTGTGGCTCAAATGTCTTGATCTTTTTTCATGTTTACCTGTTAATCAACATTCTTAAAACAAGTCAAATGTGATTGGTGTAACCTTCAGGTGTTGGTGTTGTGTCTTATGGGGTGGCACTAATGGCTCAGGCAGCGCTCTTAGCACACCTTGCAACACAATAAAACTAAACCATTTTGCTTTCTGTACCTGCTTAACAAATTGAGGGTGAAGCAATTGGAGTCTACTGATGTAAGCAAGAATGATCATTTTAACTAAAATCAAATGGACATAAGCCCTCTGTAGGAAATTGTTTTTTATTACTTGAAAGTGAGCACTCACTTCAAACAATAAACACATTTGTTGTCAGGGTGACCCACTAAATCATTCAGTTAACCTAGGTTCAAGCTCCTGGGGCCTCATTTATGAGGCTGTGCGTTACTTTTACGCCGCCTGTACTTTTTGTGACGCACCAGTGGCATAAAAAATGCGCCTTGTTGCGCCATATTTACAAAGTGAGGCATCTAGGTAGAGGCGTCACTTTGTAAACCCCTGCGCCACATTATACCTGCGCCAGGTATAATGTATGCAAGGTGGGTGTATTGATGCAAGGAAGGGTCGTAGAAGTGATGCAGTGACATCTATGAGATTTCAATGCGTCACTTTTAGGACGCTGTTGCGTCAAAATCTTGCGGCTGCCTCACAGCAGGCGTAAGACTGACTCAGGCCCTTTCACATGGGGCCTAAAGGACGCATTGCTGGAGTTGCGTCACTTTTGTGACACACTCCAGCAATATGGCTGAGATACCCGCCACCCCCTCTCAACACAATCCCCAAAAGGAAGGGAAACCGGAAACTGTTCTTAAAGTTTTTGGATGTGGGATGGAGTGACCATCCCGGCCGTATTTATTAAAACAAAAGATTAAAACATTAAACGTTTTCATGTTATGTACAATTTCATTATCACATTACGATGTTTGGCTAACCTTAACATAATCTCTAATACAGAGGTTCTCCTAGCCGAACTAGCATCCTACAAAACATTCTCTAAGAATACTGAAATTGTACATCCTAACGTTTAAGGGCCAACGGCAAGGTCATAACCGGTGTCAAGATCCCTAACCAGACTTACCCCTCCCACTTAGGAGGGGCGATGGCACAGGGGCTTACCACAAGTGCAACTACTAACAATTTCCCTTGACTTGACGGGGGCACTTAAGACTCGACGCCATTTAAAGGTCGTTCGAACACTTGTGTGTGGTATCTAGAAGGTATCGTTGACCTCTCCCCACCCCACACAACTTACCGCATCTGCCGTCGCAGATGACACTAGCCCCGGGAAATTCCCCAGGAGGGGGCTGTAACCCCTCCTACAAAGGAAGGGGCCTTGACCGCCTTTCCTTTACTTCCGGCGACCCGCCCTTAGACGGGACCGCCTCCCCACTGAGGGGCCAATGGCCACCTCTCCCGAGCGCTCCCATCCGTGTTGGGTGACGCCCACTCATAGGGATCTACCAATTAGTGCTCACCGATCATGACCTTACCGCCTACCAAAAAATAAATACGACAGTTCTTCAACCTATGAAAACATTGGTCGCTACGACCGAAGGAACATGCTAAAAATGCAACATCACATCAAATCACTTTAATCATAACAACCTAAACGATATTCACCATCTTTATTAACTACAAACTGCTACTGTTATAGCCTGTAAACGAAACGGAAAAACAAACTTATCAATTCACTTTATTGCACAACAACTTTGCTGTCCTCAGGGGCTGGTGGGTGGGTCAAAATTGGCTCTTCGTTCCGTCCCGAGCTCACGTGTAGCGAGGAGGTGCAGCTTCGGAGCACAAGAACAAGAGGACGTCTTCTGGTCTTGCGCCTTCTTTTATCCGTCTTCAGGGCGGGCGAAAACCCGCCCCTGCCCGCCCCGGGGGCGTGGCTGGCTGCGTCGGTGTCTAGGCCAGCCCACTCTAGGGCGGGAAAAGGCGCGCCCCGGCTACGCCGCTTCGGGCATACCAGCCGAGACGCGCCTCCCGCCCAAAAATGGCTTCCCGGGGGGATCGAGGCACTCATCCATACGTTCGGGGGGACCGAGTGGTCGCCCCTTTCCATATGGCTGAGATACCCGCCACCCCCTCTCAACACAATCCCCAAAAGGAAGGGAAACCGGAAACTGTTCTTAAAGTTTTTGGATGTGGGATGGAGTGACCATCCCGGCCGTATTTATTAAAACAAAAGATTAAAACATTAAACGTTTTCATGTTATGTACAATTTCATTATCACATTACGATGTTTGGCTAACCTTAACATAATCTCTAATACAGAGGTTCTCCTAGCCGAACTAGCATCCTACAAAACATTCTCTAAGAATACTGAAATTGTACATCCTAACGTTTAAGGGCCAACGGCAAGGTCATAACCGGTGTCAAGATCCCTAACCAGACTTACCCCTCCCACTTAGGAGGGGCGATGGCACAGGGGCTTACCACAAGTGCAACTACTAACAATTTCCCTTGACTTGACGGGGGCACTTAAGACTCGACGCCATTTAAAGGTCGTTCGAACACTTGTGTGTGGTATCTAGAAGGTATCGTTGACCTCTCCCCACCCCACACAACTTACCGCATCTGCCGTCGCAGATGACACTAGCCCCGGGAAATTCCCCAGGAGGGGGCTGTAACCCCTCCTACAAAGGAAGGGGCCTTGACCGCCTTTCCTTTACTTCCGGCGACCCGCCCTTAGACGGGACCGCCTCCCCACTGAGGGGCCAATGGCCACCTCTCCCGAGCGCTCCCATCCGTGTTGGGTGACGCCCACTCATAGGGATCTACCAATTAGTGCTCACCGATCATGACCTTACCGCCACAGGTCCGGATAGTTGACCGGCTATCCGGACCCCCCACAAAACTCCTACCTAAAGGTCATGTTCCAAAGATTTTAACCAGGCTAGGAAGTCTCCTATGAGTAACTCATTCCCCGCCCTCGACAAATGCACACCATCCCCCAGATACATACCGTCATCATTAATACAATTATGCGAGATCGAATGCAATGCCTTGGAACGGAACAACCTACTCACTTTGTTATTCAATTTTCTAACCGAATGATTCAAAGCAGGGATCGAGATAGCCCCCCGCCACACTTTTCGTGGGATCATATGAGACCATGCGATTAGGCACCCCGGAACTCTCCTCGCTAACCAACTTACCGTGGAAAGCATAGCCTCCAGGAGAAGTCGTCTACCGGTGGTGACCAAATCATTGCCCCCCAAATGCACTATGACTATGGACGGCGGTGACCTCATCCGCTCTAACAAGCCCTCAAAAAATTCCTGAAACTGGTCAATACAGAGACCGCCCCTTCCGTAGAAGGACACTCTGTACCCGTATTCCTCAGGTACGTGAACCATGTCACCTGCTTTGAATACGTCTGCAGCCCGTCTCACGTATGAGTGGCCCACGACCCAAACCTCCTTCCTCACAGCCGGTGACGTGCGACCGCTGACCTGGTGTTGGGTCGACTGCTCAGTCTGCCCTGCCGCGTAGGCTTGCGCAACTGAAAACAAACAAAAACAAGAGGCGTGAGTACATGATTACAGTTTCACAACATGTGCAATCGCACGTACCTCTTATAACAATTGGAGGACCAGCGCCCCACACGTTTCACTTGTTCTACATTAAGACCTCTGGCTGTAGCTTCAGTGGCAGCCCCTATACGAAAGGAGTGGGTCCCAAATTCGCCCGGGTCCAAGCCCGCTGCAGCAATGGCCATTGCAAGCACCCGTTGAAACTGAAACCTCGTCAGCGGGGTGGCGTCTGCATGCCTCAACAATGTCCCTCCCCATGATGCCACCCTTCGTGCTAGGTAATCTTCTAAGCACTGTACCGGACACATGGATGAGTCGAGGTTCCTGCGGATGATCGTGCAGTCCCCTCTCCCATCTTGGTCAGTCTTGGACCTGAGAAAGGAGACAATCATCGCATCACCCCTGATCTGGACATGCTCCCTGCACAAGCCCCCCGTCACGTCCCGTTTGTTCCTTGCAACCAGCTCACTAACTCTCATAGCCCCGTGAAATGCCAGCGTAAATGCAGTCCGGAACAAACAGGTCTCGAACGGGGACGAGCATGTGTTCGGGAGCGTGACCAGTAACTGGGACAACCTGTCTAGACCTATCGGTCGTCGTACATCTACTCTGCGACCCTCTAGACGTTGCCACCCACGTAGCGCTTTTTGTACCGTGAAAGACGCTGTTGGGTCCAGGATGCCATGGGCCCTGGCAACAAAGGAAATGGCGGCACGATGCCTTTGGGCCGTAGCCACCGATTTCCCAGCCCTACGTAAGGACATCAGAAAAAGTACTACCAACTCCTCCTGACCCCAAAGTCCTCCTCTCTCTGCCCCCAAAAAGGCTAAATAGGCCTGGAACGCCCCTTCATATGCCTTCCTTGTCCTGGGTGCTAGACTCTCTCCCACGAGGTGACGAAGTTCGGGGCACCGAGAGACCAGAGAGCTTCGGGGAAGGGTGCCGGCTCCGGGTCCGCTGAAGGAAGGAAACCCGAGAAAGCCTGCATGTGAAAACGAGACAGTGCATCAGCAGCCTGATTCATCACCCCTGGGACATGTTTTGCTCTGAATACTACGTTCAGTTGCATACACAGTAAGACAATTTCTTTGAGGAGCCTCAAAATCAACTTACAACGGGCTGCCTGACTATTGATGCATTCTACCACGGTCATATTGTCGGACCAGAACACAACAGAATGATCTCTGAACCCTTCTGGCCAGGTTCTCAGGGCCACCAGAATGGGAAATAGTTCGAGGAAAGCGATGTTACTTGTCAGCCCCTTCTCGTGCCACCATAGGGGCCACTTTTGTGCCGACCATTTTGTGCCGAAGATGGCGCCAAAACCTACGCTTCCTGCTGAGTCTGTCCATAGCCCAAGCTCTTCAGAGGAGACGGCTGGCTTGTTCCAGACGACCCGGCCATTGAAGTCCGCCAAGAATGCTAACCAAATCCGCATGTCCTGGCGGACCTCGGCCGATAACCTTGTGCGATGATGACCCTCCTTTAAGCCAACCATCGCTTGGGCAATTGAGCGGGAAAAGGGGCGAGCCATTGGTATCACCCTCAAGGCAAAGTTCAACTTTCCCACTAACTGTTGCAACTGATGCAGTGTAACTTTGGATGCCTTTAAACATACTTGGAGGGCTGCCCTGAATTTCGACACTTTGCTAGCTGGTAAACGGAAGCACCCCTCCCTTGAGTCCAACTCGATCCCCAAAAACTCGAGGCAAGTCGTGGGACCCATAGTTTTACCTGGTGCCAATGGCACGCCAAGATGATCCATTAACACACAGAATTCAGCTAAGGCCCGGGCACATTCGGAAGTACCGGCGGGGCCAAGGAACAGAAAATCGTCAAGGTAGTGCATTACATTTCGGAAACCCGTTTTCTTAGTGAACACCCATTGCAGGAAAGTACTGAATTGCTCAAAGTAAGCACATGATATAGAGCATCCCATTGGCATACACCTATCCATGTAAAATGACCCCTGAAACCCGAATCCCAGAAGACGCTGATCGTCTGGGTGTACCGGAAGCAACCGGAACGCTGACTCGATATCAGATTTCGCCATCAACGTCCCGTGCCCCAGGCGATTCAAGATGGCTACCGCCTCATCAAAAGATGCGTATCGCACCGAACAAACTTCTGGCTCAATTGCGTCGTTCACCGAAAGACCATATGGAGAAGATAGATTATGAATCAAACGAAACTCACCCGGGTCCTTCTTGGGGACCACCCCTAACGGAGAACAAACGAAATCCGGTACCGGGGGCTCACTAAACGGGCCGGCGACCCGTCCCCGGCTAACCTCTTTCTGAATTTTTTCTTGCACTACAGATGCATGTTGTAAAACGGAAAGTTGATTTTTGCACATCCCTACACCCTGAAAGTCCCCTACCGGGATGCGGAAACCATGTGTAAAACCGTTCCGCAGCACCCCGGCAGAAGTGCGATCCGGGTATTCGCTGAGCCAGGGAATCATTGCCAAGGTATCAATCGGGGTTGGTAAAGGCGCCCCTCGGCCTAGCTTAGACCTGTTTGGCGCCTCCCTTACCCCCATTCTCACTCGTTCTGGCTCTGCACGATGACTCAGGATGGGACGACCCACACGTACTACACTCATGTTTGAATTTACACGATCCCGGAGGCCTGGTACACTTCCCCTTGTTAAAATTAAAACAGAAACCCTTTCTCCCTGTATTGCCTGCGGGCCTCGACTGGTCGTCGGTGCTCGTACTTGGTCGAAAGGGCGTCCCCACATTTTGGCGGGAGTAATCAACAACAGTGCTCCCGACCAATGGCATTCTTAACATTCCCGATTCTTTCATCTTATCCCATGTTAAAGAATCGTAACAATCCCAAGTCAAACCCTTGTTATGTTCCTTTTCTTTCCTGAACAAATTGTCATAACAAAACCAATGGTTACCTTGATACGCTGTCGAGTAACCCATAATTCGTGATTGATAAACGGGAAACTCAGGAAGCAACTCGGGCCTACGTTCCCCCAAAATTGATGTGAAAATACCCCATGCATTGCCCCAGTTGCCAATGTTCTCATTTACCTTAAAGGCGGCCATCTTTGCGCGCCAAACACTCGGATGCATTAAGTCCTTCTGACTTTTTACATGTTCCACATCATAATGATCAACAAGCAGGGAAAAAATATTCACGTACTCCCCCGCCCAGATCTTTTCCTTTATAGCTAAAGGCACATGTTGTCCTAATCTCTCTCTACGAGAGGGTGCTGACTCGTCCCTTGCAATCGGCAATGGCCGCTTACCTGCACCGGACGCAGCTTCTGCCGCTTGCGGCTTGTCTATCCCCGCCAACGGCGTAGCCACTCTAGCTGCCTCTTTCTTCTCACGAAGCCCTTTTATCAGCGCCTGTGCTTCGGCAGCCGTGGCGCCATCACTACTATCCCCCAACCATGCTGCTAGCTGTGCTGCCAGCTCGGGGGGCATGTCTTCCTTGGATGTCGGGGTGACGACAACGGGGATTGGATTCCCCTCCATCGGTACTGGGGTCGGCGCCTCGAGCGGGGCAGAGGGAACCGGGACGGCCCCACCGGCTGGAACCTTTCTCGGCCTCTTAGGTCTCCCTCCAGCCGGCGGGGTGCCCGAACCCTCCTCCCCATCTCGCTCCGCCAACCGTTTCTTTATGTCGGACACTTCTTTGCAAAGGGCCCGCACCATCTGATCGGTCGTCATTCTTTTTGCGCCTTTCTTGGGCATCTCTCCGAGGAAGTATCTAGAAGACAAAGAAAAAGATCAAAACGCTCAAAATTGGCTCTTCGTTCCGTCCCGAGCTCACGTGTAGCGAGGAGGTGCAGCTTCGGAGCACAAGAACAAGAGGACGTCTTCTGGTCTTGCGCCTTCTTTTATCCGTCTTCAGGGCGGGCGAAAACCCGCCCCTGCCCGCCCCGGGGGCGTGGCTGGCTGCGTCGGTGTCTAGGCCAGCCCACTCTAGGGCGGGAAAAGGCGCGCCCCGGCTACGCCGCTTCGGGCATACCAGCCGAGACGCGCCTCCCGCCCAAAAATGGCTTCCCGGGGGGATCGAGGCACTCATCCATACGTTCGGGGGGACCGAGTGGTCGCCCCTTTCCATGCGTCCCTTTTGGGCTTACAGATACGTCAGAAATACTGAGAATGTCCCTCACCAGTCAGATACTTTTCAAGTCTTCGCCCGCTGAAGATTTCTACTTTCAGCAGGGAAAGGATGCAAGCTTTAGCAGATGAGGGATATACGAGGCCAGGCAGCTTCTCTGTAAGGTTCTGCCAAATCAGATTAGTTGTTTCAGAGAAGGTTCTAATGAGCGGAATCTGAAAATTGGCCCAGCAGTAGCGCACGTTTGTCAGATTAGCAAGACAGGTGGGTCCAGGTCCCCTGTTGGTTCTCAGAGCAAAAGTTAGAAAAAAGTTTATAGATTTCAGGATTTTGTAGGAGGGGTATACTTTAAAACCAGCCAATGGTGAAAGCCCTTGAAGACGGCACTTAGGGATGTGCAAACAACTGGGGGCAATTATCAGACGACCGTGAGGGGAACGGTCCAACGCTTACCTCTCTTGCCGGCGCTACAGGTCCTTAGGGCATATCGCTCCGATCCGTCGTGAGGGAAATGGCCAGCGGGGGAACTCCAACTCCCAGCACCACTCCCGGCGCCTAGAGCCAGCGTCAGAGCTCGGCACCACCGTCACTCGCAAGCCTTCAAAAGTGCACCGCACCTCCTGCAGCGTGCGGGCCAAGGGCGGGCCCGTCCTTGCCCATCGTAGCCCTGAAGAGGCTAGGTTGGGCCACACCCCTGTTGCCTGCAATCAGAACACTGGACTCGTCCTCCTATGACGTGGTAAAGGTACTTTTAATGCGATCTACAGGACATTTCCAGCACTTGGCCGTATTGTTGATACTTTGCCCATTGACTTTGCTTGACTTAGAACATATTTGTATCCGTTAGGGGGTGGGAGTTTGTTTGTTTCAGGCTTACTTCTATTCTCTACTAGTTAGTAAACATGGGCAAAAGGAAACTTGTGGATCCTGCAGGTGGGACACTTGCGGGAAATGGGGGGCGGCTAAAAAGAAAAAGGCAAGAAAGGCTCCCAAAAACCCCTGCATTTCACAGTCACTTGAATGAATTGAGACTCTAGCGGCTGAATGTGGGGATATACTGTCTTTGGATCCTACCCTGCCCTCCACCCTTAAGAGCAAATCTACTTTATGTAGCCCACTGAAAACAAGTCCTATTCGAGCAGTTACTGTACCCTCGATGTTTTAAAAACCTCCAGCCAAACACATCGAACCCAGGAATGAGTACACATCAACTTCTAATCATGTAGCTCTGGAGCCTATAGTAAATTCCTGCTCTAACCGCTTTTCCGTATTAGCTGAATCTATAGATCTACTTGAAGAGGCAGGAAAGGAAGCAGCTCCCAGAAACTGTATGACCAATGGGTCCCAGGGGGTAACACCGTATGTGGGAAGTTTACATGATGTTGTCCAATCAATTGCATCTCTTAAAGCAGAAATAGGAGAACTTAAGCTGATAATGCATGAACTACTGGGTGTTGTAAATAAACATCCTATTGGTCGCTCAGTTAGGGGTATCGACTGTAAAGTTCATAGAGAAGCGGGGTGGGACAAAAACAAGTTAATCCCTAATGGAAATAACATAAAAACCCAGAGTGTAATGATTACACATGCGATAGACAGCACCACTAGACAGAAGAATAGACAAGTGGATCATAATATAATTAAATCCCAACAACAGCCCTCTGCTGAGAACATTTCCCGCTCCTCTAATGTTGGTCTTGCCCCCAATCCAGCATATATCAGACCTGGCCCTGATCAATTACTCCAACAATTGTATAATCCAGGAATGGGGGCTAAGTCTACCCAACCTAGAGTTTACAAGGTTAATGTCCCTAAAACATGTTCCCGAGAAGATGAGGGCTCTCTGATCAATAAGGCAACACATTGGATTTGTCACGTAAGGGAGTGCAGGTCCCTGATAAGGGAGGACATAATCAGGGTATGTAGAAGTAGCTCCTAGGACAATTGCACAGATACCATTGAGCTAACCCTCACAAATCATGTGCTCGCCGAGGGCCTTTTAGCACTGGACTTTAGAACCTTTCCCCCAGGCCAATCCGCCATACAATTCAGGCGGTTCCTCAGCATGGAATCCATGAGGTATTGTAGTCCTGTTCCTGTTTCAGCTATAGGGTGTCAGTCCGCACTTGATGCAAATGATTGACTACCTGCTAACTCTAATTCTGTTAATAGTAGTATCAGTGCAGCCCCTATTGCATACACAATATCTCCTATCCTGGTTGCCCACCAACAAGACGATCTTATGTTCCCTACCACAACTAACATGAGTGACTTTACCTCAGAAGGTGCCTTGTCCTCCCATATCTTGGCCCCTAGAAGTTGTGTGAACACGCAAAGGGCAATATTTGCGAATATTAAAATAATCTCCTGGAACATAGCCGGTCTTCAAAGTAAATTACCATTGCCAGACTGGAACAGTCTCATAGATGGCTAGGATCTATGTATCTTCCAGGAGACGTGGAGCTTAGTACCACTGTATAAACCCGGCTACTCATGTTTTTTTATACCTGCTATTACCCAAGGGCGTGGTTGTCCGTCAGGCGGGCTTATGGTCTGGGTGAACATTGCTCTTAATTGTAGGGTCACTCATCATATCTGTACCATCCCGGACTCAACGAGATTAACCCTGAGGGGGCCCACTGGAGGCATTACCATCGAACTTTTTAATGTTTATGCCAGAGGCACGAGGGTAGGAGCTAAGTCACCAATTATTTCTACACTATCTAATGAACATCTTTCTTGTCCAACTAGTGCACAGGTTATGGTGGCCGGTGAACCTAATTGCGCCTTCGAACCTTTGGCCTCTGATGATTTCATTGGGACGGAGGACGAAGATGCGAGATGGGGCATACCCCTACTAACACTTCCGCCAGTCATGAGATGATCACCGCTTCCCATCCAAATAAATGCCTTAGTACTCGAATTTGGTCTAAGGGCTCTCAATGGGCGAAACACCTCAGATCTCTTAGGAGCTAATACATTTAATAGGGTTTCATCCCCCTCCAGAATTGATTACATATTGGTCGACAAGAGACTCTGGAGTCAAGTGGTTGATATGATTGTTATTCCTTCAATTGATAGTGACCATAACCTACTTTCTTTCGAAATGATGGATGTCTGGTCTGCCTGTCCAAGAAAGAGAACACCTCCCTACCCCCAAAGACTTTGTTTCAGTTTCCAATTGCAAGTTCACACCACATGAGGGGAGCTTTGTGGCTCCTGAGTGACAGTTTGAAGTTCATGCAAATTGACGTCTAGAAGATTTAGGCAGTCAAAAGGTAACTTTTCTAAAACTACCCATTCTACATATTTATAAAAAACATATTTACAAGTCAATTGGGCTTGTAATAAATGTTTTGAAAATCCAAACATGTACTCTGCACCGACTTAACTGAAGAGAGCAAATAGTAAACGTATAATGGTATCTCAATGCTTTCTTGTGGAACAGATAATCCTTCTACAGAGAAAAAATAAGTTGAAGGATGTTTCACATTAATGACATGTCTAACATTAACCCTACTTATGTCCTGATTTTAAATACCATAGCCCCTATCTTATGGGTCCTGCAAGATGTTTTAGCCCAGTCCCACACTTTTATTTTGTTACAAATTATAATGTATCCAATCTTCAAAGTCATTCAATAATCAGAAATAAATGGAATTTCATTTAAAATAATGTATCAACTGGATTGAAAGGCACATATTAATGAAAATCCACAAGTCAAAATAAAACATTGCTAAAAAAAATATTTAAAACCGAGGCTGGTAATTTTATTACAATTTTGTGGCGCATCCAAGTATACAAAAACAGCCTTGATAATTCAATGATCAAATGACAACTAATAGTTTGCACACAAGAGCCACCAAATGAACTGTGACGGATGGACTCATGGGACGCAGTGCACATCTTTTACAACAGGAGGCGTAGGAGGGGAAGTTTAGAAAGTTAAAACAAGATTGTATTTGAAATCTGACCCTTCGCTGCACTGCAGAAATGTGTCATGTTTCCGTCTTGGATGACCGTTTTGATTGATTATGAATTGTGCAGAGAGTGTTCTAGACTCCAATAACTCCTGAGTGGCGAGTTCATTTTGTTAAATTGCTATCATAGCGGCGTGTTCTAGCGGATATATTTATAGCGCCAAAGTACAATTTGGCGGGCAAAGTAATAAAGTGTTGTAGCTCGCAGTTAATCATCTTCATAAAATATCAAAAGCATCTCCTATGGTAATAAGAATTTATTTTAAGGATTCTTTTTAGTACAGCTTCCAAAGTGAGGCATTTCTCATGATTCATGGATTGTTAGAGAACTAAAAAAAGCAAGCTATAAGAGTACTTACTTATCAAATACTGTTAATTTACTGTGTCTTTTCACAAACTGAAGATTCAAAGCTACCAGTTTTCAGTTACATATTGTGAAGCATTTCACTGGTCCGAAATGTATTGTGTGCCTTTTTTAATTTACATCACAATTAAGTGCACCTGTGTCAAATTATGAAAACTAAAAATGTAGAAATGCATTTTAATGCAAAATGATTTGACATATTAATGGGTACAGCTGTTAGACTGAAAATGTCTCTGACCTTTATATAAAGTATCCCCTTTCACACAGGAATCTGCATGAAAGGGGCGTGCACTGGGTATCGCTGTGGGCATTCCACTGCAACACCTCTTGCTTTTTGATGCTGCCCCATATTTACAAGAATTTGTAGATCTGAGGCAGCCCCAATGCCACTGATTGGCGCAGCAAGGAGAAATACTTTGATTTCTTATGGTTTTTGCTCTTTCAATATGTACTGCATTCTGCAGCATACATATAAAGAGCAAATCGCCTTTAAAGATTGTTTATGTTCAGGAAGGGAGATATGAACACATAAACAATCATCCCTGCAACGCAGCAAGGGTATTTGAATTGGCACTAGGCAGCTTTATTTTAGCGCTAGTGCACAGTAAAACACAGGGGTATGCTATATTCTTGTAAATACGGCGCATCCCTGCATTTTTGAAATGACGCAGCACGGCGCTGCTAAATTGTTTGCAGCGCCCGCTGCGCTATTTGCTAGTAAAATTACCTCTGGGTTTTAAGATAAGCTACATGCTTAAAAGCTAAGTTCTGATGATCACCATGGCCGCCATTACTTAAAAAAACGGAGTTCAAGATTAACAAATGGGAAACTTCATTCATAAATGTACACACACATAGACGCACAGCTACAGAGGATCATTTGTTCTGTGTAAACGGTATCAAAGGATACATTCAGAAGAGTGCCTGTGTATAGATGTATGCTGGCTGGTCTCCATATGCTATACAAATCAGCCACAGCACAGAATTTCACATCAAAATAGGAAAGGATTTTTAATACACTAAATAATACACTAATAGTATACCTATACACAATGCATGTTATGTATGTAGAATGGTGCACAGTGTACAGATATGCTGTGCAACACTCCAAATGGGGGAAACAGCTACACTTGTCCACATTCACACACTAGCCAGAAATAGCAATCTTCAACACATAAGCAGGTAATAATAAGGGGGTATTTCTGTGAAGAGCACGATTACACATGCAAACAAGTACAATACACACAATAATAAGAATACACAACAAGCATTGGAAATGCAATAGGTCTTGCATTTGCTCGAGTTAGAGCTATTGGCTTTGTTTAATGATAATGCCTTTTACCCATGTGTTTTGGCTTGGAGTAGAGTGGATGTATGTGGTGTGTTGTGGAATTATGTAGGTTGGATTGAATTTGTTAGTTGTGGAATTGTGTGGCGTGGAACTGTGTGGTGTGGATTTCTGTGGTAGAATTTTGTGGCATGGTGTTCTGTGGAATTATGTGGATAGTAATTATGTGGTATTCAATGTAGTAGCATTATGTGGAGTGGTATTGTGCGTTAAGGAGTATAATTATGTGGAATGCTATTTTGTTTTGTGGAGTGTTATGTAGTGGAGTTTAAATATGTGATGTGCTGTTGAATTTTGTGGCATGATGTTCAATTTGTGGTGTGGATTGTACATATGTGTTGTGTAATTGTGTTGTTGAGTTGAATTATGTGGTTTGGTGTCAAATTATGTGGTGTGGATTAGAAATGTGTGGAGTTGCCTTTTTGGTGATGAAAATAAAAAAATAGGTAGGAGATGTGTAAATACACATAATGGGGCATACTGTTGCTGTCATTTTACATAATTATGCAAAAGCAAATTTCACACAACACTTTATTTGATGCTTTCTGAGTTTGGTCTGTGAGTTATTTTAGCTGGCGGTGTTGTAATCTAAGAGAGTTTTGAGGCTCTCCAGAATGCACAAGTTTTGCATGTTGGGTCTAGGGCAAGGCCACTAGAATTATGAGGCAGAATAGGCCAAATTATGCAGAATGGTTGACTAAAATAGGCGGCATGAAAAGGCAAATTATGTGGCATGATGCAAAACATTTTCTGACAGTATCACGTCAATATTTTGACATTTTTTTACTTTTTAATGCTGTCTGGACACGTTGCATATCATTAGTTTCAGTTTAACATCTGAACATACAATATGCAGCAGAATGGTGACTAGTCCATCTTGCAAAGGCCCTTTCACTGTACTGCAAGACGTATAGCTGCATTTGAGGTCACTTTTGAAACATTTGAGCTTGAAACAAAAACTATTTGGTCAACATCCTTAGATTATGCAGCAGGTGATGGATTATGTGCGAAATGCGACAGAACCATACATATGCCAAAAATGCAGCAGCTTCACAATTGCATAATTACAGCGGATTTTGTATAGGGAGAAAGACATGCACAGTGTCTGGCTTTTCAGTCAGTAGCAGATTGCATACTGGTATTTGTAGTATGTGCATAGAACTAACAGTATGAAAAGTGCTGTTAGATACAAAGCTCAGGCTTGCAGTGGTACTTGATATAAAGCAAAGACTGATTGACGATATCAGGACATTTGCCAACCAACCATAGGCCAGGAAGGTAGCTACCATTGGTGCAGCAGGTTCAGTGCTCCATGTCCCAGAGTTCTGTGGGGCCAATTGAACCCTGGTGATTGCTGTATTTTTGCTACTACAACCAAAGGGGGCATTTTCCTTGCTTACACCTGGGCCTGTGGGCGAACTGTGGGCGAACTGTGGGCGAACTATGCTTGGCTCTGTCAACAGGGTGGCTAATAAATACTGGCACTATAAATGTGTGATGGAAAAGGACTATATTTACACATGTGTGATGGGATACGATTACTGGCACAATAAATGCTTGCTGTACTCTAAAGATGGGATGCCATAAACATGGGCAAGCCTACTGCTGCAATAGTTGTGTGATGGGGCATGGTTAGTGGTACAAGAAAAGTAAAAGGGAGGTGCGTAACTAAGGGTTAATAAATCATAATGGTGCTAGATGTGAGACTTCTATATCTGTTTCAAAAAGTGGATTTTATTAGAGCAAAGACCCGGTAAATGATGGAAGTGCATTGCTACCTATAACGTCCCAATGTGTTTGCCTGGAACAAAAAACCAAGAGGAATAAAACAGATAAGGACTAAAGATTACAAATGAGTGTGAGATATATTTTTACCAAAAGAGGTTGGTCATCCCCAACCTCCTTTTAATGTTGCTACTTTGCAGCAAACCGTGCTTGCACCAAATAGGGCGTCAACCATAACAGTTCCAGCTGAGAGACCCACTAAAAGTTAACAGATAACCAGTCCAGACAAGAAGGTAAATGGGTTACAACAACCCCACTCCGCTGGCGTAGTTAGGGTAAAATCATGTCTTGAACTGGAAACCCAAAATGCAAGCTTTATTCATGCATGGCCAGACTTGCCATTCAGACATTGAAACACTTCCTGGTGGCCTGCATACTCTGAAGCAAGGTTTGAAGCCTTTCTTATAGAACTGTGCAAATGAGATTAATGGATTAGCCTTGTCCTGAGCCTATTGAATTCGATGAACAGAAAACACACAAGCCTGTAACCTGGCTATTAAGAAAAGCCATGCGCTTTGCTGCAGATTCTATGCAGCAAACACCAGGGGGTAACCAGTTTGGCATAACTGCCCGAGTTTGGTGTTGACTGTTGCAAGCAATGAACAGTGAAATAACAGTCTCCAATAAGGAAGAGACAACTGCACTGATGAACTCTGGAATCTTAAGCATCTCTAAACACAGGCACCCGTGATAGGTGGACAAGAAGCTGATCTATACAGGTTGCACTTAACACAGTCATGGTCAAAACAAGGAAAGCATATGAAATCACTACAACTGATTTTAGGCTCAAAGGCTCCTAAGCATACTGCAAAGCTGCCTATCGCACTCACAGCACATGATGTAAATAAGATGACATTTGTGGTTTATTATATAGACAAGAAATTGTGTGGCTGTAGCACTGGACGATATTTACAGAAGCAGAATGTAGGCAAGTGAAAGCTTAGTGATGTACAAGGCCGGGCATCAACTGGACCAAACTAAATCAATATATACACACTACCATCGGAAATATGTACAAAAGCTCTAATGCATCTAATCACCAAGGAATGTGATGGAACAAGGATTCGCATGTAACATGACTTGCTTGAATTCAGTCCTCTCGACATAACGTTAATGTACTAATCAACATGTTTTGTTTTATTAATATTGCATTACACGACATCTTAGGGAAGCTTGCATATGTGCTTCTACTAATGTTAATCCGCTTGCAATAATATGGCCGCTGCTACGCGGGATTTCTTACTGCGCATGCGTCTGTCACACTCACGTGACATGACGTATCTTTCGCTTGGAGGGAAACTTTTGCTTCTGCGCACTAGTACTAAGATGGCTGCTCTGTGTTACAGCATGCATGAAGCTTGCACTGCTGCTTTTTGCTAAGCTGTTCGTTCTGATTAACACTAACGCAATAGTTAAATATAAAGTAATGTGAATATAGTAGAGATAAGTGGTATACCGTGCATTCATTTATTCTTTGTTCTAAAACTGTTTCTTTTCTGCTTTACTATCAGCTCGTGTTCGGACCTGAAATGTTTCTGTGACTCCATTTTGAAATCCACTGGCCTCCATATTGAAACCTTTGAGCCTGCGCACCAGAGACTGAAAAACTGTTGAGTCATGGCATTGAATAAGTGTCAGGGACAATCTTGACCAAGGTGCGCCTGGGAACCTCACCTCCTGCACACTACAGAGGAAGCAGAATTCTCATATGAACTAAATTGTAACCAATATTGAAACATTCATTGAATGAAATGAATGAAAAAAGATTTCTATAGCGCCAACTACCCAGAGGCTTTGTAGCGCTTGTGAGCAGGTAGGACAGAGTTAGTCAGGATTGTCTAACTAGCGTTAAAAAGGTGAGTTTTAAGCAACTTACGGAAGATTTGTAAATTCGATTCCCTGCATAGGGCGAGAGGGAGGGAGTTCCACAAGTTAGAGGCGTTTATTGAGAAGGAGCCACCGCTCCATCTTGCTCTGCCGACTCTCCTAGTGGAGGCCAAAAAGGCCTCACTAGAGCTGAGTCTCTTAGCGGGAGAGTAGGGAACCACAAATGAGTGGGTAATGGCAGGACCAGTTTTCCGAATGGATCCATGGGTAAGGCACATGGCCTTAAAACTTATTCTGGACTGAACGGGGAGCCAGTGGAGTGTTTTCAAAGCAGGGCTCGCAGACTGCCTACCGGGAATCTGCAAGAGTAGATGGGCTGCGCAGTTCCGGATTACCTGAAGTTTTTTTATAGTGGCACAGGGAGCGCCCAAATTTAGGGCGTCCCGAAGTCCAGTCGAGACAAGATGAGGGCTTGCACCATGATCCGGCATGCAAGAGAAGGAAGTAAGGGTACAATTTTCCGTAACATCCTCATCAGATCGAAGCTGGTGGCCGAGAGCTTGGCAGCTTGATAGTTGAAACTAAGGGAGCTGTCAAGCCAAATGCCAAGACTCTTGATCTGCTGCTTAGGAGTGGGCATACTGCCAAGACAGGGTGGCTAAGATGGTATTCTGGTAGATGCGGGTAGTTTGCCCAGAAACATTAGCTCTGTCTTGTCCTCATTTAGTTTGAGATGGGATAGTTCCATCCATTCAGCTACCGCCTGTAGGCAATTGCCCAAGGTGCCAGAAGAACCTTCAGGGTGGTTTAATGCAACCACCAGTTGGGTATCATCTGCATAGGTGATGATTTGAATGCCGAATGGAAGAACTATCCCTGCCAGTGGGGCCATATAGGTATTAAACAGTGTGGTGCTCAAGGAGGAACCCTGAGGGACCCCACAGCTGAGAGGCCACTGATTGGAAGAAGTTGTATCCACAGTAACTTGGAAAAAACGGTTCTGAATTATTATTCATATGCAAAAGTATTACTAGAAATAAAATACAAGAGTGTTTCATGAAAAGTTAATGGACATGGCAGCTAACATAGGAATTGGCATTGGTAAATCTAAAGTATTACATAAACCATATTGAGCTGAATTTTCTGACAAAGACTTGGAAAATATGAATGTGTCAGGTAGGAAAGTACAAATCAAGGAGCTGATGTCATTATTGCAGAAATTGGGTGACCTAGAAAAATGGAAAACTAGATGGGCAAAAATAAAGGAAGAGGCTCCATCAAACTTTTTCTGAATATGTATTAAAAGAAACTGTAAAGGTGGAAAGGTTATGTCCCATTAGAGAGGTACCAGGTGAAGGTTATGTACATGTCCCATGGTCCAGACAGGATATTTTGTCATGTACAAATGATTTTCCCAAAGTTCGAGAAAAACCAGTAGAATGGTACAGACAAGTCAAGAGATTTGTGAAGGTTTCAAAATGTCTTTTGAAAGATTGAGATGGATTATTTGACATTGTTCCTGTAGATTTGTGTACAGAATGTACAATTGCTATTGAGCGGCCTAGCGATGAGTACCCTAGAGACCCAAAGACAGGGGTACCTTCTGATGAAGTTATGGAAATACAACCAGGTAATACTCTATCTCAAAGGGAAGGTGACTGCAAAGGAGACAGATTGGACTAGGATAGATAGAACTACTCAGAATAAAGATGAATCAGTGCATGCATATTATGAACGCCTGTTACAAGTATTTAAACAGTATAGTGGTCTAGACAATATTGATATGAAGGACATGACGCATTTCATCTATCGGGTTGTGTCAGGGTTAAGACCAAAAATTTCGCAATGGATTAAGGACCATAATATTTGCTGGCAGGCCAAGCCGATTGATGAAATCCTTAAAAATGCAAAATATTGTGAAGATGAACTCGATATTAAAAGAAAAGTGTTCAAGGAAAAAGTAATGTGGGCACAAGTGAAATTAGCAAAGCAACAAGAGCTTCAATTGAGTCAAGTAAACAATAACCAGAATCAAGGAGATGGTAATGGGGGTAAGCCAAGGGGAAAATTCAATAGAGAGAAAGCAAAAAAGAAGTTCCCTTGTCACGGGTGCGGCAAGTTCGGGCACTGGAAGAATGAGTGTAAGGCTGTGCAAAATGGTAGCATGCCAAATAATGATTTAAATTCACAGACGCAGAATGAGGTGCCACAGAAGCAAGAGCAGCAAGGTAATCCAAAACCAGTTACCCCTTGCACCTATGCCAAATTTAAGGAGCAAAGCACATCAGAGTGTGGATTCCCCAAATTGGGAGGGAAGTGAAAGGAGAGATACAACAACATCACAATTTCTTTTAAGTGATACATTTTTTAGTGAGGACACAGCATAGTCAGTGACATCACTCATGAGATCACTGATGACATCTCAAATGACATCACTGATGACATCACTGACGACATGATCCTTGTGAAAGAGTGGCAGACCTCCTCTCAGTGTAATATAACCCTTGATTCACACATTCAATATAGAAACTAAACATTTCAAAACAATGGAGATACCAGTGCCAGTTAGAACAACCTATTCAGTAATTCCAAAATCTACATACACATCCACTCATTCACCAACAGTTCTATATAGTCACTCATACATGTACTCACTCATCATATGTACTCATACACCTATACATCCTTTACACACCTACACTCATACATAGTTACTCACACACATACTCACACATACGAATAAACTATCAAACATCTATTTACTTGTACATACAGCTATACATACACCACTACACTTACTTCTACAGAAACGTACAGATCCTTACTCTCTTCAACAATTACTTATAGAAACACATACTAATTTATACAGGAATTCTTTCAATCTCTCACTCTCATATATACTCACTTATATGCATACATTTTCAGATATACTAGTTTAAAACATATGTAGTTACTCATAAAGGCACTATTGAGACAGTCATTCACTCACTAACACACACATACACACATTCATCCACCCATACAGTCCTGCAGACATGCTGTGTTCAAAACACATACAAACAGTGAGTCACTCATTCATGTATCTATGCGTTAAGTAATATCCCCACCAAACCATACACACTCAGACACTTATACTGATACTCAAAAAAACAACTAATTATCCATATACACACTCATGTAGCTACTTAGCAACCCATGCAGCCACTGATAGACAAAGTGGAACACTGATATAGATATTTGCACATTTAAACATTACTCGCTAATACATGTATTCTCTAAGCTACACTTAATAAGTCAGTTAAGCAATCATTTTTACAAAAAACTTCCATTCAGACATTTATTTACCCATTTATTCTTCCATCGACCTTTAGATATACATATATAAAAAATATTTATTTTTCAGAAAGACACACATTCACTGGATGATGTCATCAGTGATGTCATCAGTGATGTCATTTGAGATGTCATCAGTGATGTCAAGAGTGATGTCTCTGACCATGTCATGAGTGATGTAATATGTGACATCATCAGCAGTGCATCGCGGGCGTGCGAGTTATAGTTAGCTGAACTAACTCTAACAAGGGAATTTCAATGGTTTTGTATGAGAGAAACGTGCAGCTAACTATAACATGGGTGAAACCTATGTTTTTTTCAGTGAATTTCTAAGGTTTTTTTTAATGCTAATTCCTAACTATAACGTGTGTGAAACCTATGGTTTTTTCAGTGAATTTCTAAGGTTTTTTAAAAACTAATTCCTAACTATAACATGGCTGAAACCTATGTTTTTTCAGTGAATTTCCAAGGTTTTTTAAATGCTAATTCCTCATTATAACGTGCCTGAAACCTTTGTTTTTTTCAGTGAATATATATATATGCACAGGAAAACTAAACAGGTACTTCCCTTACAAAGAAGTACAAAGTTTGCATGTCTGCAGCCTTTCTTATTTTTCACCTTCTTCATCTTCTGCTCAATCAACACATCATCCACACATACACACACCTACTTGATCCCTTTCTTGGCTGCGGTTATCAATCATTCTTCTTTAATTCAAATTCAAACTACAGGCCCTTTATAACAACTACCCCGGCCGAAGGCACTATGAAATGTGCACACTTGCTCCCTTTCTTTGCTGCACTTATCAATTATTCTTCAATTTCATATTTTGATTCAAACTCAAGGCCCTTTATCGAGCCTTTTTGTTGTAACTACTGTTGCAGTGATTCTGCTCCTACACACAACTGTGCATAAAGACTTATGACCTCAGTGAATTATGGTGTTCCAAACCCGACCTTAGTACCCAAACCCCCTAACAGACTAGCAATCAGTGACTCATTGGTTCTTCCTCCTATAGCAAAAACATCAATTATTAGTCAACCCACAACATGCGACTTAGGTTACCTCAGGTAAGGTGGATAACAAGAGCACTCTTTCGTTACATTCTTACACAGGTCCAAAACAAGCACTTAATAAACACACCTGCAACTTTGAAATATTTATTTCTAACCCCGTAATCTCATGCCCAGTACCTTACATAATACAAGCAAACATATTATCAGAAACAAAGTTGTCAGCATTGTTACTATTCCATAAAATACAAAGGGAGATAGCATCCTATAATGCAGAAGGGAAACAGATTTAAAATATACCTACATTTTACCCTCCCTACTTAGCAGGTTAGTTTATAACTACAGAAGATCACATACGACTACATAGGCAGACCCATACCTCTGTTACTCAGCAGTAGTGGAACACATTGAGTTCTACACTAACTGTCAGGATACGAATGTTCTCAAACTGTGTGTAATCATGCCTGCACACTTCATTACTAAACGCGCAAGTATAAGAGATGCCACAGCTGCATATCTCTTATGGCTCGAACTTGCGAACATCATTCCGAATAACACACAGTATCCAACATAACCTTGATGTTTCCTGCTCTCACTATACACACTAAAGTAGCGAGACAGTCTACAAATGTAGTATATCAAATTATTCTCATATGAAGCAAAATACTCAGCCTTCTCTAAACAATATTGCAAGTGCGTGTTGAGTACAAACCGGTTTGCACACAACACGCACTTTTTGGTTTAAACGCCAAAAATGCCGTTTAAGCTTCTAATAACCCCATGCTAACTTAACACGGTGTGAGTGCAAGGCTCAGCCCATGACACATTTCCTTGACCAAATCACATAATATAAACATAGGCAAATTACGAACACAGACTACACGCCTAAAAAGAAGAGACAAGTTCAATTTAGAAAAAAATTATTCGATCTTTGATAAAAAGCAGTAACTAAATAATAAAGAATATGTAGAAATATCAAACAGTCTTATTCCACCAGGTATAAGCACAGTATGTAGCAACAGCCTCCATTAGGAAGTCATTGTTCTCATCTGTAAACATTTCAGCCATCCAATTCAATAGTGGGAATGAACATACATGTTCCTCAATGACCGGAGCCTCTATCACCATCGGAGGAAAACTCGGGTCATCTTCAATGTAACTGCGTGCCAAGAAATCATGCGCCGCTGCAAAAACATTCCAAAATCCCATTATTCTAGGTGTCGCTGCAAAGTCCATAATCCCACCGCCAGAACAGAGCAAGTTATGAACCACCAAGCTGGTCATAATCCGCATTGGGAGACAGAGTACTGCAGAGACACAAATCCAGGGCCCAGTCAAAATCACAGCACAGGCAATGGAACAGAGGTTGAACGCATGTGAAAAAGGAGAATCAAAACGATAATCTATAAGCTGCACTCAACGTTGCAAGAGGCCGCGCTCCATAGTAACTAAGCATTCGGTTGCGGACTAGCAGCAACCGAGAAATATTGTTGTCTACTGCAAGATGTGCATCCATATTTAAGTAAACGAATTAATACAAGCACACCGGCAACTAATGTGAGCATTAGGCACAATTCACCAAAGATGCTGGAAAAAATCGAATGAAAAAACACAGACAAGACACCAAATATAGTTTCTACAGAAGTCACAAGGCCAATGCTTATAACTTTGAAAAAGTAAGCTAACCCCCTACTCGAGGACGCATTAAAGAAAGGCTAAATTAACTCCCTAAAACTCCGCGCCACGTCTGTATTTTAATAAAGCATACACTTCTGTGCGGGTGGTTGCTACATGAAGGACAAATGTTTCTCTAGCAGATGTAAGAGTGACCTCTTTTTGAGACAATAACGCTCTTATACGGCTCATTTATGGACAATGGACAAACTCAGCGCCAAGAAACGAATCAGTGTTTAATAAATAATTTAATAACATAACATAACATAACATAACATAACATAACATTTAGTTGACTCTTCTTTCAAGGTCGGAATCGACGGCCAGATGGAAACATCCAGCTTCCCATACAGAGGAGTAAACACAACTTTTTTATAGCAAACCACATGCTCAGTTACCGTAATCATATAAGCGATGCCTGCTAACATCACACAATAAGCCACACAGTTGAATCGGATCTCCAATAAGTGACCACTTCTAACTATTCTCATAGCGCGCCCTGTGCTCTGATTTGACAGTGAGAGAATGATCGCACCATAGCTTCTATTGCTAATCATTCTCAGCATACGCTACGAATACGATAAAACAGTGATAATTTTAACACCGGTCCTTGATAATATTCCCCGAATTTCGTAGCGTGCCCTGCATCGCAAAACGCGATGCAGAGCTCGGAACGAAGGGGCATATTATCAACAACAGAAGGCGATACATTATCGCCGGTTTTATCGGCAGGAAACTGCAGATAAAGCGGCGACAATGGGCTTCATAATAAGCCCTTGTAAATTCCCATAGCAGCCCAGGTTAACACCAGAACCTGGGCTGCTATGGGAATTCAACTAGCCAAAGACTTTGTCCGCAGTGTTTATACAACAGTAAGCACAGAGGCCTACATCTACAAAGTCTTCATAGCAATGCATTAGAAATAATTCGGCATAACGGGCGTCAGTAACACAGTAGCCACTTCCATATAGACACCACTTGAATGGGGTAGTATAACAGAACTGCAATGTATGAGGCACACTGCACACGTAAAACTGTAGAGTTACCAAAACTTGTAATGCTTCAGCTCATTTACTCACATCTACATATTTCTAAACTCTAATTTTCTTTTTTCTTTTGCAGAATACCAATCTGACATCTTTTGGAGTCCATTTCACAATTTGTTTATAATGGGTTTTTTTAAAGTTATTTTTCTACTTACTTCTAATAGTTATAATTAAGTTTTGTTTACAGTTATTGTTTTGATAAAAGCTAATAAAAAAAACTACATACCTCTTTTATTTTGTGGGGGGGTATGACGGTCCACAATAAAAATAATGTTGAAATATTATAGTAAGATATTCAAAACTAGGATTGAAAACTACTGAGTTCTAAGTAACAGATATAATAAAAATAACAATGAAAATCTACTAAAATGGTGGTGGAGGGAGTACGAAATCAACGTTTGGCGCCTCGACAATACCTTTCAAATAAATATAGAAAAATATGATTATTAATATATTACAAAAGTACAGCAGCGGATGACACACACGACCTGGGAAAAGAAAGCAACAAATTTACTACCTGAAATAAAGAAAGGTTTGCTTGTTGAACTTAAAGAAAAAACGTGGACTTCGAAACAAAGCTGCGCATGCGTAGAGAGTACAACTGCTACATTAAAAAAAAGGAAAGTTTTACATGCTATAATAGAAATGAAGGGGCATATTATCAACAAAAGGCGATACATTATAGCCGATTTTATCGGCAGGAAACTGCCGATAAAGCGGCGATAATGGGCTTGATAATATGCCCTTGTTAATTCCCATAGCAGCCCAGGTTCTTATGTTAACCTGGGCTGCTACGGTTATTCACAAGGGGATATTATCAAGCCCATTATTGCCGCTTTATCGGCAGGTTCCTGCCAATAAAAGCGGCGATTATGTATCGCCTTTTGTTGAAAATATGGCCCATTGCTCTTTTTTTGACCAGTAAACTTAGGTGCATATTATCAAGGACCAGTGTTAAAATTATTGCCGTTTTATTGGCAGGAAACTGCTGATAAAATGGCAATAATGAGCTTGATAATACGGCCTTCTTATTTCCCATAGAAGCCCATGTTAACACCAGAACATGCGCTTTTATGGGAATTAACAAGGACGTATTATCAAGCCCAACCTCCCAACATTAATAAAAAACCCAGATAATGCAGGTACCCGGAGCTGGAAGGTCATTTTACATATTACTGACCTAGGAAGGTGGCATTCCCCGCAACGTCTACAGGGAGAGAGAGAGAGAGCTCAAAACATATTTTTATCTAAAAAAGACCAGAGAGGTGCCGCTCCCCGAGACTGCGGGGAGTAGGACCATAACTACCCCCGTATACTTCAAAATAAAACCAGAGAAGTTCCGTTCCCCAGTGTACGGGGCACCTTACAAGCCCCATTATGCAAAAAAATTCCCCTTGTAATTTGCCCCCCCGGGACCTAATGAATAAAACAGACTTCTAGTTTTTTTTCACCTTTTCCACCGCGTACAAGTACTGCACGAGTACCCCGCCATTTTTTATTTAAAAAAAAATAAAAGTTGAGCCTAAACATCCATGTACCACCCCCTGAGCAAGCCTAGGGGTTCAGAATGTTTCTAGCCTTCCCCCTTCCCTTATTTCTCAACTTTGTTTTACTGTTTTCTTGTTCTACCAAGGCACAAGATGGCCGCCAACACTTCCTGGTTTCGAGTGTTGACAGACAGTTCACAGCCAATCAGCATGCAGCTCGCGCTGGTAGTGGACTCTAGTAAATACGTCCACGAGGATTAGGCGCCTAGGTCCATAACAGACAGCAAGACTAATTCAGAGGACATCAGTACTGTAGATGTCATCTTTGAAAATGAAAGCAATGATGCTGATTTTTTGGAAGCACTGGACGACGTAGAGTCACTGGAAGCTATATACTCTGAAATGGCAAACCAGCAGTATGAACTAATTTTAGAATCTGTGTTAAAATATGAGATGTCTTTATTTTTTGTTCCAAGTTGTCAACTTGCTCATATCTTCCTTCATATTCAGAGCCACTTTAATTCTTCTTCCAAGTTAAGTTATCAAGTTCGACTTTAAGGAGGTGTCTGTGCGCTCTCTTTCTTCCAAAGAAGTATATCCCATGCACTCCCACTGCATACCAGTAAATTCTCAATATTGTGTACTTAGACTGTTGCACCCCATTGACTTGCAGAATGAAAGAGGGTGCACTACGTGTTGAAGCAGGCTTTTCAGTCGTTGTTAAAAAGGCCACGCATCATCATTGTAGGTCTTTAGATTTTGTTGAAGACTTCGCAAGAAACAGCACGTCTGCCGCCTTTGTTGGATGTGCTTGCCAATTCTAATTCTAAATCTAATTACAGGCCCTCAATAGAGCAGAGTATTGTTGTTTTTGGTAACTACTTCTAGAGAAGGCAGTGGGTAATTTGCGTGTCTGCTGCCTTCGTTGGATGTGATTACCAATTCTAATTCTAATTACAGGTCTTTGATAGAATCCAGTATTGTTGTTTTTGGTAACTACTTCCCCGACAAGGCAGTGGGTAATTTGCGCGTCTGCTGCCTTCATTGGATGTCGTTGCCAATTCTAATTCTAATTCCAACTTGAATTACAGGCTCTCAATAGAGTCCAGTATTATTGTTTTTGGTAACTACTTACCTGACAAGGCAGTGGGTAATTTGCGCATCTGTTGCCTTCGTTGGATGTGGTTGCCAATTCTTATTTTAATTCTAATTCCAATTACAGGCCCTCAATAGAGTCCAGTATTGTTGTTTTTGCTAACTACTTCCCTGACAACCATCTCTTTTCTAAAGCTTTTGTGTTTTTGAAGACATCTTTAATATGGCTGCACGCCAGGAGGAAGATACATCTACAGACTCTTCAGAAAAAGATGTGGTTGCCAATTCTTATTCTAATTACAGACCCTCTATAGAGTCTAGTATTGTTGTTTTTCATAAGTACATCCCCAACAAGGCAGTGGGTAATTTGTGCGTCTGCTGCCAATTCTTATTACAATTCTACTTCTAATTCCAAGCCCTCGATAGAGCGCAACAATAGCACAACATTCCACAAATAGATGCTGACACTAATAATGTCCGAGATATTGACACTGTTTCCAGTTTCTTACATAAGTCGACAGCCCGAAGCTGATATTTTAAGAAGTTTTCAAAAACTGAGCTGAACAACTACTAAATAGTTGTACTTCTTCAATTGGATCAATTTTCACTTTCAAAAATTCAATACCATCTCTATTTAGATAATTAATGAAATCAACAACTTGACCCATTGCTCCATTTACTAAACCTTTTTCCACATTCAAATTACGTCGTAAAATTACCCAACAGTTTATACATGCATTTAAATTATTTTCTAAACCTGCAGTTTTAGATATCGATTTCTCTAAAGAATCCAATTTCCTCTTCAGCTTTTCTGTCAAAATAATAGTGATTCCTTTGTGCTCTATTTTATCAATAGCTTACAATTTTATAATTTCTTATTTGCCATGTTCAGTCACTTTTCCAATTCTTATATCTTGAAAAATAGTTCCATAATCAGCATCATTTACCTGTCGCATATTTGTAATACGTTCCTTATATTCAATATATGACCAAATGTTAACATTTCCAATGCTACCCAAAGACTTTCTGGTATCTTCATGTTCAAGAGTTTCAAATACTAATTTGAACCTATAATGTGTTTTATCTGTAATAAAAAAATCCTCCTCTAGGAGAACTTATGGATTTCTTTTAGAGAAAGGAGTATCAAGCAAGAGGTGCTTCTCATATACAGATGTTAATATGGATCAAAGATGCCCCCAAATCGGAACAAATTCTGATGATACTGTGTTGTCTTTTATTGCAGAATATGCTACATATGCTATACCCAAAATCACAGAAGAAAACAACTTAAGACAAGTCTTACAATTCCAAAGCCATTGTTGTGGGAAATACTATCATCGAAAGTACAAGTCAAAGGAAACGTTTTACACCAAATGTCGTTTTAGTTTTCCACGTCCTATAATATCCAAGGAAGACTAAACAGTTTTATGTCAGCTATGTGACATACCTTGACAAGAAAGTGTTAAAAAAATACCTATAATTTGAGAAGAAGTGAAGAGTCAAAACATATAAATGATTATAATCCAGTTATTCTGTCCATGTGGAATGCTAACATTGCTGTTGCTCGAAATGTAACATCCTACATAACAAAATCAGAAAAGATGAAATTGAAGGAAATGTGGGAAAAGAATTCCCACGAGAAGTATCTAAGTAAGAAATTATAAAGTTACAGTTTGAAGATGTTATCTCTTCAAGAAATCGGAGCATGTGAATACTTAGATTGCTTATCATCTTCAAGTCTATAGTCCAAATCTAGAAGAATCATTTGGGTGAGTCTAGATCTTTGCTGCAACATGAAATCGAAGCACACTTTGCAGTCGTTGTTACAATGGCCATGCATCATCACAGAATGCACAAACGTAGAGCTTTGTAGGGTTTTAAGGGGGGGTTGACGCCAATTTGTGAATGACTACATTTTGAACAAAAACAAATATATGACCAAGTGAGAGAACAGATTGACCATGGATTACTTCATGAAAAGAAAGAGTGCTCATGCACGTAATTTCAACCTATCCGAATGTGCGTAACTGAACAAGCTGGAACAGGAAAAAGTTTCTTAATTAAAGTAATCACCAGTTATCTACAGAAAACAGCTGAGTCGCATTTGTCTTGTGTTGTCACTGCTCCAACTGCGTTGGCAGCACACAACAATAAATGAATTACTTTACATTGTTTACTAATGCTACCTGTACAGCATGAAAACAAATTAGAATACCACAAGCTATCTGGAGAAGCTTCTTGTAAAGTTTCAAGAGTCTTGAAGAAAATGAAACTTATTATTGATGAGATAAGCATGGTATCAAACTTAATGCTTGCCTTTGTGAATTATTATCTGCACATCTTAACTGCTATCGTAAAAAATATTCATTTGGAACTGTCAGCATGGTAAAACATGTGAACACTCTTCATTCCTCACAGTTATACGAGAGTTGCATGCGACAGGCTGCAGGAAGACTCTCCACCAGCTGTAGCCAGCACTTCGACAGCACCATCAACTCCACATCCGGATATCCGTCCCAATTTTGCAGACATTATTATTCTTTGCAAATTTTGCTAAGAAATATTATGTTATGGAGAACAGTCCATTGATTTGATTTGCAGGAGAAAACAAGAGCACAGTTGCACCTGCCGTTAATTTTTTTTTCTTTATTTGTTCCAGTTGCAGACTGTTTTGTTTGCCCAGTTCACGACTTGAATTTACCTTTCCATCTACACTACGGACAGCATTCAAGTTAGCCTTGATTTATGTAAGGCAGAGACAATTTTGTTAATGGATGCCACAAAAAACGTTCCTCAATGTCTGTACTAAGTACTGCCTTCAAATGTACACTGTGATCAACAGATACCAGGAGGGCATCAGCACTACAGACTACATTGAATTCAGTCTCAATTTATTTAAGGCAGAGACAATTGTACTTTGTCTTAAGATTTTGCTAATTGTGACAAAAAAGCATTCATCAATGTTTGTGTCGAGTAGTGCCTTTGATCTACACTACAGACAGCAGGGTTCACAACTTGATACCAGAAGTGGAAATGCACTACAAACAGCATTACATTCATTCTCGATTTATTTAAGACAGAGACAGTTGTACTGTGTCCTCAGATTTTGTTAACTGTAACAAAAAAAACATTTGTCAATATCTGTGCTGACAACTGCTTTCGATCTACATTGTGAGGGTTCACGATTCAGGCGGAATGGAGATTGCTCATGACGCATTCCAATAACCAAGAGACATTGTACCAGTGCGACCCTCCCGAACCACAAATCAGCGCAGGATGAGCACACGCTGAGTCAGGTACCACTAACTCACTGTACCGCAAGTCATTTCCACTTGGCCTTGTTAAAGCAGAATTCACTAGACAAAAAACATTGCTCCCAGTGCGGCCTGCCCGGACTACGCATCATCGCAGGTTATGTACACGCTAAGTCCCAAAGGTACTACTAACTCAGTGCACCATAATTCATCACCACGTAGCCGTATGCAAGCAAAATTCAATATAGAAAAGACATTGGTCAGAATGCGGTCCCCCCTTTACCACCCATTATCGCAGAGAACGTACAAGCTCAGCGCCAAAGATACTACTTACTCAGTGCACCATAAATCATCGCAAAGAAGACTGAACAGTTTTATGTCACAGTGAGACATACTGTCCCTGTTAAATGGAATTGATGCAGAATTCAATCGACAAAAGACATGACTTCAATTACTGTGCATCACCCCCGACCATGCATCATCTCAGGAGTACGTTCAAGTTCAGCACCAAAGGTATTACTAACTCAGTGCACCAGAAATCATCGCCACATGACCGTATTGAATGAGATGGCTTATTTACAAGAAAATATATCATACTTTTTGGAGATAAACTTCAACTTACTTCTGTGAATGGACAACCAATATTTATTAGAAAACTTGAATTTAAAGACTTTGCTACCAGTGCTTCCTGCTTGGACCACACATCATCGCAGACTCCACAGAACTTTGTTGCTTCAGGAGCCACTAACTCTTTCCACCACTTATCATTGCTGTGTTTACACACACTAAATTACCAATATTGTGCAGATGTAATCAATGTCGTATAGTTGTGGGCTTTTGCTAACCGCTGCCTCCTGACATCACCACATGGCCGTATTCAGGCAGAATTTAACTGATTCTTCATTCATTATGTATAAAGTACAGTACCAAATAAAGTAACCCCCCTCAAACCTAAACACAATCGCCACTTACCCTTACTAAGCCATAATTCACAAGACAAGAAACATTATTATCAGTACGTCCTGCCTGGACCACGCATCATCGCAAGCTCCACAGAACCATATTGTTTCAGGTACCACTAACATAGTGGAAACCAAACTAAGTATAACACCTATCAAACCCTACACAATATCCTTTTAGTAGGCTTCCTTCAAAAATATATTTTATATCACTTATAGATGTAGTTTATTAATGAAATGCATGTTGCATACATGTTCGATCTTCCACTTCTACTATGAATGCTGAAGATACACTCCACCCTAAGATGTACACTGTGGACAGCAAGGTTTACAACTTCAATTCACCATTACATCTACACTATAGAGAGTACAAAATTCAACCTTGGTTTATTTAATACCGAAAAAATTACGTCATCACTCTACAATAACAGGATGTGCATGCAACTTCGAGACTCGAACACTGATTTTTAGCATCAAGTTCTACAGTAAACCTGAATGACCACATACGTATATACGTTTCATCCCTACCACCCGGAGTCGGGAGTAGGTAATTTGCGCACTTGCTGCCTGCCTTGGATGTGGTAGCCATTTCTCAGGCTCCAACTACAGACTCTGACTCCCACTCTGTATAATGGGCTGTAAATCTAAAGACCCTACAGGAAACATAACCACTTTAAATTTTCTTCCAAGTCAAGCAACAGGCAATGAAAACTTGCTCATTCGAATTACAGGGCCTGGTAAGAGCCCCGTGTTCCTATTTTTTGTAAGTATGTCACCAAATCGGGAGTGTGTGCTTTGCGCTTCTGCAGCCTTCCTTGAATGTAGCTGATGTTTCTCTGACTTCCTCTATGGACTCATACTTTTAAATTCCTTTTTACCTTATTTAGCATTTGTGTTCGATAAAAAGCTTAACAAAGCCACTTTACTTTTTATTCAAAGAAAGTTCTGACCCTTTTTTTAATGAAAATAGTGATATTCAGACCAACAATTTGTTGCATGCAGTTGACACCAGAGGCCGAGCTTATGAGGTTAGATATGGTTGTCCTATTGAGAAAGAGAAATTTGCCTGCAAGATGTGTGGGACCATGCTTTCTTTAGGTGATCCGAATTAAAAAATATTAATTTGGGACCGCCAGCATGCTGAGACATGTGAAGACTGTTCATCCCCACAATTATGCGAGAGCTGCATGCAACACGCTGCGGGAAGACCCTCCACCACCTGTAGCCAGTACTTCCACAGCATCATCAACTCCACATCCTGACATCCGTCCCGATTTTGGAGACCTTATCATTCTTTGCAAAATGTCTGCTGGCCAAAAGCGAGTTTAGGCTGGCCACTAAAGCATACCACAAACTTATAAGAAAAAAAAAGCCACATACTATACTGATCTGATCACGTCTAGTACCAACCGCTCCAAAACTATCTTCTCCCTGGTAAAAGAAATGACCAAGGCCCCGGACGGTATGGGCAACCCGATAGTGTCAGATACACAGTGTGAGGAACTATCCTGCTTCTTTATTAATAAGGTCAAAGGGATATACGACTCACTACAACTAGATGGCCCCCTGGGGCTTTCCAATCCTACTAGTGATCAAGCTATTCTCTCTCACTCCCTCTCTATTATACCATCTTTAGAGTGGACAGAGATGGAACATCTTACACTTAGAGTAAAATCAGGATCCCCAGACGACCCTATTAAACCTGAACTGTTCAGATCTCTACGTGATTCCGCCCTGCAGGCTAGACGAGACTTGATCAATAAGTCCTTTCAGCTAGCCTCGATTCCTAAATCATGGAAGCATGCCAAAGTGGTGCCTCTCTTGAAGAAACCATCTTTAGACATCTCCCGGCCTGACAGCTACCGCCCCATATCACTGCTTCCCTACCTTGAAAAAGTGGCAGAAGCACATGTCAACCACACCTTGACTACCTACCTGGAGTCCTAGGGATCCTGGATGAGTCCCAAAATGGGTTCCGTGCGAACCACAGCACGGAATCGGCCTTGCTAACAGCTACAGAACATCTAAAAGCTTCATTGGATATGGGCTCAACCTCCATTCTGATTCTGCTGGATTTGAGTGCGGCTTTCGACACGGTCTCCCACAAGATACTGCTTGAGAGACTGTGGGAGATCGGAGTCAGGGAAACGGCCCTGGATTGGTTTGTGTCATTTCTATCTGACCGTTCCTTCCAGGTGCACGCCCCCCCCCCGTACTCATCCAGTAGGCTCCCCCTTGAATGTGGGGTGCCTCAGGGGTATGCGCTCATTCCCACATTGTTTAATGTGTACGTCCGCCCCCTGGCCGTGATGGCCCGGGAATGTAAGATACAATTAATATCATATGCGGATGATACACAACTTATCTTTAACTTCTCCAACAACAATGTGACAGACCAAATGAAGTTTCAAGAAGCCTTTTTGCCCATTTCTAAATGGCTATCTAACAACTGTCTTCAATTAAACTCCTCCAAAACAGAGGTACTTCTGATTGTCAATGGCACACAGACATGGGATGAGCACTGGTGGCCTCAAGCACTGGGACCAGCTCCCATACCCAAGGAGCTGGTAAAAAATATAGGAGTGATGCTTGACAACTCGCTCAATTTGGACTCCCATGCCAAAAAAGTGGCGGGCATCTGCTACGGGCGCCAGCGCTCTCTCAGACCCATCTTGGGGTTCTTCGAACCCCCAACTCGTCAACTCATAGTCCAGGCGTCAGTCCTTTCTCACCTGGACTATTGCAATTCTCTCATGCTAGGATCCAACGCGACTACAATAAATAGGATGCAAAGAGCGCAAAATGCCGCTGCTCGTGTTTTATTTGCTCTGCCCAAAACCTGTCACACTTCCCCTTTTCTTCGGCGATTACATTGGTTGCCTATAAAGCAACGCACTCAATTCAAAACCCTCTGTCTTACCCATTAAATCTTGTATAGCGCCGGCCCCCAAACTCTTCAAGGACTATGCTCCTTTTATACCCCTACGCGCGCACTTCACTCAGCGGACCTTTTCTTAGCACGTACCATTAAGATACGGAGGAGCAGAGCTTGTGGCCGCTCCTTCAGGTATTTGGCCCCTAAACTTTGGAATTCCATCCCCTTAAAAGCTCGAGCCACCTCAAATCATCTGTTATTTCGAAAACTTATAAAAACTTGGTTGTTTGCATCCATCTAATACACCCTCTGTCGCATTAGTGGTAGGCATGTCCGCAAGCGCTGGGACGCCCCGTTGCTGGGGTAGCCATGCGCTATACAAGATTCCGTAACATAACATAACATAACTAAGTACTACCTTCAAATGTACACTACGAGCAACAGAGTTTACTACTTGATACCAAAAGCGCATCAGCACTACAGACAACATGGAATTTAGTCTTGATTTATTAAGGGCAGAGACAATTATACTATGTCCTCAGATTCAATCTATTCTGCGGTCAGTAGAGTTGACAACTAGATGCCAAGAGCTCCAGCACTACAGAAAACATTCAATACAGTCTTGATTTATTTAAAACACAGACAATTGCACAATGTCCTCAGATTTTCTTAACGTTTGAACAGTAGGAAATTCAGCCTTCATTTATTTAATGCAGAGACAATTCTACTATATGTCTTAACATTTTGTTTAAATAAGTGACAAAAAGCATTTGCCTATGTTTGTTAACAACTGCCTTCAATCTACACTGCAGACAGCAGGGTTCACAACTTGAATTCAGCTTTCAATCTACACTATGGACAGCATTCAAGTTAGCCTTGATTTATATAAATCAGAGACAATTTTGTTAATAGATGCCGCAAAAAACGTTCTTCAATGTCTGTACTAAGTACTACCTTCAAATGTACACTACAATCAACAGAGTTTACTACTTGATACCAAAAGCGCATCAGCACTACAAACAACATGGAATTTAGTCTCAATTTATTTAAGGCAGAGACAATTGTACTATGTCCTCAGATTCTGTTAACTGTGACAAAATAGCATTCAACGATATTTGTGTCCAGTAGTGCCTTCGATCTACATTGGGGACAGCAGGGTTCACAACTTAAATTCAGCTTTGGATCTAAATTTGTCTTCAGTATCTGTGCTGAGAACTGCCTTCAATCTATTCTGCGTCAGTAGAGTTGACAACTAGATACCAGGAGCGCCAGCACTACAAAAAACACTCAATTCAGTCTTGATTTTTTTAAAATAGACAAATGCACAAAGTCCTCAGATTTAAGTTTGAACAGTAGGAAATTCAGCCTTCATTTATTTAATGACTAGACAATTCTACTATAAGTCTTCACATTTTGTTTAAAAAAGTGACAAAAAGCAATCAACTATGTTTGTCAAAAACTGCCTTCAATCTACACTGTGGACAGCAGGGTTCACAACTTGAATTCAACCTTGTATGTAAATTTATCTTCAGTGTCTGCGCTGAGAAGTGCCTTCAATCCATTCTGTGATCAGTAGAGTTGACAACTAGATACCAGGAGTGCCAGCACTACAAAAAACATTCAATTCAGTCTTGATTTATTTAAAACAAACAATTCCACAATGTCCTCAGATTTTCTTAAAGTTTGAACAGTAGGACATTCAGCCTTCATTTATTTATTGCAGAGACAATTCTACTATATGTCTTCACATTTTGTTTAAATAAGTGACAAAAAGCATTCATCAATGTCTGTCAACAACTGCCTTCAAGTTAGCCTTGATTTATGTAAGGCAGAGACAATTTTGTTAATGGATGCCACAAAAAAATTTCCTCAATGTCTGTACTAAGTACTGCCTTCAAATGTACACTGCGATCAACAGAGTTTACTACTTGGTACCAGTGGCGCAGTAACACTACAGACAACATTGAATTCAGTCTCAATTTATTTAAGGCAGAAGCAATTGTACTGTTTCCTCACATTCTGTGAGCTGTAACAAAATAGCCTTCATCGATGTTTGTGTCCCTCTTCACCAGTCATTATCACAGTGTACGTACAAGCTCAGCGCCAAAGATACTACTAACTCATCGCAAAGAAAAATGAACCGTTTTATGTCAGCAATGAGGAATACTATCACTTTTAAATTGAAGTGATGCAGAATTCAGTCAACAAAAGACATTATTTCAATTACTCTGCCTCTGCCCCCAACCACGCATCATCACAGGGTATGTTCAAACTCAACGCCAAAAGAATTACTAACTCAGTGCACCAGAAATAATTGCTACATGACCGTATTGAATGAGATCACTTATTTAAAACTAAATATTTCATAGTTTTGGGAGATATACTTCAACTTACTTCTGTGAATGAACAACCAATATTTATTAGAAAACTTGATTTTATAGACTTTGCTTCCAATGCGTCCTGCTTACACCACACATCATCGCAAAATCCACAGAAACTTGTTGGTTCAGGTACCACTAACTCGGTGGAAACCAAACTAAGTATAACACCTATCAAAATACATGAGTTTTAGAAGTGTCGGGGGACGCCAATTTGTGAAACACAACCTGTACGATGAAAAGGAAGTTAACTTTGTGTGTAATCTTTTTATGAAAGGAGAGAAGAAGTGAGAGAGTGACTGCAAAGAATATTCGCAGCTCAACTTTCTGTCACCAGTGTGTTTTTCACCACTTGCTGGGACATAATGCACCCTGAACCTCTACATCTAAAAGATAGTAAAAGAAAAATGTTATTATTGGTAATAGTTACTATCGTAGTGTGGAGTTGGATAACATCGCCCTTTCACACACATTCCTTCTCACATTTAAAACAAGTATTTGTATAGTTTATATTCCGGACGTTTGAGCGATTATAAAAATGTTCCTGCTATTGGAAAAAAATACATACATGTAATTTCATACACACTATAGGACTGCATTTTTAATACAAACAATATTAATTGTTTGAGGTTATCTAGAGTATGTATTTTGTACATACACGTATGTATTTTGTATCTACTCCTCAATGCCGATCAACTAATACATCCCATGTTGGACACATCTGTGTTAAAGCTTGGAAATTGAAACACCCTACAGAACACAGACTTTATTTCTTGTAAAAAGTTGTCAACTTGCTCAAATCTTCTTTCATATTTCACCATGGTAGGAACAGAAAGTAGCATCAAAAGCTGATAGTGGAGAAATTTTAACGTATCGTCGTCTTCAGGGGGATATGCGCTCATGCCCCACTTAGCAGATTCTTACATTGCCCCATTAAAACACTTTAAAACCCGTCCTGCGCAAAAACAAGAAGTTTGGTATTCATAGCACCTAAGATTATTAAAACGAGCAGCCAGAAAACTTCAAAAGAAATGTAGAAAATCCAAGCTGGCTGAGGATAAACAATGTTACTGGCAGTCTCTTACCACATATCACAAAGCCATTCGTGCTGCACGAAGAATCATATTGCATCCCTGCTTATGACCGAGGGTAACTCTCCCAGAGTGCTCTCCCAAATTTTACAATCCTCCGTGAAAAATATGGCTTGTGAAAGTTCTGAGATGGCATCAAAGCAACTCTGTAACAACATTTCGCAATTTTTCACCCAAATGATTGACTGCATTTATGATAAGATTATCAGTCTTATGCCTCCTTCTGGTGGAGGAAAGCCACCTCTCAGTCCAGCTGTAGAGACAGTGGTGGACACCCCTCTTATCCCTTCCCTTGACATGTTTCCCCCTATCTCTCTAGAGGAGGTAACATCCTTAATCTTTCAGATTAAGAGTGGCTGCCCAGCCCCGGCAAGACTAAAACCTATGCTCGCCAAGGAGCTAGGACCTGGGTTTCTAAAACTTGTTAATCTCTCCCTTAACAATGGAGAGGTCCCTAAGGAATGGAAAAGAGCTCTGGTCCGACCTATTAGGAAAAATAGTGCGCTCCCCTGGACAGAACTCAGTAATCTTAGGCCAATAGCCCTTCTTCCTTTCTTGGGCAAACTGATTGAGAAATATGTCAACTGCCACCTATCAAACTACATCGAATTAGCTGGAGGATTGGACTATTCTCAATCAGGGCTTAGGCCTAAACACAGTACCGAGACCACTCTGATGTCAGTCGTAGACGATCTACATATGTACCAGGACAAGGGCTTTTCCGTGGTCCTGGTACTATTGGACCTGTCTGCGGCGTTTGACACTGTGTCTCATAACATCCTGACAACTCGGCTGGCCAATATTGGCGTGGAAGATAAGGCCTTAGACTGGCTTAAGAGTTTTCTGACTAATCGGACCCAACGTGTGTCCCTGGGGCCATATTGTTCAGAGGAGGTGGAGATCTCTAAAGGGGTGCCACAGGGCTCCTGTTTGAGCCCTACCCTCTTTAATATCTATGTGGCACACCTGGCTAACATCATGAGAACTTATGAGTTTATTCCGGTGTCTTACGCCGACGATACCCAGCTCCTCTTCCACTTTAAACACCTTACCACCGAGACTAAGAACTCCTTTTCCCAGGGCATGAAGGCGGTCTCAAATTGGATGTCTTCCAATTACCTTCAATGCAATGTTGGGAAGACTGAGATCATGCTGTTCGGAGAAGCCAATCTCCTATGGACCCCGGATTGGTGGCCACAAGACCTTGGCCCAGTCTCTGAAACTAAACAGGTCGTAAAAAATTTAGGGGTCTGATTAAATCAGGTGCTTTCTCTAAAGCAGCATAACAATTACGTGGTGGGCTCATGTTTCCACGTAATTGGGCTTCTGTGGAAAGTCTTTCCTCTGCTCCCTGGCGCTGTCAGAAAAACACTGGTACTGGCTCTTGTCCTAAGCCGCATGGACTACTGTAACTGCCTGTTCTTAAACGCCAATGAAGGAGTTGTGGCAAAACTCCAAGTAGTTCAGAATACAGCAGCCCGGTTAGTCCTAAACGCCCCTCCCAGAACCCCCTCCAAACCTCTGCTGGCAAGACTCAATTGGTTGCCTATCAAACAAAGAATTACATTTAAAACCTGCTGCCTGATTTTCAAATACCTTAATGACCAAGGTCCTGAATATCTAAAAAACAAATTTATCCCTTATATCCCTACACGCTCCCTCAGATCCAGTGATCAAGGTTTACTGTGTGTCCCTAAGAGAAAAAAGGCCAGACACGGGGGCAAGGCACTGTCTGTGGCCGGACCACATTTATGGAACAGTCTTCCCAGAGCTCTCAGACAATGCCCTGAACCTTTACGCTTTAGAAAACTCCTTAAAGCCTTTCTGTTTCCACTTTAATCTTCCATTTTAGCTACTCCCTTCTGCTCTGTCTTTTTTGTGTGGCTGCCAAAAGCGCAGAGATACTCCTTCGGGAGTTGAATCAAGCGCTATATAAACCCACAAATAAATAAATAAATAACTCAAAGTCCAGAACCAGATATTTGAATAAGTTGTACATTTTTTGAGGATTTTTACATTCAACATTGCAGACCTTTATTCACATTGATTTACACCTTCACCTTAATAGATCTTATTCACAAATAATAGAGAAATGTTCACATTTTGTGTCGCATTTTTTTGCTACGCTACATGACCTGTGCTTCCTCGCATTTAATCGTAGTGTAAGGTGCAATCCTAGCTCTGTAGTGGGCCAATCCATTAACTCTCCCGTGACTTTCATATGTATTCCTGCACCACGTGGCCGTTGCTGGCTTATTTTCTTAAAAATCATGCATATCTAACGCTGAACTGAATATAATGTGCTCCGTCTTATTCATTGTGTGACAGCAGGAAGTGTGAGGAAGATGGGAGGAAGGCAGGAAATTGATGGAGTAGTAACAATTACGCTAAGATACATTAAGGGATGATTACAAAGTCTATAAGGGAACCCCATTGAGAACAAGTGGGAGGGGTGAGATGCTGTTTAAATGACATTAAGTCAGGCAGCTCTCCGACAATAGAGTCGATTCCCATGCAGAATATCATCAAAAGGAGGAGACAGCCTTACCAAGTGCCTAAATAGACTTCTTCAAAGAAAAACCACTCGCAAACATCCTAACACTACACTATATAGAAGGACTATGGAAACCATATGAATCTACACCACTACATGCCAAGAAAAAATGCTTACTGTGTAAGAGACATTTTCCATCTGTAAGATGTAAGATCTGTCAGTAGTAAAGAAACATGTTCTCAGTGAAGTTAAATGAGTTATTCCGATACTTTGAAACTATTTTCACAACTTATTTACTGTTCTATCAGTGTTTGTAGTTCTCACGTTTAATATTTTGAGCTACACTCCAACTATTTTTTCAATTTCTTTACTGTAATATCAGTGTTTGAGGTGCTCACATAACATGTTTTGTAATACATTGAAACTATTTTAAGAACTTCTTTACTGTAATCTCAGTGTTTGAGATGCTCACATAAAATATTTTGTGAAACACTAAATGTATTTTTACAACTCCTTTACTGTAATATCGGCGTATGTGATGCTTCCGAAGAAATGTATTTAATATTTATTTGGAAAATAAAGGAACAAAGTGAACTTGAGTGAAAATTATTATGAATACATTCAATAAATAAATACAATAAATGAATAAAGTGTCACTATGCATTGTGTCAAGTGCTTTATTTACGATTTGCAGGAATATGGTCCCTTTCATTGTCATGACACACAAACCCAAATAAGAATGAACAGTGCAACTCAAGCGCATTATAGAATGGTACAAAGCATGTAATTTAATGATTGGGTATTAGAATTATAGACAGAGATCACAAAATGATTCCCGAACATTCTTACTTTTTTTCTTAAAGGGTTGATACAGTCTTTCCAAGAGGATTTGAATATTTAAAAGAGGAAAGTAGGACGTAAAGAACAGAGGTAGGAGGTTACATCTCAAGATGCAAGAATCGATAAAAGGGGGGGTCCAAGGTCTGTATGTACAATGGCCAGTGGAGGCATTTTGAGGGCGGAAACACTCAATGTGGTGTATAATATGCAATATCTGTTGGCGGCACCACCACGCACACAGACTGGACAAGGGCAGATGCCAAGGGCAGATGAAATGATAGTTTGTATGTGCTTGGACTATGAGGAGAATACACTGGAGGAAGACTAGGTCAAGTGCAGAGATTTAATAAATAAGGCATATCAAAGGAGGTGGAAACAAGGGGCATGAGAGTCCATGAGTGGTGGACTTGGGATTCCTTAATCCACGTGCTACCTACTGTGTTGCAAACTTCAGACACTGATGACTACAGACCCTTACTTTGTCTCCCCCCATTAAGTTGTCAATTAGTGTGGAGGCAAGGAAAAGGAAAGGAATAAAGTACATGTCAACAGAAGTACTGGTATGTTCAGGACACTGAATTAAGCTCTAAAGAACCAAGGTCAGATATAAAAGACGATACACAGAAGGCTGCACAAATATGACGGCGGATCATGTACACAAACTGGTAAGTCAGCAAAACAACAACAAGCCTAAGAACACTGCATCAAACGGACGCTAAACTGTGGAACTGGTTGACATAAAAGGTAGAAGAATACTGTAAAAAAACAGGTTAAAATACAAAAAAGAGAAAAAAGATATCATATATCATGACAAAAACACTGGGGTAACACTCTGTTGACCAACACAGAAAAGATCGTACAGAAGTTATATGTTAGAATGTTTAAGGAGCTGCAAAGGGAGTACACAAATAAATAAAATATAAATATATTTATAAATAAATAAAATTTAAAAAATAGGCCTATATAAGCTCCCTTCTGATTTAGAGGGTACACAAAACTACGGGAAACACAAATACTATCTGCTCCCTATCAGCGCCAGCCAAACCCTAGTCCAGGCACACTGCCAACCTAAAATAGGTCTGTATAAGCTCTCTCTTCCAAATAGGAACGCTGTTTCCAATGACTGGGTGGGAGCCGCGTGTCAAAGCCCAGCTCACCTGAGTATCCGGTCACAATGCTGGAGAATGAAGACAGTCCAATCCCACCCTGAAACTGCTTGTTCCAGCACACTAGTTAGTCACAGTGTACAAAGAACCAGAAGCTCCAGAGAAGGGGGAAGTGGATAAAATAAAAAAAAGTGAGAGAGACAACACCACTCTTTCGTTCTCCACTGTTGAAGTGCTGATGTACATATGTGGCTCACCTAGACTTCTTGTAAAACAGGTGCCTAATGAGAAACAAGCAAAGCACAGATAAATACAACCTATCCCTAACTGTGTACCTGATGCTTCCTTACAAAATTTGGAGTGAAGTACCTCTCTAGTCCTGGTCTTTAGCTTCCAGGTTGGTGAGTTTCAATGTTCTGGGATGTAACATCTAGTACTGCAAAGTTTTTATAAAACTAAATAAAATACTGTGATTAGGATTACAAATGTCAAGCATTACCTTCCTATAGCTAAACCTGGAGTTCTGATTAACATACTCACTTTGCACACATGCCCAGAATTTTCACCAAAACGAGTTCTGTACTCTTATATCAAAGTACTGTAGGTAATTAAAACAATTTCCTGTTTAACTGCACGTCGAGCAGGTAATGATTTCTAAGTTCCAAGTAAAACAATGTTCTATTCGAGTGAAGTCCACAATTCGAGTGAAGTACCTGAAACGAATGTCCGTTTTTCTTTTCATCAAAGTCTGAATGAAACTCTTGGGAGAGTTGACAAATGAGCTTGTCGAAAATAACGGGTTTTGCACTTACTTAATGTTCGGAGGAAATTTTGTTCTATCTGACCTTGTCTTTTTCTCTTTTGCAGGTGGATTTGATTGGTCACGAGAGGGACCTGGACTCTGAAGAGCCGGAAGCTGGAAGGAGGAAGAGCCAGCGACCGTGCCCCCTCCCGAAGCTGATGCAGGTCCAGAAGGTAGCAGAAGAGCGAGCGCCGATTAACAGGAGGAACATTTCTCAGATAAGGCGGGAGCACGACGAGCACTAGCACTGGGTGAATCTCAGGGTTTGCCTTTTATAGACAGGGCTGGGTGTGGTTCTCACGCGCTGCACGTTGTCCCTGAGAGGCGTGCAGCGCTTTGTTTTTTATGCAAAATAAGGAGAAACACGAGAGGGCTTTGCACGAGTGGAACCTAAAAAAGCTTTGGTAAAAGCAAGAATAGCAAACGTGAAAAAAGAACTCAAAACACACAAACCTGAAGCTTAATGGATGAATCAGTGGAAATAAGCTATCAGTGGGGACACCAGTTCAATGAGAGGGGACAAACATATTGTGTGTAAATGGAAACTATCAATGAGAAGGGTTCAAACATATTGTGTGTAAATGGAAGCTATCAGCGTGAAGGTACCAAATTTTACAAGGCCGGACTTTACTTACCAATAGCCCATAGATATATATAAATCATCAAGGAATAATAAGGCAGTCGGCAATGGAGAAAGTCGAATCGTTTATTGAATCAAATGCAAGCCCTGACAGGGGAGCCTCGGTCTACAAGACCCAAGGAGGTGCGCAAATGAGACTGATGAAATACCAATGATACAAAGCATATATACGTTTTCACACATTCAGGTTAACACCCTACAAGGAAAAGCACAAGTTGTCAGTAAGCCAACAGGAAGATCCATATAAGGCACCACTAATTGTTGGTAGCTAAGCTGAAGCTATTCCGAGGGTAGGTCGTCTATCTAAAACCCGGGGAGTATAGGAACGGGCCCTGCTAGAATGTGCTCATCCCACAAGAAGGGCAGGTGTGACCTTGGGTTTCCCTGAGCTACAGACAAAAGAGAAGAGAAGCAGACTGGGCAATGTTACCTGGTTTCGTACCCCGAGGTAAACCATGTGACTTCTAGGAAGCAGTACATGAACGAATAGGTCTAAACGGACCTTCATAAACCTATCATCAAGTTAACATACATTGTTTATTTCTTTACGATTATGAATGCGTATATGCAGTTATATGATACATAGTGGGCCAATCATGATTACATATGATTTTATATCTCAACAGACGGCCCTTTTGGCCTACTATGGCCAATATAACTACTCTACTCTACTCTACAAACACCTCTTCATCGATCTGCATAAGGTCTGTTACTTCTTTTTGAATCATTTGTTTCTCTACCTTTTCTTGTCGAGAAAGAGTCAGAGCAGACGTTATTTTAGTGGCACAAAAGGTACAGCATGCCGGGCCACAGTGAAGGCATAAGCAGCAGGTGAAAATTATTCCAACTACTCCTGCCAAGACCATGAATATCTTCCAGCCCCATGTAGCTAAGAGGCCCCAGAACCACCCATTGAGGGACCAAGTACCGTTCTCTTCATGTAACTCACTAGCTAGTCGATGTCATTTTTTAATAGCGAGATGTATGGTAGGGGCCGAATCAGGTATGAAAACGCAGCAAGAGCTGCCGATCACGCGACAAGCTCCACCCCTATCTGCCAGGATGACGTCTAACACCATCTGATTTTGAAGAGAAACAAGCCTCGTAGCCTGAAGCTCTACAGTGAGGTTTATTAAAATTTCAGTCGTTGTTTAGACCACATTTTCCACAATTCTAGACAAGCGTCTTATATTCCGACTGTTAAAAATCGGACCCCAGAATGGGACCAGGCCCTTAGAAATGTCTTCAAACTGTTGTAGCGAGGTATCTGTCTGATCAGTACTATCAGTATCATAGCTTCTAATAGTCCTATTAGTTTCTATGTCTCTCTTTATCAACTGATGAGTCCTATGGTAATCAGAAGGGGCAACATAAACAGGAGGGTAAAGAAAAGACAGATAACACCGTCCTGCCCATCCTCGTGGGAGCCAAGTATAGGCATTTTCCCCGCAGACAAAATATACATTAGGGGGAGTGATCATCGGGGGAGTACTGTCGGTCTGCAATGTATAAGTATAATTACAGGTACTACTCCCTACCTTAATGTGACCTCGCCCCCTAATACAAAACAAAGAAGTGGAATTGATGATGGGGATTGGCAGGGCTCTGTCATTGGTAACATTGCGTTCTTTAAAATGCTGAAAATACAAAGCGGAATTAAAAAGTTCAAAGTCCTGCATCTCTTCTTGCAACCAGGTATCATTTTTGGAGTCAGTATATACATTCATGCAGGCATTTGGATCTAAAGAACCCTGTCCTTCATCTCCTTCAGCGTCAAATCCTTGGTGTCTCTCTATATATTTTAAAATAGCTTCATAATCTCTTTCAGAATATATTTTGGGATTTACAACATAGTGGGAGTACATCAACAATAATAGTTGCCACCATGCTTCGCAACTGGCTAAATACGATAAAGGGAGAGAGATAAATAACTCATGTTGATGCATAACTGACGGCAACAAACCACAAACCCAGCAGTTCATTTTGTTTGTGGTACTGTGGGTCTGGTGTAACTTCTCAATGAATACATTCTTTGAATAAGTCTCCCTATGCCTAGCCTTATGCGGGGGCAGAGAATAAAAATGGTGTTCCTCTGGAGTAGGAGTAGTTTTCAACAATGTATGCACTGGATGTTGAAATTTTAAGTATACAAACACACACATCATTATTACAGTAATTAGGGCAATTAAAGCAACGAATGCCACCTTCACTCTGGTGGGCCATCTGGAAAACAATTTTATATCATGAACCTTGCGCCGAGGGGCCAGTAGTCTTTCATCCTCCATCATAAATCGATCAAAGGGAAACATACTCTCTAAAAGTCCAAATCTATCACGGTCCCTTGCTAAAAGTCCACAACTAATCTTTGTATCCACAAAGCACGCCAACCACCAGAGGGTTTCTTCTCCCTGTGTCCATTTTTAGAGCCTCAGAGACAGACCCTTATCTCTCATCCAAGGACTTTCAGATTCAAAAGGTACTATTGCGGCCCTTAACTCAGTCTTTCTTTCTGAACAGAGCCTATTACACAATGTTCCAAGCTCTCTGCGAGTTCAGTCCAGTGTCTCGCTTAGCACCCCAATCACTCTACTCAACGTTTTTTATCACAAAGTCTCGATCTAATTTCTTCCATGAGAGAGTGGGGTGCGGCGCTGTTTTCGGGGCCGCAGATCGTATCGACAACGACCAGGTTGCTCCTGGTCAGAAAACAATTCAGTTGCATGGGTAACAGACTCGGTCACCTCTCGTGCTGCCTCGGGACTGGCAGTTGCTTCTAATTGAGCTATTTCACCCTCCCCTTCAGGCAACACTGCACTTGATTGCCCTTTTTCGAAAAGGGCACAAATCTCCGAATCAGTTCTCCTTCCCGACTTGGCACTACGTCCTTGTTCTGCTGGTCAGAGGGCAGGGGCAGCGGGAGGCGCTTGACGTGGCTCGCGTGAATCCAGTGTTTGCGGCCGGGCACCTTCACCGCCGTCCTCATCACCAATAGAATTTGATAGGGATCAGACCATCAGGGCTCCAAACTCGATGTTCGTTGATAATTCTTCACCAGTATCCACTGGCCAGGCTCCAACTGATGTCCAGGACCCTCCGGTAGTGGCTGCCATGTGTCCGATACCTGTTGATGAATAGAACGCAGGTCTTTAGTCAAAGCATAAAGGTAATCTGTCATCAATGGATAATCAATATCTCTAAAAGATCTAGGTCTAGGGACTCCCCACACATTCCCAGGACGGCCAAATATGACTTCATAAGGGGACAGGCCAGTCCTTGAATGAGGAGTCATTCTAAGAGATAGCAAAGCTACTGGGAGGGCATCAGGCCACTTTAGTCTAGTGTCTGCACAGATTTTGGCCATTTTAAGCTTTAATATGCCATTATATTTTTCAACCAGCCCTGCGGATTGTGGATGTCTAGCGGCATGGAATTTTTGTCTCATTTTTAGTCCATCACAAACACATTGTACAAGTGTGACATTGAAGTGGGGGCCGTTGTCCGACCAGATAATTCGGGGCAAACAGAATCTATGGAAAAACTCTTTGATCAGAACTTTGGCAGTGGTAATTGCAGTAGCATCTTTGGTGGGGTAGGCCTCAACCCATTTACTGAAAGCACACACCACCACCAATACATACTTCAAAATATTCACACATTCCATTTGTATGAAATCTATCTGTAGGACTTCGAAGGGTAAGGATGGCGGGGCAAAATTGCCACTTAAAACAGATTCTCTACCCCCAAGGTTATGTCGTAAACACACCGGACAATATTTGACAATGTGGGCTGCTATTTTGGAAATGTTAGGGTTATTCCATACCGGATCTAATACTGTGCTAATTCCTTTAGCACTGATATGGGCCGGTCCATGCGCCATGGTAACTCCTGCATATACCAGTGCATTAGGTAGCAACCATCGCTGTTTCTCAGATCGGTCTATCCAGCACCCATTCTCATCTAATTTCCCAATCTCCTGTTCCCACTTCTGTATTTCTTCAGCAGTTGCTTCTTTCTGTAATTGTTTTACACTTTCAAGGGTATTATCAAAAAGAGATGTTTCGGTGGGCCATCGGGCAGATGTACTAGAGAACATGGGACTTCCTTTAGCCTGAGCCGTCTCTTTTGCTACTGAATCGGCAAAGGCATTCCCCTTTCCAATAAAATCTACAACCTTCTTATGTGCACTGCATTTAATAATGGCTAACTTCTTTGGTAAGGTTAGGGCAAATAACAATCGATCAATCAAGGGACCATGCTGAATTTTCTGGCCATGAGTAGTAAAGAGACCCCGCTCCCTCCACAGCCTCCCAAAACTATGGGCAACGCCAAAGGCGTACTGGCTGTCTGTAAAAATATTTACCCTTAGACCTTCACTCATTTCACAGGCTCTTAACAAGGCTATTAGTTCAGCTGCCTTGGCTGAGTGGTGTGAAATTCTTGCGGTTTCCACTACGGTCTTCAAAGTGGTAATGGCATATGCTGCTGTCGCAGTGCCATCTGGTAACTTAAAGCAAGAGCCATCCACATATAATTCCCCATCTGGTTCGAGTAAAGGGGTGTCAGTTAAATCCACACGTCCTTTTGTTTCTTCTTCGGTTCTAAACACACAATCATGGACATCAACTCTTTCATCTTTTTCAGGGAGAGGCAATAACGTGGAGGGATTCAAAGTAGTGCATCTCTTAATAGTAATGTGAGGGGCAAACAATGTCAATTCATATCCTCTCAATCTAGCACTCGTGAGATGTTGCGTTTTAGTCCTATTCAGAAGGATATCCACCTTATGCGGTACCATGACTGTGAGATCAGTGTTAAGGACTATTCCTTCTGACTGTCGGATGGCCAGTGCTACTGCAGCAGTGGCCCTCAGACAGCTTGGGAGGGCACGTGCAACAATTTCCAAAACTGAAGAGAAAAAGGCACAGGGTCTCTGATTCCCACCAAAAGTCTGTGTTAACACTGATAATGAACAACTGTCTACCTCATGCACATAAAGTGAAAAAGGTTTCCTGTAATCTGGAGTTCCCAACACAGGTGCAGAACAAAGAGCAGACTTTAAAGATTCAAAGGCTTCTTGACATTTATCCGTCCAGGGTAGGGGTTCAGGCACATCTTTGGTTGTCAATTGCAACAAGGGTTTAGAGAGAAGTGAATAGTTAGGAATCCACTGGTGACAGTAAGAGGTTATGCCAAGAAAAGCACGAACATCACGTTGTGTACGTGGGACAGACATGTTTGTTATTACAGATATTCACCCTGGAGTCAATCGTCTCCCCGCTTTTGACAGAAAATGGCCTAAGTAGGTCACTTCCTGTCGACAATATTGAAATTTAGAAAGGGACACTTTATTTCCTTTCTTAGCCAAAAGGTGTAACAATTTCACCGTAGCCTCCTTGCATCCCTCTTTAGAATCAGAGGCCATTAGTATATCGTCTACATACTGGATAATAGAATTTCCGGCTGGGAGAACTAATTCATCAAGGACTGCTTTTAATGCCTGGCTATAAATACTAGGACTTTCAGTATAGCCTTGAGGAGCGCGTGTAAATCTGAAGATATGCCTACTATCTGGATGAATCGGGATGCTAAAGAAGGCATTCTTCAGATCGATTACTGAAAAATACTGGGCCGTGGGAGGAATCATAGTTAAAATAGCAGTTATATCAGGTACCAATGGATACTGTGGAACCACGATTTTATTAACTGCTCGAAGGTCAATCACAAAACGATATGTGTTCTTATAATCTGGAGCACCATCAACTGGTGTTTTCTTTAAAATTGGCAAAATCGGGCTATTACAAGTATTTGCTGCTGTTTCTTCTACTACCCCCTTTTTAATAAGGTCACGAATAATGTTTAACATAGCCCGTTCACCTTCAGGCGAAGTTTTATACTGTGGAATGCGAGGCAGCTGCACATTAGCTTTCAGGGTAATGGACACAGGGGCTATCTTTAACAAACCAACATCAGTGTCTTCTGTTGCCCACAAAGTCTGAGGAATTGTAGAGAATTCAGGGGGAAGATGCTCATTTTTCGCAAAATATTGAGCTTCCTGCAAAGAAGGATTCTGCATTGCCAAGTATACACCATCGGGTGAACAGTAAATCCGAGCATGTAATTTTTTTGGGATATCTAAACCCAAAAGGTTCTCGCCACAGTTAGATGTCAACAGAAAAGGTGACTGTATAGAAATAGGACCAGTAGTAAAAGGCAAAGGCTTGGAAATGGGGCTTACCACAGGTATTCCAGAGAATCCTACTGATACATTATTGTGGCCAGACAGAGCAGCCCCTGGGACCATTGTATGAGCAACTGAACTATTCATTGCTCCAGTATCACTAGGAATTTTCCTGATGCACCCAACCGTTCCCCTTGTACATAAGGTCCCTCTTGGTCAATTGGTACTGTATTGGTGCCCCTTCTCTGTCCTTGGCTGTCTCATGCATAATCCTGTACATCGTATTCATCGTCCCTGTAATTCTCATTATAGTACTGCCTGTTCTGTGGATTATCAAAATATTTCTTCCGGGAATCCTCGTCTTCCCTCCGCATGCTATTTCGATCAATATGTCCCCGGCCCCGGCCTCGTCCCCTACTGGGGCCATTCCTCACCATCAACAGAGGACAGTCCGCTCTCCAATGCCCCTCCTGTTTACAATACGAGCATTGATTCAGACCAACATTCGGGGGACCTCCTCTTTCTCTGCCTGCCCTTCTTTGGAAGGAACCGCGCCCTCCTCGTCCTGCATTCTGTCCTCTGCTAACTTGTTGCAACAAGACTCTAGTCTTTAAGTCTTTCGTTTTCTTCTTAGTCCTTTCCTTACTTTCATTCTCTCGATGCTCATAATACTGAGCCATACTAAGGATAATGGACGGGGTGGCCGTAGTCCATGTACTCTCGGCTGCCTGAAGGCGTGACATAATCTCCGGTAACAGATTCGTCACAAATCTATTTACAAACAATCGTATTCCCCCAAATCCTGCCCACTAAAATCCATAAATGTTTTCTCAAACTTGGTGAAGAAATCCGAGACACTCTCATCCTTCTTCTGTTTACAGGCAGCTATCTTATCCCAATCTATTTTCTTAGTAGGCAGGAGAGTTTGCATGTATGTAATTATCTGGCACAGCTAAAATTTCATCTCACATTTTTTCTCCAGGCTTTCGTTCCTTATCCCAATTTTTCAGTTGATCCCATGTTCCCCCTAGCTCAGGGACGTGATCCGTGTCATGTATCTGTCTCCAAATATCGACCGGGATTAAAAGGCTGAAAAATAACTCAATATCGGGTATGGTCATGATCGCAGAATTAGCAGCCTCGACCAATTCTTTGTAATAAGCAGTGGGATTCTTACAAGGGTCTGGGATCTGGGCTTTTAATGTAAGCACCTCGCTTTGTTTCCAAGGGGTATAAACCCATTGTTCCTGAAGCCTTGCGTCCTCCCTAGCTCTAAATATATTGCCCCCATTATCCTTAAGTTCAGGTAATTCTGGAAAGAAAAGAGGATGTACCTCTCGCATAGGATTCTGTGTTCCCCAATCGGCGCATTTCCGATGCATTTGTTCTCGATACTGCAAGAGAGTTGCTACATTCTGATATACTTCATCGGCCTGCAGTTGGAATTTGTGGGCTCGTTCCCTTATATCTCTCAATATTTGTGGGGCGAACCCCTCCTCAAAACACTGTTCCCATAGCGAAATCAAACGGATCGCTATATTTTCTAAAGCTAGTTGTTGCGCAACAGGCTCGTAATCTTTCATAGTACTCCAAATATCTTCCATTGTATAAATGGCATTCCGCATCCATTGGGATGCCTGATTTACTATAGTCTACCGTTCTTCCATACCTAACGAGGATCTGGTATAAATCCGTGGGTCATTCAAGTCAGACCCCAAACGTTTAGGTGTTGTGTCTAGGGTAGCCAAAGCTCGAGGATCTATAGTGCTTTGAGCCGGAGGGGAGAGAAATACTGGGCTTAACATAGAAGGGACAACCAAATCTGGTTGTAACGGAACCAAGGGTGAGGTACATGGTCGGAGCGAGGGAGGGGGAAGCAGCGCACTCCGTACAGACCCGTCCAGCAGGGCTGTAGTTGTTGCTCCCGTAAGATCCTGAATGGCCGACGCAGTCCCTGGGTGATCTATTCGGGCCAAGGGCACTGCTGGGTATTGACCCTGTGGAGCATAAGGAGGAGGTGGACGAGTTTCTAACAAATCCTCTATCTCATCTCCAGTATCGGGTCGAGCCACATAACTTTTGTCTGTCTCTAAACGAAACTGACTGTCCATTTGGGGAAAATTTTCCTCCACTTTTCCTTTATCATAACCTATAGCCTTTTGAGTTATAGACTGTCCAGATTTAATACTTCCCACTTTCTCTTCCCTTATTCTCCGTCGTTTGGCCTCCTTTAACCATAGGTTTAAGGAGTCAAACATTAACTGGCCACTTTTCTTCATGAACATTTTATTCTGTAAGTACGTAATCTTTTTTTCATCAAACGACCCTGTTAAAGGCCATTGCAATTCAGTATTGTCCTTTGTATATTTGTAAAAAGAGAGAGTTTTCCCTACTTAACCCAGAAAGGACAGGGAAATATCACAACCAAAAAAAGAATTCCTTTCTGTGTATTGTAATTTTAAGTAAACAATAACATTTGTTTTGGTCAATTATATCCACAGCCCACCAATACCTCCGCTGATACTATATACTGTTTATCTAGACGCTGCTGATCGCCTCAATTAAAAAAGAGGAAAGATCCATATGCGAACCCATGAAGAACTTTGGACCACGATTGGCCAAATCATAAAATGGAAGTAATAAACTGAAAATTTGAAAAAGTACAGCCAATGCCACTGACGTTTTCTGCACAGATTATAAGTAAGCTACAATGTTAAATGTCCCGGTTCATTAAACATTCAAGTCAACAACTGTTTACTGAATTCTAAATCAATGTCACTTTATGTACAGATCCTCTGACGATATAACGGAAAGGAGGGGGAGTCTCTATTCTCACTACAACTCCTGGATCAAATCTGGTACCACAAAATAAAATTGCCTTAAATGTAAGATATAGTTAAGACTTTTTAACCGACAGCTCAAAAAGTTAAAACATAAAACTTTCCCATACATTGTAAACTAACAAATATTATGTATCTATTTTTAGAAAGAAGATGTTTTTAAAATAGTCCTGAGGAAAGTGTTTCAAACAACGAAGCACCGAAACGCGTCGACAAATTTTTTTAATTGTATGAATTGATTGTTTTTATTATGTATTGTATTGTTATAATAAATTTAGTAAATATATGTAAAATGTTGTTTTGAGTTAAAACTATACGATTTTGAAAATCCAGACTACTATTATGGGTATGTTTAGGCAGGAGGGGCCCTATGAGCGAAACCACCCAACTGCACATTTGTACAATGAGAAAATGGCAAAGATTTTACTGCTGGACCTCCTCCCTTTTTCTTTTGTGGGTTGAATGGAATTCTCAGACTTTGTGTCAGCCATTTTACCAAAATAGAAGGTACCAAGTAGGATCTATTTTGCCAGAGTGGCTGTTCCAGTACTGTATCACAATGTGATGCAATTGGTTAAACAAGCTTTGCAGCAAAGTGATGTTCACACTATCCACCTGACTATAAAGCTGACTGAAGCCCCAAAACTCAAAATGTCCAAGAAAACATCTCTCCAGTCCCAACTCCCTTCCCACCCTCTCCACCCAGCCCCAACAAACAACATATCATTCCCACCAAAACATTTTTTTTTAAGTGCTCGAGGAGGGCATTATGGATGTCAGTTCGGAGCTGGTCCAGGCTCCACTCCATCTTGGTGAGCCGGCAATCAATGGTGTCCAGTCGCTGCAGGATGCCATATAGTAATGGCCTATTGTCGGTGAGGTGGGGGTTGGCAGCAGTTGGCTGATGGTGGCGCCAGCGAGGGGATGGCCAGGAGGCTAGAGGCTGAGGGGGACCGGCTGCACTGGGGCCGACTGTTGTGTGTTCTTTTCCTCTTCATCCCCTTCCAGGCCACTTGTATGTTTTACCCACACATGCTGCCAAACTTAAAAAAGCACTGACTGTGTGGCAGGAAAGCATTAACAGGCAGAGAATAACATCACAGGATTTAAAAAAAAAACTGTGATTTGATATTTTTTTTCTTCTGAAATCTTTCCTAATAACTATAAACAGAGTTAGACACTTTGAGTTAAAAAAGAAATGATTGTCATTAATGAGTACACCATTATGCCCTATATGGAGTAGAAGTTGTGTGAGGTTCTAAAATAATGAAGCCATGCTCATTGCTTGCCAGCGTCTCAGGTATTTTGCAACTGTCTACAGCTGTAGTTGACAATTATCTATTTTTCATTCCAGTGGCCTGCTCTTCGCCAAATGCATTTCTCTTTCAACCTTGTCTCAGAAGAGGCAGATGAATAATAAATAAGTTACTACTTCACACACCTTACGTATGAAATGCATATATTAATACATTATCCTGTTGCTGTAAGTAGAGGTTGAGGATAATTAATCTAATGTTCTGCGCCTCAAGTAAAGGAACCAGCTATATACATAGTATTTGGCACAATTGTCACTGTGTATCCCATACACCAAACTTGACATCAAATCATGCAGTTACTCCCACTTTACTCTAAGGCCTCGCCCACCACCACGTATTTCCAACAAATTAATTTGCTGGGCAGTAACCAAGGAAAGGAAACTTGATTTTTCCTACTGCAGGGGGTAGGGTGGATGGATTAGACAGGTAGGGTAGAGCATTTCTAATTATACAATAGAGAGGCCACCACTGATCATTGATTCATCATCTTTGACTTACTCAGTCATGGCGCAGTTCAAAAGGGAAAAATCTTAAGAAGCACGCGGAACCCTGCATAACACAGCTGAGTTTTTCGACTCCACGGATTTCGGCATAGTAGGACTCACCCAGCCCAGCCCTATACAGAATTTTGCTGCTCGGCTACTACTGAGTCTTCCACCCAGATCACACATGATCACTCATTTGGAGGCTTTTTACTGGCTCTAAATGAGAAAGTGTAGCAGGGATTCTGCTCATACACAGAACTGTGCATACAGACTTGGAACCTCAATGAATTAGGGTGTACCAAAACTCACCTTAGTAGCCAAAAATCCCCAACGAGAATAGCAATCAGTGTCTCATTGGTTCTTCCATACCCCCAATGATTAGAAAACCCAGAACATGGAACTTAGAATACCTCAGGCAATGTGGAACACATGAACACTCTTTTGGTATACTCTCATACCTGTCCAAAACGTGGAGTAAATGAAGACATGTGCAAGTTTGAAATATTTATTTCTAATGCCGTGTTCTCAGGCGCAGTATCTTAGCTAATGCACAGACATAATATAAGCAACAAGATTATCAGCATAGTTACTATTCCATAAAATACAAAAGGAGAAAGCATGTTAAAGTGCTGAATGGAAATAGGGTAGATTACACCTAGATCTCACCCTCCCTTGCTAGTAGGTTATTTTATATCTACAGAAGGTCTCTTGGGTTTACAAGGGCGGCCCCATACCTCTGGTCCTAGTAGAAATGGATCACATCATTTTCTACACCAGCTCTCTGCATGCAAATGTTCTCCAAAGTGTGTTTGCATGCCTGCGCAGTGCATTATTAAACGCGCCAAAATCAGAGGTGGCCACAGCTGCATATATGTTATGTCTAGAACGTGCGCTGATCAGACCGAACAACAACCACTGTGTTGGAATAACCTTGAAGGCCTCGGCACTTACTGTTCAGACAAAGCTTACCAAGCAAAGCTACCACTAAAGGAAAACATATTATTCTGGTGTGAAGCAAAACAGTCTGCTAGACTCTAAACATTTGTAATAATGTGTGACGTGTGCAAAGGCAGCAGAAAGGAAAAATGGTGTTTAAATTTCTAATAAGCTCGTGCTCACTTAACACAGTGTGAATGCAAGGCTCATCTCCATGACAAAAGAGGATATGATTTAAGGCCATGGTTTTAATGCATAAAGCCCTGACTAGTTCAGGTGCCGGCTACCCAAGAGAGAGGATCCATGAATACATAACCGCCCGCACTGTACGCTCCTCTTCTGAACACTTGGCTAAAGTCCCTTGTATCTGCCAGCTCAGAACAGACGGCAGATCTCTGGAATAAGTTCCTGAAGCAACTGCATCTACTTTCCTGTTTTTAAGAAGAAACTGAAAACCTGTTTTTTCACAAAATCTGTATAAGTTTCATATGTAGATACTGTCATGTCTCTTGCACCGGGACACTCCTGGGAGTAGCGCTGCGATGTATAAATCTTTATAACATAACATAACGTAGTATAAGTGTACAGCTGAGACAAAAAAATCGACCCTTCTTTGATTTCACCTGGCTGTGAGCATTTTGTAGCAAGCCTGTGAAAATAGTTGGGCCAGAATAGAGACTACTACTTACCTGCTACATTACATTATGTTATTATTTGACACTAATCTAGATCCGTAAAGATATAAGGTTAATACTATAAAAAATGAGCATATCATCAGCAAAGGCAACTATTAAATATATAAATGAATAGTAAACACCTATTGTTTTAATAAGAGCAAACAGGAGCCTACATGTATTTTTCCTCCTGCTCTGTAATGAAAGTATACCTTTTAATATCTCTCCTTAGATCAGCAATGGGGACCACATCTACAGTGTGAGATTTGTCTTTGCAAATTCCCTCAAAGGACATCAGGCCTCATGTGAGAAGTGATACCTACATGAGATAATTAGAATAATTGTACATGGACAGCTTGCTTGATTAGGCTCACTAAAAAGCTTTCACATAGCATTGCTCAAGTCAAATAATGATAAACATACTTCTAAACCAGTTTAAAACCATAGTGCTCCAACAGTAAACATTTACAATATGATTTGATTAGTGCATAATTGTTTCATGTAGCAATTAGGGATCTCAGGTCATAAACTTTAATAACTGGCAATATATACAACAAGGCAGAATTAATACTATAAACTACATTAAGAGGACATAAAGATAGTTGGACTGCAGTACAGCAAATGCACCAAATGGCGATTAACTTTTTTAATGCTATTCCTGATTCTATATTCTATTACATTTCTATTTAATATTATAAAAACGATTCAAAAGTGGAAGCATGGTGTTCCAAAGTGTTACATTCTAATGAGCCCGGCTAAAAGACTACCTTGAAATTGAATAGCAAGTTAGTTCTCTGCAAAATTAAATAAGTATGCCTTGAATGGTGACATTTGTGCAAAATGATTGGAATTGAAAGGTTCCTTTTGATGTTCTGAAAGACAATTCATTTGCCACAATGATACGTGAAACAAAATAGGAAACTCTGGAGACGGTATGCAGTAGCTGGTGGTACGATTCCTTTATTTTTCTTAGTTTTAGGACTCTAAAAGGAGTTTCCCGACTATGTTACCATTCCCATTAGGCAGTGCTGTATCCAAGTTCTAGAACCCCAGTGTGAGAGGTATTGTTATACTTAATAATATATACTTCCTGGTGTCAACGTTTGGGCTAACGGGCAATATGAAATAATTTTTTGGGGGGTTGATGCACAGATCACCTTCAGAGTTTTTTAGAGCAGGTATAACGTTCCAAAGTTCTAGGCATTTATTGGATCATGTCAAGGTATATAACTGAGGAAAGTTTGCAAAGTGTAGGATGCAGTGCAGAGGCTCTTTCGTTGCCCCAAATTACGGCTAGTGCAAAATCGCAGAAAGTGCAATGTGCAGTGCAAGGATGGCATTCCAAGGTTCTTCAGCCGTTATTAGAGCATGTCAAGGTTTATATCTAATGAGAGTGCAACAGACTGGACGGCCATCCTATTCTTGGAGCTCTCTAGGCACTAGGGGGCAGATTTATGTTAACTGGCGCATCCCGAGGGATGCGCCAGTTAACGTGCGCCACAGCTACGGCACCCATGGTGCGCCGCATTTATAATGCGGCGCACCATGGGGCAAAAACGGCACAGATGCGTCACGCATCTGTGCCGTAAAAGTGATGCATTGCTGGAGTTGCGTCGCAAGCGCGACGCAGCTCCAGCAAGGCTCGGGGGTGCCCTATCTGACCAATGCTGCATCAAGCCTTACGCCTGCTTCAAGCCGGCGCAGGGTTTTGATGCAGCATTGGCCTAAAAGTGACTGAGTGAAATCTTATAGATTTCACTCAGCCACTTTTGCGAGGCGCACCTACCCCGGAACGCCCACCCTGCGCCGGAACGCCCACAAGCGGCGCAGGGCTTTACAACGTGACGCATCTGCCTAGATGCGTCATGTTGTAAATAGGTCGTAGGGATGCGCCACGTTTACGCCGCAGTTGCGTGACGCAAACGTGGCGCATTCCCAACATAAATCTGCCCCTAGTTGTCTTAATTGCATTCAGGGATGGGAGGTCATAGTCCACAATTAAAGTGCGCCAGTGCACTTGAAAAGATTGTAAATTATAGGATACATTCCCTCTGTATCCCTCCTAATACAGCCCAACACTTAGAGATTCTTACAAGCTCTGAGGGTTTATGATGTGCTGCAGAAATATTGGCCTTAAATAAAAGCACATTTGGCTCAGCAATGTTGGGTGACAGCATACCAGGTAATCAACAGATTCCAAAACATGTAGACACAGTCTGCACTGTTGTTGTCCTGGTGTTTTTGTTTTACAGTGCATTCTTTATTCCCATATTGGAAGTGTGAGAAGGCAGTTCTGACCATCTAATTCACCTAGATTCGTTTGATTTTTGATCACCTGATTTTTTTACCTTTTACTGTGGGAGAGCCTCCTGACCTGACACTCACCCATGTTAAACACATGGTAAAACATATTGAACGTGTTTGCCTCCAGTGTATGCCTTGTGAGATCAGGCCACTGCAACACAGTCAGGCTAAGAGGCACTGAGCAAGGGCCGGACTGGCATTTGCGGGCACCGGGCATTTCCCCAGTGGGCTGGAGGGGTGGGGGCCGGTTTTGTGGCCGCAGGGGGTCGCTTTTCTTACAGAGTGCCGGTTTTTTAGCAGCGCTGCTAAATCGTCCCTCTGTAAGAAAAGTGGTAGCAGTGCTTTGCCGGTAACAACACCCTCCCCTCCCCTCCCATTACCTGGGCCGGTGGGGAAGCAACCGCCAGGGCTGGTTGCTGGTCTCAGTCCGGCCCTGCTCTGAGCTGGTTAAAAGTGGTATAAAGGTTATGCAGAGTTGGGTAGTGACTTGGAATAGGTCTTATAATTGGGGGGGGGGGGTACACATGTAGGGAATTCAGTGTGCTATACTGTCTTAAATGGAGTGACACTCCATTATACTCAATTGGTAAAGCCTGCATTAGAGTGCAGCTTCAGTTCCCTTGCATCTACAACCTCCAGAGTTGCTTCAATGTACATTGTAACCTGCGCGAAAAGAAAAATTATGTAAAGTCCACAAGCATATCTGTGTAGCCTATGGGTCATTAAGAAATGTAATGTTTCTCTGGCTCAACTCAAGATCATAGCCCACACTGAGCTGGGTTAATACCTTTTCTCCCAAGCTGCAGGAACAAAGGCCTCATCCCTCCGAGAAAGTACTTGACAGTGCTTAGGTCAACTCTCAAGTAGGAAGGGAATGGGTGAAATTGCTCTGTATCAATTATGAACTGCACGTGACACAATTGTGTCTGTATGTGCAGTTCATTTTAGAACTTGACAGGGGTTAGTCGGGATAAGCAGGTTTGCACCAATTGGTTTAATATTAATTAAACTATGGTTAAAAAATTAGATGGTGTGCAGGTTACACACACAACTTCTGTATCAATTATCCCACTGTCATCCTGTGCCAGGGAGAGGGCCTACTGATGCCAACCCACAAGGGAGAGTCTAGACCCCGGGAACCAGACTAGGGATGGCTCCTAGGAAGATTTGCTGGGGGATGGCCCTGGCAGAGATGACAGCATGTCCTGGAGCTGAGACCCCCTTAGCACCTTTGGCAAGTGACTCCTCGGTGACGCCATCTTGAAGTATCCCAGTAGCCTATTCAGGAAGGTTGAAACAGGGGTGGCGAGGTGATGGGGCACTTCAGGATAGGCCAGAGGTGCATTCCTGCTGTCACCTCCTGTCCCCTTAAAAGGCCTTGCACAGGTTGGACTGCTCTCTCTTAGATGTGCTTTTTGTCTGAGGAATAGTGGGGCTGGAGGCTGATGTCATGGACAATTAGAAGAAGGAACCCCCAGAGTGTCACCAGAATCGAGGACTGTACCTCTGTTTGACCCCAGGATCAGTGGAGGGACAGTATGAGCTTCTGCGCAAGAAGGAGAGAAGCCAGAAGAAGAGCAAGGTGAAATGCTGGTGAAGCGAGCCAGTTAAAGCAGCTCCTTGCAAAATGTGTCACCGGTTAAGGTCTGGAGGCCTGACTAAACTGTTCCAGTCACCTAGGGATCACCCCAGGAGCAAAATACTCAAGATCATAGCCCACACTGAGCTGGTTTAATACCTTTTCTCCCAAGCTGCAGGAACAAATGCCTCATCCCTCCGAGAAAGTAATTGACAGTGCTTAGGTCAACTCTCAGGAAGGAAGGGAATGGGTGAAATTGCTCTGTATCAATCAGCCCACTGTCATCCTGTGCCGGGAGAGGGCCTACTCAAGCCAACCCACAAGGGGAGAGTTAGACCCCTGGAATCAGACAAGGGATGGCTCCTAGGAAGATTTGCTGGGGGATGGCCCTGGCAGAGATGACAGCAAGCCCTGGAGCTGAGACCCCCTTAGCACCTCTGGCAAGTGACTCCTCGGTGATGCCATCATGAAGTATCCCAGTAGCCTATTCAGGAAGGTAGAAACAGGGGTGGTGAGGTGATGGGGCACGTCAGGATAGGCCAGAGGTGCATTCCTGCTGTCAGCCCCTGCTCCCTTAAAAGGTCCTGCACAGGGGGGGGGAGCTCTCTTAGGTGTGCTTTTTGTCTGAGGAACAGTGGGGCTGGAGGCTGATGTCATGGACTATTGGAAGGAGGAACCCCCAGACTGTCACCAGAACTAAGTGTTGTGCCTCTGATTGACCCCAGGACCAGTGGGGGTAAAGTCTGAACTTCTGCGCAAGGAGGAGAGAAGCCCAGAAGAAGAGCAAGGTAAAATGCTGGTGAAGCGAGCCAGTTAAACCAGCTCCTTGCACAATGTGGCACCGGTTAAGGTCTGGAGGTCTGCCTAAATTGTTCCAGTCACCTAGGGATCACCCCAGGAGCAAAATAAGACCAAGGTGCCCAAAACTGGCCCAATGGGGCCAAAGTTATTGCCATTCAAAGTTCTGGTGACCTTTTACCCAAACAGGCAGGGGCGACCAATGGGGGCTCCACTGCCAGAGAAACTTTGATCCTCCTAGGGTCTGCCCCCAAAACAATTGTCAGGGAAGTTTTGGGAAGAAAGCGGGGTCCCAGGATCCCATATCTGGGCCCCCGAGAAGACCGCTACTAAATGGGGGCAGTCGCACACCCACATGGGTGGAGGAAGTGGTGGGCAGGACCCCAACCCTGGGCCCAAGAAGACTGCTACTGCAGGGGGTGCTATCACCTTACCCCATAAAAGAAGGATGTAGTTGAGGACTCCATTCCTGGGCCCAGAGGAGGCCAGCAGCACCACACGTCTTCCCATGGGTGCGTGAAGACCAAAGTGTAGTGCCGTCTCCCGCGGCAGCATACAAGGGTGCTTGTAATGCGCGACCCAGCTTGAGTAGCCTGGGGTACCCTGGCAGGACTAGGCACCCATGAAGGGAGAGGAGAGGCCACATGAGACAAGCTGAAAGAACACGCTCAAAGGGAGAGCCTATGCTCCCATATGCACACAGAAGGAGGAGCACCCCATAATGCACTGCAGGATTGGCTGGTGTTTTTCAAAGAAAATCCCTCATTCTCGGCCTGTACCACCAAAATGTAGCACACGCGCGGAGAGAAGAAGCTGCAGGAGCAGTGCAACCCCCCCTAGAAATTGATGCCTTCTTTAGGGTTTGAGTGGATTATCAAGCACTCTCTGGGATGGAGTTTTTTGCTCCTCCTCACCTGACAGGGCTGGGCCCTCTAGGCGGGAAGAACATGGCTACAACCAGTGGTGGCCTGAAAGTTTACAATATGAGTTTTCATGTTGAGACAATCTCTAGGGGTAAAAGGTGGCAATTGCACATATGTGCATTTTCACAAATAATGTACTTTTGGGACTATGTTTCAAAAGGCAGTATTTTATGCTAAATGTGATTAAATTGTATCCTGCTACACCCTCTAGGGGGTAAATGATTATATTTGCACAGTAGGGTATCTATAAATGTGATTAAAATGTGTTATTCTCGTTGTAAGTTAGGATGAGAACACTGCACCCCTAGTGATGACTGGGCATTTACTCTTGCTAATGCTTTATGGCAATAATGAGACTGACAGCTACTTGTGATCAAAGTTTGCATTCAGAAATCTCAGTCATGGTTAAATTCTTGTTGAAATGATGAGGAGGACAGCCACTCACTTTGGTGCCAGCATGTAGTGCGCTGACTTCAATTTATGTTCAGCCCTTGGCATTTAGGAACAAAATAATGGTTTGTCATGTAGTTTCCACCAATCAGTAGGAACTGCGTGTTTGGGAACAACATATACTTAGGATGGTGCCAGACTGTTTCCATGCCCCCCCCCTGGGATATGTATACTCTTGTACCTGAACAGGGAGCAAACAGTCTTGGCAACCTTTGAGCATGACAACTTTGGTCCCTTAGGAACTGGGGTGAGAGATTTCAAACTTTCTCTCAATCACTTGTTCAGAAAAATATAAGAATACACAAAGGGACGTTTTAAATAAATATTGAACCAGATTGATTCTTGTATCGAATATATGGGCTTTGATGATTAATAGACAGAGAAGATGATAGTTATAATAAATGCCAACACAGAAAATAAAACAAAGAGTTCTACCATCTTGTTGAGACATATTATATATGCATACATATAACGGATTATAAGAATCAAGCGTTCTCCTAAGAAGCTAACCTTACCTCTGTGTGTTAAGGTTGTGAAAGTGTTTTGCCAAGAAACATTCCCTTCTAAATAATCTGACCCCCTTACCTATCAGGTAAGAGTGTAGGAAACCTTCTTGGACACAAACTGGACACTCCTCAGAGAAATGTCAGTCAGCTGGTAGGTGAAAGATTTAGCATGCAAGGACCCCTCGAGATCAGTAGAAGTGTCTCCTCCAAGTACTTTAGGTAACAAAAGGCTATATATAGAAAATAACATCCTTGCCTTGAGACGAGATTACAATCGGGTAATCATTGCTTGTGTTGTAATATGTATGTAATAAAAAACACATTTGTATTATGCACATGAGAGGCCTTGCACCAAATGCCAAGGCAGTGTGATAGGATTCTCGTGAAATGTTATATGTCAGGAAGGTTGCTGTTTCTACAAATATCAATTCAAGCCTCACAATGCAAAACGTTGTCAAATGTTATTCAAGCGTCACAATGCAAAACGTTGTCAAATGTTAATGTGGCAAAGAGAAGGCAACTTTAGAAAAAGATTTGTGTGTATGCAAGAATGGTACTATTTCCTACTGGGCCTAACTCTGGCACATGACAGTTTTAATATGTGAGCCATGGTGCGAGACCCACTCCTTTGAGAGGCGTAAGAATGATTATTGATTGTCATCAAGAAATATTTCCATCAGCTTATGTATATTTGTAAGTTGTTGCATCATTTTGAGTAGTGTGTGTGTAAACACATTTACATTTCCTTCCTCAAAAGAAAAAGCACAGACTGGGCAATCATTTATTGGGTGTTATTATTGTACATCTGTGAATGGTGATTACTAGCCCACACCACCTCCCTAGAGTAGGCCTTGGACTGCTCTGCAAGAACACTCTATTCGAGTCAAGCGCTACAATGGGATTTTTGGTTCTAGTGAAGGATAAATGTGACCATTACTTGTGCAGGCCACACAACGAATGATCCATTTTCCAACAGGCTGAGTAAATAGTCTGGTGAATAAAATGTTCCTTAGGGCATGCATCTCCATGATAGCTTCCAAATAGGGCTGACAAACGTGTCCTCATGGGATTTGTAGGGACCCAGAGCACACAGGATGTGCCTGATTTCCTTCATATCTTGTTCTTTCGAAAGACACTTTCCTTGTTTCTTTAATTTGCCTTTCAAGTGAGGCAATGTCAGACAGGGTCTTAAGGTAACAAGGTTTAGATTGTTGTATGTCCATTTGAAATACCCACACCATAGGCTCTTTGCATCCTAAATATCATCTGCAGGGCAACTTTAATTGAATCTTCTTCACACCTACCGACCTGGGAGCAATACTTTTTACATATTTTTTGCATTCAATATCTCCGTTAACCAGAGCAAACTCCAACTGTATCAGTGTCCATCTTGTAAAGTTGGGGAGACCAAGGGGCATATTATCAAGGACGGACATTAAAAATTATCACCGGTTTAGGTGCAGAAAACTGCAGCTAAAACAGCTATAATGGGCTTGATAATATGCCATTGAGAATTCCAATAGAAGTCCATCTTCTAGTGTGAACATGGGCTTCTATTGGAATTCTCCAGGGGATATTATCAAGCCCATTATCGCGGCTTTAGCAGCAGTTTTCTGCAGCTAAACCGGCTATAATTTTATTGCCGTCCTTGATAATATGCCCCTAAATACTTTAGTGTAGGCAGAAACATGACAGTTCTCTGGTGTGTTTGTGATCAATCCTTGATGGGTGAGTTGCCCATAGCTTATGTTGGGTAACAGTCTGGCGATTACTTTTCAAATCCCTCAACTGATGGGCTCTGCAGTTTAAGATGTAGTTTAGCTATGGCAAATTACGTTCTGGCTTCCTTATCCTCTATAGCCCTTGCCTGCAGAAAAACGTTACCTCTGACAGAGAGCCAGTCACCAAGGGAACTGTATTTACCATTCGTGGTAATGTATAAAGGGTCCAGGTCCCATGCCAGCTGATGTTTTTTTACCCAGTGTCCAAAAATTAAGACCTTGGTCTTTGCAGCATTTGCTTTTAAAATGTTTATAGTATTATACTTATGTGGTATGCCCAGTGCCCTCATCATGCCAATGCATATGTGATTCAGTATTGCCAGGTCTTCTGCATATTGCATGATAGGTAACTTAACGGACACGAGTCTTGGGTGAAAGAGGTTTCCCTTCTGGAGTGCCGAGCCTATGGCAGCTGTGTACAATGCCAATCCATGCCACTGCCCTTTCTACTACCATTATGTGCTACAGGTCAATTTCCTGATCGCTTCAAAGCTTTGGATTTGGAGTACTCAAGGGAAAATTAAAGTGTTTCACTGAATGTGAATAACATAAGTAGAGAAAGTATGCAATTCAACTCATTAGAACACTGTAAGACTGAAAAGCTCCTGGGCATGGACAAATACTAGAAAGTGGAGTGAAACCATAAAATCAAGGGGCCACAACTGAGATAGACAACAAATCTAAAGGCCTAAACCTAAAATCTGAAAAAGACCAAAGTAAATTAGAAGAAAAGCAGCTGAAGATACTCATTTTGTTGTCCAGACCAATTTTAACAATTTATTTAGTATATCTCATGAGTGATTGAGAAGCCATATGCCATATTTGTGCAATTTAGTCATTGAATATAGATATTGCTCAAAAGTTTGCAGCTGTTCTAACTAAAAGGGGCATAAAGCAGATCGGTGCCTGAAAGTCTTTTTTATAGGGAAATTTATATTTTAGCAAATTTTTTTCACCTGCATGTGGTAGAGATTGGAATGCCTTGCTGGGGACGTTTGATAAATATAATATCTACCTAATATTTGCAAGCTTGAATGCAACACAGGCACAGTATATTACTTAACGCCCAGAGGACATTCTATACTCGCTAGCTCAATTGCTTTATAAGTGTTGAATTTATATTTCAATTATAAATTCCTACCGGCCATGAAGTATGCCCTGTTTGAAGTCTAAAGTATACAAATTCGGTTTTTGGTAAAACTGCATTTTTCTTTTGCGTGTAATGCAAATCGTTCTTGAGTGGCTGCTTGCCTGCATTACATTTGTGAGTGTTGTACACACTTGCATACGAAATTCACATAGCACACCATCTCTAAGCATTGGTTTCATATAATCTTGCAAATAAATGTGTAATAAAAACCTGGCCATGGTATGCTATTTAGCAAAGCTGTAAAATTAAAAATGAAGGAAGGGTGGGCTTCTGATTTCATTACTACCATTTGCAAAATATTAAGAGGAGTAGTGGAAGTTGCATAGATGAATAGCACTGCTATTGGTGAACAATTTAATGTTCATTGGATGGCTATGAAATGTTATTTCATTGCTGTATTCAACACACCATACAATAGCAAGAATTAAACAAGCAAAGGTAACGCTAATAGCTCGAGAATTGTCTGCTGGCCTTTTAGCTTTTTCAACGCTTATTTTCTTTTTCATTGCTTTCGTAGGACTTTTTCGTTTGGGGAGCTACTGTTCGCTTGCCACTATAGAGAGAAATTGCTGAAAACTTGCTAGGTTTCAAAAAGCACACTTTTGTATAATAGTACCTGAAGAGAACTATTATGTGTATGGGCGTGCTACATGCGAGAGAGAAGAATACTTTCACTCTCAGTGAAGTCAGTCAATGACTAAAGTGGGCTGACCCACTGCCCCATATTTATGCTGCAGTCAGCGGAAGGTCAAAGTGAACTGCACAACAATGGACCAATTGATGAAGTGGACTGGAGGAAAGTTCCTATAAGTAAACATATTGCACATATAGTTTGAATAAAATAAAAAGATCTAACCTAAAAATATGGTATTAAATCTTTAGTGGAAGCTTTAGAGAAACCACCCCTAAATATTGTATTTTAATGAGTAACAGCAGATTCTTTAACCTAATTATTATAATTGGCTTTATTTTGTCTGTCGAATTCAAGGCGGGCTGATAAACCATGCAAAAGTTATGATACTTCAAACACTGTAATTACTACTGTTCGTTAATCGTATCTACAGAGTAAATCAAAAAGACATGCTTTGAAACGAAAGCTCAGATGTGTTTCCCAAAGAATTCAGCGGGGAATGTCTATTAGAAGTTCGAGGAAACACACCTAAATAAAAACAAACGATTAATATACTTTCATCAGCAAATTCTTGTAATCAAGGACAGTTTCTTAATTTACTAGATTGTGTGCATCTTTCAGTCTAAATGGTTAGTGCTAATGAGCACTACAGAATACGACATGTTTTTGAGTTTGGGATATGGTGCCTTCCCTAGAATTTGCATAGTGATCTAATTGAAAATTGTACAAATATGCCTTTTATTCCCATTTTCACCATAATAATGTCTCAATAAATATGAGGTTTTTGCTTCTGTCAGCCGCAAGCATTATTAAAGAGATGAAAAGACTAAGAAATACTAATATCGTCAATTTCCCAAGTAGTCCTGGGCCGATTTAGCAATTACTTGGCACATGAACCAAGGAGACTACAGACAGTGGCATCTACAACTCCCCGTCCTTGATTTGGGCATCTTATATGCCTTTGAGCGATTTCCTTTCCACTTACATTCCGTTGATCATTGACTGAGTTTGTGGACACTATGTTGTTCAAGCGTGTACGAGGAAGAAGACTTAAGGTTCAACAGTGAGGGTAAGCAGTTCATGCAACCAGGGCACAATTCGGGAGCACATACGGGTGGACGGCGTCCACCCACTGTTTTCAAAGGATGGACGCCATACACCCTGCCAAGAAGTTGGGCCCCACAGAATAATGTGCTTAATTGGTCCCGCTGTAATTTGTAGATACCGGGACACATTCAGTAGCGGCTGCACGTTGTTGTCTGCTTTCGATAAGCAACAACATGCAAACGGGAGCGGGCCCTCTTCTCCAGCTGGGCCCATAACAAAGGCGCAATTTGAGGAGTCATCAGGCCTCCTTTTGTTCGTGTCACCTGGCTGAGAGCAGTCAGGTGCCTCACGCCTAAAAGCAACTGCAGCAGAGATGAAACAAAGGCTCACACCTTGGTAAGTTATGTTATGTTAACATTGCTTATATAGCGCATGGCTGCCCCAGCAATAGGGCGTCCCAGCGCTTGCAGACAGACCAGCTTGGGTGGCACAACCGGGAAGACAGCAGAGTGAGATCCGTTTATGGAAATGGGTGCGGGGCCTCCCTAAATGGAGCCGAACAACCAGGTTTTAATTTGTTTCCGAAAGAGCCAGTGGTCTTATGTAGCGCGTGCCTCAAGCGGGATGGAATTCCATAGAGCTGGGGCCAGGGACCTGAAAGACCGGCCACCTGCTCTGTTATTGCACACCCTAATAGTGCGGGCAAGGTGGAGGTCTGCAGAGCGTAAGGCCAGTGTGGGAACATATAAAGTACAGAGTCCCTGCAGTATTTGGGGGCCCTGGCCATGTAAGATTTTTTGGGTTAGACAGAGAGTCTTAAATTTGATTCTTTGGTTCACGGGCAGCCAATGCAGACGGCGCAGAAGATGTGAGGTGCAACAGTGTTTAGGTAGGGCAAAGTGTGGGCAGCTGCGTCTTGAGCCCTTTGAAGTCTTTTAGTGACTGTCTTATTGGTTCCCAGCAATAGTCCATTGCAATAGTCCAGATGGGATAGAACCAAGGACTGGACTATTACTTGGCAGATGGGTGGCTCCAAAAAGCCCAAGATGGGTTTGAGGCTGCGCAGGCGGCCAAAACAGGTACCAGCAACCTTATTTGCATGTGACTCAAATGATAGGGAGTTGTCCATTAGGACTCTTTGATTCTTGACAACCTTCTTAGGTATAGGGGGGGACCCATTGTAAGAGACTACCACTGATAGTCCCACTTATGTGAGTCGCGGCCTATCAGGAGCACCTCCGTCTTGGAGGAGTTAAGTTGGAGTTAGTTCTCCATCATCCAGTTCGATATGGCCAGGACATCTTCCTGGAATTTTAACTGGTCCAGCAAGGTGTTATTAGAGAAGGTGAAAATCAGCTGTGTGTCATCCGCATATGAGATCATTTTGATCTTCCGTTCTTTGGCCAGGAGGGACAATGGGCGGACGTACGGGTTAAACAGCGTAGGGCTGAGGGCAGAGCCCTGAGGGACACCACAGTTGAGCAAAAGCCTGCTAGAGAGATATGGTGGGGCATGAATCTGGAGGGAGAGGTTGGATAGAAATGACGCGAACCAGGCAAGAGCCCCGCCACTGACCCAGATCTCCCCGATACGATTGAGCAGAATCTCGTGGGAGACCGTGTCGAACGCCACGCTAAGGTCGAGCAGGATCAGAGATGAGGCGTTCCCTAGGTCTTGTGCGGCCCTCAGTTGTTCAGTGAATGCCAATAGAGCGGACTCCGTGCTATGCTTAGCCCGGAAGCCGTTTTGCGACTCATCCAGGATCCCATTGACTTCCAGGTATCTGGTCAGGGTGGAATTAACGTGTGCTTCCATCGCCTTGGCCAGGTACGACAGAAGGGAAATGGGTCAGAAGTTCTCTGGCAGGGAGGTATCCAGAGTGCGCTTCTTCAGCAAAGGGATGACTTTGGCATGTTTCCACGACCTGGGGATTATAGATGACTGGAGTGATCTGTTGATCAGTTCCCGTCCCTCACACAGGATGGAGTCCTGGAACTGCCTAAAGGTGTCAGGTTCAACAGGAACATCAGGTGACCCAGACTTCACCTTTGTGGCCAAAAGTTCAAGATCATTATGGGCCGGGGATGGGAGGGTTTGTAGGGAATAGGGGGAAGGGGTGGACATGTGGGTCTGCCAGAAATCGAGGTAGAACTTCTGATATCCAACAGGTTGTAGATCTCCTGAACTTTATTGATGAAGAAACGAGCCAGATCTTCGCATTGCGAGTTGGAGGATATTATACTGTTGGTTCCCTCTGGTGCTTTAGTCATGTCTTTTTTCAGCGAGAAGATGGTATTAGATGGGTTAGGGCTGGAATTAATCATATTAGTATAGAATGCCGCTTTCATTTTTTGTATGAGTTTGTGATAAGCTTTAGTGGCTGACCTATAGATATTCTTTGCTAGAGGGTCATAGGAACGCCTCCAGGCACACTCGAGAATCTTGCAGTGCTTTTTTTCTGCTGCTAATATCTCGGTGCACCATGGATGCGACTGCTCGCGTTTTGGGCCAGGACATTTTTTTAGGGGTATAGTGGTCTAGCGAGTTGTTGATCCACCCCCTATAGGCTTTGTCTGCTTCCTTCAGATTGCTGAGCCAGTCTGGGTGGGAAGATTTTAGGCTGGACTCGAAGCTGGGAGCATCTAGTTTATGCCAAGGGCACCTCCAGAGGGGAGGGGAGAGATTCTGCCGGGAGGTGGCTAGTGTCCTGATGCACATGTGGATGAGAAAGTGGTGCGTCCAGATGAGTGGAAGGGGGGCGTGGACTTTTATTGCCTTAATGTTGGAGAACACAGGATCCAGCAAGTGGCCTGCCAGGTGGAATGGACCTTCGACTAGCTGTGTTAGCTGGCAGGCTTCCAGGTCTCCCAGGAAGTTAGTAATCTCATGGGAGTCAAGGCGCTCCAGATGTAAATTTAGGTCTCCCAGTATACTAAAGTTGGCTGTCTGCAGGGCAAGAGTTGAGATGGTAAGGGTCAGAGCTTCTTGAATGGAGCTCGCCGGCCCGGGGGGGGGGGGTAAATGAGGAGCCCTGTAAAAGTGAAGTTGTCTGATATCCTGATATTGAATAAGGCGCATTCGCAGTCAGGTATTATCACAGGGGAGAGAGTGCAGGAATAGGCAGTTTTGAATATCACAACTAGCCCGCCCCCCTACCACTGGGTCTATTCTGCATAAGCATCATATAGCCTGTTGGGAGGGCCAGGGCCGGGATAGCCATTGAGTCGCTGGTCAGCCAAGTCTCTGTTAGAAAGAGTAGGTCCAGAGACGGAAATCTTGGATCGAGGAGGATCGGTGGCAGTCATCCTCCTCGATCTAAGAGCTGCATTTGATACGGTAAACCATAAAATTTTAGTGCAGCATCTCCTAGATACAGGAATATCAGGCAGAGCCCTAGAGTGGTTTAAATCTTTTCTGAGCAACAGAACCTTTCAGGTATATGAAGAAAACACCATCTCCTCCAGTATACCTTTGAGCTGCGGAATCCCACAGGGCTCATCTTTGAGTCCAACGTTATTTAACGTCTACATGAGACCGCTGGCTGAGATCGTCCATCCATATGGGATCAAGATCGTTACCTACGCGGACGATACTCAGCTGGTGGTCTCTCTGGCACAGGAAGACGGCTCCTCAACCAGGGTGGACCTGGCGGGCTGTCTACAGAAAGTCAAAAGCTGGATGACTAAGTCTTGTCTCAAGCTCAATGGAGACAAGACTGAGCTTATGTTGCTGGGCCAATCCACTCCAGCCTCTATCAACTCGATCTGTCTGGGCCCACCACCGGCACCCAAGGATACCATAAAGAGCCTCGGAACATGGATAGACAGTTCTTTGACGTTTGATTATCAGGCAACCAGACTGTCCGCCACCTGCTTTGGCCTCCTTAGAATCCTCAGGAAGATTCTCCCTCTGGTACCTTTCAAAGCTAAACAAACTTTGATACAGTGCCTGATCCAAACTCGTTTGGACTTTGGTAACGCTCTGTATCTAGGAGCCCCAGATTTTACCTTGCAGAAACTGCAGGTAATTCAAAACTGTGCTGCCCGTACGCTATTGCAAATTCCCCGCAAAACATCTGCCAAGCCCGGGCTGAAAAGATTACATTGGCTCCCTGTTAGAGAGAGAATTAGCTTTAAGTCCCTTTGTATCGCCCATCAGGCCTTCTGGACAATTGACCCGGCGATTAACCTCTCTCTAGTCACTCCGTATCACCCCGGCAGACAACTACCTTCAGCTTTTGCCTTTTTGGCTAAAGTACCCAAGATTAGGAGAACAAGAGCAGGAGGTCACTCTTTCTCCTTCAATGTGGCCAACCTGTGGAATGCTCTTCCTCTCTACCTAAGATCCAATCCAGACCTGACCTCCTTTCGTAAACAACTGAAAACATTCCTGTTCAACAAGTAGAGTTGTTTCCCTCGGCCTTTACGTCTCTTCTAAACAGCACTCTTAGTTTTAACGCTTGGACGCCTCAGGGCAGCTACGTGCTCTTTATAAAAATTATTTCGATTTCATTTCATATTCTCTCTTCTTGTACTTGGCCTGGGCAGGAGCTGCAGCAGGGCTGCCACCTCACCTATGTAATTAAGAAGTGTGTGTGAGTCGCGGCAGCACTGACTCGCAACTTGCAAGTGAAGTCACTGCACTCACGACACTAAACCATTTTAATGCCATGATGGTGATGACACTGACAGTATGATAAGACTCGGCGGCCGGGAGGCGGGATACTTACATGAAAACACGCTGCGGGCGGGCCTGTGGCTGCACAGAGACAGAGTACACAATAAAGAAAGGTATATATTTATTTTTACAGTAAGTAACAAAACCAATCATCAATGTGGGTGTGCGCACAGAAGAGACTCATAGACCCGGCCCTGATATTTAAGTGCCGGTGCTAAGAACCGGAAAGCACCGGCACAAATTAAGCACTGATAGAAGGTCAGATCCCTAAACAAAGAGGCCCTCATGGCCCTCATACTAATCTACACTTACCACCAGAAGCAACTCCATATACCCTGGTATTGGCCAGCATCCCTCCATTATTGCCCGGTGAGTCAGAACACTGGTCAGAGTTCAAGAATAAATTGTTGCACTTTCTGAATGCTAGGACGGGGGAAAGCAACAATGTGCTATTTTCGGAATTTAAGATGGTGCGTCAAATTGGGTGGGTGGGTAAATCTATTAAGAACCTCCCGGGACATTGTATAGTTTTATCATTTAGATCCCCAGGTCTGGTTAAGATAATATTAGACAAAATGGACAATTGGTCTGTAGATGCAAGGGGAATATCCCTTCTACCCCTGGGCTTCTTTTACCAACCACCCAGACCTCCATGACACATTGTAGAGGAAGAGAGGTTAATTCGGGCAAATGAGCATCCTGCGCAACCTGTCTGGTTTCACCCAAATCTTTTTGAGGCATTGAGTGGGCTTGCAGACATAGACTGACAAACCCCTGCTCTGTGAAATTTAGGGTAATCGGACATTCCCCTGAAAGATGTAGTGAAAGCCCAAGATTTAGCAGAAAGTGTTGCCGCCTCCCCTTACACATTGGATCATGACCCTGCTAATAGCTCATACCCTTTACTAGTGCCAGTAATTACTAATAATATTGGGGAAGCCAAAGTGGAGTATGACATTAATATCTGCCCATTTTGACTTATCTCTTGGAAAATCGCGGGTATTTCCTCAAAACTAACTGATGAGACATGGTTACAATATATTAAGACATTAGACATAATTTGTGTCCGAGAAACATGGAGTATGAACGATATTGACATAGGTGTATACTGTTCTTTCAATGTCCAGGCAACACCTTCAATTGCAGGGAGGGCAACTGAAGGACTGGTAACATGGATTTCTGTAAAATATGGGTCCCTAATGGCAGAGAATATAATTGCTTTCCCCTGGTACCAGCTCATCTTGATTTTAAACTCCATTGATGCTACAATACTTTTGGTACACTGGTATTATAATATTTTTGATCCAAATAACTGTGAGGTCATTAATACCATCAAAGAGGAAATTGATATGGTTGCAGGGAAATGTCATCCTTGATGTTTAATTTGGGCAGGTGACTTTAATTGCACATCAAGTGGCTATAGCTCAACTGACGTTTGCGGGGTCCCTGATACTGAGAACCAGCCCTTGCCACATTTTAAACACACTGTGCAGGGTGAAGCAATAATCTCTATAATTGTGGTTAATTATTTATATCTGGCTGATACCTTGCTTAGTAAACCATCCAAACAATATCCAACCTACCAGGGTGGAGGTAAAACTAGCACAATTGATTTTTTGATAATATCTAGAATATTTGCCTGCCTCGTAGTTTGGTTTGCGGTTGAACCAAATCCAGCTAGAGACCACAATCCCCTCACTTTTTCTGTGTATGTAACGGCACAGGAGGGCAAGGGCGATAAGCGTCCACTCAAGTATAATCGTAAAAAGGGAGTAAGACTAAAATGAAGTAAAATAAATCCCTCACAATTTGAGGAGAATATTGTTAGAACTAATTTAAGTCAAATCATGTTAAACTCGTGATTCCCACCCAGACATAGTCATACAGGATTTTGAACTAATCTGTAAAAATGTTGCTAAAGACTTGACCAAGTTGATGAAAAGGAGGGACCCTCAAAAAACAAGATGGTTTAATGCTGAGTGTATCGGGGTGCATAAAATCTTAAGAATGCCTTGCATGCAATCCCCTGTGACCAAACTTTAATCAAGATAGCAAGGCAAACCTATAAACGTGTAATTAAGCACAGAAAGGATGAACTGAGAAGACTAGCCTGGGAAGATATTGAAAGAGCTAGTGGTCTCAGGGACTCTAAAAGTTTATGGGGGGCTATCAATTGCCCCCTTTTCACAAATGAGGTTAAGAGCATGGAATCAACAATACTAGGGGAAGCCCGGGAACTTCATTTTGCAAAAGTTTGTATTCCAAATTGCCACCACATGAACAAAGGGATGGACTTGTAATTAATTTAGATACAGCATACCACCTTAGTTCCTCCCTGCCTGTTAGTGAGGTTGAAGACACTCTAAGAAATGGTATTTCCTCGAAAGCACCAGGCCAGGACAGGGTGCCCCTGGATTCATTTAAAAGCAACCACAAACGATGGGCTCCGTTGTTGGTTAATGTTTTTAAAGCTGTAATAGTGGGACATATTCCCTCATCATGGAAAGAGGCTGTAGTGGTGCTGATCTACAAAAAAGGTAATAGAAACAATCCTGCATGCTACAGGCCCATATCCTTAATTGATGCCACGTGTAAAGTCCTGGGAAGGTAATTCTTGCACGCCTGGAATCTTGGGCTAATGCCTCTGGTCTCATATCAAATACACAATATGGCTTCAGAATGGGTATGGGAACAAACTGACAGTGCCTCAACCTGTCCCTGATCGTGGGTCAGTACACAAATGTGAGGAGGGGGTCAATACACCTTGCTTTCATGAACTTATCCAGCACATTTGATACAGTAAAGAGGGGGAAGTTATCGAATGTAATGGAATAAATGGGTTGCGAGGAGCCCCTTATAACTCTGTTGCGGAGGTTTCATGCCTCTACTACTGTTTCTATCCGTTATGGCCCTGGGAAACAGAAGACTAGGTCAATTGTTTTGTTTATCAGTAGCTACTTTTGGGGCAGGAGTATGGGGACATCAGAAAAGCAACCAGTTACAAGACTCTGGAAAATACATTTAAAAAAAGATTATTAATGAACCCTGTTAGTTTTTCCAATTCTTTTAGCCACTCGGAAATGGTGTTGGATTTTGTAAGAGATTGAATAAATACTGCTCCCTTGATCCTTTGGGGAAAAATGTGGACATCAGAGGACTTATCATTCTCAAGGAGTGTTCTTGGAGATTGTATGTCCCTTGAAAAGGCTCTTGTTATTACCTGGCTCGGATATGTCAAAGACATTTTTTATAAGATTGGGCTAGGGCACAACTATGATAATCCCGACTGTATTCAACGTAATATGAAATTGATGATAAAAAATGCTTGTTATGCCGAATTAAGTATGCCTAATTGAGATTTTGAATCATGTAATTGTGTAGATGGGCACCTAAACCTTCTGCAATTTTATTTGCCTTTTACTATTCAAGTTCATTCACGTTTCTTCATCACCAGATTTCGACTATGCACATTGCACTTTCTTGTGGCTTTCCGTAAACAGGTGAGTTGGTGTGAGAGACTAACTCCCTGTTCATGCAATCATTTAGCCCAACAAAGCATGATGCACTTTGTGTTGTTCTGCAATCTCTACAAAGATCGAAGGGCACGTTTTATCAAACCTGTCTTGCGTGATATTAGACCCTGTTCCTGTCAGGAGGGATTTAATTTTTTATGCTCTTTATCCACTGCTGCTATTTGTATTGCTATGCTTAACTTCACTCAAACTGCCTTATCAATTAGAGAACATCATAAACTGTAATATGACATTAAGTTTTTAAATGATTTTATAGCATTATTTATTTAATATTTATGTGTGGAACTATGATATGATAAATTCATGTTATTAAATATGGCATTCATGCAGGGGGAGTTATAATGATGCTGGAGGATGATATATTTGTTGAGTCCTAAATTCTAAAGTTTAATCATGTACTTTGTGACAGTCTTTTTTGTATAGGTTTCTTAAGAACTATATTATGTATATATGCAAACTTTTATGATTCTTAAGATTCAAATTAAGTTATTTGACTGACTGGCATAATAATATTACAAAATTGGAATTACAGTTAACTCTTGTGACTTTTTTCATAAAATACTTTTATGCATTAGTGCAAACTTAATGTACAAAAGTCTTGTAAGATGCCAGCATGGGTCTTGTCTGTGCAGAAAATGTCTCTTAGTGAGACATTTTCTGTGTGAAGGAGCTTCCCACGTAGGCAGTTATGTAATATTTTGTACTGAGATATTTTCACATCTTCTACATAAAGAATGTTCAGGAATAAAATAGGTGGGAGGGTAAACACTCCCTGCTTTCTCCCACCTTTTTTTGACCTGCCCCGCTCTACAATCATGTACCTGCACTCTGGGATTGGGTTGAAACTAATAGGTTTATTAGCAGCATTACCAAGCCAACCCAAACTAATTTGTTACTGAAACTGGATTGACTGTGGAAGCAATTGTAAAAACATCAAAGACTTTTGGGTTTAACTAAAGTTAGTGGGAAAGAGTTGGGAGGAAGGCAGCACTGGCCACCACCACACCCAATCAGGCTTCCCCTCCGAAAGTTATCCTGCACAATTTTTAGAGTGTTTCCATGAAAAAGGTCTGGGATGTCCGACCACTGCAAGCGGGAAAATGAGAGGATTCTGGGATCGTGCACAGGAGTGTCCAGGTGGCAGGGCCTTCAGGGGTCCTGTTGGAAAATGGGTTATCGCTAGTGATAAGTAAGGACCTTCCACTAGTAATAAAGCCACATACCCCATAAAAGGTTTAATCAAGGTCTCAATAAATTATTTCCTTGCTCTACCCTTGGCAGCTGGCAATGAGCAGGAAGGCTTAAATTAGGAGACAAGTGTATAAAGGATGTAAAAACACAAATACATTAAATAAGTGAGATACACATAATAAAATTCCAACACCAAATTTAAAACATAGATTATAATAGACACCAACACAGCACATATCAAACATCGGAAACCAGATATATGACTGTTTGAAGATTAAACGTAAAACTACCACTTGGAAGCAAATAGCAACCAAAGGGGTAAAAAAAAGGTCGTGCTAGACTGGGGCAAAGTCAAGAGTTGTTTACACTTACTTCCAGAAGTGTCTCTTGATGTAAGAAAGCGATCCGCAGCACCATCCAAGGGGTCAGATGCTCTAGTTTTCCTCTAGGGGTCCAAGAATACAACAAATAGAAAGAAAGGGAAGTCTCCTTATGAGTCCAATTATGGCCAAGGAGAAGGGTTATCAACAAAAGTCAAAAACGTCCCTAAAATTCCCAGAGTGAAGAGAGGCATAAATGTCCACTAACCACTCAAAAAACCCTTTTTGCCACTGCAGAACATTACATGCTGTATAGTTAAAAAGATTCACAATTTATTCAAAATAATACAATACAATATTTTGCACATCAGTGCCATACACAAGATTAGGTTATTATTCCGGGCCTTTTCTTTACATTTAGGCTGTCTTCTTGTTGTTATCGGGGCTTTTGCTTGATAATATTCATGTCCTTAGAGTCATCAATTTGAGGATAACTATTTTTCCGCTTTGTCTTTTGGGTTTCTACAAATGAAATTAAGAAGGCATTTTTGTGTATAATACCTTTTATCTTATTCTGGGGACTGTATTAAGCAGTTGAATTTACCTTAAAATTAGGTGTGCTTGATATAATTCCTCTCCTTTGTATCATCAATTATACATTCTCATTCTTTACTTTGTCTCCTGGACTGCTACGAAAGAAATTTGAGAAAACTATTGGTGTCTATATCTTTTATGTGGTTTATCAATCCATAGCTCATAATTTTTCGGGTGTTTTACCTTAAAATTGGTTGTATTCGTGGTCTATGCGTACAAGGGAGCCACCGAGGTTTGTATTAAGTTCACCTGTAGCTCAATGAAACACTTAAAAACTAATTATTATAACCATATTCTTATTCAATAATTTACTCGCCCGCACCTATTCTTTGTTTACGCTAATCGAGTGTACGCTCTAGATTATCCTCTTGTGCTGATAGCTTCTAGTATTATACACCATACTATTGATCATTCTTCAGTTTCGTATCAGACTGTTACATGTAAATTCCAGAAGTATTTTGCTAAGCAGTAGTATGCCCTCTCACATAGAGTCCAAATGCCTTCCCTCTAGTATCTTAAGCTGCAGCTTCTTAACGCCTGCATTGTTAGTCCGACTCCTTCGGCGGTTTACCTGTGTAAATAGAGTCAGCCTCCCTGCTCCTCTTGTATGCCTGTTCCGTGTGAGAGAAAACACCTACTCCACTGAAACAGCATATTTCTACTCTTTCCATGGATAACGTAATCTCGCGTATTATCGCGATAAGACGTGATGCCTTTACGTTCCGTTTCTATGGTAATGCCACCACCGTAACCAACAAGAGTGTGTGTTGCTGGACAAAATTGAAAGAACTTTATTGTTACCCCTAGTTGTTAACAAATCCACGATCTTTCGTTTGTGGTTTTCTAGTATAGTACTCTAAAAGTAACAAATTCACTTGCACTTCGATCTTAGTTATTAAAAACCTTTTAAGATTTGCGTGTGTTGCAGTTGCTGTTATTTGGAAGACATACCTCACTTGACTTTTTTCTTCACTTGTTTTTAACGAGATTATGTCTACCATATACCTAATTAATATTACAGAGTTCACTCACTACTGGGGGCTATTAAATGATCCGTTCCCAGTCCTCTTTATTATTCAGTCCCTTTCTCACACTATTGAAGCATGACGTATAAAATTGTTTGCGTTTCTTGCATTTCTTATCTACATCGCCACCTCTCTTGGTCATCTGTATTATTTCAAGGCCGCACCAGCTCAGATCCTCTATTTTATGATGTGCTTCTGACCAATGTTCTGTCAGGGTTGCTCCTTTCTTCTTACTTCTTATGGGGACTTATGTTCTTTCATTCTTAAACGAATTTCTCTCGAGGTCTCACCTATGTAAGTCAAATCACAGGGACATTTTATAAGATATATCATGTTCTTTGTTCTACACGTTTATAAAAGACTTGACTTTATGGTAGGCACCATTTGATTTAATGATAGTGCCCTTTAAAATGCTTTCACAATTACAACAATTTCCACATGGGAAGGTACGAGTTGGTAGTGGGGCACAATCTATGCCTAACTGTGTATTAGTCTTCTCCTCTCTGTACGTATGAACCAGGCTATTTTTGATAGTTTGATTATGTCTAAATGAAAACATGGGCTTTGGTAACTTTTCTTTGTTTTTATTAGTAACCATATGCCAGTTTCTATTTATGATGTTTTTTACCTTGTTACTTATTGAACTGTAATTTGTTACAAAAATCATAGGTTGTGTATCAATTGGTACTTGTTTCTGCTTCTTTATTAGCAGGCTCTCCCTGTTATAGTACTTGGCTCTTTTGTATGCATGTTTAACCATGCATTTTGGGTAACCTCTATTTAAAAATGTATCTGTGAGTATCTTAGCATGTTTTTCAAAGTCCTTATTCTGTGTACAGTTTCTTTTCAGCCTTAAGAATTGCCCGAAAGGAATGTTATCTCTCTGGCAAAGGGATGATAGCTTGTGTAGTGAAGCATGGTATTCCTGTCTGTTTTTTTGGTGAAGATTTCTACCTGTAGCATTCCATTCACGTTCTTGATTATTATATCCAAGAATTCACATTTTGCTTTATCATAATTCGATGTGAACCTGAGATTAATATCTCCAAGGTTTAACCATATTATGAATTCCTTCAGTGTTTCTAAGGATCCTGTCTAAATAAAGAAAACATTGTCGACATATCTCGACCCTTGAGAAACATTCTCATAAAACGGGGCCATCTGATTAAATATGTGGGTATCCTCAAATTGTGCTACATATAAACATGCCAGGCTGGAAGCACATGTGGCTCCCATGCTGGTCTCTTTTATCTGTCTATACAGCTCTTTATTAAAAATGAATATATTGGTTTTTAATACAGTAGTCACACAGTCAATTATGAAGGTGTCTTGTGGGCTTAGGTCCCTATCTTCTTTTTGTAAGAGTGCTTCTATCATGCTGATTGTACTGTCTTGGGGTATATTTGTGTAAAGTGCCTCGATATCCAGCGTTGCTAAAAACTGGGTATTAGGATTAAAAGAAAGGCACTCCACTTTTTTAATGATGGCTGCAGTTTCTTTGATGTAAGCCTTCTGTGCAATAACCAATGGGTAGAGAAAAATATCTGCATATTTACTTAGTGGCTCCGTTAAAGAGCCTATACTAGAGACAATTGGTCTTATTGGGGGATCTATCTCATTTTTGTGCACCTTAGGAAGGCCGTAGAGTGCAGGGACTACCGGGGTAGTATTGTGTAAGAATTTAAATTCATCTTGACAGATCACTTCCTCTTTTTTTGCTAGATCTAACATTCTTCTGACCTTACTGCCTAACTCTGTCCAGTCGTTTCTCTGTACTTTTTGGTAATGTTCTTTGTTATTTAAAAGTAAGGCCATTTTTTCATTATATTGTTTAGTGTTCATTATCACTATGGTCCCACCTTTATCCGCCGGTTTTATAGTAAGTGCATGGCAGTCCTCTAATTTTTTAAGTGCTACTTTCTCCTCCCTTTTAAGATTAAAATCAACCCAATTTTTTTGATTAAGTAAGTCATGAATGCTATTTTCTACGGTTCTTTGGAAGGCCTCTATGTCTTTACTCACTTAACTTAAGTGCGGTGTCCAAGTTGATTTTGGTTTGAGTGCTGATTTGTTTTGCATGGGATATTTACAACAAGGGGTGGTGAGGGACAGAGTCTCTGAATTAAGCAGAAAGCTCTCACCCAGTCAAGAGATCAGGGCTAGATCCAACACCGTTTTTTAGCTCACTGCACCATCCCAGTTTCAGAACCTGGCTGTATGCAAATTAGTCTGTTCCTGTCCCAGTGCATGATGGGAACAGGGCAAACCAAACTACAAAAGCCAATTCTTACACTGGGAAGGAAACAAGCTCCCGGGGACCGGTTTCTGGCATTACAGCCGTCTTCGGCCCGGTTTGCTTGAATCCTGATGGTGCAATGAGCAAGGGTCTCACATCTGAGAATACCCTTCCACGCTTAAAATGCCAGAAACCGGTCCCCGGTAGCTTGTCTTCTTTCTGGTAAAGAATTGGCTTGGTAGTTTAGTCTGCCCTGTTCCCATGATGCACTGGGCCAGGGACAGACTGATTTGCATATAGCCAGGTTCTGAGCTGGGGTGGGGCAGTGAGATAAATAACGGTGATGGATCAAGCCCTGATCTTTGGACTGGGTAAGAGTGGTCTGCTCAATTCAGACACTCTGTTCATCACCACCCCCTTTTGTGAATTGTTTTGCATGGGGGCTCTTTCTTTGCCTTCAAAGAAGAAATTTAATCTAATCTTTCTGAAAAAACTCTGTAGGTCTCTTTCAAGGTTAAATCTATCTATGGGGGATGCTATCGCAAACCCAAGTCATTTCTCTAATACTTTTGTTTCTACCCCTGATAGTTCTACATCTGAAAGATTAATCACAGGGGCCCTTTCTACTGCTCCCAGTTTTTTTGACTCCTGGTGTAGGGTCGCTGATAGAACTGAGGTCGAGGGACAAAATTCCCTCTCCCTCTGCTTCTCCCTCTCTGTTGTCCAAAATGTTGGCATTGCTCCAAAAAAGAAAGTGTTTCTCTATTAGAGCTGGTGTCCTTCTCTCTGTTATCACGAGTCTCCATTGGAGTATCATTTTCCGAATCGCAGTTGGTATATGACAAATCAAAGAATCTGACTTTCTTTTTTTAAAAGTTTCTCGCAGGATGTTTTTTTCCACTGCCTGCAGTTTTGGAAACTTTCCCTGGGTCTTTCATAGTAGTCTTTCTGTAAATAGGGGTATACATATTCGGGGTTGTATTTAGCGATATCCTTCCTCAAGTTATTAGTTTTCTTATTGAGCAAGTAGTCTCGATACCCTGTGATGTCTATTTGAATTTCATCTAGTTTCTTTTTCACGTCTTCTAGGGCTGTGCTGTCACTCAATTTTTTGTTCTAATTCCATTATTTCTTGCCTTTCTATGATCAGGATCTCTGGATCTGTTTCAATTATCAGAAGCATCCAGTCACGGCTGTATCGATTGGCCACAAAGGTCCAATTTTCTATAAATGTTTTATTATTTATGAAAATACCAGGTTCGTTGACCACTTGCAAACCCTTGGGTATAATGCCCTTTTTACAGTAATCTATTAGGAAGTCTGAGTGTAATTCTGTCCTAATGATCTTCTTTTTAAGATTCCATAGATTGTGCCACTGTTCTTCGTCCGTATTATCTATTCTTACTGTTGAAACATTTTTGGCAGTGCCGTAAATGATTTTATTAATCTGATCTTCATTATAGCTATGAGTTTTTAGACCTTCCATCTTTAGCTAGAAAAAGGTCACTCAATTGGAGGTTATCAGCACACCTCCCTGGCTTACACGCCGTATAAGACAAATAGAAAGAAAGGGAGGTCTCCTTATGAGTCCAATTAGGGACAAGAAGAAGGGTTATCAACAAAAGTCAAACACGTCCCTAAAATTCCCAGAGGGAAGAGAGGCATAAATGTCCACTAACCACTCAAAAAACCCTTTTTGCCACTGCAGAACATTACATGCTACATAGTCAAAACAGAATACAGAAAAATGTTATACTAATTTTAAAAAAATTCACAGTTTATTCAATATAATACAATACAATATTTTGCACATCAGTGCCATGCACAAGATTAAAAAATGTATCAATACACATAAGCATAATAAAACATAAGTAAGAACACAGGTTGTCGACGCAGCCTTTCGGTTTTACACCTTCAGCAGGACAGTTCTCTAATTAGTGAAAGAAACATACAATTAGTATACTTAATCTTTGACTCCTTTTTTACATTATATTATATTTACCAGTTTTATCATTCACAAATTGTTTTTCAAATTATTTTCAAAACAGGGCAAACAAGTGGGTTTTAATTGCAGGATGTGGTTCGGAATTACATTGTAGCATTCCTTGGACAAAGATGATGACTTGGGGATTTCTACAACAACACTCAACATGTGAATGGGCAATAAACTACTTTCATACCTTATATATACGGGTTATTATTCCCAGCCTTTTCTTTACATTTAGGCTGTCTTCTTGTTGTTATCGGGGCTTTTGCTTGATAATATTCGTGTCCTTAGAGTCATCAATTTGAGGATAACTATTTTTCCGCTTTGTCTTTTGGGTTTCTACAAATGAAATTAAGAAGGCATTTTTGTGTATAATACCTTTTATCTTATTCTGGGGACTGTATTAAGCAGTTGAATTTACCTTAAAATTAGGTGTGCTTGATATAATTCCTCTCCTTTGTATCATCAATTATACATTCTCATTCTTTACTTTGTCTCCTGGACTGCTACGAAAGAAATTTGAGAAAACTATTGGTGTCTATATCTTTTATGTGGTTTATCAATCCATAGCTCATAATATTTCGGGTGTTTTACCTTAAAATTGGTTGTATTCGTGGTCTATGCGTACAAGGGAGCCACCGAGGTTTGTATTAAGTTCCCCTGTAGCTCAATGAAACACAAAAAAACTAATTATTATAACCATATTTTCAATTCTGGTGACTTTATTCTACCCAAGGTACACAAGAGTCCACTTACCCCTATGGATTTCCAGGCCAGATGTGCGCGCATGACTGGTTGTCGTAATTTTCACGCTGTTAATGTTTTAGGGCCTTTCTTCAGTGGTTTTTTAATTGACCATCTAGAGGTAATGAGAAAAATTCATTCATTTCTCCTCCTAATTTTTATGATATGCAGTGTTAAACTCTCTAATTTTCGTTGTTACTGATGAAGGTGTAAATGTAAAACTGAAACGCTGCGTCTACAACCTGTGTTCTTACTTATGTTTTATTATGCTCATGTGTATTGATACATTTTTTAATCTTGTGTATGGCACTGATGTGCAAAATATTGTATTGTATTATATTGAATAAATTGTGATTTTTTTTTAATACTATAACATTTTTCTGTATTCCGTTTTGACTATATAGCATGTAATGTTCTGCAGTGGCAAAAAGTTTTTTTTTGAGTGGTTAGTGGACATTTATGCCTCTCTTCCCTCTGGGAATTTTAGGGACGTGTTTGACTTTTGTCCAAGATTACAACTACAGCAATGCATCTTGTCAACTTATCAAGATTTTTACAAGAGGTGCTCCAAACATCTGTAACTTCTCTCATTAAACCTTCTTGAGGAATCAAAGTATCCACAACACCAATCCACTGGTTTAAAATCACTGTGATTGTCCGGTAGGGACTATAATTCTCAAAATGCTCCAAGCCAATTCCTTAAAATTTTACTGGACATAATCCAGCATGGGAAATTCTTGGTAAAGCTGATTCAGTTGGGATCTGTTAACCTGTAGCTTGCACGGGGCCCACTCATGAATACTCCTTGAAGCAAGGCAAATTCCTTAGGGCTATAGTTCCAGAATGTGCATCAGGTGCAGTGCTTCAGAGTGCAGACCTTTGAAGTGCAATTCAGGTACCCAGCAGGACAGTTCTTCTCCTTTTATTTTCATGTAGCAGATCTGAGTTTCTTGGCAATTCTTTCATATTCATGCAGTGTTCCTTGGCGTCAAGCAAGGTGCACTGCTGACGACTTCCGCCAAAGTGTGGCATGTTCTTGCCCCACAAAACAACATTCTTCCAAAATCCAAAAGAGGAGAAAGTCTTATCTTGGAGATTAGATCAGACTAAGCCACCCCACTGGCATTCCTAAGATTCCCTAGCTCTCCTCTTCCATCCCCTTCTGTGATCTAATTACAGGGGCTCCTGTGGGGCTGGGATTGCAGGGTGTGGGTTGAGCCTGTGATGTCCCAAAGTGTCATTCTCCTTCTTAAGAACAGTTTGGCCATTCCTCCCCATTCCTGCCTGTAACTTTGGCAGCTGCAGTTCTCCTCCCACAGGACATCTATTGTCTCTCCAGCAGGCTACTTCACACCTCATTAAGACAGGGTGGCACTTCATAACAGGCTCCAGACAATTAGGAGAGAGCAGCTGGATTTTGGCTCACAAAAAATAAAGTTCTATAACTTATTTTCTGTAATAGAATGTATAAATCTAACAGTAGCAAGTTTGTTACATTTTTCACTCCACCTCACACAAATGTAAAAAAAGAATGTTACAATTCTAAAATCAGCATATTTCAAATAGTCATTTAGAGGAGCAGTCAACGTGCAGGGTTGTTCTGTAGCCTGCCTGGGTTTAAATGCACTGTGCATTTTTCTGCAGTTGATTAGAATAAACTTAAGAAGGATGGCCTTGGTAGAAAGTACAAACAGCAATTTGAAACACAGAAATAACATATAATCTCAAGCTAAATCCGAGATCGCTAAGCATGTAATGACAGGGATCAGTGAAGCAGAACACCAGTCTGACGACACATTCTTTGGTTGGATGGGATGAGCTCAAGGGAAACAAAATAGAGCAAGATAGCAATTTTAAAGTGTGTGTGGCATATTATACCAAATCAAAAGATAAGCAGGAAAGGAAGGTTAGGAGCTTACCAATATAGCGATATTTACTCATTTTACAAAAACCTCAAGAAGTGGCTGCTATGTATGCTGGAGGTGGTATCCCAGCTAGTGTACATTGGTACATAAAAACACAATGGTCAGTAACAGTTCCTTCGTTGGAGGCTAATGCCTATTGATCGATCTAAGGGCATGCGGAATGTGTAGCCAGAGCTTTAGATCTGGGAAGCCATGCCTTTCCCAATAATTTAGCTACTGCATTGATCCCTGAGAACAATTGCACTGACTAGAGTCTGATCTTCGGATTTTGAGTGCTTCTAAATATGTGGTGCCCATCAAGTAGGACAATCTCAGCCAATTATAGGCAGGAAAGAAAACAGGAAGTGTGCTATATTTTCGTTAAAGGCATTACAGACCGTAAATGTTAAGAGGGGTGCAGATGAGGTTGACCATTTGGCCATGAATGTATTGAGGGGAAAACTTCCAAACCTGAAGTGAACTGTAGGTAAAGTTTCCTGTCAGTAGGGTCAGTGATAAAATCTACACATGGTTTGAGGGCTCAGTCAGTCTTGAACATAGTAAATTCATTAGTCAGTTTGTCTCTGTTTGGGGTACTAACATCATGCTGGGCTACCACTGACCAGTATGGATCTTTAATTCTTTCTTTAGAAAGGAGACGGACATCCTGACAAAAGTCCCACAGATCAGGTAGCCCCATAAGGCTTTACAATTTCCTAATGCTATTGAACCACTCAATTTTGTGAAACCTGTCCAGCTCCATAAGCTGTTACAAAGCCCTGGCATAGGGTATTGTGCTGATCACAAGACTGGTCTAATAATTCATGCTTTGTTTAGAATTGTCCTCCTCTCCTTATCAATGTTCAATGGGTATAATGGGGTGCTGACTGGTGTCATAGCTAAATTTCTCTAGAACTTGTTGTAATTTTTGCTTAGGTCAGTGATGTTTTGAAAGCCCCAGAGCTGAGCCCAATAGAGGTCTGCTCCCACTGTCTTTGCATCATGAAGTTGTAGCCCTCGAGTTATTGGCTTAGTGAATGATTCACAATGTTCTTTTAAAATGGCACCCACAATTTGTTTATGTTTTAGTGAGGCTTTACCTGTATGTGGTTTCTACTACAGTTTAGGAGACCCCTAATTACTCGATATTCAAAGTCATCTGCTCTCGCAATTTAACTGCCCAAGGAACATCTTCCCTCTGAACGTTTTATGCTGGTTGTTTATCATGCACTTTGCTTCTGTAGAATTTGCTACAAGTCGTCGTAAAGAGAAAAACCCATCAAATCGATTTAACAAACACTGGAGTCCACTAGGAGTCAGTGATACAAATAGGGTGTTGGTGGCCAAAAGGAATGTTGGTGTTCTCAAACCAGCGATAGATGATGCGTCATGGGGGCTTGTTGACAGAAAATTGACAAAATCATTTAGGAATATTGAGAACAAGGTGGGCTCATGACACATCCTTGTCAAACACTCTTGCTAATTGGAATAGAGTCTGTGAGCACTACCTGGTGCCCCACCATGGCTTTCCTCCTGAAGATGGACAAGTTAAAAAGAATGTTCAGGGGTATCCTCATGTTTCTCAGCACCAGCCACAACTTATGGTGGGGAACTAGAACGTAGGCTTTGAATTGACAATGGCCACGTACTGGTGGCCTCTGCTGATTTGAACTATCTTCTAGTACATGGTCAGAAAGCAGAAGACCTGGTCTACGGTGCTGGTTTTCTTGCTAAAGCCGACATAGAATAGAAAGTATATTAATGTCTTGAATCCAATCGTGGATTGCTACTAGAACCACCCGCCAAAACACCTTTTGGTTGGTGTCTATTAGGGTAATATGTATGTAGTTATGGCTATGCTTCTGTCACCCTTACTATGGATGGGCACAACCTCAGATCCTATCCAGGAATTTAGTATTGGAGCTTCCCTTGCAATTGCATTGGGCAACACATGTATATAGGTGGACCATGTAGCCCTATCTCCAAGTCAAGTCAAGTCAAGTCAGATAATTTATATAGCGCGCTACATACCCAGAGGGTCTCAAGGCGCTTGAAGAAGGGTGGGGAATTACATGTCGAATATCCAGGTTTTAAGTTGCTTTCTGAATGCTAGGTGGTTCTGAGTTAGGCGAAGGTGAATGGGAAGTGAGTTCCAGGTTTTAGCCACCAGGTAGGAGAAGGATCTTCCTCCCATGGTGGTTTTGTTGATGCGAGGTACAGCAGCAAGGGCTTGGTTGGAAGAGCGTAGCTGGCGGGGGGGAGTGTAGAAGGAAAGTCGTGTGTTGAGGCATTCGGGTCCAAGTTCGTAAAGTGCTTTGTGTGCGTGGGTCAGGAGGCGGAATGTTATCCTCTTATTGACGGGGAGCCAGTGGAGGTTTTTCAGGTGACCTGAAATGTGGTCTTTACGCGGGATGTCTAGTATGAGTCTGGCTGATGCGTTCTGGATGCGTTGGAGTTTTTTCTGAAGTTTTGCGGTGGTACCGGCATATAGGGTGTTTCCGTAGTCCAGGCGGCTTGTAACCAGTGCATGGGTGACCGTTTTCCTAGTTTCGGTGGGGATCCAGCGAAATGTTTTTTTGAGCATGCGAAGAATGTTGAAGCAAGATGATGAAACGGCGTTGACTTGTCTGGTCATCGAGAGTGAGGAGTCCAGGATGATGCCCAGGTTCCGTGCGTGGTCCGTCGGGATGGGTGCTTTTCCAAGGGCCTCTGGCCTCCAAGAGTCGTCCCAGGCGGAGGGGGAGGTACCTAAGATAAGGACTTCTGTTTTGTCTGAATTCAGTTTCAGACGGCTGTGCTTCATCCACTCGGCTACTTCTTTCATTCCTTCATGTAGGTTGGTTTTGGCGGTGTTAGGGTCTTTGTTGAGTGAGAGGATCAGTTGAGTGTCATCAGCGTAGGAGATGATGTTGAGGTTGTGTTGGCGTGCGATGGCCGCGAGGGGGCTCATGTATACGTTGAAGATGGTGAGGCTGAGTGAAGATCCTTGTGGTACACCGCAAATGACTTCAGTGGCCTCTGACTTGAATGGTGGGAGGCGGACTTTCTGAGTTCTTCTGGCAAGGAATGAGGTGATCCATTCCAGTGCTTTTTCTTGGATTCCGATGTTTCTGAGGCGTTGTAACAGGGTGCTATGACAGACTGTGTCGAAGGCTGCGGAGAGGTCGAGGAAGATGAGGGCGACTGTGTCTCCATTGTCCAGTAGAGTTCGAATGTCGTCTGTTGCTGCGATGAGTGTGGTCTCAGTGCTGTGTTTGGCTCGGAAGCCGGACTGTGAGGAGTCGAGGGATTTGTTGGTTTCGAGGAAGGCGGCGAGCTGGTTGTTGACAGCTTTCTCAATGACTTTGGCCGGGAATGGAAGGAGCGAGATGGGGCGGTAGTTTTTGAGTTCGGTGGGATCAGCTGTGGGTTTTTTCAGAAGGGCGCTGAGTTTGGTGTGTTTCCAGCTTTCCGGGAAGGTGGCGGAGTTGAGGGAGCAGTTGATGACGTCTCGGAGGTGTGGTGCTGTGATGGAGTCTGCTTTGTTGACGATGTGGTGAGGGCATGGGTCTGTGGGGGATCCTGAGTGGATGGAGTTCATCAGGCGGATAGTGTCCTCAGTGGAGATTGGGTTCCAGTCATTAAGGGTGTTCAAGGGGGGTGAAGGTACGGCAGAAGGTTGGGAGGGTTGGTGTCCAGGTTGGTTGTCGAAGCTGTTGTGGATGTCTGCGATTTTGTCGTGGAAGAACGAGGCTAGGGAGTCACAAAGGGTTTAGGAGGGAGTGATGTTGTTGGAGTTGGCAGTAGGGTTGGTAAACTCTTTGACGATGTTGAATAATTCCTTGCTGTTGTGGGCGTTGTTGTCTAGTCGGTCTTTGAATGCGGCTTTCTTGGCAGTCCGGATCAGTTGGTGGTGTATGCGGGTGGCGTTTTTGAAGGCGTCCCAGGTGCTGGTGTTTGGGTCTTTTTTCCAGGCCTTCTCAAGGGAGCGACAGAGTTTCTTGGATTTCTTAAGATCATCGTTGAACCAGGGGGCGTTTTTGCTGCCTAGTTTGATTTGACGTTTTTTCAGAGGTGCTAGGTTGTCGGCGCTGTTGGTTAGCCATTGAGTGAGGTTAATGGCTGCTTGGTTGGGGTTCGAAGAGTGGGCAGGGGGGTTTTGAAGAAGCGATGAGGAGATCTGGTCGATGGTGATTTTGTTCCAGTTTCTTCGCAGAGTAGGTTGAGGATGGTTGTGGGTTGTGGTCTTTTTGTAGACAAAGTGAACGCAGCTGTGGTCCATCCAATGGAGAACTGTGGTGTGGCTGAAGGAGATATGTTTGCTGGAGGTGAAGATAGGGTCGAGTGTGTGACCTGCGTAGTGAGTGGGGGTATTAACAAGTTGTTTGAGTCCGAGGTTGGCGAGATTGTCCAGAAGGGTGGTGGCGTTGCTGTTGTTGCTCTTCTCCAGGTGGAAATTGAGGTCTCCCAATAGAATGTAGTCCTCGGAGGGGAGGGCGTGTGGGGTGATAAAGTCAGCGATGTCTTCACTAAATTGTGCACGGGGTCCTGGTGGCCTGTAGAGGAGGGTGCCTCTGAGTGTGGTCTTGGGGTCGGTGTGGATCTGGAAGTGAAGGTGTTCGGCGGTAGCGAGGTTGACGTCTGAGCTGGTTGAGATGCGGATGGAATTCTTATGGACGATAGCGATGCCTCCTCCTGTTTGGTAGGTGCGGTCTTTTCGGATGATCTTGTAGCCTTCCGGGATGGCAATGGGGATGTCTGGGGCTGAGGATGCGTTCATCCATGTTTCTGTTAGGAAGGCGACGTCCGGAGAGATGGTGTCTAGTAGATTCCAAAGGTCGATGGCGTGTCTGTGGACCGAGCGGGTGTTGAGCAGGATGCATTTTAGGTGGTTGGTGTCAGATCTCTGTTTGGTGTTAGTGGATGAGGAGTTGGTCTTGGTGCCGTCATACTTGCAGGAATTGCATGTGAAGGGACCATGGGTGTGTCCAGGAGCGGCTAGTGCGCAGTTGGGGAGTCGACCGGGGTTAAGGGCTAAGAGTGTGGAGGCGTTGTATGTAATGCGGGTGGGGTGGGTGGGACGGGGGCCAGGGGGTCTGGCGCTGGACGCGGTCCAGGCGCGGACGGGCGTAGACGGGCTTACCTTTGGCGCACCTTCGGCGCGGCTGCAGCGCGTGGACGCTGCACGTTGGGACATCTGACTTAAAAGGGTAGTGTAGGGGGGCGGAGCGTGGGAGGGTCAGGTGGGAGGCGGTCGCGGGGAGGCGGGCCAGGGGAAAGCACAACAACAAAATGGTGAGGGGGATTCAAAACGAAACTTAGCACAAAGCCCAAAATGAATAAATGCACCAAACAGTGAGAGCGCTATTCAGTCAACACTGCTGCAATTCCACAGTATAATTCCCAATGCAATGCTCTTTAATGAAAGCGCTACCCAATCTCAATGCTGCACAAAGCGCTATGAATTTTACAGCAATAACACGCACGAGTTTTAGCAGCAGCAGAGCAGCAGAGCTACGATACCAATCACGAGTGCTCCAATGAAGCGAATTCAGCTGTGAGCGCTGTAGCAGTGATAGCGAGCTGGAGCCAGGGAGCGTGGGGGAGCGACCGTTCGGGACAAGGTCCAGGCGGTCACAGATTAGCCAGGGAGGTGTAGAGCCCTGTGCCTGTGTTCGTGGGTGGGAGGGTCAGGTGGGAGGCGGTCGCGGGGAGGCAGGCCAGGGGAAAGCAGAACAACAAAATGGTGGGAGGGATTCAAAACGAAACTTAGCACAAAGCCCAAAATGAATAAATGCACCAAACAGTGAGAGCGCTATTCAGTCAACACTGCTGCAATTCCACAGTATAATTCCCAATGCAATGCTCTTTAATGAAAGCGCTACCCAATCTCAATGCTGCACAAAGCGCTATGAATTTTACAGCAATAACACGCACGAGTTTTAGCAGCAGCAGAGCAGCAGAGCTACGATACCAATCACAAGTGCTCCAATGAAGTGAATTCAGCTGTGAGCGCTGTAGCAGTGATAGCGAGCTGGAGCCAGGCAAGGAATATGGTTCACTGGTTGTCCCTCAACTCCTCCGTGCCACAAGAGCCCAGAACTTGCATTGCTCTTTGTCAGGGCATAATTTGAGCATATCACACCATCTTGCCTCATCCCGCGCCCTCTTTGCTAGATGTTAGGCGTTCTTGTCAGCTTTCCTTGAGTCTTTGTTCAACTCCTGGGTTTTTGATGTGATACCCAGTACTAGCTGCCTTCTTTACAGTCTACAAGCATTGTTAAACCAATTATTGGTTTTAAGGTTCTTCCGAGATTTACTAGAATTTTGAGAGGAGGGAGTTAGAGAGAGGAGTGCTACAGGTGGTCAAAGAAGCATGAGTGGCTATTAGTGGCTTCTTTGAGATTTATATCTTTAACGAATAAAGCATCAAGATTTAAACTGGCACTTGCAAATTCTGAGGTAATAATAGACATGGATTCAGGCTGAACTGCAAAGCTGTGTCACTTGAGTTTTCACTTGTTATTTGTTTGCTGGATATCCCAAGTTAACATGTGTGACAAGAGAACAAGGAGCGAGTTATTCCAAAGTGATGCTAATGGAAGACAGAGGGGGGATCACTTTCAATCCTTGGGATGGCTAGAACTACCTTGCCATTCACCTTATTCTAGAGTCTTAGGTAGATCAAAATATAATCGGTATGACTTTTCTAGATGGGTTTATATGTGAAAACCCCACTGGGGTCTGATCCTATTCTACAATTTGTGTCCCTAAACCCATGTTCCTCTTTTTATAGGAGGCAATTTAAGCATGGGTGCACACCAATGCTCGTCTTCGACTTGAGACAAGTCAATATCATCACAGTCCAAGGTTTCAAACCAAATTTTGAAATCCCCAACTACAAAGGCAAGTTGTGTGTTCAACGTGTTCTCCTAGTGCCTTTCTAGCATATGTAGTGTTGCTGACATTATACCACCGTTAACCATTCTGGTGTGAAAATTATAAATATCAACAGTGCGACCTCCTCTAAACCTAGAGCAGATTCCCCGAATATCTGGGGAATCAATTTCCAGCTTGTGTGTTGAACAGTTTATTGGGGTTCTAAGCCAAATTAGCAGACTACCATATATCCTGCTACAGTGGTTAGCTTTGGCCGGAATCCAGTAATTAATCCGGTCCTAAACACAGACTCTATACACCAGGCTTCCTGGAATACGCAAATGTCAACATTTTCAACAAACAACGGACAATTGTATCTTTTAATTTTAGCTCTAGGAGGCCACTACTAGAACATTACTTATATCATTTTTAGGTAGATTGGCTGAGTCAGAGTTTTCTCTGGATGAAACCGGGCTGTTAGTAGGAGAGTATGGAGACTGCAGCATCATGGGCCAAATAGTGGTAGGCTGAAATACTCCCTACAAACAGAATTTTTCCTTGGGAGAGAAGTGGGCAGATAAGAGGTTTGTCTTGGATGGCCGATAGTGAGCCTTCCGAGAGTATATAAATTGAATGGAAAAGTCATTAGTCTAGCATTAACCTCATGCGCGATAGCGGAATTCCGCTCCTGCGCTGAGATTTTTTCAATCGCACTTCACGTGACGAGCTGGGCTCGTCATCAGCGTGCGAGGAGGCTACGCCATGACGAGCCCAGCTCGTCATCAGCCTGGAAGGGGTTAAGGGCCCCAAAGCTGTCTGCTACTTTCAGTAAATGTCAATTCAATGGAGTCGAATTCAGAGCCATTAATGGAATATCTTCTAGCATGAGAGCTATCCACCTTGATCTTGCATATCCAATGGGTATCCTTAATTATCAAGGAGACCTTATTTTCGTGTCTTGGTGCAAAAGGAAGTTTTGGATCATTAGTGATGTAGATGTGGCCTGACAGGGGTGGATTTATTTTGCATTTACTGAGAGCAAAGTGCATACTCATTTTAGGCTTGTGCTTTCCTATGAGGAGGCATGCATTTTCAAAGATCCTACATTTATTACAAAGGTGCCAGATGGCGTGGCCTGGGAGGGGTTCAATAGTATCTCTAGCAGGTCCTCCCTGAAAATCTGGGAGCCAAGGCAGGAGCAGGAGTGGAGTGAAGTGCGAGTCAGGCCTGAGGACTGCATATCCCTAATAATATCAAAATTCGGGACACACTGGATGCCCTTTTTTCTGGCCTTCTACACATTTTCTCCTGCCCTTTGGTGTGGTTTAGAGAGGTGTTATTCATAGGGATGTTTCCCATGAGTATCGCTCCTCAATTGCAAGGTCCACCCACCGTTTTGATCTCAGTCGGTGAGATGCAATAGTATGGTCTTAAGTCCCCTTATCTTACCTCTCAACTATTTAAGGGAATCATGGGAAGGGACATGTCGTGGAACTAATTGCCCTACAATTGCCCTCTGGTCAGGCATCTCAGAGATATCTAGAATCTCTGGAGGATCTTGCAGAGGCTCAAAGTGACTACTATGGGTTATGGTCAGGTCAAGTGGGGCCATGTGGTGGGACTGGGTGGTTGTGAATATCGCTACTAGGGTCAGAGGTATGGCCCTGAGCACAATGTTTTCCCTTGTTAATGGAATCTGCAACATTTTCTTTTTAAATAAATTAGGAAAGGTGTGTGATGCATCTTAGAGAGGGTCTGGTCTCTTGGTACAGACAGTTGCTATGCACTTTCTCATAACACCTGCACATGCAACTAGAACTACTAAGTACAAATGAATGGCAATATGGCAAAACATTTGCAACTAACAATTCAGCAATATAAAAAGCCAACCAATAGATTTTCCAGTATTCAATTAAAATGTTCAAATAAGCTAGATGTCAACATTCTGAGAAGTAAAAAAGGAGTCCTGGGCCTTGCAAGGACACATAAATATAAAAAGCAACAGCCTCTATAACGCAAGTCCTAAATGTGCTGTATATTGTACAAATGTGTTGGTAATCAGTAATACAAGTGTTACCATTAAGCCAACAAAGTTGTTCATGCACCGATATAAACGAGAAAGTACCTTCTGTCATGGAGCCAAGTGCTGTGCCCCAGCCTAGCTCCACCGCGAGCTGCAGGGTGCCGCAGAGGCCAACCCTTGGCTCAGGCTTTGCCCATGTGCTGCGGGTGAGACCCTGACACTTATAGCTCTGAGTGGGCTTCTCCCCTTCTCATGGTGCTGGGTGACTCCTGGCGAGATGGCTTGTGGGGTTTGGAGTCACTAGGGGTGGGCATCAGCTGTGATATCCCATGTTGTGTGAGAGAAGCTGGCACTTATAGCACTGAAGACTCTCCTCCCATCCTCGTGGTGATGGGTGTCTCCTGGTTGGAGTGCCCCAGGGCCGGAAAGTAGCATGGAGCCCCTCACCTAAGTGCCCGGTGGCTCTGCCGACCAGTGAGCTTGCATGAATTGTTGGGCCCTGCACCTTGAGTTCCATCTTGGAGGTGGTCAATGGTTTGGGCTGGCACCATCAGTTGCTCAGCCTCTCAGCAGTAAATGATCCTTATGCAGGTTCTCAAAAGAAACTTTGCAAAGAACTTTACTTCCTCTTGCTAGTCAGTTTAATCATCTTCTCAGTGCTCCACCAAAGCTAATGCTGACCTTGGCAGCGAAGGTTCTAGGACCAACTAAAAACAGCCATGCACCACCACCCTGAGAATCAAGAAAGAGCTATCAATATGTCATTCTTTTCTGTGTCTGGGCCAGATGAAGTTTCCCATGATGAGTTGAATTAAGTGCGTGTCCCACTCCTGGTGGTGCCCTTTTGTCAATTATTTAAATTTTTAGCTTTGCAACTATCCTCCGCCTGATGTTGGTTTCATTGGTGCTGCTCAGCAGGACAAGGGGAAAGCGCATGTGGATTGCTAGATGGCATCAGCTATAATGGGAACTTCAGCAGTTTCTGATCATCTTCGAACCTCTGACATTAATCCTTCATTAACAAGAACATTCTTGACAAATGCTTTCTCTTGCACTGGTCCTAAATGTCACCTGTACAAGTAGAATATAAATGTACCTAGCCGTATCTCTCTATAGTGTCTCCAGTTCCAAAAACAAAGAATATATAATTAGAGTCCTATTTCATTATTCCCAGCTGAAGTATTTGAAAGTCAGTTGTGCTTTAAGCACTCACATTTTTTCAAATTCAATGCTTCAGAACATTCACTAAAGAGCATCAGTGGCACACCGAGCGACAGGGGCTAGGGCAACCAGTGTCTCGCTTCATGATGGTCTACCAGCTTGATTCCAAGTTCCAACTCAGAGCTTTATTAACTGCAGCATCTTTAGTATACTCTGCTGGAGATAAAATTCCCAAGGTCACTGGCACTAGACTTCCACCTCCAATGGATCAATGGTAAACGCACTTGTTTCAACTACAGTGCCTTGAAAGAGTCCTGAATTGTTGTTTTTTTAGTCACTAGCCCCTTGAGTTGGGAGTGGGTAAGTTGCATGCCGGCTGCCTTCTTTGGATGTGGTAGCCATTTTTCTGGCTCCCTTTCTGGAAGTGAACCTTAATTCCCCTTTACTATGGTCATCATGGTAGGCAAAGACAGTTCCATTGCAAGTTGATAGAGCAGACATTTGAATGTATCATTGTTGGGACATTTGATCAGCTTAAGAGTATCTAAAGTCACCCAAGAAAATTGGAGGGTCCATGTTAGTCTTGGCCTGATAAATATATGGCTCTCAGGAGGTAAGCACTCATCGGCATGTCTTAACTCTAGAACTACCACAGTTATCTAAGATACAGATTAGCAATAAAATAAACCATAAGTGATTTGATGAGCTATTCACAATTTCACTGTACCTGCTGTGTATAATTTCATGTGCATGGCTTAATCTTTGAGACAAGCATATGCTACTGGAAGGCTCAACTATGTAGATGGTCCTGAAACGGAAAGAGGAGCTGTGACTGCACCATCCTGGATCAACTTTCCCACCACTTGGACGCCTACTGTGGGAGCCCCTGCTTGCTTGCAGGGGGCTGTGGGGACAGGTCAGTCACACGAACAGTTTTAGGCTCAGACTGTTCTGTGAAAATGAAAGGGAGAGCCTGGCCAAAGCATATACTGAGTGAGCTACAGGGTTCTGAGCCTGGACAGCCAGGACACCCCACTGGATGGTCCTTCAGAGTAACGTAAAGTAAAATAAGTACTTGATGACTCTAAGACTTCTTGACAGGGGACAAGCTCAACTGAAGCCCTTGGAGAACCTTGGAAGCAAGATGTAGAAAAGCGAAATCCAGTCCTTTCACTCCCAAGACAGAAGCAGCAGCAGCAGCAGCATGCCAGCAAAGCAACCAGCAAAGTGGCAGTCTCTCCTGAAGGCAAACCAGCACTTCGTCTTGGCAAATGTCTAAATCCAGAAGTGTTCTGAGTATATGGTGTCAGAGGTCCAGTACTTATGCCCATTTCAGTCTTTGACTTAGGCAAACATCAACGGAAAGTCTTTGTAGAACACAAGACCCTGCTTTTCCCTGCCTGTCCCCAGACACACTACAGAGGTGGAGACAGCTTTGAATGAGGACAGGCAGAACCCTATTCAGGGGTCAGTGTCAGCTCCTCCACCACTCTAGTTCAGAAAGGCCAATCAGCCTGGTGATGGGCCATGAGGATTTGCAGGGCACCCCTTGTTCGGTGGCCGTCTAGAGTGAATGCACAAACAGCTCAATTGTCATCCCGACACAGATGTGTATTCAGAGTCAGATAGAGGCACAGAAAGGTTAAAGTAAGAAAAAGGCAACTTTCTAAAAGTGGCACCATGGACATCAACACCAGGTCACTAAGACTTGACTATTAATTTCTGTGGTGGTGACCCTGTATGCCAGCAGGGGCCGCCAGAGATGCTGAGGCCACCCAGGATCAAAAAATTGCTGCTGTGACATAGGCAGGTCCTACCCTTATACTGCAAACTGCACCAGAGGAATCAAGACGATCAAAGGACATCACTAGAGCCCAATAAGAGCAATGAGAAAATCCCTGATAAGGAAAATATGATTTACTGAGATCACTGGAGTGGGTACAACCCCAATTGCTAGAACTAGCCGGTAGCGCAGCTTCGAGTAGAGAGCCTATGCATGCTGAGTGCTGCCACTTGTGACCGCAATCAGTTTGACTTTGATGATCTGGAGCAGGACTGCTGCACCACTGAAGGGTTTCGTACTGCCAAAGCGGGAAAGCCATGAGCTGGTCCCTTAGGGCACCGAGGCACATACTGCCATCAGTACTACGACCACGCTGACTCTTGTGACTGAACTTCCGGAAGGAGCAAGAGGGGCAAAATCTTGAGTACAGTCCAATAGTTTACATTCCCTGGATGTGGTCATCAGAGAATGGGCAATAACAGCAAACCCATTGCACTACAGTTAGTAGGACAGTGAGTGACCTTAGAACTACAAGAGCCCCGACCAAAAGAGGGATTGTGCTAATGCTTTTGAATGCCTCCTACTTTTACATGTGTAGAATTAGAATTAAGATACTTATTTTTATTTAAAAAAAATATTTGACTGGTCATTGATTTATTGTTCGCACTGTTTGCATGTTGAGTTATGAGGCATGTTCACTGAGCTGTATCTGCATCCTCCCCCCCCTCCCCCCCCACACACCCTCAAAGGAGCCTTGGCTGCTTATCCAACGCTGCCTGACTGAAAGTCAGGTGCAGAAGGGATGAAGGATCCATAGTAGGTTGGGCCCCGGGCCATCAGAAGTAAAAGTCACAACCGATGTGCCCAGTTACTCCTGCTTACCCATGGCCCACTGATAGTGTTCTAACATCATACAACTAGAGACCAGCATGTTAAAAAGAACGTCAAACTAAGAGCAGATGCATGATGAACTCCGCAAAGTACAGATTTGAGATTAGAGAGAAAAGGTACAATGGATACCATCTGTGACAGATCAGAGTCATATTTTGCCCCTGCCCTCAAGAAAGGATCAGGGAGAGCAGGATGAGAGATGGATTCAAATGCAGCAAAGAGATCCAATAATATCGTGGTAATGCTCCTCTATAATTCTAATGGTTTTTAGAGTGGAAATTAGTACTAATCCAGTGCTGTGACACGGGTAAAGTTCTCCTTAAACAACATTCAAAAGATACTGTTGTTCACGAAAGCTGAGGTAGACTTTCCTGACTGACATATCTTTCTGGGCTTTTCACAGGTAAGGAAACCAGAAAAAAGTCCAATAATCCACTAACATGCCAGAATCTATATTAGTCTTTTTCGACAATGTAAGAAAAATGGCTTGTTTGTAAACTTCTGAAAACACAGCAGATTTTTTAATTAAGCTGCATAATTTATCCAGAACTGGAGCCACAGTGGAAAGAACATGCTTGAGCATTATTTGGGAGACAAGGATCGAGAAGTGATGCGGATTTAATGATGGAACGTGTGGCTGCCTCACCTGCCGGTGTTAAGGAGTGAAGGCTTCAAGTAAATGCTGAGTATGTTTGACAAAAGAGATGGAAAATTATCAGGAGGCAAAAAAGGTCAAAGGAAAGGTTGATTTTATGGCCATAATTTAATTTTTTTTAAACTTAAGAAATTATCACAAGGAGACTGATTGTCAGACGTGTTAAATTGTCCAGAAAAAGGATTTGAGATTTCTTATGTTTGTTTTTTGCTTTCAGGATACATTTTTTAAGAATTGCTTTTTCCCAGGCTTTATGGTTTTCTGCAGCTGAGAATTCTTTGTTTTCCTGTCCCTTCCCACAGGCACAGTCCTAGCTTCGTCACTGCTGACAGATCTGGAAAAAGCAGCCCAATCAATCAAATGATTACCACCAAGATAAAAAAAACGATTTGAAGACAAAAATCCAATAATCCAATTAAAAAATATGTTCCCATTTCTGGTAAATATCTTTTATATTTCATAGAGGTAGTTACTGTGCATGCACAACAAAGACATAAAATCATTGTCAACATCACTAAGCAACAATGTACAAACTATTGTTAAGCCAGGGAGAGAGAGAGTTTACAGTCCTGATACAAACTTTGATAGTAAACTCATAAAGAATTTTTCACCTTTTAAGAAAACTGTTTTCTGTGAGGAATATCTCACTCGCCTTTTGCAGCCTGGCACTAGCAGCAAGCCTTCCTATTACTAAACTACCTATAGGACACATGGAGCATTACCACAAGAATTACACTTTCAAAAAAAAAAGTTAACTGATAAAAGGAAACATATATTGAGGAATATGGCAGAGTACATTAGATATAGGAATGCGATGTGTTAAAAAAGCAAAGAATTCCATGGAATGTCAATGTTAGAACTGGGGGTCTCTATTTGGCAGAGGTAGGTACCACTGTCAAAATAGGGACCCTGGCTTCTAGTCAGGGCAAGGAGATAACCCTCTGAGATAACCCCTGCTCACCCTCTAGGTAGCTTGGTACGAGCAGTCTAGGCTAACCAGAGGCAATGCATAATGTATTTGTACCAACACTCACAGTAACACAGTGAAAACACCACAATTTGATTCCACAACAGTTTAGGAAAATAAAGGTATTTATTCTAAACTACACAAGACCAAAACGACAAAAATCCAACATACACAGTTCAAGAATATGGTTTCAATAGAGTTCTTAAGGTTGTAATCAAAGTTCTTTAGGTTGCGATAAAATAATCCACAGATGCGTGAAAAGTTCACAGTTGCGTCACGTTTACTCACAGTACCTTTTATTTGCAACAAAGTTCCAAAAGCAGAATCTGGTGCGGGGGAAAACAAGCGATGTGTTGCTCCTGAGACCCTGGGGAGGCGATGTGACAACCCCGCTGCAGCAGCGGGCGTGTTGCGACGAATCCGGTCTGTATGGGGAGGAAGGCCACTTGTATGGATTCCGGTGCGTAGGTTCTGTAGGGAGATTGTTCTCGCAAAGGCATGATGCGACGATCTCGTAGGTTGCTGCGACGATCTCCGGGGCGATGATGCGCGGTCCAGCGGTGATCCTCTCTCTTGCAGCTCCTCGATGCGATGGTTCTGCGACGATGCTCGCAGCGACGTGATGCAGTCCGCAAGCAAGCGGTGCGGCGATCTCACCCAGCGACGACAGGCTCTGCGACAACACTCGCCGCGATGTTCGGCTTCCCGCACCGATCGGGTGCATCCCGCAAACGAAGGATGCGGCGGCTCTGGCAGCGGCGTCAGGCGCTGCGCCGATCTTGACCTTCGTAGCGGCGGGAAACTTCTCGCACTGTCGGGGGTGCGCTCCGCGAGCAAGTGATGCAACACTTTTCAGATGCAAAAGTCTCTCAAGTTTAGTTTCAAGCTCCCCAGCACAGGTACAACTTCCAGAGGCCCCACAACTGGATCAAGCACTCTTAGGAAGGACAGAACTCTCTCAGCAGAGTTCAGGGAAGTTGGGGGTGAAGTCCTTTTGTTCCTGGGACTTCGGAACAGGGAGCCAGCTCTTCTCAGGCCCTTGGAGATTCCTTCAAGATAGGGGACACAGCACACAGCAAAGTCCTTCCCCTCTCCTTGGCAGCAAAGCAACAGCAGGTCAGTCCAGCAGAGCAACAGCAGGACAGTCTTCCTTCTTCAGAGTCAGCTTTCTCCTTGGCAGAGGTTCCTTCTTGATTCCAGGATGATCTAATTTTCTGTTGTCAGGGGTCCTGTACTTATACCCCTAAAGTCTTTGTTCTCTCTGTGCATGTGGGTCCTGAGCCCGGTCTGAACCAGTTCTGGGTGGATCCTGAGCACTTTGTTTTGCTGGCTGCATCTTTCCTTTCAGAGTGAGGGGCTGGGTCCTCAGCCGCCCAGCAGGAGGTGGAGCCAGCATTGTGGCAGGCAGGCACAGCCCTATTCAGGCCCAGGTGCTAACTCCTCCCACCATGCAGGTTGCAATTGCATTCATTCAGCCTAGGGCTGACTTATCCAGCCTCCTGGGGAATCCCCAGCCCCTGTCACTCACAAACCAGACAGTCAATACACATACAGGCCCAGGCACACAGAAGAGTCAGACAAGAGAACAGCAACTTTTTAAAAGTGCTGTTCTCAAACACAGGATTTAAAAACCACCTTTCCTAAAAGATGTGTTATTAAATTCTGAGTTCAGGGATACTAGATACTTATGTTCTATCTTGTTCCTATGGGAAGAAATGCTGTTAACCACTGTAGCCAGCATCCCCCATGTTAACCTATGGAGCAAGATAGCCTTACAATAGTGAAAAAAGAAAATGGCTGTAATTCACTACCAGAGCATGTCACCTGCACTAGTACATGAACTACCTTTCACATACACTGCACCCTGCCCAGGGGGGTACCTTGGGCCTTCCAAAGGGGTGACTGATGTGCACAAAAAGGGAAGGGTTAGGCCTGGTCAGTGGGGACACTGACCAGGAGGACATGGCAGTTTCTAAACTGCCCATAGGCACTGCAGTGGCAGGCCTGAGACACCATTTTAGAGCTACTCATGTGGGTGGCACAATCAGTGCTGCAGGCCCACTAGTAGCATTTGTCATCACCAGCCCTGGCACACTCTGTGCACTTTACTAGGGACTTCATGGTGACACAAATATGCCAAAAATGTATATCCAATCAGAATATCAATTTACATAGGGAGCACTTACAGTCTGGCACTGATCAGCAGTGGCAGAGTGTCCAAGGCATCTAAACCAGCAAAAACGAAATCCAGCACAGCATCAAAAATACAGGAGGCAGAGGCAAAAAGATTGGGGTAGTCACGCCAAAGATGCCAGGTCTAACAGTCAATAAACAGCTTTGGGACATGGGATGCAGTAAATAGGCAGCCAGGTGTCCTTCAGTGCTGACACATGACCAAGTACAGTTGGTTAAACTTTCCGGTTCATCTCAGTCACAATGTTTACCTCCACGCTTAAAACATTTCTGGACGTTGGCATTTGTAAGCTGAACAAGGCTTCTCGATGTAACTGAGCAGAAAGCCACTGGAAACTTGTCAAAATACTCCAGATAGGTATCTACTTTAAGAAAGCATTTTAGAAAATGTTCCGTAACTTCTTTTTGATAATCGTAAAATCTCCAAACTGTCAGGAAAATGTCGTCAGCCATTAGAACACCGGTACAATTTGCAAAAATTCTCCTGTCAAAATAGAGTTCGGGTCAATGGCCTAATGTTTAGTAGCCCTTCTCTATTTTTAATGTTGTAGTTATTTGACAATATTAATCACATATTTTTAATATAATTCTTTCGTATTCATTTCTTACCGTTGCGGTAATTTTTTTTGTACTGTATTAGATCTGTGAATGCTTCAAAATCAATACATATTCTTGAACTTAAAATGTATAGTTGCAACTGGTTCTGGGGAATGCTGGAACAAAACATTCTTTACTTCTAAGATACTGTATAAAATCTGCCTTTTCTGAATAGTTATCAGGGATTTTTGCCTTTTTTTGTATGCTATTGTTGGTGGCTTTGGAACTTCGGCACTTTACCCTTTCTAACCAAGAATAAAGTGTGTGTACTCCCCCTTTAAACATGGTTACATTGACTTATTCATGATTGGCACATTTCAGACGGTACAGGTAAGAGTGGTTTGGTTGGTCAGGTGGTGGGAGTGAAAGTTGACAGAAGACAGAATAGGAAAAAGAAAATAATTTAAAAAAGAAAATCACTTACCTTGCACTCGGCAAAATGAGGGTACAATAAGTGGTTTTATTTATTTTATTTTCCTTATTCTGTCATCTGCTGACTTCTACCCCGCCCCGCCCTACCGCTCTTACATGTACCGGCCACACCTGCTAGTATGTGATATAGAAAAGGCACCCAGACCTTGCAAGTTAAATACCACATGTAGAATACAGCACCTATTGTGGAATCCACTACACTGGCAGTGCAAGTATAGCTATTGCAAAATTTTGCAACCTGAAGTCTGGCCAGTTAAAGTAACCCTGACAGGTAAAAACCCTCCCTTTTAAACATTAGTAATCTTCCACTATTTAAGTCTTATATCTCACAAGTTAAGGTGCATGGTGTAAGAAATTGAGATGATGCTTTAGGGGGTATGAGCCCTTTTCAAGCAACAGCCACAATCCTTGAGGTGAACTACAAAAGTAACAACATTAACTTGTGCTTAACCCTTTAGTAGCTTGGCACAAAAGCAGGCAGGCTTAACTTACAGACAATGTATAAAATATTTATGCAGCACTCAAATTGCAATAAAGTGAGATCACAAAATAGGGAAAACTCCACACCAATTTAGAAAGATAGAGTTACATTTTAATAAATAAATTTGACACCAAAATGACAAATTTAAGCCATAGAACTGGAGATGTGCAATTTCAAAGGTCAATGGTAAGTATAGCCCCTAAAAGCACAAAGCGTGACTTCCAGTTATATAGTCGTGCGAGACCTGCTGAAAGTCACAAGTTCAGACCTACAGCGATGTAGTGCGGGCTGTATACCGGGACTAGGTTAGTGCATCTGGAAGATTCACCTTCTCAAAATCAGATGCAGAGACTCCAGTTTAGGGCGAAGGAGGCCTCAAGGAGCAGGTAGAGTATCTCGGAGGGCCGACCTTGTAGCACAAAGATCCTGTCAGTCATCACTGCTGGTCATTGCTTCAGGTTTAGGTTAGCAGTCACCATGGGCTGTCGATGCTGTAGTGCAAAGTGCAGATCTCGCATTGCCTGTTGTCGCCGGTGGTTGCTGTAGAATATAGAGACTAGTTCACCAGAGCTTCCCATTGGTGGTCGGTGCAAGCAGGAAGCTCTCTGCATGAACAGACCTGAAAGAGCTTTAAACTTCCTGGTTCCTAATTTTCATCCAGGAGGAGCTCAACGGATCCCATGGCAACTCTCCATGACCTGGGTGGCGCTTTTTGTGTAAATAAAAATGTCCAGTGTTTGTAAAGCGCAAACAAGTACCCGAGGTTGTCAAGGCTCTGGGGGCCGTCGGGAAGATTAAGCAAGCTATTGCCCAGAGTGACATGGTGCTGGGCTGATCTGCCACTAGTCCCAGGGATCGAAACGTGAGCCCTCGGGGTTTGGAGTCATGCACCCTGGCCACTGCCCCATACCTCTTCCCTTCTTGGGATCAGAAATTCACACCAGCAGAGGCCAGCAGGGCTTGGGCAGGTCCAGTTGTGTTCCTTGTAGAACAGAAGAGGAGGAACAGAACAGGAGGAGTCAGAACCAGAGGCCAGCTAACCAGCCCTTGGAGTCACTCAAGTATCCTCAGGGAACGGGAGCATGTCCAGTCTTCCTTCTCAGACAGCAGAGCATGCCTCAGGCAGCAGAGCAGTCAACTGACAGGAAGACAGTCCTTCAGTACTGTCCACATATCCTGGAGTGTACTGAAGAGTGGGTCAGTGAGTTTTAGTTTAATGCCAGACACCCTCTTAGAAGTGGAAAAAACTGCTATAGTTTTCCACCCACTTAGGTGTGTGAAATTTCCGGCGCAAGGCTCCACTGGGTCTGGGGTCACAAAAGGGTAGTGTGAAGCTGTTTGTGAGTGGGTGGAGGCAGTTTATTTAAAGTGCAAGTGTGGTAGGTGACAACCCAGCCACTCCCTTTGAGTCAGTACAACCCAACCTGTCAACACCCAGTCTGGTCCTATTCAAAAGCGGTCACTCATTACATGTAATAAAGTAACCCAATCAAATCCTAGGGCAAAGGAAGCCTCACAGTTGTGAAAAATAAGTTGAGGAGTTTTTGACCACCATGACATGTAAAACTTAAAAGTACATGTCCAACTTTTTAAATACATTGCACCCTGCCTGATAGGCTGTTTAGGGCGTACACTAGGGGTCACTTATATGTTTTTAAAAGTTAGTTTTAGGCTTGGCAAAGGAGCTATTTTGCCAAGTTGAATTGGCAGTTTAAAACTGCATACGAGTGCAATGGCAGCGCTGAGGCATATTCTTAGGGGCTACTGAATCGAGTGGAATGATAATTGCTGCAGACCCACTAGTAACATTTAAGTTACAGGCTCTGGGTATGTCATATACGATTTACTAGGGGCTTATATGTAAAGTAAATGTGTTAATCAGGTGTATGCCAATTTTACCATGCTTTAGGGCAGTGAAAATTAAAGCATAGTCCTGGAGCCGCGTGAAGGCCTCCTGACCTTTAAATGTGGCGTGCTGCTCACTAGCAGCTCTGGGCTACTGTTTACTTGACTCAACTCTAACATTAAAATGTTTTAAATAAATCATTTAATAAAGGTAAATGGAAGTTAAATAAAGGAAGTAACTGTAGTATTTTGCACCACTTAACTTTGGGAACATCTCATTTTTAAAGACACCTTGCATCAAAGATGTAAAAGTATTGTAAATTCTATTTAAAATCAAAAGGTGTATTTTATTAACTTGCAGAACTGATTCACTTTAGTACATTACATTATATAGGTGCATTGAGAAATATTGTTTTAAAAGGGGATAGCTCTGAAACAAGTCTCTCCCCACCCTGACAACTATGTGAATAATGAACCAAGAGGCAAGTCAGTTATTATTATACATGGACACATTAAAGTGTATTAAATCAAACACAAGTCACATCCAGCACACATCCCAAAGCCATGTATTTTGAGGTCATCAGATAATGAAGAAAAGAAGGCAAAGTGAAATTAAGCAATTGATTACAATCACACAATTGGGTCAAAATGGGTTGAGCCCAATTTTTCTTGTTTCACTTTGAACAATTCAGCAACCAGATGTACATGCTCTGCTTCCCCTATATCCATCTTAAACAACCCCACACAAGACTGCCAACCGGCTGGTATCAATGCTGTCCTTGGACACATGACAGACCAAACTTGTTGGTCCCTTGGAAAATATTTGTGAGTAACGTGCTTTAGGGAGTGAGCATAAGCAGTTTAGCACTGGATAGCAGTGGTAAAGTGCATAGAATCCTAAAGTCAACAAAAACATATTTAACAAAACTGGATAGACAAAGGCAAAACAATTAGGGGTGCTCTTGCAAGATGGCTCGTTCAAAACATGGTATTTAAAAGTGGAGCATGTTGAAAATTAATTATTTAAATCTTTCTACAGTGACCAGGTAAAAAATTATATTGTTATCGTTGCAGAGCAAGCTGTCCTATGTTGAAAACTAGAGTGCAGTATAAAATACTAATAATCTTAACTCTGAAAAGTAACCAGCTAGAAAAATAAAGAAATCAGTATTTTTCATTAATATTAATAAAAAGGAAAAGTATCTTTTAGAAAGCTACCTTTTTTCCTGCCTGAAGTTTAATTTGAATGAACTCTTCAGCAATACTATCCCGTACTTTGCCCGGTGATATCTGTCAAATGGGTGTGGAATACCTCCCATGAACAAAAAATAGGTTGGCGTGAATGAGTAGAGAAGACTCCTTTGATCTCAACAGAATATCCAGGTTGGGAGCTATGGGCATCCTTCACCAAGACACTGTGAAATCCTTCCTTGACAAGTGTGTTGAGTTACATGTAACACTTGGGATGCACTTGAATGGGGGAGAACAGGAGTACAAAGCAATCCTTGTGTATTCCTGTCTGGTTCCTGAAGGGCCCTTGCTTTTGTCCAACCAAATGTCTGTCTCTGGGTTTGTAGTGGTAACAGTGTCTGTTTCTATAGTACATTCCCCCATCCTCACACACATCCTCTACCCTCAGATTCCAAGTTCAGTGTGGTTGAACACCTTAGCCATTGAGAAAATGCCCTGAAACATGGCATTTTGGAATGGTTTGTAGTCAGTCAAATAAGAACTGCTGAAAAAGAGGCTGGGGATGGCCTTAGGAAATTCTACCCCTTTGGTTACATGGTGCCCATACCCACTAGTTGGTGCTACAGACATTTGGTACCGCAAGGCACCTGGTCGGAACACATTCTGGACCTTAGAGTAGCCCTGATATGCTGACCTGATCCTTCTCATACCAAGGCCAAATATGTGGAATCCAATGTTCAGTTGGCTGACCTTTTAAATTTCTACTGGGATACAACAAACTTCAAGTGACTTTTTCCTGGAAGTACCTAGCTGGCCAGAAGCAACTGGACCACAGCTGGACCATGCTTTTGCCCTTCAATAATCTATAATTTATAGTCTATAATTCTCCCCCCTCAGGACATAGGGCCTTAGAAGTGTACTAATGTGGTTGTTTGGTCACCAGAAGAAAGTTTGTAAACTTTATAACAAATTTTCTTGAGACCAGTGGAATTTAGAATTTATTTTGACCTTTCCTACTTTCACACAGACCAATGTACTTGGTGTATCCGACCAAGGCTCCCATCTCAGTGGGTCTGAAATTTCACCTTGGTCCTGGTCTACCAGGGACATTGACTATGATTGGCATTTTACTTTTTCTTGCCTTTACTTCTGCTTAAAACTTTACAATATTTTCCAGCTCTCCTTATTGGATTTCTTATCATTTTGATGATGTTTTGTTTATTACATTTTACTATATTCTTTTCTGATAGGTTTAGGATTTTTAATATTTAGCATTTTGACTTTGTCACTGTTTTGGTACGGCATAAATAGTTTAGATATTGCCCTAAGTTAGTGACTATAAGGGTTCACCCTGCCGAGAGTTGTTATTAGTCCTTGAGGTGGGAAGTCACCTGCTCCAAATAATAATCACATTTGTACACATAGGGAATAGTTTTCACAGATAATGGCAGATATAATGCTGAGTTACAGTTTGTCTGCTTATTCTCTGTCAAGTAGTGGCAGCTTCTTCTATCTCCAGATGCTTCTGTATTCTCCAGCATCATGAGAGAGATTTAAACATGGCAGTTAAACTTGACTTGCAGGACCAAGACTCCAATATCATCGGAGGCCTGCCGGATTGTAGAATCACTAAACAGGGAGAAAGAAAGTTCATCGACCAGTGATATAAGTTCAAAGCAAGAGACACCTCTGTACCATACTGGCATGAATCATACAGAAGATAAATTAATGAAACCTTTAACTTTATGTAATGCCTGTGATTCACGAGGACACTTGAACAAGACAGCTAAACCCTCGTTTGTTCTCCTTTCAAATTTAGGCAAAGTACACTTGTTTTTGCTTCAGAGATAGTTTCTGGCGCCAACTCTATCAGAATAATTTTCCCTTCTGAAAAGCATATGGCATTAGCTTGATTCACTTATGCTTTACTGCTTCTCTTCTTTAACCCCCAAGCCTGGCCCAGTTTCCTCCAAGGAAGATATTACAAAATATCTATTTTTCAGATTCTGTCTGTGTTTAATTCCCTCTGGTGGGGGGCTCTTTTGCTCTAAGGAAGGACTCCCTAAACAAATGTTGTGTGTTTCTTTTGAAGGGAATATGTGCCCTGGATGTTTGAAAGCTACTTTTTCTTCTTTCCTGACTACTTGTTGTAGTTTTTACTTTTAATGAGTTAAAAGTGGCACTGATGTGTATTTAGTAGGAGGTTATCTCATGAATGCTGAAAATGCTTTGACAAACAATGTTAATAATTTAAAATATGGGCAAATAAAATAGGGAGTAAAAACAATTGTCGTTTGATTTTGCCATTCTGATATATTTGTATTCTGTGCACCTGAAGTTAGTATCACATTTATAAAGGAACTATGGTAGTTTTATTCATGCTACAGTTTGCAATCTACTGCACCACTTATAGAATTTAAAGCACTTAATACCTTTTTAATTGCAACTCAGGTAACAAATCCGGAAATTGGCAAAATATGGAGTTTCTCTCATGTCGTAGCCACAAAATGATGTAATTGCACATCTCTTTTCTTTTCTTAGAGTGTGCATCAAAACATGGCACATGTAAACGTTTTTACATAGGTAAAGTAAGCGACCCATATCATCATGTAAGAAAAAATTGAACTTTGATAAATTGACAAACACCAACAACAAAAATGAAGATTGGTCTGCTGTCATGTTTCTCTGTTAGGACTAGAAGGAAATGTTGTCATTTTACATGAACACATGGCTTTCTTAAAGTTGCCTTCACTTTTCACATGGACTTTTGGCACACATTTGCATTTGTGACACTTTGGGTTAGTTTCCTAGAAACAATGACCTTGCTTACATGAGTCAACTTCACAAAAACACTGTCAACACTATGTACAATACCTACAAGGTAAAGCAAGGCAAGACCTACACACAATAGAAATGCCCAGTGTACCAAAACAATGGCGTCCCATACAAGACATTATTCATCCATAGTACATATAGCACACTGAAACTAATGTTCTGTATTCCTAAAAGGTACTCGATTTCTGAACAACCTCATAGGCCAAAACATTTGGTAAAGATTGCGGCTTTAAACAGTATTTGGAACCAGTTTTAAATGAGTGATTATTTGGAAAGTTGCATATATCCAGCCTTATAGTGCTTTTCAATGCACACGTTGTTGCTAATGTTAATAACGCTTGCAAACTTACTACAATCCCTATTTGCAAACATTAATATTGTAAACCCATATTCCTACCAGAAGGCTTCATTTGATATAACCAGTTTTCTATGCTAAATTTCTATCTGGATTTCTATACTCCAAGAAAGTTTGTCCTAGGAGTTCAAAGTGTGTATTGTAAAAATAAATCATTAGAGAATTCCAACATAGTCTTACACCTTTAGATTAACCACATCCTACCAAAAATTGGAATTAGATTATCCCGGAGAGAAAAGTAAATCCAAAGTTGTATATGTGATAATAAAATATTATCTTTCTTCTTAAAAGTTCACTGCAAAACTTTTTCCCTCTGCCAGATCAGCCATTCTATCTACTAAGACTATGGAGGATTGCTGTGTTTATTATGTCAGACGTCTAGAGGTCAGTCTCATTATAGCTAATAGATAGATACTTTTTTCAACCTTTCTATAATTGTTTCTCAGAACTGTGTTAAACAATAGGCACACCCAGCTGTAGCAGTAATAGTATGGCAACATGCCTATACTTATAAATTAGAGTGCATAAAACAACAGTCAAATGAGGACCCTGTATCCAAAACCATAGGCTACCAGGATGCTGCATGGTAAATCAGGACAAAGAACTTTAGAGTAACAGAGGGTGGGATCTGCATTGATCTTTTAGGTAGATGGGCAGAGACGGGGTTCGGCCCATCACAAGAATCAGCAATTATTGAATAATTCACCTATGGACGTGTCAGAAAGATGAGCAGATATATGGACGCAGGAAAGGTGCTAAGCATTAGTTTGTTCTGTCCCCTTTCAATGGTAGATGTGGAACTGGAAGGGTTGCTGAGCCAAGCACCATCACAGAATGTGATCGTCGTTCACTTTGTTATTGGACATCCATTGAAGGGGGCATGATCAGTCTAAAGGGAGAATTTGCGTCCCTGAAGGTAATATTGGAAGGATTTCATTGCCCATTTGATGGTCTGGGTTCCCTTCTGAACTACTGCATAGTTCTTTTCTTATGGGAAGAGCTTTCTGATTATGTACATTATAGATTGTTCCTTTCTTGCTTCTTTGTTTTGTGTATGGACTGCCCCAAGCCCCACGACAGAGATGTCTGTATGAAGGATAAATGGTTTGGAAAAAACAGGGCTCCAAAGCACTAGTACTGATGTTAGGATTTTTTGGAGTATCTGAAAGGCCTCTCATACAGTTTAGGGTGGTTGTTTTAGACTTTGTTCTGCTTCCCTAGACTTTTTCAGGAGGTCAGTCAAGGGTGCTGCCATTTGCGAGAAACAAGGGATGATCCTTCTATAGTAGCCAATTAGGCTAAGGAAGGCACAGAGATTTCTTGTAGTTTTTGGGAGGGCTACTTGAGAAATGGCTGTTACCTTTTCGGATTGAAGTTGTATGTGCCTTCCCCTAGGAGCTAACCAAAGTATTTCACATATTAGGCTGCAAGATGGCTCTTGGCTGGGTTTAACTTTGGTGTGATGGCCATCAATATGTGGAGGGCTGCCTGTCTATATCTCAGGTGAGCCTCCCACAAGGGACTGTAACTGACTATGTCATTTATATACATGGCGGAGTATGTATTATGTGGTATTAGCACAGCATTCATCAGTCTCTGGTATGTAACCAGCACTCCGTGAAGCCCAAAGGGCAATATGATGAATTGGCACAATCCCCCTGGGCTTTCTCTTTAACTTCGGATCTAAGGAGAACCTGCCAATAACCTTTGCATAGGTCCAATTTGCTTATGTATCTGGCTTCTCCCAACCTCTCTTTAATTTGATCTATCTGAGGCAGGGCAGTATGTATCAAAATTAGATATCTTGTTTACCTCCCGAAGATCTATACAAAAGCAGACTGACCTGTCCGGCTTTGGGAATAAGATAATAGAATTAGGCAGGGCTTGCTATACTATTCTTTCTTATTTCCTTTCTCCCTCCAGGTCCTTTGGCGATTCAGGATGAGGGGCAGGGTTTCCACAGTATGACACTGGTATAAAATGCAAGGTTACAGAATGAGTCAGGTAGTGGTTGAAGTCTTGGCAACCTCCTATACCCTGTACAGTCATTGGACAAACTACTCGATATTGTACCATAAAATCATAGGACATACTTTTAAGTGCACTGATAACCTGCCTAAATGCAGCAGGACATAAAAAAATAAAAACGCAGCTAAATGAGCTTGCTATAAAATATAGAATCAAGGGCCAGATGTATGAATATCCGTCCACACAAAATACTGCAAACTGTATTTTTGAGACCTGTAATGATTTATTTGAACTTACCTAAGGCGGTAAATTCAAAATTGTAGTGGACGGAAATTTGATCTCATGAATATTTATGAGGTACGTTGCAAATGTGGACTCATTTAAATAGGTTGCCATCAAAGGGATGCTGGCTTGCTTGGGTCAGCACTGCAGGCCATCTGTCAGGCTGTGCGTCCCCCTGATTCTGAAACTACAGAGGATGAATACATACTACTCTATTTGCCTGAAATTCAGTTTTTTTCCCAGACCTCGTATCGGGACAAAGATACCATCTGTGCAGGAGAGGGAATCCCGACCTTCACCTGCTATGAGCCCTTTAAACCGCCACGGCCTGACTACCAGAAGAGGTTGGGCCACGCCCCTTTTGAGGATTCAAAAGCGTAACAGGAAGAAGGGAGTGGATGTGTCGGCATAGAGAAGAGCAACACTTTGAAGCAGAGTCCTGGAACCCCACAGGGAAGGAGCGGAAAGGAAGGCAAGAGAAATGGAGCTGACTCTGACCTCCAGCCAAGAGGCCTGAATCTCATCTCCAAGATACCGATCCAAGCGCCAGAAGGCCAACAACACAGTGAATACTCCAGCCACGTTCCAGGAGGAATATGGCTTGCCCAGGTGTGTGTTAGATTCCTGGGGAATGGGAGGTGGGTAGAGGAGCAGGTTTACTCCTTAAATAATAGGAGAGCATCATAATAAAGACGCTGGTTCACCTTAACCCCTTTGCTGCTAGGCCTTTTCCCCTCCTGTGCTAAGCCTTTTTTTGGGTTAGTGCGCGGTTAGGCCCCTGTAACTTTTTGACCACATAAGGTATCCAGCCAATTTTGCGTCCTTTTCTTCCAACATCATGGGGATTCTAAAGGTACCCAGGGTTTGTGGATTCCCTTGGAGGGGTCCCAGAAATTAGCCAAAATACAGTAACATTTTAGGTTTTTTTCAGAAAAATGGGGAAAACGGGTTACAAATGAAAGCCTCTCAGTTTTTCCCTGCCAATGAAGTCAAAAAAGGATTTATGGGTCTGAAATCACAATTTTTCCAGCTTTTAGGGAATGACAGTCTTTTGTCAGGAAACCAACATTTTTTACACAGTTTTGGCATTTTTCTGGGACATAGCCTATTTGTGCTTTTTTTAGAGCTTGCAACGTCTGTCCAGGTAATGGTAAAAATAAGTGGAAAAGCAATAATGGATCCTGGAAAGCTATACATTTTGGAAAAGTAGACAAAATTCTGAAATCAGAAAGGGGTCATTTATTGAAATCCATCAAGATTTCTTCATAGAAACTAACAGTTAAATATTGGAAAAATTGAAAATGAATTGAAAAAAACAGCTTTTTGCGTCAACGTTTTCACCTGTAACTTCTTGTAATTATGACATCTCTTTGAAATCAATATACCGTTACATTCGGTGGACCTTTCTGGTCGTGGGGATATATAGGACTTATAGGTTCACCAAGAAGCAGACGAACCCAGTGTCAAAAACTGAGTAGCAGGAGGAGGAGCTTCGCGGGCAACCAAGATGGCCGCGTAAGCTCGGAGCTCCGCGGACCCTCCGATCCTCCGCAACTATCCTGCCCGAAATCCTGATCCACGAGGGTGGATATTAGTTGCTGATGGTCCACTGAGGCGAGAACCGTTTTCAGATCACGAATCGGTGTTTCCTACGCTGAGCTACGTCGAGTGGGACTCCGTGCCAGTGCAGTGCCATTGTCTCTCCGGACTCCGCCACTACGCACGACCGACTTGCGGAGTGCCTGCCTGTCGTCTTCACCGGTGGGGTGTTACTGCTCGCAGTGCGTTCCTGAGACGGCCTCCTACTGTCCGGCCCGGACAAGATCTCCGGCTCACTGGGCTCGGGCTGACCTGGCATAGCCCTTTGTTCTTATCGGACCTAACATGGCGGGCAGAGGAGACCCCGACAAGACTTCGAGCAAAGGCGTCCGCGGCAAAACACAGCAGCAGCCGAACAGGATTGAGCGCTATACCCAGCCAAAGACGCCACCTGTTACCAGACCCTCTGCCAAGACCCTCCCGCCCTCGGGCTTGCCGGACGGCTCGGAGCCTACCCTGAGCGACATCATGGGGGCCATCACTAGTTTCCGGGCGGACATGCAGCAACAGCATGAAGTCCTTACACATAAAGTGGACACTATGGCCGTCGACCTGACTCTCATTAGAGCCGACTTGGGTAAAACTAACGATCGAGTCAAGAACCTGGACATTAAGACATCCAGCCTGACGGTCGACGTCTCGGACCTGCAAACAGAGGTCCGGAACCTGCAGAGGACCGCGGAACAATTCTCAAGGCGGCTGGAGGACTTTGAGAGCCGTGCCAGGCGGCAGAACGTCCGCATTGTCGGGGTACCGGAGGGTTCAGAAGAGGCGGCGACGGACCTCCTCGTAGAAGATCTGATCAAGACCCATCTGGCACCGCCTGGCCTTAGCAACTTTTTCTCGGTGGAGCGAGCTCACGAGTGCCGGGTGGCCCGCCGAAGTCGGGCGTGGCGCCCAGACCCATCGTGGCCCGGCTGCTCAATTTCCGAGACAGAGACGCGGTCCTGCAGGCTTCCAGACGGCATGGACCACTTAAATTCCAGAACGCCGACGTCCACTTCTATCCGGACTTTACCAGGACGGTACAGCGACAGCGCCAGAGCTACGCCGGGGTGAAGCGAAGACTACGGGACTTGGGGTTCAAATATTCCATGATGTTCCCTGCCAAGCTCCGAATCGAATACGAGGGCCATGCCCTCTTCTTTGACTTTGCTGAAAATGTAAGTGACTGGCTGGACACTTTATCGCCGCGCCGAGATGCTCAGGATGACCATGAAGGTGGTGCTGCTGGTGGCCCGGACCTATGAGACTTGGCTCTAAAGTGGGTGATTCATCGTTTGCTATTTCTGCCGCATAGGACTATCGGATGTTGCCTTACTCTACCCTGTTGACTTTCCTGTCTGTACATGGAGGGTGGCGGGGGGTGTTCGCGGAGATTCCTTACTCCTCTGGGTATCTTCTTGTAGAGTAGTTATGGGGCGACAGGCACACTGCTGGTTGGGGGGGCTTTTCAGTCATATGCAGGGGTGCAGGGTGGGGGGTGCAACTATGCAAGTTTATTTGTTCGTTTGTTCTTTCTCTTCCCTTTTCTTGAGGCAATGGATTGTGTTTTTTACTGTATACTTGATGATTGCGTTGGTTGGAGTCGGGTGGGGCGGGTTGTTGGACGATGGGGGGTAGGAATTTAAAAGTGCTTAGCTGGAATGTCAATGGGTTGGGTGACCGAGTTAAGAGAGGGGTGGTAATCCAATTGATAAAGAGACATATGCCTGATGTTGTGCTTCTGCAAGAGACGCATTTGGTAGGGAACTCCTGCAAGGCCCTAAACCGTAAAGGCTACAAAATGGTTGCCCACTCTGGGTTCTCCTCGGGTTCCCGGGGGGCGGGCATCCTTGTGCGTGCGTCCCTTCCCCTTGAAATAGACATCACAGTGCTTGATGATAGGGGACGCTACGCCGCCGTGGCGGGAAGATGGGAGGGGCGTGCCCTAGCGCTGCTTTCGGTTTATGTTCCCCCAGGCCTCCAATCCAGCACCTTTCAAGACCTTGGTGGCGCCATCTTGTCCCTGCCTGCGGGCTTATTGATCCTGGGGGGTGATCTCAACTCAGTCTGCTCTGGCACCCTTGATCGCCAACCGCCGAGGGACCTCCGGAGTTCCCAAATGTGGCTGCCGGCCTTCCTCGACTCCATGGGTTTGGTGGATAGCTGGCGACTGTTGCACCCCGCGCTTCGCCACTTTTCCTTCCTCTCCAGTGCCCATGGGAGTCTGTCCCGTATAGATTATGTCCTTACCATTGCGGCACATTCGCCTGCCGTGTCTGAGGCCCGTTTTCTGGTGTGGGCATTTCTGATCACTCTCCGTTGTGGGTCTCGTTCGACTTTGGCATCGTCCTGTCCAGCCGTCCGGTGGCTGTGAACCCTTGGTATTTCCGCAACCACAAGACGCGCGCACTCCTAGCCAAGGCCATCGACTTGTATTTCTCCGAAAATGCCGGCTCGGTTGGCTCGGCGGTCACCCTGTGGGAGGCATTCAAGACTGTGTTGCGGGGTGAGGCCCTAGCTCTCATCGCGGAGGCTAAGCGAGCTTGTGATGCCGACCTTGTGCATATTGAAGAAGAAGTCCTGGATCTCGAGTCCCGTTTGGGGCCTGAGCCAGACCCTTCTCTTTTACACGACCTCTCCCTGAAACAGTCGGAGTATCATGATCTCGCCACGAATGCCGCCCTAGTTTTGGCCAAGGAACAGCAGGGTCGCATTTATGACGTTGGTGATAAGGCCGGTAAGTTGCTGGCCTGGTTGGACAGGCGCGAGATGGCGAGCCGAGTGGTTCCGGAGATCCTGGGCGATGACGGAGTGGCGGTCACGGACCCAAGCGCTATTGCCGAGTCTTTTGCAGACTACTTCCGGGGTGTCTATACTTCTGGTTCAGACCGCTCCGAGGATGATTCAGCCGAGTTTCTCTCGACGATTGACCTCCCCTGTCTTTCTGACGAGGAACGTGCTGATATGGATCGAGATTGCCTCGGCCCCAATGGCATACCGGTCGAGTTATACAAGATCAGGCCGGACGTGGTCTCTCCTCATTTGAGAGCTATGTTCCTGCGGGCCCGGGAGGAGGGTGTCCTCCCTTTGGATCAACGACTGGCCACCATAGTGGTCATTCACAAGGAAGGCAAGCCGAGGGACGTTTGTAGATCCTACCGTCCTATCTCTCTCCTCAACGCGGAACCCAAGATCCTGGCTAAACTGCTTGCAAATCGTTTGGTCGGAGTCATTAGCGACTTGGTACACCCGGACCAATCAGGTTTTATTCCCCGCCGCAACACTGCCCTCAACCTGCGACGGCTGCATGGTGTCATGGCCAGGGCTCACACCCTGGAGGAACCGGCGGTACTTGCTTCCCTTGATGCCACGATGGCCTTTGACTCCCTGGAGTGGAGCTACCTTTGGGCGGTGTTAGCAAAGCTTGGGTTTGGACCGGGCTTCCTGGGCTGGGTGCAACTTCTTTATGCGTGCCCACTGGCCGCAGTCACAGTTAACGGTCGCATGTCGGCTTCCTTTGCGCTTCATCGTGGCACTAGACAGGGTTGCCCCCTGTCACCACTCCTGTTTGCGCTGGCCCTGGAGCCACTTGCGGCCATGTTACGCTCGCACCCCGATCTGCATGGAATCACCTGGGCCCCGGGTTTTGAAGACAGGGTCTCCCTATATGCGGACGACATCCTGCTTTACCTTACCTCTCCCTGTAAGTCGCTTATTGTGGCGTGCGACGTACTCCGGCTGTTTGGGCGCTACTCGGGCCTGATCATCAACTGGGCCAAGTCCTCCCTTTACATTCTTAAAGGAGACACGCCGCGCCTCCCTAGGGGCTGCAATATACAACTGGCCGGGCAAGGTTTCAAGTACCTGGGAATCTACATATCGGGTAGTCCTAAGGCACGATATGACTACAACCTACTCCCTCCGCTCCAACGACTGCGAAGGGATGTGGATAGTTGGCGCAAGCTTCCGCTTTCTCTCCTGGGCCGGGCGGCATTGTTCAAAATGATGTCCCTGCCCAGGTTTCTATATGCCTTGCAAAATACCCAGGACCTTGTTCCGGCTCGCTACTTTAGAGAGGTTGAGAGCCTGCAACGTGCCCTGCTCTGGGGGGGTCAGCCCCGCGTCGCCATCCAGAAGCTTACATTGCCATGGTACGACGGGGGCATCGCTCTACCAGATGTGCGTAGGTACTACTGGTCCTCTCAGCTCACTGCCATCAACCATGGCCTTTATGGCCCCGCGGAGAGTCCGGGTTACGCTATGGATAGGTGGCTTTTGTGTGGAGGCAACTACTACCGCGCCCTGTATTCCAGGTCCTTTGATCGGCGCCTTACGGGCCCGACCAAGGCAGCGGTTCACACGTGGCGGACGATTACCAAGATACAGGGCTGGCAGGGCAGACTGACGAGATTCACCCCTCTGTATGATTCCAATATCCTAGGCAAGCTCTGGCACACCAAGGGTTTTGATAAATGGGACCTTATAGGTATCTCGAGGGTGGAAGACATGGTAGCTAAAGGAGAGGTCAAGACTTTTCCCCAATTACAGGCCGAATACCACTTGGGCGGATCAGAGTTTTTCCGTTACGCCCAACTGAAGCACGCGTTAAATGCCGCTAGACCAGAGGAGGGCGAAATCCCCGAAAGCTCCCCCTTGGAGGACAGGATTCTGGACGGCCATATGCCTGATAGTGCCATCTCTTTGTCCTACAAGAAGCTGATCAATGTTAGAGTTGACCTCCTCCAGCGCCTGCGAGAACAGTGGGTAGCCGACGGTCTGGAACTGGACGACGAGGACTGGCAGAGTGCTGTGTCTTCCCCTAAGGAGGTCGCCATTTCCTCGCGTCTGCGACTAGTGCAGTTCAAGATCCTCCACCGGGTGTATGTTACCGGCCCCGGCTTGTGCACATGGGCTTCTCGCCTGATGGCTTTTGTCGTCGTGGCTGTGGAGCCCTTGCTACCTTCATGCATATCTTGTGGGAGTGCCCTGTCATTGCCCCCTACTGGGAGAGAGTACACCGAGTAATGAGGGAAGTGACTGGAGTTGAGTTGACAGCAGAGGCGCGGAGGTGCCTCCTCAACATTTGGGAGCCGAATGACTACAACACGGCGCAGACTCGTTGGGCTACACTAGGCAACATGATTGCTAAGCGAGATATAGCGCAGAAATGGGGTTCTAACGCGGCCCCCCTGGTGGTGCAATGGAAGGCCAATATGGATTGGTGTATGCTGCGAGAGAAGATGGTGTACGCTGCCAGGGGGAGGCCTCAGACATGGAACAAGGTGTGGGGGGCGTGGAATGCTTACAGGGGTGACCTGTGCTTACCACCGGAGCCTATTCCCCGCGAGGAACACCCGTCACCGTAACCGTTGACACCAGCTATTGTACACTTGCTGTAATCCTCCTGCTTTCCTTCCCCCCCCTCCTTTCTACATCCTACTTTCCGTTCTTCTCTAGATTCTTACCTGGCCTCCGATGCCTCCAACTGACTCATACGCATTCTTTTTCCTCCATTGCCTTTCTCATGCGCCCTTTGGCGCTTCTTTCTCGGTTTTTGTTATTATATAAAATAAAAAACAACCTGCAATGTCCTGATGTGATTCGTTTTGCACTATAGTCCTCCTGGTACCATGCTGCCTTGCCTTCGGGATGTTAGGCTGAATAGCTGTGTGCTTTGATACAATAAAGGTTTTAAAAATGTAAAAAAAAAAAAAAAACTGAGTAGCAATTTGCAATGGATTTTTATAATGTACCGGGTATATTGCAATTATTGTGCAAAAATGTATACATGGAAAAATCGGTATGAAAGACACCTATGAATATCTGAAATGGATACAAATTATAGAGTTTAGAAACAGTACATATCTGCACATTTTCAAAATTGGGAATATTCATACTAGCATGAGAATTGTTGGTCATTTTTTTAAAATGACTTCTTTTTTACACTATGTCTTTCGTTTGGAAGGCAAAAATGCATCAAAACTTAAAAGGTTATAACAGTTGCTTTACAAATCTGAATTACCCTAAGTCTTCCGATACCAATGGTACCTCAATTGTGTTGGTAGGCATAGTGTCCACGACCAGAAAGGGCTCAAAACCCAACATGAATCAATGGAGAAAACTACCTAGGCAGTAATTCTGAATTTGAACACACAATACGAAAGGACCAACACTGAGAATGAACAGCTTCCAATTAAAAACAAAAGTTTATTACAGTTACATACACAATCGCTAAAAAATACATTTCATAAAAATATGAAATGTATTTTTTAGCGATTGTGTATGTAACTGTAATAAACTTTTGTTTTTAATTGGAAGCTGTTCATTCTCAGTGTTGGTCCTTTCGTATTGTGTGTTCAAATTCAGAATTACTGCCTAGGTAGTTTTCTCCATTGATTTATTCCCTGACCTAGGGGTTGATTGCTAACTTTTATTCAGGGAACCCTTGTTGTCTTCAAAGGGTCAAAACCCAACATGAACACATCACATTTTGCCAATGAAAATTTACCTTTTTTTTGCGAAATGTGTAGCTGTGGTTTCTGAACCCTAGCTCTGCCGGCACCTAAGGAAACCTAGAAAACCCTTACATTTTTAAAAACTAGAAACTCAGGGGAATCCAGGATGGGGTGATTTGAAAGCCTGCCTCCATGTTCTGTTACCCAAAAACCCTTGCAAACCTAAAAAAAAGTTCAAAAAGCCACATATTTTCCCACATTTCTGAGGTGGAAAGTTTTGGAATCTGCGTGAATCCACATATTTCTACCCATGCTGCGTTCCCCAAAGTCTTTGACGAGAAAAACGGTACCTCACTTGTGTGGGTAGGCCTAGTGCCCGCAACAGGAAATGGTACAAACCGCAACTTGGTCACACCTCAATCTCGCAGTGAAAATGTTTCCTTTTTTGGCAAAATGACTAGCTGTAGTTTTTGTACCCTAGCTCTGCCGGCACCTAGGGAAACCTAGCAAACCCATACATTTTTTAAAACTAGATACCCAGGGAAATCCAGGATGTGGTGACTTGACTGCCACCCACCATGGTCTGTTACCAAGAATCCTTTGCTAACCTAAATAAAAAATTGTCCAAAAAAACAAATTTTTCCTTCATTTCTGTGGTGGAAAGTGCTGGAATCTGTGGGGATCCACAAACCTCTACCCACCCCGCGTTCCCGAAAGTCTTCCAAGAAAAGTGGTACCTCACTTGTGTGGGTCGGCCTAGTGCCTGTGACAGGGAACGGTGCAATAAGCAACGTGGTCCCTCCTCAATTTTGCAATGAAAAATGACCCTTTTTTGGCAAAGTGTTTAGCTGTAGTTTTTTAGCCTTAGCTCTGCCGGCACGCACATAGGAAAACCTAGAAAACCTATACATTTTTGAAAACTAGACACCCAGGGAAATCCAGGATGGGGTGACTTGACTGCCTCCCTCCAGGTTCTGCTACCCAGAAACCCTCGCTAACCTAAAAATTGTCCAAAAAAACGACATTTTCTCCACATTACTGTGGTGGAAAGTTTTGGAATCTACGTGGACCTACACATTTCTACCCACCCCGCTTTCCCCAAAGTCTTTTGAGAAGAATGGTACCTCACTTGTGTGGGTAGGCCTAGTGCCTGTAACAGGATATGGCGCAAAACACATCGTGGTCACACCCCAATTTCGCTGTGAAAAATGACAGTTTTTTGGCAAAGTGCCTAGCTGTAGTTTTTGATCCGTAGCTCTGCCGGCACCTAGGGAAACCTAGCAAACCTATACATTTTTGAAAACTAGACACCCAGGGGAATCCAGTATGGGGTGACTTGCAAACCTATACATTGTCAAAAAAACACATTTTCTCTACATTTTTGTGGTGGAAAGTTCTGGAATCTGCGTGTACCCACAAATTTCCTTCCAGCCCACGTTCCCCAAAGTCTTCAAAGAAAAATTGTACCTCACTTGTGTGGGTCGGCCTAGTGCCCGTGACAGGAAACGGTGCGAAACGAAACGTGGTCATACCTCAAATTCACAGTGAAAAATTACCCTTTTCTGGCAAAGTGCCTAGCTGCAGTTTGTGAACCCTAGCTCTGCTGGCACCTAGGGAAACCTACCAAACCCACACAATTCTGGAAAGTAGACTCCTGGGGGCTTCCAATGAGGTATGGCTTGCATAGATCTCCCAACATTCCTTTACCCAGAATCCCTTGCAAACCTCAATTTTATCTGAAAAAATAATTTTTTTAACACATTTTTGTGTGGGAAAGTGTGGCCTCACCTGGCTCAAACAAATTTCCTACCACCCAGTGTTCGTTTAGATCTCCCTATAAAAATTGTGCCTCACTTGTGTGGGAGGCGCAAGTACCCGTGACAGGCAAGGGGCCTAAACGTAGTGAGGCAACATCAAAATTGCCTATCTCAAAACCACCTGCTTTTGCAAGGGGGGTCACCTGGGTTTTAGCCCCCATGCTCGACGGCCATCTAGGGAAATCCACCAAACCCACACGTTTCTGAAAAGTAGACAGCCGGGGTCTTCCAAGGAGGTATGGCTTGCATGGATCTCCCAACGGTCCCTTACCCAGAATCCCTTGCAAACCTTAATTTTAGCTGAAAAAAACAGTTTTTTCTCAAATTTTTGTGTGGGAAAGTGTGGCATCACCGGGCTCACACAAATTTCCTACCACCCAGCGTTCCCCCAGGTCTCCCGATACAAATGATGCCTCACTTGTGTGGGAGGTGCAAATAGCCAGAACAGGCAAGGGCCCAAAACGTAGTGAGGCAACATCAAATATGCCTATATCAAAACCACCTGATTTTGCAAGGGGGTCACCTGGGTTTTTGGCCCCGTGATCAACAGCCATCTAGGGAAACCTACCAAACCCACAACTTTCTGAAAAGTAGACACCCGAGGGCTTCCAAGGAGGTATCGCTTGCGTGGATCCCCCAACGTTCCCTTACTCAGAATCCCTTGCAAACCTCAATTTTAGCTGAAAAAATCCACTTTTTCACACATTTTTGTGTGGGAAAGTGTGGCATCACCGGGCTCACACAAATTTCCTACCACCTAGCGTTCCCCCAGGTCTCCTGATAAAAATGGTGCCTCACTTGTGTGAGAGGCCCAAGTACCAGCGACAAGCACTGCCATCCCTGTTTGTGGGGGCAAGATGGATTCCCCAAGGAGCGTTCCGTCATCAGAAAAACCCAACCGATGCTGATTTCAGAACCACTCCGTCATCAGCATCGAAGAGGTTAATAAAGTTTGCACTACAATTTTTTTTGAGGGGCAAAATCACAGGTGTAGAAATTTGCATGACGGAACCGCTCCGTCATCAGCATCGAAGAGGTTAATAAAGTTTGCCCTACAGCCGCCTTTTTTGAGGGCCAAAATCACAGGTGAAGAAATTTGCATGTCGAGTGTTTTCCCTCACATCCCTCTTGAAACGTTACCAGTCACGCACAACGCTGATTTTCTTCTCCCATTTTTAGGTCTCGCTGAGCCAGCACGCATGTGTTCTCAGCGAGAAATTTTGTAAGCGGTTTTTAAAAGTGCTACCCTCACAGGCTTTCAGGCCACCAGCTGTCTGTTATGCGCACAGGCGCGCGCCTTGTGCACAGCTGCTGGCATTTTCCTTTATCGCGTTAATCACCTCCCCTACCCTTGCCTTTCTTTCGCTCCCTCGTCAGCTCCCTCATCAGCCTCATGCCTGTCTCAAAAGCGCGCGCACTTTTCCTTAATCGCGGCATCAGCGCTCTACTTTAACATTGTTAAAGGTAATCCTCCGGTTATTGTGATGCATAACTAAATACTGATAAGGACCCAAAAGCGAGACCTATTGGCTATGCCAATGCTTGTTTTCCTTCTTTTTACGGCTACATATCCCGGATGACTGAACTGGAAGGAATAGCGCCTAGGGGATCTGAGCTCCTTAGAGGGACATAAGATGAACTATAGAATTGTGCTGTGTGCTAATTAATAAATATGGAGAACAAAACAGACAATTTGTCTGCCTCTTGCTTCCCACAATTCGTAACACCATCATGTCTGTGGTCGCATTTCAATAAAGTGAACTTTCTTTTTCAATGCAGCCTGTTTTCTTTCAAGGATTCATGGCCCGCAGCCTACTTCTGTAGTGTAGCTCCTATATTCCCAATAGGCTCTGTGCATTAGAATAACATATACTATAGATTTGACGTAGGACTGAGGTCGACTAGGTCTCTATCAAATATATTAGACTTAATTGTGAGTGCCAGCTAGCTCAGAGGTCACTAGAAACTTTCTTGAATTCACAAGAAGGGATTAGTTTCTGACAACCACATAAACATAGCAGTACAAAAAGGGGTGGTGATGGATGGAGCATCTGAACCAATCAAACACTCACACCCAGTCAACAGATCTAGGTTTAATCCATCACTGTTCTTTAGCCCACTCTGCCACCCCAGTTCAGACATGGCCATATGCAAATCAGTCTACCCTGTGCCTCATGGGAACAGTGCAGCCCGAACTGCCAAACCATGCCTTGCCTGGACAGGAAAAAAGCTTCCTAGGACCGGTTTCTGGCATTACAGCCGCCTTCAGCCAGGTTTGCTTGAATCCAGTGGCAAAGTGAGCAAGGGACTCACGTCTGAGCATACCCTGCCAACTAATGGCGAGCAAAGCGGTACAAAAGGGGGTGGTGATGGACGGAGCATGTGAAACAATCAAACATTCACACCCAGTCAATAGATCTGGGTTGAATCCATCACCGTTCTGTAGCCCACTCTGCCACCCCAGTTCAGACATGGCCATATGCAAATCAGTCTGACCCTGTGCCTCATGGGAACAGTCCAGCCCGAACTGCCAAGCCATGTCTTCCCTGGACCGGAAAAAAGCTTCCTAGTACCGGTTTCTGGCATTACAGCCGCCTTCAGCCAGGCTTGCTTGAATCCAGTGGCAAAGTGAGCAAGGGACTCACGTCTGAGCATACCCTGCCAACTAATGGCGAACAAAGGATGCTTGATTCCGGTCCTCAAGATTCTCGGCATGTCTAATCTTTAGACTTGCTACCTTCTTTTTGGTGAATTGGGTCTTCTTATTTTTCGGGAACATGCGGTTCGTCTTTCGACTTCACGCGTTCTTCCTTTTGTTCTGATCATCCTCTTCTTTCGGATTTCTGCGAGGAAGTCTGAAAGTGCGAGAGGAACGTGTATCAGTATCTTGATATCTATCTGGTTTTCTCAAATTATCCCTATTTCTGAGGTTATACCTCTTTTTAGAGGGCTCCTGTTGAGGAGACCTACCTCTGGACTGCGAGCGCTTCTCTTTAGGAAGGGTCTGTTTAGTGTTTTCCCACTTCTTTTTAGGAGAAGTGAGATTATTTTAATGAAAACTTTTTCAGGATTTTCAGTTAGTTGGGATTTTACTTGTTTCCCACCCAAACTATCTCTACCTAGTTCTTCAAAGGATTTTTCAATTATTCGTGCAAGTTCATACGGTTGCTCTGTCATATCAGTTTCTTTTAGTTTTTGGAGGATTGCCACGGATGCTGCTTTAACTTTGATGTTAGCTAATAGTATAGCTGAAACCTGTTCGAAATCTTTAAGTAACCTTATACCAAGATTTAAGGCAGGTTCTGGTCCGTATTCATTTTGAATCTGTCTTAGGACGTCTGGTATTACCGCCATAGACAGAACACCATGTGTTTTTGTGTAGATTGAAGCAAAGACTATACCCCAAGTGTCACAGTCTTCTACGGGTGGTGCAATCCCCATTGGTAAACAGATTGTTAAAATCCTGTGTTTCTCATGAGGTGTACTATCGGGAAATACTGCCTCTATTTGAGTAATTTTTTGAGCTACCCAGAACAGAATTTGTTCCCTTTTTGCTGGTAATTTACCAATGACTGATTGTATTGTCTGTGGTGTAATTTTGTTTGTGTTCCCCTGATGAGGGGTGTACTGTGGAATCCTTATAGTAGGTTGGACTGTTAAAGTCTGCATGACATATTGAACCAATTGTTTATGTATTTTAATTAACTGTTTCAGCTGAGCTAACAGTTCTGGACCTGTCATTCTTTTAATGTCAGGATGTGGTGTATAGCTAGCTAGTACCGGCCATGTTGCTCCTGGTCTCCCTAGTGGACTGAGCCTGGTAATTTGATTTTGATGTTGTAGGGCGACTTTAAACCAGAGCTGATGCTCTTGGTAAGTTAGTGGAATTTCAACGTCCTCGAAGGGAACATATTCCACTGGAGGTTCCTCTACTTTGTAATAGTGGAACTTGTGTGTTACTGGATTTGCTGCAGGAAACAGAATCCATGAATAGAATACCTCTGTCTGCCGATATTCATGTGCCTCTATAGCAAATATTACTTTACCACCTCTCGATGATACTCCATTATTTATAAGTTTGTAAGTTATAGTTTTTCTTACATTTGTCAGGATGGGTATAGCATCAGGGTCGTTTTCATTAAACCCTGTAACGTCTAAAACCACCTGTGCTGCTGCTGCAGCTCTCTCCCTTTCGTTGTCACTCTCCGTCATTTTGTTGACCAAATGTTTTGCAGAGCAAGTTTCAAGAAAACAAAGATAAGGTGCACAATATTTTTGGAACACTGTATCCTTCAACATTGAACAAACCAAAAACTAATACATAGGATTTTCGCCCTACTCAGTTATGGCGGATATTATATCCTTTAACCCACTCCAGACATCTATTGGAGTATTTTACGGGAAAAAGGGGTCTGTGTGAAAATCACGACTGAGTTACTCTAGTATCTAGCGTTAAATTATCGCCTTACCAAACGTTGGGGGCCATGTAGTCTAGTTCCTATATTCCCAAAAGGCTCTGTGGCATTGGAATAACATATACTATAGATTTGATGTAGGACTGAGGTCTATTAGGCCTCTATCGAATATATTATACTTAATTCTGAGTGCCAGCTAGTTCAGAGGTCACTAGAAACTTTCTCGAATTCACAAGAAGGGATTAGTTTCTGACAACCGCATAAACATGACAACTTTGTTTCCCAAGAATAAGAAATGTATTTCTAAAGTCGCGGAAACAATAGATAGTTATTTTACTCAGTCAATCGTGCATGCTTCGTTTCACCAGAGGTGCAGAGATATAGAGAGACAGGCGTTTTCAATAAAAAATATTTATTGAACATTCTTCTTCTTCTTACTCATGCAGAAGAAATGAACTGCTACAATCGTAATACTGGTTGCAAAGTACAATGTGTACAGTACGAAAAGTATTATAAAAAATACTGTAAAAGCATGATATGGTTTCTAAGCCATAAAATACATAGAATACATACATTAATAAATAAAGACTAAAAAGTACTCAACTGGTGCTTCTAAAATATGCCTAACCCAGTGTACCTAACCTAGGTCTAATAAAAGGGAAGAAGTAAGTGAGGTGTAGCTTAGTTTCAATATTCTTTTTGCCAAGAATCTATCCAAGAATTCTCTAAGGGTATAATCAGCTCTGTACCTTGGTTTTAGAATGGAGGATGTCTGGTATCTCTCTCCCAGGACTCGATTTCCCAACAACCCACAAGGGTAGTTTGGAAACATTGGAGCTGGATTTCTCGGCAAGAGAAAAGACATCGTCTCCCTCAGTGCGTCTGCTGGAGGTTTGGCTTCCTTCGGTACTTGCTGCGGCGACCTGTGTTGTGTAGGTAGATAGTCGAACTGCTCCAAACCCCTGTGTGTTTGACTGGGCAAGTGTGTGCCTATTTATACTTTGAAGGTACCTAGTTTGACGTAAGGTTGGACATAAGAACGACATCAAAGACTCAGTTCTTTGAAAACTCCATGAGTTCGTGTATGAATCAATATTCAAGCAAGGGAAAGTCCCTGACTGCTGAAGTCGGGTTTTTCCAAAAAATCGTTGTGGATTTTCGGAACTAGTGGAAGTAGCCATGCCATATTTGGACTGCATAGGCTAAGTCTAAATATAGTTGTGATTTCTATGCCTATCTAAGGATAGGGTGATTTATACCTATATATGGGAATGAATAAGGAAAATTACACTAGGGTCCTAAATTCATATACAACACTTCCAAATACATTTAACTAACATTTATAGAGGGTAAGGGTCCTGGAGTGATCTACTCCTGTTTGTGAATTGATAACCATCATAAACCATTAATAAACTATTTCAAAGGGGCACCTAAAACTTGCCTCTTCCAAATAGCAAGTCCTTATCCATTTCCGAACCCATTTTAGGAGTTGACAATCATTGCAGACTCGTAAATTGGGTTTAGAATGCTGCTAAAAGCTATTTATTTGGTTTCAAACCCTTAATTAGAGTGTTTATGACTCACACACAGTTCTCTACTCCACTGCAAAACTTTTGTCTTCATCTAAGAAGTATGGCCATATCACTAAGATTCTCAATGGCCTTCACTGACTCCCTGTTGAGGCCCATATAACTTAAAAACAAGGGTGCCTTGATTACAAAGCAGTTAATCTCAACTCACCTCCTACCTATTCAACCTCCTCTAACTATTGGGAGGACAGAAAGGCGTCAGAACTATGTGTTAGGAGTTTGCTAGGAGATCGCGTGTCTGGTCACGCCAATCTGAGTGTCCCCACACTAAGATTCCTCACAGAAGCCTCATGAAACTTGCCCTTAGACCGACTGACAGTTTTGCCTGAAGAACCAGGTTTTATTTTTTTTCGGAGCAGGATCTCGGAAGACTCCATTCTGAGATACAGAGGCAAGGAGTTCCTTAGTTTAGCAACTAGAAGTCTGAAGGAGTTGGCACCGAGACAAATTCTGTTGACCCTACGGATCACTGTCAAAGTGGTCGCTGAGGATCTGGGATTTCTTTTGGGAAGATATGGATTGATCAATGTGAAGAGGTAGCGAGTCCCTTCCTGGTTTACTATTTTGTGACAGAAACATAGTGCTTTAAATGATTTTCTATACTTGATGGGAAACCAGTGAAGTTGAGCAAGTGCAGTGACCAGAGGGAGGATCTCAGAATATTCAAAAGCAGACAGGCAGCAGCTTTTTGTACTCTCTGGAGCTATCTCAGTCTGCCTTTCAAGACACCTAGATAAAGCATGTTACAGTAGTCCAGTCGAGATACCGATAGAGCCTTGACAACAGTCTTCTTAGTTGCATCTGGAAGGAGCCCGAGATTTTTTGTGTGTATTTTTAGGACTCCAAAGCAAGTGCCAACTGTAGCTGAAATCTGGCTATCAAAGGAGAGGCTAGAATCAAACCAGCAGTCAAGATTTTTACCTTTGAATTAGGGACAGAAGTGGAGCCCAGATACTTGAGCCATCTCACGGAGGACCAGATTGAAGGTCATTTCCCTACCACTAGGACCTCTGATTTCCCAGCATTAAGTCACAGGGAGCTGAGATTCATCCAGTTAGTAAGGTGTGCCAAGCAATTTTCAAATTTGTCTGCAGCATTGCCATCATTCTGTGTTAAGGTAAGGATCAGCTGAGTGTCGTCAGCATCAGACACCATCCTGATGCTGCATCGCTCATTCAAATCCACCAAAGGGAGCATAAAGAGATTGAACAGGGTCGGGCTTATCGCTGAGCCCTGTGGTACTCCCTGCTGGTGGGAGGACAGTTTCAGAGGTACAGAGGTAGAGGGTTTCTGGAATACCTGAAAGGTACGACTGTGGAGAAAGTCAGTGAGCAAGCCAAGAGAACTTCCCCCATTGCCCTGTCTCCATTTCTGACTAAGTTGTAGACCATGAGACACAATATTGAAGACTGTACTCAGGTTCTTCCACACTAAGACAGCAGTCTTGCCTTCATCAGCACTACAGCGAAGGGATTCAGAATCAAGAGCAGATTCGGTGCTGAGGAAGGGTCTGAATCTGTACTGAGTTTCATGTGGAAGTTCTTTCTCCTCTATGAACTCCATCAATTACTGGTTTATGTGACTTTTAGCCACCTTTGTAAAAAAAGTAACATAGATATTAGCCTGGGATTTTTGGTTTTTGAGAGATCCAGCATGGGCTTTTTTAACAGGGGGATTACCATTGCATGTTTCCAGTCTGATGGTACTTGCCCAGTTGTAAAGAGTAGGTTGAGCAGTTTGGATAGCACAGGGTCAATCGCCCCTATGCACTGATCTAGAATCACCGGTATCATTGGTACATAGAGCATGGGTCTCAGCCATTGATACAGTATCTATACAGATCATACCATCTCGGGATGGATCGAGAGAGACCTAGAATTGGAAACAGAATTGCTGGCCTTTTCTGGAAAGGAAGCATATATGTTAGTAATTTTCTTAGAAAAGAAGTGTGCAATCTTATTGCAATTATTAGTCTTGGGGATAGGGCAGCAGAGACTCGCTCCATTGAGGTGAGGGACTTAAAATTCTAAAAATCTCACGTGACAAATATGCCACTTCAATCCTTTGAGCTAAAAATAGGGTTTGAGTGGATCTGACTTATCTGTGTAAAGATAATTTTCTGCTGAAAATCTTCAAAACAGCATATATTCCGCAACAATCTGCAACTCTCCTAGGAGCCCTCTGCTGGTAGAGCTGAGAAAGAACCTCACCATACAGCAGCCTAAAAATTCACCCGCTCGGACTCAACTATCTTTCAGTAAATCCAAAGCCACAATCAACAGTGATAACCTTGTGTCCTAAATGTTTAACAAGATGCTTCTGCTCTCTCTATTGTAGTATTGTTATCCAAGTGCATTTTCCTTGATCTCTCAGCCTGCTGTTTCATGGGTTTAGCCAACTGAGTTTTATCTCACTGATTTATATCTTTTTGGTGTTTGAACCTCCTTTTCAGGGTACACTTAAGTTTGATTTTACACATATAGTTTTCAACAATTTACACCTTGAGCAAGTTTGCTAAGTTTTGCCTATTCTCAAAATCAAAGTGTAAGTTAATACTGTTGAAAAGTAATACACATGGAGGTAGTAAATAATTAAATTAAACCATCAGGAAATAATGTTAACACATTTTAAATAGTTAACAATGTAAATAAACATAATTTATTATTAAAAATATAAATACAGTGCCTACTTTTAATTCATACAAAAAGTATATTAATATCCTATTTTTAATTTAACAATGAATGCATCAATCGTTTTTTATTAAAGCATAACTACATTATTTCTAATTATTTTTTATCCATCATTTGTAATAATTATCAATGCACATTAAAAGATATCTTTTTCCTAAATGGAAATACATTTTTTGATTAAACTTCAGTAAAATATTTTTCATTCATATATATTCACATTTATTAAAGTGCTAATTCACATTAAGTTAATAGTGCTGTACCTATGTACAAAACAAATAGAATGACTATCAATTCAAATTATTATGAATTTTTTCTAAATATTTATTCTCAAGTTAGATTTATATGTTTTTAATTTTTCCGTTATTTGACCAAAGGGAGACTCTGCAGTCCTGATGGAAATATCCACATGTGTAGTAGAGGGAAAACTAGAAAAGGATGTCTCAGATTCCAGGCTACCCATTTGGGAAAGAGAGCAAGGGTCTGTACCCTAGCTTCCACACCTCCTCAATATTCTATTTCCTCAAGGTATTTTAGAAAAAAGCTCAGTCTGCTGAGACAGGGGATGAGGATGTATTAGCGGTATTGCATTTTCCAATGAAAGCATCAAATGATGGAGGTGCTACCGTTGAAGTGCCTGATAATGGGGCAGCACAGGTTGAAGACGCAGCAGAAAGAGTGCTAGCAAACAATACACATGTGAGGGCAACAGAACAAGTGTCAGTCTTAAAAGTAAGAAGGCAACAATCAGCGCAGACTCTATTACAACAGATTATGGGGAGAGAATGTAGCCCTACGGCTAGAGCGGTTAACATCGAAGCTGGGGAACCGGTATCGAGTCTCTGCAAAGACGCTCAACATCCTGTGATTCAGGACAAATCATTTAATCTCCCCGTGTCTAACAAAAATAATGTGTCCTTGTGTAACAAAACTTGTGCTATGTAAAGCACTCTGACACTTTCGGGTCTAGTTCATGCTATATAAAACAAAAACAAAAAAACAGAAAAAAAACATGGACAGTGACCACAGTGCGCTATCACTCAGTGCCTTTCCATACCAATGGAAGGAATCAATCTGACAAGGCGCGAAAGAGAGACATTAAACTATATACCTGAAACAACAGACATACTCATTCATCAAGTGACATGGAGAGGAACAGTGTCCAAGTTGTCCGTATCCCACTATGAAAGTACAAAGGAGCAGGGGGTGATCCCACTGAGAAAGTACTGTGGCGCAGGGTATATGAGTAGTCTTACTGTGTATGCCCCTTGGTCCCCAGCTGATGCCTTGAATATTGGGAAATAGTTTCCTAATATATAAGAAAATCCTATGAATTTTGATGAGGAGTTGTAAACAGTGTTTGAGGTGTATAAACCTAATTAGGCAGAGATAAATTTGTTATAGATACTTGCTGTACCGAGTTAAATGAGCGACAATTGAAGAAAAAGAATAATTGGCCACAGCATGCACCAAATGATGCTGAGGGAAGATTGATGAATGCTGTGTGTGAGGTGCAAACCTGACAAAACGACTGGATAAAAATTAGCAATTGTAAAAAAGGGAAGGATAAATGAGTTAACATATTTGGATAGTGTTGAAAATGTGTGTGAAAGGTACTCCAGTATAAATGAGCCCGCAGAACATGCTCAGGAAGCCACAGAATCTGACGCTGTGCAGGAACTCTTACCCAAAGTGAAAGAGCAACTCCATACAATCTGTATCAGCTGGCAGATGAAGGGGTCAGCTGAGTGGGTCCTACTGTCCATCTTGCCCGCAGTCCTCTACCGTCTGCTGCCTTTGGTTCTGTGCCTCAAGCTCGTTTTCTGCCTCTTCTATGCCTGGTCCTGCCCTCTATATTTCCTCTTTCTGCTCGTTCTGTCTATATTGTTCCCCTCATTCTGCTAGCTTCTGACCTTTATTTTGCCTCTTTCCACTCATTCATGTCCTTTATTCCCCCTCTTTCTGCTCATTTCCGACCTTTATTCTGCCTCCTTATGCTCATTAGTGACATTTATTCTGTCTTTTTCTGCTCGTCTCTGACCCATATTTTACCTCTCTCTGCTCATATATGACCTGTGTTATGCCTCTCTCTGCTAGTTTCTTATTCTGCCTCTAGTAACACTTTTCTGACCTTTATTTTGCCTCTTCTGCTCATTTCTGACCTTTACTCTGATAACACATCCACAGTGCCCAGATACTCAAAGTGTACAGTGTTCTGCTATACTAACTATGATTGATTGATTGATTGATTGATTGATTGATTGAGGGGAGGACCTCAAAGTGATAATGTTAGCAGTGGGCTAGGGGAAGTGAGCGTGGGCCAAAAATATATCCAGGACATGATAGAAGAGAGAGAGCATCTCAAAGAAATGCATGGTTCCGATGTAGTCACACTGGTCACTTTGAAACAAGCCTATCCTAGCAATGTATCGAATATAACTACTGCTCAGACAGACCTGCTTAAATTTACCTGCCTATCACAAAATCATCATCTACCTTATTAGAGCGATCAACCAGCAGGTAAATGCTGTTATTCTAGTGTATGAGGATAGACTTTATGTAAAATGTGCGATGAGGAGGGGGGGAGGGGGGGGTCAGAGCTTGCCTGAGCCCAAGATGGCTGTTTAGCTTGAGGGTCCCAGCCAGCCATCGCAATATCTGACATTTATCCGGCATCTGGGCAGTTTTATCTGCCTAATCTTTGTAGATGTAATTATTGGAGCACACTGCCTGCCTATCAAACTGACTGGGTAGTCTGGACAGAGCCGACATCTATCAACTTTGGGAGCGGGCTTGAAGGTCTTTTCCCATGCTGTGGAGGCCGAAGCTGTGTCGCAGATAATGTTACTGCTGGAGGCCTTCGGCGGCGAGACCTTGTCTGCAGGGTGACTGCTCAAGTGGTTGAGGGGACTAAACTGTGTCGCAGTCGGTGGTGAGCCGATGTTTCTTTGCAGATTTGCATATTAAGCAGGGCATGCAGAGAACCCATGGCGCGGGCTCCATGGAAACCTAGGGCATGACTCACACGTCTGGGCCTATTGTGGCAGTTAGGTGCAGTACAATGAGTGGATAGCAAGTCCTGTGCTGCGAAAGCCTGAAGACCCCATGGGCAGGGCGGGTAGCCACCAAGTGAAGTAATACAAGCTGTGCAATTGCGCGACTCAGCCCAGGGTCATAAACTGCTTTCCCTCGATGGCTCTGCGGGGGACTGCTGTGTGGCACACTGGGGCTCGGCTGAGCCTGCATCGCCGAACCCAAGAGCCCGCGGCGCAATGTTGATCAAATCGGATCACTCACTGAAGTGCTGTACGGCAGTCACTTGAGCCCCCGTTCTGAATACAGCCGTATGGATTCCCTCACTGGCCCTGAGATGCAGCACTGGGGCAAACACGGCGGCGTGCTACCCCTGGAGCAAGTCAGTGCACTACTGGGAAGACTCATTACACTCTGCGGCTGAGTCACTCTGCTTTGGTTTGCTCCCTACCAGTGCTTTAAATGGGCCGGTAATCACCGGTACTGAGTACCGGCACTTTTTAATTTTTTCCCCTTGAGTACCGGCACTTTTCCTAGCACAAAAGAGAGTACTTGTACTCATGGGACCTGATTTTAACCCAGGCTGCGCTCCTTTCATTCGTCAACTAATACCCGGTGAGCCCCTTTAAGGAGCACTGCAGGGAATGAATCACTGGAGTTCTTGTCACCAGGACCCAGCGTGAACTGATTTGGAAGTCTTCAGAGCGGGGAGGGAGGGGGGTCTGCAGAGTGGTTATCTTATCCACTGATCTTTCACAGTGGGGCTGAGAGGGGGCTGTGCAAACAAATGGGTGGCGGTGGGACGCACTGTCTAGGATAGAATATTCAGTGGACAGAACAAAAGAAGGTTTGATAATGCTTTCACTATTGCCACACATGTGAATTGCCTACACTTTCTGTGTTTGTCTGTGGTTGAAAATATTAGTTATCACTGACCAGCAGGCAGCGTTTCTTTTAAAAGTGGGTTTATGCTCCAACAGACCCACCTGTTAAAGCACCGCACACCAAGCTCGCGACCTGGTGCTCACGTTAAAAGAGGTAGCTGTCGCTTTCTATGTGGACTGTGAATGTGACACTCTTAACAACCTCATGAATGGAGTGGGTCGGGTGAGAGCACTGATGGAAGTAGCATAGAAGATTCTGAAATAGGCATTCATGCCAAGTTTGTTTTCAGCTGCAGCCATTTCAAGAAGCAGGTAGTTTCAAGGATTCTAGAATTTGTTGCATATTTTTTCTAGTCTTGTCATTGTCGTGTGATAAACGTAAAAAAATGAAATTAATTCTGTTGTCCTGCGGGGCGGTTACTAATCGAAAGAGTTGCACTCAAAGTCGATATAGCCAGGGTACAAAGCATATTTGAGGGGTGCAGAATGAAGGTTATTTGGAGCACTGTGTTCACGTGGGAATGTTTTCTGCAGAGTGCGCCCTTTCAACAAACTTTTTGACTGGAAGAGATAGCAAGCCATTTAATGCGTTGCATGGCTAGGTATGTGCGTGTTCTTCACACTCATGGTTGCAATTTATTGCACACTGTGACCGAATGCCAAAAGCAGGAAAACAATTTTTTAATTTTGTTGTGTGCTCCCAGGTGATCGTCTGTACAAGTTATGCGGTACAAGCACAGAAAACATATTTAAATTGTAATAAGCCCCATCTCCTAACCAGGACTTTACATCATTGGCCATATTTTGATTCAGAAAGACCATCTTGCCATTTATAATGTGATTTAACAGCCTTTTACTTTTCTTTTTATTATTTATTTCATCCACAAATGCTAATGTAAGAATTAACTTGGTATTTAGTATAGCAAGTATATGAGGCATATATTATCAACTATTAGTTGAATTAACACACCTGGGATCATGGTGTGTATTTTTATTACAAACAGTGCAGCCAGATCAGCCCAGTAGATACTTTATTTTTTTGCATATCCCGTCTACAGAGTGTTTACTCCTTCCACCACTCCTTTTCAGCCTCATAAAATGGAATGTTGAAAGGTGAGCCACCAACAGAAATATCGCTAGTTTCTGTGTGTCAGCATTTCTCATCCAGTAGCAAGGAGATAGAGAGATAGAATATGCTGCTCACGAAAGTTATACACAGTATGTTTCTAAGAAAGCAACTCTTGTTTCCTGGTTTGACAGAAACACCCACTAGTAGCGAGAATGAAAATAGTGCCAGATGAATTCCTCCCTTTTTGCAGGTGTGCAATCACCAATCGTGAGAACCAGAAAACGGAGGTCCTTTCCATAAGTAAGTGAGCTTGGTGCATCATAAGTACCAATAAAGTGGATAACTCTGGAGGTTAATGCACTTGCTAGAAAGATCTGTGTACATTCTAACCAAGGGTTTAACTTACCATAAACGTGCATAGAGGATCAATGTGTCTGCTGGTAAGCACAGCATGCAACATGTAAGTCACAGATTCGTTTTTTTATGTAGATAGCTTAGTTTATTACTGCTTTTGATGCATAGAGCCGTGTGTAACCTTCAGGTCAAATGTTAAAATCTTTGTAATGTAGCTCAGGGAGTTATGAACCTGCAGCAAGGACCTGCCTGCAAACAAGAAGGCACATATTTAGAACCTTGCTGTTTTTTCCGCAATTTTTCTTATTTTAAGGATGCTGAAAAAGGCTTTTTTTGGGTAGTAATAAACACTTATTACTAAGTGTCATATATATAGTTATTAGTGAGATAAATAATGGACATATATATCCGACTTTTTAACATATGCATGCAGATTTAGTGCATACAACCATGGCAAAGTCAAAAAGCTAACCCCGCCCCTTTCTGCACCGTAGCACCTCCCTAAACTCCGCCCACTGCTCCTTTTGGTGAGTACCTGCACTTATTTTTTCCATTTAAAGCACTGCTCCCTACTTCAATCAGAATAGCAGCGCGGAAGGCAGAGGAGCTGCAGGGCGGATCTCGTGTGAGCCATCGGCGGCCCCCATGTTAGCCGGAATAGCCTGGAGTGGTGGGAAACCAGCTCGGACATAATTTACAGCAGACTCATCGCTCGCTTTTGGCATTGGAGTTTACCTTTCCTTAATCACACTTCAACTGGCTATAAGACCCCTGTGCTGCAATTAGCCAATATTCTCTTTAGCAGGCGCTATCACAGGAGCTGGGAACGTGCCAGGGGCCTTGCTGTTGTTTTGCTATTTATGGGCAACTGAGGGTGATATAAGTATGCAAATTGGTGGCTTAAGGCCCTGTTGAGCTTGTTAATACTCTGCACTGAGGTACAGCTCAGAATACGACTGGAGAAGTTTGCACCCCCACCTGGCTATACAAAGAGGGGAGGTTCTGCCTCGGCCACAAATTAAGTGTAGCAGCAACTTGACTGTGCAGTGAATTTATACAGAACGCACAACAGGTTTCGGCACTGCTGCCTTTGCCAGGCTCACTGGGGCAACAACTGAGGGCAGACCAACGCCTACACTATGGGGAAAATAGACAAAAATCAGCCGAAGCTCCACTTTGAACAGAGAAAATCCAGACAACGGGAGTATACTCCAGAAGAGGACCCAAACTCTTGCACGGCCATGCCTAAGTTAGAGGAAGGGGCATTCGAAATATTTTAGCTGCAATGCAAAAGTGCTTGTTCTCCATTGATAGCAAAATAGTAAGTCAGTCAGTTAAATTCACGTTATGTGGTTAAATAAAACCATAAAAGTATACTACAAAAATGCATTACAAGGACATTTACAAAAAATATTAAATAAACATAATCATCATGATTTATCAAAAAAGATATAATTAATTCATTAATATACAGAATAAAAAGGCAAACATGTCCTACAAGTCCTGGCACCAGATGCACAATATTAGCAGCACTTCCTTTCTTCTTAATCCTGACAGCCGCAGTTAAAAAACTAGCTATATTAAAAAATATCCATGTATTATTTAACATGTGCAAATAAATAAAAGCCAGTTCTGCATGAGTAAAACCTTTGCCTTTTAAAATCGGTATTATAACACAATTAGGGATATGCAAAAAATGTTTACAAAATAAAACAAAATGCAGAGAATCCTGAGTAGAGAAATTGTCACAGGTAAGTACATCTAAGTCCTCCAGCTTTGTTCATCCCTTTGGCTCGGCAAAAAGCAAATGTAGTTGGTTTAACCTAAATCGAACCAATTGGAAGTGATGGTCCTGGTTAGACACAATGGCTAAGTACGGCTCAATCGTTAATGATGTACATATCAGCTGATGAGCCCGAACAGACAGTTTGCTTAATTCATTCTGCTCTTTATCACTTTGAGATACCTGAACATACATATTTTTAACCTATAATTTGTCGGCTTTTAACAGTTTCTCCAGGGAACCAAGGAGCTCAGGTATGTCTAAATAATCTGCAGTCCTTTTGACATAATTTAACCATGGGATGTTACTTGCCAAGTCAAGAGTTAAACAGTCACAAATGATAACACGGTTCATCCCCAGCTCTGGATTTATCCAAATACTTTTTTTTTTTTAATATATATTTTTATTGCAGAGTTAGAAACCACAGAATACAATTAGTCAGCCAGTTCACTCGTGACATCCCCCCGGTCAATAGTAAAACACAGATCGTACACAGCCATTCAGCCCGCATCCCGGAGGCCGGGCGGCATAATACTCCACTCAATAGGAAAACATCACGGTGCGCGTCCCATAGGGACCATGGTTGATATGTCGTTTTACGTATCTGCTTTTACCCCCCCACCCTCAACATCGCTCCCGTCAGCCATCCCAGTGGTGATCAGTGGTACCGCCCATGTCGGGACCTGCCCCAAGCGCTGTAGGTCTATCATGCCTGGCCGCTCCTCCCAGCCATTCCTCACTCCGCACAGTACCCCACCGTCCTATTAGATTCAAGGTGCCCTAGCGGGCAACCAGCTATTTGGCTTCCGACCCACCCCAAACTCCCATTAACCAACCCCCCCGAAGCCCCCCCCTGGCAACTGCTAAAGGTGTATGCCTCGTTCCGACGTGTTGGATGGATCCACTACAGTGCGGATTATGATTCTGTTTGTGTTCGCCCGCAGTGTCCGCTGGCCTAATTCCCACCGTCCTCATCCTCCACCAAAGAATCACGCAAGGCCTGCACCACTAACTCCCACGCACGCGCCGCATCCAATGCCTTCTCATTCCCAATCTTGACAGCCTGCTTCATCCGGAGCACACTCTCGCAGTCAGACCACCCCAGCAATACACTCTTCCATCTACGCAGTGAGGGTCCCCCCCTGGATTTCCAATGCCACTATATTTCCCTTTGCGCCAGTATCAGACCCAGATCAATAAATTTGCTCGTCACCTTGGTGTGTTTGGTGTGCGGGAACCAGAGCAACAGGCATGCCGCCATATCGAATTCCACCTCCCTGTCAGTCACCTCGTTCAGGAGGTCCCCCACCTCCGCCCAGTAGGCCTCCAAGTGCGAGCACCCCCAGAACAAATGGTCCATGTCCGCTCCCGGAGACGAACACCATGGGCATCGGGCATCCGGTACCCGAAAGTACTGCTTTATTTTCTCAGGGGTTTCGTAGGCCCTATGAAGCACGTAGAAATGCACTTGCTGGAAGCGCGCATTTCTCGTGCCTTTCCACGTGCGCCGCAAGATATGGCCCCATGCCGTGTCCGGTATGGGCCGGCCCACACTCTCCTCCCATTTAGTCTTGAGCCCCTGGAGCGGTTCCAGTCCCTCATTCAGCATCCTATTATGGAGGCATGTCACAGCTTTGAACGTACCCGCCGCCAATACCACATACTGGCACGCCATAGTCGTTGTCGGTTCCATGAGCCCCCCTTTCCAGTGCTTCTGTATAGCAGCCACCACCGCCGCGTGCAGGAGGAACCCCCCGTCGGGCAGCCCGAACTGTTCCCGAAGCGCTTCGAATGGTGCTAAAGCCCCATCTATGTATAGATCACCCACTACCTGTAGGCCCGCCTCCTCCCAATCCAGCAATGGGGACCAATCTCCCCCGTGCGGCAAGGCCGTCAGCATACCGATCGGGATCTCCGGTGCATAAGGCTGCGTCGCCTTCGCTCTCCGAAGGCTCCTCTGCCAGCACAACCTGAGTGTCCGTTCCTCCATAGTGAGGCCCCGCAACTCGAGCCTCTGTTGCATGATAATATAGGACAGCACATGGCGTTGTATCCCCCGGTCTCGGTCCTCCTCCGGACCCCTAAACACCCTAGCCACGTTCTGCGTGAGGACCTGTAACTGCGCCGCTAAATAATACAGCTCAAAATCGGGCACAGCCATGCCCCCTTCTATTTTGGGGCGAAGTAGCGTGCTCAGCGCCACTCTACGGCGACCATGCCCACATAGGAAGCCAATAATCATTGTCCTCAGGTCTCTAAAGATCCCCTGAGGAATCCAAACAGGCAACGTCCGGAAGTAGTAGAGGAAGCGGGGGAGCGCCACCATTTTTAAAAGTGCGATCCTACCCAGAACCGTCAGCGGGAGGGTCGACCAGAAGGACAAGCTGCCCCTCAGAGCCCGGACACATCGACCAATGTTGCCCTCCAATAGGTCCGCCGTCGCGTGGTAGATGCGGACTCCCAGATAGGTGAAACAAGATGGCTCCCAGACCACTCCCCGATCGCTACCAGGGTTGGGCGATCCCGCTCTCAGCGGAAACACACAAGTCTTCGCCCAATTGACCTTAAGGCCCGATAGCCGGCCAAACTCCGACAGCAGGTCCATCGCTCCGTCCAAGTCCCGCGCCGTGTCGTCGAGGTACAGGAGCAGGTCATCCGCATATAACGATATATAATGCCGCTGCCCGCCGCTGGCTATCCCCGCGTACCTGTCACCCGACCTCGCATGGACCGCCAAAGGCTCCATCGCCAGAGCAAACAATAGGGGGGATAGGGAGCACCCCTGTCGCGTGCCCCTACCCACCGGGTATGCCGCAGACACCAGACCGCCCAAGCGCACCCTCGCCGTCGCCGAGGCATATAAGACCCTCGTCCACCAGCGGAACCCCTCTCCCATGCCAAACCTCTCTAACACTCCGTCCAGGAAAGACCATTCTAAACTATCAAAGGCCTTCTCGATGTCCACGGACAGGACCGCCGGAGCTCCCTCCCCGTCCAAGATGGCGTCCATTATTCCCACCAGGCGGCGAATATTCAGCGCCGTGCTCCTCGTGGGTATAAACCCGGCCTGATCCCTGTGCACCAAGCCCGTCATGTGTGGGGCCAGCCTGGTGGCTAGGATTCGGCTCAGAATCTTGTAATCCACCGTCAGCATGGATAGCGGGCGATAGGACCTTACATCCGTTGCATCCCTGCCAGGCTTTAGGAGCGGTACAATCAAGGCCTCTCGCATGGACCCAGGCAGTCCCCCGGCCTCAAAAGCTTCCGTATACACCACCAGAAGCCTGGGAGCCAAGCTGTCGACATACTGTTGGTAAAATTCAATCGGCAATCCGTCCACCCCGGGCGTTTTATTACGGGCCATATGTTTGATGGCCACCCGTATTTCAGTGAGCGTGATCGGGCCACCCAGCTCCTTCGCGTCCTCTTCGTCCAGGACCGGAAGCTGCCTCTCCCCCAGGTATACTGCAATGTCCTGGACCCCCACTCCCAGCTGACTCTGGTATAAATCCTTATAGTACACCCTGAAGCATTCCAACACCGCTGCCTGGGAGTACACCATCTCCCCCCGCGCATTACTAATGCTGAGGACCGGGCAGCCCCTAAGTTCCGGGTTAGCTAGTCTGGCCAAGAGGGTGCCCACCTTGTCCCTTTCCGCATGTGCTTTGATGACATACTGCCTGTAGTCGTAACACCTCAAACGTTCCGTCTCGGTGGCAACCACTTCCTTCGCTTCCAATAACTGGGTCTGCAAGTCCGGCCTAGCCGGCCTGCGGCGCTCCAAATCCCTCAAAGTCTCTTCCGCTTTCATGAGTGCATTCAACACAGTCGTGCGAGCATTCGAAAACCTACCCAAACACACCCCTCTCACCACCACTTTCATTGCATCCCATTCAGTGGACCTACTCGTGGCCGTGCCCTCATTCACATCAAAATAGCTATCAATGCCTTGCTGGACCGCGTCGCTGAACACAGAATCCTCCAGCGTCTCCGGCCGAAGCCGCCATGTTGGTATCGCTGAGCGCTCCCGCTGCCACTGAATGTGTACCAATAGGGGGTTATGATCCGAGATGGTCCTAGCCAGGTACTCCGTATGAGAAATCAATGGGGCTAGGGACCCACCGCAGAGCACTGAATCTATCCTGACATGCAGATCGTGGAGAGCAGAGTAGAAGGAATAATCCCTGGCGTCTCTGTGCTGCTCCCGCCAGACATCCAGCAACCCCCATCTATCCTGCCAGTCCTTCCTGTGCATGGCCAACCTGCGTACCGGGGAGTCCACCAGGGGGGGATGGGACCTATCCAGAGCCACATCCGTGATCGAATTGAAGTCCCCCCCTAACACTATCGGGCCCGCCAGGAAAGAGGCCAAGGACCCCGAGAGGCCATCAAAGTATCGAGCTTGATCAGTGTTCGGCGCATACACACAGCAGAGAACCACATCCCTTCCATACAACCTCCCCTCCACCGCCACGAACCGGCCATCTGGGTCCACCACTTGATTCAGTACTTGAAAGGGTATCCCCGCCCTCACCCAGATCAACACCCCCCTGGCATACGCTGAATAAGTGGTGCCAAACACCTGGCCCGCCATCTTTTTTGCAATGCAGCGCACTCTTTTTTGGTCAGATGAGTCTCCTGTAGCATAGCAATCTGAACCCCCCTACGCACCAGGTATGCGTGAACTTTGTGACGTTTCACCATAGTTCGCAGCCCCCGGACATTCCACGTCAGGCATTTCAAATTAGGTAATGTCCCCATTCCAACATCGAACAGTCCGATTCAAATAACAAAGGTTCATAACCCCCCCAATGCAGTTGCCCCCCCCCGAACACACCCGGAACAGAAAAAACACCCCAAACCCCACTCCCCAGGACAGAGCACACGAACCCAATGTCAGCCCCCATCCAAACCTTGAACCAACTTCCCACACTCTTACCCTGTGGTCTCCACCACAGTAGGCCTTAAGGGCCCAAGGGGGGTGAGTTACCGCCGACCCCAGCTAGCGGAGCCCGCGCCCCGCGCCTTCATCCCCTACTAAGCACTCAGCCCCCTACCCGGCAACCCGCTCTTCACCAACAGGATACCACCCTACCATGAAGTCTCGATCAAGTCCCAAAACAGTCTCAGCCGCAAAATATCCCATCTGATGTCTGGGGGGTCACTATCGGCCCCTTCGAGCTTTCCGCCTCTGAGAGATCTTCTCCCGTCCTGCTGCCTTCCCCGCCTGAGTCCGATTCTGCCAGTTCACTGGTCTGTTGCGACCCCGTAATGGCCGCCGTCGCTGCGAGCGCATCCCTCTTCTCCGCCGCCATTTGAGCCTCCCGTTTTTCCCGCTGGCGCCTGTTGCGGGACCTGATGCGCTGCGATTGCCTAATCCGGGGCGGCTTAGGCTGATCTCGCCTACTTTTATGCGACCTGTCCGTCCCCGCTCTATACGACTCCAGCCATTGCCAAACTTCGTCCGGAGTCTGAAAAAAGTGCGTAGTGCCATCCAGTATGATCCGCAGCTTGGCCGGGTAGAGCAGGGAATATTGGATGCCTTCCTCCCGGAGCTCCTTCTTCACCGCTAGGAACAATGCCCTGTTCTTCTGGACCGCTTGGGTATAGTCCGGGAAAATCGTGACCTTACTGTTCTCCACCTCATATGGGCCCGACATCCTAGCCCGCTGGATGAGGAGATCCCGGTCCTTGTAGTGGAGGAGCCGCACCACCATCGGTCGGGGGGGCGGCCAAGCCCCGGCGGGCGAGCAGGAACCCGGTGAGCTCGCTCCAGAGTGAAGAAAGGAGTAAGCCCCTCCGGCGCTACCACAGTGCGGATCCAGTTCTCCATGTAGGCCACCGCATCCTCCCCCTCAATCCGTTCCGGCAGGCCTACGACCCGCACGTTGTTCCGTCTATTGCGGCCTTCGGCATCCTCCGCCCGTCGTTCCAGCGAGTCTAACCGGGACAATATATCCGTGATCTTGTGTTCCGCGGTCACCACCAATGGCTTCAGATCCAGCAACAGTTGGTCATGGTCCTTGACCCTGTCCGCCAGCTTCGCGTGGTCCGCTCACAATAGCCCCAGGCCCGTGGCCACTTGGGCGATGTCTTGGTGCAGCGCCTCCTTGGTCGAGGTGATCGCATCGAGTATGGCATCCAAACGTCGGTTCAGCCGCTGCTCCTGGTCCAACTCCGGCGAGGGAATCTCGCCCATCCGATTTGATGTCGCCGGGTCCCCCTCAGCGCGCTCCTCGGCCATCAGCCCTCCGGTCGCCGCCATTCCAGGGTGCTGCGTCACAGGCCCAGGTGCCCGTCTAGCGTCTGCGCTCGTAGTTCAGGGCCAGCTCCCTGGCACCGGGCAGTGTCCAATGTCGCCGCCGATGCCCTCAGGATCAATGACCAGCTTGGCGAGCTCTGTTCAGCTGACCCCCTCGGAAGCCTGAGGGGGGAAGGATAGATCTCGGGACGGCGGCCAGCGAGGGTCCCCAAGGTCTGGGCGTGGTGAGTCAGCGTCCCCTGGTCTCTGGATCCAGCACCGCTGATCCTAGTGCCTCGATCTATCGGTTGCAGGATCTCCTGCCAGTCAGCGACAACTCGGCTCAAAACTGAAGTCCGGGGCCGCACGACCTCTTCGCCGCCATTTTCTTCTCACTCTCGGCAACACCTCGGCCGTCTCCTCAACTCGATCTCCTCGGGGCCAGCAGTCTCCCAGCGACTCTCCGATCATGCCCGGCTGTCCCCTTACACTTCAGAGGGCAGGAGCGTCGACTCCGGGTTGCCCAGGGTACCGAAAACAGGAGAATTAGCGAGATTCCGAGCGGAGCTGCGAGCTCACGCCGCCATCCCGATCGGCGTCCAAGCCACGCCCCTTTATCCAAATACTTATCCATTTGAGCAGAAGAGCCATTCCAATGGTTCTGTTATATAACCTATGCCCATTTCTTGATAAATATTTTAGGTATATGTCAATAATGGTACGGCAAGCAAATTTCTTAGAAATTTATTTTCTACTATTTGCACATTCCTGGCGATTCTTTAGCCCCAAACTTCTGAATCATAGCTCACAATGGCCAGACATTTAGCCCTGTAGACATTTAACATGGCTTGTATGGGTTTAGAGCCCAATCTGCGATCAAAATCTAAAACATCAACAGTTGATCTTGCCATTAGTTTTCCTTTGGCCTGCATTTGTGGGATCCAGGAACCCCTTTCGTCAAATAACACTCCCGAATATGAGAATGACGTTACCCATGTGAGATTGTTTCCCTCACAATAGTGACTTATACACTTCTTTGGCCCCCATGATTATAATGTGGGACGTAGAGAAATGTACATACAAGTCCAAGGACTTCATGAATGAAGCAAAAGTGGGTAAAAGCTGCTGTAGGCTGATAACAAAATAGACTCCCTGGCTTGCCAAATGAATCGAATGACTAAACGCTTGGACAAGCATGGGGAGCGACTCAACATAACAGAGCGTAGGGTTATGGAAGTGGAGGAGGCACAGATGGAAATGGATTGTACTCATAATCAGATGGAGAAGGCATTGCAGACTCTCCAGGACAAGGCGGAAGACCTAAAAGCTCGGTCCCGAAGATGCAATATTCGCATCATGGTTCTACAATTGTTGGCAATATGGAATTGTTTGTGGAGAAGCTACTGGTGGCTTTGTTGGCAAGTGAAACACTCTCCTCGATGTTTGTGGTGGAGCGTGCTCATCAGTCGCTGGTTCCGAAGCCCCCTCCTGGTACACCTCGGAGGCCTATCATCGCAAAACTACTAAATTACCGTGACAGGGACACAGCCTTGAAAGCTGCATGTGAGAAGCATGTGAGAAGCAATCACTACAGTATGAAGGCTCAGAAATTTTGCTGTATCCTGATTTCATGTTGCAAGTACAGGAGGAACGTAGACAATTTGCACCACTAAAGATACAGCTGGGGGAGCAAAACTTGGACTATGGCATGTTGTACCCAGTGCGCCTTTGAGTGAATAGACAGGGTAGTTCTCAAATATTCACGGGCCACAAAGTGCTTCAGAAAGCACTGAAAGTTTGGTCAAAGGACAGACAGCGCAATTCTGAAATGCTGAGCCATGAGGGAGCAGCAGGAATCAGTCTGAATGATCCGACTAACTGTTGGGAAGCTCATCTTGGCAGATAAGATTTGTGAATGTGGGGGTGGAGGGTAAACTTAAAGTGTAACCTTTTCATTTCTGTGGTTGTAGCATAGCAAGTGAAGTAGAGTGCTCATTGTATCACGTAAAGCAACCCGGCATTGTTTGATACATTAGAATGTTCATGAGGCGCCCTATTTGGGCGATTGACACCATAGATTAGGTTGGCATAGCCAGTATAGTCTTACAAGTAGATAAACTGATGCAAATGATATGCTTGATGGCAGGCGGTATTAAGCATATACACTTACAAGGTCTAATTTATACAGGGCGCAGGCAACATCTGCCCACGCTTGTGTACCACAACCTACAGTGCTGCCAAAGTTGTTTTGTTGTTTGAAATTATCAGATGTGAATTTCATGTTATGTTATGTTATGTTATGTTAATAACTTTTATTTGGCGCACAGCTGCCCCAGCGAAGGGGCGTCCTGGCGCCTGAAACATGGGGTTGATACAGGCATGATTTTGCCATTGCAGAACTGGGATATGCTTGGCATGGGTGGGGGAGGGAGGGGCACAAAGTCTAAAATCTTTTAAAGAATTTATGTTATGTTTATTGCTATGTATAGGCGAAGAATATGTCACAGTGCTAGAGACCAGAGCAGCTTCAAAGTAGTTCCACAAGAGATAGAGATGAGGCCTAGCAACACACATGGCACAGTCACAAAACAGTAAGTTAAACATTTTAACCTGGAACATGTGCAGCCTCAATGATTATGGGAAACTACGGAAGGTCCTGGCTTATTTACCCAGGCACAACATAGATATTGCGCTGTTGCAGGAAATGCACTTGCCCCTGGATAGGGCAATGCTCCGCAGTAGAGGTTTGCAGAACAGTACACATGCAGCAATGTTCACGTCCCACGCCCATGGGGTGATAAATTGGGTTAATCCAAAGTCTGAGTTAAAATTAGAACCAATTGACACTGACCCGGAGGGGCGTTTTGCTATTTCAAGATGCAGGGGGAGTGGAATTGACTGGACCCTAGTCAACATAAAAGGTCCAAACTTTGATAATCCCAATTTTTTACGCAATATTACTAGAGAAAATACGGGGTTAGGGGACAGCCACGCAACTTTGGGCCGGCGACCTCAAATGTGTACTAGGCCCTCTGCTTGATCGGTCAGTAGGGCCAGAATGGCGAATCATCGCTGATACAATTGGAGCTTTGCGATGCATGGAGAAAACGCCACTCCGGGAAAGGTAGGTACACACATTACTCGGCATACCATGACTTACATACTAGGATTGACCACTCGCCGTTGCTGCTGGTTGTGGAAAGCTCACACAAATACTTCCCCCTTTCACCTGCGCTTCCCTCCATGATGGACTCAGCTTTCAAGGCGGAACTGGCAGAAGCTATAGACATTTTCTTTGAGAGTAACATAGGGTCAGTCGACTCATTCTCAGTAGTGTGGGATGCGTTTAAAATCTACATCCATGGGATAGCCATGGCCAGATACTCTGGGGACTTTTGTATGCTCCGCAAGCGTCTTTCAGACCTAAAAAGCTCACTCAAGACTCTGGAACATAGGTTACATGTTAGCTCAGAAGAAAATGTTAAGGAGAAATTTCAGGCTCTACTGGGAGAATATCACAAAACTGCTGATTCTGCAATAAAACACCTAGGGAAATATGCGACATCCCACACAGTTGTCAGGAGTTGCAGAGCTTAACAGTGAGGAAGGGGTGTCATTAACTGCAGCTACGGAGATTACTAACAGATTCAAACAGTATTACTCGTCTTTATACGGCTCGCAGCTGAGGGGCAACGAGGCTGACATCCTAGATTACCCCTCATCCCTCGTCAAATTACCCTGGTTGACAAACAACCACTGGGATTATCTCATGCGCCCCTTGGAGACTGAATAAATAGTTGCAGCACTTGCTCGGATGAAACCCGGCAGTGGGCTAGGCATTCATGGCCTAACGGTTGTATTTTATAAAGTGTATAAAAGATCTTTCTACTGCACTTGCCTACACTATTTGAGGAAATGAGTGAGAGCGTTTTTTTTGCCACCCTTGATGAGAGAGGCATTAAGTGTTGCTATTCTAAAGCCAGATAACCCCCCAAGTGAATTTGCATCGTACCTCCCTGTCACCAGATGTCTTCAGACTCAGGGATTGAAACAGAATGGTGGTCTGCGCTCTCTGTTACAAAACCTCTAATTTCTCCACAGAAGGAATGGAACGCCTATTCCTTCACCACGCCAAAGGGAATCGGGCCCTTTAAGCAAACCATGAGCAATGAACAGACTGCCCTATGCCATGACATTGGCATTTCCTTGCCAATAAGGAAGGAGGACAGCCCTTCCGGGGTGAAGCACGCTTCCGGGAGGACTGAACGAGAGCATCAGAACGACGCAGAAGAAAGAAGTGAGGAAACTACGCTGGCGGGAGGAAGTCTGTTACCCAAAGCCCAGCACGGAACCAGCTAACCGAAGCAGCCAGGAGGCCACCGTTTCTGCGTGACACCCACCACGCTTCAGGAGAAGAGTGGTTAGCACTGGTATGTAGCAAGTTTGCTGGGTGGGTTGGATCACTGGAGTAATCGGATTCCTTTCCTAGAGAGATGTTTCCACTGCACTCTATCTCCCTTCTCCGCTACTCCAGTTTCCATGTGCACGGGCACTTCTCTGTTTAGCACTGAGCACACACATGTGATTCCCTCACTCCCCCTCCCTCAATAGTGGTCAAGTTTAGGACGCTGATTCTCGTCTCCTCCTCTTTTCATATGTCTAGGACGCCCAGAAGGAAGCTACAGTGAAACGGACCCAGTCAAGAAAGACTTTGATATGTCTTAAATCTGGCTTCTCTTAGGAGACAGTGCCTGTATAAAATACAGCCTGCTTTGCATAGATCCGGTCTCGCAAGCCTTTTGTCCTCAAACCCACATGCCCACTGACTCTACTGAACGTTGACACAAAGATGTATGCCAAGATCTTGGCAACTCGCCTTGCACCTCTGGGCCCGATATTAGTAGCGCAAGACAAAGCTGGGTTTGTCCTTAGTAGAAATCTGACTTATAAATTGCATACAGTTTTTGGAGCGATTCAACACACATGACAGGATGTACAGTCAGTTGCAGTGTTCCTCTATATGGAAAAAGCGTTCAATTCCATTGAATCTACGTTCATACAACATGTCTTGTTAGGGATGGGCGGATCTTCCTACAAATGATCGGTGTCCTATACAATTCCATCACCGCCAGTATAAGAGTTGGCAATGTGGTCTCTGAACCAAACAGTTTCTCTAGAGGTACTCGTCAGGGATGCCCGCTCTCCCTGATATTATCCGCGTTGGTGGCGGAACGGTTGGCATGTGCACTCCGGGAGTATCATAGTCATATGGGTATTTGCTTCCCGGGATTTGAGCTTAAATATTTCCACATATGCAGATGATACATTGTTATAGGAAAGGGACACCAAACGTAACCTGTCACCAACACCGAGGGAAGTAGTTAAGTTTAGTACAATGTCAGGCATTAAAATCAACTTGAAAAAGTCGACCTTTTTTCCTCTAACGTCCGCTACAACTCCCTTTGCTTCCAATTACCCTATGAGATGGATGAAAGACCCCGTGCGCTACTTGGGAATCAAGATCGATACTAATTCAGAGGTCGTTTTTAAAGAAAACTATGGGGTGACAGTCAGTAGACTAGAAGAGGATATAGATAGATGGATCCGTCTCCCATTGTCGCTAGCAGGATGGGTCTCAATAATGAAAATGGTGATACTGCCTCGGTTTTTGTTTTTATTTGCCAATATCCTTATGGTTTTGAATAGCTCTTTCTTCAGTGCACTCAATACATTGTTAATTAGACTGGCCTGGGCTGGGAAACATGCTTGGGTGAAGTGGGAAATTCGCAATCTCCCATTCCGCCTGGGTGGTCTAGGTGCCCCGGACCTCGATTTATATTACCGGGCAGCACAAAGCGCCCATGCCCATTACTGGAGGCACGCCCCCCCTGACACTCCTCACTTGCAGATTGAGAAGGGCGTAGCTGCGCCTCTCCCATTGCCAGCCCTCTTATTCAAGTCAGCTGATCGCAGAAACTGTATTCTTGCCTCAATTAACATGACAGTCTTTGCCTGGCAACACCTTCTGAAATTGCAAGCTGGTGCGATTTTATATTCACTGTTGACGCCACTGGATTGGTGTCTATGGCTCCCACCATGCAGGGACAAGGGCGTAATTTGGGCATTAAACTCTATAGATATACTGACATGTTCTCAGAGGAAATAGTGAAAAAATGGCACAAGGTGGAGACACAGGAACAAAACATATATCGCTGTTCACCAGATTCCAGTATCATAGGACAAGGCAAGCGTTGTTGGAAATCCTGGGGCAGTGATCTTATTGAGCCACCTGATCTAGTTCCTCGTACGCATACAGTTAAAACTGACTACCCAACCCAGATAGTGTCTAACATTTACAAACTTACTTAAGGGTGCAAAGCAAACCACCACACTAAAGCCAGGTTGGCTTGGACGTCATACCTGAGAACAGACCTAGATGATAAAATGTGGAGATATTGTTGTGAGAGCTCGAAACGCACTTCTCTGAACGGTCGACATAGGCTGATCCAATAAAAAAATTTAAGCAGAGTCTATTACACCCAGGAGATCCTGCACAGATATGGGTTGCGCGATTCGGCAGAGTGTGAACGCTGCAGTGAAAGCAGGGCAGATTTTTTCCATCTTGCCTGGCAATGCCCGGGGATTGCTAACTTCTGGGTTCAGATATTTAGAAACTTGGGTGAAATTATTGATATGACATTGATGCCTGACCCTGTGCTGGCATTATTGGGGTATTGTAAGCCTGTAAGTAGTTAGGAGGCTGGTGTACATGGCGCTGCTGATGGCTAGGCGTAGAGTGGCAATCTGCTGGTCCCGTGGTCCGGCTCCCATGATCGCAGGCTGGTCAAGAGACATGCTGTACTGCAGTACGCAAACTGAAAACTATAGCGAGCTCCTTCTCCCGCATAATCACCCTAAAACTTCTGGGGACTATATAAAACATATTTGCTTACTAAAGATGCTGAAGCAGAGGGTGTTGATACTACTGCGTGGGTTTAAGAGGAGAAGGGTGAGGCTTAAAAGATATGGCATTGGTACGCAACGGTTACGCAGGTTATTAGCGACTAACTGAAGGTTTATGTTGAACTAGCTAATTAGGATGGTATAAAGTGTATTAGAATAGCGAATTGAATTACATGCTGCAGCTCTGCTATCTCAAGGTTATGGATGAGAGCTGTAATGCGCAATAACGGTGGACAGTGACTATGGCCTTAGTTTATGTGACAGACTGCTATGATGTACAATATGCACACATGTTATTTGTCTTTCTTTGACACAATGTAAGACCCTGGACTTTGTTGTTATTGACAAAATATTAATAAAGTTATTCAATAAAAAACTGAAAAAAAACAAAAATGTAAAATGTGCAATGAATGAAAATCTACTTTGTTTTATTAATACTGTTCCAAGCAGTTCCACTTTAAGGGCTTCAGAATTTTCCTCTTTTTCAAGGTCATATCTGCCGTTGGCATCGCTAATAACACAATTTCCCCTTATATTTCCGAACCTGTGTCCATTTCATAGGTCCAATTACTAATTAGCATGCTTTCGTACTGAGACCTGCTTCTCCTGGAAACCTATTAGGGAGAAATCTCCTATGCAAAGTGAACTGTACAGTTGAACAAGTGATGGAGTACAAAAAGTAAATGAAAATGAAGGTCTTGCAATTCTAAGTGAATTTAATGACTATGATGATGAATACAAATATAATATTATTGATAGAATACCATTAGATGAAATTCTAGAAGTACATCTTTCTTTGTGGTGAAAGTATGAAAATAATGAGTGCTGTAGACCCTGTTAATAGAAGATAACTGCTTTGAAGATATCACCACATATTCAACTGTATCCTTTGAGTATTGATGCTGAAGCTGGTTTTACATAACTTATTGCAGATTTGTTAAAATAAGAAATCTAGGAATTGACAGGGTCCTAGGGCCTGAATTATGTTGTGATAGATATTTCTCCTGTCTTAGCCTAGCCCAGCATGTTTTTTGTCATATGTACCAGATAATACCACCTACTTTAACCTCATTGATGCTGATGCCATTTCCCTGCTGTGCTGAGAAATCGTAAATGCCATTGTTCATGACGAGCTGGGCTCGTCATCAGTGTTTGAGGAGGCTACACCATGACGAGCCCAGCTCGTCATCAGCCTCGAAGGGGTTAAAGATGAAATGTCTGTTCAGTTTTCTCGAAGATGGCAGATTTCTCTTTGAATTTTCAGTTTTTGGGTGCTAAATGACTTTAGGACAACCTCCTCAATCATATATGGAGTCACCACCTGTCAACTCGCAGGCTTTCAGGAAAGATATGGATATGTTTCTGTTGAACCTGGCTCTCTCTGCAGGGTCACCCCTAAACATTTTGTATTCACCCCTCCTGCTTTTCTGAATTCCTTTTTGTTGACTTGTCAGTCCCATGGAGATGCATTTTTCCACCCTATGGTTCTGGTGTCGCTAGAATGGTATGGGGACGAGGCTCAGAGAAAGTTCATACTTAGTCTCTAGATGTCCATAGACTGCATTCTAGGTGATGAATTACTACCAGGTTTAGCTGAGCTCGGAGGGGCGGCCACCCAGGGTGCCATGTAAGCTCAGGTCTCTAGGTGTATTACTCCCACAGGGAAGGTGCAGAGGCCCAGATGGAGGAGCGTGAAGTGGAAACAGTCGACAGTGGGAAGACCAATGGATAAGGAGTTGTCCGCTATGAGAAAAGAGCACCTTAAGACTGGCTCTGTGAATTTACTACTGACTTGGAGTATGCTCCCTGCACTGTCACAGAGATAGAGAGCTAGAGCCTTGTACCAGGCAAAACTCTGCATGACACACAGAGTTTCACCCTTGAGGGGATTGGTGGTTCTCCCTTGGTGCCCTGGCTTGCCATGCACCTATTCAGCCTCCGTCTACAGACCATGACATGAGTGGCAATTTTATGAATGCCATCCCTTTACTGGTGGGAGGGAGAGTGGGAGTAGGGTGCCTAACAACTGGTCCCCCATTCTGTGAAACTTCAGTGGTCAGAGAACCCTGGATCAACCGGCACCTGGCTCTTGACACTGACAGTTGCCAGTGGCCTCTATTGGCTGCTGTCTTTATGTAAAAAGATTTCCTTGGGTTTTAGACAGAAGTCTGACCAAGGGGCGGAATAAGTCACATCATTTTATTGGCTGTGGTAGTACTGTCTGCCAACTGCAATGCTTCTGGGAGAAAATTAAAGTTAGAAGTATCACAGATGGGGTCCAAACAGGAGGAGAAGCTTTCCCCATGGGTCAGTCAAGTGGCTTAGGATAGTGTTGACAGGGGGATCCAATTGGGTTCAGAAGTGCGTACAACTGACAAGTACCTCTGTATTAGAGTGCAATTGACTATGTTTGATCGCTCGCTTGGTCGGGGAAGTCCATCAAGATAGTGATTTTCGTGATTCTACCCTGGAATTAGGCTGGGTGGGGGTTAAGTTGGAAATGGCCCTCTTTGCAGGCTCACCCCCAAACATTTTGCCTTAAGCCCTCCTGGCTTTGCTGAATTAATTTGTGTTGGCTTTAGGACTCTGTGCGCTATACCCCTGCCAACCAGTGCTAAAGTGAATGTGCTCTTGCCTTTAAACATTATAATATTGACTTACACCTGATTGGCATATCTAATTTACTTGTTAGTCCCGAGTAAATTGCTTCTACAGGTGCCCCCAGTTAGACAACCCTGGTTAGTGTTTTGTGCTTTAAACTTTCAAAATTCATCAAACCATTTGTATAAATTTCATTTTTGTCATTTTGGTGTTGAATAATTTATTAAATATTGCTTAATTTTTCAAAATTGGTGTAGGATTTCTGTTGTGTTTTCACTTTAATGCTGTTTGTGTGCCTGACTGCATTTGTGCCAAGCTACCAGAGAGGTAAGCACTATTTGTGGTTCACTCTGACAAGAATCATGACTGTTGCTTGAGGAGGGCTCACACCCCGCTTCAGCCAACAACCCAATCTCTTACAGTTTCTTTACCCTGGAGGATCTACATTGGTTTAAAACGTTGACGATTAGTTGGTAGCTTCTAAACCCTGGAACAGAGCAAGATAGATTAATTATAATTGCTCAGTGAATTTGTTCTGAAAGGACATAAGGCATTGTTAGATCTGGGGGTCTCTAGTTGGCAATGGTTATCACCTTACTTCTAAGTCAGGATAACGGGATTACACTCCTTAATAACCCCTGCTCACCCCCTTTGTAGCTTGGCGCAAGCAGACAGGCTTATCTCAGAGGGAGTGTGTTAAGCATTTGTGAATATGCACAGTAATACAGTGATAACAGTACAGATGGACACAACACAGGTTTTATAAAAATAAGTATTCTTTATATAGACTTAAACACAAGACCACAAATGACAAAAATCCACAATACCACACTTAAGATTACTTAAAAGATTATTAAAGTCTCTTAATTCAAGTTGTTGGTAAATGCGACAAAGTTCCCAACAAAGTAACTGGATGCGTAACGCAAAGTAAACAAAATGCTCGCAAAAGGGGAGATGAGTCGGTCCCATGATCCCGGGGAACAGTTGCGTCCTTCCTCAATGCTTGCGCAGAGTAGGGGACTCATTGTAAGCCTTACCGGAGCGAAGGTGATGCTTAGATTCTCGGCTTGCGGGCCCGTTGCTGTGCGCAAGAAGGCACCTTGATGTGATGTGATGCGATGATACAGTTGTGATGCGAGAAGATGGCGCCATTGATGCGGCAATGCGATGACAATGCGATGACGCCCTGGCAGCCTTGCGACGACTCTGTACTTTGGAGACGCGACAGGCCCTGCGACACGCTTCTCCAGTGATGCGATGGTGACTCTCTCGATGTTGTCAGGCTTCCCCGGTGATACGACAGCAGGCAGCTTCGATGAACACATGCTTCCAGGGAGATGCAGCGAAGGCTCGCTTCTCCGGTGTTGCGATGATTTCAGCTGCAGTGGCGAAAGGCTTCTTCTCGATGCGTCGCGCTTCCAGCTCCCAGCGGCATGCAAGTGACTGGAGTCAGAATTCCCAGCAAGGAAATTCAGGAGGGAACTGGAGGTGAAGTCTTTTGGCCCTGAGACTTCAGCAGGAGGAAAGAACAGTTCAAGCCATTGGAGAATAATCTGTAGATGAAAGTCCTTATAAAGTTCCTTCTCCTTTCCCTTGGCAATGAAGCAACCAGTGCAGGCCAACCCAGCAAAGAGCACACTGGCAGAGGGGCATTCCAAACTCCTGCAGCTTCCTTGGTTCTTCTGCTTGGCAGAAAGGTTTCTTGTTCCAGAAGTGATCTGGTTTCTTGGGATCAGGGTCCCAATATTTATACCCCAAAACCCTTTGTTCTCTGAAGGCAGAGAGACCTCTGCTTATTTCAAACCAGTTCCGGAGCACTTTGTTGACATGACTCTCTTCTTCCTTTCACTGTGCAGGGCAGAGACATCAGCCACCCCACAGGAGGTGGAGCCAGCACAGGGGAGGGAAGATACAGCTCTGGAGCACTCTGTTGACATGATTCCTCCTCTCCTTTCACAGTGCAGGGCAGAGACATCAGACAAGCCACTGGGGTGGAGCCAGCATTGTAGAGGGAAGGCCCAGCCCTATTCAGGTCCCAGGTGAAACTCCTCCCTCCCATCTAGATGCAGATCTCTCTATGCACCACTGGGCTGCCACAGCCTGTCTCCTGGAACTCCCTAGTCCTGTCACTCACAAACCCAGATAAGGAATACACAACCCAGCAGAGGCAGGCTCAAATGGTTAGGCAAGAAAATTCCTGCTTTCTAAAAGTGGTATTTGCAAACACAGAATATTAAAATAAACTTTACTAAAAGATGTACTTTATTATTTTGAGCTCAGGCATACTAAATTCGAATTTCTACCCTGTTCCCTGAATCAGTTAGGATTATAAGAATGTAATAATCTAATTGCCCATTCTGGCCTACGAGAACAGGTAGCCTTCAATAGTGAAAAACGAAAATGGCTGTAATTCACTATTAGAACATGCTACACACAAATCAGAGCATGTCCTACCTTATACCTACAATGCACCCTGCCCGGGGGCCTACCATGGGGTGTCTAATATGAAGCAAAAGGAAGGTTTAGGGACTGGCAAGTGGGTGCACTTGGCCAAGTCGACATGGCATTGCTAGACTGCACACAGGCCTTGCAATGGCAGGCCCGAGACACACTTTACAAGCTGCTTCTGTGGGTGGCACAACCAGTGCTGCAAGCCCACCAGCAGCATTTAATTTACAAGCCCTGGGATCACATGGTGCACTGTACTAGGGGCTGACAGATAAATCAAATAACTCTTATTGAGCCACCTGATCTAGCAATCATGGAATAACCAATTAGTACATTAATTTAACATAGGGAGCACTTGCACTGTGGCACTGATTAGCAGTGGCAAAATGCCCAAAGCATAAATCCAGCAAAAACATATCAAAACAGAGGAGGTAATCCGTCAAAATGGAAGGGAGACTTGCGCCAATGATGTCAGGTCAAACAGGCATCAACAGAAAAATAACAATTTTGAATGTCTCTGATTTTGTTATCTAAGTTTATGACATTTCTGATAGAGAAGGACATGGGAAGAATCAAAGCACTTCATAGGTTACCAAGTCCTGTCACCATTTACTGGGTACTGCCATTTGTGGGGATGAGAGGTTACTATAGATGATGAATTCCAGATTATGCCTTGCTAATAAAATCTCTTCAACATTATATTCAGAAAAAGACCCCAGACCCGTTACACTGGACTTGAGCTAGCCTTCACTGATTCTCAGCAGGTTTTGTCACGCCTCTGACTTTGAGACTGCTGACCTATCAAAAGCCCTTTACATTGTATTGTCATGCTAAATATGGGTTTGCAGCTTTTTTTTTGGAGCAGGTAATGGAGACAGAAAGAAACCATCAATGTACTACTCAGCAAAGCTACATTCAGGTGCAGCCGATCTTGTGCTTGTGTTCAAATATCAGCTGTTGTCCTATAGGCAGCAGCATAAGAAAATATTTTCCTTAAGGTAAAACGTTTAGCTATATTTTTATTTTCTACTTCACACACCTTTCTAGTATGGTGTCAGAACCTCAACGTACCTCCCTTCTTGTCAACTGAGCAAGACAGTGAACCTAATGACTGTCTCATAACGAACTGTCCATTTTACTAAGCACTTGGGTATCAAAGGGATTTACCCATTCTATGTCAAAGGAAACATGTTTTCGTACATATTTGGTCTCTCTGATTCAGAAATACCTGAATAAGTTTAATTACTATGTTGATGGATGAAGTCTTCGAAAGGATCCAGTACTTTAGTGGTTGGATATGCTATAGGTACATTTTATGACGTTGTTGAAAATAGATTTGTATTACAAGTGCAGTCAGCATGTTACAGAATTCAGGGCCTTGACTAGAGCTTGTATACTAGGCTCACAAAAGACTATATCAACATGTTCTGACACAAATTAAGACTTTTAGGTTGGCATGATTTTAAATTACTTTGGAGGCAGGTTGGTTCCTATAACTTCTACTGGAATCCTATTAAAAGTGGGAATTATTGGATGTATGTAAACAATTTGCTTTATAAATGCTTTGAAAATTGCTATTTTGAAATGTATTGCACATCATTCTTTGTAGTATCTCAGGAAATGCATTTGCAGATCTGTCATTTGAAATCTGATCAATCTTTACATTAAGTGTGGTCATGTATATGTTTCAAACTGATGTATCATTTGTACCAACTTTCAAAGATGTTTCTTAATTGCAGGCATGGATAAAACAAAACCGTAAAAAGAATCCCAATGGAGGACAGTACAGGGAGAGCCGTAGCCCCAAAGGTTTTCCGTACCAACCTAGAACAAATATACCATAGACATTTGCATGTCGGCAAAGTTTGTATACTTTGCTCAGCTTATAAGCACAAGGTTGTCACATAGCTCCTTTAAGTAGCCGAGCAGTATTGGTCTTCCTCTGCAGTTTGTCAGACCCTGAGTATTGGAAAAAGGATTATTGCTATGCCTGCTGCCAACCCACCTCCTTGCGGACTTTTTGTTTTCTTTTTATATGAACTTTATCCAAATGTCTAAATGGTGTAGGTTTATGTATGACTTGGCAATTCACTGTATGCTTTCTGGACTGATAGAAGCATTGCTTGTACCAAGGAAATGCCATCACAGTAGCTAAGAAACTAGTGAGCAATGATTATTTCCCGATTTCTATTTTCATAATCGATTTCAAGTCAGAAAGACCTTAATTTTGAGCCATCAGAAAACAGCAGTGTATAAAGCATTGGCAATCAAGCAACATTTCCCTTTCCATAGATATCTTCCTGAATCAGCAGGCACAGTAGGGTGGCCAACACACTGAAGAAAAAACTAGGCAAAATACTTTCAGAAATTGTCCTCGGTTAGCTGGATACCTTACCACTAGCACTTCGGTTGATCAGAGTCATTCCAAACCAGACATCAAACTTAGCCCTAATGAGATTTTGCAAGGTAATCTAAGAATACCTTCTAGCAGTCCTCCTGTGTCTTCAGCTTTGCTTGATCTACATTTCAACCATGATGCAATTCGCCTGAACTGCAAACAATGAATTTACTGTCTCTCCCGATACCATTCACAAGCTCAAGCTGCATTTCCTTCCAGCAGTGGTAGCTGCTATTTATCAGGGGTGGTGGGGCAGGGAGGGGGGATGGGGAGCGTTGGAACTAAAAATAAAAAATAAAAAAACTCTTACCTTCAGGACGGTCTCATAGCCCGGTCTCCGCTGCACCTCGCGCTCTTGGAAGCAGGAACAGGAAGCACCGAGGCTCCATACTCCCCTAGCAACTCACAACACTGTGATTGGTCAGAGCAAGGTGGATTGGCACTTAGGAAGGGAATGGGGGCCTGGGGCATGCCCTGCACTCAGGCTGTAATGCAGCCTGGGTTCAGAACATGCAAAGTGTGCATGGTGGTTTAGCTGGCGCGAGAGTGCTAGGCAAAGCGTCATTACTCACCTTGGAGTGGGCAAATTACTCCTCCCCTGCTCTGCCTTGGCAGTCCAGCTCCGCCCTGCAACAGGAAAGGAAAACTAAATGATAATAATGCTAGTTATTATCATTTTAGTTATCTTTAACTACTGCTCCCAGAGCAGTGTGGCGACGCCCTGGAGGAGACGCACTGCCTGCCAGTCCAAATGAAGCTTTCTACGATCTACTGCCTGACAAATGGGTGTATGGAAAATCCTTCCAGCACAAAACAACTATAAGGCGGGATTCAAATGTATCGTTCTAACTCCACATCAAACTAAATTGGGGAAAGTGCTTATTATTAGGTGGCAAGATTTACTTTTGAAACTCCTATCCCACAATATTAGGGGAAGTATGTATATCTGGGGGAAGGGCAGATTTATTATCCTAACTCCATCCCAAAACAAAATTAGGGAAAGTGGATCTATTTGTAGGGAGGGGTGGGTGCACACATTTACTATTCTAACTCCATCCTAACAAAAATATTGGGGAAAATGCATATATTTCGGGCGTTGTAGATGCATTTTCCTATCTCCGCTGTCAGAGACCATATGCAGAATTTCTAAATCACTATTTTGATGCAAATCCCACATGTCTTGGAGGAAGTGCATGTATTTGGGGTGCACATTAAGGGCCTCATTACGGAAAGCATTCTCACAGACTTGGTCTCGGAATAGTTTCCAACCGAATCAGATTCAGGGAGTCCGACTGATTACGATGTTTCTTAACACCATTCGGGCGGACTCCCATTGACTTCAATAGGAGTCTTTGCTCCAACTGACAACACAGGCTCCTCCCATTAAAAAAGGGGTGCTCACAGAAAGCCCTGCACCCTGCGGCAGACACCCCTTGGTGCCTGTCATACCTGGCATGGTTGTAAAGATGGGACCCATGGATACCCCCACGAGCCTCAACCAGAGGACTCTGGGTGACGGGTGGTCTGTTATGGGCCCCCAAAGTCAGATTCTGTTAGCCTATCTGTGTCGGACAGACCGATTCAGAAAAACTGCCCGAATCTGACATTGTAACGTGTCGGTTGGAAACACGATCGAGCCCTACGCGGCTGCTCCGACCGACTCGGTTTCTCTACATGCCGATTTGAACCGAGACGGAACGACTGACCAGTTTTCGAATATCATAACCAGTTGGCCAGATGTGTTTCCGAGTAGGTCGTAAATACGGGTTCCGAATCTAATTCAGACGAACCGAAATGCCGCTCTGAGCCTTTTCGACCGACATCGTAATTGGCCCCTTAGTATTTTGAATTCGTTCCTACTAACATTGTGGAACTTGCACGTCTTTGGGTCGGTCTGATTTATTATTTTATTGCTAGTCCTACTAGCATTGTGATGCCGGTAGGAATAAAGTGCAGCTTTTCGTGCTTTGTATTCCTCATTATTTCAGTAAAACTCAGATTAGATTATTTTTATTGCACTTCTTAAATTCTGAACCCCCTGGCTTTGGATTTTATCCAGTGTGTGAGTGAGTGAGTTCGGAAAGACTTACACCGCGCAACTTAGCCCAAAGGCATCAAGGCGCCAAACAAATCAGATAGTCTAAATTCACCGGGTGCAAGTCTACGAGTAAGCCTCTAGAAAGAACTAGGTTTTCAATGCTTTGCGAAAAAGCGCCAGAGAGGGTTGTCCTACCAGTTCTGGGGGGAGGGAGTTCCAGAGCTTAGGTACCAAAGTAGAAAACGCTCTACCTCCCCATCTTGCTTTTTTAAATCTAGGGACTAGAAGGAGATTTTTATTTGATGAGCGGAGGGCTCTACTGGGGGGCTAAGGATGGAGGGGGGACTTAATGCCCTCTGAACCAGAGCCATACATAGCCCCATGGGCGAGGTAAAGGAGCTTGAAGGAGATCCTAGACTGGATGGGCAGCCAGTGAAGGTTTTTCCTGGCAAAAAGATACAGAGGAAAGCCTAGGGAGATTGAGGACCATCCTGGCTGCGGCATTCTGCACTATCTGTAGGTGATGAACAAGGCTCTTGTTTAGGCCCACATGCAGTGCATTGCAATAATCCAACCTCGAGGAAACGAGAGCCACGGTGGCTTGCTTCCGGGAAATCAAACATAAGTGATGCTTGTACAGCTCTCATTCTGAACTCAAGTATTTAAAAGTGTGAGTGTGCCAATATCAAAAAAGAAGGCTATTTGAAATAAAGTATTTGCCTTGGATCACAGAGTTGGACAAGCAGGGATATCTATATTGATTCCAGGCTCATCTGTTTGAAATTTTTGAAATCCGGCCACCAGATGGGTATCTGTCTCACCCTCCTGTTTACACAACAGGTGGAAACAGTCCTACTGACCTGATAGTCAAAAGAAAGAGAGGTATCTATCAGGACCCCCAGATTCCTAGCGGAGTAAGAGGGAAGGGGACAATCCCCATGGGAGGCCGGCCACCAGTCCTTTGACCAGACGTCTTGATTTCCCCCGAAGATCAAGACCTCCATCTTCTCTCCGTTAAGTTTAAAACAATTCTGGATCATCCATTGGGATACTGCCTCCATACCAGTTCTAAAATTCAGGGCCGAGTCATTCACAGACTGTGTAAGGGAGACCATAATTTGAGTGTCGTCGGCATACGACAACACCTCAAGCCCAAAAGATCTCACTACCCCGGCAAGTGGGGCCACGTAGATGTTGAAAAAAGTTGGACTTAAATAGGATCCCTGGGGGACCCCACATTGCACAGGTTTGGAGGGGGACAAAAAGTCACCCAGCTTCACCCTTTGTTCTCTTTGATGAAGAAAAGAGGCCAGGAGGCTCAGGGCTGGGCCTCCAACTCCTATCTCCCTAAGCCTAGAGACCAAGACAGAGAGAGACAGGGTGTTGAAGGCTGCGGTAAGGTCGAGTAGGACCAAAAGGGTGGTAGTTTGAGCGGATGTAATTAATGACAACAGAAAGGGCAGATTCCATGCTGTGGGCTCTTCGAAAACCATGTTGCGGAGTGCATTAAATATATCAATATTCCACCAGACACTCTTGATCAAGGCCTTGGTAGCATTCTGTGTTGCAAAGCAGTGCATAAAGCAGCACCAATTAATGTTTTCCTTCAAAAATTATATTTAATACTCTACGTTGAAATGAGAGCAGAGCAGAACTTCTATTAAATTCAATTTATTGCACTTGTAGAGCACACAGTTGCCTCTGAAGTTGTGTCCTGGTGCTAGTTGAGAGCTCTTGAGACAGAAAACCTAAAATAACGTGGCCTAGATACCCACTAGACAGGAGTCAAAAAGCAAGGTTTTGAGACTATGTCTGAAAACAGATTCAGAGAGCAGCACTGCATTTCACAATTTGGAGGCTAGGTGAGTGAAAGATCTCCCACCTCTTCTAAATTTGTGAATGTGGTAAACTTGGAACAGTTTGAGATTATTATATCTCAGGGTTCTAGATTGGAAATAGGGCTTAAATCCTCTCCTAAGGTAGGGAGGACCTTTATGACTAAAGGCCCTAAAGGCGAAGGTTAGTGCCTTAATTTGGATCTTCTTGATGACAGGAAACCAATGAATATGATGAAGGTGATGAGAGACTGGGGTACATGTGTGAATCCTCAGGATTAGGTATGCTGCAGAGTGCTGAATTGTTTGGAAATCACTTTTCTTCCAGGAGAGAGACACATCACAGACCATTGGTAAAAGCAATATTTTGGACCAGTTGTGAAAAGCTTTTTTAAAGGTGATAATGTAGTTGATCACTGAAAGCATTAGGAAAGAAAGGTTTGGTATTAAGAGTTGCATTTGTGAAATGGGAGTCGGATCTACCATAAATACAGACGTGGCTAAAGGGCAGAGGGGTGAGATGATCAAGGTTTGAGATGGACTGTTTCCATGAGGAAGAGGGCCTGTACCGATTTACATTAGGTAGGCCTTTGTCTACAGTCTGACACAGTAGGAAAACAACTATGGTTTGGTATGCTACCTGAATGATTGCCACTGGTTGGACTCTTTAGAAGCATTTATCTCATAAATGTTTGCATGTCTTATTGTCAGTAGTATGCTTGGAAACATGACAATTGCAGAGCTTTCCAAGCCTATCACTCTCAAGATTTCTGAATTCCAAAAATGAATACATTTGCACCCATTCATGGAGTACTTCTAAAGGTGCAGATTTACTTCTTTTTTTGGTAAACAGGTCACTATATTATAGATCCCAATCCAAAAAATATACATGGTAAAACCTCTTCGTGAAATTAAAATGACAAGAAAACCAAAATAAACATAGTAGCCTTGACACAGGCCCTTAGACCTAACTCCCAAACCAAGAATGCATCTGAGGAGTGTCATTCCCCAAAGACCCCACTGAAGGTTCTCCTGCTAGTTTTCCGTGGGGGCACATGACTGCTGTCATGTACAACACAATGGACTGGATTTCATGCCCTGGAATTACTTATTTTAAATGTATTTTCTTTGCACACATTTTTGTTGTATGTGCCACAAGATGACTTAGTGGTAGCGATGTCAAATCTGTGCATTTGGGCAGAGCCCCATGTATTAAGTTTGAGTCACAAACAGAGGAGTGGGTGCAGGCAAATTAACAGTGTGGTCCAAGTCATGGATTTTTCTTGGACCTAAGATTCCATGCGCAAGCCAAGCCAATGGAAAGTTTGGCATGTATATCGTGCAACAAACATATTTTAAAAAATGTATACTGTCTCTTCAAAATTCACAAAAATGTATTTAGCATGTGGAAGCGTTTACCCTTAGTACAGCAGCTAATATTACTGCTTGGACAGACATTTTAGAAAGTGAGCTTGTAGAAACATTATTTGTTCACCTCCCCCATCGACAAAGTCATTAGTGAACTAAGAGGCAAGTCAGCAGACATGTAACTCTAAAAGTGGCTTAGATTGTCTTTATAGATGGAGCAGCATTATGCTCTATGAAATCAAACATAAGAGATGCTTGTACAGGTCTCATTCTGAACTCAAGTATTTAAAAGTGTGAATGTGCTAATATCAAAAAGAAAGCTGCTTGAAATAAAGTATTCGCCTTGGATCACAGAGTTTGGACAAGCAAGGAAGTCTGTATTGATTCCAGGCTCATCTGGTTTAAATTTTGGAAATCCAGCCACCAGATGGGTATCTGTCTCACCCTCCTGTTTACACCAAGGGTCTCCGTTTTATTTTTCATTTCTTTCCTCACGATGGTAAACACCCACTCGGACAAAGAAGATCCGAATCAGGTCCCTGAGTCTCTACTACTAAGTAAAACATGCATTTATTTGAGGCGTTTATTTGAGGCGTGTTACATCCCAAACAGGACATTCTCAAGCTACGCCCCTGCATAAATACTTACCAGTGCTGAACTGCTCAAGCAAGTGAAGTGAGTAAAGCCGGGTTCGCCATCAACAAATTAGAACTGGGCTCTCACCTTGGGAAATGATGCTCCTAATTTGGAAAGGCCAAGTACTATGCTATGAGAGTTGCGCATCATTCGACCAAGGATGTCCTCCATATGGCAAAAACAATGGCCACTATGCTAAGGTTAGGCATCATCAAGCCATTTAGGGCCACAACATGTTCAGTGTGTGTTTTGAGGAGAGATGTCTGTAAATAGGAGAGAAATACTTCCACTACATGAAAACAGAAACACGATTATCAATATGAAGTAGAAATGCCTGGGGTTAGTAATGCCGCTTGTCCCACTGTGTATGTTGTTCTCTCTGTATTTAAAGCAGCCCTGACTTACCTTACACTTTCTTCAATGGCTGTGTAGGAAGCCAACCAGAAATACGAGTGCACTTGCACTCTTGTGTTACGTTGAGTCACTTTATGTTTGTTCGTTATTATGTTACTCTGGATTAATAGTTTTTCATTATGAGTCAATAAACAGTCTTCTAAATCCTCACGTGAATCCTATAGAAAACCCTAACATTCCACTTCACCCATTGCCAGGGTACCACGGGAAACTCTATTTATTTCCTTTGATATTGTCAAACGTAATTTATAGGCTTAAAGACCTAATCATTTTCAATGATACTGGATGGACTCAAAGCCTTTGTTTCTGCCAGCGCTTTCTGGTGTTTCATTCTGCTGTCGGTGCCACCCGTTGGTTGCTTTTAAACCTTTTTTTTAAGCTGAAAGTTTACTGTGAATTTAATGCAGTTTGTAACCCATGTATAACGGGAAGCCTCTCGTTACCGTTCAGGAGGGAGGCCAAACAGCTGCCTCAAAGCCCTAATTAAAGAATGGAAATATTGAATACAGCAGGAGGACAATACTCTTGTAAATTATATCACGTCCTTCTGCCAACTATCAATTCAGATTATTATGTCTGACCATTTTTTTCAATATACTGGAATTTCTTTTTTTTATTATTTTCTTGCTCGTGGAAAAAAATATAGATTACAGCACTTTACAATTGAGGCATACCTTGCCTCATTAATGCTTCTTTTCTCTGTTATGCTTAGAATGTTGTCTCATGATGTAAAAAGGAAACTTGGAGTTACTACGATGCATCCATTGTATTTCCAATTACAAATTAACAGAATCGATATGCCTTACTAGAATGATTATATTATATAAATTACCTATGTTATTTAATTGGAGGTACTGTATCTTTGTGTTTCATACCACATCTTATCAGCTCTATTGAACAGAGGGGGAGTAATGAATGAGTCTTTTAAATGAAGATGTCAGGGCATTGGGGATTTAATTAGAGACCGCGAAATGGACTCGAATAACATCAAACACTTGGCTTTCTCCTTAACTGCTAAAAATGAAAGACTGGTTAAATCCTTTACGGTTTCTTGAATTTAAATTGTGTTATCCTGGCAAAGCTTCTTCAAAGAGAATATCAGGCATATTAGAGGAGTCATATGGCTGGTCTATCAACAAAGTAAAGTTGGAGAAATGGTAATGTCCAAATGTATACGCATTTCTTCACCTGCTGATGATAGATAAATAGATAAAGAGCAGGGCTTAGATGGCTTTCCTGGCATTACATTTTTTGTAGTTTTATTGATGTGTTCCATGATTTACTAAATAAAATCCACCTCTCTAATTAAGTCAAAGACTTGGCAAACTTTTGGACTTTAATAATGAGTTGCAGTAAAGCTCATGTAAGACTTTTCTTTAGGAGCCTGTGTTACGCAAAAGAGGGTAGCTGGCTTGATCAACGAACTGGTTGTACACACTATGACTCAGCAATAAAAATATATTAAAAACATTTTTTTTTTTAAAAGAGTTGCAGTAAAGTTCAGTTTGTTGAGTCTCCTTTATCATGAATACATTTGTGTATGGACGCCGCCTCTGCTTTGTAATGGGCACTTGGGAAAACAAAGCGATTATTTAATAACAACAGCGAAAATTACAATTAGTGGATTTGGTGCTTTCTGTCTTTCTCCCTCTCACAAAGCGCAGATCAGCAACTTTGGCTGCTGCGCTGCATAAAATCTTTGACAATTTTCCCCATTGTGCTTTGGCTATTCCGCCATGAAGGTGGGTATGTTTAGACCCAAGGTATCAGGGACCAGATCTTCGACACATTTTAGTGGTCGTTAATGGGAAATCGGCTCATTTGTGACTGCTAAGAAAGGGTTGTGGTAGGCACAAACCCTATTTTATGAGTCTGCAACCAATTACAGCTTCACAAAATAGTGTTTGCGAATCGCTATTAGGAAGAGGCATAACAAAGGCGTTGCTTCCTAATAGCAAGTCGCACTAGTATGTATTATTGTTTTGCAACCTCGAATGCGGATGCAAAACAATTGCAGTTACCACCTACTTCATGTAGGTAGTAAACCAGTCACAAATGGGAAGGTCCCCTTTGTGAATGTATGCAAAAACATTTTTTTATGAGCCGGCAGTGATCCCACAGACAACTGCCTGCCCTTTAAAAATGAAAAGTAAGCGTTTCATTTTTTCTTTTAAACGCATACTGTTTTCCTTTAAGGAAAACTGGCTGTGTTTGAAAAATAATGTTACTTCATTTAAAAAATGAACACAGACATGGTGGTCTGCTGTCCCAAGCAGGCCACCATCCCATCTGAGATTCCTAAAGGGCTGTAAATTGGACCTACCTCATTAATGACCCCATTAGGAATTACGAACAGTGTTTGAGATACTGTTGTGTATTCCATTTTGTGAGTCACAAATTTAGAGTCACAAAACATCGAAATTTGTGTCTCACAAAATGGAATGATCTTACATCTGGCCCAAGATTTAGCAAGTCTTTTCAACAATGCAGTGTCACGAAATGTGATGAAAACCAGAATGAGAGATTTAATTGGAATTTTACTTTCCAGCACAGCTGCTGATTTGCACAGGAAAGTACTCTAAAATGATACAAAGTAGTACCCTGTGCTACTTTGAGTCAAGGGGGCGTGCCAGATGTTCTACATGGGTGTCCCCAACACACATGGATTTTGACACAAAGCCTATCTATTAATAATGGTGTAGAGGGCTTTGCCACAAACATATAATTCTCCTCAAGGCTGGTGTAACATTTTAGTAAAGTTTTCTTTTCTTAAAACCTTTCTACCTTTTAAACTATATTTTAGCAATGTATTTTGTACTTGAAGGGTACAAAATATTTGCCTGATTTCAACCACACATCCATGCACTATGCTGCATTAGAGTGTATGGCGCAAGGCAGCCTAAAGTGCAACAGTGAAGGGGAAGAGTGCAACAGCAACATATCTTAGTAGATATGGAGCTGTACTGCTCTTTCACACAATGCAGCAAATCAACTTCAGGTGAAATCGTATAACATTTGAGCCATGTGTCTCTCTTCTGTGTTATTAGAGTGGCCCCAGGAGAACAACTCTGTTCTGGCACATCCACTAAGCCCAGGTGGCAGGCAGAACCTGCTGTCTCCAATGTGAATAGTTGAACAGCACCTTCAAAGTGGTGGTGTATTTTTAGTACCCATGACAAATCTCCTTGCTGTGTGGCCCACCTTATATCATCCTGTTACCTTTCATTTTGATGAATTATTTTTGTTGTAAATTCACTTTATGAATTTCTGAACACAACCCTAAAACAAAACTGCCCTCTTGGTTTAGTAACAAAAACCAGAAGGGAAATGTACTTTAAGAAAGGCAGAAGAGATGACTGCCTTAACCTGAGGCTTGAGAGTCGGTCTGGTGAACAGAACCACATCCAGGTTTCTAACCCTATTCACTGGTGTGGAGAGGGTACCCATCTCTGGAGGCTACAAGAATAGGGTCCCCTCAGATCTGTGTCCTCCTTCCATCATTCACATGACTGAGGAAAGAGTGGCAGATTATCTGACCATGATTTTCAACTCTATGCTCTCTGCCAGACTCTTTCCTTCAGTCTGCAAAGAGGCTTCCATTGTTCCCTTACAAAAAAAGCCAACCTGATTCCTGACGATGCCAACAAGTACAGACCTTTGCCTCGTGTACCCCTAAGTTAAAACCATTGAAAAAGCTATAAATCAGCAACTTGTTCAATTTCTTTCTGATCCCCACCTGCTAGACCTGAACCATTTCGGTTTTAGAAGCGATCATATCACCGAAACAGCACTGATAAAAAATGACAGATGAAATAAGAGTGTGTTTCCATAGTCCAGTCTGATACTGACGAGGGCCTGTGTCACAGTTCTTGTTTCGGTCGGGATCCACTTGTAGATTCTGTGGAGCATGCAGAGGGTGTTATAGCCGGTGGAGGAGACAGCAATGACCTGTTTAGAAATGGAGAGGGAGGAGTCGAGGATGAATCCTAGGTTGCGGGCATGGTCGGTGGGTGTTGGTGCTGTTCCCATTGTGGTCTGCCACCAGGAGTCATCCCAGGCTGAGGGGGTGGGTCCAAGGATGAGGACCTCCATCTTGTCCGAGTTCAGCTTCAGACGGCTGCTCCTCATCCAGTCGGCGACGGCCTTCATTCCCTCGTGGAGGTTGGTTTTGGCGGTGTGTGGGTCCTTGTTGAGGAAAAGGATGAGCTGGGTGTCGTTGGCGTAGGAGAGGATGTTGAGGTCGTGACGGCGGGCCACTTGTGCGATGGGAGCCATGTAGACGTTGAACAGCTTTGGGCTGAGGGATGAACCCTGGGGGACGCCGCAGATGATGTCGGTGGCTTCGGATCGAAAGAGTGGGAGGCGGACTCTCTGGGTTCTACCTGAGAGGAAGGACGTGATCCAGTCAAGGGCCTTCTCTTGGATTCCGGCTTCTAGGAGGCGTGTCTCTAGAGTGCAATGGCATACCGTTTCGAAGGCGGCTGACAGGTCCAGGAGGATGAGGGGTGATGTTTCGCCTTTGTCTAGTTGACACCTGATGTCGTCTGTGGCAGCAATGAGGGCTGTCTCTGTGGTGTGGTTGCGTCTGAATCTGGACTGAGATGGGTCCAAGATGTTGTTGTCTTCCAGGTGGCGGGCCAATTGCATGTTTACGATTTTCTCGATTACCTTTTCCGGGAACGGGAGCAGGGATATGGGATGGAAGTTTTTGAGGTCCTTTAGGTCTGCTTTGGGCTTCTTGAGGAGGGCGTTGATTTCGGCGTGCTTCCAGCTTTCTAGGAATGTCGCTGTATCGAAGGAGATGTTGATGACCTTCCATAGTTGGGTTGCGATGGTTGCGTCTGCTTTGTTGAATACGTGGTGTGGGCACGGGTCTGACGGAGATCCTGAGTGGATGGATTTCATGATCTTGTCGGAAGCAAGCCTCAGCTAGGCCTACTTAGTGCAAGGTGTTCGCCCTTCTCTTTACGGAGTCCACAGACCATAGGAAGAAGTTGGCAATGAAACTGGAAAATACAAAATCCAAGTTTATTAAACCTTTAAAGGTGGTACTACAGTCCACACAACACCCTTCAGTATTGTATAGAGTAGCACCCTGAACTAAAGCACATGGCCCCTTTTATACACAATGAGGGGGCTCAAAAGAAGGCGGTACAGAATACAAGAGCAGTTTTATGACCATACAAGGACATTTTAGAAGGCACATTCGATAAGTGGGCAGAGTTAACAGTCTTCAGAAACTAGTAAACACATTCCTATTTGGAACTAATTAGTAACAGCCGCAGACCCTACTGGGCAAGTCTGGGCATGCTGGAAGTGGGGGATGATAAATATAGCCTGTTGCCGGGCAGACTTCAGGTGCAGTTAACAAGGAGGTAGGACAAAGCACATGATGAGCACATGGCGATGTATGGCATACAAAATGGCCGCTACGAATACAAGATGGAGTCGGTTCATTTGCTACGATAATGGTCAAATACAGCATGTCTTCTGCTAATGCTTAACCCAATTGCCGTTGATTTACAACAACCTTGCATGTCTCGTCGTTGTTGACGTTGGACCAGGAGGTCAGGTGGTTGGCGCTGTTGGTGTTCACAGGGGAGGTGGAGTCTGGCGTAGACGGGGCGGTCGTAGTGTTGGAGCCGTCGTGGGTTTCAGAGATCTTGCGGTGGAAGAAGATGGCTAGTGAGCCGCACAGTTCTTGTGAGGGCGGGATGTCGTTGGCATTGGCGCTGGGGTTTGGGAGTTCCTTTACGATGCTGAAGAGCTCTTTACTGTTGTGTGCATTGTTGTCCAAGAGGTTTTTGAAGGAGGATCTCTTGGCTAATCTGATGAGGAGGTGATGTCTGCGAGTGGCATCCTTGTGGGCTGCATGGTTGTCCGGTGTGCGTTCGTGGAGCCATATCTTCTCCAATTTCTGGCATTGGAGGTCTGGAGCTCTTCAGTGAACCAGGTGGCACTCTTGCTGGCGTGGCTGTTGGAGGGTTTCTTGAGCAGGGCGAGGGTGTTGGCACAGTTGTCGATCCACTGTCTGAGGTTGCGGGCTGCGGCATCTGGGTCGGTGGGGCGGTGGGTGGGTTCTCAGCGAGGGTGTTGATCAACTGATCCTCGGTGACTTTGCTTCAGTAGCGACGAGGTAGCTGTTGGGTGCGATGGAGCGTGGTTGGTTTCTTGAAGGTGAAATGGATGCAGCGGTGGTCGGTCCAGTGGAGTTCGGTGGTGTGGTCGAAGGTATCGCGGTAGCCTGTGGAGAAAACGGGGTCCAGCGTGTGGCCTGCGGCGTGGGTGGGTGCGGTGACGAGTTGTCTGAGGCAGAGGTTGGCAAGGTTGTCGATCAGGGTGGCGGAGTTGGTGTTGTTGTTGTTCTCGAGGTGGAAGTTCAGGTTCCCGAGGATGATGTAGTCCGTGGAGGCAGGTGCGTAGGTGCTGGCGAGGTCGGTGATGTAGTCCCTGAACTGAGCCTGGGGTCCGAGGGTCTGTAGATGAGTGTTCCTCTGAGGGTGGTTTTGGGGTCGGTGTGGATCCGGAAGTGCAGGTGTTTGGCAGTGTTAAGGGTGTCGTCTGCGTGGGTGGCGACCTTGAGGTTGGACTTGTGGATGATGGCTATTCCTCCTCCGATTCTGTTTGCGCGATCCATGCGGGTGATATTGTAGCCGTCCGGGATGGCTATGGCGACGTTGGGCGCGGAGGAGTCATTCCACCAGGTCTCGGTCAGGAAGGACACGTCGGGTGCGGAGGTGTCGATCAGATCCCAGAGCTCGACGGCGAGTTTGCGTGCGGAGCGCGTGTTGAGGAGTATACAGCGGAGGTGGGTAGGTCCAGTCCTTGGGGGTTTGGTGGTTCTGTCGCAGGTGAAGCTGCAGGTGCAGCAGGAGAAGGGTCTGTGGGTCAGTTTCGGGGCTGCCTGGAAGCAGGTGTGGTTTCGGCCGGGATTGAGTGCTTGGAGGGTGCAGGCATCGTAGTGGAATCTGGTGTTGCGGTGTTCACGGGGTTCAGGGGTTCTGGCGCTGGGCCCGGTCCAGACGGGCTTGCCTTAGAAGCGCCTTTGGTGCGCCAGCGGTGCGGCCGCACAGCGGCCTCCTTGATAAGGCGGGGAGGGAGAGAGGAGCAGCTGGGAGGCGGGAGCGGGGTGGCGAATGGGCGACAACGGGGCGGGGCCACCAGGGAGCAGTGCCGGAGACGGGCAGGGGTTACAGAAGAAAAAAGGGGGGAGGGAGAGAGGCAGCGAGAGAGGAGGGAAAATAGGCAAAGGGAAACACGAGAAAGCAGGGCGCAAAAAGGCACCAAAGAGAAGTTATACAGACCAACAGTAAGTTATAAAAAACGGGCAACACTGGGCAGCAGGGATCAACAGAAAGGCGGGCGGCCGTCAGGCAACGTGGGATCGAACCCACGCCTCACAGCGCCACGGAGTAGCAGCGTGAGGACTGGTGCAGCAGGAAGAGCTGCGCTACAGAGGGGGAGCGACCTGGCCTGTGAAACTTCATAACAAATAAGTCTCCCAAGATGGCCACCAGAGAAAAAAGAGCCCACATGTAGCACAAATATCACCCAGATGTACCCCACATATAGCCCAAATGATTTGCAGTTTTATATAGTGCAGACTGGTCAGGTATTGGAGTGTTGCATCTTACTTGGACCCTTTATTGCATATTTGGCACGATGTACATGAGATTGATCTTGTGTAACATTGAACTTTACTATTCTGCTAACCTGAAGTTGCTCTGAACCGGGCTTTGTAACACCCGTTTTTAACTACCGGTTTTATTTAATTCTCACTGTATTGTCTTAAGAAAGAGGATTTAATGTTTTTATGTACACTTTTATAACCCAAGTTTCTAAATCAGATCGAATAAAGTTTATTGCATTTAATTGAAGTCTCCCAAGAAGGGCAGCAGAGAAAATGGAGCCCAAATGTAGCATAATTATCACCCAGATGTAGCCCACATATAGCCCAATGACAGAAGGGTGGAAAACACTTTTTATCCGTTGTTTTTTTGCAGTTATATAGAGTACAAGCTGGTCAAATATTGAAGTGCTTTACATGAGCATTGGCTATATCATAAAAGGATTCAGAAAAGCGGGTGGTGATGAACAGAGTGTCTGAATTAAGCAGACCACTCTTACCCAGTCCAAAGATCAGTGCTTGATCCATCACCGTTATTTATCTCACTGCACCATCCCAGTTCAGAACCTGGCTATATGCAAATCAGTCTGTCCCTGGCCCAGTGCATCATGGGAACAGGGCAGACTAAACTACCAAGCCAATTCTTCACCAGAAAGGAGACAAGCTACCGGGGACCGGTTTCTGGCATTTCAGCCGTCGTCGGCCCGGCTTGCTTGAATCCTGATGGTGCAGTGAGTAAGGTACTCATGTCTGAGTATACCCTGCCACACCTATAGTGGCCAAAAACGATTCAGAAAAGCGGGTGGTGATGAACAGAGTGTCTGAATTAAGCAGACCACTCTTACCCAGTCCAAAGATCAGTGCTTGATCCATCACCGTTATTTATCTCACTGCACCATCCCAGTTCAGAACCTGGCTATATGCAAATCAGTCTGTCCCTGGCCCAGTGCATCATGGGAACATGGCAGACTAAACTACCAAGCCAATTCTTCACCAGAAAGGAGACAAGCTACCGGGGACCGGTTTCTGGCATTTCAGCCGTCTTCGGCCCGGCTTGCTTGAATCCTGATGGTGCAGTAAGAAAGGGACTCATGTCTGAGTATACCCTGCCACACCTATAGTGGCCAAAAACGATTCTGAAAAGCGGGTGATGAAACGGTGTTGGATCTAGCCCTGATCTCTTGACTGGGTGAGAGCTTTCTGCTTAATTCAGAGACTCTGTCCCTCACCACCCCTTGTTGTAAATATTTTTGTCCACCCTAAGCGTGGAAGGGTATTCTCAGATGTGAGACCCTTGCTCATTGCACCATCAGGATTCAAGCAAACCGGGCCGAAGACAGCTGTAATGCCAGAAACCGGTCCCCGGGAGCTTGTTTCCTTCCCAGTGTAAGAATTGGCTTTTGTAGTTTGGTTTGCCCTGTTCCCATCATGCACTGGGACAGGAACAGACTAATTTGCATACAGCCAGGTTCTGAAACTGGGATGGTGCAGTGAGCTAAAAAACGGTGTTGGATCTAGCCCTGATCTCTTGACTGGGTGAGAGCTTTCTGCTTAATTCAGAGACTCTGTCCCTCACCACCCCTTGTTGTAAATATTTTTGTCCACCCTAAGCGTGGAAGGGTATTCTCAGATGTGAGACCCTTGCTCATTGCACCATCAGGATTCAAGCAAACCGGGCCGAAGAAGGCTGTAATGCCAGAAACCGGTCCCCGGGAACTTGTTTCCTTCCCAGTGTAAGAATTGGCTTTTGTAGTTTGATTTGCCCTGTTCCCATCATGCACTGGGACAGGAACAGACTAATTTGCATAGAGCCAGGTTCTGAAACTGGGATGGTGCAGTGAGCTAAAAAACGGTGTTGGATCTAGCCCTGATCTCTTGACTGGGTGAGAGCTTTCTGCTTAATTCAGAGACTCTGTCCCTCACCACCCCTTGTTGTAAATATTTTTGTCCACCCTAAGCGTGGAAGGGTATTCTCAGATGTGAGACCCATGCTCATTGCACCATCAAGATTCAAGCAAACCGGGCCGAAGACAGCTGTAATGCCAGAAACCGGTCCCCGAGAGCTTGTTTCCTTCCCAGTGTAAGAATTGGCTTTTTTAGTTTGGTTTGCCCTGTTCCCATCATGCACTGGGACAGGAACAGACTAATTTGCATACAGCCAGGTTCTGAAACTGGGATGGTGCAGTGAGCTAAAAAACTGTGTTGGATCTAGCCCTGATCTCTTGACTGGGTGAGAGCTTTCTGCTTAATTCAGAGACTCTGTCCCTCACCACCCCTTGTTGTAAATATTTTTGTCCACCCTAAGCGTGGAAGGGTATTCTCAGATGTGAGACCCTTGCTCATTGCACCATCAGGATTCAAGCAAACCGGGCCGAAGACGGCTGTAATGCCAGAAACCGGTCCCCGGGAGCTTGTTTCCTTCCCAGTGTAAGAATTGGCTTTTGTAGTTTGGTTTGCCCTGTTCCCATCATGCACTGGGACAGGAACAGACTAATTTGCATACAGCCAGGTTCTGAAACTGGGATGGTGCAGTGAGATAAAAAACGGTGTTGGATCTAGCCCTGATCTCTTGACTGGGTGAGAGCTTTCTGCTTAATTCAGAGACTCTGTCCCTCACCACCCCTTGTTGTAAATATTTTTGTCCACCCTAAGCGTGGAAGGGTATTCTCAGATGTGAGACCCTTGCTCATTGCACCATCAGGATTCAAGCAAACCGGGCCGAAGACGGCTGTAATGCCAGAAACCGGTCCCCGGGAGCTTGTTTCCTTCCCAGTGTAAGAATTGGCTTTTGTAGTTTGGTTTGCCCTGTTCCCATCATGCACTGGGACAGGAACAGACTAATTTGCATGCAGCCAGGTTCTGAAACTGGGATGGTGCAGTGAGCTAAAAAACGGTGTTGGATCTAGCCCTGATCTCTTGACTGGGTGAGAGCTTTCTGCTTAATTCAGAGACTCTGTCCCTCACCACCCCTTGTTGTAAATATTTTTGCCCACCCTAAGCGTGGAAGGGTATTCTCAGATGTGAGACCCTTGCTCATTGCACCATCAGGATTCAAGCAAACCGGGCCGAAGACGGCTGTAATGCCAGAAACCGGTCCCCGGGAGCTTGTTTCCTTCCCAGTGTAAGAATCTGCTTTTGTAGTTTGGTTTGCCCTGTTCCCATCATGCACTGAGACAGGAACAGACTAATTTGCATACAGCCAGGTTCTGAAACTGGGATGGTGCAGTGAGCTAAAAAACGGTGTTGGATCTAGCCCTGATCTCTTGACTGGGTGAGAGCTTTCTGCTTAATTCAGAGACTCTGTCCCTCACCACCCCTTGTTGTAAATATTTTTGTCCACCCTAAGCGTGGAAGGGTATTCTCAGATGTGAGACCCTTGCTCATTGCACCATCAGGATTCAAGCAAACCGGGCCGAAGACGGCTGTAATGCCAGAAACCGGTCCCCGGGAGCTTGTTTCCTTCCCAGTGTAAGAATTGGCTTTTGTAGTTTGGTTTGCCCTGTTCCCATCATGCACTGGGACAGGAACAGACTAATTTGCATACAGCCAGGTTCTGAAACTGGGATGGTGCAGTGAGCTAAAAAACGGTGTTGGATCTAGCCCTGATCTCTTGACTGGGTGAGAGCTTTCTGCTTAATTCAGAGACTCTGTCCCTCACCACCCCTTGTTGTAAATATTTTTGTCCACCCTAAGCGTGGAAGGGTATTCTCAGATGTGAGACCCTTGCTCATTGCACCATCAGGATTCAAGCAAACCGGGCCGAAGACGGCTGTAATGCCAGAAACCGGTCCCCGGGAGCTTGTTTCCTTCCCAGTGTAAGAATTGGCTTTTGTAGTTTGGTTTGCCCTGTTCCCATCATGCACTGGGACAGGAACAGACTAATTTGCATACAGCCAGGTTCTGAAACTGGGATGGTGCAGTGAGCTAAAAAACGGTGTTGGATCTAGCCCTGATCTCTTGACTGGGTGAGAGCTTTCTGCTTAATTCAGAGACTCTGTCCCTCACCACCCCTTGTTGTAAATATTTTTGTCCACCCTAAGCGTGGAAGGGTATTCTCAGATGTGAGACCCTTGCTCATTGCACCATCAGGATTCAAGCAAACCGGGCCGAAGACGGCTGTAATGCCAGAAACCGGTCCCCGGGAGCTTGTTTCCTTCCCAGTGTAAGAATTGGCTTTTGTAGTTTGGTTTGCCCTGTTCCCATCATGCAGTGGGACAGGAACAGACTAATTTGCATACAGCCAGGTTCTGAAACTGGGATGGTGCAGTGAGCTAAAAAACGGTGTTGGATCTAGCCCTGATCTCTTGACTGGGTGAGAGCTTTCTGCTTAATTCAGAGACTCTGTCCCTCACCACCCCTTGTTGTAAATATTTTTGTCCACCCTAAGCGTGGAAGGGTATTCTCAGATGTGAGACCCTTGCTCATTGCACCATCAGGATTCAAGCAAACCGGGCCGAAGACAGCTGTAATGCCAGAAACCGGTCCCCGGGAGCTTGTTTCCTTCCCAGTGTAAGAATTGGCTTTTGTAGTTTGGTTTGCCCTGTTCCCATCATGCACTGGGACAGGAACAGACTAATTTGCATACAGCCAGGTTCTGAAACTGGGATGGTGCAGTGAGCTAAAAAACGGTGTTGGATCTAGCCCTGATCTCTTGACTGGGTGAGAGCTTTCTGCTTAATTCAGAGACTCTGTCCCTCACCACCCCTTGTTGTAAATATTTTTGTCCACCCTAAGCGTGGAAGGGTATTCTCAGATGTGAGACCCTTGCTCATTGCACCATCAGGATTCAAGCAAACCGGGCCGAAGACGGCTGTAATGCCAGAAACCGGTCCCCGGGAGCTTGTTTCCATCCCAGTGTAAGAATTGGCTTTTGTAGTTTGGTTTGCCCTGTTCGCATCATGCACTGGGACAGGAACAGACTAATTTGCATACAGCCAGGTTCTGAAACTGGGATGGTGCAGTGAGCTAAAAAACGGTGTTGGATCTAGCCCTGATCTCTTGACTGGGTGAGAGCTTTCTGCTTAATTCAGAGACTCTGTCCCTCACCACCCCTTGTTGTAAATATTTTTGTCCACCCTAAGCGTGGAAGGGTATTCTCAGATGTGAGACCCTTGCTCATTGCACCATCAGGATTCAAGCAAACCGGGCCGAAGACGGCTGTAATGCCAGAAACCGGTCCCCGGGAGCTTGTTTCCTTCCCAGTGTAAGAATTGGCTTTTGTAGTTTGGTTTGCCCTGTTCCCATCATGCACTGGGACAGGAACAGACTAATTTGCATACAGCCAGGTTCTGAAACTGGGATGGTGCAGTGAGCTAAAAAACGGTGTTGGATCTAGCCCTGATCTCTTGACTGGGTGAGAGCTTTCTGCTTAATTCAGAGACTCTGTCCCTCACCACCCCTTGTTGTAAATATTTTTGTCCACCCTAAGCGTGGAAGGGTATTCTCAGATGTGAGACCCTTGCTCATTGCACCATCAGGATTCAAGCAAACCGGGCCGAAGACGGCTGTAATGCCAGAAACCGGTCCCCGGGAGCTTGTTTCCTTCCCAGTGTAAGAATTGGCTTTTGTAGTTTGGTTTGCCCTGTTCCCATCATGCACTGGGACAGGAACAGACTAATTTGCATACAGCCAGGTTCTGAAACTGGGATGGTGCCGTGAGCTAAAAAACGGTGTTGGATCTAGCCCTGATCTCTTGACTGGGTGAGAGCTTTCTGCTTAATTCAGAGACTCTGTCCCTCACCACCCCTTGTTGTAAATATTTTTGTCCACCCTAAGCGTGGAAGGGTATTCTCAGATGTGAGACCCTTGCTCATTGCACCATCAGGATTCAAGCAAACCGGGCCGAAGACGGCTGTAATGCCAGAAACCGGTCCCCGGGAGCTTGTTTCCTTCCCAGTGTAAGAATTGGCTTTTGTAGTTTGGTTTGCCCTGTTCCCATCATGCACTGGGACAGGAACAGACTAATTTGCATACAGCGAGGTTCTGAAACTGGGATGGTGCAGTGAGCTAAAAAACGGTGTTGGATCTAGCCCTGATCTCTTGACTGGGTGAGAGCTTTCTGCTTAATTCAGAGACTCTGTCCCTCACCACCCCTTGTTGTAAATATTTTTGTCCACCCTAAGCGTGGAAGGGTATTCTCAGATGTGAGACCCTTGCTCATTGCACCATCAGGATTCAAGCAAACCGGGCCGAAGACGGCTGTAATGCCAGAAACCGGTCCCCGGGAGCTTGTTTCCTTCCCAGTGTAAGAATTGGCTTTTGTAGTTTGGTTTGCCCTGTTCCCATCATGCACTGGCACAGGAACAGACTAATTTGCATACAGCCAGGTTCTGAAACTGGGATGGTGCAGTGAGCTAAAAAACGGTGTTGGATCTAGCCCTGATCTCTTGACTGGGTGAGAGCTTTCTGCTTAATTCAGAGACTCTGTCCCTCACCACCCCTTGTTGTAAATATATCATAAAAGGACAAACTCATTTTGGTTGTAGGCATGGGGAGATTAAGTCATTTGACCAGAATCACAGAATATCGAGCTGAAGCAGAAACTCCAACTTGGTTCCCCATTTGCAAAGTCTGCAGCTCTGGAAGTAACACCACATTCTCTCCCTCAAGCGTAACATTTAATCAAGTGGTCGACTGGGTTAAAAAAATAAAGATAACAAATAGTTTAAAAGTGCTTTGTCACTATTTGAGAACTCAGAAAATATGTCCTCATTTTAGTTTTTTTGGGCACTAACCATAATTTCTAGGCAAATAAGACCTTGTTATTTCTATAATAAAGGAAATGCCTTAGGTATTACGGTTTTGATTACATCAAGATGACCTCATTTATGCCACTCTTTTGTAAAAAATATTGAATGTTAGCAATCTAGTTGTTCAATAGGATACTGTTGGAAGGCAGAGGTCAGGTGCATGGACTCTGAAAATTAAAGGCAGGTAGGTGGGTGCAGAGGCAACAATTTGACCACACTGGGCAGGCAGGAAATGTAGTGGCAGCAGGACAGGGAGGGTAGTGGAAAGGGGGACATGGACATCAAACCAGCAGTACAGGAGAGGCATGAGAGGATGTGGCAATATAATAGACCATTGAGGGCAGAAGTAAGAGGCAGTGGTAGCACAACAGAGCCCATACCGGCAGAAAACACCCAATGTTTTTAAGCCCAAAAGGGCTTTATGTTATCTGTCTCTTGTCTACAATCTCCTCTTATTCCATGCAAGTCAATAGAAAAAATCAATTCCTAAGTTGTTTTTTAAAATCTCCCTCTTATCAAGCTAAAATGTTAGCAAGTGTGGTACATTGGATCATGGAAGGCATGACAATGGAACAGACAAGCCAGGAGGGAGGGAATAGGGGTCTGCACATGAAAAGGTAGGGCAGGGGTCAGGGGGACAGGGCAGGAGCAGCAAGCTGACCTTGGAGGTCAGAAATGATGGGCACTAGAAGCACAAAACACCATGGAGGGCAACAGGGAGACTACAATGGCATACGCACAGACCATGGAGGTAATGTGGGAGGGGGTCAGGGACAGCTTGCTGACCACACAGGGAAGGTGGGAGGGGTCGTGGCAGCACAGAAGACCATGCATGGCAAGCAAGACGGTTAGTGGCAGCACAATTTGGCCATGATAGGCAACAGGTAGGGTGCGGGGTATGCACAAAGGATCACGGAGGTTAGAAGGGTGGGGTAGGAGCTGGGCAGAGACAAGAGAGTTCAGGGGAAGGAGCCTTACAACAGACCACTCAGGGCAGGCAGTAGGAGCAGTTGCAGCACAACAGACCAGGGAGGTCAGAAAGATTTGGAAGTAAAATGTACCATGGAGGACAGGAGGAAGGTGATAGGGGTATGGAATGTAGATAGGTAGGGTGGAGGTGGCAGGGAGAGGTTACAGTCATCTGAAAATGCTAGGCAGGTGGGGGGAAGTAGCAGCTCAACAGAAAACTCAGAGTAGATAGGAGGGGCAGGCAGTAGGAGCAGTTGCAGCACAACAGACCAGGGAGGTCAGAAAGATTTGGCAGTAAAATGTACCATGGAGGACAGGAGGAAGGTGATAGGGGTATGGAATGTAGATAGGTAGGGTGGAGGTGGCAGGGAGAGGTTACAGTCATCTGACAATGCTAGGCAGGTGGGGGGAAGTAGCAGCTCAACAGAAAACTCAGAGTAGATAGGAGTTGCAGATCCACGGAACATGGTGGGCAAAAAGGATGGTTCAGGCGCATGCACATAGACATCGGAGGGCAAGGGGAAGGGGAGTAGGGGCAGCAAGCTAAACACTGAGGCTAAGTAAGAGGGCAATGATGTGCAGGAGGAGTGGCCTAGGACATCATGCTCAATGGAGGGCAGTGGTAGCACATCAGACCATGCATGACAGGAGGGAGGATGCTAGTGCATAGATTCAGACAACAGAGGATAGTAGAAAGTGGATGGGGCAGCAAGCTAACTGTTTAGAGAAGGCGGGAAGGCCAGTGGCAAAACAACGGGCAGACAGGGCTGTAATGAGGGAGCAGGGGCATGGACTTGGACAATGGATGGCAAGGAGAAGGGGAGGGAGGATTATGCAGGCTTGGGTGGGGGCAGCACAAAACCAGGTCAGGCCCTGCTTCCAACCCCCAACCATCCATTGTGATAGGCATCTACCTTGACATTAAAAAAAAACTAGAAATTCGATGAAAAATACAAAGATTACTGGGTTGTTATAGTTAAACTCAGATTTCTAACAATGTTTAGCAGACCACTGCGGTTGGTTCTTGTGTTATGTTAATACTTAAAAATCAATAAATAAATTTTTTTTAAGTATCCCGGTGAGAGATCTGGCTGTCACATTTTGAAATATCTGATGTTTATTGAGTTGCTGTTCTTGCATATTGAGATATAAGGTATTACCATAATAGATCCTACTCATTACAAGAGCCAGATCACTGTTCTTTGAGCATCAGATGGAATAAAAGGAAAGATCTTTTTGACCATACACAGTATAAGGAAGGCAAAATAGGTGGCTGCCTTAACCTGAGGCCCTAGAGTCAGTTTGGTGTCCGGAAACACACCCAGGTTTCTAACCTTATTCACTTGTGTTGGAGGGAACGCATCTCTGGAACCCACCAGGATGGGACCCATAGACGCAGGTATTACTATGTTCGCCATGCAGGGAGGCAGGGAGGGGGGTGGGGGATGGGGATCAGTTGAATGTTATGTTTTTTCTATTGATATAGGTACACTCCAAGATTACTAGGTATATACAAAATGTTTGCATAGTGTTCATGTCACAATGCTCTTTGTACCCTCCAACTGAAAATGTACTACATGGCACAAGTGAATACCCTGACCTCCGCATACTCTCTGACCACTAGTACCAAGGGCCCTTCTCTCTCTGTTATATCATAGAATGTAAATGGCCTTGGAGATAAAATATAGAGAGGATTTGTCTTACAATATCTTAAATGCAAGGCACTAGCAGTGGCTCTTATCCAAGAATCACATTTGGTAGGCTCTGCCGCAAAGCCCTAAATAGATGGGGTTTTACAATGGTGGCACACTCCCAATTCCCATCTGATTCTCGGGGGTAAGCATCCTGGTTAACAAATGTTTCCCGCTTATTATTACTGGGTCATGAACAGATGAACAGGGACGCTTTGCAGCTGTAACGTGCCACTGGGAGGCACGGTCATATATCTTAGTGTCAGTATATATCCCACCGGCTCTGCACCAGGTGGTCTTCCCGGCGCAGGGTAACTTCCTACTCACACTCCCACAAGGGGAATTGATACTGGGGGGCGACTTTAATGCCACGGTCGATGCGACCATGGATCTCAAAAACCCCAGGGACCAATGCGGCACAACCCTCCTTTTATCAGACTTCTTCAATCCCTTTAGTCTCATTGATGTTTGGCAAACATAGTCCCCACAGGAGCAGCAATACACCTTCCGCTCTGGAGTGCATGACAGTCTCTCGAGAACAGACTATATTTTCACACTGGTGACGGGTTTAGAGAGAGTAATAGACATATGTATGTATTGTATTGTATTGTTATTTATATAGCGCGGTTGCTGCCCAATGGGCGTCCAAGCGCTGAAGTGTGAAGACAGAACTCAGAAGACGGAACTGGGAGTGACGGAAGGTTTATGATTCGATGGATTTGGCAAACAAGTAGGTTTTCAATTGTTTGCGGATTGAGAGTAGGTTTGGATTAGTTCGGAGATGCAAAGGAAGTGAGTTCCACATCTCACACCTTGCCAGTGGTATTTCTGATAATTCCCCTGTTTTAATCAAATACACATCTCATGTCCCGGGATGACGTCACACCTTTCCCGTCTACCCTGGGTTCCATAAAAACCAAAAGATATGGAAAAGTCTAATTACAACCACAAGACAGTAATTTGCAGAAAGCAAGCACTCAGTCACATCCCCAACAACTCCGTGGGAGGCATAAAAGACAGTGCTGCGGGGCCAAGCAATCTCATTAATCACGTACCATAAACATGACAAATTACACAGTTGGTGGCTCTGGATTCGGAGGTAGGCCAAGCTGAAGAAGAACACGCTTTAGATACCAATGACATCACAGCACATAAGTTGAACTTGGCCAAACAGGCATACAGAGACTATCTATGGGAAGAGGCGAAGACTAGGCTCACCAAGACACAGCACACTATTTATGAAGTTGGAGATAAGGCGGGCAAGTGTTTAGCCTGTTTGGATAGATGAGAAAATGCTAGTCACTGGGTGGCACAATTGAGATTAGACACTGGAGCTACCACTTCAGATCCACAGCAGATAGTTGACGCATTAGCGCTCCACTATGAGACGATATACAGACCTACAACCACAGCCACGATGGCCGACAATCATGCATTTCTCAAAGATATCTAGATGCCTACACCAGCCCCTAATGAAACGCAGGAACTAGAGGCAGATTTGACATCAGAGGAACTGACACTAGCAATATGTTCACTACACACTGGGAAAGCTCTAGGGCCTAATGGCATACCTAACAAACAAAAAGCAGTAAGTCAACTTGCGCCATACTTGCTTGAAATGAAAGCAGACAGCCTAGAAAGAGGAGAACTCCCAGGGATCAACGTCAGCGACAATAGTGGCAATTCATAAACCAGGTAAACCACCGCAAAAATGCACATCTTATTGGTGAATTTCACTGCTAAATGCAGAAGACAAAATACTGGCTAAAATACTGGCCACCAGGCCACACCTATGTCTCACATTGTTGGTACACCCAGACCAATCCGTCATGCCGGCCCGCAACACAGCACTTAACCTGAGGCGACTACACAATGTCATCGCACACATACCATTCATTAAGGAAGTCACTGTCATTCTCTCTGTGGATGCACGTATGGCATTTGATTTATTCGAATGGCCTTTTCTTTTCGCAGTCCTTAGACACCTAGGATTTGGCCCCAAGTTTTGCGCATGGGTCCAGCTATTTCGGCAGACTTCCCCTTGGGAAAAGGGACAAGACAGGCCTGTCCCTTATCACTGCTCCTGTTTGCAGGGGTGCTTGAGCCATTGGCAGCATAGATAACACAGGACCCAGTCATCCGGGAGCTAAAATGGACAGAGGGCTGGGAGGATCGCATTTCATTGTATGCAGATGATGTGCTACTTTACATGGCAACCCTGCACGTTCTATTAACTGCCTCCTGGATTGTTGTGCAGCGTATAGCAGAGTCCCAGGATATACCATTGAATGGGCGAAATCACTTCTGTATGTGCTTAGTGGCCCCCCTCCGCGACTACCAAGGAACTGTGAGATACAGGTCGTGGATGAAGGATTTAAATACCTGGGACTTTTTATCATGCCCCAGCCCACGCAATTTACCAAACAAAACCTCCTGAAACCCCTAAAAATGTTCAGCTGTGATGTACAACTTTGGCGGTCCCTACCATTGACACTGCTGGGAGAGCTCCGTTTTCAAAATGATGGCACTCCCTAGATTCCTGTATGCCCTACAAAATATCCCATTCCCAGTTCCCCCCACCTATTTTAAAGTGATTGAAGCTGAAGTGAGTAATATACTCTGGGATGGAAAACCCGCCCGCATAGCTATGCATAAATTGGTGAAGGGCTGGTAAGATGACGGAATTGCCATTCCAAATATAAAAGTATACTATTGGGCTTCGCAGCTCACAGTGTTAAAACAATTGCTCAGTGCCCCTCAAGAGGCACCAGCGCTCTGTATGGATAGGTATGTCCTTAGGTGCAGGAGGCCTCATGGGAGCACTCTATAATAAGTATCCGAGGACTACCCTCATGGGACCAGCCGCACACACTGTACGAGTATGGGTCACTGCACTATGCACACTTGGCTGGGAGCGGGTTTTAACACAAGCCACACCACTCTGGGAAACCTCACCATTAAAAAGTTACGCAATAGCAAAGGATATAAGCAATAGGACCTAATAGGTATCTCAAAGGTGGGGGATCTGTAGAGTAAGGGCAAGGTCAATGCATTCGCTCAGCTCCAAGAAATGTATGGAATGACATCAACAGAAACTTTTCGTTACATGCAGATCAGGCACACACACATAGGAAATATCCCACAGGGGAAACGGAGCTCCGAGAGGCCTCACCATTAGAGGATAGACTGTTGATGGACCACATGACAGGAAAAGCCATTTCCCAAACCTATCATAAAATTATAAATAACCAACCGGACCCCACAAAAATCCTTAGGGAAAGGTGGCAAATCGACATTGGGGAACTGTATGAGACAGACAGGCAGGAGGCACTCGTATCCCCACGGGAATTTGCAATACCCACCAAATTAAAATCCTCCACCGAATCTATTACACAAGAATAGCTAAGCACCGAATGGGGGGCACTGACACACCACTCTGTTTGCGGCAATGAGGGGGGCTAGGTACTTTTACCACATACTGTGGGAATGCCCAGAGATCAAACCACATTGGGAAGCTGTCTTGCACACAATCGCACAGGTTAGTGGAGCTACCATTGTGCAAGAACCCAAGGCATGTCTTTTCAATGTCTGGGAACCGACTGCTCTTAACCAAGCGGCTCAAGACAGGGCAACGCAAGGTATGCTGATAGCTAAACGGAACATAGCTCAACACTGGGGAGCGAGGTTAATTCCTACCTATCGTCAGTGGTGCTGTGATATGGACGGCGCAATGATAGCAGAGAAAGTGGTCTATGTACACAGAGGGTGCCCCAAGAAATGGACACAGGTGTGGGGAAAATGGAATACTTACAGGGGTAACATTTGTGATCCGCCTATGGTTGAGTCAGTGTCAGAGATCAGTGAATAAATGTGCTGGTTGGGGGCACTGTGATGCTTTCCGTGCTCTATGTGGACATGTTGGAAAATATGTGGGGGAGAATGCGACAAAAAGCATACAAATGTAAAAAATCAGTATATGGTTAATTAATGTACCATATATGTATCTATAATTTTCAGTCTATGTAATTTAATGCAAAACACTAATACAATTTTTTGTTTTTAAAACAAAATGGCTTCTAGTGTGCCATACTTTTGTCATAAGTAAGACTGTTAGCTCTTTAGTTGTTCTTTAGTACACCCTGGGAAGCTGCAGTAGAACACAAAGGAATCGACTGACAGTCTCTGCCCTTGTTGGATGTACATGTTTTACTGAGAATGTCAGACTTCATTTTCACATGACTGAGAAAGATAATGTGAATTTACAGAAAATATGATCTCATGTTAGCTTCTGGAGCACCTTCCAAACCTCTATGGGAAAAGTATGAGTACATGATTCATGATATCCCAGCAGAAGGTTTTTTACAGGGTAAAATCACCTTAAAACACACCACAATTCCTAAAATTAGTATTGTACCATCAACAAATGAATTCTAAAGTAACTAAAGTCTGTTATCACCCTTTATAGTTCTCCTTTTGGTGACCCTTAAAACCTTCTGTTCACTACAATGCATTTCAATGGGGTACTATCATATATATTGATCCCAAGATGGCTGCCAGCCATTCCAGGATGAAGTGCTGACAGCCAAACAGATTTCACGATGAGAAGTGTGGTTAGGCTCTGCCCAGCTATCAATATTTTTTTATTTTTGAATTTCTTAAAAACTACTTAATGGATTTACACCATTTAAGAAAAAGCACGCTTTCTAGACCAAGACCTACCTTTTTGGCAAATTTGGTGTAATTCCATTCAGCAGTTCGGGCTGTAACCTGTTTCCAAATTCTTATGGAAATGAACATGGGGAAAACACGCATTGAGACCCCCCTTTTCAACAGCCCCGCTTGACGAATCACCCCGAAAATGTCAACACAGGAGCTGGCTTGTCACTCGTGATCAAGAGGCTGCGGCTGCGAAATGCGTTGGGTGTTATCGCTATTAAAACTTCACCTTAAATGCATTTGGGCCTCAGCTTGTGGTCTTTTGGATACTGCGTGACAATTTCGTCATTGGATGTATTGGGGTAAGGCAAAACCCCGCTGAGGCCCGCCATTCAAAAGTGGCACGGGCTTATTTCGCCATTTTTTGTGGTATTTATATACAATACAAAGGGTTTATTGTCCTGGAAACCCTACGCTGACCCTCCTCAATCTGGATGCGCTGTGTTTACAAGGACAATTGAGTGGTTTAACTTTTGAAAAAAGACACGCAGCGCCCCCCGGAATCGTCACTAAAAAGGACCCGAGTAACCTGCGAAACCAGCACTAGACTGACCGCCTGAGGGTTTACGATCGCTGGAGAGTAATCGGAGACTGTCAGGTAGAACGGCGAGTGCTGTGAATAGCAGGGAGCGGGCTATTTAAGATGATTCATGGGAGAGAGAGCCCGACAGTGAGAAGTAAAAGTCACACGGGCAGTGAATCTTTGCAAATAATTACTAATCAAAAAGGCTCGATATGGCTGCAGAATGGGAAAGGGAAAGAGAAGAGGCAGCACTGGACGTGTTCACAGACACGGATACAGGCAAAGGCGGTAGCAACAAAGCAACAGCCCAACCACAACCAACTAAGAAAGCTGACACCAAGAAATTACTTGCAGAACTGGAAAAACTCCGAAAGAAGGAGGTAGCAAAATGGTGGGAAGTGAAATCGCTCACCAGATATCTCGATGTGGGGCGAGTACCCAGGGGACTGAGAATTCTGGTTGGCCCCGACGTATGAAGACCCCGACCCTGATATGCTCCAGATGTGGGCGGATAACAGTGCGCAATCATCCAACAACATGCTGAAAATCTTGGTAAAATTTGCGGCAAGCGATAGAGCCAAAATGATAACACAAATTGAAGAAATATTAAAAGAATTAGACGCAAAAGAGAATAAAGAGGATATCGCAAATGGTTTGAACGAAATACAAACGAGAATCATAAAACATGAAAATTACATTAAAGAAAGAAAGGCCATAAAATTCCAGAGGGATTGTAACGATTACATGAATGGAAGAATATACACGTTTGCTAGGAAGTATGACCAAATAAGACGCCAAATACCAACAACAGCAACGGGCAACCAGGTGGCTGGAGCGGAACAGAGCAAAAATGAAATAAGCTCGGAGTACGAGACAGATGCGGAAAGCAATCACAGCGCAGGAGCCACTGGTCCTGCACCCACACCGGCACAAGAACTGGCTTTTTTAAGGATGCAACGCCTCAGAACGCTACGACCACGACTCCAGTCGAGACAAGAGGAAGGAGGTGGCCAATCGAATCAAAAGAATCAACAAAAAGAAGGCGGAGAAAAAACAGACGCTGGGGAAAAACAAACACGAAAACAAACAAAACAGCCATACAGACGCAACAAATGACGATAATGAAAGGAGACAACACTGTAATCAATTTAACAAACCTAGAGCTTTCACAAGAACTTGACATTTTATCCTTGGGCCTCACATACTGTAGCAACACAAACTTTGACTATGCCCAAACCCGCATAGACTTATTCATGTATGTCCGAAAACTAAAACTGCAAAAATATTTCTATCAAAACCAACATGCAAAAGAAACAACAGCACTGGAACAACAAGAACAGATCCTGAGTGTGGCAAACATGGAGGCACTGCAGGATTTAATAGACCTGGAACAAGAGAACAAAACTGTTCTAATTACCCCCAGTGGAGTGGCGGAAAACTCAGAGATAGACATCTACCAAACAGTCAAAACTGGTTTCAAACCAAAATCAGTTTTTATGCCAATAATGCCCAAAGATGAACTAGATCATTTTTCGGAGTGTGTAGTAAAAGACCTGAAGGAACTATCCATTAAAAGTACAAAAGAGGGCTCTGCAAATAACAATGATCAAATGAGAAAATACAACAACCTAATGGAAAAAATCAAAGCAAGATCAGACATTGTGGTGAGATGGTCAGACAGGGGGGGCAACATAGTCTTGTGGCCACTTGAGATGTACAACCAGGAAGCACTCACTCAGCTTCAAGATCGTGAATGCTACATGAGAATAAGTCCAACACACATTGTAGGTATACAAGAGAAATACCACAATGAACTATACAGGTGGAAAGGTATGGGTTTGTTGAGCAAACAAGAGTTTGAGTTCCTAAAGAATGACTATCCAGTAACTCCTCAATTGTACCTAATCCCTAAAATTCACAAAAACAACAGTGTGCCTCCAGGCAGACCCATCATATCTGCAATAGGGAGTCTTTTCGAAAGAACGAGTATATTTATAGATCACTTCCTACACCAGAGGTGAGGGAATTACCTGTATACATCAAGGATACTGGGGACTTCTTAGCCAAAATCTTTGATGTGGAATGGAAAGAAAACTACTTATTCATGACTGAATGGTGTTTGACCAACAACACCTTCATTTTTGACAAACTTCATTATAAACCGATGCAGGGTTCTGCTATGGGCACTTGCTTCTCCCCCAGCTATGCGAATCTGCATATGGGCTGGTGGGAGGAGGAAGTGTTGCAAGTTGCTCATGCAGAAACCATAACCAACAACATTGTGGTGTATAAACGTTTAATCGATGACATTTTTATCCTGTGGCAGGGCAGCCCTGAAAGTGCAGAACAGTTCGCTAAGGAGCTGAATGAAAGTGCTTTAAATTTGAAATTCACTTGTAATGTTAGCCCTGTTACCATACAGTTTCTTGATGTAGAGTTATTTGTCAAAAATAATTGTATACAGACACGCGCATTTAGGAAACCTACAGCAGGCAACGCGATCTTGCATGCGCAAAGCTTTCACCCCACACCTCTGAAACAATCTATCCCCTATGCTGAATGCCTTAGGATGACAAGAAACTGCAGCACCCCAGAAGAACTGACAAAAGCTAAAAAGAACCTTTTCACTAGGCTCAAGAACAGGGGATACACTGATAAAACGTGTAAAAGAGCTGAAGCCAAATGCAATATGAAATCAAGGCAGGAACTTATATTCCCTCCCAAAAACAAGGAAAATCCTGCAAATTGCTAACGGCAGCCACCTAGGCTCATTACAGGTTACAACAGGTACCACACCAATCTCCGTAAAATCCTTAGGAGACACTGGCCAATAGTACATAATGATCCCATGATTGGCCAAGTGGTGGGTAAAATGCCACTGGTAACATAAAGAAAAGCTAAATCTATGCGCAGCGAGTTGGTGTGTAATGCCCCATCGATTAGAAAGCCAGGCAATTGGTTACAGAACCAGAAAGGTTTCAAAAAATGCAGCAAATGCAAAGCGTGTAACCATGGCATCAACACTACTGATGTCAGTATACCGTTCAGACAAAAGCCATACACCATAAGAGCACAATACTCTTGCAAAACCGAATTTGCGGTGTATGTGTTGACATGTGTCTTTGGAAACAGATACGTAGGTTCCACCATCCACCCAGCACATGTCAGAATTCTACAGCACCTGAGGGCAATAGCGAACAAAGACCCTTCATACCCAGTAGCTAGGCACATCAATCAGCTACATGAAGGAAATGCCTTAAACCTTTCATGCTATGTCATCAACAGCGTGCCTAAGAATGCTAGAGGAGGCAATCGCAAACTAGCCCTTCGCCGCCTTGAGTCCAGATACATAATCCTTCTGAACTCAAAAATCCCGTTCGGCTCAAACGCGGATGAAGCCCTGAATGTACATCTATAACCAGTCTATACTGCTATCTTTCCTTTAAACCCATTCTTAAACATCTGCAGTTCATCTGCGACTGAAAATTGTTTTTAAACCACAAGCACATTAAAGCAACAAGATCACAATTCCTTAAATTTACCACCACAAATCACTAAGAATCACCTTTATTCACCTATCACTTCTCAAGGTACACTAGACAAGTTGCGAGCCAATACTCCACTTGGAGACGATGTGTGCCCATTGTGCTAAGCTTCAAATGTTAAGACTGCAATAAGGATGTGGCCATATGGCAACAATTTGATATATGATAGACCAAGCATACGTAGAAATAATGTTGTGAATTGATAGGCAAAAATTTAAAATACTAATAAGCATAAATATCACGAACCGTGTGCTTATCAGAAAAAATGTATTAACACAGTGTGATTATAGAACAACACTATTTAGTGCTTATAACATAATTGTATAAAGAGGTAGTCATCATACTGTGGTATGTAGTAGCTAGGCGAACACCTACCATGGTACAAATCCGCTTACAAGTCATACGCAAGATAATCCTACAGGCAACCAACAGGATGTGGTACCGCGATATCAGTGGTGACCACAACTACAATAAGCGCGATGAAGCAAGCCAATGGTAGAATTAGACGCGTTAAGTTAAAACTTGTAAATAGTGTTGGTGCACGTTTTTAATTTACTTTAATATAATTTAGAGTGTTCTCATTGCATAAATGTACGGGTGTGAATTAAACACACGTAAGAATGTATATTTGAGACGTCTTTGAAATGTGGTTCAACTTAGCGTTACATAGTCGCATAAACATAGGTGAAAGACTGACATGATGGAACAATGTGCAAGTCATGAAACTTTTCTATGTCCACACATGAGGGCTAAACCTGTAACCATAACAACCCTCAGCCAATTGAAACTTGTAACACATGAAGCACCTATGATACTATGTAACACACATGTATATAGAGAGTAACAAAATGACCATGCAGATGTAGTGAACAAGGCGGGAGCAAGCCGCTGAAACGCGTCTAAGCAGCAAATGAGCCATTAAATATCGTTTGGATTATGATTCACGGAGTCAGCGCCTTATTTTGATGGGAAGTTTGGTTTGGTGACAATATATATATATATATATATATATATATATATATATATATATATATATATATATATATATATATATATACAGCGCTTCCAGTCGTTCTGCAATACACACCACTGAAGGTTTACCCCTGAAACGCGTCTGGCGTACATTCATTGAACTCTGCTAATCTTTGATGGTTCCTGCTGGCAGGCTGTGCATCAATAAATGTGAGCAAAACTTACGTTCGTGTGGCTTCACTTCAAATGGGTTTCCTGTTGTGTTGGATTTAAAGGCGGCCCTTACCCGGTCGCAAAGAGGAGCCCACGCGATCTTGCGGGTCAATGGAAGCATCAAGTTGTTGCTGCTGTAATTTGGACGAAGGTGAACGGGGGCCCTTACAGGGAGGGAACCAGCTCAACAGCTTCTGTTGTCAGCCACAAAGCGGGGCAGGACCCGCCTTGGTAATTTGCATCATTCACGCATTGCCACGAAGAGACTGTGATAACGCACCCACTGGGGTAACAAATGAGAGGGCTACATCACCCATAAGGCAATGGTTGACGGCCACGCCCACAAGGGCAGGTGTTGGATTTTAATAATTGGTGTGCTCTCTACAGCGCTTCCAGTCGTTCTGCAATACACGCCACTGAAGAAAGGTTTACCCCTGAAACGCGTCTGGCGTACATTCATTGAACTCTGCTAATCCTTGATGGTTTCTGCTGGCAGGCTGTACATCCATAAATGTGAGCTGAAACTTACCTTCGTGTGGCTTCACTTCAAATGGGTTTCCTGTTGTGTTGGATATATATATATATATATATATATATATATATATATATATATATATATATATATATATATATATATATATATATATATATATATATATATATATATATATATATATATATATATATATATATATATATATGTATATATATCGCAAAGTGATCATGGCAGAAATACAAACCTTAGAAGACGAACTATCTGAAAGTACCGATTAGGATATGGTAAAAAAATTCTTAAAAGATCTGAAACCCAAACTAGACCATCATGAAGAAGACATAAAGATACATAGAGATTGTCTAGATTATGAATCAGGTCGAATCTTGACGTACAGTCCTAAATATGACCATTTATATGAAGAACCAACTCCACAGAAAAATACACAGGCAGGCAGTACAATATCGAACGACAATACCACATTGGACGCAAGTGGATCTGACACTGATCTCTCTGTTTCAACTGTGAGCTCCATGTCTGAAAGACTGGTACTAAGGAGGAGACCGAATTTTTTAGACGAGTTCAAGGTCCTGAAGAAGGGCCGTCAAACATCAAGGTCAGGCCCTGAGTCACCACCCATGACAGGAAAAATACGGGGCCGAGGTCGAGGAAGAGGAAGAGGGAGGGGAGGAGCAAACAAAGACGCAAGCGAAGAAAACAAAAACAAAACATCAGAAAAATGCAAAAGAACCCATGGGAACAAGAACACGAGGTTCAATGAACAAAGAATGATGGATCCCACTACGGTAAATCAAACTATCATTAATTTAAGTAGTAGGCAACTAACTTTTTCAGAAAAATGTACTCTTTGACTTGGACTGACATTCTGTCCATCCGAAGTCTTTAACTATGCAGATGCTAGAATAGATCTATACAAATTTGTGAGAAAAGTAAAACTCAAAAAATGGCATCACCTGTATAAACAAAACCCTATAGGTATATCCTCACAAATAGACACTATTCCTAGTACCTTCCCTAACCTCCTTGTGGGAGATGCACCAGGGATTCAGAATATACAAGAATTTTTGTCCGTGAATGATGACGTTACTCTCACGAACAATGAAAGAGACCTGGGCATGACTACTAATCGAACCCCATGTACTGGCTTTAAACCACGTTCCATTTTTTATCCAAATTTACCTCATGATAACATTGATACCTTTCAAGACGTTGTGGCCCAATCACTTTTGAAACTGAAAAGGAGAGCAAATAAAAAAGTATTTCACAATCCCTCATTTGAACAAATAAATTTTCTCATGGACTAATGACATAAATATCATCATCCGCCCGCAGATAAAGGGGGCAATATTGTGTTGTGGCCCAAAGACTTGTACATCATGGAGGCACAGAGACAGTTGGACGATGAACAATGTTATCTACCTGTGAACACTAATGTATATAACAACAGTATTACAGATATATGGGAAAAATTGAAGGAATGGGAAGAGACAGGCTTACTAACATGGGAAGAATACTGTTTTTTGAAGAAAGATTTCCAAAAACTGTCAATATTGTATCTCCTCCCAAAAATACATAAGAACCCCACTTTGCCACCAGTGAGACCCATTGTGTCCTCTATCGGAAGTGCCCTAGAAAATGTATCCAAGTATGTTGATTTCTTTTTGAGGGAATATGTGACTGAGTTACCATCATACGTGAGAGATAGTACTGATTTCATCTGTAAGCTACAGAATGTGACATGGGAGCCCACTGATTTGCTCATTACAATCAATGTGAACTCCTTGTATACTATAATCGACCAAAAGGAAGGTATACAAGTTAGCCGTCACTATCTACAAAGGAGATCCATACCATATTTAGATTACACTAACATGATATTGGACATGATGCTACTATGTCTTACTGGTAATATCTTCATGTTCAATGGGAATCTCTTTCAGCAGATCCGTGGCACAGCTATGAGCACATGGTTTGCTCCAAGCTTTGCCAACCTTTTCCTAGGAAAATGGGAGGAGGAGATTAGATCTGACCACACCTTGAACTTGTATTTTTCAAAAGTAAAGGTGTGGCTCAGATATATCGATGATTTGTTTGTCATTTGGACGGGTGGTGAAGCAATGGCTAAGGAGTTCATTAGCATCCTGAACACCAATATTCAAAACATCAGACTGACGAGTCAGATTAGTGGTACGACCATAGAGTTTCTAGATCTCCGAATAACAGCTGAACAACATGTCCTGACCACTAGCCTTTACAGAAAAACTACAGCTGGTAATACTCTTCTTCACGCCCTCAGCAGCCACCCAGACACTCTCAAGTGGAGTATTCCTTACGGTGAGCTGCTGAGGGCGAAAATAAACTGTAGTACCGTTCCTGCTTTTGATAATGAGATGGACAAGCAAAAGAAAGAGTCTTGAGTGTAGAGCGAGATTCACTATTGAATTCCAAGGAGGATACTAACACTCAAGAAAATAACAAGGATTCTGAAGGCACTTTGAGGGCAATATTTACCTTCAATAGTAATTCAAATGAAATCTCTAAAATACTAGCTGACAAATGGGATGTACTGACTAGTGACCCTATCATCGGTCCCAGTATAGCATGCAGGCCCCAAATTACCTATAGAAAAGGCAGAAACATAAGAGATATCATTGTTCACAATGGTATCACATCCAAAAAACAATAAATGATAATCAACTCAAAGGCTTCTACCCCTGTGGGCATTGTAAAGCCTGTCGTATCAGCAGTATGGTAAAAAGTGTTTCCATCCCTGGTTTTGATACCCCCAAAACAATTGAGCAATTTCTGACTTGTATTTCCACCTTCTGTGTATATGTACTGATGTGCCCATGCAAAATTAAATATGTGGGTAGTACCACACTTATGACCAAAAAAAGAGTTCTTGAACATATGCGGGCGATAAACAACAAAGACCCTCATTACCCCATAGCGAGACATTTTGAACTTTGTCATGGTTCCAACAGCAATTTGTTAAGTTTCTTTGCTTTGGAACAAGTCCACTTGGGTCCAAGGGGTGGGAATAGAACTCTTGCCCTTCGTAAACGTGAATCAAAGTGGATAATTAATCTTGAGACCAAACATCCAAAAGGGCAAAATCTGGATGAATAACTTGCCTACCATCTAAAAGATTAATGTTTGGTCTTGGTCACCTACATTTCATTTGATCTGTTAATTGCCAGTGTACTGTATTTAATCTGCATCTTGTTTGTGTTTCTCTGAATTCCATTGTAAATGGATTTTATCTTTTCACTTATAGGAAGAAAGGACAGGTTACTTGAATAGTGGATTCTTGTATTCATCCCTGACAACCTACCCCTTTCTTTCTAAGGGTCCTGTTTAACAGATAAGAATTTGCACTTTCTGTGGTTATTTAAATGTTTGCACAGATTATAATTTTTTCCTCACATTTTCTTCTCTTTATTGACACAGGATGCGTTTTTAGGTATTGTCTATGTAACGTGGCAGCTTTATGCTGAATATATACTATATAATTTTTGGGACACCTCTAATTTACTGGTCTAGATCACAAGGATATTTCTAGATGAACTATGGCACTATGCTGAATACAGCTAACAATATTCCCGATCATTCTGGCAGCTATGTGAATAGACGTGATATCAGCAGCCTTATTGATATACTGAATTTCTTGTAAATAGTGTATACATGTATATTGCATATCCTTGTACATATACATATAAATAAGCAGCTAATAGGATTTGTAACAATACTTAGGCACTATGTCAAAAGAATTTGTTATCCTTATCTATAAATATGTGTATATATGTGTGTATATGTGTGAAATGGTTTTTATACACAAAGACTATGTACATATTATACTTTAAAGTTGGTGTTACCACTTATATGTATATACCATTCCAAGATGGCCGCCACATTAGGACTTGTACACCAGTTATCTAACTTTTAGTCCTTCTTTTGTGTTTTATACCTATGTATGGACCCCATGTTCCAATATGCAATTGTGTGAACAAGACAGCTTTTGCTGTCGTAACGCGTTACTTTGCTTGAATAAACTGCGGTGAAATTTATCCCGAGTGCGAGCTTTCCTGTGAAGGATTGGTGTGTGGTACTAATTACCGAGTGATCCGCTATGTGTTTGCTCGCCATCTGTCAACGGGCCCCGGACTTCAGGAGACGGGTCGCTTCTCTTTGGTATATATGTATATATATATTCACTGAAAGAACCATAGGTTTCAGGCACGTTATAGTTAGAAATTAGCATTTAAAAAACCTTAGAAATTCACTGAAAAAAACATAGGTTTCAGAGGCATTATAGTTAGTTGGACATTTCACTCATACAAAACCAGAGAAATTCCCCCTTTATAGTTAGTTCAGCTAACTATAACTCGCGCCCGCAATGCACTGCTGATGACATCAAATTTACATCACTCATGACATGGTCAGTGACATCACTCTTGACATCCCTGATGACATCATCCAGTGAATGTGTGCTTTTGTGAAATTTTTAATATGTTTCATATATGTATATGTCGAGATTGATGGAAGAATAAGTGGGTATATAAGTGTCTGAATGTATGATTTTGCTTATGTGAAACTGATTGTATAACTGACTGTTTAAGTGTATCTTAGGGACTACATGGGTAAGGGAGTAATCTTTAAATGTGTAAATATCTATATCAGTCTCTCACTATGTGTTTAAGTGGGAGCATGGGTTGGTGAATAGCTACATGAGTGTCTATATGGGTTATTAGTTGATTTTTTGAGTATCAGTTTGAGAGTCTGAGTGTCTGTGTGGTTCGTTGGGGGTATTACTTTGTGCATAGATGCATGAATGAGTGAGTCACTATTTTTATGTGTTAAAGAAGGCATATGTGCAGGGATGTATGGGTGAAAGAGTGTGTGTATGGGTATGTTGGTGAGTGAATGACTGTCTCAGTAGTGTATTTATGAGTAACTACATATGTTTAAAACTAGTATATGTGGGTATTGGTGTATGTAAGTGAGTATATGTGAGAGTGAGAGATTGGAAGAGTACCTGTATAAATGAGTATGTGTTTCTATAAGTGATTGTGTATAACTGTGTGTATAACTATATACGCAAGTAAATGGATGTTCGATACTTTCTTTGCATGTGTAACTATGTGTGTGAGTAACTCTATGGATGAGTGGTGGTGTGTAAGTGTATTTATAGGTGTATAAGTACATATGATGAGTGAGTGCATGTATAAGTGACTGTATAGGACTTTGGTGAATGAGTGGATGTGTGTGTGTGTGTAGATCTTGGAATTAGTGAATGGGTATGTTGTAACTGGCATTGGTGTGTCCATTGTTTTGAAACTGTTATTTTGTATTTTAGAGTGTGTGTATCAAAGGTTATATTAGGGGAGAGGAGGTTTGCCACTCTATCACAAGGATGATGTAATCAGTGATGTAATCAGTGATGTCATTTGAGATGTCATGGGTGATGTCACTGGCCATGTCATGAGTGATGTAATATGTGACGTCATCAGCAGTGCATTGCGGGGACACGAATTATAGTTAGCTGAACTATCTATAAAGGGGGAATTTCTCTGGTTTTGTATGAGTGAAATGTCCAACTAACTGTAATGCCCCTGAAACCTATGTTTTTTTTCAGTGAATTTCTAAGGTGTTTTAAATGCTAATTTCTAACTATAAAATGCCTGAAACTTATGTTTTTTTCAGTGAATTTCAATGTTGTTTAAATGCTAATTTATAACTATAACATCCATGAAACCTATGGTTTTTAAGTGAATTTCTAAGGTTTTTTAAATGCTAGTTTCTAACTATGCGTACAGAGGCAGGACATGTGAAGAAAGAAAAAAAATGTATAGAAAGAAGCAAAAGAAATGCAAAAAGAAGAAACAGAAGTCTAGAAAGATGAAGAAAAGTTTTGAAAGAAAAAAGACATGTGCAGAAAGAACCATCAGAGGGGCAGATAGAGGCCTTGTTGCAAAATCATCCTGTGCCCACAACTTTTTCAGACGGGTACTGGTGGTAACTGACTCTGAGTAACCAGGCCTAGAGACGGTGCTATGCTAAAAGACACTTAGAATACAGTGAAAACACCTACATACACTAGGGAACACTATGCGTTGGGGGCACCCCTGTGATTAGCATGACCTCATCTGTAAGCCCCTAGTACATAATAGGGCAGGGGGATTAAAATTATCTCTAAGTCGGAGGAGCAGAAATATGCTACGTTAACTAGTAGTTTCGTTTGCAGAGTGGTGGAGAAAGGGTGCAGGGCTTCCAACCAACGCTCAGGAATTCCACTGTGTAGGACTTACAGGAGGTGCCAGGAGGGACTATTGGCCCCCAAACTCCTTTAGGACTAAATTTGTCTTCATCCCCCATCCCGTAGTCTGCCACGAGGCATGTTTCCAGAGTGGTAGAAAAAGGGGGCTATGGCCTTCGAAGACGTCTTAGCAAACCCACTGTGTGGGACTTACTGTAGGTAACAAGAGGGGTAGTTGGCCCCCAAGGACATCCCTGGGGGCCAACTCCCAAACTATAGCCCCCAGTCAGTCCCACACAGCAGTATTGTTAAGTACTCGTACCAGGCCATGCCCACTTTGCCCACCACTCTACACACGCACTCCCTGGCAATGCTCTTGGATGGGGATTGAAGTCCCATTTACTGCTGGTGGTCCTTTAGGGGCCAACTAGCCTGCCTTTTACCTCCAGTAAGCCTCACACAGTGGGATTGGTAAGAGGTAGACAATGGCCATGCCCCCTTTCTCCACCACTCTGCAAACATGCCCCCTGGTGCGTTGTAAGTTGGGGGGTTAAGTCCACTAAAATCAGGAGGGTCCCTGGGTTCTAACTAGCCCACCAGGTACCTCAAGTAAGAACCACAGAGCTGTGTTGCAGAGAGGTGTCAAAAGGGGGTTTGCCTTGACCACCTCTCTGCAACACAGGTCTGTGGCGCTTACTGGAGGTACATGGTGGGCTAGTTGGCCCCCAGGGCCCTTCAGGATTGAAGGAGAATTAATTCCCCAACTTAATACGTGTCACAGGATGTGTTTGCACACTTCACCTCAGGCCCCGTCCCTACCCTTCACCACAGTGTAAACACACCCTGTGGCACATTTTAAGTTGGGGGATTAAGTCCCCTTAAATCCTGAGGGTCCCTGGGGTCCCTTGAATCTTGAGCCCCCTTGAGGCCACCTAGCCCACAAGGTACCTCCAGTAAGTGCCAAAGAGCTGCGTTGCAGAGAGGTGTAAAAAGGGGGCTTTGCCTGGACCACCTCTCTGCAACACAGGTCTGTGGCATTTACTGAAGGTACCTGGTGGGCTAGTTGGCCGTCAGGGGCCCTCAGGATTGAAGGGAAAATAATTCTCCAACTTAAAGCATGCCACATGGCGTGTTTACACACATGTCACCTCAGGCGCTGCCCCCTCTCTTTACCACTGTGCAAACATGCCCCATGGCACTCAACACCTTTTCAGTGTATGCCACACTACTGTATGCCACTCTACTGTCCCACTCTGCTATACCCTACTCCAGTATTTTCTCTTCTATTCAATGCCATTCTACTCTATGCCACTACACTCTCTGCTGTTCCACTGTATACCAGTCCATTGTACGCTACTCCACCTATACCACTCTAGTGTATGGCATTCCACTCTACACCACTTCATACTATGGTATTTGATTGGACCTCACTCCAATGTAGACTACTCCACCATGTGCTATTGCACTCTTATCCACACCACACAATGCCACTCCAGGGTACACTACTCCAGTACACGGAACTCCACTGTAAGCTACTCCCCCACTACACTCAATGCTACTTCACCGTACAACACTGTGCTCCATGCCATTCCAATCTACACTATTACACAGTACACAACTCCATTCTATGATATTAAACTACAACTCCGCTTTACGCCTCGTCAGAGAACATCACTCCACTGAATGCCAATCTGCTATATGCTACTCCAGAATATGCTATGCCATTGTATGCTATTCCATTGTTTGCCACTCCATTCTGAGCTATTCCACTGTATGCCAGTGCATGTCACTCCACTCTACCCCGCTCAATTCTATGTTGTTCCATTGGATGCCACTCTAGTGTATTCCACTCCACTGTATGCTATTATACTTTACCCCTTTCAAGTGTACGCCACTCTAGTCTACACCACTTCACAGTTCAGTACTGCACAGTATGATATTCCACTATATTGTATTTTAGGTTATGCCACTTTAATTTACACCCCTCCACTCTACACTATTCCACTGTATTCCACTCCGCTATATGGTACTCCACTCCACGTCTCCCTAGTTTATGCCTCTCCATTCTACACTAATCTATTGGACACCACTCCACTCTACGCCACTCCACTATATGCTATTTACTCTACCCCACTCCAGTGTAAACTACTCCAGTCTAAATCACTCCAGTGTTTGAACCTCCACACTATGCTATTCTACTTAACTGTATTTCACTCCATGCTATTCTACTCTGGGCCATTCCACTGTACTCCGCTCTATGCTACTACACCATACGCAACTTCAGTCTTTGCCCCTCTACTGTAAGGTATTCCACTCTCCACTGTACTCAACTTCACTGCATACTATTAGCCTCTATTCCTCCACACAATAAATAACTACAGTCTAAACTACTTAACTGGACGCCACCCCCCTCTATGCTACATTACAATATGCAATTATATGTTAAAACACTCAACTACACTACACTGCGTTAAGTGTAGTGGAGTGGTTTAACTGGACACTGGGACACTGCAGGAGCCAGCCCCCCAAGGCCGGCTCCTGCAGTGTCCCAGGGTGCCCACCCCTGGGACACTGCTGTTTTCTCTGAGAGGGTGGGAGTCTCGTGGCTCCCGCCCTCTTGTAGCAAGTTTGGTTTGGATTTTGAAAGAGAGAGTAGGGAAACCTGCTCTCTCTTTCAAAATCCAAACCATATTGCTTTTCCACATGGGGAGCTGCATGTTAGCAGCTCCCCATGTGGAAAAGCTACGCCGGCTTCGGAAGGACGCGGGGAGAAGGTAGGACCGTGGGGGCATTGGGGTTCCCCCTACGGTCCCCAACATTTTTTATATGTCCTGGGGATGGGGTCCCCGGGGATATTAGAAATTAGTGTTAGGGGCAATTTTTTTACAGTAAAATTAGAAGTTGCTCACCCAGTGCGGCGCTCAGTGAGGCCCCCTGGTGTGCACACTTTGGATGCACAACTCATAATCTGTAGGGTGCGTGACTCCAACATGTTTGGTGCACAACTTCTAAGCATTCGGAGCACAACTCTGACACATTGGGTGCACGAATACAAGCAAAAACTTATTTTTTTTTTTAGATATCCAGCAAGCTTTTGTGTTTAGTTCTAAGGTGGCTCTAAAAAGAGCCCTTGTGTTTATTGGGAGATTTTGGTGCCTACAAGTAAGTACCTATGCAGAGACTAAAGTTCAAGAGGAAGACTCTGTTACCCTCATGTGTAAAATGTACACCATCTCTCCTGTAGATGTCATCTTTATTGAAACGCAGATTGTTGTGGTAAATGGACCCCATTCTATAATCTCAGAGAAAAGCAGAAACAGATTTATTGACATGTTTCCTAGCTTTCTCAGTCTGTGGACAAAATTTGATTGGACCAGTTCCCTTTCTGCCTTTGGCATATGTTCGAATAGACAAAGGCAGTCTGGGTGAAAAGTGACATCAATTCTGTAGAGGTGTCCTTTATCAGCATTTCCAGGCCTACCCGAGTGAAAGTGCCTAGGTTATTGACACCACAGTGCACAATTATGAGGTCAGGGTGTTGGAGATGCAAAAAGGATTTAACCAATGGCATCAATTGGAGCCACTTTAACCCTCTCTGTCCAATCAATTTAATGTCTACATTTGGTAAAGCTAAGTCTTTGTCCATGTTTCTGTTTTCTGCATACCTTTGGCTCCCGAAAATACAGTGGTGTCCCACAATCCACACTCTAAGCATCTTGAAGAGAGGTCTGGATGCACTCAGATGGTCTCTGTAAATGAAATGGAAGTTTGAAAAGTAAGATTTTTGGTGGATATGATTGGTTGTTTGACAACATTCTACACTGAAAACGAGGGTGCAGGTTTCTGTTTTTTAACAGCATGTTTCTTATTGGTTAACAAAATCTGTTTGAAAGGAACATTACATAGGACACAGCTTAAGAGCACCTGTTTGCAAGACACAATGTATATTATACAATAGAGAGATATGGTGGACCTGTAGAGTCTAGTAATTTCAGAATTAAAAGAAATAAAACTCTTTCACTTAAAGCACATCACTGAGTATTTTTGCACATGTCACATTTGGCCCCATACCTTCCCTTCAGTAATATATAAATATGTCCTATCAGTTTCCTAAAACGTAAGTACTTATAGATTTATCTTGTTCTCTGTTAGCAGTATAGAAATGTACTCCCATCATAAGAATTGGCCTAGCCACTAACTCTCTTTAATATTTACAAGGAGAGGAAAAGGCACTGTGAATACCTTTTGTTTTCCATTTAAATACAATCTCTTCATACACACCACTTTGCGTTGAAAAGGCATTCTATAGGTGTTGCGGTGCATGTTTGCACAGAACACTCCTAGAACAAGACACACCTCCAGTTTTATCAAAAATCATAAATCTGGACATTTGTGTGAATGCTGCACCATCCTTGAATTGGTGTAGCAAGGCACAACATGGAGAATTGTTTTCACTTCTCATTTTTTTCTCTTTCAATATGTGCTACAATGCACAGCATATATTAAAGGAGAAAAATGCCTTTACTGATTGTTTTTGTGTAGGAAGGTGAGCCTTCCTGCACAAAGACAATGTACGCATGACACAGATATCCTTGCACCATGGTGCAAGGGTGCCTGTGTCACCACATGGCTGCAGTTTATGCAGCTGTGCAGAGGGAAGCACAGACTTGCAACATATTTATGTACATATTTTACATATCTATGCTTCGGAAGTGCCACAGCCCGCTATAGCTAAACACTTTACAGTGTCACTTCCTTATAGATCTGCACTTAACCATTCACCATACACCACAAATGCTTTCTTTTAATCAATTATCTACTAGACATACATTCATGTAAACTTTCACACACTAGAATACAAGTCTAACTCTTTCTTTAACCAGAGTAGTTAGTTCTTAAAATAACTTTTTTTTCTTTTTGTTGTTTTATATTTGTTTTTGAATTTTTGAACGATTTTGTGTTTTTTTCTTTTTTTTTAAAAGAGGGAGAAAATGTCAACAGGACAAACAGAACTAAAAACTAGGAGGAGAAAAAAAAGGAAACTAACAACAGTGGTTGTCAATAGCACGACAAACCTGGTCCACTGACTGCACTCTATATGAAATAAGATGGTTGCATTGTACACAATGCATCATGACTCTTTCAAATTGGGGACGAATATCAGGAGGAAATGTTGTAGTTGATGGTGTTGTTCCAGATGTGCTCCGAACAGCCGGTGGTGCAGGAGCATTGTCTCTTAGTCGTCTCATTTCTTCTCTTGCGAAGTTCACAGGATGTTGAGTCTGAAGATGTTTTCTCATGCTCGCCATTCCACAAGAGTACTTCTTATTAGGGTCTCCCCTGGAGACGACCGCCTTGCAGATTTTGCACGTAACTTTGTTTGCATTAACCTTCTTCAACCCTGGTGGAATAGTAAAAAACGTCCATATAATAGAAGTGTATTTTTCTGGACGGGGAGGTTCAGGCACAAATTCTTCAGTATCAGACGATGATGATGTTCTGATGATGATGATGGTGCATTAGCTGCCATGTCTCCAAGTTTGAGGTCAAACAGGTGTATAATAACCAAAAACAGCAATTCTTGGTAGGAGAGGTCTTCTCATAAGGAAGGTCTAACAAGAGTAAATGAAATGGGTGGGTTCCTTCAATACTTACAACAGAAAGTGTAATGAACCAATCAAATCTCTTTTTATCTGGTCACATGTGGTATGGGTAGGGTGCGCGTACGCAGCTCGCACCCAACTTGCTCCTAGCACGACTTTGCAAAATTGCATTTATAAGTAATGTAACTTTATTGAAAGTTAAAAAATATTATTTTTATGATAAGTTCAGATAATGTCTTGTCTTAATATTTATAATAAATGTATATATACGGTTTTAAACATTTAAACATTTTGTGGGGATCATGCACTTACCGCGTCTGATAAGTGTATGACGTCAGTGCAACCGTGCGACCGTTGGGTCGTGTAATGTGTACATGTCGCGTATGCACGTCACATTGCGACCGCGTTGGGAAAGACGTATTCGTTGCACAACGTACGCGGATCCCACAGAACAATCCTAAAATGGCAGACATATTCTGCGCAGTGAATGAGAAGGGTGCGCTTTGGGTGCTTACCTCCCCAAAAAATTGAAAAAAATAATAAATAAAATAAAATAAATATATTTAAAAGAGCATACAAAAATTAAATATATACATATATATATATATTTTAATACATTTTTATATAATATGTATAATGTAATTTGAAAAATCGGATATCTAAAAATAGTTAAAAAAGTATAGTAAAACAATATAAAGAAATAAATATAACAATTAATACATGTAAACATTTACATTTACAAAACCTTTGAAATTCACTGACTAAAAAATAGGTTTCAGACTTGTTATAGTTAGGAATTAGCATTTACAAAACCTTTGAAATTCACTGAAAAAACCATAGGTTTCAGACATGTTATAGTTAGGAATTACCATTTAAAAAACCTTAGAAATTCACAGAAAAAAACATAGGTTTTAGGGGTGTTATAGTTAGCTGGACATTTCACTCATACAAAACCATTGAAATTTGTCCGTTATAGTTAGTTGGACTAACTATAACTTGCACGCCTGCCATCCACTGCTGATGATGTCATATATTACGTCATTTATGACATGGTCAGTGACATCACTGATGACATCTCAAATGAATCACTGATGACATCATCCGGTGAATATGGTTTGGTCCGATATTTAAATAAGTATTATATATATAGCAATCTGCATTGAAGACTGAGTGGATGTATAGGTGTATGGATGGAGGATCTAGTAGCACTGTGATTGAGTGTCTAAGTGACTAATTTAAAGTGTCTTACTAAATATATTGGATAGTGATTAAACTGTGTGAATATCTGTTTTTTACCACTGTAGATTCCTAATTATTGTATGATGATTCAACTGTTACATTACTGGCTCAAATACAGCTGCAATGCAGCTATTTATGTTGTTACTGGACACACAATATACGTTACGAAAGTTGGATTATTGGATGAAGTATTGCAATAACATGTATTTAGGACTGACTGGTATTTTTACACAGGAATGATGGGGGTTAATAGCTATTACATGTACCTGATATCGTTATTAAGTAAATGTTGCAGGAAAATGAACATAACTTTATTTGGTATGGAGGATTATGTCTGTTCCATTGCCATTGAATCTATTTAGGAATCTATTAGTGTGTTCTTGTGGTTTGAGAGTCTGCCATTTATTGCAGTTTTATCTTTCCACCTGTGTTTGGTACTCGTGTGTAACATGCACCCGTCACTTTCACTAGTAACACATTGTTTTTTACCTCTTACATTTGTTTGTTTTCGATACCTGCACGAGTGCCACCATTGCCTACGTAACGTTTGTTCTCGTGCTTGAGTGTCCTCTATATATTGCAGTATTATACCTCTGTTTACTTTGTACGCTTTTGTAACCTGCACATGTCACTTTTTCCTCCTGTAATGCACCGTTTGCTACCTCTTATATTTTGTTGGTTCACGATTGTCACTTTTGTAATGCACCGTTTCCTACCTCTTGTATTTTGTTGATTCACGATTGTCACTTTTGTAATGCACCGTTTGCTACCTCTTGTATTTTGTTGGCTCACGATTGTCATTTTTGCTTCATTTAATGTAACGTTTGCTTTTGTATTTTGTGCACTTGTAATGTTCTCATGTATCAGTTCTGTTCCTATTGTGAAGCGCTCTGACACCTTCGGGTAAAGTCTGCGCTATATTAAAACGCATAAATAAAATAAATAAATAAATAAGTATTTTTGATATCAAGTGTGATGGGCATTAAATGGCTATTACAGATAGCTGGCATTGTTATTTAGTAAATGTTAAAGGAAAATTTACATAACTGTGTTCTACATGGGGGTTTATTAGGTGTCTTCATGGTCACTGAATATATTCAGGACTTTATTAAGATTGTTCCAGTTAGGACATGGGAATAGGGGATTTCTATATTGAAGGGTGTTAAATAGTTTGTACATATAATTAAGATTGTTCCAGTTAGGACATGGGAATAGGGGATTTCTATATTGAAGGGTGTTAAATAGTTTGTACATATACCTACCACTGTATTTTCATGATTACTGTGCGGAAATGGTAATAGCTACTTTACTGACAGGGGATTATGGGATTTAAACAGCTCTTAAACACAGTTTCCCCAATATTATAATGGTCTTGTTATGAAAATGGATATAGATCATGTTTACATGGTATATTATGGAGGGTAAAAGGATATTACATCCTGTGGGATGTTAAGTTATGTAGCCCTCTGGGAAAATCACCATAATGAGGTCTACATGGGAGATGATGGGTGTTAAATGGCTATAAAATACACCTGCCACTGTAGTGTAGTGACGTATGTTGGGAACATGGGCATATATATGTTTTACATGGGTATAATGGGGGTTTAAAGGCTGGTAGATATACTGGGTTCTTTTATTTAGTAAATCGTGAAGGTAAATAGGCAGAGATGTAATCTGAATGAGGTATTATGGGGCTACATGGCCATTGAATATATTTATGACTGTTTTAGGATTGTTAAAGATAGGAATTATGGTAGGTATTTTCTACATCAGTGATGATGGGCATTATATGTTTTTTACATATACCTGCCATTGTATTTTCATGACTATTGTAACGAAATTGTGAAAGCTATTTTACTCACAGGGGACAATGGAATTTAAACAGCTGTTGAATAATCTTTCCCCTATATTATAATGTTCTCTGAGGAAAATGGGAGTAGATAATGTTCCCATGACCTATTATGGGGATTACAGGCTGCTACACATTCTTGGCATAGTATTTTATGTAGCCCTCTTGGGATAATATCCTTAATGATTTTTAAATGGGGGTTGAAGGGTGTGAAAGGGTTGTAGCATATGCCTGCCATTGTAGTGTAGTGACATGTGTTGAGGAAATAGGCATAGATATTTTAAACATGGTGATGATGGCGATTAAATCGCTGGGACATATTCCTGATAAAGTCATCTACTAAATGTTGAAGGTAATGGTCATAGCTGTATTTTGAATTAGGGATGATGGGTGGTAAATGGCTATACATGTGCCTGGCACTGTAGTGTAGTAATGTGTTATTGATAAAATGGTCATACATATTTTTTACATGACGATAATGGTGATTGAATGTTGAAGTTCAAAGGGCATAGCTGTCTTCTTCGTGAGGAATTATGGGTGTTACATAGCCATTTCATGCATTTAGAAATGTACTAGGAATGTTCAAGGGAGGAAATGGTTGAAGAGATTTTCTACATCGGGATGATGGGAGTAAATGACTTTTATATATACCTGCCACTACATTTTCATAAATACTGTAAGGAAACCGTAGTAGCTATTTTACTCAAAGACCATTATGGGCTTTAAACAGCCATTTAATACATTTTGCCCTACATAGGTAATAGAGATAGTGGTTTTCTAAATGGGCTATGATGGGTGTTAAATGTGAAGTGTGTTTTCATGATTTCTGCAAGAAAATGGTAATAAATGTTTGCTGCACGGGGCTTATGGGCATTAAACGTCCAAAGAATGCATTTTCCACTGAATTCTAATGGATCCTGCTAGGAAAATGGGAATTGCTAATTTTCACGTGGGGATGTTGACTGCCAAATGGCTGTTGCATATCCTGGAGATAGGATTATGTAGTTATTCCTATTGGAATAATTAGCTTAGCTATTTTCTACATGGAGGATAATTCATGTTTAAAAGCTGTTACATACACCGAAGGCTACTATAATTTATGGTAGGGGAGGACTACATTGTGGAACAGGTTTGACTTACGCATGCAGCAAGAAAACAGAAATAGGCGACATAATGAACCACATTTTGTGACATGATTACCTCATTCTTTTGTCTTTTTTACATGTTAACATTATCTGGGAAAAGGATTGCCCTCATGATAGTCAGTATTACACTGAACTACAGCAATACGCAAAAGAAAGTTGTCCAACGTTTGCGAAAGGCCTTCTGCTTTTTAATAACTTTTGATCTGTGTAAGAAATATATTATTATTGTTAAAACTACAGATTACTTTGGAACAGACACCCAAAACTTTTAAAAATTTGTAAATACTTGAAGAAGAGGTTTTACAACTACTAGCAAAAAATCCCCTGATTACTATCAAACCCGCTGACAAAGGGGGTTCTATAGTCATCCAGGATACAGAGGTATACAGGAATGAATGCCTGTGACAGTTAGGTAACACTAACTCCTACATTCCCCTGAGAAATGATCCGACGGATAGATTGACAATTGAAATCAAATACATGGTTGATGAAGCCTTGAGTGAAGGTTAGATCACCAACCATGAGGCCCTGTTCTTACAAGCACAGAATCCTACTGTGCCTTATTTTGATACTTTACCAAAGGTCCACAAAGCCCAGAGACCACTACCTGGCAGACCCATAATATCGGGTCAAGGCTCCCTTTTGGAGCCCCTTTCAGCTTTTGTGGACTTTATTCTGAGACCTTTGGTGCAGACAATGCCCACATACCTTAAGGACACTAAGGATGTGTTACGAGTAATCCCAGAGATCGACTTCGATCAAGCAACAGACGATCTTGTCTCGTTCAATGTCGAATCTCTCTATACCTCCATCCCCCAGGAGGAAACCCTTGACACAATCACATCCATCTTAGAGGGTACCAATTTGGAATCAATCACGCCAGTCTCTTTTATGTCAAGTCAAGTCAAGTCAAAAGATTTATATAGCGCGCTACATACCCGGAGGGTCTCAAGGCGCTTGAAGAAGGGTGGGGAATTACTTGTCGAATATCCAAGTTTTAAGTTGCTTTCTGAATGCTAGGTGGTTCTGAGTGAGACGAAGGTGAGAGGGGAGTGAGTTCCAGGTTTTAGCTGCGAGGTAGGAGAAGGAGCTCCCTCCCATGGTGGTTTTGTTGATGCGAGGTACGGTAGCAAGGGCTTGGTTGGAGGATCGTAGCTGGCGGGAGGGGGTGTAGAAGGAAAGTCGTGTGTTGAGGCATTCGGGTCCAAGTTCGTAAAGTGCTTTGTGTGCGTGGGTTAGGAGGCGGAAAGTAATCCTCTAATTGACGGGAAGCCAGTGGAGGTTTTTCAGGTGACTAGAGATGCGGTCTTTACGCGGGATGTCTAGTATGAGTCTGGCTGATGCGTTCTGGATGCGTTGGAGTTTTTTCTGGAGTTTTGCGGTGATACCGGCATATAGGGTGTTTCCGTAGTCCAGGCGGCTTGTAACCAGTGCATGGGTGACCGTTTTTCTGGTTTCGGTAGGGATCCAGCGAAATGTTTTTTTGAGCATGCGAAGAATGTTGAAGCAAGATGATGAAACGGCGTTGACTTGTCTGTTCATAGAGAGTGAAGAGTCCAGGATGACGCCCAGGTTCCGTGCGTGGTCCGTCGGGATGGGTGCTTTTCCAAGGGCCTCTGGCCACCAAGAGTCATCCCAGGCGGAGGGGGAGGTGCCTAAGATGAGGACTTCTGTTTTGTCTGAGTTCAGTTTCAGACGGCTGTGCTTCATCCACTCGGCTACTTCTTTCATTCCTTCATGTAGGTTGGTTTTGGCGGTGCTAGGGTCTTTGGTGAGTGAGAGGATCAGTTGAGTGTCGTCGGCGTAGGAGATGATGTTGAGGTTGTGTTGGCGTGCGATGGCCGCGAGGGGGCTCATGTATACGTTGAAGAGGGTGGGGCTGAGTGAAGAACCTTGTGGTACGCCGCAGATGACTTCAGTGGCCTCTGACTTGAATGGTGGGAGGCGGACTCTCTGGGTCCTTCCAGTGAGGAACGAGGTGATCCATTCCAGTGCTTTTCCTTGGATTCCGATGTTTCTGAGGCGTTGTAGAAGGGTACTATGGCAGACTGTGTCGAAGGCTGCGGAGAGGTCGAGGAGGATGAGGGCGACTGTGTCTCCATTGTCCAGTAGAGTTCGAATGTCGTCTGTTGCTGCGATGAGGGCGGTCTCCGTGCTGTGTTTGGCTCGGAAGCCGGACTGTGAGGAGTCGAGGGATTTGTTGGTTTCGAGGAAGGCGGCGAGCTGGTTGTTGACAGCTTTCTCGATGACTTTGGCCGGGAATGGAAGGAGCGAGATGGCCTTAGCAAGAATTGCCATGAAAGAAAACTTCTTCATGTTTGAAAACACTATCTATTTACAGACATCAGTTACCAGCATGGGAATTATTTTTGCGCCCAGTCTGGCAAACCTTTATGTTCATTCCTTTGAACAGGAACAAGTCCTGACTTCCACCAACCCATTTTTTCCACACATCCGTTGGTGGAAGCGTTATATAGATGATATCCTCGCGGTATGGCGAGGTGACACGGAGTCTATTCTGGCTTTCCATCAGTGGTTGAATTCCCGTAATGAGTTTCTTAAATTCACTGTGGAGAGCAGTAAAGAGAGAATCTCCTTCCTGGACCTATCTATTTATGTGACCCCTGCGGGTCTACAGACTGAATTATTTAGAAAATCGATGGCCAGGAATTCATTGTTACTGTACGAAAGTCAGCATCCTTAAGCCCTGAAGAATAATTTACCCTAAGGGCAATTCCTACGGTTGCGGCGGAATTGTTCAACACTGGAAACCTTCAATACACATGCTGAGGGCTTATCTAACCAACTACAAGCCAGACATTATCCGAAACAGCTGATCAAACGCTCTTTGAAAAGAGCAGTCAATAATCACCGAGATGCATTACTTGAGATAGCCCTCCTAAGGCGCCTCTTGAACGTCTCACGTTTGTCAGTACGTTCAATACGAAATCCAACCAGATCCAACGTATAGTAAAACATCACTGGCGAGTTCTTAACTGTAGCAATGATAAAATAGAACTACCTCTTTTTGCCTTCAAAAGATCCTATAACCTAAGAGATCGGTTAATACATACCCGTCCACAAGAGAAGCCCAGGCGTGCTGTAGGTACATTATGGGATCTTGCGGCAGTGACTGGACATCATCCATGCGGACATTGCTCGGTGTGTCCTCAGACTTCGAAAACAACACAGATAGACATTGGAACTGACCGCCCATGGATCCTGAAAGATTTCTCAAACTGTAATAGCTTGCAGGTAATTTACCAACTTAGATGCCCTTGCTCAGAGAAATATATAGGCATGACAACCAGGAAGGTCCGCACCAGGATGCTTGAGCACAAAAGTGCTTTCAGATGTAAAAAAAGTGTTTCTAAATTGACCAAACACTTTATTGAACGAAACCATTGCGAGACTGATTTCACATGGACGGTTTTAGAGAAACCTTTCATACCCTCATACATTGGAGATATTTCTAGATATCTTTTTGCCAAGGAGCAAAAATGGATATATAGAATATCGACAGATACCGAGGGTTAAATGACGAGATACCTTGGACCACACTTTGAGACAATTACCAACTGTTGGTTCAGCTCCATAGTTTTTTATCATATCTCTACACTGGGCCTTGGGTTACTCTGATAAGATCCATTCCTATATTTCACGTCGAGATATCTAGTCTTTCGCATCATGCCCCTTCTCCCATTAGGACTATGACTGAGAGGGTAGTCCTGTTTGACAAGCATTTATTTCATTAAAACATTGGGCTTATTATTCTCCTAGACAGGGACATCACTGCTATTTATTGAAGCTCTGTTTCCTTCAAGGAATAATATTGCTTTATTGGGCCTTTTAATACATTAAATGAGTTTATAGGCCACCTTGTGAGCCCTTGATCTATTTTTGCTAATGCACTCGGTATGCGTTATGCTTCCTGAACTACAATATGGTCTCGGATGACGTCATTTTGTAGTTCTACGATGGTATCGTAATTAGATTGTTGGATGTGTAAACTAGATGTTCAGGTTATCATAATGGTTCTCATAGAATAGGGACCCTTGTGTTTACATAATTCGCGTTTGACAAACCCCAGTTATGCTTATGATGTGATTTTCCGGAGTTTTCTACCACCTCGCCGAAATCCTTACTAAATATCGTGAGAACACGCGATGTTTTGGCTTTTGGTTCTCCGCAGTTATTCGCATTATAAGTGACATGACTCCACTCAGGTAGCGCATGAAAACTAAGGACATGGAGATTAACTCACCAGGTCGGCATACTTTAGAGTCTATCTCGACTCATGAACACTGAAAACTACTGTTCAGCCCTAGATGACGTCACTTTGTAGTTTTAATTGCAGCCCGCGATGACGTCAGTTTGTAGGTCTCATTCACTATCGTGAGATTTCGCCAGTACAGGAACTTGGTTTTGTCGAGACTTTGGTTACTTTGGTGTTCTCAAATCTACACGTTTTTTTTTACTGTTTTTTACTGTTTTTCACTCAATTGTGTGCCTTGTTCTAATTAGAATACTTGCTGACAAAGGAATACCTTTTTCTTTGTAATCTCGAACCAGAAATGTTGTGATTGGTCATGGCTTCGGTCTTTCTAGCTACAAATCAGTCCTGTCCTCCTCCCTACGTTGCCGCCCCCAGACTTAGGTCCAGTCTGAGGCAACGACGGAGAGGTAAGAAGACTAGTTGCTCAACTATTGACAATATAATATACAAGAGAACTACTATGAGAGCTCTCAAATGAACGCTATTCTGCCTAGATACTTGTTTTAACTGTTTTTTGATAAATAAGAAGCCTTTGAGTGACTGCCTACTCAGAGAGTTGTGGGTGAGCTTTTTTAGTGAGCCTGAAGTAAGGAGTGTAAGTTAAGCAAAGCGTGAGGTGACAGATTTTCAGAACAAGGAAGCAAAATTACCCTGCTCTTGCATTTAGCACCCTTTTTCCTTGCTTTTATAGCGCGTGGCCTCCTCTACCCTGAGCTTGGTCCAGGTGAGGTGAGGTCCAATCCCCTGTCAGTATGGGTGAGTAAAACAATAGAAAATTTCTAACTGTATTTTTTAAATATTGCCATATCCAACTCATTGACACCACTGTTTGTTTATTGTAGGTGAACATAACACCAATTGACATGAAGGAATAGTTACATATATCCTTTATGGTTTTGAAAGTTTTCACTTATTGGTATTGGTGTATGCATTTATATTTAGTATGCACATGCAGTTGCAATAATTATTTAGAACAGAGGCCCTGAAGAAAGCCTTGGGAGTTTGTTCCCTGTTTGGCAGAAACATGTCGGCCCAGATGCAGCTATTTGGTAAAACTACTATTTTTGCATTGTTCTTGGTTTTAATCTGAAAGAGACTAATAGCTATTAAAGTTTCCCTGCTATTTTTTCTCTATTCAATTTTTAATCTCACTTACACTTTGTTTTTTTGCACTGCACTTGTTACCATTTAATGGTCACACATATGGTCTACAAGTAATTGGGGGCTGTAACCCTGTCTCTTATGGAGGGTATGGACTTTGTCTCAATGCTCTAGAGACTCACCAACCCTACCTTTGGATGACCAGATGATAATATTGATCATTAACAAGACTTTGATGGGAATCCATCTCTGGACATTGGTTCACACCTACTGTTGCTGGTAGCTTTGTGTTGGAATATGAGCATTATACTAAAGACTGAAAGGATTTTACTTTGCACCTAAGCGTTGGGCATTAGTCTTATCACTTTCTAGTATTCATTTTACTCAACGATAGACCCCCAGGTTTTCTTTGGTTGATTTCTGAATACATACTGTCAGCAAGCGGCCCAGAAGTACTTTAACACGGGTTATGCCAAGCACCCAAAAATTAGCTTTATGAGGTTCAGATTGGGCTTGTTACCAGGCTCTCAGCACTCTCCACCCTGGCTGAAGGAGAAGGTGGACCCTAGGTGCCGCCTATGCGGGTTAGCATCGGAAGATCTGCTGCATCTATTATGCTCCTGCCAACAACTCTCACAAGAACGGCTACAAATATTGAAAGCAAAATTCAATCAGCGAGGAATTAAAACTAGGAGGCAGGAAGTTCTGGCTTGCCTTGCCCCAAGTAACCTTCAACTAAACTGTGCTTTGGAAAATTTCTGACAGCATGCCAAAAGAAACTACCGGAAATCAAACCACTGGCTGTAATCTAACTTTTAAATTTATCTGTGCAGTTACAAATAAAGTATTATACCCATGAATTACTGTGGCGGAAACAACGTGACTTGTACTCCTGGTTATAACGTGCCTGAATAAGTAACTTTTAATATTTGAATTTTATTGTACATTTATCTAACAAAAATCTTTATCCTTTTATAACTAAGGAGCTTTTATATACACAAAATGGACTGTAATGAATTATTTCTGTGTTGCATTGGTTTTAACAAACTATGCAAATAAAATAAACTTGAAACTTGAACAATGGAGTGACGCCAATGCTTAACATGTTTACCTCAGCTAGGTAGCTTGACAGTTTTGCAAGCAGACCTCAGAGAGGCGACGATTGTCCTAATACACAAGGAAGTAAAACGCCAGATGATTGTGCCTCCTATTGGCCAATCTCATTGATAAAGGTGGAAATGAATGTTCTAGCAAAAATCGCTGAAAACCGCATCCATGCATGGCTGTCTGTAATTTCTTATGCCTGCTTGCACTCACTGCCTCAGGCACTTCAGCCGCCGGAGGGGACAAGGGCCTTTCTGGTTGCCCAAGGGTGCCAGTTTCAACCATAGCCCCCGATGGGCTTCGCCTCCAATCCAGGAAAAGGTACGCTGTTGTGTTCTCAGCCCATGCAGCCTTGGGGCATGACCCAGCTCCCCCTCATGCTTCAGCATCCAACTACAACCTCACATCAGACGTGGCAGCCCGCTAAATTGAAGCATATTACTAAGATGAGGAAAAGAAAATAGCCAGTAATGGTGAGTGAAGAGCCCAGTATCGAACCTCCACCTGGTGGCTGGCACGGTAAAAGTGGCTTCTGGTCGAGGCTCACCACTAGGATCATGCCAGACCAGTGGCGCCCCGTACCTCCGGGATTGGGTCTTCTTGGAGTTGCGTTGCTTGGGAATACAGACCAAAGTGGGTGATAAACTCCATTACAACACATTATAGGGTAAGTAATGGAGATTTATTTAGTATTAGGGTGGGTATGGGTTTTGTGGTACATGGAAATAGTAATTTTTACTCCTACACTATCCAACACTTAATAATGTTTGGCTCTACACTATCCAACACTCACACTACTGTTGCAACCACTGGAGTTGGAATAGTAATTTTTACCCCCACTCTATCCAACACTTACCCTACTGTTGCCCTAAACATATTATGCATTGTAATGGAATCCTTTGCAATGGTATGCATTGTAATGGAATGCGTTGTAATGGTAATTTAAAAAATGGCATACATTGTAAAATCATGCAATGTAATGGTAGCTGTGATGTAAAGACTGCATTGTAAAAGCATGCATTGTAACATCATATATTCGTACCAGACTGGGGAAGGGGCACAGGGCCCCCTTCTCCTGGAATGACTGTTGACTGGGGAAGACTGTATTATGTCACTGGGTAGGGAGGCCCATCCTGGGTGCCAGAATTCTACGATGATGTTGGTGACCCATCTGACCCATCTTGAAACATGTGTGAGTCGGAGAGCTGAGCAAAACCCTGTAGCACAATGAAGGTGAGGGCCCTGGCACGCCAGTTAAGGTGGGATCCCACCATGCCCTAGCGGTCAACAAACCACTGGCCCGTCTCACCTGCATCATATGGGGGGTGGAGCATGATCATGTGTGAGAAGACCTGAAAGATGGTGACCTATGTGTGGGAAGGGCCAAGCAAAGAGGAAACCCTGGTGGGTGTTTTTAGCTGACCTTTCATGTGAATAGGTCAACTGACCTGGGTATTTGGGTGAAACATTGATCAAAGTATCTAGTAACTGGTTCCTTCTAAGTTTCCATGAGGATAGCAGGCACTCAGAAACCCCAGTGTAATCTGTTAAAGCATATGATTAGAGGTCTTGGGGGCAAAACAATTCAATCTATTCACAAACTTCAAATGGGTAAAAAATGGGGCTCACTGTCATGGAGTCGGGCAACAAATGGAGTACCTAGTAAGACACTTTTCGTGAGAAGAACTGGTGCAGAATGCTGGGTTAAGGAGCTCAATGCCAACACTCATCAGAAGCCAGAACAGGTGCTGGTTGACATAGGCAGCATGACGTTGGTCATTGAAGGCAGAATCCGCTAAGGAGTGTGTAAAAACTCACCTGGTGAATCAACTAACCTTGAAAAGGGATGGCGCTTAAGCAACTGGCCATACCCAGCCATGGCCAGTGCTGAGAGTCGCGGGGGCTAAGCTGCGGCAAAGTAGATGTGCCGATGAGCTGCTCATGGAAGCCCAGGGTGAGAGCAAGGGTGGAGCAGCCACATGCGCAGATCTTGATGGTAGTAGCAAATATTCAAAGGAGAACTTTGAATACCAAAGTGGAGAAGGGTTCCATGTGAACATCAGTTGAACATTGGCCAGTTGGTCCTAAGATGTGGGCAAGAGCCATTCGGAAGGGAGGCCATTGCCCTTGGTTGATCGAAAGGGAGGTTCAGATTCCCAAACCCGGATTCATGGAGACAGGCGCCCTCATGACATCCAGTGTGTTAACACAAACGATCCCAAAAAACCTGACAGGAGCGTCATGGGGAGATCTCTTTCCTTTGTGAAGGGCAGGGTGCCTGGAATGGGTTCATCCCAAGAGAGGATCCGGAGCCATGGAATGCATCATGGTTCCGGCGTGGTCCACTGAGCTCTCGCTGGTCATTAATAATCCGGGGCAGATGGTGTAAATCTCATGCCAGGTTGTACAAATATCTGCAGCAGGTCTCCATGGTGAAAAGTCTCTGGAAAATTGGAACAATGTAAGTAAGGGAATTCAGCAAGTCAGATCCGTAACTTTGGGATATGGATTGGTTCTCAGGGCTGGGTTCGTCTGGTTGGGGTGTGAAGCGAGAATGAGCACTTGCCACAACTGGATGAGACATTACCCTCTAGGGCAGCTGTGGCTGTGCATGTGAGCTGGGCCCCTCTTATGGATCATCCCATCTGCGGTGGTCGCCTCTCCCTGGGGCTTAGAGGTAGCGTTCTGCCTCGACTGACACCTAGCAGCTGACTTAGAACAGGTGGAGACCAAGGGAATCCAACTGCTTAATTAAAACAAAGCATCGCAAAGGCCTGAAGCAGGTTTTGACAAAATGTGATTTCTGGCTAGTGCTTAGAATGTCAAAGTGAAAAATGTAATTGAAGCGCGGCTAAACGGCTGGATTAAATGACTTCCCCGATGTAGCCAAATGTGTTGTCAATAATTAGTAAAGCATATGAATGGATGAACAAGATTTCTACTGCTCCTACCTACTTTCTGGAAAAACCACAGCAAGGGGAATAGGCGTAGCAGAATCAGCAGGGACAGAAGTCCCTGTTAAACTTGACTCTAGTTTGGCACTGTAAAGAGACATGAAAGGTGTAGAATAAGTGGGAGGGCCTACGGTTGCCAATTTTCATTTGTTACTGTTCTTTTCACATAACCAGTGAGGCGAGGCATTGAGTTCAGTTGGGTTCTTGCTTCTTGCTCCAAGTGTCTGGTGTATGCTGGATGTGACCCACTCCGAGGACAGTGGCAAGTAGGGAGATTGACTGGGGTGGCACATGTTTAAAACAGAAACACAGGTGTCATAAATCAACCTCAGACAAATCCTGCAGAGCAGATGGAAAAAAGCTTGCTTGATCTCGATTTTTAGTATGAATGCAGATTGTGAAAGTGGGGCATAGTGATCCATCTAACTATTTGGATTTGAAGCAGGAGGTGTCATAAAAGTTATCACAGGAATAACTGGCTTGTTGGAGCCAAGAATGCATAGTGATGTCGCTTTTTGATCCTTTGATGTGAGCTCTTCCTATCATTATGAAGCAGAATTCACCAAGCATTAGATTGTTCACCCACTAAAAGGAAACATGAGCTGGATTTAGACCATTGACAGACTGGTTAGTTTTACCCTACAGATGTGTTGTTGCAATAGTAATCCTGCTCAGTATGAAAGCAACTGCAGGTTCAGACATTTGGTGTTTGTGCTTGGCTGAGGAGCCAAAGGTGCCATCTGTGGGATAATGACTGAATGTCTCTAAACCAGAAGCCCCCTACACTGATTTGATGCTGTAGTATCTGGCCTCTGGACCTGTGCGTAGGGTTGCTCGCTTGGGGACTAGAGGGTGGACAGAAGTGGGGTGCCTCCATTGCTCTTAATGCACTGCATGGTTATGCGGTGCCCGGTGCTAAATCATTCATAGACAACCTGATTCTGGGTCAGGGTTTCCTAAGTAGCAGAGCAGCTGCCGCACTTCGGTCTATGGAAAGTCATCCGTTGACTCAAGCTTTTGTCTCCCTCTGTGGACACTTGTGTCCCCCACACCAAGATTCCCTCTGCTGTCAGGAAGGACAGGGCAGAAGTGGGCCCACGGAAGGCCACCTCCACCATTTGCCATCTGGCATGGGAACCTTTATATCCCACCCACCCTGAGCTGCCAGGTGCAGGGACGGGACATGATCCCTTGCCAGTCAGCTAGGCAACTAGATGGCCAAAGCAGACCCCCCCCCCCCACAGGAGTCGCTGGGAGGAAAGTAGCCTCCAGAGTGCTTGCCTCAGCATGAACAAATACTCTTGTCATTGTCGTACTGCTGTGTGCCTGAGGTCTGAGTAGCCGTCGTCAGCCTGGGTCATCTGGTCACTGGATCAGCTGGGGCTACCTGGTCGCTAGGTTGGCCTGGGCCATTGGTCCCTGTTTCAGCCCTGGCCATCTAGTCACTGAAATGGCCAACAAGATGGCCAGCAGGCCGACCTGGGGGCTAACTCTTTTGTTCCCCCCAGGTTCTGTACTAGTCAAGGAAACTCAGATTCCATAACAGACCAAAGGGGAGAGGGTTTGTGGTAGGCTGGGCTTAACCGTCCTTTCCTATCCAGGCTGCAGGAAGGTGGGAGGCACCTATTCAAGGCAGCACCCCCAGCCCACTGTATGGTGACGGCAGTCAATACCCAGGCAGGGTTGTTGCTGACCAAGGAGGAGTCCTGCTCCTCCACTAGATTTGAATAGAATTGAGAACAGCTCTGCATGAAGGCCCAGCCCCCCCTCCCCCCTCCCCCGGGACACTGAGCTGGAACACAACACAAGCCCAGGAGATCTTCATGAGGCCCTCATCAGATAACTGGGCCCAGTCTCGAAGGCAGCAGCTGTTGATGTGCTGCACCACTCAGGAGGTATCATAGGCAGGCCTAGCACAAGGCTTACCGTTCTCAACTGATAAGCAGCGCCCCTGGTCAGAGCTCCCGCAGGGCCCCAGCTCCATTTGCTGGCCCTCTCTGGCTTCTCTGCCGCAAAGCACCTGAGACAGAGCTCCACAGTCCACAGATAGTAGTTAGGCCGCTCAGTCACCACCTGTTGCAATCCCAAATTAATCTGGCAGACGATGCTGAACAAGCTTGCCATCTTTTTAATTATGGCTAAACTCTGTAGCCAATAAACTAACACCTTACAAAAAAATCTTTGAGCAATAGGAAAACTCCATCAGCTCCTTGGTTTTCAGAGGCACTTAGACTCGGAAAATAAAAATGGACAAGACTGGAAAGACGCTGGTGAACACACTACAATGAGAGGGAGCTTTCAATTTACAGTACTTTTTAATGTAAATATGAAGACTTCATTATCAAGGAAAAACAGCAAGTACTTCTCAGTTAATAGAGGGGGCAAAAAACCCCACTAAAGAACTCTTTCGGGTAGCAGCTAAACACACTACTCATTCAAGCAACGCAGCAAGGGAGCACCCCTAAGCCTTTTCCGACACATTAGCACCTAATTTTCAGACAAAAGTAGAACAAATCTACTCCAAATTCGAGACAGTTTCCACATCGGTCACAAGAGAGGCTAACAGCCAATCCATCACCAGCTCACCCTCCTTCTCAAAATTCTCTCTAGTTACTAGTGATGCGACAGCCACTATGATAAATCTGGCAAAATCAGGTTCCCCTATAATCCTTTTCCGCCTTTGGTTTCAATCAGGTCCCTGAAACCATAGGTGTTGGACTTGGCCCTTTTTGCAGGGTCATCCCTTAACTTTTTGCCTTTCTCCTAGCCTTTGTTCTGACATGATGTTGGTGGTTTTAGGCCTCTGGGCACTTAAGCACTGCTGTTCAGTGTAAAGTGCGTGCACTCTCTGTGTTACATTTGATAAGATTGGTCTGCACCTTTTTGACATATTTAGTTTACATGCCAGTCCCTTGCAAAGTGGTATCTCATATACCCAGGGCTGGAAAATTAAATGCTACTGGTGGGCTTGCAGCGCTTATTGCGCCACCCATCAAAGTAGCCTTTCAAACCTATCTCAGGCCTCTGCCACTGCAGGGTTTGTGTGCGCAGTGCTACTGCTGCTGTGACGTGGCACAATAAAGTGTGTGCCATGTCTCTGACCCCCCTTTTACTGCATGTCAGTCACCCCTAAGTTAGGCCCTAGCTAGCCCTAATCGCAGGGTGCATTGTAGGTAAAAGATAGGACATGTACCTCAAGTGTATGACAAGTCCTGGTAGTGACAAACAGCCCTTTCAGTTTCTCACTACTGTGGGGCTGCCCTCCCATGGGAATGCAATGGGGATTCTCTGATAAGTGTTTCAGTGGTAATTCCTGATATGAGAGGAAAGAGTGGTCAAGTTTAGCATATTTGGAATTGTCATAATAAATTCTGCACAATGGTATGAGCAGATTTATTATAACTATTTTAGAAATTCCACTTTTAGAAGATGGCATTTCTGTGTGCTATGTCTCTGCCTGCCTGATGTGAATTGCATGTCTAGCTTTTGAGTGACAGGGGCTGGTGAGATGTGTGTGGTTTCAGGAAGGACAGGGTGAGTCAGCACTAGGCTGAATGGGAAATCTGCTTTTGGAGTAGTGGGAGGAGTAGTCCCTGGTCCCTGAATAGGCCTGTGCCTAGCCTGTACAATGCTGGCTCCGCCCCCTGTGGTGTGTCTGATGTAGAGCCCCCACCTGACAAAGGGGAAGAGGAGCTTTGTAAACAAAGTGTTCCAATTCCTTCCTGAACCAGTTGCATCTGGTTCCCCCAAATCCCTTTACTGCAGGCAAAGGAAATGTTAGCATACATGTAGGGGCTGTGACCCCATGTTGGGGTCCTTGTGCTTACTTGGAGGGGACCCTCTGCTAGGAGGAACCACTGCTGCGGGACCCCGCTGCTGTCTCCTTGGGGTCCCTGCATGCTGGCCTGCCTTGATGCGCTTTGCTGTGGTCTCCCCAGCACCAAGGACTCTTTATTTGTGCCTTTTTGGGGACACTACTGAACTGGAAAGTAGCTAAATGTCTGACTGTCCCAAGCGAGTGTTACTCTGCTAGGGACGAGCTACCCTGTGGTCTGCTGACATTCGTCCAGCTCTGCCTGCGTTCTAGCACCCCGTAAGCGCTTTGTCTTTATTGCCCAGGAGGTGAGGAGCGTATGTCCCCTGCAGTGCTGTGTGGCGAGGGAATCCCCCGCGTGTGGGATTTCCCCCTGCGCAACTGAAACCAACGGGAGCCCATCCCGCATTTGTACCATTCTGGGTAGTGCCCATCCCGCATTTAGGTTTATTGAAAAGGGAGCCAACCCCACAGTGCTACCTTCCAAGCGGGAGCCTACCCTACGTGATCACCGACAAGAAGAGCCGCCGCTCCGAGAGCAACCCGGAAGCCAGATGGGATTGCCTGGTTTTGGGCAGGTCCGTGAAATGGAAGCAGGTAGTCTGGAGCTTTGCGGGCTCCACATCAAAGTCCCGGGTCCCACGAGGGAGAAGTGAGGAGATGTCTGGTGCAAAGGACAACAGGCGAGCTGGCACCAGATCTTCGGTGAACTCCCATGTCTGGAGAGAGCCCCGCATGCAGAGTGAGGCAGAGGAGTGGTCTGATTGGAGCTTCCAGTTCTCCCAGTGCAGAGAGACTTCCCCCGTGAGTGGAGAGTCCCGGTGAGTGGGGGCTCAGATTGGGCCATGTCGGTGTCGGCCTACGTCCACGTGGGAGCATATTGGCGTTTAGGAGTCCCGGCACAGTGATGCTCGGGCTACGTTTGCATTCAGCTGCCCCGCTTGAGAGAGGGAATCTGCAATGTTGGGGGCAATCTTGTCTCCACTGAGGCACATTGTCGGTGCCTGGAGCCGCATCAATGCTCCCTGGGGCCCCGTAGTGTCAGTGCTTGTTTTGTTTCCTGAGCTGCGCCTCTGTAGCGGGCAGCTGCAATGTGGGGCAAAGTTTTATTTAGAGTCCCAGAGTGGGGCTCACCAGGCACAGTAATGCCAGTGCCATTTTCCTTTGGGGACAGTGTGTTTTAATGAGAAGAAAGGAGTGAGATACACTCTCACGCGCCTGCGCAATTGTGCACTTCGCTTACACTACCAGGGGCAATTTAGCGCCCTGACATTTCTGTCCATTTGAGCTCCAGTGATAGGCCAATTGGCCTTGGGGTCTGTTCTATGATAATACCTAATATCGGAAGTACATATTGTGATTTATGTGATGTGATTTATGCACCCTGATTTATGCCTCTAATGATGTTTATTGTTATGAGGCTATTGCATACTGTGTGTATGTTGGTAAGGCCTAATGCGTAACGTTGTTTATGATAATGAGGTTTGGGCCTAATGTGATTATGCCTAATGTAATGCTATGATATTTTAGGAGGGTGTCTAAAGCTAATATGATAACACTTAGGTCAATATGGTACCAGTAGTTACTGGTTGTGTTTTATATTTACTTACCTGTCTGATGGTTCTGACCTTGGCCCGATTGGCCTGGTCCTGTATATAATCCCCTATGAATATTGAAGAGTGACAGTTTGCACAGTGTAAATGTGTGATTAGGTTTCTAATATGTTTATGCTAATACAAAGACTATTTTTGATATAACCTTGTGTAGAGTTTACTTTGTGGTGTGCCCAGTGTGTTGCTGCTGTGTGTGTTTGTTGCGCAAATGCTTTACACATTACCAGTCAGCAGGGCTTGTCTTCAGCGTGGAAGTCCCTTACCCTGACTAGAGTGGTTGTTTCTGCCTGGCTTTGGCGAAAGCCTTAGCCAACCAGAAATCTCATTTCTAGCAATAGGCAACAGTCTCTAATCCATTTTCAACTCTATTTTTATTACGGAGGTTTTTCCATGCATATGGAAAAGGGCCTCTATATTACCTCTCCTGAAGAAATGCAACCTGGACTCGGCCGATCTCAATAACTAGTGACCAATCTTGTATCTTCCACTTCCGGCCAAGATGGTGGAAAAGGTAATGAAATCCAGTTCAAAATCTGCTGCCTAGTGTTCAAGGGCCTCAACCAGCTGGGTCATATTTATCTGGCCCACTGACACTCATCAGCACGCACTCTCCACTCCAATGGGAAAGGTCTTCTGGATACCCCTCTCATCATGCGAACCAGATTGGGAGGCAAATCATTCTCCTATCTAGCTCCTCAATTTTGGAACCAGCTTCCACTGGACATACGCCTTTGCACCAAATACCTAAGCTTTCGAAAAAAATTAAAAACCTCACTCTTTTAAACTCCCACTGCCTCACCCGTATGCACTCTCAGCGCGGAGATACCCCATGTGGGGTGATTCAGGCGCTTTACAAATGACATACATAAATAAATAAATAAATGAACACTCGTTCAGCCAACTATTTACATGACAATAACCTTCTGGATGAGAAACAATTTGGCTTCAGGTCAGAATATAGCACAGAAAGGGCCTTGATCGAAGCCACTGAAGAAATTGCAGTACTAGATGACTGGGGTGCGGCTGCTCCTTAGGAATCAAAGATAAAGCAATATCACTAATCTCATCCTTCCTTTCAGGAAGGCTACAATCAGTGGCCCATGGGCCAAATCGTCTTGTCAGCTTCCAAAAAGGGCACTAAACCTGCTGCTCAATTCCCTGACTGTATGCTAGCTGTCAGCTACTGGATGAGCTTGCATTGCCTCAGGCTGAATTCAGGAAAGACCGAGATAGTCCTGGTTGGAAACCTGTCCCCCATTTGGTCTCCTCCTTGGTGGCCAGATGAACTAGGTCCTTTACCCATTCCAGTGACCAAGGCTAAAAACCTAGGAGTAATAATTGTGTATAAAAAATGAATTTTGGGCATCATGTTAATGCTATCACCTCTTCCAGTTTTTAACTGCTCAAAACCTTTTTTTAAATCTTGCCATTTATTCCTGATTAAAGCAAAAAGACCATAATTACCTCATTAGTCTTATCCAAGTTAGACTATTGCAATGGCCTTTCCCTGAACACACAGGAAAAACACTTGAAAGCTACAGATGGTGCAGAGTGCAGCTGCCAGGCTTCTCCTGGGTATTCCAAAATTCCAATCTGTGGCTAAGGACTTTCAAAATCTGCACAGGCTTCAGGTAGGAAGTCGCAATAATTCAAGGCATTATGCATCACCCATATGGCGTTGCACAACGTGGCCCGCAGATTTTTAGGTAGTCTTTGAAATTGTACTCCACCAACAGACCCCCCTTACTCGGAAGGGGCAAATCTTATGCCATTACCCAGAATCTGAAAGGCCAACTGAGGTGTCAGAAGCTTCATAACAGGATCCATCCAACTTTGGAATGGCTTATAGACACACATTATGGCCTTCAATCAATCAATCACTCCATTTGTAAAGCACGCTACACACCCGTGAGGGTCTCAAGGCGCTGGGGGGTAGGGGGCCGCTACTGATCGAAGAGCCAGGTTTTGAGGAGTCTTCTGAAGGCCAGCAGGTCCTGAGTCTGTCGTAAGCTGGTGGGAAGAGCGTTCAAAGTCTTGGCGGCGAGGTAGGAGAAGGATCTGCCGCCGGCGGTGGTTTTCCAGATACGAGGAACTGTGGCGAGGGCGAGGTTGGCTGAGCGGAGGCTTCGAGTGGGGGTGTGGAAGCTGAGTCAGTCGTTGAGGTATGTGGGTCTGGCGTTGTGTGCGTGGATGAGGAGTTTGAAGGTGATCCTCTTGTTGACGGGGAGCCAGTACAGGTCTCTCAGGTGGGGTGTGATGTGGTTGCGCGAGGTACGTCGAGGATCAGTCGTGCCGAGGCGTTCTGGATTCGTTTTAGTCGTCTCAGGAGCTTGGTTGTTGTTCCTGCGTAGAGGGCGTTGCCGTAGTCAAGTCTGCTGGTGATGAGGGCCTGGGTGACGGTTTTTCTCGTGTGGGGAGGGATCCATTTGAAGATCCTGCGGAGCATGTAGAGGGTTTTGAAGCAGGACACGGACACGGCGTTGACTTGCCTGGTCATGGAGAGGGTGGAATCGAGGATGACCCCCAGTTTGCATGCGTGGTCTGTGGGTTCCGGGGCTGTGCCTAGCAATGTGGGCCACCAAGAGTCGTCCCAGGCTGATGGGGCGGGTCCGAGAATGAGACCTCCATCTTTTCTGAGTTCAGTTTCAGTCTGCTGTCCTTCATCCAGTCGGCTACGGCCTACATTCCTCTGTGGAGGTTGGCTTTGGCGGTGTGGGGGTCTTCGGTGAGGGATATGATCAGCTGGGTGTCATCGGCGTAGGAGATGATGTTGAGGTTATGTTGTCGTGCGACGTGGGCGAGCGGTGCCATGTAGATATTGAACGGCCTTGACAACATTAACGGCCTTCAGGAAGAAACTTACAACTTGGATATTTAATAACTAGGGCTAGGTTGATTTGCTGAGGACTGATAGTGCCATGACACCTTTGGTATTTGGAAGCATTTTCATTAAGGAATGCCGTGACCAGATGGCTGTCCTTTGAGCCCAGCCAGCTGGTTGCTCCAAGCCCTCAGGTCCTCTACTGTGCATCCTATTGTGTGGCCATATGGCCGGGTTGCCATGGAAGTCCTGATGAGGTCCAATTTGCTTTTTTAATCTCAGCCAGGTCTCAAGGAGGTCAGATGCGCTGGCGCCAATGGTCCCCTCTGTCACTCGGTACACAAGGATTACAAAAAAGAAGGGTAGCCTTCTTCTGGTTTATTAGGGACACAGTACTCTGGACCCACATGTGGTCCAATCATTCTCAACCCAGTTGTCACCAGATGCCATACCGGCCTGCCCAGGTGCAGAGGGACCCTGGCTCTTGGCTGCCTGCAAGCCCTGCCCAATGGGCCTTTCCTTTGAACCTGATCCCCAGAGACCAGACAGGGAAGTGAAGCTAACATCCACATGCAGGATGTCTGCACAGCACCATAGTCCTATCAATTGGATCTACTTGGTCCATTTTGGGATGGCTGCATTGCCAGCCTCAGCTGTTGTTTCCAGCAAACAGCTTCCAGCCCACCAGGGATCATCTGACTCCAAAGCCTGACTTTTAAGGAGGCCCTACTCAGCACTTGGACTGCTGAGCAGCTTAACAGCATGCAATCCATAGTGGTCAAACCAGAGAGGAAGGGGAGACGTTGTGCCAGGAACTGGATGTTGCCTGGCACTCGGGGACCTGCATCCCACACCGTTGCCTTCATCCACCCAACACATATCCCCAGCAGCTTAGAACGAACCAAGGGGCCTCCCAGCAGCCCAGGCTGGCATCTCTGCATTTGACTCAGGCTGTGCCTTGGCCAGCCTCTTCTTTCCATCATCACAGAGAGATCCAGGCCGGCCATTGTCCATGCGCCTGGGCGGTCTCCCCTAACCCACCCAGGCAGGGGCTTCCCCCGGGCAACAGGCTCCTGAAGAATGCAAAGGTCAGTCCATGACAGGCATGCAGCCCCACCCAACTCCATCAGCAGGTGTGGGTACCTTGTTAATCCAGTAGCATATGCTTGCCTCCAAAATTAAGCTATGCATGTGTAAGTGCACATGGTTGTACAGTGAAATTATAAATGGCTCATTACATCAGTTATGGTTCCTTTGATTACTCCATCCATTGCTCATATAATTGTGATAATCCTCAAGCTAATAGATGCTGATGAGTGGTGACCTTCTGGGGTGCAAGCATTTTTCAGACCAAGACCAATCCAGGCTTGTCTGGCAGTTTTGACGACTCTAGACAACCATGAGCCAATCGCATGTCCTTGTGATGCTGACAATACATTTGTATATCTGCCTTATCAACTTTTACTGGCACATTCAGGCCCTACCATGGTGGCCACTTGTCACTGGAAATAAGGGTTTGAGTGAAAAATAATAAACCTTTTTGAATATGCATGATTTAAATAGTACCACCGAATCTCAATTATCGGGATCTGATCAAGATCTAGCCACTCAAACAAGGTTAAATACAACTGACATACATCAAAAAAAGAGCGGGTATGAGTCAATTTAAAAGCAAATCTAGCTTCATGCCGCTCATGCCTAAAGACTCTATTGACATTTTCCATGACTGTGTAACAAATGATATCAAGAAGCTTTATCGATTTACAAAGGGCAAAAAGAGAAAGAAAATTTTAAATACAAATGTGAATATGTGAAACTAATGAAAAAATTAGGAGACAACCATGAGATCGCAATCAAAAACTCTGATAAAGGGTGAAATCTGGTCATTTGGCCAAAAACGGACTACATACAAGAGGCCAACAGACAATTGAATGTCAATCAGGCAGATGCATCAAAGAAAATACCGGGAGCAAACGGGCAGATTCTCAGAATCTGGCCGTTTGCTCCCGGTATTTTTGCATTTGGGATGCATCATCCCAAATGCAAAAATCGCAATTTAAGGAATCTCTAAATAGCGATTTCTTAAATTGCTCTTGCATTTAAGGAATCCCAAAATGAGATTCCTTAAATGCAATGCATGAAACCCCAAGAAATTGTGATTTCGCTAATAGGGGGTGCAAATTAAAATGAAGTTGAACTTCGTGGTAATTTGCAAAAACTTTGAAAAATGCACTTTTGTGCATTTTTCAAAGTTACATGTTGCGCACACACATGCCCTTAGGGCATGTGTGTGTGTAACATTTGTGCACAGGTCCATTTCAGGGGTGCAACAGGGTGTCCTTTGGACACCCTGGCATCCTTGAAATAGCGGAACATTAGCGATTCGGTAATAGCTAATCGCTAATAAGGAATGGCTTTCCCATTCATTCCTATGGGCCTTTAGCCCCATAGGAATGAATGGGAAAGCCATTCCTTATTAGCGATTAGCTATTACCGAATCGCTAATAAGGAATCTGTAGGAATTGCTAAAAACATTGCGATTCCTACATGCATCCCGTTTTGCGAATCTTTAATAGCGATTCCTTAAAATTTCCTATTAAGGACTCGCAAAACATAACTTTGATGCATCTGCCAGATTATCTGTTATGAGAAATCGACGCAAAAAATATATGTAAACGCTAAGGAGACTCTGCAAAATATGTTGGGACAATGGCGTAGAGAAGGTTTAATTTCGTTTGAGGATTTTAAATTCATGAATGTTGAATTTCCTGTTCTTCCTACCTTGTACTTAATCCCCAAAATACACATGGGGGTCAGTCCCATACCAGGAAGGCCAATTATATCGGCTAATAAAAGCATGGGTGAAAAAGCAGGAAAATATATAGACTATTTTCTGCAGGACATAGTGAAGAATTTACCCAGCTTTGTAAGAGATACAAGTGATTTTTTACAAAAGTTTAAAAACCTGGAATGGAATTCGAACATGCTTTTGTTGACACTAGGTGTAGAGTCTCTCTACACAAGCATTGATCACTCACAGGGATTGGCTGCATTCAAACACTTTTTGGCCAATAGACACATTGAATACTATGAACATAATAAGATTATTGTTTGCCTCATTGAATGGTGCCTCCACAATGATTTCTTCTTATTTGGTAAGGATGTGTTCAAACAATTGAGAGGAGTAGCTACGGGGGCCTATTTCTCTCCCAGCTATGCGTGTTTACACGTTGGCTAGTGGGAGGTACAGGTCCTCGCTACTCAACACAAAACTTGGGTGGATGAGAACGTTAAATGTTATCTGAGATATATAAATGAAATTTTTATCCTATGGCAGGGAAGTGAAGATCAGGCACTCAAGTTTGTACAGGAAAAACACACTAATTCCCTAAACCTACATTTCACTGCTCATATACATAAGACCTGCATGCAATTCTTAGATGTAGATGTTTATATTAACAATTCCTCCATTCAAATTACATTACATAGGAAATCTACAGCGGTAAATGCTACGCATCATGCGATGAGTATGCATCCGAAGCATTTAATAGCTAGCATTCCGTATGGGGATATCCTTAGATTAAAAAGAATATGCAGCTCTACAAATGATTTCGATATTTGCCTCAATGAAATGGTCACACGTTTTAAAGCACGTGGATACACTAATACAGTTTAAAAACAGGCTATTGCCAAACTTAGAACTAGAGAAATCCTTTTCAAGATCATTGATCCTATAGATACTGAGAAAGAAATACAAGTGACATCTATTAATCCAATATGTACTAAACATTGTCCACGATTGATAACTACATTTAGCAGTGAAGACAGACAATTAAAAGCCATAATAAAGAACAATTGGTCTATCATACTAACTGACACCGTACTTAATTCCAGACTTCCACAGACTACAGCTATTACTTTTACACAAGCCAGGAATATGGGGACTGTCTTGGATAAGGCCGCCCCAGAATTGAAACACAATACTTCCTGGCTCCAATCAATGACGGGTTTTCGTAAATGTTCTAGTTTTAGAGCTTGTAAATTTGGTCTAAATGCTACTCATTATTCCACACCATTTGGTACACGAGAAATACCCATCACTGGCAGTTTCAGCTGTAAGACTGAATATGCCGTATATGTTTTGACGTGTACCTGTGTCTTGAACTACATTGGTAGTACCAAGCTACAGGTCCACGTTAGAATATTGCAACATCTTAGGGCCATTTTACATAGTGATCTGGCGTATCCGGTGGCCCGCCACTTCAAAAGCACACATAACAATGACGTGGCTTGCTTAAAATACTTTGTGGTAGGAGCAATTCCAAAATTAAGGAGATGTGAAAACAGAGAATTACTACTAAGGCAATTAGAAACCAAAATGATTCTGGAATTTGATAGTAAGTGGCCGAATGGGCTTAACAATACGGAAGAAATGCATAATTTTTTATGAGATAAAAACATATTTCTATCTTCTGTATTGCTCGCTGCTAGTAGCTATACAACATATGAAACACAATTTACTTAATAGTTAGGATCCCTATTATTAAGTACAAGATGAAAGTTTTTTGTGTGCGTATATATATATATATATATATATATATATATATATATATATATATATATATATATATATATATATATATATATATATATATATATATATATATATATATATATATATATATCTCAAATGGCTTTCCTCAGTCATACTGTCTTTTTGTGACCATTGTAAGAGATACTGTAACTGATACTTGACTCTGCATATGATGATTTTTTACTCTTTTTACACTTTTTACACTGTTTTACACTTTTTTGTACATATTTATAGATATTTATATTATTAAGTATTGGTGATCCTTTTTCTATCTAATTTTATACTGTTATGATGCATTTTAGAAGTTGATGATTTTCAAAATTTTAACATACAAATTTTATCTCACGGATCTGAGATATTATAGTTAGTAATATTGAAATACTTCTTGCTTCATGCAGTATGCACTTTCTGCTTCTTTTGCACATATTTTTGCACAGTTCTCTATGCACTTCAAATTAATTGCTGCTTTGCCATTTTTGCACTATTAGATCCAGATATAGATGTGTTTTGTGTGTTTAGAAGAAGTACTGTCATTTTGTTGCCATTATATAGAAATGATTTTTGTACCATAAATATAGGTGTTGCTCATGTATTTAAGCAGATAGATTTTGAACAAACTGCCGAATTTATGAATTGCATATATCACAAATAATAGCAAAAAATATATATAAACAAATATATTTATTCTTCTTTTATGCAATATGTTATCATTACAAATTGTTGAAGATCAGGAATTACTCTGTTAGAAAACATAAACACACACACACACAAACATGTAAATGTATATCTTCTCTTTCCATGATTATGTGATTACTGATGTCACGGATAGAGGTGTGGTTCATTTTAAACATATATATAAAAAAAGCAATTGATTTTACTGACTGTTACAGTGTGAACAAGGGCGCCTCAGCCCGGTACGCGTAGCTGTTGTCTGCGGTAAAATAAAACATAATTTCTGTACCTGGTGGTCCGTCTCCTTCGTCACCGGCGTGGCGTGCCTGACTCCTACTGGAAGTTGGGAGTAGCTGATTTGCATATATATATGCTTGAACCATTTTGCGCTGAGGAAGGCTTAATCCAAGCCGAAATGCATCCGCCTGAATTTGGTTTTAAAACTTGCAATAAAGAACCCTCCACAGACTCCCCTGCGAGGTCTCTTCTTCTTGTCCATGGAGAGGATACTGTTCACATATTCAGCGCGAGTGGCAGTAATGCGCTGCTAGGGCTCCTGCACCACTAAGCGGCTCCCGACAAGCTGGTATCTGCCTTGGTGGAATTACTGTTTGCCCAGGAATCTGGGACGTCGGGGGCACAGCCTTGGAACCGGCAAGAAAAATTGCAGTGTTGGAGTAATTTTTACCCCACACTGGGCAACGCGGATCATTGGTCCTGCCCCTGCTATATGGACTGCCGGGACTGTGTGGTTGGTGCAGTATGGGGAGCAAAGAAGGTTTCTGCTTCGCAATTTCGAGGTGATTTCTATCCGCATATTTCCTTCAGCCCCGGTGCAGTGCCAGACCAGCTCACAGCATTCTGGGACTCGTAGTATTGATGCACTGGGCATCCTACCATGTGTGTTTACCAGCCAATGACTACCCGTGCTGTTTGGGGGGCGGAGGTGGCTTTCACCTGGCAGGAGGGGACTAGGTATTTATACTGGTTATGTTGTCCTCATTCTGCTTGAACCATTTTGCGCTAAGGAAGGCTTAATCCAAGCCGAAATGCATCCGCCTTAATTTGGTTTTTAAACTTGCAATAAAGAACCCTCCACAGACTCCCCTGCGTGGCCTCTTCTTCTTGCCCATGTAGAGGATACTGTTCATTTATATATATATATATATATATATATATATATATATATATATATATATATATATATATATATATATATATATATATATATATATATATATATATATAGTTTCAAAAAGGGTTGCTGTCGTCGGGGACCTCCGACCCATGCAGGGCGGCTCTGACTAAAACGGGAGACAGCGCTTCCCGCCAGTACAATCCAACAAAGAAGTGCGCCAGAGCCCGGATCCGGATATAACAGCTTTTTATTTGCGTCAGGCACGATGCACCTGACGCGTTTCAGCGAATAGCTTTTCTCAAAGGTTTGAGCATCGTGAAGTGCTGTGTCCCAGGTGTGATTAATGTTCGTAAAAAATCACAAGACTGATGGCTCCCATACTACATTACCCATAATTCATCTTGGGCCGCTGTGGAATGCCACAGCGCTTCCCCGTTTTAGTCAGAGCCGCCCTGCATGGGTCGGAGGTCCCCGACGACAGCAACCCTTTTTGAAACTTTATTGATGGGGGACATGACCCGCCCGTCCTGCTGCAAGCTTTGAGGATTTCCAGGCGACTTTTGCAGCATTGGTTGGGAAAGGGAGCCAAGGGAGATGACTCTCTGCTTGGCAGGCTCCGGACAAAGCGCTTATGGACATTTGTGTGGCAACAATTCAGACAATGTACACCAGCTCTCTGTCCTGCCATACTCACCTGCAACATCATGTCTGGTTCGCGTGTGGTGAAACATCATGGAGATGGCACAGGCATTCCACAGCGGCCCAAGATGAATTATGGGTAATGTAGTATGGGAGCCATCAGTCTTGTGATTTTTTACGAACATTAATCACACCTGGGACACAGCACTTCACGATGCTCAAAGGTATATATGTCAACTCTCACATGTACTGTTTTACATATGTACTTACTTTGACATGTAGCACTGAGATATCCATTCACTCACCAATACACTCATGCACACAGTCAACCGCCCATACAGCTGTTTCCACATGCACTTTTGAAACCATACATCTAGTGAATCAACTGCTCACACATCTATGCACAGAGTCATACACCTCCCAGCCACCCACACACACACTCAGTCTCCCATACAAATACTTGGGCAACCAATCAATAACCCATATAGTTACTCATATAGCTACTTATCAACACATGCAGCAGTTTACAGAACAACAGACATAATGATGCACAAATTAAGACAGTTTAGTCACTAACCCATGCACTCAGTGAGACACATTTAATCACTCACTCATACAGTCAGTCATGCACCTACTAAATCCTTCATCCAGACACTCATACATCCACTCATTCTTCAATATGTAAGACATATTTTAACTTTACAGAAACATACAGTCACTGGATGTTGTCATCAGTGATGTCATCAGTGATGTCATTTGAGATGTCATCAGTGATGTCATCAATGATGTCACTGACCATGTCATGAATGATGTAATATGTGACATCATCAGCAGTGGATTGAGGGTGCGCGATATATAGTTAGTGCAACTAACTATATATGGAATTTCAATGGTTTTGTGTGAGTAAAATAAGGTTTTGTAAATGCGAATTCCTAACTATATATGGTCTATAACCTATGGTTTTTTCAGTGAATTTTCAAGGTTTTGTAAATGCTAATTCCTAACTATATATGGTCTATAACCTATGGTTTTTTCAGTGAATTTTCAAGGTTTTGTAAATGCTAATTCCTAACTATATATGGTCTATAGCCTATGTTTTTTTTCAGTGAATATATATATATACATACATATATAAACATATATCATCTGTATATCTATATAAATACAAACATAAATGCATGCATACATATACTTATATGCATACAGATGCATGTTATTTACATGAAAGTTGAAAAAACACTAATAAAAGCAAAGCTAAAAAGCCACCTCATTACAAACAGAATGGCTTTAACTTAAATGAGGGCGAGATCTATTGCATTTTCAATGCTTGTTTACTTTGGTTCCATCAAGAAGGCATTCAGATGTGTCACACATTTGCCATAAATTCTGAATGTTAGCACTCTAGTTGCACATTAGATCACTGTAGTAAAGCTACTGCTCACCAGGGACGTCTGCTGCTGGTATTCAAAGTGCATGTTTCAGTCTGCATGTCAGAATTTTTTTAATGAAATAGAAGAGGATTTGAGAAGTCACTCAAAATGATCCCTAATTTTTCTTTCTGAAGCACTAATCATACTTTCTATGGCAAAATTAACCCCCTCATGTTGTTCCTTTTTAAATTGAGTGTTTTCAGACTTACCACTTCATTCCAATCAAGATGGCTTCTGGTGTGCCATACTTTTGTCATAAGTAAGACTGTTAGCGCTCTAGTTGTTCTTTAGAACACTCTGGGACATTCTGTCATTGGGCTATACTTGGGGTACATCTGGGTGATATTTGGGCTACATTTAGGCTCTTTTGTCTCTGGTGGCCATCTTGGGAGACTGTATGTCAGAATCTTTTAATGAAATTGAAGAGGGTTTGAGAAGTCACTCAAAATGTGCCCTAATTTTTCTTTCTGCAGCACTAATCATAATTCATATGGCAAAATATACCCCCTCATTTTGTTCCTTTTTAAATTAAATGTTTTAAGAGTTACCACTTTATTCCAATCAAGATGGCTTCAGGTGTGCCATACCTTTGTAATAAGTAGGACTGTTAGCGCTCTAGTTGTTCTTTAGAACACTCTGGGACATTCTGTCATTGGGCTATACTTGGGCTACATCTGGGTGATATTTGGGCTACATTTGGGCTCTTTTGTCTCTGGTGGCCATTTTGGGAGACTGCATGTCAGAATTTTTTAATGAAATAGAAGAGGATTTGAAAAGTCACTCAAAATGTGCCCTAATTTTTCTTTCTGCAGCACTAATAATACCTTCTATTGCATAATATACCCCCTCATTTTGTTCCTTTTTAAATTAAATGTTTTAAGAGTTACCACTTTATTCCCATCACGATGGCTCCAGGTGTGCTATACCTTTGTAATAAGTAGGACTGTTAGCGCTCTAGTTGTTCTTTAGAACACTCTGGGACATTCTGTCATTGGGCTATACTTGGGCTACATCTGGGTGATATTTGGGCTACATTTGGGCTCTTTTGTCTCTGGTGGCCATTTTGGGAGACTGCATGTCAGAATTTTTTAATGAAATAGAAGAGGATTTGAAAAGTCACTCAAAATGTGCCCTAATTTTTCTTTCTGCAGCACTAATAATACCTTCTATTGCATAATATACCCCCTCATTTTGTTCCTTTTTAAATTAAATGTTTTAAGAGTTACCACTTTATTCCCATCACGATGGCTCCAGGTGTGCTATACCTTTGTAATAAGTAGGACTGTTAGCGCTCTAGTTGTTCTTTAGAACACTCTGGGACATTCTGTCATTGGGCTATACTTGGGCTACATCTGGGTGATATTTGGGCTACATTTGGGCTCTTTTGTCTCTGGTGGCCATTTTGGGAGACTGCATGTCAGAATGTTTTAATGAAATAGAAAAGGATTTGAGAAGTCACTCAAAATGTGCCCTAATTTTTCATTCTGCAGCACTAATCATACTTTCTATGGCAAAATATACCCCCTCATGTTGTTTCTTTTTAAATTAAATGTTTTAAGAGTTACCACTTTATTCCAATCAAGATGGCTTCAGGTGTGCCATACCTTTGTAATAAGTAGGACTGTTAGCGCTCTAGTTGTTCTTTAGAACACTCTGGGACATTCTGTCATTGGGCTATACTTGGGCTACATCTGGGTGATATTTGGGCTACATTTGGGCTCTTTTGTCTCTGGTGGCCATTTTGGGAGACTGCATGTCAGAATGTTTTAATGAAATAGAAAAGGATTTGAGAAGTCACTCAAAATGTGCCCTAATTTTTCATTCTGCAGCACTAATCATACTTTCTATGGCAAAATATACCCCCTCATGTTGTTTCTTTTTAAATTAAATGTTTTAAGAGTTACCACTTTATTCCAATCAAGATGGCTTCAGGTGTGCCATACCTTTGTAATAAGTAGGACTGGTAGCGCTCTAGTTGTTCTTTAGAACACTCTAGGAGGCTGCAGTAGAACACAAAGGAATCAACTGACAGTCTCTGTCCTTGTTGGATGTACATGTTTTACTGAGAATGTCAGACTTCATTTTCACATGACTGAGAAAGATAATGTGAATTTACAGAAAATATGCTTTCAGTTTAGCTTATAGATCCCCTTCCAAACCACTGTGGGAAAATCATGAGATATTAGTTTTCTTTCAAACAATATTCATGATATCACAGCAGAAGGTTTTTTCACATGGTAAAATCACCTTAGAACCCACCACAATTCCTAAAACGAGTATGGTACCATCAACAAATGATTTATAATGTAACTAAAGTCCTAAAACCCTCTATTAACTACAATGCTTTTTAATGAGGTGCTATCATGTATATTGGTCCCAAGATGGCTGCCAACACTTCTTGGATGAAGTGCTGACAGCCAATCAGATCAGATGTGTGGTTAGGCTCCGCCCAGATATATATCTTTTTTTGAACCTAAATTACTCAAAATCCACTGGAGCACATATATTGAGACCTAGCAAAGGCACATCGGGCTAACAGTCCCTACAATTTTGCCAAGTTTCGTGCAAATCCATTCAGCCGTTCGAGCTAAAAGTGAGGCCAACCGCCCTATGGAAATTAACATGGGAAAAACGCGTTTTGGGACCCCCCTTTTTTCTCGGCCCCCCCTTGACGAAACCCCCCCAAATTGTCAGGGGCTGCTCAGAAACGAAATGTGCCATTTTCCTGAAAATTTCAGCCGATTCCGTCCACAAACGCCAAAGTTATTAGACATAGAATTTTCAAAAATCCCATAGTGAAAAAATCCTAACTATATATACCTACTGGCGACCGCCAGTAGGTAATATATATATATATATATATATATATATATATATATATATATATATATATATATATATATATATATATATATATATATATATATATATATATATATATATATATATATATATATATTACCTACTGACGGTCGCCAGTAGGTATATATAGTTAGGATTTTTTTCCTATGGGATTTCTGAAAATTCTATGTCGAATAACTTTGGCGTGTTTGGACTGAATCGGCTGAAATGTTCAGGAAAATGGCACATTTTGTTTCTGAGTAGCCCCTGAAAATTTGGGGGGGTTTCGTCAAGGGGGGGCCGAGAAAAAAGGGGGGTCCTAAAACGCGTTTTTCCCATTCATTTTTCAATAGGGCGGTTGGAATCACTTTTAGCTCGAACGGCTGAATGGATTTACACAAAACTTGGCAAAATTGTAGATATGGTTTGCCCGACGTGCCTTTGCTATGTCTCAATATATGTGCTCCAGTGGATTTTGTGAAATTAACGTTTTTAAAAACAGATATATCTGTGACAACGCTCCGGTTAGCGCTCCGGTTCGCGTACCTGACGCGTAACGGAACTTCGCGAAGCGAAGCTGATTGGCTCTCCAGTGTCTGTCAACATTCTAAACAGTCCGGAACGGCCGCCATCTTGTCTCTCGGTAGGAACGAGAGACAAGAGGTGAAGAAAAAACAAAGGGGGAATTTAATGAAAGGGGTCAAGGTAGACCCCTCCTGACCCCCTAGGATTGATGAGGGGGATATTAAAGTGCCCCGCGGGGCAAAAAATAAAAAAAACATTTTTTTTGCGATTTTTCGCCCTAGAGGCGCGTCCTGGTACGCGAACCGGGTAGCTTACCGGTAGCGTAACGGGAGTTCGCCATTTTGTGTTTCAGTCAAATTTAATCACAAGATGGCGGAAAAACAATCTGGGGAAATGAGTATAAGGGGGCACAGGAGATGTATCCTGACCCCCTAGGTTTTCTGAGGGTGGCTGAGGAGGCTCATATATGTCGAAAAAAAAATACATTTTTTGAATTTTTTGCGCGGTTAGCTGCCGGTACGCGAACCGGGTAGCGAACCGGGAAGTGAACATAAGTGAAAATTAGTGAAAAAAGGTACATTCGAAATTTTAAAAGAGTAATTATAGTTAAGGTAGCTCTGAAAAGAGCTTTTGGGTTCTGTGTAAGTTCTAGGTACTTATAAGTAGGTACCAATACACAGTCTTAAATTTTGTATGAAAACTCTGTTGCCCTCATCTGAGAAGTGCACACCATCTCCTCTGTAGATATCTTGCATGTAATAACACAAGTTATTGTTGTAGATGGCACCCATTCCATGGTCTCTCATATAAGCTGAAACAGACTTATTTACATGCTTCCTCGCTTTCTCAATTTGTGGAGAAATTTGATTGGACCACCTCCATTTCTGTCTTTGGCATATATTGGAATATACCAAGGCAGTTTGAGGGAAAAGTGCCATTAATTGCTCAAAGGTGTCCTTTAAGAGCATTTCCAGACCTACCCCAGTCAAAGTGCCCAAATCATTTCCTCCACAGTGCACTATTATGAGGTCAGGGTTTGGCAAATGTAAAAAGGTTTTCACCAATGGTATCAATTGGTGACATCTCAATCCTCTTTGGCCAATCCATTTGATTTCCACATTTTGTAAATTGAGGTTGTGTAAATTTCTGTTTTCAGCATATCTGTGAGCCCAGTGAATGTAACTATGTCCAACAATCCAGATAGAAAACATGGCGAGAGGAGGTTCTGCTGCAGTCAGATGAAGTGTGGGAATGAAATGGCAGTTGAAACAGTAGGAGTTTGTAAAGAAAAAAAATGTGGAGTTTGTGTGCTAATGATTCAGTAGCAGTGATTGGTGGATTTCCATTGCTGAAAACAGAATGTTAGGGTGCATGGATGTGTTCTTTGAAACATGTAATTTGAATGGTTAAGAAAACATGATTTTAAGAAAGATTGCAGTGGATTAGCAGGTGTACTGAGAGTTCAGAGTTCATTTGAAACATTGTTGTGTGAACTTGTAAACATGAGAGGTCTGGCAGGAGGTAGTTGCTATGGAAAGAGGCCAGAAAAGGCAGAGGGGGGAAGTGTGTTGATTTGAAAAAAGTGAGGGAAGAGTTTTGATTGGGTCACATAAGAGATATGTGTGATGAATTTCAGCATTTCAGTGCCTTTGTTGGTTCCAGCCTCTGGAGTGCATACCTTTTGCTCTGCTAAAGAAAAATTGGTGTGTTTCTGAGACAGTTTTGAATTTCAAAAAGCATTTGCTAAGGTAAGAATAAAATCATTTAATTTAGATAGAGAGTAGTATAGTATATTGAGAAAATAAGGAAGTTAGCTGTACATTTAAAATGTTGTTTTGTGTCAAGTGTTTTCATTATTTTTTCCAAAAAGATTTTGCTTCTTTGACAAATTATAATTATAGATAATGTGAAGTATTAGTACTGACAAGGTGTGCTTGTACATAGGAGGTGTGCTGTGTTTTCAAATTATGACCAGAAAATCATTTTTTCAGAAAAAGACATGCTTTTTACATTTATGAGAACGATAACATGGGGTGTGCTTTTTTAAATAAATATTTCACTTTCCAACATGAATATGGGAGAATTATTTGCTTGTTTCTTTGTTTAAAAACTCGTTTCTTGAAGTCATTTAGGTTTCACAATATGTTTTGCAAGAGTTACATAGTCAACATGGGGGCATATTTACAAGGCTTATGAGACACATTCACGTCATTTTCTCCATTTTAAAAGTGACTTTAAAGGTGGTGCAAGGTTCTTGTAAATACACCCTCATGAGTGCTTTGCAAATTTAAGTCATTTTCCCCTGGTGCATGTGCCTTGTCAATACACCTCTATGTGTGCTAGACAATTTTAAGGTACTTCTCCCAGGAATTTCCTTACATGATGTGTTTAAAAATCGTGCTAAGGTGAGAAAAGATTCCTTTAATTTAGAATGAGATTAGTATGCTTATTGGAGAAAATAAGGAAGCCAGCTAGGGTGTGCTTGTACATAGGAGCTGTTTTGTGTTTTGAAATTATGACCAGAAAATCGTTTTTTAAAAAAAATAAATACTTTTCACATTTATGAGAAGGACAACAAGGGGTTTGCTTTTTTAAATAAATATTTTATTTCTCAACATGAATATGGGAGAATAATTTGCTTGTTTGATGGTTTAAAAAGTCGTTTCTTGAAGTCATTTAGGTTTCACAATATGTCCTGGTAGAGTTTCATAGTCACTATGATAATTATGATATACATTTAGGACTGTAAAAAAAAATTTTTAAAAAAATATAAATAAATAAAAAAATTATATTACAAAAATATAAAATATATTTTTGAATTAGAATAAGAATACATTTTACAGCTTTTGATATTTGCTATTAAAAAACCATTGAAATTCACTGTAAAAACCATAGGTTATAGACCATATATAGTTAGGAATTAGCATTTACAAAACCTTAAAAATTCACTGAAAAAACCATAGGTTATAGACCATATATAGTTAGGGATTAGCATTTAAAAAACCTTATTTTACTCGCACAAAACCATTGAAATTCGCATATATAGTTAGTTGCAATAACTATATATCGCGCACCCGCAATCCACTGCTGATGATGTCACATATTACATCATTCATGACATGGTCAGTGACATCACTGATGACATCACTGATGACATCTCAAATTACATCACTGATGACATCACTGATGACAACTCAAATGACATCACAGACAACATCACTGATGACATCAATCATGTGATAATACGATCAACCTCTTCAGACTCTAATATAACCTTAGATACACTCAGAGTAAACAGACACTCACAGATTGTCACTCATCCATGGAGTTACTCATTCACCTAGTCAGTCATGCAAAGAATCAATCACACCTCCATTTCCTCAACTATACAGTTATACACACCTTACTTATTCAAACATATTCTAACACATATTTACTCTCTTATACACTCACTGATACAAGTTTTCAATGATCCATGCAGCCACTCACACATTCACTGGCTCTTATACACAGTAATTTATATATGTCAACTCTCACATGTACTGTGTTTTACATATGTACTTACTTTGACATGTAGCACTGAGATATCCATTCACTCACCAATACACTCATGCACACAGTCAACCACCCATACAGCTGTTTCCACATGCAGTTTTGAACCCATACATCTAGTGAATCAACTGTTCATACATCTATGCACAGAGTCACACACCTCCCAGACACCCACACACACACACTCACTCTCCCATACAAATACTTGGGCAACCAATCAATAACCCGTATAGTTACTCATATAGCTACTGATCAACACATGCAGCAGTTTACAGAACAACAGATATAATGATGCACAAATTAAGACAGTTTGGTCACTAACCCATGCACTCAGTGAGACACATTTAATCACTCACTCATACTGTCAGTCATGCACCTACTAAATCCTTCATCCAGACACTTATACATCCACTCATTCTTCAATATGTAAGACATATTTTAACTTTACAGAAACATCAGTCACTGGATGTTGTCATCAGTGATGTCATCAGTGATGTCATTTGAGATGTCATCAGTGATGTCGTCACTAACCATGTCATGAATGATGTAATATGTGACATCATCAGCAGTGGATTGCGGGTGTGCGATATATAGTTATTGCAACTAACTATATATGCGAATTTTAATGGTTTTGTGCGAGTAAAATAAGTTTTTGTAAATGCTAATCCCTAACTATATATGGCCTATAACCTATGGTTTTTTCAGTGAATTTTTAAGGTTTTGTAAATGCTAATTCCTAACTATATATGGTCTATAACGTATATGCTTTTTTCAGTGAATATATATATATATATATATATATATATATATATATATATATATATATATATATATATATATATATATATATATATATATATTCACTGAAAAAACCATAGGTTTCACACCAGTTATAGTAAGCTGGAAATTTTACTGATATAAAACCATTGAATTTCCCACGTTATAGTTAGTCGGACTCACTATAACTTGCGCGTGCAATGCACTGCTGATGACATCACATATTACATCACTCATGACATGGTCAGTGACATCACTCATGACATCACTGATGACACCATCCTTGTGACAGAGTGACAGACCTCCTTTCAGTGTAATGTAACCCTTGAAACACATATTCAAAAATAGAAACTAACATTTTCAAAAAAATAGAGATACCCATACCAGTTTCAACAACCAATTCAGTAATACCACCATCTATATACACACCCACTCATTCACCAACAGTTCTATATAGTCACTCATACATATACTCACTCATCATATGAAGAGATACACCTATACATCCTGTTACACACCGACATTCATCCAAAAGTTACTCACACACATATTCACACGTGCAAATAAACTATTGAACAACCATTTATTTGAATATAGAGTTATACACAGACTTCCACCTTACTTCTATTGAAAATTACACATATTTATTCTCTTAAACAATCACTTATAGAAACACATACTTATTTAAACAGGAAATCTTACAATCTCTTACTCTCACATATACTCACTTATATACATCACTATTCATATATACTAGATTAAAACATATGTAGTTACTGATAAAGACACTAGTGAGACAGTCATTCACTCATTAACAAACACATATAGACACTCATCCACCCATACAGTCCTGTACATATGCTGTCTTCAAAACACATACTAACAAAGAGTCAGTCACTCATGCATCTATGTGCTAAGTAATACCTCCACCAAACCATATAGACACTCTTACTGATACTAATAAAAATATCAAATAACCCATATACATACGCATGTAGCTACTTATCAGCACATGTAGCCACTTATACACAAAGTGAAACACTAATATATGTATTTAAATATTTAAACATAACTCACTAATATTTATTTTTCAGAAAGACACATATTCACTGGATGGTGTCATCAGTGATGTCATGAGTGATGTCACTGACCATGTCATGAGTGATGTAATATGTGATGTCATCAGCAGTGCATTGCACGCGCAAGTTATAGTGAGTCCGACTAACTATAACGTGGGAATTTCAATGGTTTTATATCAGTAAAATTTCCAGCTAACTATAACTGGTGTGAAACCTATGGTTTTTTCAGTGAATTTAATAGGTTTTTTAAATGCTAATTCCTAACTATAACCGGTGTGAAACCTATGGTTTTTTCACTGAATTTCAAAGGTTTTTTAAATGCTAATTCCTAACTATAACTGGTGTGAAACCTATGGTTTTTTCAGTGAATTTCATAGGTTTTTTTAATGCTAATTCCTAACTATAAGTTTCACTTTATAAATAAGACTGTTAGCACTCTAGTTGTTCTTTTTAACACTCTGGTACATTCTGTCATTGGGCTACAGTTGGGCTACATCTAGTTGAAATTTGGGCTACATTTAAAATTTTTAGTCTCTGGTGGCCATCTTTGGGCTACATTGGGCTACTTTAGGCTACATTTGGGCTTCATTTTGGCTCTAACATATATTAAGCCCAATGTAGCACAATACATATTTTTCTAAAGTTAATTTTTTTACAAACCACTTTAGAATAGGGCTACCTGTCCCTACAATTATCCCATTTTTTTTTTTTTAATTTTTGGGGGGAGCGCCCCGAAAAGCGTATTTCTGAAAAGCGCTCCGGGGCGCGCTCCGGGGAGCGTCCCGTGAGCGCCAATATCGCAAACGTAAACATGATCGTGACGTATCGCGTAGCCGCGACCGCGTGATACGCACGGCGTAAGCGCACCCGGAAGTACTCGAGCGAATACGATCGCACAACGTAAACTTCCGACGCGCTTACGCTGCGCGACCCGGGGCGCGCCCCGGGCGCGCCCCCGGGCGCGCCCCGGGCATGTAGCGTAAGCGCGTTGGGTCATGTGAGCAGAAAATAACACTTTTGATTGGTTCATAACAGTTTTGGTTTCATAATGATGAAGCCCCTGGTCTTGTGACCTGAAAATAACACTTCTCATTGGTTCAGGACAGTTTTTTTTTCTAAATGATGAAAGACCCCACCTTTTTTCCTTATTCTGACTTTGTCCTTTGACTGAGGAAGACCTGTTTGTTGCTCTCTCTACTTTTTTGCTCCAAATAATGGCTTCAGTAGTAGAATCAGCTGGTGCATCTGCCCCACCACCACCACCACAACCACCAAGAGGACCAGCTCCAAATTATATTGGTGGTCAAGAACAGGAGGAGGAGGAAGAGGAAGAGGAGGAGGGGAGAAGAAGATGGCTGCCAGAAGAAAATACACCTTACAAACCCAAACCACACATTGTTTGGCAGTTTTTTTCAATCCCAGAGGGGAAAAAAAGGTGAATGCGCCCAAGGTGACTTGCCTCATCTGCAATGATGAACTTTCACGGGGCAACCCAAACAAGAAATACTCATTTGGTAACTATACCATGATTCGGCACATGACAAGAAAGCATCCAAACAACTACTCTCGGGCAGAGTTCCGGGAACTGGCCAGTAACCTCCCCCAGTCATCAAGGACCCCCTCCCAAAGAAACCAACTCACTTCCTCGGAACCAGAAACATCCGAGGTGATGCCTTGCATTCAGCCGAGATTTGCTGATTTTAAAATTACTTGCACTGCTTGTGGCAAGCTTATCTCCTATGGGGAACAAAGTGTTAAGCTCATCGTCCTTGCAGGTGATAATCACAAGTGCCCCAAAAAGAAGTAATTTTTTGGGTTTTTTGTTTTTTTGCTCCAGTTGAGCCAGTTTCAATTCCCTTTTTTTGTTTCTCCCCCTAAAAAAATACAAAAAAAATATAAAACTGTTTTGAAAAGCCAAAAAAAGTTCAAAAAGTTCAAAAAACACAAAAAAAATATAAAACAACAAAAAGAAGAAAAAAAAAGTTCTTTTTAGAACTACCTCCAATTTCTAAATCAAAACTTCATTTTTTAAAAACTCTGTCACCTTTTTTCATCATAGTACGCTCCCCGGGCCGCTCCCCGGTGCGCGCACCGGGCGCTTCCCCCGCGCAAAACAAAAAAAAAAAAATTTTTAAATGCCCCGCGCGGCCCTTTTATAGCCCCCACATCAAACCTAGGGGGTCAAAGGGGTCTATCCCTGACGCCTTATAGTCAGTTCCCCCTTTGTTTTAGCCACCTCTTATGTCTCGATTTTACCGAGACACAAGATGGCGGCCGCTCTGGACTGTTTCGAATGTTTACAGACACCCGAGAGCCAATCAGCTTTCCATGCGCACCTCGCGTCACGCGCCCGGAGCGCTCCCCGGTGCGCGCACCGGTGCGCTGCTATAGATATATATATTTTTTTGCACCTAAATTACTCAAAATCCACTGGAGCACATATCTTGAGACATAGCAAAGGCACATCGGGCTAACAGTCCCTACAATTTTGCCAAGTTTCGTACAAATCCATTCAGCCGTTCGGGCTAAAAGTGAAATCGACCGCCCTATGGAAATTAACATGGGGAAAACACGTTTTGGGACCCCCCTTTTATCTCGGCCCCCGCTTGATGTATCCCCCCCTTTCAGGGAAGGACCGGAGCTCGACGAGGCCATTTTCATGAAATTTTCAGGCAGATTCGTCAACCGGTGCCAAAGTTATTCCAAATAGAATTTTGAGATTTAACATTGAAAAAAATCCTAACTATAACTACCTACTGGCGACCGCCAGTAGGTAATATATATATATATATATATATATATATATATATATATATATATATATATATATATATATATATATATATATATATATATATAAACAAAGCCTCGCCAGATGCTAGCAGCGCCTCTAGTTCTCGTTTCAACCAGAAAAATTGACGATGAGTCGAACCCAAATTTGGTGCCAGAACAAAGGTGCTTTATTTGTGCATAATTCTGCTCAGCATGCCGCCATGACTCGTTTCGATTGTCTCCACAGTCTTGATCACATGATGTGATTGCTATGTCACGAGTGAAGTATAAATAGTAAACACAGAGGGTGGACCATTAATTCCCGCCCTCCACATGTCATGAGGTATTTTCAAGGAAACAAAGAAAAGACTAAAGACAATATAATAGCCCTTAGTCTGAATGATAGAACTCATAGTGAGTAATAGATCATACATAATTCTCAATGATGATGAAATAAATATGTCCAATAAATCACAATGGTCATTTATATATACATATAAATAAATATAAATATGTAACATCATAAAACCATACATAGATAAAATCACATAAAAGATCATATATTTCCTTGTACAAAAAAACCCCTGTAGTTCATAAATCCCATGTGGGGACCTGAATAAAGTGCTTATGCAAAGATTTCATATTCACATGTAAACTTAATTTCAATATACATCACTCAATGTGACAAAGAGCAGTTATTGCTGTGTAGTGCAAATTATATAGAAAGTGCAAAGTGCTAAAATTCAACAAATTACAAATTCAACAATACATATTAATACAGTGTGAAAGAGAGGAGCCCCTCCCTTGTGTGTTTGGTTCCATAATGATAGTTCTTAATTCAGCTACAACCATAAAATGTGAGCTAGATGGAATCCTACTAAGTTATACATCTTAACAGCCACGGGATTAATTTAAAGATGCCCTATGATATAGTGAATTATATTAATGTTTACAGCTTCACAGGCAAGTGTAAAGGTCCTCGCTGGTGTTAAGACCCCCAGGGCTTCGACTATCTAATTCTAAGATACATCTTGTTTCTAGGACCCTCAAGAGAGCATCTCTGTTACCACCTCTTTTGAGGGGCATAACACAGTCTATGACATAGTATAATAGATGTTTTGGGTCACTGTCATGGGTGCTCTCAAAATGGCGTGCCACTGGGTAGGATTGATCTTTGGTACTGATTGCCCTTATGTGCTGCAGTATCCGCTTGTGAGCCGGAAGCCGGGTACTCCCTACATACCGGAGCTCACAAGGACACTGCAGCACATAGACTGCAAATTCAGTCTTGCAGGTAAGTTGTTTGGTGATCTGTACAGGCACTTCTCTGAATGGTGTGAGATATTGGGTCTTGCTGCAGCCATATTTACAAGCTTTGCAGCTAGAGCATTTCTTGAATCCTTTTCTCAGGGCCATGAAGGTCTCCGAGATTGGTAGCTTCAAATGATTTTTGACCAATCTATCCGCCATGGAAGTGGATTTTCTAAAAGAGAATTCAGGTTTCCTACCCACTAGATCACCGATGACAGGGTCCCCTGTCACCAGGTTCCAGTTAGGGGAAAAGATTTTCCGAATCTCTGGCGATTGTAAGTGACAATGATTCGTGAGGAATCCAGTGCAGGCACAACATTTGTCTCACTAACTGTTGTTTTAGGTGTAAGAGCCTGTATTCTGGTTATGATGTTAGAGCTATTAATCGCTTTTTGAACAACTACCTCCGAATAACCCCTAGCAAGAAAGCGTTTTTTGCTCACTTCCTGGGCCTTAACACATTCTGCCTCTGTACTGCAAATTCTTTTCATACGCAGCATCTCCCCGAAGGGGATACTACGTATCAAATGATGGGGGTGCTGACTAGCCGCATGCAGGACGGTGTTGCCCGCTCTTGGCTTTCGATGTAATCTTGTCGCTAATCCCCCGTATTCCACATATACTTCTATATCTAGAAAGCATATAGATGAAGTACTGATTGTAGATGAAAATTGAAGTTTCAAATCATTGATTTTGAGTTGTTCCACAAAAGTACGTGCTTCTTGGGAAGTGCCCTGCCAAATCAGAAAGAGGTCATCAATGTACCTCAAATAAAGTGGGACATGGTTTTGTATGGTAGCAAGATGTTGCCCCATGAGGACCTGTTCCTCCCACCAGCCCATGTGCAAGCACGCTAGGCTGGGCGAAAAACAGGACCCCATTGCCACCCCTCTTATCTGCTGGTACACTTGATTGTTGAACAGAAAATCATTCTGTTCCAGACAGATCTTAATCATAGAGATTAGCATGATGTTATGGGCAGAAAAATTGATTGCACGTTGATTTAAATAGTGGCTTACTGCTCTGATACCATCATTGTGCCGTATCGACGTATACAATGAGGTTACATCTAATGTAATCAGTATACAATTTAAATTCCATGATTTATTACTCAATTTGCGTACAAAGTCTAATGAGTCCTGTACATAGGACCTTAAGCCCTTGACATAGTCCTGCAAAACAAAATCAATGTAGGTGGAAATGTTCTCTGTTGAGCTATTAATGGCAGAAATTATAGGACGCCCTGGCGGATTGTCCAAACATTTGTGGATTTTAGGGAGCAAATAAAATGAAGGTATAACTGGAAAATCTTTCTTAAAAACCCAAATTCCTCTTTAGAGATCAAGTTACAGCTTTTCCACGCCACCAATTTAGAATTTTGATCTTGCCAAGCCAGTTTGATTGCCGCCAGATTGCTCCTTTTGTAACAGGATTGATCTTTCAACTGTCCTTCAGCCTCATTTCTATACATTTCACGGGGCCACAACACCACGTTCCCGCCTTTCTCGGCCTGGCGGACAACAATATTTTTATTTGATTCCAGTTTTTTGACCAAATTGTTGTAGCTTTGATTCATTTTGGTCACAGCTTGATGTCTTTTATTTGTGATTATGTACAGTTTTTTTTAGATCTTTAGTAATGAGATCCTGACACACATCGATGTTATCATGTGTCATAGTAGGCAAAAAGACTGACTTGGGTTTAAAAGGAGTAATGCAAGTTGCTTGGTCAATTCTAGATATTACCAATGGAATTGACGTCGATGGACATACCTCCTCCTGTAAAGCCCAAATTTCATCAAATCCTGTGCGATCATTAGCATCTAGAAGATTCGGACTGTTGGTGGCCCCCGCGTTTTTCTTTTTTGCAGGCTGCAACTTGAAATGCTTTTTAAGTTTGAGCTTCCTGATAAACCTAAAAGCGTCCATCCGCACATCTGCATAATTAAAATTATATGGAGGACAGTATGATAATCCAAGGCTGAAAATCTTGTTGTCATTGTCTGAAAGTTCTAATTGTGTGAGGTTTATTACTGAGCAGGGGCTGGCGTCTGTGTCTTCGCAGTTTGTTTGTCCCAACGACCTCTTTTTTGTTGTTGTTGTTGTTTGTTCTCGTTTTTTTTTGTTTTTCCAGGCGCTGCATTTGCGCCTTCCACTGCGCCTCCTATTTGCCCTTTGGTTTTTGGTCCGCCAGTTTGGATTCTCGGTCTTAAAGTGTCCCTGCGGTCCTGGCACATGCTGCTCACCTCCTGAGCCAGGGACAACTTTGTAAACCCCACCGCTCTATCTTTAATTGCCTCATTCTCTGATTCACTGCCCACTGAACTAGCGTCTGATGAGGATGGGGTGACAGGAGTAGTGCCGGGTGGTGTAATGCGCGTTTTCCTGGCACGCGCCTTAACATTCTCGTATCTTTTGGCGTAGGTAAAAATCTGTCCATTTAAATATTCCAAGCGGTCCCGCTCGAATTTGAATGCTTTCCGTTTTTTTATTACCTCCTCCTCTTTGTTCAATCTGAATACCATATCCGCCCTCATTTTGTCAGTTGATTCATTCGATCCCATACCGGTTATTTCTTCCTCAAGCTCTTCTATTTGTGCCTGGAGCTTACAGCGATCAGATTCGGCATATTTAATGAGAATCGTCATTAGTTTGGCAGAAGATTCTAAATTGTCTTCCGCCCACTCGGTGAGCATATCGGGATCGGGCGTCTCATAACTTGGGGCCAGACTGATTCGTAAGCCCCTAGGGACTCTGCCCTCCTGTACGTACATAGTAAGAGATTAATTTTCCTACCATTTTGACTGTTCCCTCATAGTAGGATTAGCATTTACGTTGGTTGTTTGCTGTGTTATGTCTACTCCCCCAGCCGGGGGTTTCACAAACACGAGGCCAGCTGCCTCCTTCCTGCTCCGCAACACAACCGCGGACATAGCTGGGCTGTAGCGAAATTAGTAAAGCACGGCACCGATGATAGACCGAAAAACGCTGTCTCCAAAAAAACAGTTTTGATAAGTTGCGTTGGTAGTCTAAGCATACTCCCCACCGGACAGTCTGACGACTCCTACCTATATATATCCAACTTCCGTAAACTCCTTCCGGGCATCTTGGGACCCTTGAAGAGTGGCACGCACTCAGGAGGAGGGTTCTGGTATTTCAATCCTCTTATTAAATTACTCATTAAGCGCGCGCTCAGAAACAACCGACTCCATGTGAAATAAAGGTACTGCTGTTTAGTCACAACGTGTTTCGCTTTGGGAAAAAGCTTGATCACGTGAATTGGTGCATCGAATGACGGCCACACTTATAGTAGTCATTGCAATCGGCATCAGAAAAAAGGAAGGACTTAATCAATCAATCATGCAAAGCATTTGTAAAGTGCACTAATTACCCTTGAGGGCCTCAAGGCACTAAGGGGTGGGAGAAAACTGCTGCTGTTCGCAGAGCCAGGTCTTGAGGAGTCTTCTGAAGGTCAGTAGGTCTTTGGTCTGCCGTAGGCGGATGGGAAGAGTGTTCCATGTCTTGGCGGCGAGGTGGGAGAATGATCTGCCACCGGCGGTTACTCTTCGGATGCGGGAGACAGTGGCGAGGGTGTGGTCGGTGGAGCGGAGCTGGCCGGCGGGGGTTTAAAAGCTGAGTCAGCTGTTGAGGTATGCTGGTCTGGTGTTGTGGAGCACCTTGTGTGCGTGGGTGAGGAGCTTGAAGGTTATCCTCTTGTTGTTGGGGAGCCAGTGCAGGTCTCTCAGGTGGGGTGTGATGTGGCTGCAGCGAGAGATGTCGAGGATCAGGCATGAGGAGTCGTTCTGGATGCGCTGGACCCGTTTCAGGAGTTTGGCCAGGGCTCCTGCATAGAGGGCATTTCTGTAGTCCAGTCTGCTGCTGATGAGGACCTGGGTGACTGTCCTTCTCGTTTTGGTGGGGATCCACTTGTAGATCCTGCGGAGCATGCGGAGCATGCGGAGGGTGTTGAAGCAGGAGGAAGAGACGGCGTTGACCTGCTTCGTCAAGGATAGGGTGGAGTCGAGGATGATCCCTAGGTTGCGTGCGTGGTCGGTGGGTATTTGAGCTGTTCCTAGTGCGATCGGCCACCAGGAGTAATCCCAGGCCGAGGGAGTGGATCCGAGGATGTGGACCTCCGTCTTGTCCAAGTTCAGTTTCAGTCGGCTGTTTCTCATCCTCTCATCCAGTCGACAACGACCTTCATTCCCTCATGGAGGTTGGTTTGGGCGGTGTGGGGATCTTTGGTGAGGGAGAGGATCAGCTGGGTGTCATCGGCGTAGGAGATGATGTTGAGGTCATGAAGTTGGGTGACGTGGGCGAGCAGTGCCATGTAGATGTTGAACAGCATAGGGCTGAGCGATGAGTCCTGGGGCACGCCGCAAACGATCTTGGTGGCTTCAGAGCAGAAGGGGGGAGGGGGACACTCTGAGTTCTGCCGGAGAGGAAGGATGTGGTCCAGTCCAGGGCCTTCTCTTGGATCCCGGCATCGTGGAGGAATGTTCAGAGTGTGCGGTGGCAGACCGTGTCGAAGGTGGCTGACAGGTCCAGGAGGATGATGGCCGGGGTTTCTCCGTTGTCTAGTAGGGTCCTGATGTCGTCGGTGGCAGCCATGAGGGAAGTTTCAGTGCTGTAGTGGCTGCGGAACCCGGACTGGGATGGGTCCAGGATGCAGTTCTCCTCAAGGAATCTGGTCAGTTGTTGGTTGACAGCCTTCTTAATGACCTTCACCGGGAACAGGAGAAGGGAGATGGGTCTGAAGTTCTTGAGGTCCTTGGGGTCCACCCTGGGTTTCTTAAGTAAGGCGTTGATCTCGGCATGCTTCCAGCTCTCCGGGAAGGATGCTGTCTTGAAGGAAGGGGCATCTTCTGGGTGCGGTGGTGTGTGGTGGGTTTAAAGGGAGGTGAAGTGGATGTAACGGTGGTCGGTCCAGTGGAGTTCGGTGGTGTGGTTGAAGAAGATGTGGGAGCTTGCTGAGAAGATGGGGTCCAGCGTGTGGCCAGTGGAGTCGGTGGGTGTTGTAACGAGTTGTCTGAGTCCAAGGTTGGCAAGGTTGTCGATCAGGGTGGAAGAGTTGGTGGGGTTGTTGTTCTCAAGGTAGAAGTTCAGGTCCCCAAGGAGGATGTAGTCCGTGGAGGCAAGGGCGTGTGTGCTGATAAGGTCGGCGATGGAATCGCTGAACTGTGGTCACGGTCCGGCGTGTCTGTAGACCAGAGTTCCTCTGAGGGTGGTGTTGGGGTCGGTGTGGATCTGGAAGTGCAGGTGTTTGGCGGTGCTGAGTGTGTCATCGGTGTATGTCGAGATTTTGACAGTGTTCTTGTGGACATTGGCGATTCCTCCTCTTACTCTGTTGGTGCGGTCCTTGCAGGTGATCTTATAGCCTTCTGGGATGGCTATGGCGATGTCCGGTGCCGAGCAGCCAGGTCTCAGTCAAGAAGGCGACGTCTGGAGTGTTGGAGTCCAGTAGGTCCCAGAGTTCAACTGCGTATTTGCGTGCGGAGCGGGTGTTGCGAAGGATGCATCTGAGGTAGTTGGGTTCTTTGGTGGGTGGATGGCATATGAACAATGGCAGAAATCTTAGAATGGTAAATCAGATTGCAAAAATGACAACTAAATATACATATCAGATGTCACCGCCCCATAAATGCCCAACATCATTGTCTTAAGAGCAAAAAAAGAAAGAACATTAATAATTAAACATTGGCAATTAAACAGATCTCAAACTTCAATGCTGTGCTGTTTCCGCAAATGAATGTCCACAATGAAAGTTCCTCTATGGAACAACCATTATTGCGAGAGATCACATTGCATTATTCCATGTACCCTGATGCTATCCCTGAAATACATTGCAATAACACTATAATTGTAATGGTAACAACATAAAAAAGGGGGAGATCTTGCACAAGAAGAAATGGCAGACATGTTGGAGGAATACATAAAAGACTCTCATCATTGTGTTCTGGTCTAAACAATATATACAAACACACCACTACCCAACAATGTGATCACACTGGTATCACTGTGCTGTGTGCATGTGCTGTCAACATCGTGTTACATATCCCTGTGTACAGGGATGCTTGAATAGCCCAGCGCTGTCCTCATGTATGTGTCACGTTGCACAAAAGGGGGGACCCCACGTGTACGTGAATTGGCCCTCGTATATATCATATGTGCTGATAAAGCTACTTATCAAGGTTATGTGTACTCCATCTGCTGTTCTGTATGCCTATTGCGTTAGAAAGTGCCACGAACATGGGCACTCACAGGGTTTGTTATCTTGGTAGATAACCAGGTGTGTCAGTGCATCCGCTGTCTTGTGCTGCCACTACATATGTGTGGCTAGAATGGACCGTATCTGTGATAAGGGGCCAGTGCCCTAGTTGCTGGTTAGTATATCTTGGATGTGCGTGTAGGTGATGTCTAACAATAAGCTAAGCCTGTCTGGGAGTGTTACAGTATAGGACTGTATTTCCCCGAACCAACTATTGTCATGGCTATGGGTAAAACCAAAAGAGATAACAATGTATAATACAAAGTCAAGTGCCTGATAATCGAAGCAGATAATCCTAACGTCCTACCAAGACCGTATATTTACCATGGCCCACCTGGCCAGTCTTCAAAAAACCAAAAGTGACTTGAGTGCTCTTGATGAAAGAAAAAAAGGGTTGGTGGCCCATGCTGGTGAATGTTGGTGAAAGGGCCCCTTCCTTTCCTCCTGTGAAGAAGAGAAAACAGAAAAGAAGAAAGAAAGACAGTGGCTAAAAACTGGATCACTTGACCCTATATACATATGCACATCAAATTCTGCAATTTGAAAACTGATCACTTCATGCAAGGAGAAGAATAAAAAGCTAATATTATTTATGGAGAACGCCTGGAGAAGGGCAGAGAAACACTCCTCCTGCCAGTTGTACAAGAAGAGACATAGCAGAGGCATAGCCGAATGGGTAGGCAAAACAGAACCTCATCTCTGATGGTGGCCTTGCTAATGTTCCAAAACACCCCTGTCCTCTAAGTTGTGAGGGTGAATAAAGCTATTCTTTTAAGTGTATTGATAGTTCCTCCTCATGGTTAAGTCCCCCTGGATACTTGGTTTGGAAGTTTATGATGTATTTGGACTCCCTCTGCCTCAGGTTGAGATCCCTGTTGCCACCCCTTGGATGTTTTTCTATCTGTTCCAAAATGAGGAAACTCATGTCTTTGGTATTGGAAACATGTTTCTCTCTAATGGGGATATTTGGCCATGCATGTGGTGCTACCTATATCCCACATTTTACATGTACATTCAATAGCATAGACCACAAACGTAGAGCTACAAGTGAGAAATTGGGTGAGTTCCTTACTGACACCATTGTATCTGACCTGTTTATGGAATCTGCTGTTGTTACAGGCTTTGCAATAGTCAACAAGAAGAGAGAAGACCCCACATGTTCCAGGGAACAGGGTACTGCAGACACAAAGTCTAGGAAATATCCCTAGAAAAGTTAATTCACTCACTCACACTTGGGACTGCTAAAGATGTATAATCACTGGTCACAAACTAATTTATACCGTTCACAGACTTTTTATTTAAAAACAACATGTAGATAAAAAAGAGATTTCATTACATATTTGGTTTCACAATACATATAAAATCAAAAACATATCACTTTGTGCAATAGATAAAAACAATATAGAAATTATTCATTAATGTACCCAGATAAAGCAGAGAAAAAGAATCCACATTCTAAAGTGTCAACACAATCCTATCAAAGTTAATCACCATATTATCTAAGGCAAAACACATACGACCTATAGTCAAAAAGCGAAACCCCACTGCAAAAAGAACACCTATGTCTATTGCAGATTTTGAGATTCAAATGCCCTTACAGTGTTTCCAATACAAATCCCATATTACAATATGCCTAATATCTAGGATTTCCTGGGCTTGAATTCTAAAAAACAAAGAAAGCGTCGACGCGTTTCGGTGTATCTGCCCTTGGATATTGGCACACCTTCCTCAGGACAATTCGAAATCGTTTTGGGTAAAAGTCATGTATCCTTCCTGTGTATTAGAAAAGGATTAATCAATACATGGACATTTTTAGATCAATGCAGAAATTATTTTCCTATCTAGATGGAATGCTATTCCTACAAGTGCATTATGGACATATTTATGTTCGACATTACGGGCATATCTACATTTAACATTCCATTACATGTTCCAGTGTCACCTAAATGGTGACAGAATTTCCTACTGTTATGGTCTATGGCTCATTTCTTACAACCTCCATTATAACGTAGTTGGTGACCAGTTCATTAAAAATTGCACTCAATCATACCATTCACTCAGATTCTACTGACCTTAAGATTAAGGCTCTGATTCTTTTTTGATAGATTCTAACCGTATACACGTATTACTGGATCTTAAACTTGGTCTTAGGGTAGTAAGTAGTCTATTAAAATACACAAAGATTTGTGTTATCAATTTGGAAATTATCTTTATTATAGTTTATATGCATGAGTCTCTATTTACATTCATGACTCAGAGAAAATAAAATATGAATGTGTATTACCGTTGGGAGTGTTCACTTGCCCTTACGTCTCGTTTGGTTTAATCAATATCCCAGATGGTGTGGTATGTTGCCCTCTGGATACCGGGACTTCGGTGTGTTGTTTTAACCGACTCTATGGTAAAGGCTCCTACATGGGATGATAACAATGTACATCTCTAGGTAGGGATGTCAGAATATTGTGTTTCCCTATGTTCTGGCTTTTTGTATAAGCTTATACATACCTGCAGGTGTAATGGATATCCTCTTCCCCGTGTTTCTCTTTCCCTTTTTAGTTGCCCATTCGCCACTGGATAAAGATTAATGGGTTGGTAGAAGCTGCGCCTGATCTACATGAGAAGTGAAATACACTTTGTTTTATTTTATTGCTCGCATCAGGTAATGAGAATGGTTGTATGCTCAGCTGTGTTCTATGTTTTTTAGCCCTATTCTGGGAGTTTAACTTTAGAGAGTTTGTTTTTAGCATTTGTTATCCTATGCTTTTATCATATTGATATGTGAAATCATATACAGTTTCTTGCCCTTATCAGATTATCGTGGCAGGGAGTTTTCTTACCTCCTTTCCCCTTTTTTTTATTAACATCTTTTTCCTGCATTTTTTCGGTAGTTGTAAAAATGCCTAGTTTCTTTCTATTCCTCCTCTTTCAGATACTGAAACGCGGGGGTCCTTTATATATTATTTTAGACGTCCCATACTACAGTATTCAAAACGTTTGAGGTCCCTCCACGTTTCTTAACCGTTAGATCATCCGGTAACTTCTGCGATACAAGCCGGAGATCGGTTTTACATTATACTCTAGCTATACTAGGTTGGAGCCTACATTACGGCAGGCTATATCAAAGTACGGGTCCCTCCCGCTTACCTTCGTTAAATCCTGATCATGAGCGGCCACGGGTACGTCCGGTTCTGCATTCCTCTCTGCTGATAAGAAGCCGTTCCGCCTCCGTATATATACGTATTCTAGTCCTTTTTATTTATCGTTCTCAGCTGTGGATCCACTGCCGAAGAACGCGCATGCGTAGACGCACCTATCACCTGATCTATGTGGGCGCCATTGTTTAGTGGTGAAATTCGTGTTATACGTGATCGGATATTAAATGAAAGATATCACGGGACATAGTTTCGCACCCTATCTATTCTGCTATATGATTTTCTCTTTATTATCCGGGTCTCCGCTTTAGCACTTTTCATTTCATGGCTTTTATAGCCCAATGGTAATGCGCTATTCGGATTTAAGTCTTTCACATACCTATTGTGGACATATCACAATGTCTGAGCAAGAGACCTGCTAAATGCTAAATGCTAAACGCCTGCTAAATGCGGATTATAAGATCTTTACCAGCATTTTGGCAGGGAGTTTGGTCAAGATAGTTCCGCAGTTGATCAATGTAGATAAAAAGGGCTTTATTCCGGGAAGGTTTATCCAGGAACAAACTTTACAGCTAATCGGTTGCATCGATCTGGCGTTGGCACGGTCGGAACCCTTGGCTGTGGCTGCATATGACTCAGCCAAGGCGTTCGATCATGTCAACTGGGCCTACCTTTGGGAGACTTTAAAAATGATGGGTTTTGGTTTTACATTCATAGAAACCCTCATTAGATGTTACGAGTGCACCTCTGCAGTTATCCTCTTAAATGGTTCATTGACACCATTTTAGTATACAAAGGGGAACACGACAGGGGTGTCCTATTTCACCCTTGTTGTTTGATATTTACCTGGAACCTCTTTCCCAAGCTCTGAGACTTGATATACAAATTACTCCTTCCCAAGTCTCAGATTATAGCTGCAAGTTGGCCTTATACGCGGACGACCTGCTGGTCTATACCAACAATCCTGCGGAGGTGCTCCCTAGGGTAGAAACTACCCTGAAAGAATTTGGTCTGTACTCTGGGTAATTAGTCAACTCCTCCAGGATGAAGTAATATGCTGGGGCATCAATAGTTGGTCTGGAAGATGCTGCAGGGAGTTTAGGTATTTGGGTATCACTATAACATAGGATCTAGTGGATATTCCCCTGATCAATTTGAGGAAAGTATCAAAGGAAATTGACCATCTATTTTCCAGGTGTCAGAATCTACCCCTTACCATCTATGGCCGGGTAAATCTTGTGAAAATGGTTATCTTACCCTAATTGACGTACTTATTTAGTACTATTCCCCTAGACTTCCCCTGCAAACTCTTGGGTAAAATTCAAAGCAAAATAGGAAGCTTCATCTGGGCTAATAAAAACTCTAGGTTATCCTGGAAGAAGCTAAAACGAAGACTATTAAAGGGTGGCCTAGCCCTTCCAGATGTGTTCTGGTATTTCCTTGCCTTCCAGTTCAAAAATATTAGTTGTTTACTTTCTTGACCTGTTAAAACCAACTGGGGGAGGATTCTGAGTGTCATGGCCAACTTCAAGGGAGGGGGCATTGGATTCCTTTATAAGTTTGTGGCGCCTAGATTTTTTAAGAAGGTACGCCTAAAAGTATTAAAATCTGCCTTTAATGTGTGGCATAATGTTAAGGTGAGATGGGGGATAGGATACTATCAAGACTTTGCCCTAATCTGGAATTCCCCGGGTCTACCGGCCTGTCTAGAAGACAGTTTAGTCTCCCCTATCAAGAAGGCACGAATTTCGATCTAGTCCGATTTAATATCTTCAGACGGAGTCCATCCTTGGGAGGTTTTAAGAGCTAAAATTGGTGACTCTTTCTCTCAATTTAAATATTTTCAATTATGCTCCTGGTTTTCAGCAGAGAAGGAACATACAGGCGGAAAGTGGGAGATCAGATATAAACTTCAGAATGTATATCCAAGAAAAAAGGAAGTTGGACTTTGGTACAGGAGTCTACTAGATTTCGAGGACGCAGAGCTTCCCCCCTCCCATTTAGTATGCAATTCATCTGTTTTGGGCGATACATCTGTTAATCTGTACGATCTGTCTCTCCAAAACTTATATAAGTTCGTCAAACCAGCTTCTTTAAAAAAGAACCACTTTTACGTTATTGAAAGGTTGTATTATATGCCTAAGAATATAGCAAAATTTGCTCTATGTCCACCTAATAAGTGTTGTAGATGTGGTTTGGTTGAGGTGGACGATTTACATATATTCTTTGAATGTGCCCATTTAAGAGACTTTTTGCATAATGTGTAGCGCGCCCTAGAAGGCATTTTTAAACTTACTTTGAAACTTAACCTTGCTCAAGTTATCTTTGGTTTGGATAATGACCTTATAAGCCAGCTTTCTACTGTTCAAATGGTCTTATTTCTTTGCCTGATCCTAATTGCCTGCAGGGAGATCTGTAAATTGTGGAAAGACTCTAGATCTCCGCTTTATGAGAACTGGCTAGGGGCGGCACCGGGTATGGCGCGATTGGACCATAGTTATAGAAACATCTGACCACCAAGAATATCTTGGGGTGCGGAAATGAGCGTGGTCTAAGGTCTCAACGGTCCAATGATTACACCAAGCCTCGCACAAAAGAATCTGGCCTGGCCAGCCTAAAGCAAATGCAAGAACATAGGCCTAGGGCGCCCGGGACGGAAGGGGTTTTTAATTTGAAATTTGCAGACGCTAATGGTGAAATGAGTACTAAAAAAAAAGTTGGCAGGGTATGCCCAGATGTGGGTCCCTTGCTCACTTTGCCCCTGGATTCAAGTTAACCTGGGAGATGACGGCTGATTAGCCAGAAATCGGTCCCAGGATGCTAGTTTCCGGTACAGTGAAGACAGAGCTTGGCTGTTCGGGCTGGACTGTTCCCATGAGGCACAGGGTCAGACTGATTTGCATGTGGCGATGTCTGAACTGGGGTGGTGGAGGGAGCTAAAGTATGATGATGGAACAGATCAGTTGACTGGGGGTGAGTGCTTGTGATAGAGTACGCAGGTCACCCGACTCGGTTTACCATACTCACCAAGGCCCATAAAAAAACATAAACTTGTATGTGAGTCTAACCAGGTAACCTGTGTGCTTTTCTAATCAATGATTTATGAATTTCATTTAGGACCTATACCATTGACTTACCAATCCTTGTAGTCGGTACCTAAAGTCCTAAGGCATCAAGGGTGTTAGAATAATAGGAAAATAACAATTGCACTCATATAATAACCACAGACTCAGGAAGTTTTTAAATCTTTACCTACGTTTCTTACATGGTCATGATCCAAAGATTAAACACCAGCAGATTTCCAATTATGAAGATCAGAATCAATATATAACTATGCAAAAGATGTATTAAACTTTTTTCGAACATTTAGCAGTAAAAGAGGGGAAAAAACATGATATGTGATCAAATGATTTTGGGCATTTAACAAAAGGGAGAGTAAGGAAAAAGAAATACGTAATCAAAACTGTCTCAAGATATCAACAATAGGGAGGGTAAGAAGGAGAACATATGGACGGACAGACATTAGGAGGAAGATGGCAGCCGGGTAGGACGCACGGCCGGAGAGCTCCAGACTCTGACTCCTCTAACATGAAGACGTAAGAGTAATCGAGACGAAACAGCACCAAACTGCACCAAAGCGTTAAAATAAGCAAATACTGGAAGAAACAGAACATAAAAGGGATTTCTTCGTGGTAGGAAAGAAAAAAACGGTATGATAAATCACCTTGTGGATGAGAGCAGCACTCCGTGGGGAAAGGAGTGTGCAGTGTCTGGGAGAGCGGGAAGCGGCTCAGGAGTTTGGGCGGCCGCCGTAGAAGCAAAGGCGAGCTGCACGAGAGCTTCCGGGAGATTGAGGTTTCGGTTCCGGGGTGCGAGTGGCAGAGCCTTTTCGGACGTAGACACAGACGCAGACTCGCACTCGCACTCGCGCTACAATAACAGAAAAAAAGACCGTGTTCACGGAGCTCATGCAAACGACACAAACGGCACAAAACAGGTGCTGATTTCTCGCTGGGCGAGCAGCAGAGGTGGCAAGAACAAGATCAAGTTTGTGGGACCCGGAGTGGAGCCTTTCATGATAACGCTGAGTTGTTTCCCAGGTGTCAGGAGACAGGACAAAGACTATGAAGCAGACCGGGAAACAGGCGGTGAAGAAAGCGACGATCTTATAGATGTCTTTAAGAGTAAGCACATTAAAAGTATTCAAAGAGCGCAAAGGAAATTAGAACTGCAGCAGCACATGAGTGAACCACAGAAAGCGACAGAGGAGGATGGGGAAAGCTATTTTGAGGTGGAGAAAACTCCCAGACATACAGAGGCAATAGAAAGAGAGAGCCTGCAAAGCGACCCGGGAGGGAGACCAGTGGGATTACAGGGCAAGCAGGTCGTTTCAAGTTACAGCTTACGAAACAGAAACTTTCTGAAACAAGAGCAATACCCTAAGGGTATCTCTCCCAGGGAGATAAAAAAAAGAACAAGAAAACCAGTCAAACAAAATGCAAAGAATAGCTCTGAGATAGGAACAGTTACCTCTAGGGGGAAAGTGGAATTATCCCAGAAAGGTAAAATCAAAGTTACCCCGTCATTAAAAACCTACTTTAAAGTCCAGCTACAGCAGAGTCCACAAAAAGAAGAGTGGGCACATAAACAGGTATATCTGTCACCCAAAGGACGCCCTTTTTTGGGGGGAGAGGAAAACGCGTCCACCTCTACTATAGCACAACCCCCTGTCACAGAATACACACATTCGAAGGATCAAACAAACCTGGGCTTAGAGGAAGTGACACTAAAAGGTAGTATGGCGGAAGGCGGTGCAAAAAATACAATCGCCGCAGAAATAAGGGAAGAGATAACAGATGAAGAAGACGGCGTGGAAAAAGCAAAAGAAGGAACACCAAAAAACATTACAAATCAAACAGATGAATGTCTTGAAAAGATATGGACAGAGATGAAAGAAAAATGTACTATATCAGAGGCCAAGCAAGATAAGATTCAGGAGGTGTGTGAGAAGTTGGACAATAAGCTAAATGCACTAGGGGACAGAGTGACGGCTGTAGAAAGTGAAGTGGGTGCGCTGAATAAAAAGGTGGAGAAGAATCGAAAAGAGATAAATTCCCTGAGGCAGGTGACCAAAATAATAAATGACAAGATGGAGCCGCTCGAAAACCAGGCGAGAAAAAACAATATAAGGATACTAAATGTGCCAGAAAATCAAGAAGGGTCAGACATGAAGAAATATGTAGTAGATCTTTTGGCAGAACATTTTCCCTGGGTTGACAAAGCACTACTAGAAGAAGACATACAGAGAGTCCTTAGAGACCCATTTGGTAAAAATAAAGAGAGGAAAACGCCAAGAAAGATACTTATTAACTTCAAAACCTATGTATTAAAAGAAAAAATCTTGGGAGAGGAACTGAAAAAGGGAAATTACAACAAAGACAACTGGACTTTCAAAATTAGATCAGACATGTCAAAAGCCTCTCAAACCAGGCAATGGGAGCTGGGTAATCTAATGCCAGAACTACAACAACTTGGTGCCACGGTACAGATGAAATTCCCTCCATCGTTGAGAATAATGTGGCGGAATAAAATGAGGAACATAAGAGATCCAGAAGAAGTTAAATCCCTCATTGAATTAATAAAAGACCAAATCCAAACCAAAGAACCAATAAGTTAATAAAGAAATTTTTTGAATATTTAAAAAAAAAAGTAAAGTATATGTAGAACAATGGTGCAAAATTTCGCAACAACCATAAGACATACAGATCAAGAGTCACGAGTCGGAGCTACCAAGGGTTATGAAATTAACCAAAAGAAAAGAAGATGGAGGCTTCCCCTGGGAGGGTAAAGACAAAACACAAAAAATAAAACATAAAAACTACACGAAAAAGGGTGGGGAGCAAAATAGGGAAAAAAACAAGAAAAACATCCTCATAAGTCGAAGAAAATGGAAAAACACCAAAGAGCTTTTTAACATGAACAATAAAACAAACAGTAGTTTAAAGGGGGAAACGACAATGGGAAACAGGATAGATGAGGAGTACAAATAAAGAATTTAAAATACTCTCCTGGAATGTGAATGGGATGAGAACAAAAAGCAGAAGAAATAAAATCCTGGAGTACCTCAGAACATCAGAAAGTGAAATAATAATATTACAAGAGACACACTTATTGAAAGAGGAATGGGCTCAAGTAATAAAAACTCTAAGTTGGGTTGACTCATACGTATGTACCACACAAGAATGCAATATTAAAGGAATAGTGATAATCATTAAAAAAATCACTTAAAGCTACCCTGGACTCAGCAGAAGTAGATGGTAAGGGGAGATGGGCAATAGCAAGAGTCTTGATATGAAATAACCCACTCACAATTGCTGTATATTCTGGACCTAATCTAGACGACGCAGACCCTCTACGGAAACTCTACTCTCATCTACTACAAGCTACTTCTCCAATAATTCTGGGAGGGGACTTTAATCTTATAATGGACCCCAGCATCGATAGGTCCCCACCAGGGAGACAGGCAAACTTACCGAAAATGAGGCAATGGATTTGTATTTATAAAAGAGACCTAGAATTAATAGACATCTGGAGAGAAAGAGGAGAAAAAAATTACCCATTTACGCTTCACAATAAAAAATTGGGGCATAGGTCGAGAATTTACTATTTCCTTATTGACCAAGATCTGTCAGGTAGTGTAAAAAATCTAGCTCACCTACCAGCTCACTTATCAGATCATTCTGCTGTCCAGCTAACACTTCAAGTAAAATCCACTGAAATACAAAGAAGATTCACGGTAGAGAGAGCAATATTACTTGACCAGCAAATCATGAAAGAAATTGAACTGGAAACAAAAATTTTTTTTGAAAATAACAAAACTGGCACGACAAAACAGGTCTCTTGGGACACATATAAAGCTGTATTAAGGGGAAAGTTATTAAGTTTGGGAGCATATAAAAATAAAAAAATGCTACAAGAAATAACAGATCTGGAGAAAAGTATTAACTCCTTTGATAAACAAATAGTAGCGGAACAAGACACAACTAGGAAAAAAGAGCTAGAAATAGAAAGAAAAAGCCAGAAAGAAAAACTGGAAGACATCCTTGAAGACAGAGTGCGTACAAAGTGTGAATCAAGTAAACTAGCAAATCATGAATATGGGGAAGGATGTGGTAAGTGGCTCTCTTGGAAATTAAAAACAGACAGAACCAGGAATAAAGTAAAAAGAATACACCAAGAAGGTTAAACAAACCAAAGCACAGAAGAAAACATAATCAGACGAGAGTTTACAAGATTCTTTGCTGAGCTATATAAGGAGGACACAAACCCACTAGAAAGTCAGATAGACTCATACTTAGAAGGCATCCCATCTTTAGCCCTTACGGAAGATGAAAAGGAAGAACTAAACAAAGAGATCTCAACAAGTGAAGTAGAGGAGATTATCAGAAGCCTAAAAAAGGGAAAGGCAGCAGGGCCGGATGCCCTACCAAATGAGATATATATCTCATTAAGGTATATCCTGCTACCACATATTACGGAGCCGATAAACTTGATCTTCAAACAACAAAACATAATACCTGACTCCTGGAATGACGCAATAATTACAATCATCTTAAAACCCGGTAAGGATCCTACTAGGTGTGAATCTTATCATCCTATATCGCTGCTCAATAAAGACTATAAAATATTTACGAAAATCATGGCAGTTCGATTGGGAAAAGTAATGACCCAACTTATAAATCCTGACCAAAAGGGATTTATTAAGGGGAGACAACTACATGAAGTTACACATGAACTCTTGAGTTCTATTGACATAGCCACGCAAAAAAAAGTCCCCCTTACTATACTCACTGTCGACGCCGCTAAGGCATTCGACAGAGTTAACTGGTCCTTCCTAGAAAAAGTCATGACCAAAAACAACATAGGTCAACCATTCATGCACGTCGTGAAACAGATCTATAAGACGCCAAGGTCAAAAATCTTAGTGAACGGCAGTCTTACTGAGGATGTGAACATAGGAAGAGGAACAAGGCAGGGGTGCCCTCTCTCGCCCCTGCTTTTCAACCTATATATTGAACCGCTGGCGAACAAACTAAGAAATACCAAAGAGATTACCCCCTTAAGACATCAGATGTGGGAAAAAAACATTGCATTATATGCAGATGACCTGATGATTTTTACGGACAACTATATCCACTCAAAGACAGCTATAGAAGAGACCATAAGCGAGTTTGGGAAAGTTTCAGGTTATTTGGTATACCATTCAAAAACCGAGATCATGACCTGGAACACTCAGTTCAAAAGTCCAAACATCAGGAAAGAAATAAAATACTTAGGGATCCTAGTGAACCAAGAACTAGAGAAGATTCCGCAACGTAATCTAAACAAAGTCACAGGAGAGGTAAAAAAGTTACTTAAAGTGTGGTCTAGTTTACCATTAAGTCTTATAGGAAGATCGAATATCATTAAAATGTCAATTCTGCCCAAGTATACATTCCTTTTTAATACCATTCCTCTAGAATTTGGAAAGTCCCTTTTAAAAAAAAACACAGGGAGATATTATCAGCTTTATATGGGCTTCAAAGGGAACCAGGATCTCTTGGAAGAAACTCAGGAGGAGAAAACAAGATGGAGGATTATCAAGCCCAGATCTGGTGGAGTATTACAAGGCGTTTCAGTTTAAAAACATACGGACCATGCTAAAAAGTCATCAACAGTATCCTAAATATCTACAAGCAATGACAGAAACAGAAGATCATTTTCTATTCAAATTCGGTCATCCTAAGTACTTTAAAAAAGTTAAATTGAAGACCTTATGGGAGGCAGCAAAGTTGTGGGTACAAATTAGAGCAAATATGAACATTCAATATTAGAGTGCAATGGCCCCAATATGGAACTCACCAGGTACCCCAGAATGCCTAAAAGACTCAATGGCAATCCCCCTGAAACAAGCAAATATCAACTACTGGGGCCAACTATTAAAAGGTTCAACTTTGATTACTTGGGAAAAATTCCAAACAATCACCAATGGATCAGTCTCCAAATTTAAATATTATCAAATTTCAAGTTGGGCGAAAACCATTCCTATAAACAATCAAGAGAATGAAAAACTGGAAAAGGAAATGGTAAAAATCCTACCAATAACCAAGGAGATGGCAAAGTGGTACTGGGCTTTTATAGCTGCAGGAGAGGGAGACACGAGGATAGAGGACCAAATCTGGGGGAGAGACATACACTTGGATAACCTAGATATAATCTGGGAAAAATCTGTGGAAAAATGCTGGTCAACTCTAAAGTCTGCAGCTTTAAAAAGAAACCATCTATACACTATACATCGCGCATACTGGACTCCGAAAAAGTTGTCCAAATTTAAAAATGCAGGTGTAAAAAAGTGCCCGAAATGTGGGGAAGAAAAAGCAGACGATGTCCACATGTTCAGAAACTGCCCCCTATTGGAAGAATATTGGAAAGAAGTGGGTAAGACCATGAGCATAATCATGCAGAAACAGCTAACTTTAAGTACAACCCTTACTCTTTTTGGGATTGAAGATACAATTGTTAGAGGGGGACCAAACAAATGTCAGGAAAATCTTCTCTTTGTATTAATTGTTCTTGCAAGGAGGGGGATTTGTATAAACTGGGTTGGGTCATCCCCACCTACACATAGAGACTGGATAATTTCTGTCTTAAGGATTAACAAACTATACAGGAAGGGAAACACCAGAAAGAGATTTAAATATTGGGAAATTTTTGAAAACCACTTCATCTCTAATACAGGGTTAGTACACACGGTCCCATAATCAATGCGAAACAACATCTGGTAGACAAGTATGATACTTGTCGAGTAGCCTAGATGGCTAGCTCATTCCCACACATCCAAACCAGATTTGGTACTATGTAAAGGCTTAAGGGTACTCCTCTGAAAACATTGTATAGATGACAAACTCCCCAACCCCGAGAGACCAAGGGGCAGTGTTGGTAACAGAACCAGAGGCAGAAACCTGAAACTCCAAATACATAGAGCTTTCGCAATATGAGGATAAAAAAAAAAAAGAAGGAGAACATATGACAAACTTTTAACGGTTGGAAGAGTAAAGAGAAGGAAATAATACAATGACAAACCCACATGGATTTATAAATACCTACAATGGTGTGAAGTCCAAACCCTGGCCACGGGCTGGACAAAGGACAGAACCCCGAAAATGCAGGCGCCAGCAAGGCAAGCAGGTGCAGACCAGAATTCAGGACAGGTAAAGCCAGATTGGATAAGGATAGGACCACTAAAGGTTAAGACCTGCACCCGCAGTTAAGTTGCAACGCCTGCGCTACTCCCTCTCTGCAGCTAACAGCCAGAACCCCGATTGGGATATCGATTTCTCCGACAAAGTGCTTCGCTAGTACTTCAGCTCCTGGAACCCCTATTGGGTCAGCGAATCTTGTGACAGAGTGCTCCGCCGCCCTCTGCTCTTGGTCACCTATTGAGTGCATTAGGTCAGTGACTGGTCAGCGATTCGGACAAGTCGGACAAATTAATTAGCTAAGCCTACCCTAGTTATACTATTTTCCAGGTCAGTGTACCACCCCCCAATGTTGCAAGTGTAAGAATCCCCAATTTTAATTGGACAAAAGAATGAGGAGAGGTTATCACACCATACCAAAATGACACTTTTTCTTTTGAATATTAATGTTAGCGTTCCTGCCCATCATTTTATTTTCTCACATATGTTTTATTCCACCCGACAATGAATGTTCCAATATTGGTTACAATTTAGTTCATATGAGAATTCCGCTTGCTCCGTAGAGTTCAGGAGGTGAGGTTCCCAGGCGCATCTTGGTCAAGACTGTCCCTGGCACTCATTCAATGCCATGACTCAATAGTGTTTCAGTCTCTGGTGTGCAGGCTCAAAGGTTTCAATATGGAGTGCAGTGGATTTCAAAATGGAGTCACAGATACATTTCAGGCCCAAACACGAGCTGATAGTAATGCAGAAAAGAAACAGTTTTAGAACAAAGAATAAATGAATGCACTGTACACCACTAATCTCTACCTTATTCTCATTACTTTATATTTAACTATTGCGTTAGTGTTAAGCAGAACGAACAGCTTAGCAAAAAGCAGCAGTGCAAGCTTCATCCATGCTGTAACACAGAGCAGCCATCTTAGTACTAGTGCGCAGAAGCAAAAGTTTCCCTCCAACGAAAGATACGCCATGTCACGTGAGTGTGACAGACGCATTCACAGTAAGAAATCCTGCGTAGCAGCAGCCACATTATTGCAAGCGGATTAACATTAGTAAAATCACATATGCAAGCTTCCCTCAGATGTCGTTTAATGCATTATTAATAATACAAACATGATGATTAGTACATTTACGTTATGTCGAGAGGACTGAATTCAAGCAAGTCGCGTTACATGCAAATCCTTGCTCCATCACTTGCATTGTTCAGCACTCCGTCCATCATCCCATTTGGTTTTGCTGTTTTATGCTGGCTAAGCACACAGCCTCACTTATGTAGTAGGAACCTTATGACATTCTGAAATTCTTTGCAAACTGATGTGTAACCAGGGTCAGATTTAGTGCTTGTGGTGCCCGGTGCAACAATCTTTTTTGGTCCCCTTTCCCTTCTTGTCCTCTTCCTCGGATTCCTTCTCTACCACCCAGCAAAAGTGCCCCTCAGCTCTCCGTAGCCTTTATAACATACATTCTATTTGTTTTAAAGTGCTGGTAAAAGGTGTCTTCCACTAATCCAGTCAGCTAGCCACATGCAATACAATATGTTCTCGCAAGCATATTAACCCGCTGCACTACTTTATGGTGAGTCAAAACGCCTCTAGGCAAAACTCCGATCTCTCCCTTTGGCAAGCACATGAATAATCTTGGCATTTTTATTGCTGCCCAAAAGCTGAATGCACAGGAACTCTGCAGCAGGTGCTTTATATTAATAAATTACTGCTAAACACAACACCCCCCTGAGGTCGATGCCACCCTTACAGGTCAGCCCCCAGGGCAGCAGCAACAGTCGCACCGCTGCCCTGAAGACGGTCGTGTTTGTGTCTGGACTACACACCTTACTGGTCACTGCTTTCACATAATGAACGAAAAAAGGAGAGGCTGACACACTCCAATACATGTTGATATTTCAAAGATTGTTTTCAATATAATTGTTCAATTAATCCTAAGTGTTCTAGCCAGCTCGTTTTAGTTTTGACACACTCACCCTATAGTTTGTTCCTAATTTTCAATCAAGGAGTGTCTTTATTAAAGTTCTGGAAAACAGTCCGCCAATTAATTCTAATCCATAATGTGTTTTTTAATGAATGCATATATTTTCCAACAAAACATTAGTTTCAGAGGGCCTTAGAAGCAGACTGCTTGGTGGAAATCACGGCATTTGGACCATGGACTTGAATATTTATTTTTGTGTCCGTGGAACAGTTTTCAGAATAAATATCGCATATTAATGCGTGTTGCTGGAAGACATGCACATTCCTATTTTTGTTCTTTCGTTTGAAAATCTGTCAGTCTGTAGCTCGGGAAAGGTGAATGTATTTATTAAAAAAATCAGCATGCGGTACTCTTGGTGTGATTTTTTTTTATTCTCAGTCAGAAATCCCCCTGGCAGCATTCCGACTTTCAGTGCATAATACATTCAATTCAATTTAAAGACAAGGTATGCATGAAATATATTTCTTTCTATTGGGCTCGGATTTTGCATGTCCTTCCTAGGGAATCTCATTTGTATAGAAAGCAGAGGTTATTCCCAGGCCCATCTTGTATTTACATTTGATATATTTTAGGAATAGATAAACGAGCATATTTTATTATGAAAAGCTTATATGTGTTTGCAGATTTAACCCTGTCAGATGTCTACAATAGTCTTTCTGCAGGAAAGAATGAAATATTCCAAGTTATTCTTAAATTCTTCCCACTGAGTTTAATATTTTTTTCCTATCGATTTTAGGGGTTTATTATCAAGAAACGGCGTTAACATTATCGCTGTTCTGAATTTCCATAGAAGCCTATGTTCTGGTGTGAACATGGGCTTCTATGGGAATTCTCTAAGGCGTATTATCAAGCCCATTATCGCCGCTTTAGTGGCAGTTTTCGGCCACTAAAGCGGCAATCATTTTTTTCCTTTTTTTTTTGTAGGCCAAAAAAATGTGTATTTATTTTTGTAGCAATGTTGGCATGCTGCGCTTCAGATGAATATATTTAAAAAACTTTATTTTTGATTAGTTTCTGTTGCAAATACATACATTCACTACACACATTCCTGTGTGCCATATTCGAAACAAGCCACTATATATACTAATCAGGCAATAACGTGTGACATCAATTACATCAGAGGTTCAAAGGCAAAGTAGATCTAGGCAACATACGTGATCATATACAATACATCATCATCATTTTCTCCATACCGCAGGACATGTACATATATATGTCCCTCACCATTTGACTATTACAGCGAGCCGAGCTAGGACCCTCCCCTCCTCAGGCATCTGAGCCTTCTCTGTCGGGGTTGTCAAGGTTATCTGATGTAGCACCCAAAAGATAGACCTGTAGTGGTCCCCAAATGTCTGTAGGCCTGGATTTGACCGTCTGCGTTTTGGCATATATAGCATTCCGTTCTTGACAATGAGTGATATCCTGTAGCCATTCCTTAAACTTGGGGGCCCTCCCACGACCCCACCTACAGGCGAGCATTCTCTTTGCCAGTAATAAGGCTATGTTTAGGAACTTCCTAGTACCCTTAGGAATCTGCATCGTGTAGCCTAGCAGCATGATCAATGGGTCTTTGTCAAATGTAATACCTATCATTTCCACCAGTGCTGAGTGTATTTGTGTCCAGTATTGTTCCACCGCGGGACATTTCAAGGCCAAATGGTAGAAACTCACCCCAGGGCACCGGCACCTCTCACATCGGTCATTTTCTGAGAGCTGAAACCTAAATTTCCTTTCAGGTGTATAATATACACACTGCAAAAATTTGTAGTGAATGACCTTGAATCTACAAGTAGACAAGACATTGTGTGTTAATTCACAGCAGTAACGCCATTGCTCACCTGTGATGCTCTCACCTATGTCCGTATCCCATCGCTGCCTGGCTGGACAGCTCACAGCTGGACGTTGTCTCCTAATGCTATTGGATAGTATCAACACTAGGTGTGTGCCATCAGTGGGGTGTAATATGACGTTTAATAGGGCTCTTGGGAGAAGTCTGGCAGAACATCACGCATGACTTGGCACAGCCTCACATAGTAAAACAATTCAAGCGGTGTGTAAGTGGTGTCTTTGAAGAAAAGTTCCTTAGAACGAAACTCCCCGTCTATGAACAAGTCCCCCCATATGTGGATCTGCATACGCTTGCACATTTTCTGGAACCCTGTTTCCCGTAGGACATCTAATCTCGGGTGAAATGTGAGTGGCGTACGCGAGGCATATATTATCGGGGCTCATAGTGTATGGGCAATGCGCTTCCAGGCATCTATCGTGCACGAGAACGTGGTGGGGGCATCTCCAGTAATTTTACAGAACCTTGCACTATACCATTTAGGGGATAGGGACGGGCAATCCAGTCCTCCGTGGCTAATTGGGACATGAACGGCGTAGGGACCATCCAATGATAGGCATAGTGTACCTGAGCGCTTAGATAGTATACCTCAAAATCTGGTATGTCGAACCCTCCCTTATCGTAGGGCTGTGTCATCTCAGGTGCGGTTGTCTCCCACCCCAGACCAATCGAATCAGCTCCGACCTTAGTGTCTTAAAGAAGAAGGCTCTCGGGTAGTATGGGACATTGAGGAAGAGGTACAAAAGCGAGGCAGTATCACCATTTTAATGAGCAAAGCTCTGCCTGCCATCGAAAGGGGCATGGATATCCAGCGAGATACAGTGGTCTCAAGCTTCGTGACTGCAGTACCATCATTTAATCTCAGGGTTTCCTCCTGATCTCTGGCGATCTGGATCCCCAAGTACCTTAGGTCCGAGTGGCACCACTCCAAAGGGAAGTCCAAGGGGAATGCCGCTAAAGCTGTAGTAAGCGTAAAGAAGAGGGAATTGCCCCAATTGATGGTGATGCCAGACAATCTCCCAAACACTAAGAACTCACGCAACAAGGCATTCAGGTGCTGTTGCGGGTTTCTAATATAAAGGATAATATCATCTGCATATAGCAAGATCGATATCTGGCGCTGGAAGCATTGAAAAGCACTCTCACGGTGCACCTGCCGAATTCTGCAGGCCAAGGGTTCCATCACAATCGCAAAAAGTAGTGGGGTCAACGGACACCCCTGGCGAGTGCCCCAGGTGAGGGAAATGGAGGAGGAGCGATGGCGATTGATTAGGACTTTAGCAGTGGGCTGGGTGTATAATAATTGTAAACAGGATAGATAAACGGTCGGGAAATTCATTTTTTGCAGCACTGCGAAGAGGAAGCTCCATTCCACCGAATCAAAAGCCTTAGAGGCATCAAGGAACACTGCTGCAACCGGCAGTTCTGGAGTTGTCTGGATAAGAGTGAAAAGAGTGCGCAGGTTGTAAGTGGTGGCTCTACCCGGAACAAAACCTGATTGATCAGGGAGAATAACCTTGGTCATCAGTAACGACAATCTGGTCGCCAACACCTTGGCCAATATTTTAGCATCATAATTCATCAGCGATAGAGGGCGGTAGTAATCACGAGCCTCAGGATCCTTGCGGGGCTTCAGTAAGGAGGTGATCACTACTTCTCTCATGGATGGGGGGAGTATCCCTGCTTCCAGCGATTCAACAAATACTTCACGCAGCACCGGGGCCATAATATCTATGTAGCACTTGTAAAATTTGGCTGGAAGCCCATCCAGTCCTGGTGCCTTACCACTCTCTAGGGACAATATGGCATAACATATCTCATCTAACTCCAAGGGGGCTTCTAAGAACTGTCTGTGAACATTACTAAGCCAACATAAGGCTAACTCCCCCACGAAACCTTCCAGATCTGCGATGCCCGGAGTACCGGTGGTATATAGTAATTTGTATTGCAAAGTGAATGTATTAAGTATCTCAATGCTATTCCTACATTTCTCTCCCGTTGGGCCTGCAATTTCCAATATGCTCGCATTCCCCTGCTGACTACGCGTAATCGTAGAGAGGACTTTTCCAGGTCTCTCTCCCTCTCCATATTTATGCGCTACCCAGTAACGGCTCCAGAACTTGACCTCCCGTTCAGCTACCTGCTCATATTCCGATAGCTTTGCCCTGAAATCACTCTGTGCCGGGCCCACTTCTCCATGTTGTATGTCATGTTCCAGTTGTCTTAGCTCGTCTTCCAATCTGCTTAATGTTCTCTGAATATCTCTCAAGACCCCACAACCCTCGGCTATGCAGCAACCCCGAATCGTGACTTTAACCCGTTGGCTGCTTCCGTCGGACATTGGCCGCCGCGACCGCGCCCGTTTTTTAAAACGGCCGCACTGCTGCAAAAAAGTGGAAGCAGCCAACGGGTTAAAGACCTCCCATATGACCTCTACACTGTCCACTGAGTCTTTATTGCGTGTGAAGAAATCTTCAATTTCCTGTCTAAGCTCCACTAAGCATTTGCAGTGTGACCAGTACCGGACAATGATCATAGTAGATACAAGCTAGATGCGTCACTCCTACTAGCCCGGTCGTCAGCCCTTTAGACAACAGACAATAATCTAAGCGTGCCCAAGTGCCTGTGTATGACGTGTAGTGTGTGCCTTCATGACGTCCAGGATATAAGTATCTCCAACCATCCACCAGCCCTCCCTCATCTACGATGCCCTGTAGCGCCTCTCTCGCTTTCCCATTATAGCTGGCTTTCCCATCAGCCGTATCTGGTGTAGGATCTAGAGTCACGTTGAAGTCCACCCCCAAACAATGTGGGAAGAACCTGCATCAAGTATCTTGCCCCCTAGTACAGTATAGAACTCTGGTGTATCAACATTTGGGCCATAACAGTTTACTATTGTGATGGTTTCATGCCCCAGTCTGCCCCACAGAATGATGTATCTCCCAGAGGTGTCAAGAGCTTGTCCGATGGGCGTGAGTGGTACAACTTTTTTAATCAGTATTGCCGTCCCCCTAGCGTAAGAGGAGTAGGAAGAGAAGAGTCAGACCGCAGCCCACTTGCCTGCAAAGGTGGAGTGAGAATGAGGATGTAAGTGTGTCTCCTGCAACAATAAGACCTGTATCTGATGCCTATCTGCGTATGCCAGTATGCGCCTATTCTTTCTAGCATCTCCGAGCCCTCCATGTTAGGATTCGTAGCTTTGAGTCTAGTCCGGAATTTGCCATGTCTTCATACAATACACAAGTAGTCTGAATAGGAGGAGCAACCTCCACCCTGTAACCTTGCCTTGATCAGCGATCTCTGTTACCAATAGGTATGCACACTTCGTCTTCACACAACATACAATCACATTAGTCTTGCACAAAATGAACCTCAACCCCCCCCCTCACCCACTGAAACATCCCAAACATGTCAGCATTATTTCACCCCACCCCCCTTCCTGCCCACTGAACAACAATGCAAATTGCAAAAGGGGTTCACCCATGGGGACTCTGTTTCCCAGGTGGCACACTATAACCCTATCTCCGACCTGGGGACCGGTAAGAATGCCAGCCTCCAGTAAAAAAAACAGGGGTGTCCTGAAATAAACCACTTCATTGCATAACCTAAAGGTCTCAAAGCAGGCAAATAAGGGAAAACGTCAGCAAATCAAGGCGTGGTCCTGGGGCACCCAAATAAGGGCACCCAACTAAATAATACACACAAAAAGCGTAATAAGGATAAGCCTCCTCTTTTTAAGCATTTCCCCCTTTCAAACCTGCTGCAAACATTATGACCTAGTGAGTCATTCAACGTCAAAAAGTGGCGCCACATCCTCCGCTTCTGGGTTCTCTTCTTGCAGGTTACGCCGCCGTAGCGTTTTTAGAAATTTTTCCACAGATTGCGGGTTTGTGTGGATGGTCTGCCTCCCCTGATGTGTTATATGAAGCCTCGCCGGATAGAGGAGCGCGTAGTCCACTTGCGCCTGTCTGAGTTTCTGCTTGATCCCGTTGAACTTCTTTCTCTCTTCTTGCACTTTCATGGTGAAATCAGGGAAGACGGTGAAGGATACAACCTCAAAGGAGAGCTGTTTCTTCTCTCTGGCCAGTTTCAGGATAGCATCCCTATCTCGATACTTAAGGCCGCAGAAGACACAGTTGTTCTGACCGCTCTGCACTGATTTGCAACTACAGTACACTGCACATGCTTTCTTTCAGCAACATTGCAGCTTGCTCAGCTGGCACCCGTATCTGCATTTAAATTTGCCCTTATTCCCAATGTCTCTGTGGCATGCCGTCGCCCCGATGCAGTAGGGTCGCGGGGCTTGTTGTGTGGGGGTCTGCCAGCACGTAACCGCCCGATGAGGCACAGAGTACTTGTCACACCTGGCGCCACCAATGCTATGACATGGCCGCCGCCATTTTGCGTGAGGAAGTATGACAAACGGCCCGCTAGATGTTCCTTGCAGCCGAGCACCAGCCAGTAGTGTATTTGTTTGGGGCGAGACAACAGGTTCGCCTCGCAGATGTATCTTCAGGGCGACGCTGGACTTTGCTGCACTCACCGCGTATCGTGTCCCAGAGGTGAAGGCAAAGACGAGGGTACGGCCCTGTGAGGTGTGTGGAATCCCCGGGACTCTCGTAGTATCTGCAGCCGCCTCTGGGCACCACGTCCGCTGTCACTTCTGGTCGCCGGAATACAGCAGCCGCTTTATCCGGACCTGCAGGCTCAGCAGGGGGGCACATCGCTTATGGTTCCCCTCAGCACCTCTTCATCTGTGATGAGATAGGGCGCAATTTAAGCAAAGTAGCCAGTTACTCAGGATAAATGACGGATTTCGTTCCGGACTGCGGGAGCCTCACATCATGGCGCCCATTCCGCAAGCGCGCCACCTAGCGTCCCAAAGCGGCGATAATGTTAACGCTGTGATTGATTAAATGGCCATTAGAGCCTATATTATGGCTGCACAGAAGGTAAAGTAACACAGGTAAATACTCCAACAGAAATTTCCTGCATATTTTGAATTCTTGCCTGGTATAGAGGAGGATGATTTTTTTGTGCTGTTTTAGTAGGCTTCCACACTTTGATAACATCGAAGTGTACTGATGATCCCAATCTTTGACATACCTCCGTAAAAAAATTGTTGGCCAGAGATTTTTGATTTGGGTTTTTGGATCATTAGACCAGTAATTTAGCTTTGGTAGACATTGCTGATCTGAGCTGAATTTTTCTGGAAGACATTTTCTAAAAATTGCATAAGAACATATCGACAGGGACATCTTTTTGTAGTACAGGTTTTACAAATACATGTACAAGTGAGTTCTGTGGGTGGAGGCTTTAGAAATTTTGCAGGTTTTAGCCCCCCATCAATATCTTCCCAAACGAATTTACACAGATCTTTCTCTACATATGTATGAGAACGTTCTGTTAATATGTCCATGCACATAATATGACATGCATGGAATACCACTTAGCGCAATTGACCTGTTGAACTCACTGTCTTGAAGATCGTCAAATGTGTGACAGTCAGATTGTATTTTCCACACTCGCTCAAGGTCTTTTTCTGCGTCTTTAACGTCACATTCTTCTTCTGTGTCAGCAAAATCTTTTAGAAACTTCACAGGTCCAGCAGTTAAAGCTCTAAGCTTTGTTCCAATTTTGCTCAGAGGGACATCATCCATAAGAACATGTGCCTTGATAAGAACACTGGGCATCTCTGGGTCACATTTCTTGTACAGAATATGAAGCGGGATTAAGTTGCTTTTCTCACCTGTTCCATAACATATCCAAGTCTCAGACAAACCTTGACTTTTGAACATTATAACAAATCTAAGTTGCACAATAATACCATCTGTGTCATTTGACTGGAAACATGTCGACCAGTCCACTCAACATGTAGCACAACATGAAGGTCAGCTCTCTCCAATTTGCTGTTTCTTGAACAATCCGACCCGTACCTATTGAATATGTCACTGCAGGCACCATCTCCTCATTAACAATCAATCCACTCACAATAATTGGAAATTCAGTGTTCACTGAAGCATCAGCAATGTTTTAGCGAGTTAAAAATTCCACGTTCATATTGTTCAATATTGATGACAAAATGTATCAAGTTGCACAGGTATAGGTATTGAATCTTTGATGTAGGCAAGGTCAATTGTTCCACTTTTAGACATTCACATGATTTCACTCATATTCTTTGACAGATGGTTCATGATAACTTTCAAAGACAATGTGCAGTTCTTGCAAGGTGCATACTGACTTTGATATCTGACTGCCCTCTCTGAAGTTTTGCATGGATGAAATCTTGACCATTTGCAATTGTGACATATTGTTTGGTGACAGAGTTGTGTAGTTGCACAGGCTCAATCATTTCAAAGGGGTTTCCTTGTTGCTGTATGAAATGAAGAAGGCTGTCAATGTGATTATTAAAACATTCCTGCTCTTTCCAACAACTTTGTGGTGAGGAAATTGTAGTAATGGAGACACGCTGGTATGATTTAAACCAAGTAGGTTTATTCAGGTAAGTATACAGGTAGTATAAATTGTCATCGGTCCATATCAACAGGTAGATGTATGCTGTAGGACAGCCTGTAAGTCATCATTAACAGCCCCACCACGAGCAGCCTGCTAGCTGTTGAGCCCCTCTCACCAACTGTCACACCTCATCCAGTTAAAACAACCTTTACACCGCAACTTTTACAACGCACTACCATTACAACGAAACTTTTGCAATGCAACATCCATTACATCGCATGCCACTACAATGCAACCATTACAACGCATGACACTTCCACACATATCACTACAACGAATGTCATTACAACACAGTCATTACAACGCATACCATTACAACACATACCATCACAACGCATAGTACCCTTACACTATCCAAAACTTACCCTACTGTTGCACCCCTTGGAGTTAGAATAGTAATTTTTAACCATACACTATCCAACACTTACCCTACTGTTGCACCCCCCTGGAGTTAGAATAGTAATTTTTACCCCTACACTATCTAATACTTACCATACATGTAATGTAATGGTATGCGTTGTAATGGTATGCGTTGTAAAGGTAGTATGCGTTGTGATGGAATGCGTTGTAAAGGTAGTTTTAAAACATTTGTTGTAATGGCATGCGTTGTAATGGATGTTGCTCTGTAAAAAATGTGTTGTAAAGGTATGCGTTGTAAAAGTATGCTTTGTAACGTCATACATCCCTCATCCAGTCACCCAGGCATTTTACTCAAGGTCCATTTACCAACATTCCATACAGAAAACACACACACACAGGCTGAGCCGCTAGGACAAATAAACATAGGGAATAAAACATCATGCAGGAATGTTTCACGAAAATGTTGCAAATGGAAAGGTCTTCATGGTAAACTATCTGCCATTGAGCAACTTATTCCCTTGGAGTTTTTCTGTGATCTCTGGATCGTCTTTTCCAACTTCATATCCGGAGTTACAGCAGTGAACACCTTCCCTCTCTGTCTTTCACCACAAAATGTCTTTGTATGAATTTTCTGTAGAGATATAGTTTTCCCCCTGCAGCTTCTTTACTCTTTACAACAGGGGCAGGCTGGTGGGCAGGTCAGGGAGGAGTGGCTTGCCCGATGTGGTGGGCCCTGACTGTTCGGACGGCCCACCAGCGACTGCTTTCTAAATACCAGGACCCATATCTCAGGTAGTATACACAATCAAATTCGCGAAACACAGTAATCAGTGACTCAACAGTCTTCATGTGCACCTCGCAATCATCTTCCTGATCAGCATGTACCAAGTTTTTCACTGGAGCTCCAATGTGTAAAACATTTCCTCATTACTTACAAAGATCAGATTTTTCTTCACATTCTTTCACAAACTTCACAAACTGGGTTTTCAGGTTTTCAGGTCAACTGAGTGTATTGAACATTGCCTGCCTTTGCATTATGCCTTTTGAATGAAGCGCACCCTGTGCCTTTTTCATTTTTGAGATAAGATATGCAAAACCTAATTTGTCATTATTGACAAACATTCCAAAACAACATTTCTATAGCCTCAAATGTGATGAGCATACCTTGTAAGGAACAAACATAATGAGTTCTTCTCAATACTGACTGGACAGTTTTGCTTCCAAAGATTCCAGCCTCAATAAGTACATCATCTATACCACATCCAGTGAGATAACATCCTGCACACTGCAACACAACATTTGTCATGTGAAAAATACACATTATTGGATAAAGATCATCAAAGTCTACTGGATTGCTCATAAAAATATCAGAAACAATACAGAAAACACCTTCATCATGCAAAATTGGCAGGATATGCTGGTCTTCAACCTGAGCATGCACATTTTTGAAATTTTTTAGAGCTGTGTAAGCTGTTGTGTAGTTTGTGACTGGGTATCGTTTTACTGGTAAAAACCCAACCTTCTACAGTGTGATGCTGTCCTGGGAGATCAGAGCATGAATTCCAGCCCACGAAGGAACTGCTTTTTCTTCATCATTCGGTCTGCACCAAATAAGTGGTAAGATAAATTCATTTAAATCAGCTTTGCAGACGACAGCATCGGGTAGGAGAAGATCCATGTCCACAGACACATTGAAACTTTCTGGTAGAATGGAATGTGTTGATAGCATGTAGTGATTTTGCACATATTGCAAGTAAGTTAGTTTATACATTTGCAGCTTTGTTTGTTTATGCCAATAGCTGAGCTGATACAGCTTGTTTTCCAGCAGCTACTAAATTGACACAGACTTGGAAAAACACCATGGCAGTATCTTGTTTGCTGGATGTTCCAGGCAAAGAAGAGCTGTCTTCAAAATCAAAATTATCAAGAGCAGCAATTGTAAATCCTTTCTTGGTAAAGTCACTTGGAAGTGATGTGCTGTCAGATTCCCAAGCTTTACAACATGAGCTGCTAACAAGTTCCTGCTGTGTTCTATGTCATTGTAACTTGTTGATACACCAATCCTATTAATTGAATTGATTAGCTCTTACTTATTTACTTGTCCTATATTTGATGAGACGTCATCATGTGTAGCGGAGTTTTCATTTTAGTGTGATGTAATTCATAAAACATGATTTGGAAAAGAGAGTACATTTGCACAACGTAAGCCTGTCTATTCATGGGACTTTTTTATTCTTCTATGCTGATATCTTCAAAACATTCATCAATGTTGTCGGCTTCTGTTCTAAACTTAAGAACTTTAGTTTGTAAACATTTTGCTTTGCTGATATTAAACAAGGATATAAACTTTTAAGGCAACATCAGGCATTCTTGCTGACTCCCATGATTTGCGGAGCCTTGGGGCATCAACATTTTTTACATTAAGTACATAATTTAAGGGGCCAACTATGATGGCAGCGAGACTGCCACCCACAGCCCATATTACATTATCAGATACATGCTTTCCTCCAGCCATATTACAATGGCGGGTGGTGTGATGGCAGTCGACAAACACAAAGAGTCATCCATTTGAAGGGTTCCTTGAACCCGCTGTTGCAGTGGAGGGCCTCGCAATCCCTGCAATGGTGGCAGTGCCTACCTGGCTCTGCCGTAGGGATTACGATGTCCCTCCCCACCAGCCTTTTCATGGCTGGCCACCCGCCATGAAAAGGCTGGCAGTAAGGGACTTTAGGGGCCTGTAGCAGGCCCCCATCCCCCTTGGCCCTCCAATGTGGGTCTCTGGGGCACCTTCGGTGCCCCCTACATGTCTCTGCACCACATGGCAGGCACCGTATGGAGCCTGCCATGTAGTGCAGGGATACATGCAGTGACACTTTTTTGTCTTACTGCGGGTGCTGCAGCGAGCAGCCCCAGCCACAATACAAAATATAGGCATTGCGACCGCCATGATGGAGGTTGCATTGTAATGGCTATGTCATGACCGCCGACAGTCTGTCGGGCGGTTCCAATTTCTGATAGGGTTACGTCCACCTGCCATCCTAATCAGCCCTAAAATCTTTTAGGACATTTCTTGTAGTGGCTACTGCTGATTTTACTGCATCCTGTGATCTTATTTTGGGAGCAAGAACTTTAGGAGTCAAATCAACTGAAAACACCATAAGTGGCTCATTCTTTGTGTTAGATTGACCATAAACTAATTCTGTCATTGTAAATTCTCACCAGAAAAAAATATAATTTCATTAACATGGATCAATACAGTTTCATCAGTGATTGTGAACCTGTAGCCAGCACTCAAGAGTGGCTTGAAAACTTAATTTGCTTTTTCATGGAGTGGAAACTTAACTGAAGGCGGGCTGTTACGTTGCTGCTGGGAGCTCATTGTACATTCATATTTTCAAATGTATGCACGCATGCAGTTCAGGTGGGCATGAAAATCTGATGCAAATACATTCACCTTGCTGTTTATATCAGCTACCTGGCTGGAAACGTCATCTTGGAAGAAACTAGCTGAAGATAAAAATATGTTTGCCCTTTAAGACTCACATACTCTGTACTTTGTTCTTTCTTTAATCCCTTTGGCCCATGTTCTGGCTAAATCACAGATAACACATTGAAGATCCTCTGTTTTCTGATCAGTTGTTGGAGGTGAACAAGGGTTAGCCATCTCTCTTCTAAGTGGATGGGCATTGGATTTGGTAGTCATCACTTTCTCAGAAGACTCAGATTTGTATTGTGATTCACTGGTTTCTGCTATTTAGAAAAAAAAAATCAAGCATTTTTCCATTTTATACGACTTGTAGCACTTGTACAATAATAAAATATTTCATCTTCTTCACCCATCAGTTTCAATCTTTTATTAACTTCGTCTTGCTGTATCTGTCCTTCAGCTGCAGTTGATGTTAGCTTTTCTTTCGGATTAGTTTGACATATGACAACGTTTTCTTTGTTAAAGGAGTCATCAGATTTTGTAGTTTACAAAACTCTGCTAGAAGGTGAAGATCCTCTGCTATCACCTGATTTGCAAATGTTTGCAAATTTGAATCAACAAAAAACCTGAAACAAAAACAATATTAAAATTAATTACTACTGTGATTACTAAAGCACATCATTATAGAGCAGCCACTTTGGAAAATGTTGAAACGGTTGCTCTGAGGAGTTATTTTCTGTCTCAAAGAGACTACTTGACCCCTAAGACCTATGTTTAGACACCAAATTGAAATATATATGTGTCACATGGTTCCTTAAATATATAATATTCTCACTGAAAAACATCCACCATTTTTAAAAACTATCGTCCAGAAAAATTTATCTCGGTTTAGCAATGTCTATCCAAGCTGAATTACTTCTTTAATTTTTTTTTTTTTTTTTGTAAGACGTTTATTAGTTTCCAAAAGTGCAGTACATATAGCAAAGCCTACAACCCTGCGGGCCGGCTGCAAAAAGACATTAGATCCTGCGGGTGAGGGTTTGCAGGGGAGGGTGCGCTGGTGCGCCCCACTCGTCTCTGGCGGGTTAAACTTCAGGTGTTACGGTCACATCGCTTTCATTCAGCAAATAAACAGGTCCATAAGTGACGTCTTGTTTTACAATTTTTTCTAGAATTAAACCATGAATGCTGAATTACTTCTTTAATGATACAAAAACAAATCAAAAATGAAAATCTCTGAACAATTTTTTTATGGAGGTATATCATGAGGGCAGGACTATAAACACAAGTACAGATATTTCAGTTACCAATGTCCTACCCTATATCATGAATGTCCAGCTTAGGTTACCAACGTCAGATCTATTGACCTTGCTAATGCTTGTTTATTGAGGTAGTTAGGGAGAGGTATATTTTTTGATAGAGGTAAGATTTGTAATTTTGTTTTTGCTGTGCCCTCTTATCTCTGTGAATGTTGTAGAAAAAAACAAATTTACTTTGGTTTACCGAGCAGCTACTGCTGAGGTCTTTGCCAAAACTGCAGACAATAGGTTTAATATCAACTACTGCTTTTCACATATGCTTGCTTGTAAGCATGAATCCTATTGACTTTGGTTTATAGCAATGACAGTGTGTTACACAGAACAGTATTTGGTTTCAGTCATGCAGTGCTTTACAAGTACAACCCTGTTAAACTTGCATTATCCTATGCGCTTGCCTCACCCATATCTCATCTGGTATGGTTAGTTTACACCAATGATGTTTTCACTAGGATAAATATGATGCAATTCCCCTCATAATAATAATGCATTAATACTGCATGACCAGGCAAAGGTCACAGAAATATAGTATGCGGATCATCACCACTGGAGGAACAAACTTTGTCCTATGGGTATGCTTTTAGATTTTTGCAACAAAAGCCCTTGTTGATGCCACACACACATTTGCATCACTCTTCAATCTTGCATCGTGACATGATTTATTTTCAACATGCAATTGAGAAATATATTTATTTGTTACACTGGCCTGTGTATTTTAAAATATCAGCTCTGTGATTTTTTTTAACGATATTAGGGCTCCACTCTTTGATGTGTTCATTACCACACGTTTATGTTCTGTCATTTTTATTCTTTCATGGTCATGAAAATAAGGATTACTTAGTATATTAGTTGAGGTGTCTGGTGGCTTAGTGGATTAATGTGTTTACTGCAAGGGCCTACGTCGGATCTCATAGTCACAGGTACAAATCCCGGCGGGTTCAATCAGCTTTTCATCCATCTGAGGTCGATAAAATGTGTACCATTTAGTAGGGTAACAACAAACATCTGTTATTCAGCGCCAATATACCTGTAGTGGTGAACTTGCCCTTTACAAATTTTCATGTTAAGTTTCCTTTGCTAGGTGCAAACATCACTTGGAGGATGTCATAGCTGTATTTTTCTGGTTGGCAGGATATAAATACTGGCTGGTTGAGTGCGTTACAGGGTGTGTAAACGCATCCTTGTGTTTGGGCACATAAGGTACACTCGTTCACCCGCCACAAGACCATCAAAAAAACATGTGTATTTATGGGTTCAATTGGAAGAATATCGTTGTGATGTTTAAGCGTACATGTATGTTTCCTTTTGAGTTAGTTCCAAATTCTAAAAGTGTTTACTATTACGTTTTCAACGCTCCTTGAGAAAGGGCTTCTCCTGCCCGAAATGCATTGGAGCATTTGTTTTATGTGAAGTATAACAGCGTTGAATCATTTCACCATATGCATCAATATGGATAATATGAACTTGCAAAATGCAACCAAATGAACTATGAGAATCTTGAACTATAATTAAAAGCAACTCATTTTGAAATACAAAGGAGTCTGTCGTATTTATGACGAACCTAACGGTGTGCCCAAACACAAGGATGCGTTTACACACCCTGTAACGCACTCAACCAGCCACCAATCTACGGCGTATTGGGACGGTTACGCCACTTGTTGGAGCACCCTAAAAATCTCACAAAACATCCACCTTAAAATTCAATTAACCACAGACTGACCAACTTTTCAAGAACCGACCACGCTGTGCGCCTTGCCCCCTCTCTTACAGTTTCTACTCAACCCACTCTGCCCCTCCGGCAGGCAGCATGCCTCACCTAATTGAACGCCATGCAGTATGAGGAAATCTCTAAATCAACCGAAGCTAGAGCAAGCACATTAGCTTTCGGATCAGAAGAAACCGAACGCATTTACGCACTCATTAATGAGGACCTAACTCAAACAACCTCAAGTCGCACCAAGGAACAATGTGTTAAACAACTTCTCTACCTTTCAAAACGTAGGATCAACCAAAAACTCCACGCAAACACTTTGATCAAATACCATAAGGCCCTGCGCACACCCAGAGGACTACGGATCGCATTGAAACCATCATTATGTAAGAATTCACCAGTGTTTCAAGAAAAGTGGAACGCCATATTGAATAAATGCAGTCTCGATTTAATTCTCCTGATCGTGGAAGAACTATCTACCATCCTGTTGGAATTGACAAAAGAAATCAGTGATATAGAACAGGAACTCAAGGATTCAATCACCCCAGAGGACTTAAGCAAAATTCTAGAGGACATAAACCTACAGTAAGACAAACACACCAAGGAGATCTACGAACGAAAAATTCGTAAATTTCGCCGTGACACCCTAGACTACAAGCTAGGGGAAGTTTACACCTGGGCCGACATATATGCCCAGCGTCGTCAAAATAAACCTTACAACCAGAACACCGACACATCATCCTCTGGCAGCGAAAGTTCAAATCGCCCACCAAGAAAAACACACACAGAATCTACCAGACCAGGAGAATCACGAGACACTAGGCAAAAACCAACACCGGCTGACACACCTTCAACATCTGAGCCTTTTTTAGAGGTAGGACCAGACGATACAAACGACCCCGACGGGGAAAAAGAGCAGGAAAAGGATCAAGAAGACAATCAATCATTAAACAAAAAGAAAGCCAAAACGAGGAGGAATCGTTAGTTATTAACATATCAGATACACATCTCAACTCAAATGAAATCAGACTCCTTCAAAGAGGCACATCGTTCATTCCCACAAGCAATACCAATTTACTAGAGCTAGAAGTCAGCACCTTTAAGCTAACTCGCAAACTACGCTTAAGGCATTTCTTTGAAAACATTATACCACCCACGACTGACACCAAAACGGATCAACTGTTGGGCCTTCGGCCACCCAGTTCTTATATTCCTCCATGTAACCATAAAAGTATTGACACTTTTGAAACCCTTGTAAGACAAGACATTTCCAAACTGAATCTTAACAAAAAAACTCGACAAAACATCACGATGAAAGATAAAGACACCCTAAAGAAAATCGCTGGCAACAGCACCATAAAATGTCTCAAAGCTGATAGGGGGGGGGGCCTTGTCATCCTCAACACCAGAATGTATGAACATAAAGTTCATGAACATATCTCTGACCTTGAAACATACATGCCCCTTGGAGGAAACCCCACCATCCAATACAAAATGGAACTCGTAGCATTAGTCACCAAAGCACATGAAGATGGCATCATTGATGATCGCACCAAAACATTTCTGGTAGTTGAACATCCCAGAAGCCCAAAGATAACCATGTTACCAAAGATTCATAAAAATCTAACGAACCCCCCATTTCGACCCATCGTATCAACGAGAGGGTCCCTCCACGAACCTATTGAGAAATTCCTTGACCGTCACCTACAACCATCTGTCATCAAGCTTAGAAGTTACATTAAAGATACAACAGAGTTTTTAAAAAAACTTTCAGAAATGACCATTACCAACTCTGAACAACTGATCCTCTGCACGGCAGATGTCAAAAGCCTCTACACCTCCATTCCCCACGGCGGTGGAATTGAGGCCATCGAAAACACCTTACTGAACAGCAACATCACCGAACCTCTCCAAACGTTCCTCATGGAACTAATGGTATACACACTCTACCACAGCTACTTTGTATACAATCACCAATGGTACCTACAAATGTCCGGAATGTCAATGGGCAATTGCGCAGCACCGACATATGCGAACCTGTACATGGGCGAATTCGAATCAAAATATATTTATACCGACACCAACTGGACTGACAACATCTTACTATACGTTCGCTACATTGATGATCTCTTTTTCATTTGAAAGAACACACAACACACTCTCGAGAAGGCTTTAAACTCTTTAAATACCAAAGACAATCGCATCATACTAATATGGAACATAAGTGACAAAGAAATCACATTCCTTGACGTCAAAATTAAAATCACAGAAACAGGCCTATAGACGGATCTTTTCCGCAAAACAACTGACCGTAACAATACCCTCCATCACACTAGTTTCCACCAGGACTCGTTGAAAAGACACTTACCCTTTAGCCAAATGCTAAGAGTCAAAAGAATTGTATCAAATCCAGATGTGTGCATTAACCAAATGAAAGAAATGGGCAAAAGATTTCAAAGTAGGGGGTACCCACAAGAAACTCTTAATGAAGCCATTACCAAAGTATCTAACATCACACGAGAGGAAGCCCTTAGAGGATCCACCACCAAAAAAGACAACAACAGAACAGTACTTGTATCAAGATACTCTACAGCCAGCAAAACCTTCAAAAGCATCATTTTGAAACATTGGCGCATCCTATCGTCGGAACCTGACTTTGGAAATCTTTTCAAAGAACCCCCGCTCTTTGCCTAAAAGAACTATTATCGAAATCACCATCTGAACGGATGTCACACACTGCGACACGTCCGTGCCATAACTGCAATAGTTGCAATAATGTCATCCTTGGAAACAGTATAAACCACCCCATGAGAGGTTTCAGAATCAAACTCAACGTAGACGCCACTTGTGACTCCTCCAACCTCATATATCTCCTTAAATGCCCATGTGGTATGATCTACGTGGGAAAAACAACACGGAAAATCAAAGTTCGTCTCAACGAACATAAATCAAATATACGCACCAAAAATCAGAAATCAAATGTAGCGATCCATTTCAATGACTTTAACCACAACGTGGCCCAACTAAAGTACATGGTACTTGAGACTGTACGCAAAAACGAAGGTAAAGACAATAATAAAGTTCTCCTTAGACGGGAAACTGCCTGGATCTATAGGCTTCAGGCGATGAAGCCACACGGTCTGAATGACCGAATTGAACTAAGTGCATTTCTATAGTACCCCACCAGGTACTTTTTCCTCACATTGCACCTTGGCAGCATGTACTTGAGTGTTATTATCAAGTATGCTTTATGTCAACCCGAAATCTCGCATCATGCATTCATTGGTTCTCACATAACCCTTTACATTCTTTTCGTAGTATTACCCCATTCCAACATGGCCACCCTTCATCCCCTTTCCACCCTAGCCCTTTCACCATGTCCACCCTCGAGTCACGTGACTCGTCACATGACTCCGCTTAACTCTGCTAGTGGAAACCTATCATCTAACTCCGTGGGAACTCCGCTTCAGATTCCTGCCTCTTTTGCAGCCGACGATCCAACTGTTACGTCTCGCACGCATCGAACTAATTTACAAGTAAGTCGGGGCCCCGACGAGTATTAGGATATTGTTTCGCCATTTGGCTTGAAACAAACACCGTTAACTCTCTTCTCCCACGTCTTTTCAGGTTTTCACCTAACAAACCTACAACCCAAACGTAAGTGTTCTTTGACATTCGTTTGCAACTTCCTCACTCAGGTCACTGTTACCTTCTGGTTTCAATAACCGCGCCGCCCCAATCACTACCCCAATGGTTTATAAGGTACACTCGTTCAACCGCCACAAGACCATCAAAAAAGCATGTGTATCTATGGGTTTAATTAGAATATCGTAAAAGCAACTCATTTTGAAATTCAAAGGAGTCTGTTGTATTTATGACGAACCTAACGGTGTGCCCAAACACAAGGATGCGTTTACACACCCTGTAACGCACTCAACCAGCCACCAATCTACGGCGTATTGGGACGGTTACGCCACTTGTAGGAGCACCCTAAAAATCTCACAAAACATCCACCTTAACATTCAATTAACCACAGACCAACTTTTCAAGAACCAACCACGCTGTGCGCCTTGCTCCCTCTCTTACAGGATATAAATACTAGCATTGTGGTTGCAATAAAACATATTCCGATAGCTTGTACAGCATTTATTGTTGTTTATTGATAAATGGGACACTTATAAAGCCAGGTAGTACTCCTGTCAATGCTGCTCAACATTCCGGCTATAATGTTTAAACTCAAGAATGGATGGTTTGTACTACTGATGTAGCTATTACTTAATGAAAAATTAATTTCTTTAGTAAGAAATGATTTCAATCAGAATGGTTGAAATATGTATTGCAGTGATTGATCACCACCTATGATGCCTTTAGCTTTAAATGGTTATTGCTAGAGATATAGGGTCTCATTATGGTGTCAGTTAGAAGGGCTCTGAATAACAGTCCGTGTCGGAACACATGTTTCTGACTGATTCTGAAACATTTCCGACCAACAGATGATGATCGAAGGTAACTGTTCGGTCTTTCTGACTCGGTTCCGACCGGCATTTGGAGACTCCGAGTTGGTTGTAGCTGAATCGTACAACTCTACAGATTGCATTTCCAGCCAACGTATCACAATTTGGGAATTGGTTAGCCTTTCCAAATCAGACTGTCCGACACAGAACAGCTGTCAGAAACTGATTTTGGGTGCCCCCATCAGGCCCCACTTCACCCGGAAGCCTCTGGTTTGGGCCCATGGGGGTACCCATTGGACCCCTGAGTCAAACAATGCAGAGTGTGGTAGGCACCATGGTGTACCTCTGACAGGCTGCAAGGTTTTCCACAACCACCCCATTTTTCAATGGGATCCTGTGTTGTCGGTTGGAAAATAGGTTCCCATTGAGGTCAATAGGAGTCCGACCAAACAGTGTTCTGAAACATCGTAATCAGTCGGTCGGACTCGCCGAACGCAAGTCAGTTGGAACCAATTCCGACACGGAGTTGGTCAGAATGCTTTCCGACTGACATCATAATGATACTCATAATCAGTAACAAATGTTTTAAGTGTGGTGAATACATATTTTTAATTCCTACATTGTGATACCTTGGCTGGAAATATGTATATATATGAAAATGTAAAAACAAATTGGAAATGTTGAAGGGATTTGAAATTGTGAGCTAAAAATGAATGTGGTATCCATATCTGCATTCATTCAGCAAATGGAATTTAGTATGGATAATTGCTGGCATGTGCTTACAAAAGAAGAGCATGCTTTAAGAGCAAACAAACATTTATAAATAAAATAATATTTTGAAAACCTGCTATTGTGGCATTCAAATTAAAATTTCCATTTTGTATTTTTGTATTTTTGAATTAAATAAAATGTTTCAAAATTTGCCAATTTGTTTCATGCATACTTGTGTCTCTATTTTTTAGTATTGCTTCGAGGATTAAAGTGTACAAATTGCATAGACATGTTTCCCTGCCTCACAGAAGTGATTCAGTGGAGTCCACAAATGTCAAAGGGTTAAGAACTGCTGGATTAAAGACAACTGTCCAGAGTAGTTTAATAAATCAAGTCACGCTTATGGAGGAGATGAGTGGTGCAGGGAGCCCCACTACTAGCAGCTTAAGCGGGGGATGCCACTGGGCTGATTTCATGGGGAACTTGATCCCACTTAAATGCTAATTAGTTGTTTATATGAATCTACTGTCTGTAGTTCTGCAGAGAAAATGCTCATCAATAACTTTGGTTAAGAAAACCATGCCAGATGGGTGCAGCCTTTGGGCTAACATGCACAGTAAAAGAAACATAGAAATGACGGAAATATTGGTAAAACGTAGGGAGAGTGATGAAAGAAAAAAGAAACATGGATGAGAGACAATGACGAGAATGAAAACGTAAGGAGAAACAAATGGTTACTGAATAGAAAGGAAAAAATTAGAAAGGCAGAAGTAAGGAACGGTGACAGAAAGGAAGTAACTGTGAAAGTGAATAATGAAAAAGTTTGAAAGGTACGGTGGAAGTGGATGAAACACTGAAAGGATGGAAGAGTGAAAGGGTGGATAGATTGATGGGTAAAAAGTTGGAGAGAAGGGTGAAACAATAAAAAAGTTAAAGGGTGGGGAAAGAATGAACAGATGGCAAAGAATGGATGAATGTGCGTAAGATTGGATGGATACATTATTATATTGATGGGTTGAGTAGAAGGATTTTTTATTTTATTTATTTTACAACAGTAACACATATATAGAAGAAGACATTACACTTTTCATTAATTCATGAATTTATATGATCACTAAATGCACCCCAAATACCTAAACCAATCTTGTGTTCCTTAGACCCCTTTACAGAATACAGACTCAGTTCTAAATCAATAAGTTATACATATTTTCCCTCCAGCGTTCAAAAAGAGGAGGTTCAGGTTGTAACCAATCAGCAGCAATACAGAGACGATCAACCGTCATGGCAATGAAAATCAAATAACAAAGGAAACTTTTAACATTGTAAATGACCTGTGTAACAGTGAAAGGACTGCGCTTCCCCTGGCGACCTCACAAGAGCTTTGCGACTCCTTGAATGACTTCTTTATAGAGAAAATCGCCACTATCAAAAAGAACATTCAAAGTCTCTCTAACGGGGAACCTATTGAAGATATCTACTTCAATCCAACCACACTTGACACACTCCCCCCCATCGACGAGAAGACCCTGGTTGAACTTCTCTCACGAGTCAAATCAGGCTCGCCTTTTGACAGCTGCCCCCCGCACATTTTAAAGGAAGTGTGTCTAGCAATTCCATCAGCAATCCTTCTCTTCTGAACGAATCACTCAATCAGGGCAAAGTCCCTGACGGGTTTAAAAACGCCACCTTGATTCCACTATTAAAAAAACCAGGAGCTGATCCCTTAACTTTAGTTAACTATAGACCCATTTCCCTCCTTCCTTTTTTTTCTAAGCTTCTGGAGGCCCATGTCTCCAAATGTCTTTCCAATTTCATTGAAAGCTCTGAATACTTGGAACCAAACCAAGCAGGATTTCGGCCAGGTCACTCCACCGAAACTGTCACTCTGGCCGTTCAAGACACATTAAGATCTAATGCTGACAAAGGCATCCACCAGGCCCTGGTGCTCCTTGATTTGTCGGCCGCGTTCGACACGGTTGACTATAACATCTTGATCAACCGTGTCGAACAGGCTGGCCTCAGGGGACCCGCTCGGAATTGGATTGCCTCATTTATCACAAACCGCACACAATCGGTGCGTTTGGGATCATATACAGCCCCCAAGATGTCATCGACCTGTGGTGTCCCCCAAGGTTCATCACTTTCCCCCTTATTATTTAACCTTTATCTCCGTCCACTGATTTACTCCTTAAAAAATTACAACTTAACCCTATTTAATTATGCTGATGATCTTCAGCTGATCATCCCTCTAAACTCCCCAAACTCCGCAACCGAATGCTCAGCCATAATGTCACACATACAAAAGTGGATGACCTATAACCATCTTAAACTGAACCCAGGCAAGACAGAATTGATCTTGCCTGGGGAAAGTGGACTGAGCTGGGGGCAACTGTGCTGGCCAACAGACATGGGATCCCCCCCTACAAAGACCCAATCGGTAAAAAGCTTGGGGATTACACTCAATGAGGATCTATCCCTCAAAGGACAGGTGGCAACGGTAGTCTCTGCTAGTTTCTACCAACTCAGGAAGATTAGAAAGATTGCCCATCTATTAACACACTCTGCACTCATTCAAGTGGTGATTGCCCTTGTCCTCTCCCGGTTAGATTTTTCAAACAGTCTTTATTTAGGTCTTCCGGTGGGACTACTAAAACGCTTACAGATTGTCCAAAACCAGGCGGCAAGACTGATTTGGAAACAACCAAAGTGGCAATCAATCAGAGCTGGGCTAGAAAAACTTCACTGGCTGCCAGTGGCCCAGCGGATTGCCTTCAAAGCAGGATGTATCACCTTTAGGGCGCTCCATGACTTTGGCCCTAGATTTATCAGGCAATCTATTACCAACTACACGCCCTCGCGCAACCTACGTTCTAAACATCTACTTCTTGCAAACGTTTCCTCATTTAAAAAAAAACGCCAGGGTGGCAGCTGTTTTCACCACCTGGCTGCCTCCTTTTGGAATGCTCTCCCCCTTCATATCAGACAGAGCAAGGATCTATTGACGTTCCGAAAATCTTTAAAAACTTGGCTATTCCAACAGGCTTATGCTTAAGAATGGTGTTGCTGTCTTGACTCTATAGCGCCAAGAAACTCAAGGGTGTACGTGCGCTCAATAAATGACTATTAAGATAAGATAAGATAAGAATGTCTATACAAAGGAGTACCCTTGTCAAGTTCAGGGCCCATCCACAAAACCATAATTGCCGGAGTGATATAAATCAGGGTCCCGACAATACTAGACAAAAATGTCTCTATTCCCACAACATATCTTGTTAATTTACTACAGCTGAAAAAAATTTGAAGCGTGTCCGCATTGTCCTCCCCACACCGAAAACAATTGCCATCATCCCCGGCCCCCTACTTAAGCATACGCTGGTGTATAATACAAGTTGAAAACAGTTTTAAAGCATTGCACTTTCAAATTGGCGGAGAGTAAAGATTCCCTGGATCTTGTAATGGCATTCTTTATACAAATATTATCTAACCCCAATATCACAGACCATTTGGAGTTATGTTTTTCTAAATCATCAATTCAGTAAGATAATAATAACTTGTATAACACTCCGATCTTATCCTGTCATCTAACTGCCTAAACAACTAAATTGGGTGCTACTAAGACCTTTTTCTGACTAACAAACTCTTGAATTTGAAGAAATTTGAAATATTGGGATTTAGACAAACTATACTGTCTCCCTAGATCTTTATAAGACATAAAGGTTCCACCAGTAGTGAAAAAATCCCCTAATTGCAAAATACCTTTAGCCCTTTAGCTACTCTATCCCAAAAAATAGGGGGGAGAATTTTCACAGCATTTATAGGGGTATATTGAGATCATCTCTCCAATAAACATAATTTGCGTATTCTCTACCATACTTTATAAGCGGATTCCAATATCTTAATCCTAGTCCGCTTAAAATAACTGCCGTCAATGTCTTTAAAAAAACATTGTCGTGCCTCAGGCCCTAACAGGATATGAAAAATCGAGGGGGCCTCTACAGTATTACTTACATCCTTCCCAGTCAATAAGACCCGCATCTTTAACAAACAACATGCATAAAAATACAAAGCAAAATCAGGGATGGCTAAACCCCCACGCTGAATCGGTAGCATCAGAAATCAGGTGGCGCGCCCAGGTTTGCCAGGAGCCCAAATAATTTTGGCACATATAGACTGTAAATGTTGGAGTGGGCCCCTGTCACCTCCAGAGGTACTGCCCGAAATAAATATAAAACCTTAGGCAGAACATTAATTTTGATAATATTGCTTCTGCCGATATCGTAAGATGTAATCGTGCCCACCTATCTAATGATTCCTTGATACTCCGCAACAACGCAGTCCAATTAGCATCAACTACTTCAAGCATCAACGATCTAATTTTAATACCCAAGTATGTCATTTCTTTTAGAACTTTAGCATCATCCAGTATCACAGTATCAGTGCATAATATTTGAGTTTTAGTGACATTTAATTTATAACCAAATACCTGACTAAAGAGTGATGCCAACTGTTCAATCTCTTGAAGTGCAGAGCATAGATCGGCCGCAGTCACCTCAATATCATCAGCATATGCAAAAACTGAATATGGAATATTTAGTACGATAAAGGGCTTAATCAAGAACTGTTGTCTAGCTGCTCAATGAATGAATGCTATATAAAGCAAAAAGCAATGGTGAGCAGGGGCACCCTTGCCTGGTACCCCTGGTGATATTCACTGCATCCGATAATAGGCACATTGACACAATCTTAGTGACCGGTGAAGTGTACAGTGCCTGTAGGGCGGTCATGAACCTTTTCCCAAAGCCCAAACGAGACATCATTTCCCACAGGTACTCCCACTCCACCCGGTCGAAGGCCTTTTCCACGTCCAATAAAATCAAGCCTAATTCCTGTTTATCCATAGGGGCAACATCAAAGAGCGTCACCAAGTTATTCACATGCATGACTGTCCCTCGCGCTGGGTTAAACCCAAGTTGATTTTGAGAGACTAAAGAGCTAATGATCTTAGACAGGCGGGAAGCCAAAATCTTTGAATATATTTTGCCGTCGCAATTTAATAATGAGATAGGACGATAAGACCCTACTAATTCCGGGACTTTGCCCTTTTTACAAAAGACCACTATGGTAGCTTCTGCGCAAGATTTTGGAGCATGTCCCTCCTGAGCAGCCCTGTATGTATTCAAGATGTCGACTTTTATTAGGTGGAAGACGAGCGTATAAATCTCCGATGGAAGCTTATCAGGTTGTGCGGCCTTCCCTAGAGCTAGACTGTTAACCGCAGTTTCTAACTCATCCATCATGATTGGGCACTCCCGTAGTGCTTCCTCACTAGGATCTAGGTGTGCAATAACCCTGTCCAGAGACTTATTAATATCCATACCATTCTGTACTTGTTGCGTGTACAGTTAAGAATAAAACTGATGAAAGATTGATAAGATCCCTTTGGGGGTCCTGATAAACTATCCCCGCTTTATCCTTCAACTCCCTAATACAACAAGCAGATTCTTTCATACGCAGCCTTAGTGCGAGACACCTACCAACTGCTTCCCCATACTCGTGATTTAATTTTTTATAAGCCAAATATTTTCTGGCATTCTCCATGTTCCACACTCCCTGTATTTTACAGCGGGCTCTAGCAACGCCCTCTTCTAGCTCTTGAATATTGCTACCCTGCAGTGTTTTACCCTGAGTTAGTTTGCCCTCAGTATCTCTCAGAACGGAGTATAGTGCCCGCATCTCTGATTTCCTCTCTCTTTGCTGCTGAAAACCAAAAATGTAATACCTCCCCTCTAAAACATGCTTTGAACGTGTCCCAAACAATCGCACTCTGAGTAGAATATCTATTGTTTCTGAAACACTCATTAATCCAACTGGACATGTGGTCTCTAAAATCATCATTTAAGCAGAGTTTCTGATCAAATGAAAACACTCTAAGAGGTGAATAGAAGCCAGCAGCAACAATTTCTAAGACTATTGGGGAATGATCCGAGGTGATCCTCTGAAAAATTTGAATCGAGGCCCCTGCCAGAGAAGCAGCAGATGTGAAAAAATAGTCCAACCGCACCAGCTTTTTATGAGGAAAAGAGTAAAAAGTAAACCCTGGTTCCTCCGGGTATAACTTACCCCAAGCATCAACCATACCATGATCGTTTAGAAGATTATATAAGGCAATAAATACCCATGGTTTACGTCCCTTATATCTTCGGGCCTGCTCTGGAGTTCCCAATTAGATAAGTTAATATTTATGTCCCTGAATATTAACAGCGGGGTCCCCCAAGTCGCTAAGTCTAAATTAGATCAGGAAATGGTACAAACTGCATATTTAGTATCCCCAAACCTGCATTCGGCAATTGCCCATCTGCCTAAATTATCTGCCAGACATCGTCCCGTAGCATAGACATTAGATTTAGCTAAGATCGCCACACCCCGGGTCATTGAAAATTGCTGCAAGGTCACCACAAGCGAGAACCCAAGTGTTTCTAAAATTGACCATTGGGTCCACGGTATATGCGTCTCTTGAAGACAAACCAAGTCTGGCTCTATACTTCGCAATTCTTCAGCTACTCTGCTCCTTTTGTTCCAGTTATTGAGGCCTAAGACATTTAATGAACAAATCTTTATCCCCTTAGATAACATTGTGATAACCAGTAAAAATAACACGTACTGACCGACATAAAAAACACTATGGCAAAAAAACGTTCCCATAAGATCATAGCAATGAACTGTTTTTCATTCTTTGTGTTGGTTACTGTGGATTCTTTACCTTTTTCACCCCATCAAAGTGACCCACCCCTTATTTCCCCCTGACCCCCAAAAACCCTCTTCCCCCACCCCACCCCTGTAACAAGGATTTAGGATGCATGGTCCTTTAGATGCAGGCTCCAGAAATCCCCCTGCCATTACTACCGGACCTCACCAATCTAAGTAAATAAGAAGACATCCCTGTATCCTTTAAACCTAAATAGAAGGGAGAAAAAAAAGAAACAAAGAGAAAAAATCATCTACCAATGATCCGCAGCAGTATTATACATTTAAATACACAACACCCTCCCTAAATTGAATTTAGGAACTCTTTAGCAGACCCTTCATTAGCAAAAAAGCGCGTATGGTCATTGTGAATCACTTTTAACTTAGCCGGGTTCAATAAATATGCTTCGGCCTCTTTAGCCTGAAATTGAGCATCAACTCCCTCAATTGCCATTGGAGCTCAACCGTATATCGGCAGAAGCTGTACAAAAAAATCAAAGTCCCCCCCTGCTATTTTTTTGTCGGGTATTGCTAAATGAAACATCTCCTCTTGTGCCAAAAAGCTTTTAAAATAAATTTTAAAAAAGCTCTTGGTTTATCGCTAGCCTGACCAGCACCGGGTGGATGTTAACGGGAAACTGGTGGGCCCGTTCGATCTCTCTGTCCCAATCCCAGTTAGTCAGCTCAGGAAATGCCTTTTTAAATAGTTCAACAATAAATTGACGTGGGTCCTGTCCTTCCTTCCCCTCGGGAATCCGAAGCACTCTCAAGTTTTTCTGACGTGCGCGATTTTCAATATCTGTCATCTTCCATTGGGATCTTCCCAGGTCTATTGAATAGAGGTAGTCAGATTTTTTTGTTTAGCCAGTTCGTCCTCCAAATTGGAAATCCATGCTTCTGCCTCATTTAACCTTGAGATAAAATCCGCATGAGATTAAGTCATACGTCGAACTGAATTTTGCAATTTCCTGAAAAGATTTTGAACTCTCTGGCTCTCTTCCCGTGTTTCAGCTCAATGAGACATACTTGATTGATAGATAATGACAGAGAGATATCTTCTCTAGAATTCTGTATTTGATCGGGCAGTTGCGAAGCCTTTATTATGTCCCCTTTGCTAACACTCAGCTCTAATTTCTTCCAAACAGTATGGGGGCTACTTTCTGTAGGGTCCACTGAATTCTTCAAAAACAGACTACTGTGATCACTACCGTCATTGACACTCATCTGCACAGCATACTGAAGTGCCAAGTCTTCGTAAGAAGATGTTGATTGGTCTGACAGAGAGTAAAAATCCCCAGACTCCACGTCAAGCACTGGTATTTGATCCTCACTTAGTATATTAACAGGCTCATTAGGGTGTTGACTGCCCCCTGACACCCCCAAGTCTTTACAGCCCCTTTGGCTGTCCATGTCCCTACTAGGTTCCTCCAATGTGGTATCATTGGCGGATGGGGGGATTACTGAAACACTAGCCTGAGGATCAGTATTACAAACTTCTTTCCCAGTCTCCATGTTAGAAGCTGCCTCCGGTTCAACATATTCACTGCTTTCCCAACATTAAACTGTACAGCGGTATTTGGGTCTACCGAATCGCCGGGTCAGGGACCCCTTCCATGGCGACGACCGGCTGTTTCCCCTTTTGCTTGTCCTTAGCGGCAGAAAAAAAATGCCGGATTCTTTTTTTTTCCAACATGCCCCCCTTAGCTCTCGTAGCCACGGCATCACCACTTTTTTGCCGATATATCAGAGTCCACCAAAGTGCATTCTCTCACCTCTGCTCCTGGCACCACAGCAACATCCACATTCCCGATGTCCTGGCTGCGTGGTCTCCCTCGCGTTCCTTTCGGGGGCATTTTTGGTGATGTTTCTCTTTCTCGTACAACAAGCGGCACTGCAAACAACCTCCACGCACACAGCAGACTGCCTGACGGGAACGCCCAGAAGCTGCGTCGAGACCGGGTCAGCTCCAGCAATAGACTGGGAAGGATTTCCAACATCGACGTCTCAATGGCCAATCAATCAATCAATCAATCAATCAAAGCATTTATATAGCGAACTACTCACCCAGAGGGTCTCAAGGCGCTAGGGGAGGGGGGTCCGCTACTGCTCGAACAGCCAGGTCTTGAGCTGCTTCCTGAAGGCGAGGTGGTCCTGGGTCAGGCGGAGGTGGGTAGGGAGGGAGTTCCATGTCTTGGCGGCGAGGTAGGAGAAGGACCGACCCCCTGTGGTGGCTCTTCGGATTCGGGGGACGGTGGCGAGGGCGTGGGTGGTCGATCGAAGCTGGCGTTTGGGAGCGTAGAAGTTGAGGCGGCTGTTGAGGTATCCTGGTCCTTGGTTGTGTAGGGCTGTGTGAGCGTGGGTGAGGAGGTGGAACGTGATTCTCTTGTTGACCGGGAGCAAGTGCAGGTCTTTCAGGTGTTTGGAGATGCGGCTGCGGCGGGGATGTCCAGGATGAGTCATGCTGAGGCGTTCTGGATCAGCTGAAGTCTCTTCTGGAGTTTGGCGGTAGTTCCTGCGTAGAGGGAGTTGCCGTAGTGCAGACGGCTGGTGATGAGGGCCTGGGTGACCGTCTTCCTGGTCTCGGTGGGGATCCACCGGAAGATCTTGCGTAGCATGCTCAGGATGTTGAAGTACGACGAGGAGACGGCGTTGACTTGTCTGGTCATGGAGAGGGAGGAGTCCAGGATGAAGCCTAGGTTGCGTGCGTGGTCTGTTGGTTTGGGTGTGCTGCCTAGGGCGGGGGGCCACCAGGAGTCGTCCCAGGCGGAGGGTGAGGATCCCAGGATGAGGACTTCCGTCTTGTCCGAGTTCAGTTTCAGGCGACTGTTCTTCATCCATTCGGCTACCTCTTTCATCCCTTCGTGGAGGTTGGCTCTGGCGGTGGCGGGGTCGTTGGTGAGGGAGAGGATCAGCTGGGTGTCGTCGGCGTAGGAGATGATGTTGAGGTTGTGCTGGCGTGCGATGTCTGCGAGGGGGCTCATGTAGACATTGAAGAGGGTTGGACCGAGCGAGGAGCCTTGAGGAACGCCGCAGATGACTTCGGTGGCTTCAGATCTGAACTTTCTGTGTCCTTCCGGCGAGGAAGGAGATGATCCACTCCAGTGCCTTCTCCTGGATTCCGACGTTGCGGAGTCGCTGCACTAGTGTGCGGTGGCAGACCGTGTCGAAGGCCGCGGAGAGGTCTAGGAGGATGAGGGCTGCTGTTTCTCCGTTGTCAAGCAGGGCTCGGATGTCATCGGTGGCTGCGATCAGGGCGGTCTCGGTGCTGTGGTTGGCCCGGAAGCCAGACTGCAAGAGGTCTAGGGATCCGTTCGTCTCGAGGAAGGCGGCCAGCTGCTTGTTGACGGTCTTCTCGATGACTTTTGCAGGGAACGGGAGCAGTGAGATGGGGCGGTAGTTCTTGAGGTCGGTGGGGTCGGCTGATGGCTTCTTTAGTAGAGCGCTGAGTTTGGCGTGCTTCCAGTTCTCCGGGAAGGTAGCGGTGTCGAAGGAGGTGTTGATGATGTCCCGCAGGTAGGGTGCGATGACAGCATCAGCCTTGTTGAAGATGTGGTGAGGGCATGGGTCGGTCGGAGATCCGGAGTGGATGGAGTTAATTGTGCGGACGGTGTCTTCAGTGCTGATCTGGGTCCAGGCGCGGAGGGTGGTGGTGGGGGGCAGCTGGTTCGGTCGTGGCGTGCGTCCGTTGCGTGCTGAAGCTGTTGTGTATGTCCGCGATCTTGTTGTGGAAGTAGGAGGCGAGGGAGTTGCAGAGGTCTTGCGAAGGGGTGATGTCGTTGTTTCCGGCGTTGGGGTTGGAGAGCTCTTTAACGATGTTGAAGAGTTCCTTTCTGTTGTGTGCGTTGTTGTCCAGTCGTTCTTTGAATGCAGTTTTCTTGGTTGCGTGGATGAGTTGGTGGTGTTTTCGGGTGGCGAGCTTGAGGGCCGTCATGTTGTCCGGTGTTGGGTCTCTGCGCCAGGTTCTCTCAAGGGCTCGGCAGTTCTTCTTGGAGCTCTTGAGTTCTTCGGTGAACCATGGGGCTTTCTTGCTGCCGGGTCTGCTAGGTGGGGTCCTCAGGGGGGCGAGGTCATCAGCGCAGTCGCTGATCCACTTCGTGAGGTTGGTGGCCGCTTAACTGGGGTTCGTTGCGCTGGTGGGTGGGTTCTTGCTCAGGGAAATCGCGAGCTGGTCGGCTGTGATCTTGTTCCAGCTTCTGCGTGCAACCTGTTGTTGGTGGTGGTGGGTCGTGGTCCTTCTGAAGCTGAAGTGGATGCAGCTGTGGTCCGTCCAGTGGAGTCCGGTGGCGTGGCTGAAGGCGATGTCCTTGCTGGATGAGAAGACGGGGTCGAGTGTGTGTCCGGCGTAGTGGGTGGGGGTGGTCACCAGCTGCTTGAGTCCGAGGTTAGCGAGGTTCTCCAGCAGGGTGGTGGTGTTGCGGTCGTTGTTGTTCTCCAGGTGGAAGTTGAGGTCCCCGAGGAGGATGTAGTCAGCGGAGAGGAGAGTGTGCGGGCTGATGAAGTCGGCGATGTCTTCGCTGAATTGTGTTCGTTGTCCTGGGGGTCTGTAGATGAGGGTGCCTCTGAGGGTGGTCTTGGGGTTGATGTGGACCTGGAAGTGAAGGTGTTCGGCGGTTGTCAGGGTGTCGTCGGCGTTGGTCGTGATGCAAATGGTGTTCCTGTGGATGATGGCAATGCCTCCTCCGGTCTGGTTGATGCAGTCCCTTCGGATGATCTTGTAGCCATCTGGGATGGCGATGGCGATGTCGGGCGCTGAAGCGGCGTTCATCCAGGTTTCCGTGAGGAAGGCGACGTCTGGTGAAGTAGTGTCGAGCAGGTTCCAGAGCTCGACGGCGTGTCTGTGGACGGAGCGGGTGTTGAGCAGGATGCATTTCAGGTGGCTGCTGTTGTTGCTCGTCTTGGTCTTGGCGGGTGCGGGTGTAGTGCAGGTCCGGATGCAGGTGAACTCGCAGGAGCGGCAGCTGAAGGGTCCGTGGGTGCGTCTCGGGGTGGCTTGGTAGCATTCCGGGAGTCGGCCGGGGTTGAGTGCGTTGAGGGTGGCGGCGTCATACGTCCGGCGGGTGGGCTGGGGTCTGCGAGGGCCAGGGGTTCTGGCACTGGGCGTGGTCCAGGCGCGGACGGGCGCAGACGGGCTTACATTTGGCGCGCCTTCGGCGCACAATCGGCGCTCCCGCTGCGCGTTCGCACGGTCGCCATTTATGGATAAGTGCGAGGGAGGGAGAAGCAGCTGGGAGGCGGGAGCGGGGAGGGCACAGAAAGAAAAGGGGGCGTGGCAAGCAACGGAGGCGGGAAGCGGGGAGCGGGGCGGGAGGTTACCGGGGCAGCAGAGGGGCGAGAGGACCACGACCAGAATCTAAGCCAAAGCACCTCAATTGCTCGAGAGGGTGAGTTCCCAACACAGTTTTTGCAAGTAAGTAGCGAGTCTCTAGAAAGATGTATATATACATGAATTGATAATTGGATGGATGGAAAAAAGTTTTTGAATGGAACCGTGTGGGTGAATAGAAAGGTGAAGGAATGGACGTATGAATTTTTAGATGTAAGGGTGAATAGATAGATGGATGAAATGAGGATGAAAATGAAATTGTGAAAGGAATTCCTCTAAACAGGGTCGGATTTGCTCTCTTTGCATGGTTTGTATGATTAGAAATTGGTTCGAGTAGGGGCTATTTTCACATTCTGTCTATACCCTTGGAAGAGATACTATGCAGCAGCTGACTATAAGCAAGGGCTTCCAGTTAATAGAGCTAGTTATAGGTAACAATCTGCATTCAGTGCTAAAATAAGTAAGCAAAGAGGAACGACCATTAGCTCCAGAATATAAAAAGAGAAACAAACAGGTCATGGGAAGAACTAAGGATATTTTTCAACACTTGAAGATCGCAGAACTAGTCAGTTACAGGGCTGTGTTGTGCATTCGCTAGCCCTTGCCAATTCTCAATGAACTTGTGCAATTTCCTGAAGTCTAAAATAGTTAAGTCTTACATACCAAGCATAAAGAGCAGGTCTCAGTTTTTATTCAATATTGTTAACGCACTAGGAGATGAATGAAAACCTTGACAGAAAACACCAGTAGCATGCTAAAAAGGCCCCTAAAGGCCCCAAAAGATCCATACTGAAAACACAAAAATCGCATATAAGCTCTAAAACATACATGCATATGCTTGTCACACAACAGTACTGTAAGAAAGTCAACTGACCGTTGTTACAGTGGTACAGGATATGAAGGTATGACAAGAAAATGAGTAAGTCACCCCCCGAGCACACTCCTCGTGAGTGAGCCCGTCCTCTGGTGCTGCCTCTGCCCTGAGCTGTGCCCTCTGCCAGATCTGCTTTCCATGGATCTCCTGTGCCCCTTGCCACCTGCTTGCCTCGCCGCCGTTTTTTCTTTGCCCGCCGTTTTTTCCCTAGCCCCCAGCGCTCCCCCCTCCTCGCCCAGCCCCGGCCGCGTTTCCCGCCACCTCCTCGCCGCTGCCCCCCTGCGGCCCCGCCCCCTTCCCTCGCTCGCCATCCCCATTCGCCACCCCGCTCCCCCTCCCAGCGGCCCCTCCCTCGCTCCGCCCCCCCCACTCTCCTCATATGGCAGAGTGGCCAACTCGCAGCGTGCACGCGCAGCGGGCGCGCCCTAAACGCGCCGAAGGTGCGCCAAAGGTAAGCCCGTCTGAGCCCGTCCGCGCCTGGACCGCACCCAGCGCTCGAACCCCTGGCCCCCGAGGACCCCAGCCCACCCGCCGGAGGTACACCGCCGCCACCCTCAACACGCTCAACACCGGCCGAGTCCCGGGATGCTACCGAGCCACCCAGAGACGCACCCACGGACCCTTCAGCTGCCACGCCTGCAAGTTCACCTGCATCCGGACCTGCCTCGCACCAGCACCCGCCAAGCTGAACACCAGCAGCAACCACCTCAAGTGCATCCTGCTTAACACTCGCTCCGTCCACAGACACGCCATCGAACTCTGGAACCTCCTCGACACCACAGCTCCTGACGTTGCCTTCCTCATGGAAACCTGGATGAACGACTCCTCAGCGCCGGACATCGCCATCGCCATCCCAGAGGGATACAAGATCACCCGGAGAGATCGCGACATCCAGACTGGAGGAGGCATCGCCATCATCCACAGGGACACCATCCACATCACGACCAACACCGACGACACCCTGACTACCGCCGAACACCTACACTTCTAGATCCGCACCGACCCGAAGACCACCCTCAGAGGCACCCTGATCTACCGACCCCCGGGACCACGCACACAATTCAGCGAGGACATCGCCGACTTCATCAGCCCGCATGCCCTACCCTCCGCTGACTACATCCTCCTGGGGGACATCAACTTCCACCTGGAGAACAACAACGACCGCAACACCATCACCCTGCTCGCCAACCTCGGACTCAAGCAGCTGGTGTCCACCCCCACCCACCTCGCCGGACACACACTCAACGCCGTCTTCTCATCCAGCAAAGACATAGCCTTCAGCCACGCCACTGGACTCCACTGGACGGACCACAGCTGCGTCCACTTCACCTTCAGAAGAACGATGATCCACCACCACCAGCAACAGGTTGCTCGAAGAAGCTGGAACAAGATCACAGCCGACCAGCTCGCCGCTTCCCTGAGCCAGCACCCTCCCGCCAGCTCAGCAAACCCCAGCCAGGCCGCCGACAACCTCACGAAGTGGATCAGCAACTGCGCGGACGAACTCTCCCCACTGAGGACCCCGCCCAGCAGACCGGGCAGCAAGAAGGCCCCATGGTTCACTGACAAACTCAAGAGCTCCAAGAAGAACTGCTGAGCCCCCGAGAAAGCCTGGAGAAGGGAACCAACACCGGACAGCATGACCACCCTCAAGCTTGCCACCCGGAAGCACCACCAACTGATCCGCGCCACCAAGAAAACTGCATTCAAGGACCGGCTGGACAACAACGCACACAACTGCAAGGAACTCTTCAACATCCTGAAAGAGCTCTCCAACCCCAACGCCGGAAACAACGACATCACCCCATCGCAAGACCTCTGCAACTCCCTCGCCTCCTACTTCCACAACAACATTGCGGACATACACAACAGCTTCAGCACTCAACCGACGCACGCCACGACCGAACCACCGCCCCCCACCACCACCCTCCGCGCCTGGACTCCGATCAGCACCGAAGACACCGTCCGCATGATGAACTCCATCCACTCCGGATCTCCGACCGACCCCTGCCCTCACCACGTCTTCAACAAGGCCGACGCTCTCATCGCACCCCACCTGCGGGACATCATCAACACCTCCTTCGACACCGCCACCTTCCCGGAGAGCTGGAAGCACGCCGAACTCAGCGCCCTACTGAAGAAACCTACAGCGGACCCCACCGAACTCAAGAATTACCGCCCCATCTCGCTCCTCCCGTTTCCAGCCAAAGTCATCGAGAAGACCGTCAACAAACAGCTGGCCGCCTTCCTCGAGACTAATGGATCCCTCGACCCCTCACAGTCTGGCTTCCGAGCCAACCACAGCACCGAGACTGCCCTCATCGCTGCCACCGATGACATCCGAGCCCTGATGGACATCGGAGAAACAGCGGCCCTCATCCTCCTAGACCTCTCCGCGGCATTCGACACTGTCTGCCACCGTACCCTAGTGCAGCGCCTCAGCAACGTCGGAATCCAGGAGAAGGCACTGGAATGGATCATCTCCTTCCTCGACGGAAGAACACAGAGAGTCCGTCTACCACCGTACAAGTCAGAGGCCACCGAAGTCATCTGCGGCGTCCCTCAAGGATCCTCGCTGAGCCCCACCCTCTTCAACGTCTACATGAGCCCCCTCGCGGCCATTGCACGCAAACACAACCTCAACATCATCTCCTACGCTGACGACACCCAGCTGATCCTCTCCCTGACCAACGACCCCGCCGCCGCCAGAGCCAACCTTCACGAAGGGATGAAAGACGTAGCCGAGTGGATGACGACCAGCCGCCTGAAACTGAACTCAGACAAGACGGAAGTCCTCATCCTGGGCTTCATCCTGGACTCCTCCCTCTCCATGACCAGACAAGTCAACGCCGTCTCCTCGTCGTGCTTCAACATCCTGCGCATGCTACGGAAGATCTTCCGGTGGATCCCCACCGAGACCAGGAAGACGGTCACCCAGGCCCTCATCACCAGCTGACTGGACTACGGCAACGCCCTCTACGCCGGAACCACCGCCAAGCTCCAGAAGAGACTACAGCGGATCCAGAACACCTCAGCCAGACTCATATTCGACATCCCACGACACAGCCACATCTCCGGACATCTGAGAGACCTGCATTGGCTCCCCGTCAACAAAAGAATGACCTTCCGTCTCCTCACCCACGCACACAAAGCCCTACACGATCAAGGCCCGAGCTACCTCAACAACCGCATCAACTTCTACGCTCCCAAACGCCATCTCCGATCAGCCAGTCACGCCCTCGCCGCCGTCCCCCGCATCCGAAGAACGACAACAGGAGGAAGGTCCTTCTCCTACCTTGCCGCCAAGACCTGAAACTCCCTCCCTCCCAACCTGCGCCTGACCCAAGACCACCTCTCCTTCAGGAAGAAGCTCAAGACCTGGCTGTTCGAGCAGTAGCAGCACCCCCCCTCCCCCCCCCCCAAGCGCCTTGAGACCCTCCGGGTAAGTAGTGCGCTCTATAAATGTCTTTGATTGATTGATTGATTGATTGTGGTCTGTAATAAACCTTTTGCGACTCAACTGGTACTACAGGGTATTTAAGAAAACAATTCAGGGAACCAATTGGAACTGGGGATGTTCAAAGATCAGAAAACTATTTTCATCATTGAGAAATTAAGCCTGGGAGAAAATGAGAGGTTACTTATTTAACTAAATGCAGACATCCACGATGCTAAAACATGTGAAAGGATCAAATTACCTTAAACAGCTGTTGTTGTTTAAGAGGATTGGAGAGCAATAAAGATGTCCAAAGTGTAGGGGATGCTAAAGAAGGACAAGTAGGAGAAAACTGGAAATACCACATGAAGCTTAGGAGAGAAACTACTCAGTGGTAGAGTTTGCAATCTTTGTGCTAAGCATGAATTGGCGTTCCACCCCTTTGCTCCAAGAGAAAATAATTGTTACCCAACTCAATGATATTCATGTTATCAACCTTTGAAGGATGAAAATCTGATTTGGCCCAAAAGAATTCAAACCTTTAACCATAAAGTCAACAAAAGAGTCCTTGAGTGGGGGCGTTAGTCAACTAAGCAATCAGGCCTGTTGCTCGTACCTCCTTGATATTTTGGTGCGAGACCTAAATCTGGGAGCCAAGCTATTCTGTTAATTTGGAATGATGCAAATATTGGTATTTCCATGGTACAAAGGCAAAACATCAAGGTCAGTGAGATAGGGTGTATTTTGAATATATTTTGAATGTCTAAAGTTCAAAGGTTGCAGAAACATCTTTTTTTTTTAAATTAGAGCTACTGGTGCACAAATAGTAAGACCTGGACGCTAAATCGTCTGCCTACAGTACAGTAATGTCTGAAATCCATATTTAACGTATAATCTTCTGGCAAAAACATAAAGTAGCTGAGCTTTGCATTTAGGTAACATGATAGATTGAACGTATCTCCCTGGTTCTAGGCCATATAAATAACATGCATTCTCACATCGACTGATTTCAATTCACGCAATAATGATCTCGGCTGTTGTCTTCAATGAGGAAATGGGCAGCATTATGTTGCCTGCCCAGTCACAAACCTGTGATGTGTCATTTTCACTTCGACTGGTTTGCATGTGGAGATGCAATTTGCCCTCGATCTATGGACTAATAGTTTGCATCACAAACTGCACATTTGTACATTGCTGCAAACTGGCCTACATAATTAAAATTATAGAGGCAGGTTGCAGCTTGTGAACCTCTGTGTTTAGCTATAAATGAAGGAATGGAGTCCTGCAAAGGACAGTTGACTTCTGTCCCTGCATGTGCATGCCCAAATTTAAACATTTGGCCTTTGAAAGCAGCCTATGTTCCTTAAAGTAAGTAATGTGGCTTTAAGAAAAATGAAAACACTTACAAATTCATCTGGAAGAGCAGGCAGGGAACCCCGAGGCCCGCTCCAAGTTTCACAAATGGGCAGGTGCTTCAAGGGGATCAGTTAACTCTTCCTTTGAGGTGTCAGTATCTGATCGAGGGTTTGTGTCCATCCGTGGCGTAACAAAATTTGAGGAGCCCAAGCAAAGTACATGAACGGGCCCCCTTCTAGAGCTCGGGGGCCTTTGTTGCCTGCCACTGGTGTCCATGATTGCCTTCAGAAAATATTGATGAATATCATTATGAATTGTAATCAGAAGATGACTCCCTTTTCACACCAAATCCAAATTGATAGTCAGAACGGGGCACAAAGCCCAGCGACTATTCTGACTGGCAAAATGGATGTAATAAATAGAAACAAGCCATTTTGTGATCTGCAGGATTTGCGATTGTAAAGTGGGCTGATACATCTGTCCCAATTTTTAGGGCGAGGCCTCCGCCACTGCCGCAGGCAGTGGGAGGAGTCCGATTCCCTCTTGTAAGGAGCAGAAAAGCTTTTAAAATGCCACACATTCCATTCTTTTTTTGCCATCTGGATGGCAATTGGGCCTCGCATGCCTGTCTTTTTAGAAGACAGCACGCAATAGGCCATTTGATGTAGAGTTGGTTCACTTCCTGGCATATTCTGTTCATGCACGAGCAGCAGACGGCCATATATCTTCAATTATCTCGTAGTCAAGGCCGAGATAATTGAAAACATATGCCTGCAGTGGCGCGCCGCGCGAGGCCGAGGCTTTTTTTTTTTATGATGTGCGTTCACAGGCAGCTTCGGGGAGGTGCGATTGAAGTGCAAAAACAAAGCACCCATATCTGATACAAGGCCTGAAGCAGGGATCGCTGCAGCCACGTGGCAGTCTTTGCACTGCAAACAACCACAGAACGAACAGAGAGGAGGTAGATGACTGCAAACCTTCTCAAGACATTCAGGTGACAGCAAGTTATGATTCCCTCATGAAGAGCTCTCGTATAAGCTGAATGACCGGTGCACTGACCTGCTGCTTGTACACTGAGCTCTGTCCCTTGCTGCTTTCATGGAGACGGTGCGGAGGGGAAGGCTGAAAGGCATTATGAGTGCAGCTGACCCCGCCTTGTGCTACTCACACACAGGGCCATGAAGAGAAGGATTCAGGGCTCAGAAGCATCTGCAGCAGAACTGTCCAAATGTGCCCAAACCCCCAAGTGTAGTGAGAGCGAGTGAAGCATGCATTTAAGGTAGAGCAGGGAAAGGTTAGTTCGGTATCTTGTCCTGAAAAGGAGCTTCTCTAGGTTTAGTAACAGGTCACACATTGGTCACCAAACAGATAACAGAAGTGATGAATGCATTGTATTGTAATTGGTTTTGTGTGTAGTGTTTACTACCCCTGAAAAGCTCTACACCGTGTGTAGCATGCTACTGAGGAGCTTAAGGCGAGTGATTGCAGTCTGGTGAAAATAAACATAATTTTTTTTATTTTTATACATTGCTAGCAACAAAAAAGCCACATATATAAATGCTAAAATGATTTTGGGTATTATTTGGGGAAAAGCTCCTTTATATCTTAATACTTGAGCTTTTTAAAAAATAACAAAAAACTTCAGAACTGCTGATTGACTGCAGTGGCCAGTCAGCCATAAGAAAGCCATCTTTCATGATTTCGAGGACCTGCTTATTTCAGAAAGTCCTCATTGTGTAAGGCAGAGGCATTGTGGACATGGGCAGGAAAAACAAACAGCATCCGTGTGCAGAAAGAAAAAAAACTTCCTGCTGGTCAGGGTTGTTGACTTTTTTTTGTTTTGAAGAAAAAAATGACTTTAAGGGTTTCTTTCTGCAAAGGAAATTGATAATGAAGACCGGCCAGGGCAGCTAGCTGGCATTTGAGTTTTGCTAAAAGTACAACCATTGTACCTTGTATGTCATAGTATGGGCATCTGTCTTTCAATGGAGGGTATAGCCTCCGTCAACCTGGAGGGCTGGCGGGCTCATCACATCAACTCTTTCAGAAATGTCCTTTATTGAAGTTTGCAATACTAGAAGTAAAACCTTTCAAAATACACTTTTCATGTAAGAGGCAACCATACACAGCACAAAAGGGGCCATGTTCGAATTGTATCGAAGTCTGTGAAATACTGTTTAGGGGGTTTCCAGAAAATAGAAACTCTTGGTCGTGAAAGGTTGGGTTTTGGGAATTAAAATGTTGTGATGATTCATTATGTTAGGTCTAAGCTGATTATTGCATACGGTCAGTCTGTCACATCATCCACCTTTCATTCCACCAGGCAGAACAGATAATTGAAATTATTGCACTAACTACAAAAATATATTGTTGTTTCAATTCCAACCTTGACTCCTGTGATGTCTTCTTTAGGTGAAGAAGCTCTCCATGAATACCTCAAGACTAAAGCTGTAACAGTGGAGTACTAAGTCAACTCTCCAATATGCACATTGTCTTTCACAGACCATGATCGAGATGATTGAGATTTTTATTTCACTCCAGTCAGCGCTTAACATGATCCCCGGGATTTTGTTGCCTGAAAAAATGCAGCAGTGGTGAATCGGACTGCAGAATGGAGTGACAGTGAGTGCAGAGTGACAGTGAGTGACAGTGAGTGCAGAGTGACAGTGAGTGCAGAGTGACAGTGAGTGACAGTGAGTGCAGAGTGACAGTGAGTGCAGAGTGACAGTGAGTGCAGTGAGTGCAGAGTGACAGTGAGTGACAGTGAGTGCAGAGTGACAGCGAGTGCAGAGTGACAGCGAGTGCAGAGTGACAGCGAGTGACAGCGAGTGACAGTGAGTGCAGAGTGACAGTGAGTGCAGAGTGACAGCAGAGTGACAGTGAGTGCAGAGTGACAGTGAGTGCAGAGTGACAGTGAGTGACAGTGAGTGACAGTGAGTGACAGTGAGTGCAGAGTGACAGTGAGTGCAGAGTGACAGTGAGTGCAGAGTGACAGTGAGTGCAGAGTGACAGTGAGTGACAGTGAGTGCAGAGTGACAGTGAGTGCAGAGTGACAGTGAGTGACAGTGAGTGCAGAGTGACAGTGAGTGCAGAGTGACAGTGAGTGCAGAGTGACAGTGAGTGCAGAGTGACAGTGAGTGACAGTGAGTGCAGAGTGACAGTGAGTGACAGTGAGTGCAGAGTGAGTGAGTGCAGAGTGACAGTGAGCGCATAGTGACAGTGAGCGCAGAGTGACAGTGAGTGCAGAGTGACAGTGAGTGCAGAGTGACAGTGAGTGCAGAGTGACAGTGAGTGACAGTGAGTGACAGTGAGTGACAGTGAGTGACAGTGAGTGCAGAGTGACAGTGAGTGCAGAGTGACAGTGAGCGCAGAGTGACAGTAAGCGCAGAGTGACAGTGAGCGCAGAGTGAGTGAGTTCAGAGTGACAGTGAGTGACAGTGAGTGCAGAGTGACAGTGAGTGCAGAGTGACAGTGAGTGCAGAGTGACAGTGAGTGACAGTGAGTGCAGAGTGACAGTGAGTGCAGAGTGACAGTGAGTGCAGATTGACAGTGAGTGACAGTGAGTGCAGAGTGACAGTGAGTGCAGAGTGACAGTGAGTGCAGAGTGACAGTGAGTGCAGAGAGTGCAGAGAGTGCAGAGTGCAGTGAGTGCAGAGTGACACTGAGTAACACTGCGTGCAGAGTGACAGTGAGAGCAGAGTGACAGTGAGTGCAGAGAGTGCAGAGTGACAGTGAGTGCAGAGAGTGCAGAGAGTGCAGAGTGACAGTGAGTGCAGAGAGTGCAGAGTGACAGTGAGTGACAGTGAGTGCAGAGTGAGTGTAGAGTGCAGAGAGACAGTGAGTGACAGTGAGTGCAGAGTGACAGTGAGTGACAGTGAGTGCAGAGTGACGAGTGACAGTGAGTGCAGAGTGACAGTGAGTGACAGTGAGTGACAGTGAGTGACAGTGAGCGCAGAGTGACAGTGAGCGCAGAGTGACAGTGAGCGCAGAGTGAGTGAGTGCAGAGTGACAGTGAGTGACAGTGAGTGCAGAGTGACAGTGAGTGCAGAGTGACAGTGAGTGACAGTGAGTGCAGAGTGACAGTTAGTGCAGAGTGACAGTGAGTGCAGAGTGACAGTGAGTGCAGTGAGTGCAGAGTGACAGTGAGTGACAGTGAGTGCAGAGTGACAGTGAGTGCAGAGTGACAGTGAGTGCAGTGAGTGCAGAGTGACAGTGAGTGCAGAGTGACAGTGAGTGCAGTGAGTGCAGAGTGACAGTGAGTGCAGAGTGACAGAGAGTGCAGAGTGACAGTGAGTTCAGAGTGACAGTGAGTGACAGTGAGTGCAGAGTGACAGTGAGTGCAGTGTGACAGTGAGTGCAGAGTGACAGTGAGTGCAGAGTGACAGTGAGTGCAGAGCGACAGTGAGTGCAGAGTGACAGTGAGTGCAGTGAGTGCAGAGAGTGCAGAGTGACAGTGAGTGCAGAGTGACTGAGTGCAGAGTGACAGTGAGTGCACGGTGACAGTGAGTGACAGTGAGTGCAGAGTGACAGTGAGTGCAGAGTGGCAGTGAGTGACAGTGAGTGACAGTGAGTGACAGTGCGTGCAGAGTGACAGTGAGTGCAGAGTGACAGTGAGTGACAGTGAGTGCAGAGTGAGTGACAGTGAGTGTAGAGTGACAGTGAGTGACAGTGAGTGCAGATTGTGCAGAGTGACAGTGAGTGCAGAGAGTGCAGAGAGACAGTGAGTGCAGAGAGTGCAGTGTGACAGTGAGTGCAGAGTGACAGTGACTGCAGAGTGACAGTGAGTGCAAAGTGACAGTGAGTGCAGATTGACAGTGAGTGACAGTGAGTGCAGAGTGATGAGTGACAGTGAGTGCAGAGTGACAGTGAGTGACAGTGAGTGCAGAGTGACGAGTGACAGTGAGTGCAGAGTGACAGTGAGTGACAGTGAGTGACAGTGAGTGACAGTGAGTGACAGTGAGCGCAGAGTGACAGTGAGCGCAGAGTGACAGTGAGCGCAGAGTGAGTGAGTGCAGAGTGACAGTGAGTGACAGTGAGTGCAGAGTGACAGTGAGTGCAGAGTGACAGTGAGTGACAGTGAGTGCAGAGTGACAGTGAGTGCAGAGTGACAGTGAGTGCAGAGTGACAGTGAGTGCAGTGAGTGCAGAGTGACAGTGAGTGACAGTGAGTGCAGAGTGACAGTGAGTGCAGAGTGACAGTGAGTGCAGTGAGTGCAGAGTGACAGTGAGTGCAGAGTGACAGTGAGTGCAGTGAGTGCAGAGTGACAGTGAGTGCAGAGTGACAGAGAGTGCAGAGTGACAGTGAGTTCAGAGTGACAGTGAGTGACAGTGAGTGCAGAGTGACAGTGAGTGCAGTGTGACAGTGAGTGCAGAGTGACAGTGAGTGCAGAGTGACAGTGAGTGCAGAGCGACAGTGAGTGCAGAGTGACAGTGAGTGCAGTGAGTGCAGAGAGTGCAGAGTGACAGTGAGTGCAGAGTGACTGAGTGCAGAGTGACAGTGAGTGCACAGTGACAGTGAGTGACAGTGAGTGCAGAGTGACAGTGAGTGCAGAGTGGCAGTGAGTGACAGTGAGTGACAGTGAGTGACAGTGAGTGCAGAGTGACAGTGAGTGCAGAGTGACAGTGAGTGACAGTGAGTGCAGAGTGAGTGACAGTGAGTGTAGAGTGACAGTGAGTGACAGTGAGTGCAGAGAGTGCAGAGTGACAGTGAGTGCAGAGAGTGCAGAGAGACAGTGAGTGCAGAGAGTGCAGTGTGACAGTGAGTGCAGAGTGACAGTGACTGCAGAGTGACAGTGAGTGCAAAGTGACAGTGAGTGCAGAGTGACAGTGAGTGACAGTGAGTGCAGAGTGACGAGTGACAGTGAGTGCAGAGTGACAGTGAGTGACAGTGAGTGACAGTGAATGACAGTGAGTGACAGTGAGTGACAGTGAGTGACAGTGAGCTCAGAGTGACAGTGAGCGCAGAGTGAGTGAGTGCAGAGTGACAGCGAGTGACAGTGAGTGCAGAGTGACAGTGAGTGCAGAGTGACAGTGAGTGCAGAGTGACAGTGAGTGACAGTGAGTGCAGAGTGACAGTGAGTGCAGAGTGACAGTGAGTGACAGTGGGTGCAGAGTGACAGTGAGTGACAGTGAGTGACAGTGAGTGACAGTGAGCGCAGAGTGACAGTGAGCGCAGAGTGACAGTGAGCGCAGAGTGAGTGAGTGCAGAGTGACAGTGAGTGACAGTGAGTGCAGAGTGACAGTGAGTGCAGAGTGACAGTGAGTGACAGTGAGTGCAGAGTGACAGTGAGTGCAGAGTGACAGTGAGTGACAGTGAGTGCAGAGTGACAGTGAGTGCAGAGTGACAGTGAGTGCAGAGTGACAGTGAGTGCAGAGTGACAGTGAGTGCAGAGTGACAGTGAGTACAGAGTGACTTCAGAGACAGTGTGTAAGGGTGCACATTGTGTGAGTGTGCAGAATGAGTGTGCAGGATAAACAGTGTGTGACTATGCAGGGTGACATTGGGAGTGTGCGGGTGAGCAGTGTGTGAATGTGTAGGGGCAGTGTGTGAGTGTGCAGAAAACACCACACACACATACACCACACACACATAACACACACACAAACCACACACCTCACTCTCTCAACACCACACACTCGTCACCACTCACCACAACATACTCACCACCACACTCACTCCCCAGGCTCACCCCCACAGATTCACCACCACACACTCACCACTACACAGAAAACAAGACACACAACAACACACCCCCAGCCGTCAATGAATGCTTTCACCAGGCACAAACACCAACAACCATCAATGTACGCTTTCACCAAAAACAAACACGACCATCAGTACCGCTAAACACCGATGCACACAACAAACAATGTCAGTGCAACTTTCACTAAACACACAAACACCAACAGCTGACAGTGCACCAGCCACTCTTTCAATTGGCACAATCATCAGCAGCTGTCAGTGCACATTACCATTTACAATGCCATTATCTCAAACTCAAACAAACCCGAGCCCTAATGCATTCCTAATGCTTGTTTATCATGCGTTCAGTATGCCCTCGCGGCGCTTCTTTTTGATAAAGCTTTAAAGTAAGCAAACGATTGGCAAACACGATGAAAAACAGAGAATCTTTTCATACGCCTAACCTGGCCCGAGTTCTCTTCTCTGATTTGCCTTTACAAGGTCTGGTTTTATACTATAAACACATTTTAAATCTAAACGCATTCATTATAACAAACAATACAGGGCTCTGCTGCTTCGAAACCTCATCATATTGAACTTCACATAATGAAAACTTCAGAAATCGACACAGGAGCGTTTTGTGGGCAGTATTGCATTTCGCATTTTTCTGACCTTGTGCTGAAGTAAAACAATAATAAAACGCACGCGGATGGGGAAGACCGGTCTTCATGGTAGCTTGAGACAATATGAAATTAAAGATATTAAGTCGGCAGGTAATGTTTTGATTTCACGCAGGTTTCTAATCACAATCGCAGAGATCATTTTACACAAATCATTTTTCGGTGACTCGGGAACTAATAATGTCTGGAAATAATACAGGGGTCATGCTGGGTATTGGTGAGATTAGTTGTTAAAAATGAAGAAGAGCAGGAGGCACCAAATAATATTTTTTTATTGATGTTTTTATGACTTTTGACCATGGAAGGTTTTGATAATGTTAATAAACTATATTTCGTCTATTATTTTATTTTTTTGCATCCTGTAGCGGTTTGAAAAAGATCTTGGAATAAGAGAGATATCTGTTTCTACTTGCTGTGCAAATACTGGCTAATGAATGCCCTGTTGCTATTTCACTTTGATACTGCTCTTTCATTATGGATATTAGGGATTTTTTCATCAGAAACCTTCACCGTTTATTATGAATGAAACCTTCAAAGTATAATTGCTACCGCAACCCTTTGATCGTTTTCGCTGCTCCTCCTTGGTGGGGTATGTTTAACTTTGAAGGGCCACAAGGCTCGCCTGATGCATGCCTCTGCTGTCTCTGAGAAGGGATGACCGAGCTTCGCCTTCATCACTTTGATGCAGCATATGTGCAGGAGATTAGCCTGGGGAATCGACATGCCATCAGAACACTTGTGATGGGAGAATAACAACGCTGCACACACGATGAGCATGAAATCCTGGGATTAAATGCTTTAGTATGTGCACGGTGAGTTATGGTTACCTGTGCGCTCTGTTATTCCGAACGACAGATTGACACAGACACAGAGTAATCATCCAATATAATCTGTCTTCAATTGAGCTATTCCTAAATACGAATGCTGCTCTATTGCCTTCTCGTGTGCAGCATGGTTTAAACAATCTATAGGATTTTAAACATTAAAAATAGTTACGTCGCATTGATCATACAAAATACTTTCTGGAACATTAAAGACCAAAATGATGCTGTATAGAGAACCACTGGCACTCAGCGCACAAGCAGTCGCACATAGTGGCACATGGTGACAAACCGACGGAAAGAAGGATGGACTCAAGTGTGAATACAAATCTAATGACCGCTTAACATATATTCTTAGGAAATTAAATTAATGGTAGAAGTACTCTCTGTGTCAATGCCTGATCATGCTTTGTATTGATTCTGCTGGGAGAGGGTAGACTCCTCCATGCCCATTCGAACATTGCCCTCTTCAGAGTGTCCACATATTTGAAACAATGAAGGTCTCGGCATGTCTGTTGCATCGCTCGCCTGCTGCTGTAAACATACAAATACATCATTGTGATTCAGAACTTTAATTTCCTTAATGCTAATATGAAACACAAAGGTTTCCCAGATGACTCAATCTGCATCAAATATTGTGTATCAAGCTGTGGACTTTCCATTGACAAATCATTATCACATTTATTATGCAGACAACTCCCAGAATGTACTGATTGGTTGAATAAAAGACCAGGACAAAGTACATGGTGCACTAGCTAACGTGTGTGAATTTATATCTCTGATTTTAAGGTAACCCCATCATAGCATTTGTTAAATATCCACTTGGTGTCTAAGGTGCCTCAAGTTACTGTCTCCTTTTTCACCAAGAGTAAAGTCCATTAGTTAACTGAAGCAAATTAAAGTCCAGGGCTAAGAACATGGTGACAATTCATGGAAAAACCTAGCTAAAATAAAAGTTTAATTCATATTTCTGATTTCTACTCTAATGCATCTTAGCATTTCAGAAGACTAACATATATATGAATATTAAACAATTTTTTTACTATGTTATGCATATTGTGATGTTTATTACATGTTAGTTTTATATTACAACTGGCAAGAAGAGATAAATGTTTTTTTCTATTTGCAAACGCCTTAGAGTTCTCTCAGATTCTGTTAGTATGCTTAGCTTCCTGAGTCTGCTTATGTAATCAATCACTGTAAACGAAGGGGCGCTTTACTCTGCTTTTAAATAAGATGTTAAAAACAGCCACCAGCCACTGATATCGATCGCATACCTATCAGAAAAATGTCTACCTCAAAATGCTCTCTGTACAAACACACTCACTGGAAGTGGAAATTTTCTAGTAAAGGCCTTCGAATCCGAAATCGACATGGCGTAAAGGACCCTGCGTCACTAGGCGCTCATTCCATTTCCCATCCTGAGGACTTTAACTTGTAATGCCCAGACAAATATGATAGTGAGAACCAGGACTTGTTCTTAGATATTGTACGCAGTCATTTGCCATGAAACAACAGGTCCCATTTAGTCAAATGTAAACATCATGTGTGTAGGGCCACATGTATCAAAGTATTTTGCATTCTCAAAGTGTGCGAATTGATAAATTCGCCCGTTTGCGAATGCAAAATGTTGTTTCTGAATGTATGAAAGATACTGGGATATGCTATTTAGGTAATCACCATTGTAGTGATGAACTGATTGCAAATGCAAATAGGGAATTACAATTTACGATTCCATAATGTAAGAATCCTTTCCTAAATACAAACTTGGCATTTAGGAAAAACTATTACCATCCATGCCAATTCAATTGAAAACTTGGAAAATGCAAAAAAATGCATTTTCCAAATGCCATGTGACGCACACATGACCCTAGGGCATGGGTGTGCCATACATGTGCACCTTTTTTTGTGGGGTGCTTCAAGGGCTCCTCAGCCCCTGGGCACCCTTGCCTTTTCATTACCTAATTTGTGATTACCAATTAGGTAATTGCAATTAAGGTAATGTAAGACCATTTGCACCTATGGGCTTTGAGGCCCCTAGGAATGAATGGAGTCTCAATTGCAAATAACAATTCCCGAATTGAGTATGTGATTTTCATGAAATCGCAATTAGGGAATCACTGTTTCCTGCCTGTTTTGTTACATTGCAATTTGCAATTACCAAGTACCGATTTCCTAAAAATCGCTATTTGATAATCGCAAAATGCTATTTTCATACATGTGGCACTAGATTTGAAATGTATTCACATGACTTCAAAGTAACTGTAATACTGGTACTGACCAGTGTTTCCTTGAAACTGTCAAAAGATAAATGTTCTTTCAACTTGCTGTACCAGCAGTAACACTGTTCAAGTTACTTTCTCTCTGTGCAAGCCTCTGTAAGAACGCAAATTACTACTTAAAGAGACCTCAGTGAGTTCCTCAAATTTAGTGATTCTTGCTGGCTGAAAAAGAAACAAACACAGAACAGGGACCTTATAAGTTACAAGTGCACTGGCTCAATGTAGAGCTTAGCACTTGTTTTTTTGAGTCTCAGGCATCTAAATTTCATGCAAATAACTAGGAATTTGTTAGATTTAATGCATGAACTTTAGGCAAATCAGAAACTGTGAGGAGGGATTGCCTTTATTTCCCACTTGCTCTGTGTAAAGTTTATGCATTAACTCAGAACAATTCTGAGTTATATGTATGTATTTTAGATGCATCAGAGTTAATTAACTAAAAACAACCGATGTTTGGCTATGAGCTTAAGCATACACAATAGTGATGGGTGGAATGCTTGCATCATTCACAGCCACTGGTAATTACTTGGGCCACATACCAGTCCTTCCTTATTTTACACACCATGCCACCTGAGTTTGGGCCCAGCAAATGCAAATCAATTTTGACCTGCTTGAATAGGAGCAATCCAGCCAAACTACCATGCCAGGTCCTCCCCGAACCAGACCACAAGCAACACATAGCTCGCTTTGCACTTTTTTAGGGTTCACAGGACCCATGTCCAGGCAAACTTGCCCCACTTAAGGCCTTTTGGATGCCTAGGCATATTTAGCACCACCACCAAGGATCTGGGACTAAAGGGACACCACTTGGGGGGTTAGGATTCATTCAGGCTGGTTCCAGGTGTGGGAACCTGTAATCCACCTGTGGCTGTGAGCAGTCAGCCACTAAACTAACCTATGATGTCACTCTGGTAGTTCTGGGTTCAAGCAAAGAAACAAGGCTCCAGCAACCCGGCAGGCCTATCGGGGTTAAAGGCAGGCTCAAGGCAGCATAACAATTCTTCCAGGTGCAGCAAAGCAGCCCTATGGAGTACACAGCAGACCACAGCAGTAGACAGTCGTCTGAGTCCCACCTCAGGTCCAGAAATGTCCAGAAAGAGAAATGAAGAATGGGTCTGAGGGCCTTATTTTTTACCCGTTGCCTTTTTTGAAACAGGAAACGTTTTGATAGGTTTATGTTTTAAGTGCTTTGAATTTACTGATTCTCCTGCCGTTGCTCGAAGCTGGCTGCAGAGACAATGCAGTGGTGACAATCCCTTTGTGTGGAGGGAGTGCACAGCCTATTCAACTACAAGTGGGGCGGAGCCCTGCTCTGCTCCTCATCCTACCAGCAGATGGCCAATGGAGGCATATACAATCTCTGTATTTGGTGAATGTCCAGGAGGAATTCAGCAAGTCCAAGCTGCCAACTACACCCAGTCATGTGACCTAGCAAAGGCTGCTGGCACCAAAGGGCATGAAACAAAAACCTTCTAAAAGTGGCATTTTTCAAATTGTAATTTAATATGTGGCTTTACTATTAAAGAGGACTTTTAATAACAATTTCATAGATACCAAACATGAAGTTCATATCTGTCACCAATCAAATGTTATCACTTATTAAATGTAAAAAGGCAACCCAATGTTATCCTATAGGTCAGTAGTGAAAAATAAATTTAAGATTTATTCACTGGCAGGTCAGGTAAACCTAAATGTACATGCCCATCCTTTTAATTACAATGTTCCCTGCCCTTTCGGCTACCTAGGGCCTAACTTAAAAGTTAATTATATGCAAAAAAAGGGGAGGTTAAGGCTTTGCAAGGGGTTACATTGCCCAGTCGAATTGTCAGTTTAAAACTGCTTTCAGACTGCAATGGCAGTCATGGGACATGTTTAAAGGACTACTTAAATGGGTGGTACATTAAGTGCTGCATACCTACTTGTACCATTTAATTTACATGCACTGGGAATATGGTATACCACTCTACTAGGGATTTATGAGTAAATTAAATGTGCCATTAGGTGTTAGACAATGTTGCCATGTTCAGGGGAGAGCGCACAAGCACGGGTTATCAGTGGTAAGGTGCACAGAGTCCTAAGGCCAACATAAATGAATTTTAGTAATAATGGAGGGAAACAGGCAAAGAATTAGGAGAAAGACTACCCTACAACTGACATGTCTAATAAAGCCCCACCGACATCCCCACAAGATGTCCTGCTTCCCAAGGGGCTAATGCATTCCCATCTATATGGCAAGAAAGAAGACTTGTGCATTATGTTGGTCATTGCTTTTACACATGGGCTGGCAGAGATACACTAAGTTCCAATATTGTACCAATTTCCAAGCTCAATGGATCCATTTTTTCGGGCTCGGGTCAGCCACCACCAGGGGAAAACTACCAAAACAAGACATTTCTGAAAACAAGGCTTCCTGGGGAGTCAATATTGGTGTGCCTTGAGTGTGTCTCATGAACCTTTCTTACCCACAATGCCCTGCAAACCTATACTTTTACCTAAAATTGTGCATTTTCCTTGCATTTCTGTGCTGCAAACTTCTAGATTCAGCAGGTGTCCTCAAAAGTACTGCTACCTAGCATTCCCACACTTGTCCTGATGGTGACTTCACTTATGAGGCTAGGCTGAGTGTCTGCAACTGGGATGGGTCAAACCATGGTCAATGCGAGTACACTGATACCAGAAAGAGCGTTTAAGTATTAAACCAAGTAAATATTATCATAATACAAATTCTGGGGAAAAAAACAAAGAAAATCTTCCAGTAGTCTGATGTGAATTTTTTTGTTTTATTCAGTCATTTCATCAGTGTCAGCAAACTCGACAGATAATTATTACAATAAACAGACGACGCGCTTCGTCCCCATCTGGGACATCATCAGGGCTGTAAAGTAAAGAATATGAAATCATAATTCAAACATACGCATCCCAATAGTACATTACTATTTAATCACAGAGTGGATGGTACGACTTCAAAATGCATTTTCTACTCTCCCTATTTGACAATCTAAACACTCCCTTGAACGACCAATATCATAGGCCTAACCAACATACCCAATGTAGAGAAACAAATCTCTCAAATAACCTCTTATACAACAGAAGGTTGATCCCTAACAATGAATATCTGTCATATTAAAACCCTCTGGTATCACAGTCCTTATTCTAAAAAAGTATAAGGGTGACATCTTTAATCTGATCCTTTTGTTCACTATATGTCTAAGCAGCTAGGCCCTGTGTTAAAAACCACTCGGTGTATCAATCCTGTGATCGCACCTCCAATTTATTCACCTCCACAGTTCGCTAACTGCTCGTAAGCATTATTTCATTTTTGATTTATCGATTCCACATACGAAAACTCTCTGTTATAAAGAAAAAATATTAATAAATGGCTAGTGTCCTCAGTTCACTCAACATCTCTATAACTCCACTCCACTAGTACCACCCTATTACGGCGAGGACTGAGAAAACCCTTATCTCACCTTAAGCAATGTTTTATAACTCTCCAATGTGTATGTGATCCAACATTTCTTTGCTAGTACCCAAATCTGATACCCATCTCCGCTGTATTCATGAATCCTGATGTATATAACAAGAGTAAGTGTTAATTATTCTGCATTTTACAGACTTACTGGGCTCAGACAACAATAAATATCCACCTTTGCTCCCCATTAGCTCACCTGATACATTCTTGTTCAGAAATACGAAGCTCCGTTCTTATTCCAATCGCTCCCAATTTTTAAAGAGCTTGATATAAAAACATCTGGACAGAACTCTTTCTGCAATCCCCCAGTCTTTACCAGTATTCCATATGTCTACTGAAAATACAAATAAAAATAGGAAAGAATTTTAAATATAGACACAATAGCCACTACCTAACCTACTCCATCCATATCAAAAAAGTGTCTAAAACCAACCTTCCCGCTTACCATTATAAGCCAAGTATCACCGCGTTCCTTGCTTCCGGCTCAATAAATCCAGAATGCATGAAAATGACCGCCACCCTCACTTTTAAAATAACTAGTAACCAATCAAAATCACACTACCATGACATTATCCCTAATCCTCCAATCACCTTAATGCTTCAATTAAGGGCCCACATGTTTCCTCGCACGTCCACTACCATTGGAAAGCTGCCCTAGTACTGAGCAGGACCATCCTATACGGTCTTCCCTCTGTGATGTATCCATGTTGGGCTTTTTGGCCTTCCCTGTACCACAAACTAGGCTCTCCTAGTAAAAAAACCATTACTATTAGGATTCGTGGAGACGTGGGTCTCACAAATGCCGGAAGAGTTTCCCTCACAGAAATATGAGGAAAAGGTGTTTAAAATAATGTTTGAGGTTTACAAGGGCTTCTGGGTAAGAAGACCTGGTGAGAGGCACACAAGTCATACCACCCAAGACTCCCCCAGGTGTTTTATGTTCAGAAATGTGCAGGTTTGGTAGGATGTCTTTGGTGGCGGCTGAGCCAGAGCCCAAAATCCGCAACCACCCATATCATGAAAAAAGCAAAGATTCCTCTCCAAGCTGAGTTTTGGGGTTTATTGTATCTCCAACGCTGGCCTAGCCACAAAAGTCAGGTACCATTTTTTCACGAGACATGTGGGAACAAAGAAGGACATAACATTTGTTATTACCAGCTGTATTTCTCTGCATTTATGCCTTCCAAATGAAAGCCAGTGTGCAAATAAATGCTAGTATGGCTACCCATAAATTCAGAGATGTGCAAATAACCACTTTTCCTAAACTCAGTGTCCTGGTGTACATTTCAGAAAAACATATGTTTTCTTTATACCTATTTTTCACTCTTTATATTTTACCATATGAATTGCTCTATACTTGATATATAAGATGTAATGGTGTATTGCTTTTTGTAAATTGGCCATTGTGAAAAATAGTTACCAATGAAAATGTCACAAATGCCTTTTTTTTCCTACTCATTTTCATTTTTTATTTTATTTCAGTAGTTAGTTTCTTTGGAAAAACCCTAAGGGACCTCACAGCACATTTTTCACAACCCCAACAAATTTATCTATATTTTGACTATTGTCTTAGTCCCCTCCAGAGGAATCCACAAACTCTGGGTACCCTTAGAATCCCCATGATGTTATGAAAGAAGGACGCAAATTTGGTGTGGCTATCTTACATGCAAAGTATCGCAAATAGCCACAAAAGGGTTCTGCAATAGGGGGGAAAAGCCTCAGAAGTAAAGAGGTTAAATAGTAAAAGTCTTCTTGAAGCCTCCACCTAGAACACCATCAGTTCTCTTTTAAGAAGTGCTAAGCAGAGAACTACGTTATAGTCTTTAGTATCTGATCGCTTTGCTAGATAAGTTAAATGTTATCTTAACTCTTTAGCCCATCTAAGCTCACTTAAGGTGATCTCATTTTTAGCTAAAACATGCCACCATTGGCTGTAAAGATGCAATCAGTTTGTTCCAGATCACTGTGTTTGAAGGTGTGATAGTGTCTACCATGATCTAAGATTGGTTTCTATTCAGATTACTTGTACCATTGAGCATCTGGGTAGCGATAACTCATTTTCACACATTGTACTTCGACCTTTTCCCACTCTACATTTCTGCTCCTTCCCAGTATCTCAGCACTATATAGAAATTGAGAAAGTATCATGGCTTGATAGGGTTGCAGGCTGAGGAATTACGCCACCGTAGTCTTGTTTATTTTACACCTCCTATAGATGATATTGCTTTTGATTTTATAGTGTTTATGTGTAGTCACTAAGCTAACATGTTCCTAAAAATCATCCCCAGATACTTATAATTGGTAACTTCTTCATCCCTTGTCTTCTCAGTAGGCCAAACTAGCCTGCTTTGTTTTCTTCAGAAGGCTATTATTTTGCTCTCATCTACATTGATTGTCAATGCTCTTGTTTGACAATAATGATCAAAGTCTGCTAGTTTACTCTCATGCCCAATTGGGGTACTGTCCATTCGGACTAAATAATCTGTATAAAGGAGATAGGTTATATGTGCATCTCCATTCTCAGGTGAGAATGCACAGAAATTCAATACTAATTGAGGGAGATCAGCAAATAGAGTTAATGCTAAGACACAGTCTTGACATAATCCAGTCTTAATTGTAATTATTTCTAAATAGGCTGACTTTCTTATAACTAACACAAAAAGAAGATGGATGGAAAGGTGAACATTGTCCAACATTCATTCACCCCCTGTCACAGATATGTGTTTAATCCATTTATATTTTGTTCACCGTGCCATTCCAGTTTGGACTCATTCATAAGCAAATCAGCCTCGACCCTACGCCCCATGGGAACAGTCCTGCCTGAACTGACAGACCAGGTCCTCCCTGGACCGGAAAACAAGCATCCTACCTAGTTCTTCTCTTGCTCAGCTATTTCTGTGTAATTCTTTCAGTATTGATAGGAATCCACTGGAATTTTTCGAAGTTCTATTTTTGTCCACAGGATCTCCTGCTTAACCAAATCGAACATGGCTCAAAGATTTGCTAAACAACTTTACAATGAACCCTTAGATTCCATAATTTTTTTGGCAATTTCTCAGAGTAAGTGCTCTATGGTTGAATATTCATCCTTAAAACCTCAATTTTCTACAGGTATTAGATAATTTTCAGCAATCCAGTATTTCAGTTCTGGAAGAATTATTTTGTCATACACCTTAGCTCCTACATCAAGTAAGATAAGCAAGCAAAATGTTTAGCAACATGTAATTATCCCTTTTATATAAGGGCTTTGTAATTTCACCTTTCCAATTTAAGGGATATACTCCAGTTGAGGTGAACGTATGAAAGGCCCTGTGGAAGAGGTATGACCACCAATCAATATTTGATGTACTTATAATTATGGGAAGATCATCCACCTCTGCTGCCCTCGAAAGTTTAAGCGAAGAGATGATATATTTTAGTCTTGTTACTGAGAACAGGACCTAAACTAAAAACCTCACTGGCCAGGATGTTCCATGATTTGAACATATATTCAACAAGAACTCAGCCCAGGCTTCTTCCAGCACCATACATTTGGACATACTATGTTTCCCAGTACTTCCAGACTTTACTATGTTCCAAAATATATACAATTCATTAGTTGTGATGAATGCTAACATTTCCAGTTTGAATTATAATGCAGGGCTTTGGTTCATTTTAATATAGTCTTATGTTCCTTGAGTACTTCTTGATATGCATTAATAGAAATGGTAATAATTTCAATACATTTCATATTAGCTGACTTTTCAGATCTTGGTATCTTACGTCAAACCAAACTGGCTTCTTTTTTGTCCTACGTATTTCTGCAGTATTCTTTACATTGTTCGTTTGCCAGTTACTTTTCAAACAGATCACCATGTTTTTTATGTCAATGGTATCATTTGATTTCTTTTGAATCAATGGTTATCAAAGTATTTAAACTTATATGTTCTTGATGCTGTCCCAAGAGCATTAATTGTTGACTACCTGTTCAATCACCACCCACTTGAGGTCCATTGTGTGCCCTGGATTGAGGTTCCCCGCATACACCAGGACTATAGAGGATGTAAAAAATATTCATTCATCAGATACCTGATGGAATCAAGGGTGACTGTAAGAAACAAGAGTAATATATAACCTACTTAAAACCTTCGGAGATGAATCTCTACATACATAGAGAAGTTCAGTTTCAAATCCTGGGACGCTTGTCGGAGTCATCAGTTCAGAAATAACATATCTAGACCAGACACTTGTAGGCCAGGTTACCACTAGGCCATACATTACCAAACAAGGGGATTCCTTAATTACAAAGAGAAGTAAGAACCTTTGTCACCCGCATGGCCAAAGAATCCACATTAATAGTCCTGCTTCTCTCAATTCTGTGCTCTCCATGCCACTGCAAGTCAAGTTATCCTGGCTAGGAAACCGGTCCTGGGATGCTGGTTTCTAGTCCAAGGAGGACCTGGCCTGGCCGTTCGGGCTGGTCTGTTCCCATTCGGCACTGGGTCAAAGCTGAGTTGCATATGGCTTGGTTCAAAGTGGAATGGCATGGGGAGCAACAATCGATGGATTTAGGCCCAGATCTCTGTACTGGGGTGAATGTATCACATTTTTCTGCATTCTGTCTATCAATTGTTTTTTTTTGCATTTGTCACCCCGAGTTATACGGGTATGCCCAGACTTGGGTCCCGTGCTCTCCATGCCACTGGAAGTCAAGCTATCCTGGCTGATGGGGGTTGAAAACCCAAAACTCGTCCTAGGACGCTTGTGTCCAGTCCAGGGAGGACCTGGCCTGCTAGTTCGGGCTGGACTGTTCCCATTGGGCACAGGGTCAAGGCTGATTTGCATAAGAGTTCAAAGTGGAATGGCATGGGGAGCAAAAAAACAATAGATTTAGGTCCATATCGCTGTACTGGTGTGACTGTGTGTTACATTGTTCTGCATTCTGTCCATCAATTGTTCTTTTTGAAGTTGTCACCCCGAGTCTGACAGGTATGCCCAGATGTGGGTCCCATGCTCTCCATGCCACTAGAATTCAAGCTATCCTGGCTGATGAGGGTTGAAAACCTAAAACCGATCCTAGGATGATTTTTCCAGTCCAAGGAGGACCTGGCCTGGAAGTTTGGGCTGGACTGTTCCCATTGGGCACAGGGTCAAGGCTTATTTGCATATGGCTAAGTTCAAACCGGAATGGCATGGGGAGCAAAAAAATGATAGATTTAGGCCCAGATCTCTGTACTGGGGTGAATGTATGACATTGTTCTGCATTCTGTCCATCAATTGTTCTTTTTGCATTTGTCTCCCCTAATTTAAATGCATATGAATCTGGGATTGCATTTCCCAAATCTTCTTAGACCACGTTCGAAGGAAGATAGGCATAATAAATGTCTTGAGATTAGAGATTTTCACCCCAGAGTGTAGGGAGACTGCATTTGGAATCACATAACCCCCTTTCTATATCTATAGAGGTGGGGAACTACATTTTCCTTGTAACCTGGTAAGAAACATCAAGGGTGAGAATGTGATCCTTGGGAACATACTGGAAACCGCAACACCACATACTTTCCTTCATGTGGGCAGTGTTTTAGCATTTCCCAAACTACCAAGGTCTGCACATTTAGAAAAGAGGATGGGACAGCTGATAACATATGGAACACCACACACGTTTACCCGGGACTTCATTTCCCAGATATACGCTAGCAGATGTGAAGACGCACACATGTGCAACCAGTATTCCGTGTGCCATTCGCACAAAGGAGTCACCGAGTGGAGCGTTAATGTGATCGCACACAACTGGAAGCTCTAATGCTTAAAACCAAAACAAACACCAGAACCTAAGAACATGCAAGGCTTGGAGAAGACAAATATGTATTCCGAAGAGTGAGAACTTTGATGAAGTAAGTCTCGGGGAATATCCCTTTGGGAGATACATGATGAAAGTTGTCCATAGACCAGCTTCTGATCCAGTAAAGCTTAATGATAAGGTAAATATTTATGAATACTCCTTTATTCTTTCTACAGTGTTTGACTACAGGGTCCGGCCTACCTTAAAGACCTTATGGAGCTGTAACATATATTGGGCAGTGTAGGCATTGAAACTTAATTTCCTTGGGTGCTAGTGTGACCCACTATTTGCACTTTACAGCTATAACACTTGATATTTTTATAAAGACAGAAAAGTGCTCCCACAAGAATGTTTTCATCCTCCATGTGGAACAGTGTTAGGTATTGACTAATAGATATGTCTTTATGCATGCCCACTTTATCATACAAAGAAAGAACACTGTGCAACACTGCACTAGTGTGTGGAACTATAAGTAGGTTGATAAATGTATCTTTCTTTTCATTCCAGACAAACATAGGGAAATTCCCGATGTATGGTTTGTTTCTGAATGCAATATTTTGAGCATGTGAGAATATCACAACTTCATAATATTTTGTAGAGTGGTAAAACATCATTTAAAAGATAGGGCTCTGAAGGGAACTCAGTTCTGGAAAAATTCCAGTGGCCATATGAGCCAGTAGTTAGGGCTGAAACATGTTGACCTTCGATCTTTGGGCTATAATATTCCCTAGCAACATTCTCCCATAATTATTTTAAGCATGCCAAAGGTATCCATAATAAACTATCTACCCAACTATAATCAGGGAAACCTGCAGGCAATTTTAACCAGAGATCCCGCTATAGTAAGTGCCCCGCTTACAAATTGATTTGGGCCTACCCACTCACTCAAGGTGCAGAGGTTGATGGTCCGATGATGAAGCATGCCACTGGTGGTATCAGTGGGTGAGGTTCCTTTTATATATAAGAGATGCCATGGTCCTGCTCTTAACCAGCAGAATCTTCAAGGGACAAATAACAAAAGAAAGCCTCTCACTTTGATGGATTCAACTGCCCAAAAGAAAATGTATTACTACGAGTCTTGATAAGTAGCTTAGTGTTAAAAATCACACCCAGACATTGAGGCCAACAGTTTGAGGAACAGATAGAAAGGTTTCCAAACACTAAGACTTCCATCATGTCGGCATTAAAAGTCAAGGTACTTGCATCCTTTCAATGGGCTGCCAATGTAAAAATACTGTTTAAATTGGTCTTGGATGTTCACCTTTTACCACTAAGGCAGCAGAATGGTCTGGGTTTCATCCACATTTGAGTAAAGTTGAAACACAAAGAAGGCAATAAGATTAGACAAAGGTATAATGTATACTTTGAAAAGAGATTTACTCAACAATGATCCTTGGGGGCCTGCACAGCTATCGATATGCAGATTGAAAAAGACACAAATAAACCTCTTGTGACTTTATGCTCAAAAAAGATTTGAACCAGGCTTGTCCTGCAAAGCTACAGTACTTAGTCCAACTAGGAGAGTCTTAGGGGGGACAATGTCAAAGGCCTCTGACAGAAGGAAAATAAGAGCCTCAGAACCCAGTGTCCAATATCATGCAGTTGCCATTTCTTCAGTGTTGTGAATATAACTTTCCATGATTATGGTGATTGATGCCAGGAGGAATATAGGTCTGTAATTGGCCAAAGTAAGATGATCCAAAGAAGATTTATAAAATAACGGGATGAAATATGCAATCTTAGAAATGCCTGGGATCTGACCAAGAAAAATAGGAATTAGAAATAGAGGCAAGTAAAGGGGTCCACCATGGTGCCATAATCCTGAAACATATAGCGGGACAGGATCAAGAGGAGAGCCTGAGGGAGTGGAGTTGAGATTCGAAATAATAAAATCCCCACTTACTGGACATAATTCTGACCAGGATGAAGAAGTATTTATATAGGATGTTATTGAGGTCCCCAAACTGGCAACTAACGCCACTACTGATGCACAGCCCCTGTCTACTAAAAATATTAAACAGGGCCTTGCACTAAAAAAAATCCTCTTTGAGATAGTTGTTAAAAAAGAGAAATGTTTTTATTTCTCCAAACTTTTCTGACTTTGCATGTGTGCAACACTATACAGCTCAAAGGTATTAGGCTTTGACTATTCGTGATATTTTTTAGTAGAAAGGTGGCCTGATGAAAAGCCCAAAAATGCAATGTGGGGGCATCAGCAAAAGTGGTAGCTGTGGTACTTTGGTCCTTGCTCAGCCACCCCTTAGGGAATCCTACAAACCCTAGGAATTCCTGAAAACATGACATATGGGGAAGTCCGGTGTGGTGTATATCACTAGGATCCTGCAACTTGTTCTTACCCACAATGCCCTGCAAACCTCAAACTTTGTCAAAAAGCATACATTTTCCTTGCATTTCTGTGACATAACTCAACAATCTGTAGGGATCCCAAAAAATCCTACTACCCAATGAGGGCCTTTGCATCCATGACAAGAAAGAGTCCAAAATGCAATGTGCAGACATCAATATTTCCTGTAAATAAATAAAAAACACCAGATCTTTTAATAGGGGCTCTCCCGCCACCTAGGTAAACCTACCAAACTCAGGCATTTCTGAAAACTAGACACCCAGGGGAGTCCAGGCTGGTGTATGTTACATGCATACTACAACATGTTTCTTACCCATAATGCCATGCAACCCTCAAACTGTGCTGAAAATCACTTATCTCTGTGATGTAAACTTCTGGGGCCTTATTTATGAAGGTCTTGCGCTGCCGGTGCGTCACTTTTAAAATGGGAAAAAGTGACGCACCGGTGGCGCAAGACCTTCATAAATAAGGCCCCCGGAATTTGGAAGGATCCACAAACTTCTTACCATCCAACGTTCCCATGTGCTTTGCTTTGCCACTCACCTGAACTCCAGGTTGTTCCTCTCTTGAAGATGACTGCTCTCCAATCCCTCCGGAACATTCAATTAAGATGGCAAGATGTAATAGAAATTTTCCAGCTCACTAACTCCCAGGGGAAGGGGGATTGGAATAAAGTCGAGAGAGAAAAATACTGGTATCTTTTGGATTCCGTATGGAACTGAAACTGGTTTTTCTTAGGGAAGTCGGAAGTCAGGAGTTCGATAATGTCTGTTTGTTCTGCTTTGCTAGAGATATCAGCTAAAAGAAAACATGCTTAATTGTAATTCTATATTAATTTTCTTGGAAAACCTCTATCATTTTTAGTACATGTTATATATCACAAAGAGCCTATCCGATTGAATATCTGCAATATATAACTCTCTTTTGATTGATAGTATTCAGATTAAAACATTAGTGCCATTGCTCCTCAGTTCATACTGTCAAATCACTCTCCGTCAGATGAATGAAGATCTACAAAAATGAAAGGAAAGATACAACAAAAAGCACCAACAACAGATTGCTTAGATTCACCACTGATTGTTTCCTTTGAAATTCTTTATGCACCCAAATGCTTTCTGTTACTTTCACAAAATGCTATTTTCAGTGCAGTTTTGACATAATGCAACCACAATGTTCTTCAATGTCTTTTCCATAAGGTCTTTCAAGTCTATGCCGAGTTATTGCCTAGAGTAGTTTTCATGCGCTATGAAGGGTCTCCCAGGTTAAAGCAATACATTGTTTAAGCTTCTGGTTTACCAGATTATGAAGTAATAAACAGTTTTTACCGTGCTGCCTTTGCGTGGGTCATTAATAATTTCTTTAACCTTTTTCCTGTTCTTTTGCAGGAATATCGCCTTCGAGCAGAAAGAGGGGGCCGAAATAAGGATGAAGAGGCACCAGGGGCCGGACCGGAACTGAAGAACATGTAGCAGGGGAACAGGGATGGATGAGGCCGTCAGGGAAACGCAGGAGCTCGGCTGGAGTCAAGTAAGCTTCCGGTACTAAAGAGGCTAAGCAACCTATCCTTTTCAGGGCGCGGTTTAAATACTCTTGTACTCTGCTCAAATCTGTATTCGTGTGTTCACGTTTTGGCATTCGCACGTGTTTCTGTAATGCTGGTTACTCTTGCGGCTGCCTTCATGATAATGAGGAGAAACGTGTGCCCGTTTTTGGCAGTTTACAGACGTTTCTGCAATACCAGTAAAATCTTTTCTGTTGCCTTTATGGCAATGAGAGAATAACGTGCGCTGAGTCATCTTTTAAATGGGACACTTGGTTTAATCCTTGTGGGTGCTAAAACAAGTTATTTGGCATATTGTACAAACATTGGGGCATATTATCAAGGCGGTTTATCTCCGCTTTTTGGCTTTAAAAGCCAAGAAAGCGGAGATAAAATTATCTCCCTATTACCAAGCTGTCGCTAACACCAGTTAGTGACAGCTAATAGGAGATAGCGACCATCTTGGGCCCCGCTTTGCATGTCAGTGATATTTATCACTAATGATATGCAAAGTGGGCGTGCCAAGATGTTAGCGACTGGAAACAGTCCCTAACATCGCTATCTCCTATTACCAACTTTTGGAGATATTCGCGCTAAGCTCGAATATCTCCAAAAGCTAACACCTGCCCCATAGCAGTTCTTAGCCATGTTATCCAATGGGAGGTGGATAACATGGCTAAGAGCATTTGCTCGATAATGCATGAATATCGCTGACTTTTCAGCGATATTCATGCATTGCGGCCGTTTTTTATCGCATTTGCGATAAACCTTGCTAATAGCAAGGTTTATCTGCGATAAAAATCGCCGATGTGCGGCGATAATTTTTGTCTCTAAACAAGTTAGAGACAAAAATTATCGCTAGTTGTTGGTAATATGCCCCTCTGTTATTATTTGTATACATAGGAATACCAAATGCTTCAGAGACTCCACACGCATTGGTCAAATGAAGCTAACAACACTGACCCTAATCTGTAATGTTCAAGTACCTCTGTTGTCTCTATAGTTCAATACCGCTGTAGTCTCTATTGCCCATAACACCATGCTTGTCCCAATAAAACGTAAACCCCACTTGTTGACTATGCCTAGTGCCTGCAACAGAAATGTAACAAAGCAGGGTCTATGAGAGCCCTTGTGAAGACATGGGCATTTGGTAGGGAGATTGATAAATCCTCTTAGAAGCCACAATGGACCCCAAGTTGACAATATCTAATGCTTGGACCTGTAGGATGCACACAGAGCTCTGTAGAGGATGCATTCATCCATAGAAATGTCACTTTGGTTATCATTAATACAGAGTCCTCAGTACATAATATGCTTGGCCTTCAGCTGAATCTATCCATCAAATGCACACATATGAGTGGAACCTAGAAACATTTTCTGAGTTACAAAACGAGATGTAATTTAAATGTATCCTTTTTTCACCTGCACAATCGTTTTTTAATAGAAGAAAAACTGACTTTTTTAGTGTGACTTCTTGAGAAAAATCTAACTATTAACTTCTCTAATGCAATCTAGTTTTGCAGGTCTAGAAACAGCGATGTTATTAGTTTTAATAGCGCATGAATCTCTTTAACTTTCCAATCGCATCTTTTTCATTTCATTTGAGATAAAAATACCAGCTTAAATTATGCCACTAGTAATTAAAAGGACGCAGAAATACAACCCTGAAAACAGCAGGCACAGGGAGAAAAATGATTTTTTAAACAGATTAATATAATAAAAAAGAAGGCCTGCTGATTTCACCAAATTATATTACCCGAATGCCAACACTTGGCATAACATATAAAATGCATGCACAGCAGTAGGATTCCAGTAATGTAATTACATATTTAGAATGCCAGTCTTAAGTCACTAAAGAGTTCTATAAATTAAAACAAAACATTTTTATTTACTGTGTTGAGGTTCCGTGACAATTGTAAGTGGTGTTTCCGACTCGTACGAATATGGTCGAGTCTGGTATCTATGAACCGCAAATGACGAGTTTAGTAAGTGTGCGCAGTTTCGCTGTGCTAACTTAAACCGTTCGTTTGTTACGTGGGCTTTTTCATCCGTACCCACGGGTTCCATCTTAGATACGGCATCCATTTTGTCTCTTGCCCTCAAGTAGCCAGCGAACGGACGCTGTCCGCTTCGCGACCCTGGGACTCCCAAGATATTTGCGAAAAACACATGTCTTTTGAAAGTGTCTTTATGACGAGGGGGTTGCTACTGTAAGGCAGGTGGCGCCGCTCAAAGCTCATCTTGCCGCACGGGCTTATTGTCTCAGCCGTGCATCTCATTAGGCACGTCCCTTTGATGCCTGTATCTCGTGTTTTCCCGACACCTCCCCCTTTTACACCCTTTCCGATCTCCCCACTGTCTCCGTCTTCCTCTGCACCTGTCTTCGTTCCTGTTTCGATCTACTTGATTGCTGATTGGAATTTGCTAATGGTGGGAAGATGGGTTTTTACAGTTGGGAACCGCCAAATGTTTCCGCAGTTATGTTCCGGACCTTATGTGTTTCAAACCGACCAAAGCGACCCCTCTGGGAGCTAGATGTGGGAACTGAGTTGTAAACCTTTGTGTTCAATGTTAGCCTATGGGTAAAAACTGTATAAAAGGAGCGATCCACAGAACCAATTTGAAGCAGTCTCCCCGAACTACACTCGATGTACTTCCTGTGACTTCTGTGTTCCCTGCAGTAAATAAACCTTGACTCTTTGACGCCGAAGGAAGTGTCCCGTGTCTCTGTGACTTGTACGCCGGAACAGGTTACCCACGAAGGTTTCAGGTGTTGTGCCCTGGCACCGCTGGGTCCAAAAGAACCCAGTCCTTCAGTTGGCGCCCAACGTGGGGCTGCATCAGTGGTACCGGTCCAAGCCCGACGATCGTGAGGATCTTCGTGTGAAATCTCCGAGGGAAGGTGCACCCCGCTTCATCGATCCTGTTGTCGAAATAAGTGGCCCGAAGACTTTTCCCGCGAAGATTCCCGCCTCCTGACGGCTGCGACGGACTGCTGCCCTGACTGTAGACCTGTTTTGGCGCCTGGCGTAGACCTTGGTATAGCGAGACGATTGACGGGCCTTCCTGAGGACGCCATTGATCTTTGAGTTAAGTATTTGTGGGTCGCTCCCAGAATCCTTTGTTGTAGACACTTTAGCGAGTGTCTTGGTTGTAGACACTTTAGCGAGTGTCTTTGTTGTAAACACTAGTGTTGTTTTGTTGTACACGCTGTGTGAGTGTTTTTTTCGGTGACACTTTGCTAGCGTACTTTGTTGTTGTATTTGTTTGACGACTGCAGCCGCCAAAAACCGAGGGTTTTGTTCTTTGCTGGGACTTGATAAATCCCGTAACCCTTGAAGTTTGTGAAACTCGGCTAGTGTGCAAGATGCCTGGTCGCAGTACTTTGTTCAGTTGTTGTAGACCTTGTGGTGCGGATTCCCTGCTGGAGGACTCGTGTCCGATACCTCCAGTTGGAACTCCTACTTATGACTTATATAGCAAACATGGGCTAGGCCCGATTGCTTTTAACGATTATTGGATAAAATATACAAAGAAAGACGGCGATCTTCGTTGGCCACCTCACGGTAGCTTCGAAGCGTCGATCTTAGATAATTTGGAAATAAAGTTGTTCGAACGTAAATCTAGGCCGGCCATGTTTGATGCCTTTCGGTTGTGGCGCAAAGAAGCCCGACAGAAAGAAATCAGACAAAATAAACGTAGTGAGCGAGATAATGTTGCTACCATTGTAAAGAAAGCTGAGCAGTTTCAGCGTGATAAGGAGGATAAGGATAAGGAAGTGTTTGAGAGGCTACAACGTATGACCATAGATAAATGCTATCCTGCTTTGCCTGCGGAGTCGGATACGAAGGAAGAGGCAGTTGAGGATCCTTTAATGTCCTATCTTATGAAGTCGCCACCTCCGTACGTACAGGGTACCGCAGCTCCTGTGGTCCCTGCCGTACCTGTTCTTCCACCTGTTATTCCTCCACCAGTTCCTCAACCTGCACCCGCTCTTCCGACTGTTCCTGCTCCTGTGTCTGTTTCTATTCCTACTGCTCCTCCGCTTCCACATACTCCCACTCACGCTACTGCTCCTGTGTTGTTAACCCCTGTTGTTGCTAACGTTTCTACTCCTTCTCTTGTTAGTCCTGTGTCTTACTCTTGTCCCTCTACTCGTAATCGTAATTCTCCCATTGCGGCTAGTTTCTTTCAGTCGCTCGGACCTGTTTTTGGGTCCGCTGGTTCTGATGGTCCACCTCAGAGACGTAGTCAACTTCCTGGTAATAGGGAACGCGCTGCGCTATACAATATGGCGATGGGTTGGATGGACAATCCGCAGAGAAATCCACCCCGAGTTGTTCTTGAAACATTTAGTCAATTCAACATACCGACTCAGAGATATGTGTTTGACGAAATGTGTAAACTCCTACATGATCAGATAGCGGCCGTAGCGCCTGACGAGGTGCTGACTGCCCTGTCTAATCTTCGGCTTCAGTTCGCAACTGGACTGATAGTCGATACTAATGTCCGACGTGCTATTGAGCAGTTGCTGTCTTTTCGTCTCGCTCCTATTCCTCACGCACTGTTTGTTGAGGATATTGAACGCCAACAAGCAGAGTCTGGCCAATATCCTATGCGTGAAGTTCCGCCGGTTTGGATACCAGCTGATAATACTAATGTTAATGCTCCAGTGGCAGCACATTTTCAGAGAGTGTGGATACATCTCCCATGGAAACGATCGGAAGTGCTTCAGGTGAAACAATCTTTGCCCGATCCTCGTAAAAATCCTGCTGGGTATTATAAGGAATTATCGCAGCTCGTAGATGCTACGATAATGAATCTTGCCGATATCGACATGTTGTTCGGCAACGTCGTACCACAACCGGTATGGGCTAAGATTCGTCACCAAGACCACACAAATGAATTAGGTGGTGATTGGGCTGCCATTACAGCGGCAGATGTTGGACAAGTGGCTGCTGCTAAACCCGATCAGTTGATTGAACTTCTTCCCCAGCGAATCATTACGTTAATGAAAACGCTTATGCCAGCTATGAGGGTAAATTGGGACAAGTTGTCAGCCTGTAAGCAGAAGAAAGATGAGAGTGTATCAGACTTCTTTACGAGGTTTGAGGAAGCATTTGTCGATCATAGTGGACAGGATATGGGTACTGAGGGTGGACAGAGGTTGTTTGTGGATAAATTTGTATCGAACTTATTGCCCGATTTGTGCAATAAATTGAAGAATTCAGAAAGTGCATGGGCCGTTTCTACCTCAGCTCAGATACTGGCTACGGCACAATATTATGAAAATAGAGAGAAAGAGGAAAATGACCGAGCCGATAAAAAGACAAAAGAGCTGAAAACTAAAGTGTTATTACAACAAGCGTATCCGCCGCGTTCTAATCAGAATGCGTCTCAGCAGAATAGATCACAGTCGCAATCGAATCGATCGCAGTCGCGTAACGATTCCTCTTTTCAAAGATCTTCGTTAGGGTATAATCAATGTGCTTATTGTAGACAGGAGGGACACATTAAATTCAATTGTCCCGCTTTGAACGAACGTATTAGTGGTAATTCGTCCAGAGGAGGCCGTGGTGGTTCACAGAATGCATCACGTGGTAGAGGTCGTGGTGCTCAGAACGACCGTTCCGACAACTCGTCAAATTCTAATAATTGTTTCGATCAACGTGGATCATCGCAAGGACGATCTGCGCAGTACAATGTAGACGATTATTACGTCGATCAGGGGACTGACGACAGTAATTACTAGGACAGCCAAAGACAAAAGGAGGGAGTGGTATCAGTTCCGGTTGATCAGAGAGGGCCTTACGTCGCAGTTGCTACATTGGGCGTCGTTGAGCCTTTTCTGTTGGACACTGGTGCAGCGAAAAGTTCTATCATGCATTCGAAACTCCCTGGCGCACCTTTGTCTGGCTTAACAAATGTATCCGTTGGATTTTCTGGCGCCCCAGTTAGCAATCCAGTTTCGCGCCCTTTGCCCCTTAAAATTGGGCCTTGTGAGCTCAAAGCTCCGTTGATTTTAACCACTGGTTGTGGCGAAAATCTTTTGGGTCTGGATTTGCTTAAACGTTTGTATGCGACTTTGTATTGTTCTCCTGCGGGTGTAAAGCTTACGTTAGGAGAGAGAGTAGTCTCTCCCATGTATTTGTCTCTTGATAAGCTTCCACCGGAATTGGATTCTCTTCCTGCGTCTTTGTGGGCGACGGGTCCCAATGATGTAGGCCTACTTGATATCTCCCCGTATGTTGTTCAGTTGAGATCGAATGTGCGATTGCCACGTATTCCCCAATACCGTATCTCCCTTGATGGTGAACGAGCTTTGTTGGCGATCATCTATGATTTGATCGAGAAAGATGTTATTGAGGAGACTCGGGGAAACGTGTGCAATAGCCCTGTACTGCCCATTCTTAAACGTACTGATCCTACCAAACCACCTGTTTATCGTTTTGTTATCGATTTACGGGAGGTAAATAAAATTGTGGTTCCTCAATTCCCTGTTGTGCCTGACATCACGGCGCTACTGACTCTGATTCCAGCTACTGCATCATGGTTTTCGGTGATTGATTTGAAAAATGCCTTTTTCAGCATCCCGATCGCCGAGGAGAGCAGGGACCTTTTCGGTTTCTCTCTTGGTGGACGTAGCTTCCGGTTTAAACGCGCTCCTCAAGGCTACTGTGAAAGTCCATCGATTTACAGTCAAGCTTTGAAGGGTCAACTGGATGCGTTTCGGTTGCCGGTTGGTGCGGCTTTAATCCAATATGTCGACGACTTATTGGTGGCTGCTGATACTCAGGACATTTGCAAAATTGCTACGGTGTCGTTGCTGCAACATCTCTGTGAGTTAAATCACAAGGTGTCACCTTCTAAACTCCAATATTGTTGTCAAGAAGTAACCTATCTAGGTCACTTATTGTCAAAGGAGGGAAGGAGATTGACCCCAGAGAGAATTGCAGCGATTGCGCGAATGGCTGTGCCAAACACCCAAAGAGATGTGCGTGCCTTTCTAGGTATCACGTCGTACTGCAGGCAGTGGATTCCTAATTTTTCATTGCTAGCGAAACCATTGGTGGCTCTTACGTGCAAGGATGTTTCAACTCCTTTACCATGGACGGATGAATGTCAGAAAAGTTTTTCTGAATTACGTGATTCATTGTGTTCGGCTCCTGTGTTAGGTACCCCTGATTACAGCAAGCCGTTCACGTTATATGTTCACGAGAGAGAAGGTTGTGCGTTGAGTGTCTTAACGCAACCTTTTGGTGGTAAGCAACGTCCATGTGCATATTTTTCCTCGACCTTAGATCCAGTAGCTAGAGCATTGCCGAGTTGTTTGAGAGCAACTGCGGCAGCTGCGGTCTCTATCCGGCAATCAGCAGGACTGGTCATGGATAATATGCTTACGGTGATGGTTCCGCATGCAGTCGACACTCTTTTGAATCGAACGAAAACTCAGCACTTGACGAGTGCGAGGTTGTCTGGATACGAATTGACGCTCTTGGCAAGCCACATTCAGATAAAACGTTGTAATGTCCTAAATCCGGCAACTTTGTTACCAATTAGTGCAGAGTCAGATGAAGTAGCAGAACATGACTGTTACTTGCGTACAGAAGAGGAAACAAAGGGTCGAGTGGACCTTAAAAACACCCCATTGGAAAATCCGGACGGCACTTTGTATGTGGATGGGTCATGTTTTAAGTTGCCGAATGGCGATGTGACTACTGCTTATGCTGTTGTAACGTTGAATACTGTTGTTGAGACTGCGAGATTGAATCAGAATTCTGCCCAGGCTGCAGAGCTGATTGCTCTTACTAGAGCATGTGTGTTAGCAAAAGGTAAACGTGTGAATGTGTACACCGATAGCCAGTATGCTTTCGGTGTAGCGCATAGCTTTGGACGATTGTGGCGAGAGCGTGGTTTCTTGACGTCACATGGCACGAAAATACAGCATGGCCAGCTTGTGAATGATCTTTTGGATGCATTGACTTTGCCTGCTCAAGTTGCGATTGTTAAGTGTAGCGCGCATCGTAAAGTGACGGATGATGTTGGTCGTGGTAATTCGTTTGCAGATGAGATTGCTAAGGAGACTGCCCGGAACCTTAGCACTCGAATGTATGTGACGAGTTCGGTTAGGTGGCCTACAGAATCGAGTATGTGTGAGAACACTATAGAGAGTGTGAAAGCAATTCAGAATGAGGCCACCGATACGGAAAAGATGAAGTGGAAAGAAAGTACGGGAAAGTTGGATGCGAATGGTTGCTGGATTGATTTGTCGGATCAGAAAAGATGGATGTTGCCTGATGCGTATGTACTGGCCGTTGTGACAATGGCACATGGGTTAGCACATATTAGCGCGAAAGGCATTTGCAAATTGTTGTCGCCTGTGTGGAAGAATGATGGAATTGCAAAATGTGCTGAACGTCTGGTGAAGAATTGTATGGTGTGTTTAATGTACAATCCTGGCAAAGGAACCCCAACTCCCCCTGGCAGTTTTGCTCCTCCTTCGTATCCCTTTGAGGTGATCCAATTGGACTTCATCCATATGGAGCGATGCAATAACCTGAAATATGTTTTGGTTGTGGTTTGCGCGTTCTCCCGATGGATTGAGGCCTATCCCCTCAAAGACAATACTGCTTTGTCTACTGCGAAAATCCTACTGAAGGAATATTTTCCTCGGTATGGAATGCCTAGAGTCGTGTGGTCAGATAATGGAAGTGAGTTCGTTGGAAGTGTGATGAAGAGTGTGTGTAAGGGCCTTGGAATTAATCAGAAATTCCATAGTGCCAATCATCCCCAGTCAGCTGGATTGGTTGAAGGGTACAATGGCACCCTTAAGCTAAAGTTAGCGAAGATTCAGGCTACGACTGGTCTTTCGTGGCCTGACGCTTTGCCTCTAGCATTACTGTCAACTAGGGCGACTGTACACTCTCGAATAGGGCTTAGCCCCTATGAAATAGTGTTCGGCCGTCCTGCGAATGTGTGGGGGGTTCCTAGGCCAGGTATATTCGTTGATCTTGAGTATCCGATGTTGATTGACTACTTACATGACTTGACTGCTAAACTGAGGTTAATTCATCAATAGGTTTACGACGCCTTGCCGACGCAGACGGAGGGTCCAGGCCACCAGCTCCAGCCCGGTGATTGGGTAGTTACCCGTAACTTCTCACGCAAGAAGAATCTGGACCCCCGTTTTGTTGGACCTTACCAGGTGCTCCTGGCCACGAGGACTGCCGTTCGTCTTGAGGGACGGAAGAATTGGGTACATGCTACCCATTGTAAGCGAGTCCCTATTCCTTTGCCGGCAGACCCGTGGGTAAGGAAAGGCATTGCGTCAACAGAAGCAGAGACATTGCCGGCGTTTGTACCTTTTAGCGACGCACAGCTTGTTGGAGAACCCTCAGCGCAGCAGAAAGCCATTGTTGGAACATTGTCAGCAAAAGACTCAAGACCAAATCAACAAATTGATCAGCAGGACGCTGTCTCTTCAACGGATCCTTTGTTTGACGAGCAGACACGTCCCGGGAAACATCGATATTCTTTGCGTTCTCGCATTAAGGACTAATAAAAATTCCTTGTTTTGTTGAAATTGATAACTGCAATATTTTCGTTTCCCATGATCAACTTTGAACATTCGTATCGTTGAAACTTGTTTTGTACATATATCAAGCTTTTTCCTTGTATCTTTTTCCTTCCACAGCAGAGAATTATTGTGCTAAATAAATACATATTGTGTATTGAGGGCCGTAGGGCCGCGCGCGTACTTCCTTCTGGACAGTAGGTCTTGACGTTAGGTTAAAGACCGTCGGTTCCTAGGAACTCCTGGGGATTGACTATTGCTGCACAGAACGAAGTGCGTCAAGAAACGTTGCGGACGGTCATAGGGAAATGGCATTTTCGAAGCTGAACGATTTGGAAGGAGCTCAGGCGTACAGAGTCAAACTGCAGGAACTCAGTCGTACTAAATGTCTTGTATTCCAATTGTTTGTATTGTTTTTAACTGCTTCTGCATTCTTGGCGGGTGGGGTGTATTACACTATGTCTCACTTCTTACTTGCTACCCCTACTCCTACTCCTTACCCTAACCTTACTTTTACTACTACTACTGCTTCTCCCCATTCCTTTCATATTTTACCGGAACACGAACAGGCTAGACGTGTGGAATTCCGCAACAATTCCTTTATCCAGCTCCTCCACCAGCATCAGTTAGTGGTTAATACTACTAATTGTTGGGTGTGTGGGTTGATGCCACATACTACCGGTAAGGGAATTCCATATCTGGTGTTACCGTATAGTTCCCAAGGGTCAGCTCGAGCATTCCAAACAATGCTTCGAAGCGCACTGGGTTTCCACCCCACTCCAGAACAACGTTCCCCCAACTCTGGTTCTACCTCGTATCAGTGGGTGCTGTCGATGGCAATAGAGGATATGGAAGATGAGATCCATGATGCTTTTCTCATCCCTAAAGAAGAGGTACAAGCCTATAGGGTCCTGAGTAGAGGGGAATATAGTATGTTCATCAATGAAAAGCAGCTTAAAAGCTCGCCTCCAATATGGGTCGTACCCCACACTGGTAATCTTTGTCTCGTGGGTCGTGGTTCGCAAGCCTCACTTGGAGTAAGTGCTTGCACTGAAAGTTACCTTCTGCCCATGTCCCCGACCCCTGTGTTTCTGGCTGCCAAGGGTACGTACTTCATCTGTCATGATCGTGCATACACATGGTTGCCCGTAGACTTCATGGGCTCATGTTTTGTTGCAAATTTGTTGCCTCCGACGTTCACTGTAGATGCCGATTACCATAAGACTAGAGTTGTACGAGGCGTAGTCAGCGAAGAGGATACTGCCGGTCAAGAGGCAGGAGACTTTTTCAAGGGTTTCCTCCCGTTTTGGGGACCTATGGTTAATAGTAGGAACCTGAGACATTTGACTCGAGTGGTAGAATCGACAGCTAATGTTACTGCCAGTGCCCTTGGTAATATCACCACAGAACTTCAGGCGGAGAGACTTATGACGTTGCAAAACCGTATGGTTTTGGATGTTGTTTTGGCAGATCGCGGTGGGGTATGTAAAGTGATCCATTCGAGCTGTTGCATTTTCATTCCAGATAATGCTCCTACTGTCTATCAAGCCATCTCGAAGTTGCATAAGATCTCCGAATCCATACACGTGGATGTAGGGGATTGGACGCTACTTGGTTGGTTTTGGGGCCTGATGTCGACTTGGGGTTGGAAGATTCTGATGATCATCGGAGTTGTAATAGTGTTCCTGTTCACATGTTGCCTTTGTGTGCAGTGTGGTCCTGCCTTATGTGGCCTCTGTGCTACAACGTGTATGAGACAACCACCTGTTACCAAGGGGACTCGGTTGGACAGAGCTATGCTACAACGACATCTTGATGGTCTGATGAATATCGAATATGATTCCGACTAGTGCTTGCCTACATGAGGGCAAAAGGAGCGTCTGAGGTTCCGTGACAATTGTAAGTGGTGTTTCCGACTCGTACGAATATGGTCGAGTCTGGTATCTATGAACCGCAAATGACGAGTTTAGTAAGTGTGCGCAGTTTCGCTGTGCTAACTTAAACCGTTCGTTTGTTACGTGGGCTTTTTCATCCGTACCCACGGGTTCCATCTTAGATACGGCATCCATTTTGTCTCTTGCCCTCAAGTAGCCAGCGAACGGACGCTGTCCGCTTCGCGACCCTGGGACTCCCAAGATATTTGCGAAAAACACATGTCTTTTGAAAGTGTCTTTATGACGAGGGGGTTGCTACTGTAAGGCAGGTGGCGCCGCTCAAAGCTCATCTTGCCGCACGGGCTTATTGTCTCAGCCGTGCATCTCATTAGGCACGTCCCTTTGATGCCTGTATCTCGTGTTTTCCCGACACCTCCCCCTTTTACACCCTTTCCGATCTCCCCACTGTCTCCGTCTTCCTCTGCACCTGTCTTCGTTCCTGTTTCGATCTACTTGATTGCTGATTGGAATTTGCTAATGGTGGGAAGATGGGTTTTTACAGTTGGGAACCGCCAAATGTTTCCGCAGTTATGTTCCGGACCTTATGTGTTTCAAACCGACCAAAGCGACCCCTCTGGGAGCTAGATGTGGGAACTGAGTTGTAAACCTTTGTGTTCAATGTTAGCCTATGGGTAAAAACTGTATAAAAGGAGCGATCCACAGAACCAATTTGAAGCAGTCTCCCCGAACTACACTCGATGTACTTCCTGTGACTTCTGTGTTCCCTGCAGTAAATAAACCTTGACTCTTTGACGCCGAAGGAAGTGTCCCGTGTCTCTGTGACTTGTACGCCGGAACAGGTTACCCACGAAGGTTTCAGGTGTTGTGCCCTGGCACCGCTGGGTCCAAAAGAACCCAGTCCTTCAGTGTGTTACATCGCCACTAACAAGATTTCTAATTGTTTATTCGTCAAATGAAGACTTGTATTTTAAGACAAATTATATATTGGTTTCATGGATGGATTCTTTAAAGAAGCAAAAAAAAACATTGATTTTAGTGTCATACATCCACTGGGAAATACAAAAAAGTGATGGGAGGAATTCTATAATTAATTTTAGCTACTGGAAATTACTCTTCAATGAACAAAATCTGAGCACGAGTGGATGTGTAGCGGAAGTCAGTTCAAGTGATGTGGGCCAAGAAAGGAAAAGGATTGTGTGAATGCGGCATGGGCAGAGCAAGAGTTTGATCCTTGGATCTCATATTTCTGGTAGCAGATGAAATGAAATGAAATGAATGAATGAAATGAAATAGGATTTATAAAGCGCATGGCTGCCCGTGAGCGTCCCAGCGCTGGAGTACAGAGGACAACTAAGGATAACTGAGGGGAGTACAGAGGACAACTAAGGATAACTGAGGGGAGCACAGGCTTTTACGCGTCCTGTGGGAACAGGAACGTTTTCAAGAGATTTTGGAATTTCAAATAGCTTGATTCGGTTCAAAGCCTGACCGGAAGGGAATTCCAAAGGGTCGCAGCATTAACCAAAAAGCAGCGCCCTCCAGTCCGGGCCTTCCTGACTCTTTGTACTGTAGCCAGATTACGGTGAGCAGAGCGCAGAGTCCTGGCGGCCTTGTAGGGGTGGACCATATTTCCAAGGATAGGTGGCCCCTTGCCCTGAAGGGATTTATGGGCAATGCACAAGGACTTAAATTTAATCCTTTCCCGGATTGGCAACCAGTGGAGGGCTTTGAGTGCAGGTTTGGCTGAAGATCTCCGGGAAGTACCTATAAGCAGCCTAGCCGCCGAGTTTTGGACGCGCTGAAGGATGTTATTAGCTGATTCTGGGGTGGCCAAAAAAAGGGCATTGTGTAGTAAAGAATCACCACTCCCGGTAGGTTCTTCGTATATTTTCATTAGTTATATGTAAACAGGTGCTTCCAGCTTGGCGGCTAATCTTTCACCTCGTGAACGTTCTAACTCGCACTCTAAGGAGCAGTGCGGACCATACCAAGGAGGAGGGAGGGAGAGGGGTGGGTGCGGAAGGGTCCAGCTGGTGAAGTTACAACACACCTTCCCCCCTAAGGAGAACAAGGGAAAGAGATCCCAGGGCCCCGGGCTGGGGGAAAGAAGGATGGAGAGAATGGAGGAAAGGACCCAAAAGAAAAGACAAGAAGAGAAAAGAAAAGAGGACAGGGGGGAGGGAAGAGCTACGCCAGAAACCAGAGCAGGAAGGACTGAAAGGTGAGGGAGGGAGTCAGGGTAAGGCGACCCCCATAAACTTGCAAAAGAAGAACAACATAGACGCTGAGACTAGAACCCCAAAACAGGAGACAAGTGGCTCCTTACACATTACCCTGAAAGAAGGGGAAAAAATCCAACTAGGCGCCTGTCTAGTAAGGTAGGAGATACTTGCACTTCAAAAGTTAGTTATTTTAGTGACCCAGTTATCCCGGGAAAAGGTGACAGCCTCCCAATTCTCTTCTGAATTTGGCTACTTCCGTCATCGTGGTGATGATCACCACCGCTTCCGGCGGCGGAGTTGCTGAGAGATAGGGTTGATAGTTCCACGTGGTCCCTAGCCACGCTTTATCCCTTCCACGGAATGGGTGACTGTTCTGTACACTAAGATGCTTTTGCTCGAACTGAGAACACCAAATTTGCCCTCCTTTCTGTTCCCTTTGGCTTGTGTCACATCCATGTTTGGTTTAAGTTGAGGGTTAGGAAAGGGAACAGATGCCTAATGGTACTCTGAATTAATGTCCTCAGGAACTGCTCGACCAAAATGTACTCTGCTGACATGCTCAAGTCCTCCGTTACACATACTTCCTCACCCTGCTGGCAAGCATCGATCCCCTTGAACAATTTATTCCTTTATATATTTATTTATTTATTATTTTTTTTTTTCTTCGGAAGTTTCCTGGACCATATTTCACTGCTTCTGACCCTGCCCCTGTGACCGGTTTCCTTCTCATTGGTCTCCTTGTCGTTGTGTCCCTCATAATTTCTCTTGTGGCACGCCGTGCCTGTGCTTCCCGTACTTCCACCTGTACAAGCCTCCTCGGGGACTAGACTTCCCTTCAACTTCGCCCCCGGGATCAACCTTGTGAATCTGGCCTTGTCCTTAGTAAACCCTAACGCAACTTTTTTCCAGCCTTCTGGGAGCCACCAGACTCTTCCAACCGGACCTTTAGGGCACTGGCTTGGTCCGTTTTTGAGTGAATTCTCACACCCTCCTTGACGATTTCCTCTTCCCAGGCTCGTGTGAAGGTCAGATCTCTTATACGGTCTGAGTTGGTAAACAGCCCTAGCGTCAAAGCTCCACGCTATCTTAATCCTGAGGCAGATTGGTTTGGAAAGTTCGTACACTACTCTCGTGGACTGTGTTACCCCGTACGTTTCCTCCTTAACCACCTCCTTTACTTCCAGAATATCATGTTCCCTGTTCATTCTCACAAAGTTTTTCCTCATCATGTTTCCAACATCCTTTTCCTCAGACATATTCTGCTTTATTTTGCGCTTGACCATCGCGGTTTCTGTTTTCTTTTTCTTCCTCCAGACTTTTCTTTTCTTACTTCAAGGCCTAAGGATGGATACGTGTTGACCTTCAAATTCTCCAATCTGGTAAGTGGCTTACTTTTAGTTACAGCCAACCTTATCTTGGACTCAGAACCCTTGGGATTTTTAATTCTACCTAATTTCCCTCGTTCCATCCCTTCCTGTACTGCAACCACCTCTTCTGCATTAATCACCTTAAATTTCATACTTCTCTTCATGTAATACCACTCTGTCTCTTCTTTTCCTCTCAATATCAAGTTTTCACCTGCGTCTGCTGCTTTCACTTCATTTCCTTTAGTTAAAGACAAATCACTCTTCCACCTGTATTTGTCCATTACTGTACATTGCGACTCTGAATCTGCGACAGCTCCCTTAAATTCTCCACCTCTATTGATGGTATGCCTCAGTTTTGCTTCGCTTTTGTTTCTCACCACTTCGATATCTCCCCTTTCTCGGCATATTTTTCTACTTTGTACTTTGGCACTTCTTTCTCGCTTATTTTGTACATTTGCATAATTCAAGTCCTTATGCCGACCTTTTATTTCTGCGTCATTACAGTCTCTCCCTTCCTTGTTAATATTCGCTATCCATTCTCCACCTTCCCAACAGTTTGTCCATTCTTCTTCCCCTTTCTCTTTTACCACGGGTTCCTCCTTCTCCTCAGAAATGGTTATGACGAATGCTGTGCGTTTTTTCTCATCCCATCTTCCACTCCTCCTTATCCACGGTACCAATCCTTTTTTTTTCTTAGTTAATAGCTTAGGATGCGATAATTTTCCCATAGTGCCTCTTCTGATGACTTCTCTATGCTTTTATCCTAATATCCTCCTTATATTTCGTGCTTTTCTATCGGGGCTCTGGTGGTAAGGTCTAGTTACTTGCACTACACTGAGATCCCTAAATATGCTTTGCTCACACTCCTGTAGCTTACTGAACCTTGTCCACCACAAGTTAAGTATCCTGGAAAGATATCGTATCTCACATGAGATGCTCTTCCTCAAATCTGAGTAAGACTCCCCCCTTAGAGTTCACTGCGCATCTGCCCCTCAGAGATTTCCTCACGCATCTTCGCCACGCTGCCTCCGTGCGGTTTCCAGCACAAGACAAGAGGTTTGCCACACTCCCTTTGTTCCTCTGAAATCTCCTCACACAGCTTAAAAGCACTGCCTCAGCTCCGTTTCACGAGTGGCACGAGTTAACCGCCTCCCCTGATCTTCACCGATACTTAATACCGCTCACGGTGCTGCCTCAGTTTAATTTCACACACGGAAACCAAGGTCCCCAACGGACTTTGTTCTACATATATCACCTCACCCAGCTGCTGCACGCTGTTTCAAAGCGCTGCCTCAGTTCCTTATCGCACAGGGATTGACTGCCTTCCCTGACCCTCTCCGTTACTTCATACGGCTCACAGTGCTGCCTCAGATTAATTTCAATCACGGAGACAAAGGTTCGCTGCACTCTTTGTTCCTCATATATCACCTCACACAGCTGCTGCACGCTGTTTCAAAGCGCTACCTCAGTTCCTTTTCGCGCGTTGCAACAGGGATTGACTGCCTTCCCTGATCTTCACCGTTACTTCATACAGCTCATGTTGCTGCCTCAGTTCAATTTCAAACCCGGAAGCAAAGGTTCGCCACACTCTTTGTTCCTCATATATCACCTCACACAGCTGCTGCACGCTGTTTCAAAGCGCTACCTCAGCTCCTTTTCGCGCGCTGCAACAGGGATTGACCGCCTTCCCTGATCTTCACCGTCACTTCATACAGCTCACGTTGCTGCCTCAGTTTAATTTCAAACCCGGAGACAAAGGTTCGCCACACTCTTTGTTCCTCATTTATCTCCACATACAGCTGCTGCACGCTGTTTCAAAGCGCTGCCTCAGTTCCTTTTCGCGCGTTGCACCAGGGATCGACTGCCTCTCCTGATCTTCACAGATACTCCATACAACTCACGGTGCTGCCTCAGTTTAATTTCAATCTCGGAAACAAAGGTTCGCTACTCTCTTTGTTCCTCAGTTGTCTCCTCGCACAGCTGTACGCACTGCCACCGTTCAGTCTTTTAATTTTCCTAAAACACTGTGTTCCACATAACGCTCCTCACCGTGCTTTAAAGGCTCCCTACGCTTCTGTGTAATTCAGCTTGGGTCCCCTTCGGACGATCTTCCTCCCAATAATACATGAAAACTCCCGAATTCTATGAGGTTATAATTCACTCGCCTCGGATAATAATGTGAGTAGGAGATCTCCGCTTCCCCGTGCTGTCATTCATTCAAATCACGATCACCAAGCGCTCTGCCTCAGACCAGCGTCTATATAGCTCTTTTTTTCACACGCAGATTCTTAAGCTCACCTCATGTACTTAGAAGAATCCCTCTGTTATTGTCTTGAGTCTTGCTTTCCCACTCCGTGACCGTTTCCCGGAGGTACCACAGGAAAACCGAGTTAACTTTCTCCTTACTTCCTTTTCTCCAACAGGCCACCTGAAAGGGAAATAGGCTGCGAAGTCCTCTTTCTTTTTCCAGGATTAAGTAACAGGAACTTCCTGTCGTCGACTCAGCAGTTCCTCGGAGCAAGATCTGCGACGTCTTCTCCTGAAGGATGTTCCCTGCTTCTCACGGCCTGCGCACAAATCCTTTCGAAACTCGGAGGGGACACGGCGCTGTTCGGGAAATCACCTCATAGATGCCAGGAACGGAACATTGCCTCCGTTATTCGTGCGTCCTTTGCTCTCACAGCTTCACTCCTAGCCCCACGTCCCTTAACGGCAACACATTGGGTTGTAGACTGGGTGAATTCCAGATTTCAGCGTCCAGATTTCTTTTCTTGGACCCTCACTGACACAGGCTCAGCTTCGATTACTGACCATAGACCTTTGATCTTCATTCATCACTTGGCGAGCCTCATTTTCCACTTCAGTTCTCCGCACAAGCATCAAATTCATCCAGGGGGAATGCACCTAACTGACCCTGGCTCAGCTCCACGTCCTCGTCGCCAAGAATGTAGTAAAGAATCACCACTCCCGGTAGGTTCTTCATATATTTTTATTAGTTATATGTAAACAGGTGCTTCCAGCTTGGCGGCTAATCTTTCACCTCGTGAATGTTCTAACTCGCACTCTAAGGAGCAGTGCGGACCATACCAAGGAGGAGGGAGGGAGAGGGGTGGGTGCGGAAGGGTCCAGCTGGTGAAGTTACAACACATTGCTATAGTCTAATCTGGACAGGATGAGACCTTGAATGAGCAACTTCCTGGATTGTGCCGGTAATAAGGGAAGGATCTTACGGGCTGAGCGAAGTAGGCCCACACAAGTGCCGGCAGTCTTTTTTGCTTGTGTCCTGAAGGAGAGATCCTGCTCGAGCCACACCCCTAAGCTTTTGAGTTCATTCTTCAAGGCGGGGAGGTCCCCCAAGCATGAGGGCAAGATGGAGTTAGGAAGAGATGTTGGCCTAAAAGTATAAGTTCTGTCTTTGTGTTGTTCAGTTTAAGAGAGCTACACATCCATGCGTGGATTTCACAGAGGTAGCCATACAAGTTTTCCGTACTACCCTTCTCTAGGGAAAGCGAGACGACAAGCTGAGTGTCGTCTGCGTACGCAATAACTTTAATCCCAAAAGGAGTAACCACATCCTCCAGGGGGTCCATATAAGCGTTAAACAAAGTAGGGCTCAGTGATGAGCCCTGAGGAACCCCACCCTGGAGGGGGATTTTTTGGAGCGCGCGCTTCCTTCCCAGACTTGAAAGGTTCTATTCTTCAGAAAGGATGTGAGCCACAACAGTGCTGTGCCCGTTACCCCTAAATTAGAGAGGCGCTGGACTAAGATCTTATGGTCCACCGTGTCAAAGGCTGCACTTAGATCCCGGAGGACCAGCGCCACTGATCCTCCCGAATCCAAGATGCACCTTGCCTCCTCGACCACTGCTATCAGAGCGGTCTCAGTACCCTACCCTGGGCGGAAACCAGTTTGAAAGTTGCAAAGCAGCCTATTGGTTTCCAAGAAAGCGGAGAGTTGCCGATTTGCAATCTTCTCCGCAATCTTGCTGAGACCTGGTAGCAGTGAAATTGGTCGGAAGTTGGCTAACTCCAGAGGATCAAGTTCTGTTTTTTTTAATAGCGCCTTTACTATTGCCTGCTTCCAACCAGGGGGGACAACCCCTTGGGCAAACGAGGCGTTAATAAGGTCCGTAGCCAAGGGAGAGATGGTAGGTCCCACGTGTTGTAGAATATACATAGGTGCCGGGTCATTAGGGGATCCACTCTTCATGGAAGACAGAGCAGTTTAGAAGTCTTCCCTAGATATCTGGGCGAAGGAGTCCAGAGAAGGTCCAGGGATTGGAGCAGTGAAGTCCGCAGGAGCATATGTATGGGAGCTTTGTGGCAGAGATTGTAGGATATTTAATATTTTATTCTCAAAAAATGCCGCTAATTGGTTACATCTGGAGTCTGACACATTCTGCATCATCGGGGAACTAGGAATTTTGAGGAGATCTTTCACAATCTTATATGTCTCTCGAGATGAATTAGAGGACGTTCTAATTTTCTCCTCAAAAAAGGCAGCCTGGGCTGTGTTCCGAGCTGAGTTATAGGTCCTCATGACTGCTTTATACTTATCTTTGTTATGGGAGGCCCAATCTTTCCTCCACCTACGTTCCAAGTTTTTACAGGTTTTCCTTAGATCTCTAAGTTCTTGAGAGTACCATGGTGATTTAAAGACCCTGCTCTTCTTTTCTATTTTTTTCCTAGGTGCCACAGAGTCAAGGGTGTTATTCAGCCATTTAGTAAAATCAATATCTGCCTTCACTGGGTCGGGATCAGAAGGGGGAGCAGTCTGCTCTAGTCCAAGGGTCCAGCTTTCAAAAGAGAGTTTAGACCATGCTCTCTCCAGGGTGTGTATCACCTGTGCCCGTGGGCAGTCAGTATTCGTTTGCCAAGCAAACGGGACCAAAAAATGGTCAGACTAGGGTAAAGGGCAAGAAGGATATGCTTCCTACTGTAAGATGTTTGAAAATATAGGGTCAAGAAGATGCCCCTTAGTATGGGTGGCCTCGATGTTTTTTAAATGGAGCTCAAACGAGTTTAGCTCCGATTTCAGATCGGAAGCTGCCTTGTCAAAAGAGTCGTCAAAATGAAGGTTCAGGTCCCCCAATAAGATGAAGTTAGGTGACGCAGCAAAGGAAGCAATCGTAGTTTCTAACAAAGAGCCCACAAATTGCCCTAGACTACTGGGGGGCAGTATATAAGAAGACCATATAAAGATTTGTTTGGGGTGATTTGAAGGCTAAAATTGACACTTTCGCAGCCAGAGATTCCACCCTCATGTATCCTACAAGTAAACCTTTCCCTATAAACTATGGGCAGCCCGCCTCCCTTCCCATGGGTTCTGTTGTGGTGCTGTATAAGGAATCCCTGGGGCAGCGCACTGACAACATCTGCCTCTGAGTTAGGGGACAACCATGTTTCTGTGAGGAACATTATATCCACATTAGTGTCCTGGATCAGTAGATTAATTTCTAAGCAGTGTTTCGGTACAGATCTACAGTTAAGCAATGCCAAGCTCACACACTTCGAGGTCTGTTCTGTCAAACTTTTGTCCAAGGTGACAGAAGTCAAGCGATTACCTTTCGGAAGTGGATTGTCTGGACTGAATGTCAATGGTTCTGACGGGAATATTTTGGGCCTAAATTGAAGGCGCTCTTCCCGCGAATACCCTATACGATACTCAGGTGAATTGACCATAGTGTCTGACCCCGGGCCTGGTCCGGCCCGGACGGGCCCAGACGGGCTTGCCTATGGTGCGCCTCCGGCGCACAAACAGCGCGCCCGCTGTGCCCGTCCGCTGCACGGACGGGAAATGACATTCATTTTAAAGAGCTGAGGCCACAAATCGGCCTGCGCACTAGACCGTTGACCTGGTCCTCCCGCAATATGGCGCCCGAAGTTTGCGCCGGGGGGATTAAGGCCAGTGATTATCCGTGAGCCCAAATTCGGCTTTAACAAGGTAGGGGATCCCTATGGGGCAGTATTTCTAAACAAACAGTTTTCAATTGATTCCAAGCGCTGTCAGTGCAAAATTAAAACAATATAAAGGCACAGAAGGTGCGTGTTTTAAAATCAAAGTGCACCCAGCATAAATTAAACAATTAAGAATTTGCGTTCCCTGACTCCCGGCTTTTCCCCTCAGGAGTCCTAGTACTCTAGGTAAAAATTGGTTAGGCTGAATCTAATTTATAGCGCTGAGGCCCCAAATCGGCCTGCGCACTAGACCGCTGACCTGGTCCTCCCGCAATATGGCGCCCGAAGTCCGCGCCGGGGGGATTAAGGCCGGTGATTATCCGTGATAAGGGAAGAGTTTCTTTTGGAGATATGCCAGACCTTTAATCTGATAGGGACCGGTGTACCAGGCAAAGTAGTTTGAAAACAGCTTGTTTCCTATTACAAATCCAATGCAGTGACCTAACAATGGGCTCAAAGGCAGAGGGGGAGGAAGCTTAAGGACAAGGGGAGCCACAGTGGTCCGATCCACCTGTAATTTTGATAAGAGTTAATCATTAGCTACTACCATTAGGGTATTTCCATAGTCTAGGCAGCTAATCATAAGAGCCTGCATGAGAAATTTCCCTGTGTGGAGAGGAAACTCCTGAACCACTCTTCTCAGCATGTGCATTATACCAAAACAGGTGCCACCTGTGGAGCTCACTCGTTCTCCCATTGTGGGATTGTCATCAATTAGGATACCTAGATGTTTTACCAGGTGCGGTGCTTAATTCAGATGGCTACCAGTCATCCAAACAGTATTTGTGGGCCTTCTTAAATAGCACTATCTCTGTTTTATCACCATTGAGCTGTAGGCACTTTGGGACATCCAGAAAGCAATTTTCCTCAAACATTCCGCAAATTTGGATTTAGTCGTTTTTTGGTTTGGGCCCAAGAAAAGGATCGATTATGAGTCATCTGCATACGAGATGACACAAAGTCCTCAGGGCCTTACTACTTGAGCCAGTGGTACAACATATATGTTAAAGAGCATAGGGCTCATGGAAGAGTCCTGTGGTATTCCTTTGTGTAGTGGCATGACATGAGATTTGAAGGGACCAAGGTTAACAATTTGATTATAATTGCTAAGGACATTCTGATCCCATCTGAGATCTTTGCCTTCAACACCAGTCTCGGAAAGTATTTGGACCATGATGGAATGTGGGATTGTGTCCAAGGCAGCCAACAGATAAAGTAGCACCAGCATGGCTGGACAACCCCCATTGTGTGGTTTCAGTTGTGTGTGAGGCTCTGAAATAAAATTGTGAAGGATCCAAGAGGGTACTGGATTCCAAATACTGGTTGAGTTGTTGATTAACTAGGCTTTCTAAAAGAAGAAGATTTATGGGCGTGTAATTCACAGGTTTCAGGGGGTCTGCTTTGTTTTTTTTAGGAATGGGCATAACTTACAGAGTCTCCCACCCTGAGGTACAGTGGTGTTCTTAAGACACAGGTTAAACAGTGCTGTAATGTGTGGGAGCAGAGTGTTGGCAAGTGTCACAATATTGTGTAGTGGAGAGAGGTTGGAGGAGGAACCTGATTTGACTTTGTTTATCATTTCTAGAGCTAGTTCCAGTGTGATGGGTTCAAGGTGCTCCAATGTGGTGAAGGAATTCTGAGTAGGGGAATGGCGGGCAGAGGTTCAGTGGGAGAGGGGTGGTTAGCGAGGTTCTAGTATATATACTCTACTTGCTGTTTGTACTCGTTCCTGAGGGCCGGGCATTGCTTCGCCTCATCAACTGGGCCGGGCTTGGCTCCGCCGAGTCCTGCATTCCTGTGGCAGCATCTGTGGGCCGAGCTTTGCTCCGCTCGTTCTTCGGCAGGGCTTGGCTCCGACGGGCCCCTTCTACACCTGTGACTACACCTCCCAGCAGCCCCACCAGTGGCCAGGACACCGCGGATATCACACGGAAGCGCCAGGAGGCGCATAAAGGCTCCCTTGGTGCTGAGTCCGGGGGGATCTCTACTTGCTGTTTGTACTCGTTCCTGAGGGCCGGGTATTGCTTCGCCTCATCAACTCGGCCGGGCTTGGCTTCGCCGAGTCCTGCATTCCTGTGGCAGGATCTGTGGGCCGGGCTTTGCTCCGCTTGTTCTTCGGCCGGGCTTGGCTCCAACGGGCCCCTTCTACACCTGTGACTACACTTCCCAGCAGCCCCACCAGTGGCCAGGACACTGCAGACGTCACATGGAAGCGCCAGGAGGTGCATAAAGGCTCCCTTGTCCCGCGGGACGCGTGCAGGAGCGTGCCGGGGGAAGCCAGGGACAAGGGCAGGACCATCTGTGGCCATCAGGGGCAAGAGGGGGCCGGGACGGGCCACCCCATTAACATCCACCCCACACCAAGGTACTGTCAGTAATCGTTTCACCTTTTGAACCAATATGGGGAAAAAGAGAAATGTGAATAGCAAACATAACGGAGGGGGAGGAGCAAACCTGGACTCCTACCTGGTAAAAGTAACCAGGTTAGTGAACGAGGAAATAGAAAGAACTGAGAGAAGGCTTTCACTGGACCCAGGACGTACAACCACGGCCATGATTCAAAATTCCCCTGAAATTCAGATTGAATCTCCAGGTATTCCTCTGGACTTACTAGATCATATTGATTCAACACCTGTTTCAAAAAATACCCAAGGCCAGTCCCTAAACGCCTCTCCTGTGGGGTTGGTTGAAGACATTTCATCTTGCATCTCCTTGCCACCAATCCCGGTCGCGAGACGATGCACCAGGGCTGGGGGGTTGGTACCGCCAGGAAAGGCTAAACGGAAGGGAATGTGGCATGTCATAGCTAGATCAAAACTATCTAACCCCCCACCCCCGATTCCTCAACTTACACCAGAAGACTTAGCTAACACAATATGGGCAAAATTCAAAGAAAAGTTAGATCATATCTTAACCCCTAACATGTCACGGCAGCTGAAACTTGAAGATATGATAATCGCCATAGAGCAAAGAGAAGGTTTGGTAGCTCAGCCCAATATTACCACAGTAGGATCGGTACCGCACCAGGCACAGGGAACCCAGCCAGTTACCCTAAAGGGGCAGATAGACGTAGCCCTTTCATTGAGGGGTAATACAACTATGGAGGGAATAGGACCAAGTTACCAAAAACCTGTGAGCATAGATGCTGGAAATAATATAAATGAAACTGCAGGCCGTGGTAAAGTGCCCTCAGATACCACTGCTGTAACCAATGTCGGAGGCGCCACTACTGATTCGCATGCTGCCCCCCTTTGTGAGAGAGTCATTTCAATTCATCCAAGAAGCATTACCCTTAGTTCTTGTTCTGGCCAATGCTCCCCACTTAGGAAGTGATCAAGTAGAAACAACAGCCTCCTTAATTAATAAAGCCCTATACTGGTTGACTAATAACATGAGGATATCCCCTAGGGGTAAACAGCAACTGGCAGGGGAAATCATAATGGCCAAAAGGGTATCATGGCTTGGGGATCACCGGAAAAAATACAAAGGTATATTGCATAGCAGTGAACTTCTCGAGCCCACAGTTTTGAAAGAAGTACTGGCTAACCTACTCCCTCCCCAACTAAGGAACTCACAAGTCATTCCATTAACATTAGAGTTCTTTTATAACAGAAGGTGGTGGGCTACAAATTCAACAAGATCTGGGTCGAGACACCACCACCCAATAAGGAGGCTTGAGAGAGTTAATACACCAAGGCTGGGTGGTATACATATGGTAAATCGCTATGAGGCTCTGACGGACCTGGACGAATGTGATTGTGTGGAATTCACACCGATTGTTTGGGAGGAACAACCCTTCATAGTAGACTAAACGATCCACAGGATCAGGGTAGGGTAACAACTAGTACATAACAGCTACCATAGACAAATTGGCCAGAATTGTTGGAAGTGACCAGTGGGTCTCCCCATGTTAGTGTCCGCAAGCCTGCCAAAAGCTTGTGTCCGCAAGCCTGCCAAAAGCTTGTATTCTACCAGTGAGAGTGTTTCTCGCAAAACGGCTAGTGATACATTCGTGTCCCTCTGTCCTAGATCACTAGAGCAAGCAATCGAGGGAGTGGGTGGTGTTTCAGAAGAAGAGTGTTGTTTAACTCCTATTACCACGCTCCAAACTGAGGAAAGATTGTCCCTGCTCACATGGAATCTAGCGGGAATTGGAAACAAGATACTCTCTCCCAATTGGGGCAAGTTAAGAGATGACCATGATATCATCCTTTTTCAGGAAACATGGTCAATCACTCCTGTCTTCCGCCGAGGGTTTCTCAATTTCTATGTTCCTGCATTAAAAAAATCTAAAGGCAGGCCTATAGGTGGGCTTACCATCTGGGTGCGCCAGAATATGAGATGTAAAAACCCCAGTTGATGGACAGACTGCAGATCAATGTCTTACATTCACCCCAGTACAGAGATCTGGGCCTAAATCCATCGTTTTTTTGCACTCCACACCACCCCAGTTCAGACATGGCCATATGCAAATCAGTCTGACCCTCTGCCTCATGGGAACAGTCTAGCCCGAACTGCCAAGCCATGCCTTCCCTGGACCCGAAACAAGCTTCCGAGGACCGGTTTCTGGCATTCCAGCCGTCTTCAGCCCGGCTTGCTTGAATCCAGTGGTGTGGAGAGCATGGGACTCACGTCTGAGCATACCTATCCCACTCGGGGTGACAAATGCAAAAACCACAGTTGATGGACAGAATGCAGAACAATGTCTTACATTCTCCTCATACAGAGATCTGGGCCTAAATCCATCGTTGTTTTGCACTCCACACCACCCCAGTTCAGACATGGCCATATGCAAATCAGTCTGACCCTGTGCCTCATGGGAACAGTCCAGCCCGAACTGCCAAGCCATGCCTTCCCTTGATCGGAAACAAGCTTCCGAGGACTGGTTTCTGGCATTCCAGCCGTCTTCAGCCCGGCTTGCTTGAATCCAGTGGTGTGGAGAGCATGGGACTCACGTCTGAGCATACCAGTCCCACTAGGGAGGACAAATGCAAAAACCACAGTTGATGGAAAGAATGCAGAAGAATGTCTTACATTCACCCCAGCACAGAGAATATGAGATGTAAAGCGCATCAATTACCACTCTCATCGCATGATTTCATGGCACTTACTCTGAATTGGCCAAACGGTTTTAGGGTGGCACTCTCAAATGTCAATGCCAGGGGCAAGCAGGAGGTCAGAAATCTGAAGTAATAGACCTTTTCGATTCTCAGCTGGAAGCCCTACAGGAGCATCTATTATCTATAACGGGTGGTGATTTTAACACAACATTTGAACCACTTGGTTATGAAGATCAGATCCTTACTGCAGATGAGGATAGCAGATGGTGAATTCCCCAACTGGAAGGTCCCAATGTCAAGAAATGGACAGCTGTAGCAATACAATTAAAGGGTATGTGCCTGGGTAGAGGGCTTAGAGCAGCTAATAGAAGAACACCTTCTGATAGTCATAGAGCAACCACCTTCGATAATGGAAGGCATAGTAGCCAAATAGATTATCTGTTAGTGGACATGCGTGCATGGCACTATTTGGTAGACATGATTGTTAAACTTAGGTTGGAGAGTGACCACAATCCCCTTTGTGCTACATTTCAGACTCATGAGAGGGTTAGAGAGGATACCCCAAGGGGGGGATGGAGACACTAAAAATAGTCCCCTCAAATATCTTGCGTCACATTAAATGGGGTAAATTTATTGAGAATACCATGAAATTAGAGGCACTTAAATCAGAGGGGGTTAGTGAGTTAGTCCTTCTGACACCACAAACCCGTAGTTTGGACTCCCCTAAAATTATGCTAGAGACACACTCAAAGCTTTTTTCCAGACTAAAAGACTTTTTTAGTAAAACCGCAAAAATGGTTAAGGGAGGGAACAGGTTGTATACGACCAGTGGTATAACGAAACATGTAAGTTAGCCCGCAGGAACCTGAGTGTAGAACTCAGGTTGAAAAATCCATGTAGAGAAAGAGAGGCAAGGGACCTATACAGATGTACCCAAAGTGCTGCAAAAAGACAATGGGATGAAGACAGATGGCAGGATCTGAAGTCTGCAAAAGATTCTCTAGAAGTTTGGGGATATTATAAAATGGGATAGAGGAGGAATAGCTGAACCCCCGCAAAACAACGTTGCTAAATCCGAGTGGATGGACTTCTTTAAACGTCAATATGCCCGTAGTGAAACGGAAGGTGCACCTCCACCGGCACCACCCATTGTTTATCATTCCCAGCTTTTTACCCTAAAGGATGTGAGCATAGCGCTAGATTGTGTGACAAATGGTAGAGCCCCTGGCATGGACGGCATCCCTGCCGATGTTTTTTTAAGTGACAGGTTGACTTGGTGTCAATACTTTTTATTACTAGCTAATGCTGTGGCAATGGGTGCTCCCATTCCTTCTTCCTGGAAAGGAGCTGAAATTATACCAGTCTACAAAAAGGGTGATAAATCCCTCCCAAGTAACTATAGACCAATCAGTCTAATAGACTCAGCCCAAAAACTTATTGGTCAATTAGTCCAAAATAAAATACAAATATGGGTAGAGGAAGACAATTTTTATCGCCATTTCAAGCTGGCTTTCGTCCCAGCACCAGCTCTGTAGATAAGGTTTTTTATTTCATTGCATTATATTTTAGGAATGTTGTTCCATCTAAGGGGTGACTTTACGCCGTTATTTTTAACCTTAAATCAGCTTTTGATTTAGTCCCCTGTTGTATGGGTTTGCTTTGTTCCTGTTCAGGGAATTAAAAATCCCATCTATGTGTCAGAGTTGTAAGGATGTTTCACTGTTTTCATGGACATAGGATACTCCACAGACATGGAGTGTGTAGAGACCCACAACACACTGGGTCGCAATGTAAGGTCCTTCCGTTACTGGAAAAAAAACTATTCAAAGCATTCCATTCCATTATGTTTTTCTTCATTAGAACTCTAAGAAGATGACCAATATTTTGCAATTCAGACGCAGTCCTGCTTAATTAAAAACTGTTCAGCCAGAACTGCCAAGCCATGATACCTCTTATTGGGGAAAAAAACAATATTACCATGGATTTTATTTATTGCTTTTCAGTGGAACAACCATATTTCTCTTACCTGAATAGATGAAATGATTGCTGCTACCTCTCTGCAGGTTTCCCATGGTACCTTCTTAATGGTGGTGGTAGTAGTAGCCAACTAGCATGCTTACAGGGGAGGCATCACAAGTGTGGTCCCAATCCATTCCCACCTAGGTGAACTCCAACTGTAGGATTAATCAACAGGATTGGAAATCCCAGGAAACTAGATTGAGTTATTGGGTTATATTTATATCATAACTTTACAAAGTCTAAGACCAGACTACCACCATGATACAAAGACCTGACATTTTTATAATAAAAAGTAGCAATAGTAACAAATTCTAATTTCTAAGCAATGGTGAGCTAGACTAAACATAGGAAATATTTTAGTCAGGAGAACTGGACTTAGAATTTGGAGTGCAGTTGGTTAAGCGTTTATGCAACACAAGGTCTGAACGATGATGTTGCCAAATTATGTTATCTAAATTATCGATCCCTTTTATGCAATGGTGGGTAAGTGTGGCTGGTGTGGGCTATTGCTCAGGTAATAGAGAATCCAGCAGTGATATCCACCCCACCAAATGTTGTTGTATGTCCCGTGCAGGACCATTGTCATTTTCCCTAACAATAGCCTGACCATGTAGTAGGCTGCTCTCTGCTTTGCACACGTTGCTATTCAAAAGTATCTTGCTGCATGCCACACTGTACTTTCACACTAAACCTGCTGTTGTTTTTGCATTCTGTTCTTTCTTGAGACATAGTCTGAATACGGTAGTCAAGGTCAAATAACAATCCCTCTTGTTATTCCGTTCTGGTCAGGCTCTAGCACCTAGACACAACACACAAGTGCAGATGTTGTTTGGATACATGTACTCTTTGTCATATGTGTATGCACAGACATGAAAGTTCACAAACAAGGTTGTGACTGCACCTGAGATGTAGAACCTTTATCTGTGCATACTATGGTAATGGATCTACTGCAAACACTTAGAGAACTTCTGATATATAATCACTTTGCTCCTGTAGAAGGGGAGAGGAGGTTAGTCCACCCTTTCTAATATCATGACTGCTCCTTTTGTTATTTATGGATTGCTTTCTATGCTGACCATATTTGTAATAGGCATCTTCCTACTTGTTGTGGCACGCGCACTGCATACTAGAGCACAATAGTTAAAATAATATGTAAAATGTTTGTCCTGTCTCTGTTTGATCATATTGTGGACAAGTATGAGTGTGAGAGTGAAAAAGTGCGACCTGTCACAGTGATTCTTGAGAGAGTCGGAAGTGTTTCGTTCTGGAGCATCTAATCGCTTCTTCCTCTGTGAGTGAGTAGGAGAGGAAGTGAGACACTATAGCTAGTTGGTCCTGGGCTCATGGATACTAAGGTGGTAGGATAACTCAGTCCCTGGTTCTATGGTCCCAAACATAGTTCTGTGATTTCACAGAATCCCTGCAACATGGTGGTGCCAACATTTGGTCTGGTAATTATTTGTCGGAACCCCTGAATAGTGCTTGTGCTCATCCATAATACTCTTGCACCTTTGCCGGGAGATGTCTGTGGTGTGGCAGTTTTACCTCCTCAGTTTGTATGCACCTCCTCTTGATGTGGGTTTTTCAATCTTGAGTTTTAAAAGGTTTGTCCCCACTTTTGTACTGCAAGTTGAACCCTTTGCCTCTGCATATGGCTCATATATGCACCAAGACTTGGTCTCTACGGCATCTATTTTTTAGGTAAAAACGTGTGCATATTACTGTAGTTTTCCACATTACATTTTTCCTCTGTTTTAATATTTTTGAGGTAGTTGCAAAACATTTTTCTGCCTTTCATTAAAAACCTTTTTTCAAAATACAGTCTACAAGAAAAGGTAGTAACTGAAGTCTTGTTCCCCTAATTCCAAGTACATTCAGTACCCAAGTGTTTTCCTGAACAAGCAGGCAGACATACAAAACACATATATCGTGAAAAAAATGTGCAAGGACAAAATGACCCCTCACGGAGGCACCACCAACTGGGTAACTGGTAGGTACTCACCAGATATGCCCACTTTTCTCATCATCAGTGGTCATTTTATCAAAAGAAAAAGTGTCCAAAGAAAAATGAAGTAAAAAAGTTGAGGTGCAGTGAAGTGACAGACAATCACACTCCACTCCAATATAGATCCCTTTTTTAAAGAAGAAGGTTGTTGCTTTGACAGAGAAAAATGCCCCAGGTGGTGAGAACCCTTCTCCTGGACAGAAGTTGGTTAGTGGCTCTCCTCGACAGCGCTGCAGAAGTCACTGTGGGTTGCCAATTTCTGGAGTCAAGAGCAACTGCACCTTTGTAACAGTTGAGACCACTAACACCCACATTGTTCCTCCTGATCAACTATATCATTTACACATTCAAACTGAAGGGGATATTAAATGCACAAATAATGCAATTTTTTGTGATAATCTAACTTCTTATGACATTTGGCTAGCGGAGGTCAAATGGCCTACCACATTTATGTTTGCCTGTCCTCGAGTGATTCTCCTTTCTTTTTCACATCTTGTCCCGAATGAGGCCAAGAATGCTTATGCTTCTGAGTGGAGCCATGGCTCTAGCCCCTGCCTTTTACCGCAGCCACGCTGGTTGAGATAAGGATTCCTCATTACATGTTATTCCAATACATTCCACGCCTCAGCCTCAACCTCTATATCCAATTAAACATGACACTAAATCATCCGTTATAGACATCTTTACACAACTTGAGTATCAGGGTGTGATTGATCCCTGTGTCTCTCTTATGAATAATGCTCTGTTTCCAATTTTTAAACCTGATAGTTCCTATTCCATCATCTTGGATTTCATTTAATTGAATAGTCATACACTGACTTTTGCTATGCAGAATACCCATAATGCAGCCCTGATTACCAATATCTTCTTTAAAAAATCAAGACTAAGCTAGATATTTTGAATGTTTTTTCAGTCACATCCTGGCTCCTGAGAGCGTGACAGGTCTGCATTTACAGCCCTTGGTTTCCATCACTGATACGCCAATTTACCAATGGGGTATAAGAATAGTCCCTGTTTCTTTGCGACACGTATTGTGTCCCTTTTTACATGACATTGAGATTGAAACTGTGCCCTATGTCGAAGACACATACCTTACCGATGAAGAACTAAATCCTCATTTGGCGAGAGTAGATCACAATATTTATTACATGATTTGCTGAAGTTGGTTACAAATTAAATTTTACTAAGTCACACTTTGCATTTCTTGCTATGCTTTTTCTGGGTTATGAATGGACCAATTTGGGTAGGGGTTTTGTCCCTCAAATTTTGGAAACATTTGCAAAATTGCTACCCACTCCAACCTTCAAAAGTGCTGAAATGTTGCCATAACATACATTCCTGATTATGCTCAGAGAATTAAGCCTGTTAATTCCGAAATACAACTTATTTTCTCTGCATCTTCCTGGCACCCAAAGCATACTGTGGTCTTATGTGATTTGTAGTCAGATCTGCTGGCATCGCAGGTCCTACACACCAGGCTTAATTCCACAAATTTGATCATCCAGATTTTACAGGGTGCGATTGGTTTCATTTATGTAACATTCAATTAGGGTGACATGGTCCCCATCACTTATAAATTGCACGTGCACACTCCTGCTAATGTGCGTTTTTCTTCTACTGAGAAAATTGTGACTTCGGTGCAAATGGCCATCCTTAAAGAATGGCCACTTGCACAAGGGAAAGGCATATTTGGCATTTTCCCTATGCCTGCCTTAGAGGTTGTCACAAAGGCTAGTGTTCATAATTCAAATGCCCTTCACCCCCGTTGGATTCAACGGGCGACGTTTTTAGCATCTGCTGATGTTTCCTTTGTTTTCGACCCTTCCTTGTAAACGCAAGAGTGTCTTCAGTATGAACATGTTTACGCTCTGACTTCTTCGCTTCTTCCTTCTCATCAATATAAATGTATCTTTCACACTGACTGCTCAGTACAACTGTACAATGGTTCTAAGCAGACTTATTCTGAAGCTTGCGCTATTGTTGTAGGGACTATGATCAAGAGGTTTCAACTCCACTTTAATTCATACACAGTCTCTAGGAGACTATACAGCACCATTGGCTGTGCAGAAATAACTGCTTTTAGCTCTTGAGCAGTCCGATCCTGATTCGCTCACACTTGTGGTATGTGATTCCTTTTACTGTGTACAGTCTTTTAATGCCAATTTGCATTTTTGGCAACAAAATGATTCTAAAGGTAGCACAATAAAGCACAAAATGCTTTAGTTGAAGGTGGCTTATCTTAAAGATCGTCTACAGCTCACACATTTTGTGACAACATGCAGGAGCACACACGGGTGGGAATTTAATGGCTGATGAAGCAGCCAAATAGAAAGCTGCCACAAAAAAAGTAGTTGTGGTTACACACTCTATGACTACAATTGATGTTGACATTTTGACTGCCATTGCCGCATCTCAAGATCGGTACTGCTTTTCCACAAGGATTCCCTTCAAAATACACATATCGTTGAAATGCTGGGAAAGTTACCTTTGTAACAACTCCTGGGGTAGAAGATCACTTGATACCTATCTTGGACTGCAGACACTCTTTGATAGGGGCAGCTCACAAGGGTATAGCCGGGGTTGCATTTAGGGGTTGCTGCCAATGTTTCACTCTTATAGCAATGTTATTGGTGGTGAGGCTTATACCAGCAAGCTCATTATTATGTCCTATGTTGTGACATTTGCCAACAAATTAAGTATTCAACTGTGTGCGGCCGACCTCTGAATCATCTATATATTTCAAATCGGCCTTTTGGCTGTATTCATCTTGATCATTGCAGTCCCCTTGTTTCAGATAAGGCATTTAAATATTTTTGGGTTGCAGTAGATTCTTGCTCTGGATGTGTTTGGTTCTGGCTACAGTGCTCTGCTGACGTTCAAACTGTTATTAAGGACTTACAAGTCTTTGTCTGAACTTATGCCTGTGGTGCCTTCCATTCGGACCTGGGTCTGGTTTTCATCTCTAAGGTGTACCATGATTCAATGGCGTTTACTGTTGAAGCATGTTCATTTCTCGCGTCCATGTAGACCAGAGGGCAATTCTGTTGTGGAGCGGATGAACCATGACCTAAAAGCAGTCTTTAAAAACAAGGGTATTAGGTACCGGTCGTGGCTGGTTACCTCATCTGTATGAGGTTTAGCTAGTGCTTAATAGGCTCCCTAAAAGATCTCTGGGTAGGTGGGCTCTGTATGAAATGCTGTTTGGCATCAAGATGCATGTTCCGGGCTTATACTACTTGATGCGGAGAAAGCCTTTGATAGGGTATCCTGGCAGTTCTTGTGGGAAACTCTGAAGAGCAGAGCGTTTGGGGAAGGTTTCATCACCGCCATCGCTATAATGTATGAAGATCCTGTAGCAAGAATATCAGTAATGGGAGAGATGTCGGATCCTGTTTTTATCAACAGAGGGGCCCGTCAGGGGTGCCCGTGTTCCCCCTTATTGTTTGCCTTATACATTGATCCGCTAGTTAGGAAGATCAAAAACAAAAACAAGATTCCAGGTGTGCAGAGTATTGGGGGGAGCACCAAGATATTAGCCTATGTCGATGAACTTGCGATTATTGCTCCCAGTCCCATGATGGCATTAAAAGAGATTGAAAAAGAAGCTTTTTGGGACACTTTCCGGCTACTGCCTGTATATAACTAATACTCAGGTTGCGTTCGGCAATGGTATTCAAATGATTGATTCTCGTGTGGTACAGAGTGCTACTTACTTGTGCGTTGAAATCAGGATAGATGTTGCAAAGATTAGTGGAAATAATCTGAACCTATTGCTCCCCAAAATTAAAACTGAATTTAATAGATTAGAAAATCTCAAACGATCGTAGGAAGATGCAATGTTATTAAAATGCTTTTTTTGCAAAAGATTTTGTATTTTTTTAGGGCTATTCCGCAGAATGCCTGTAATTCTTGGTTTGGTGCCACGAATCATTTATTCTCTAGGTTTATATGAGCTAACTGTCAGCCTCGGAGAGTGCTTAAACTATTAACACTACCAAGAGAAAGAGGGGGGTGGGCAGTACCCAACCTTCAGCTTTATCATTGGGCTTCAGTTTTACATATAAGGGGGACATTGCTCAACGAAAAAGCGGAGACTACGCCGACTGGTGTGCCTGCATCTGTCTTTGAGTTGATACTAGGGAATGAAGCCCCGGGGTGTCTTCTACGACATATAGAATTGAACTATTAAAAAGGGTTACATTTAAAACTTTACTCTGTGCTTTTAAGGTTTGGACTGTGGTTCGGAAAAAACTTGGCCTCAGGCATATTAATGCTAATACTCCTATATTTAAGAATGGCTGTCTTCCAAATACTTATAATGATGAGCTTATGTGGTATTGGTACGAAAAAGGTGTCAGGTTGGAGGGTGATGTCACTAAAGGGACTGAGGTGCTTCTATTTGAGACTGTAAGAGATGGGTTCGGGTTAGACAATCAGCAGTTTCTTGAAATAAGAGATTTTCTAGGTAAGAAAATGGGGGGTGCCTTTGGGTTCCCTGGGGTGAAGTTGATTGATGGATTACTTAAAAGCTCTCTCACATTGGTGGGAATTTACAAAACGCTAAATGAGCTGACAATGGATGACTTAAATAAACATACAGATCGATGGCAGGGACTCTTACAGTTGGGACTGGGAGAATTAGAAGACTCACTACATGTGGCCCACACAACATTTATTGCCACTAACCTTCAGCTCCAATGTTTTAAAAAATGGTTTAATCTCTATATCATACCTGCTTAAATCGGTAAATGGGGCTGGGTGGTAGGATAAACATGCCCCGCTGTAGCTTTCATGCGGCAAATTTCTATTCCCATGTTTGCTGAATGCCTCATGTTAGACGTTTTGAAACAGGATGTAAGTAACATTCTGGGTACCATGCTGGGCTATGAAATTGTTTTATCATCTCAACAGATAGTACTGGGGGTTGCACATCCTGTATCTTCAATTCCAGATCAGTATTTTCTTTTCATCACCATGACAGTGTTTAGATTATACCTGGCTACTCACAGGCTTCATCCCATGCCTCCTCCTGCGCAACAGTGGTTAGGTTGATTTCTAGCGGTGCACAGGATGGAGAGAGCGGTTCACTGCAGGTGAGGCCCCAGGGTAAATGCCAAAGGACTAGCTATTTGGGCTCCCTTAATGAATTGGTCCCAGTCGCAAGGTGAACAGGAATAGGATTGCTATAGATGGGGTGGATAGAGGGCTAACCTTTGGGGTATATTACTAATTGGGATATGGCCATGACTGGCACTGTGTTATTTTTTTTATTGGGTTTTTTCCACTTTTTTATTCCCTATTTTTCTTTTCTTTTTTCTTCTGCTAAGTAACCTATGTGGATTGCAATAACAAAAGGTATAGATATTATTCTGGCTGGGTACGGTATGAGGGGTTGGGGGTGGGAGGTAAAGGTTAAGATTATTTGTTTAAATTAATGTTTTCACTCTGTTGTTAAAAGGAAAACTCTGAATAAAGACTTATATAAACAAAAAGATGTACGCTCCAGACCTTGATGGCCTAGACATTGTGGCTGCAGCCGCGAACTTTGACACAGAGAACCACTTTGCTGTCTTACAGGATCTACAAAAATATATTAATACTCTGGCTACAAGTTATTTGCCTTTTTCTCTACAATCGATGCAGCTGTTCAGATTCCTGTGGCTGGCTTGATTCCTAAAGTTGGGGATTTGGTTCAAGAAAAGGTGGCAATCAAGAAAAAATTGGTTCCCTCCTACTGTGCTCCTCCTGTTCCAGTGTTTGTTCTGCAAGGTGCCGGCACTATGAGTTTACCTTCACCTCTAGAATATAAAGAAAATTGCTTTGTTTCTATTTAACATGTCTAGCTACACCATATTGCCATTCCTAAATAGTATGAAACAAGGTGTTCATATATAGAATGTCACTTTACACCCCGTGAGCTCAATCCTTGATGATTCTCCCGCCTGCAGGCGGGGATGTTGAGTCTTAAGTTGACCTGGTACCTGCTACACCTTCCTCACACTTCATGATGAACATTGTGTATTCTGATCCTCTAGTTGAGACCCCTGCTGGAATACAAAACTCAAGTCTACATGCAGAATCACAGCCTCCTTTATTCCAGCTGAGTTCTTCTGGTTGAAATGTCAATCAAGATAACGTTTCATCAGACAGTTGTTCATTGTCTTCAATTTTGTCCACACCACCAGCACTAATTTGTGTTTTCATCTCCTGGTTAAAATGCACCTATATAGTCCCACCATGGATATATATCTGGATTGTGTTTTCAATGGACTTTTTAATCATGTGGATTGGATTTGTGACTGTTTTTTACCTTTTGATCAAAGGCCATTGCCGTCCCAGAACATTCTGCTGCAGAACTGGTCAACAGCATGTTCACTCTACATTCTTCCTCACATAAAATGAAAAGAGACCAGTCCCTAGTTAATATTAAAGCGGGCCCAGTCATGGATGGAATTGTATGGGATAAAGTACTATTCAATGTATTTGGTCCTACGGAGATCCTGCAGATACCAAATGTGCTCCAACACTTTTGTAGTACATCCTGCGCTATACATGACCAACCACTGGTACTGCATCACCATTCCATGGAAAATAATGGCAGCAGGGATATAAAATGAAACCTCATAGGATTTTTTTTTACATTAAATTAAATTATTTAAAATAGTTTACAAAACAATAAATATAACTTAATGTGCAATTCATTTATACAAATAATACATATTTATTATTTAGTCATTACACATTTTAATAGAGATTATATATTTTATTAAAAAATCTTTAAATTCATTTAAAATATTTCCATATGTCACTTTTAATAATTCGTAATGCACATTAAAAATATTTTCTTCTGAATTTCTCAAAAATAAATGTTATATATTTCCAATATTTAGTTTCAATTTAAAATGAAATTAATAGTCCTGAACCTTTTTTTTAAATTTTATTCTACATTTAAAGTAAATGTATCAAATAAACGCAGATTAACATTTAACATTAAAATGTTGTTAATGTTAATTTTTGAGTTAATAAACATTTTTAATTTTCCCTTTTCTTTACTATGTGCAAATATTCTCCATGACTGAGAGATCTCTGCATAGTAAAGTGTAGGGAAAATAAAGAATACAAAAAAGGTGGCCATCATGTCTGATGCAGCCGTTCAGTAATTATTTCTACTTTTCCCAAACACATTCCCAAAGAAAAAGTACTAAGCATGCCGATAAACTGAGATTTCTCCCAGGATATGGGTTTCATTTTTATATTCTGTTAAGGACTGCCAGGTTTTCCATGATGGCCCTGAACAGAAAATAATACATCAGACTGTCCACTATAAATGGGGCATACAGTCTGGTATACCTACTCCGATGATCCTACCTCCACTGGGCCATCAGTGTAGGGTTTCTGCCGGTGAAGGTATCAGGGGTACTGATGTATGAAACATGAAGGTCAGTCTTTGGTGGACAGGATATTCTGCGGAGCTTGCTGCACAGTACCCTGTCAACCAAGGTTTAAATGAGGCCCATAGTCTCTGTCCTTTAGTATCCACATAATGTCCTGTATTTACTACATCCACTGGATATGGAGGGAAGAGAGTGGGACCTCTTAACATGTCTGCTTCAAATGAGGGAAAGGAAGACACCCTCACATCTTACTCAATATTCTGCAATCCATGATTGCATGACTTTATATGAAGGACTACATACTCACATCTGGATGAGAGTTTCGCTGAAATTCTTAGCTATCTAAGTCTCCTTCACCTCTTTTCCAGGGCAGCTGACGTCCCATTTTTAACCTCGGGTGAAATCATTTCTGTTATTGAAATACCCTGTAAATTGCTCATAATTATGCACAATGTCCAAAATGGACACGATGATAAATGCTTTGAAAAATAAAATAGCACAGAAATCATGTGTGGTGCAATCCACTTGAACAGCCATTTTCTATGACATTGCTGCACTCCCGGATCAAGGCTGCTTCTGTCTTTCTTTTTCTAAGTTCCAGTTTGCTCCACTACAGTTTTCCTCCGCTTCTGCCCTTTATCTTTTTTAGATCAGTTCCACTCTCTGTCCTGTTTTCCCTGCCCCTGTGCTTTTTTTTTTTTTTTCACTGCAGTCATTTTATGTGAACATTGTCAATATTATTATGTGTGGATAGTGTTTCATTATGATGCAGATGAATTTAATATGTTGCATGAAAAATCAAATTGTGTTGCATAAATAATGCATCACATCAGTGGCAGTAAAACCTTGAATTTCATTATTTATGTACACATATTATTGGTAATGGGTGAGTTTTTTTAAATTATGCAGGTGATGTTATATTAATTAATGGAAACTACTGCAAATATTAATTGCACATAAAACATATTGGCAATGCAGAATCTTATAATTCCAATAGCCCTAGACACCTGGAATGGTGTGTAACTGATTATACAAATGTGCTGGCAGTGGGTACTACGATTCATTTTTCCTCTCTACTTAGTTCAGTCTGCTGATACTGCTAGACAAAGCCCCAGGCGAATGATCCACAGCAAAAAGCACAGTGGGAGATAACCATTGTGGCAACTTTCTGCAGTCTGGGGGACTTAGAGGAGAGGGAGAGGCAGCAGAGAGCCCAGGTTCTTGGAGTGCCTCCAGACAGCAGTCGCAAAGGACAACTGGGTGTGCAGAGAGTATCAAGTCACCCTGGCACCTTCCAGCATCCAACACGCTACCCACCACATCCACGGAGGTCTTCCTCAAAAAAATCCTAAAGCACCAAGACAACCTGGCTTAGAACCTAAAGGACATAGAATACTGGACAATTTATAGCGGCATTTTTACTGGGGCTGGGTGAATCTTTTGAGAAAGTGGTAGTTTTAGGTTTGTACTTTTAAAACTTAGGTAGAGGTGAGTCAGGTTGTGGGTGATGTGGGTGATATCATTTTTCCAGAGGGTAGTTTTGTGTTCTTAGGGTTCAGGCAGTGTTAAATCTTTTATATGTGGATTAAATATGTTTGTTAAGGGGCAGTTATTTTTTTGGGGGGTGGGGTTATGCATTTTCCTTCGCATTACAGGGTATGGATTGCCTTGGAGGTTTGAAAATGCCCACACGTTTAGAGTTTCTAAAACATTATGGAAAGTGTCATATTTTTACTCCAGCAAAGGGGCTGGTGTAAATCCTTTTCCAGGGTGAGAAGGGGAATGAATTATTGCCAGGCTCGATGGCGGTCTAGGAAAGGGATTTCTCAATGGGAAAATATATTTTCCTTACACGAAAAAAAGAAACAAAAAAATGTGCATTTGCACACTGAAATCAATTTCTCCTTTCCAGAGTTCTTCCCGATAGAGAACTCTGCACAGTGGAAATGGATTCCGTCCTTAATAATCAATTGACTTTTCAAGGCATCTGCTCAGAAACCTGCCCCAGGTGAGGCTTTCTATGCAGATTCCAATCTGAATTTGGGAATTCTAAAAGGTGGTAAAACTAGACTTGGACATATATATTAAAATAAGAATGTAGTTTTACACATTTTCTGTGAATTGGCCACCATAAATCAACTAATATGAACAATGCTGTCCTATCACTCACCCAGTTAATGTTTATGCATCCATTCACAGACCCACCCAGAAACTTGCCCTTTCAGTCACAGACCCACTCACACACTCATGCATGCACCCATTCACTCACCTACTCATAGACTTATGTTCTCAGTCAAAGACCAATTGAGACACTAATACAATCACTCACAGATCCTCTCAGACACTCATATATACACTCACGGACCCACTCAGATACTCACACACCCATACAGTCACTCAATCAGTCATTCATAGACCCACTCAGAGACATATGTACCCAGTTAGATATACATTCAGAGACTCATGTACCCACTCACAGTGGCACTCACAGACCCATGCACCCACTGACAGAACCATTCAGATATTCCTGCTGCCAGTCATATACCCACTGAGAGATTCATGCACCCACTCACAGATCCACTCAGACATTCATGTACCCACTCACTCACCCATTTAGACACCCCCTTAGACACTCATGTATCCACTCACAGATCCAGTCAGATAGTAATATACTTACCTACAAATGCACAAAGGCACCCATGTACCTGCTCATAGATTGAGTAAGATTCTTATGCAACCAATCAGAGACCCATTGTAACAATGATGCACCCACTCATAGATGCACTGAGGCAGTCACCCTTTTATTTTAGTATTGATAGACCAATGCACCATCTCACAGACCCACTCAAATACTTATACAGTGAATGAAAGACTTACTGATACAGTGATGCTACAGTCATCGATTACACTGAAAAAGGTATGCACTGTGTTATAGATATATTAAGGGAGATGTACATGATATTATACAGCTGTTTAGATATTAATGTGTTAGTGTGTTGATTAGAATATATTCATTTTGCAGTTATAAGTTTTGTATTTGGTGGTGGCTATTAAATGTCTGCATTTGTTTTGTCATTTGATGACATATTTGCGGTGATCACAGTTACCGATGTTATCACAAGGCCTGGTGCAACTGCGAAAACGGAAAATTGGTTTAAATGGTTGTTTTTATGCAAACTCTCTGAAAAATATGGCTTTAAACAGTGCAGTAATAAACCCCTAGTGTCTAAAATACTGTAAAATGTGTGCATATATGTGTTTTGAGCTCCTTATTAAAAGATGCGATCACCACTTTTACCGGTCATTGTCACTCTCAGCGTCATCGCGAAAACAGTAAGTAGAGTTCAAACACAGTTTTTAAAAAAGTTACTGCAAATATATATATATATACAAAAATTCTTCCAGTTACTAATGTGTGTATTGAAATAGTTAGAATACATTTTTAAGTACAATTGTTTGAATGTGGTGCTGGTGGTCATTAAAAATTAAAAAGAAAATATTTGACAAGAAAATTAACAATATTTTGGCCTCCTGGGTGGCTTTGACAAGACCCTTTGTGCTGAGAGTGTGTATAAGACAGATACAGATATGATTGTATGCAGAGTTTCAGGTTGCTGAAAGACACCTTGTTTGCTTCATCGGTAAAGTGAACTCCATCACTTCTATACATTCCATGCATGTCGAAACACAGATTATGGTCTCAGAGGAAAGCAGAAAGAATTTTATTAAGTTCTTTCCTGGCTTAGTCAATATGTGGAACGTATTGATTTGGCCACTTCTATTTCTGTCATTGGCATATATTAGAGTACACCAAGACAATGTGAGGAAAAAGCAACATCAAGTTCTGCAAAGGTATCCTTTATTAGTATTTCCAGCCCTACCCCAGTGAATTTGCCTAGGTCATTGCCACCACAGTGCACAATCATGAGGTGAGGAGCTTGGAAATCCACAATGGCTATAACCAGAGGCAGTAGCTGATGAAACTTTAAACCTCTCTGGCCAAACCAACTAATCTAAATATTTGGCAAACCCAAGTCCCTGTCAGAACCTTTGTTTTTTGCACCCTCTTTGGCCCAATTGTGCAAACTGTGGCCCACAATCCACAATCTAAGCATTTTGTAGGAAAGCGGTGTAGCACACAAGAAAGGTCTGCAACTCAATATGACAGTTGGTACTATGAAAGACAGTGAAGATGCATGTATGCTGGTGGTTTGAAAAAAACTTGATTTTTGATTGGATGAAATGATTAGTAAATAGATGTTTCATTGGCCCTGGTAAAAAAAAATGTAATACAGAGTTAGATGTGCTTTACAGTTTGTGCAGTAAACCACACCTGCTGTCATTTATTTTGTAACTAGTATGGCCCTTCTGGAATAGAGTTGTGAACGTGTGACCACCTGGTTGTAGTGGGTTTCTATAGAGACTCCACAGAGTGAGTATTGGGAAAGGGTGTTAAAAATTAGAGAGGTTTAGGTTCATAGTTTTATTAGGTTGGTAAGATTACCTATTGAGTAAGATTACCTAGAGAGGATGTTCCAAGAAAGTGTAGTATAGTGATAGAAATATAAAACTTTTAAGGGAAGTGGTTTTTCTGATCATCGCGATTATGTGCATTTTGGGCTACCTTGAAACAGGAGTGAACGTGTTAATAGACAATTAAACATTCAGAAATGCAGTAACAAGACTGAAATATGAAAGCAGTGTTTTTAATTTTTGACGTTTTCAGTATCAAGCAATGGAAAGTTTAGAAGGTTGCCTTTTATGGTTGCTTTCTTTGGCGTGCCATTCTCGTGCTAAGTTTTTACAAACCCTGAGAATATTGCATTTACCTAATAGGAGAAAAAAAAGTGATTTTACCAACAAACTTAAATTTTTTTGTAAGTGAAAACAATGATTAATAAGCTATATAATTATGTTGTGTAATAAAAAGAATTTTAAATATATATAATTATTTTTAAAAAGTAAGGATAATATATCAATCACATTAACCGCATCCTTGCGGCGCGAATTCCCCGCCCATGCTGACTCCGCCTTGCGCTGGCGGAGTCATGACGGAACGGTTCCGTCATCAGCACAGCTCAACCGATGCTGATGACGGAACCGTTCTGTCATCAGCATCGAAGGGGTTAAAACGTTCTTATTATATCTATTAATAGGAAATTAAGACATAGTTTGTCTGAGATGCAGATCAGATGTCTGACAAGTTAGTTTAGAATGTGTTTCCATTGAGGTCAATCTTGTGTCGGAGGTAAGATGGCCGCTGAACGACTGTAGGAGAAGTCGCATCTGCCCTCTCTCCCTGTAGTTTGAGATACCCGTGGCAATGGTGCAGAATGGGTACGAGGCTTTGTTCTTGGACTGCTGACCTCAAAACGCCGCAAAATATTGCAACGTTCTTTTTTACTATCCTGCGCAGCAGTAACTTCAGCATTAACCACAATAGTATGGACTGGCTCTCTAAAAGCCGCTATGGCGCAGAAGGGTCCAAAACCTAAAGAAGTAAAAGATATCGCGATTGACCCCACACCGCTGTCAGGAAGACCGACGATTGCAATGAGGAAACAAACAGCGAAGAACATAGGCGCCGCAGATGACCCGGGGGCTAAAAGTAAGGGACCCAGGCAAAAGGATCTCGAGGCAGCCGTGAAAAGGTACACAAAATCAAAACAGAAGGACATACAAAGTACCGCTAATGCTCCGAGGGGGAGTATATTCAGGCAGCCTACCTTGGCAGAGTCCTTCTCTGTGGCAGCAGTGGTACAAGCAGGTATCGAGGCTGACAGTGGCACTAGCATCTCCAGTCTATGAAGTGGCCTGACACGGAGCGATGCAGAGAAGACGGGGGAGCTCAGAACACCGAGCAGGACGATCCCTGAGGAGCAGCAGACAGTACAGACATAGACGGAGCAGCGATCTCAGACAGCAGGAAGAGATCCAGAGCTGCTGCTGCCGCGAGCAGAATCCGGAGAGATGCGCGTTGAGGTGAGCCACGCTTACCCCACAAATGTGAGCCCGGTGCAAGGGGGCATAGGGGGCTGAATAAAATACAGGGCCAGGAGAACTTTGCTGAATCAGGGCCTGCAGGCGGAGACAAAACACTGCAGGAGAACCTTAACATGCTTAGTGTGGACAAGAACAGTAAAAACGTTAAAAATGCCTCACAACACAGTACCTGCTTAGGGTTAGGGGAAGGACTGCTGGACATGGCTACCACCGGATCAACCCTCCGGGAAATAGAACACACAGCACTGGGGGTAGAAGGGAGAGCTGGGGCAGAGGGCTTAGCATCAGAAAAACAGTCAAGAGCACAATTTCTGGATGCAGATCTGGAGCTAGACACAGGCCTAGTGCCCGGCCTAGGCTCACCAAGTGATGACTGTTTTTTCTCATGTAACGATGACACAGGTTCCAAGTCTGGAGAAAGCGGAGACTCGGGGGAATGCAATACCGGCAGCATGGAATCATATTCTGACTTGTTGGTCGCTGACAGCACAATCCAGAGGGCCTCACTTAACCAAAGTGTGAAGCAGCAGAGGACCAGAACGCGGCTAAGACAAAAGGCCCCCAGCAGTCCCTCACAAGTGGATGTGGCAAAAAAACTAGACTGGGACTACTCCACCACCTCTCATTTATACCTTGAGGAAGGAGCAATGAGCAGCCAACATCACCAGCAGGCCCCCAGCCTGTCCACCTCCTCTCAGGACCAGTCTCCAACTATGGATTTGCTCTATGCCATGCTTAAGCAGAAGCAGGGGGAGGCTAGAACTGAACACAGAAGAGCTAAGCAGGCAAACAAAAAAATCCAAGGATCTTTAAGCAAAAGGAACAAGCTATATGCGGAGATGGCTGGGAGAGTCATGGAGCTGGAGGAGAGGACCGGGAAATTGGAGGACAAAGTGACAAGATGGTAGGAGTTCAAGGAAGCCCCGGAGAAAGTCACGGAGGACATGCAGTGGAAGCTGGAAGACTTCGAAAATCAGCAGAGAAGCAATAACATCAGGCTGCTGGGTATTCCGAAGGGCGCAGAGGGACAGGAAACACAGGCCTTTATTATCTCACTGCTAAAGGGAGCCTTTCCTGAGCTCTCAGCTTGGAATTGGGAGGCTGAAGTCCAACGTGCACATAGGTTTCCTTTAACGCAGAAGAAGGGGTATGACTCAGCCCACCCAGACAGGCCTAGGGCAATGTTGGTTTTCGTGGGGAACTATCTAATCAGGCAGGAGATCATAGACAAGGCTAAACCCCAGGCCCGGCGCACCTTTGATGGAATATCCTTCTTTGCACGTCCAGACTTTTGTCACGTTACAGTAGAAAGGAGGTGGCGACTGAGACAATTGATTTCCCCTTTCCAAAAGATGGGATTCGAAGCTTACTTACTATTCCCAGCACGGCTTAAAGTTTTGGTAGATGGACAAATTAGAATGTTTTACTCGGAGGTTAAAGCCCAGGCATTCTTGTTGGAGTTAAAGGAGAAAAGGGGTCAGAGAAACATTAACCTAGCAGTGAGGTAGTTAAGATAATAGTTACAGGGGTGACCCGCAAGGGTATTCAGCAGCCTGGTTCACGTGCACCATGAGGTGAATAGTAATAGAAATAGAAATACTTAGTTGGCTTAGCCACAGATGGGTTTAGGTGTTTTGGTTAAAGGGTGGAGGGGGGCAGCGATGACCCACGGTCCTAGAATCTGTCACACATTGGTCAGGATTGACCTATTTGCCTGTAAGGGAGGTAAAGGGGGTGAGTCTGAGGGGGAGGGGGTTGGAGGGGGAGGGGGGAGGTGGGCACAGGGCACAGAGCACTTTTGCAACTTTTGATGAATAAAGTTTATACTAAGGGGATAACGCAACTAAAGGTAGCAACCAGACCAATCAAGATTCATGTAAAAGGCATAAAAAGAGACACAGATAGCTGTGGAGCAGACATTCTAGAAGGACAGCCATAGGACATGTATAAATGAATATGAATATAAAAATAGTAACGCTTAATGTTTGCGGTCTAAATGATAGGCTGAAAAGGCAAAGGGTAGCACTTCTGCTCAGAAATACGCGTGCAGACTTTGTTTGACTCCAGGAGACCCATATTGAAGGTGCCAAGTCTTATTTATTGGATCAGTTAGGATTTCATCTGCTAGCTTACTCTAGACAAGGGGCAAAAACTAGAGGAGTGGCTATCCTATCAAGGCTCAGTAATGTGATGATAAGGAAGAAGTTAGAAGATCAGTGAGGCAGGTGGGTCTTGATAGAGTGTTTGATTGCTGGGGATTGGGTTACACTGGGATCACTTTATGAGTCCACGGAAGATGACCTGGAAATGTTCGACTTTTTAGATCTAGAACTTGCCACATGGTCGCCACGGGTTATCCTGGCAGGAGATTTCAACATCAATGGTGCGGGAGGCTAGGCCTTGAGTCAAGTGGCAAGTATCAGGGTCGCAAGAAAAGAGTTTGTCGGGCAATCTTGAATCTGGCTAAGAACAACGCGCTGGTGGATGCATGGGGCAAACTAAAATCAAATGATCCATGTGTTACCTAGTACTCTGCCCCTCATAAACTTTGTGTTAGGTTAGACTATATTTTTGCATCTTGCTCCTTATTATCCATATTGCAGGTAGAAAGACTTCCGCAGATCATCTCTGACCACAACCCATTAATATTATCAGTAAATGCAGGTGCAATGCGTAGACAGGAGCGGGTGTGGACCTTTGAGAGGGGTTTACTGATAGATGGGGATTATATTATTCATATGAAGTCATGGATAAAAGAATTCTGGGAGATTAATAGAGGGAGCACCGCATCAGGGAATGCCTGGGACCCTTTTAATGCGGGGATGCGCGGAGAGACACTTAGTTTTAGTCTGTCCAAACAGAAAAAAGAGCGGTTAAGGGTGGAACAATTAAATGCAGCTCTATTGATGGCAGAACAGAATCCCTGGAGAATCACTCGAGCAGAGGATACTGGAGTTGCTAGGGCGAAGGCAGAGGCAGAGCAAAGATTAGCAACCAGAGCTGCCGACATTTAAACGACTCAAAGGGAAAAATTTAATGAATGCATTGAAAGGGTGGGCCGTATATTAGCGATACGGGCTAGACAGAAGGTGGCGTCTGGGGTAATTAAAGAGATAATGGACTCTAGCGGGAATCTCGTCTCAGATACGGAGGGAATTTGGGAGGTCTTTCGCCAGTTTTTTTGCAAGTTGTATTAAGAGGAGCAAGTTATAGACCCCGGTGAAATTCAAAGATACCTACGGGACCCCCCAAGTCATATATTATCTGAGGAGGATAGGGAAATATTTTGGCTACTTTGGAGGAAGAAGAGATCACTGCTGCCATGCTAGGCCTGCCCTCTGGTAAGGCCGCAGGTCCGGACCTGATCCCAGGGGAATTTTATAAGGTTTTCTACGAGGTACTTAAACTTGACCTAGTCAGGACAATACAGGAGGTGCAATCAGGTGTCTCTATACCAAGTAGCTGGGCAGGCACTGATATAATAATTATTTTTAAAAAAGGGAAGCCATCTACAGAGTCAGGCTGCTACCGGCCATTAACTCTGATAAATTCAGATGTAAAAATGTTCTCTAAGGCACTGGCAGTAACACTGTCGGGAGTTATAGGCACATTGGTCAGTCCAAATCAACATGGATTCATACCAGGTAGAGGCACTACTCAGCACATCCGAAAGGTTATTACACTGTTCGAAGCCACGGAAATCCCAGGAGACCCAATGGCAGTTATGTTTTTGGACGCTGAAAAGGTCTCCTGGGATTTTCTGTGGGCAGTGCTAAGATGGGCTGGCTGTGGGAAGGGCTTCAGTAAGGCTATACAAACTTTATATATTGCACCTACAGCTAGAATTCGGGTGAATGCAGGCCGCACAGCTTCCTTTGAAATTACCCGTGGCACACAACAGGGGTGTCCATGTTCCCCATTATTATTTGCTCTGTACACTGACCCTCTGATTTGCAAACTGGAGCAGAACCCCCGGATCCCACCAGTGAAAACGTAAAGGGGCCTTTGCAAGGTCCTTGCCTACGCCGATGTTGTGGCGGTTATTACACCCTTACTCACAGAGGCTATTAGAGTGGTAGAGGAGGAAGCAGAGCGGTTCGGGCGGGTGGCAGGATATGCTTTGAACAAGACTAAAACACAAATTATAAAAAATGATCATGCAAAGTGCAAAGACTCGCGGGTGGTTAAGTCAGGAGTTTATCTAGGTGTGAATATCACTGCGGATCTGGGCCAACTAGTAGAAAGTAATACAGGTCCAGTAGTGAATAAGGCTAAGAAGGATCTGGATAGGTTCCATAATTTACACATGTCAATAGTAGGGCAGGTCAATATTGTAAAAATTATCTTTCTCCCAAAATTCGTATACTTGTTCAGGGCGATTCCGCTTATGTTTGAAGCCAAATGGGTTAACACTTTAGAACAGATGATAAACAGATTTTTCTGGGCGCAGGGAAAAACAAGAAGAGCACTGACATTTATGTCACTACCAAGGGATAGAGGGGGGTGGGCTCTGACTGATTTTAAACTCTATTACTGGGCTGCAGCTCTTCAGCAAATGACGGGGCTCATAGGGGGTGCGGAGTGTGAATTAGAACCTGTGCATAGATAGAGACAGGTTCTGTCTCTATCTATGCACTAGTACTTGGGGATAAAACAGAAATTGCCTTCTTGAAGTACACCAAACCCAGTTATTTCAAGAGAACTAGATTTAAAACTGTGATTGCAGCACACAGGATTTGGAAGGCATTCTCGAAAAGATTTGGGTTAGGTAGATTTAATGCGTATACTAGGCTATATCAGACCCCTACACTCCCACAGGAGATCTTTTCAGACATAGTATTTGCAGAATGGGGAAGCCGGGGGTGAAAAAAGTGGGGGAGCTGTTGAGCCCTGATGGAATGCGTTGGTTTACTGAAATACAGTCACCATTTGGCCTTAACTCAAGGAACTTTTTTAAGTACTTACAGGTTAGATTTTTCCTATCTAGTAAAAAAGGTGGTTCAATGGGCTTCGAGGGAAACACAATCTTGGAGACTATTGAAGGGGGACAGGCTGGACGATCAAGAGACTGTACGCCAAGCTCATTGGAAATAGAGAAGACGATCTTGTAAAATTTGAAACTAAGTGGGCAAACAAGCTAGGAATAGATCCTGAGGTTTTTCGGAGGTCATTACATCTAGGGCAGGAAGCTCTTTGTTCAGCTGCACTGCAAGCACAACATTATAAGACCATTTACATGCTATATTACAAACCGGCAAGAATCGCTCAATGGGGAGGGACACAAGGGACGGCTTGTTCACGTTGTGATAGCCCGGAGGCAGATATAATACAAATTTTCGCCACTTGCTCTCATCTCCATCCTCTAATGAAGCTATTGAATTTTTTCTGGAAAGATCCTTGAGAGTGAATGTCAAATTGACGCCAGATAGGATTTTATTGGGGCTGGACGAGGATTCCCTTCAAGCCCAACATGATTATTTCCTATTTGTGGCAATGGCGGTGCTCCGAATTTGTATTGCATCTGCCTGGCTTGATCGCCTCCCTCCCACTTTTCACCAATGGGTAGCTAAGCTGCAAAGCGTCTATAACTTAGAGAAGGGGATCTACACAAGAAAGGGCAAGAGGGGTAGAACATTAGGGCTAAGAATTGGGGACCCTCTCAACAAGTGGGAGGGAAAATAACATGTCGATGTTTAGAGAATTCAACTTAAGTTATTTAATTTAACTACTTTATCAAGCACATTTAGCCAGGGTAATATGCTTGATCCTATCTGAAATAATGTATAACATTGGCTAGGCCGATAGATATTTATTAGACCCTAGTTCTTTTTTTTTCTTTAAATTTGTCTTACAAAAAAGGTATAAGTAGTTGCATTTAAGACAGGTTTGCTTAAATATAGCTTAACTTATGATTTGGCTTGCTACTGATATTGATTGATTGTGCTATATGTGGATGCGTGTATATTACTTTTTTTTCTTATGTTTCTCTCAAATGTAAAAATGCCCTGTGCGAGGGGCGGGAAATGGTGGAAAAAAAAATATATAAAAAAAAAGAGGTCAATGTTTCACTTGTATTGCTCTACTGGGATCTGGAAGTGGTAGGGGAAAAACTTGCACACTAATGGTTAAAAGTATGTGTTATTTAGTAGAATATCATGTCAAAGTTGTATATGTGTATCTTTGAACAGCTGCATATAACTAATGTTTTATTTGAATTGTCGGAGACCTGGCTTTTCGAATAACTGAGCTGCCGGGTCCCTCCCTAGTGCCTTGAGACCCTCACGGGTGAGTAGTGCGCTCTAAAAATCTGATTGATTGATTGTTTGAGTTGTAGTATTATTTGTTCCTTGTACAACATTGAAGTGAATACTAAGGTAGGCTGTAGCTAGGCCAAAGCACAGGGAGCTATTTGCTTAAAAATTAGAAGATGCAGTTTGATGTTTCAGTGAGCTATATGCACTCATAGATAACTATGTGCACAATTATGCATCCAGCCTACACCCAGACTTAAATACAAGGTAGCTAATTTAAAAAGCAGACAGACACTGAAACACCTAGTGAGGTAGTTAGAAAAGCACGTAAAGATTCACTCTCACGACAGGCATAACTGATGTGTGTTTTGGTGTAATGAAGGCAGTTTGTCACACACTTAAATAGCCCAATACTCACTAGTACATCCAGAAGGTAATCTATGCAGGCCTTTACAGACACACTCAGACAACCACATATCAACTAAAGAGAGACAGTGATTTAGTAAAATATTTGCATACACATGGTATCACAGCCCCAGATATCAACTGAAACACTCATTGAGAGGTCTGCTAAACAACTGACACTTTTAAGTTTACTATGCAGAGAACTAGCCCTTGAGTTATGTCTCACACCTGGTATACTTGAGATTGGGCTGGTAGATTTACTGGTTGAGCTGTTTTATCACTTATAAGTGTTACACAAGGTGAAGACTGTTCTTGTACTACATTTAAGTGAACACTAAGGTAGGCTGTAGCTAGGCAATAGCTCAGGGAGGTATTCGCTTAAACAGTTAAAGATGTCATTGGATATTTCAGTGAGCTATATGTACGCATGCAAACCTATGTGTCCAATCATGCATCCAGCCTACACCCACACTTAAGTCGGAGATACCTAAGCAGAAAAGCAGATAGGCACTGAAACATGTAGTGATGTATTTAAAGAAGCACACAAAGATTCACTCACACTGAGGGGCACAACTGATAAGTATATTCTGCTAATAAAAGCAGTTAACACACTTAAATAAACCAATCTTTTACAGACACATTTAGAGGACAAAGATATCATAAAGAGAGACATTTACGAACAAAGTTACATACCCATAGAATATCTTATCCTGATTGAGACCCTCACAGTCATTCACATTAAAGTGAATAAACTGACACATTCAAGTCCAACACGCAATACCCTTGTCAGGTTTTAAGCTACTCTTCTACAACATATGATTGCCCGAGATCTGTTGTTGTTAGTCAAGAGTGTATGCTTCTTTAAGTTAAATTCTATGTGAGTAGGTATATGGTTGAGTGAGAGGGTGTGTGAGCCACTCTATGGGTGAATAATTGTATCTGTGAGTAGCTGTATGAGTAACCTTTCACTCACCCACGAGCAGTAAAGTAGGGTGTTGTAGATAATAGTATGTGTGCTACGTACTTAAAAGTGAACACATGTAATCTGAAGATTGCCTAAGTTATATATATTCATGTAAACTAAATTGTTAAAAAGTTAAAATATGTAATGTGACACTATATAATTAAGTGATAAATGTACTTTTCTATTTTTGTATTCAGCCTTCAGTATCTAGTTATCTACATAGAATTACCATGCCAACAAAAGGTCAGAGAAGAAAGAAGCAGCAGCAAATAGAACATCTCCTTAGAACTAAAAAACTGAAAATGGGCAAAATGCAGGGAAGATGGTGAAGTAGAAAAGGTTTTCTGTTAAGTGGACCAGGACATTTTCTAAAATTGTTTGTGCACAACTTGAAAAAGTACAAAAAGAAGTAAAGAAAAAGAAAATTATAACATGGATGACTAAAGCACAAAAAGTATCTTATGTAAAAGTAAAAAGTCATTGTAAAAAGGAAAGACTTTAAGCAGAAGACAGAAGCACTTCAAGGAAATCAGAGGTAGGATATTCTGTACTAGAGTAATTTGCAACTTGTTAGCATCTATGAAGAAGCATAAAAGAAGAAAACAGGCAATCAGCCAAAAGGAATATGTTGAAGGTGTAGTTGATAAAGCGTTTGCTCTGGTGAGGAAACTATTTATCTTAGTTTTCTACCGAATGAAGCCACTGGATAAAATAGTGTTGTCTATGAGGAGACAAAGCTAAAAAAAGCTTTGTTGATAGGAGTAACTTTTAGTGGTGACTGGATACATACTTCAAATACTCAGCCTTTCTTTAATGAAGAAGGCTATTTCCAAGACAACACATTAGTGCATGCAGTTGATAATCTGGATGATGTAATAAGATGAAAAATGGTGTTCCTGTTCTAAAGGTATTAATGGTACCTAGAGATGTTGCAGAAGAGACTGCTGAAGAGATGCAAGGAAAGCATAGCCAGGCACCTGTGTTCAAATGGAATTGAAGTAGTGTTTTTAGCATTCATCAACTATCAATTGATATATTGAGAAATTTTCTCTGTATGATTGCTTCCAGAAGTTTAAAACAGAAAATACATACTTTGCAAGGATTAGATCCATACAAAGTAAGAAAGCATGCTAGTTACAAGGACACCCACTAGCTTGCCTGTCAAAAAAAGTGTGTCAAAACAGCTTTCATCATTTTAGAATACTAGGTGTACACACTTTAATATTGAGAACTTTTGTTAGAAAGCGTTATTATGCAAAAACTCCAGCTCTATGTGTAGGAGAAATGAATAGAGCTCTGTTAGATCTGGGGGTCTCTAGTTGGCAATGGTTATCACCTGTGTCCAAATAGGGACCCTTACTTCTAAGTCAGGATAAGGAGAATACACTCCTTAATAACCCCTGCTCATCCCCTTGGTAGCTTGGCACGAGCAGACAGGCTTATCTCAGAGGCAGTGTGTTAAGCATTTGTGAATATACAGAGTAATACAGTAAAAACACTACGGATGGACACAACACAGGTTTTATAAAAATAAGTATTACTTAAAAGATGATTAAAGTCTCTTAGTTCAAGTTGACTGTAAATGCGACAAAGTTCTCAACAAAGTACCTAGATGCGTAACGCAAAGTGGACAAAAGGCTCGCAAAAGGGGAGATGGGCCGGTTCCGTAACCAGGGGGAATGTGAGTGTAGTAGAAAAACATGTTTGTGATGATGTTGAATTTTGATTTTTTGGACCGGAACAGCAGTGTAGGGAAAATGAAGAGTTGGTAACAACAGGAATAGTGGAACAGAACAGATGCGTTAGTGTTAGTAATTTTGTAAAAGATATTAGAAAGTTTTGCACAGTTTCTTCAGAGCAACCAAGCTGTGTTTGTATATGTTGTTGATGCACTCACTACAAACATCTAACTTGTAATGTTGATTTGTAAATCAAAAAAAAAATTACAAGTGGAGAGAATTTGCTGTTTATTTATTTGTAGAGGGACGGTTTGACTTGTCCACCCGACAATTTTATATATGTACTACTATAATAAATAAGAGGAAAACAAAATGTCTGCTAGACCAGCACACAACAACTTAGAAATAGTACCTGTTCAAGAAGTATTGAAAGATGTGAATGTTTATGAATCCATATCAATACAGTCTAGACATCCATTTCAAGCTATAGTTTGCATGGAGCCAAAGACAGGGAAATTACCTCCAATTGAGCTCCAGAAAGGTCTCCAAGGTAGGGTTGCATACTTCCCATTATATTTTAAGAAAAACATTGAAGCCACAGGGGCACAGAGAAATTTGGAAGAGGGACTTATAATTCTAGTAAAGGTTGTCCCGACCAAGAGTAAACAAATTTAGCAAAAGTTAGTAGATGTTAGCCAAGTTATAAATGCAACTTCATATATGGTACAAAATAATACATATTATAAAAATGAAGAAATTATTCAAGGTACCACACATCTGGAGGACAAAACATCATCAACAGGTCAGATAGAAAAAAGTGTATTGAAGCAGAGTAGAAGAAATTTATGAATATCACAGCATCCTTCCCCTACATTCAAAAGAGATTACTGGTGATGCTATTGATCTATATCTGATGTCATCAACGATGTAATTTGAGATGTCATTAGCGATGTCACTGACCATGTCATGAGTGATGTAATGTAATATGTGAGTTCATAAGCAGTGCATTGGAGGGGTACAAGTTATAGTTATCTCAGCCAACTATAACTGCCAAATTTCACTGATTTTGTATGAGTGAAACCTGAGCCTAACTATAACGTCCTTGTAACCTTCGTTTTTTTCAGTGAATACATATATATGGCCCGTAATTGCTTTTCCTGCTTACTATATGCTTTTAAATAAATTTCTATGTATGTATGTGTGTATATATCTATATATATATTACAGTAGCAATCCCAACTGCCTTCCGTAGCTGGCTAGGGGTGGCAACAAGGAACGGCTGCTTAGGCAGTTGGAGACATGCTATATTCTAAACTTAAATTATGTGTCACCTAATGGGTTAAACTCGGATGAAGAATTGTGCCCATTCTTATGACTATGAGACATAGATACCAGTTTGTTAGCATTCTTGTTTTTGTTAAATACCTTGGGATTTTTTCTATTGTGCCAATGCATCCCTTTCTTTCCTTGAGTAATTTTTTATAGCATTGCTGGTGATGGTTGAGGGGTAACTGTATATTTAAACAGCAGTTGGGTGCGCACATTTAAAAATTGGTGAAGCTTTGGATACAGTGCAAAGGTATTGAGGGTGCGCTATTGACTAGTAATATATTATGATCATGAGTGTGATTAACAGGAGCTATATAGCCCATTATGGGCATGATTGGCTTTCAATGAAGTCATGAAATCACACCTACTTGTCAATGAATATAGCAATACTAAAGCTTAATTTGTTCCTCATCTTTCTCTCTACGGGGTTTTCTCTTTGGTGCGTTAGCGCCGGGACCCTCTTCCGAGTAGCCATGCGCTATAGAAATACCCCATAACATTAACAATATTGGTAGGGAATGTATTAGATGTTCTTGTGATGGTTTTTGCATAAATAAGGCTTCATTATGGAAAAGTCATCACTCCATGATAATTTTAACGGAACTTCCATCTCAATTAATTTATATGTTTAAGTGGATTTATTCAGCAAATTTGAATTCATATTATTTGTCAAAAGATCTTGATGAATTAGCATATTCATGCTTATGTTTATGCAAGTAAAGCAATTTGCTACAGAAATTTGTTATTCCTAAAATGTTGAAATGAACCATGTGGTTTAATTATTATGCTTGTAATAATGAATTCTATGCGTCAAAGCACAAGAAATTACTTTTGTCTATGTCCCAGCTAAAACATATTGCATAGTTTGTTTCCTCATCATACATCGCGTGATTGCAAAATATATATAGAATGTAAATGATGCTGTGCATATGTGAACAAGTCCAGGACTGCTGAAATGCGTAATGGTGGACATGCTATAATAAAATTGGAGAAATATAAGTGGAGTCTTTACCTGGTTCTTGGAGAAGTAATTGACATACATAGATATACATATACATACAAATATATATATATATATTTTTAAAATATGTTTGCATAAATATATATATATATATATATATATATATATATATATATATATATATTCACTGAAAAAACCATAGGTTATAGACCATATATAGTTAGGAATTAGCATTTACAAAACCTTGAAAATTCACTGAAAAAACCATGGGTTATAAACCATATATAGTTAGGAATTAGCATTTACAAAACCTTATTTTACTCACACAAAACCATTGAAATTCCATATATAGTTAGTTGCACTAACTATATATCGCGCACCCGCAATCCACTGCTGATGATGTCACATATTACATCATTCATGACATGGTCAGTGACATCACTGATGACATCGTGGAGAAGCGTGGCTCAGTGGTTAGAGGCGGCAGACCCGGAAGCTGAGATCGGCCGTGGACCAGGGTTCGATTCCCCGCCTCGGCGGGTCTCGGGCTCAAAAATTCCACGGAGTCGACAATTCTCGCTCAGGTGCCTACTCGACTCACGGGGTCACACTCTGCGACTCTGGGCAATAGCTTGCTTAATCTCCACTACGGCCCCTCGCGGCGGGATGCCTGGCTTTCACCTTGTGGACACCCGGCCGGGTTATCTCACAGGGGAATACCAGGACGGGTTCCCTAAGCAAGCGCCTTGAGACCCCTGCGTTAAAGTGCGCTATATAAATCGAAACACATTTACATTTACATCACTGATGACAACTCAAATGACATCACTGACAACATCACTGATAATATCATTCATGTGATAATACAATGAACCTCTTCAGACTCTAATATAACCTTAGATACAATCAGTGTAAAAAGACACTCACAGATTGTCACTCATCCATGGAGTTACTCATACATCTAGTCAGTCATGCAAAGAATCAATCACACCTCCATTTCCTCAACTATACAGTTATACACACCTTACTAATTCAAACATATTCTAACACATATTTAATCTCCTATACGATCCCTGATACAAGTTCACAATGATCCATACAGCCACTCACACATTCACTGGCTTTTATGCACGGTTATATATGTCAACTCTCACATGTACTGTGTTTTACATATGTACTTACTTTGACATGTTGCACTGAGATATCCATTCACTCACCAATACACTCATGCACACAGTCAACCGCCATGCAGCTGTTTCCACATGCACTTTTGAACCCATACATCTAGCGAATCAACTGCTCACACATCTATTCACAGAGTCATACACCTCCCAGCCACTCACACACATACTTAGACTCCCATACAAATACTTGGGCAACCAATGAATATCCCATATAGTTACTCATATAGCTACTGATTAACACATTCAGCAGTTTACAGAACGACAGACATAATGATGCACAAATTAAGACAGTTTAGTCACTAACCCATGCACTCAGTGAGACACATTTAATCACTCACTCGTACAGTCAGTCATGCACCTACTAAATTCTTCATCCAGACACTTATACATCCACTCATTCTTCAATATGTAAGACATAATTTAACTTTACAGAAACATACAGTCATTGGATAATGTCATCAGTGATGTCATTTGAGTTGTCATCAGTGATGTCATCAGTGATGACACTGACCATGTCATGAATGATGTAAAATGTGACATCATCAGCAGTGGATTGCGGGTGCGCGATATATAGTTAGTGCAACTAACTATATATGGAATTTCAATGGTTTTGTGTGAGTAAAATAAGGTTTTGTAAATGCTAATTCCTAACTATATATGGTCTATAACCCATGGTTTTTTCAGTGAATTTTCAAGGTTTTGCAAATGCTAATTCCTAACTATATATGGTCTATAACCTATGGTTGTTTCAGTGAATTTCAATGGTTTTTTGATAGCAAATATCAAAAGCTTTAAAATGTCAAGTACGTGGTAGGTAAAAACATTTTCGTGTCTATGCACGCTGATGTGCTTTGAACGCTGCCCCCCCCTCCCTCCCCCCTCTTTTCTTTTAGGAGTATTCTCTCTTTGCAGATAGTGAAGGGTAGGTAACGCAGGCCTTTGCCCCCGTTGTAATCCGTCGTGCCTGCTTCCCTCTCCATTTGATTTATTGTTATCCAAGCATTTACTGTTTTAGAATTGGTTCTCTTAGGTTCATTCTCTATTTACAAACAAGCACAGAGTCGCAATACTCTGTTTAGTCTTTGCAGATAGTGAAAAATCGTTAGAAACAACAAAAGGAATCAAGCAAAATCAGTAGGCCACTAATGGGATCTCTTTTTGACATCGCTAAAATAGAAACATTAGGAACAACCCCTCATGAGAAATATGAAACTAGTGAGAGGAACTGAGCTCGACGCCATGATGGCTGCAAGATAGCTCGGCTCCGCCGCCCACCCCGCCCAAAACAACGACAAACCCTCTGCAAATATTATAAATATATACAACACACCAGCAAAGTAACAGGTAAAACGTTTTATTAAATAACTATTTACATGGCAGCCTGCTGCAACATCGATCCAAATGCATGCCGCCGTTCCCGGGATTTCTCCCCGACTACTCTGCGGCCTACGAGATGGAGAGGCCGGGGCGTTGACTAGGCGGGGCCTCCGGCCGCAACCACAGCGCCAACGATCGCTGCTAACAGCCACTGATCTGAAGAACCGCTGCCTGCGATGCTTCCCTGAGCCGCTTGACGGAGGCCCCCGAGGGGTGGTGTGGTGGCGCGGACTCGGAGGGGGCGCTTGACTCCTGCCCCCTCCCCAAGTCTTGTTGCCCTGGTGTGGCCTGAGATCGCCCCCGACATAGGCGGTCGGCTCCTGGGGTCAGCCGGAACTTGTTGCCTTTTGGTGACTCTTCCATTCTGGACCTTGTCCCACAATCCGTTTGACCTGAAGACACGTCCTGCGGTGCCCTGGTCGAACCATCACATATACCTGCGCCAGGACACGGCGTGGGGTGCACTGAAAGGGAGAGGCGGCGCGAACGAGCCTCCCCCACCTCCCCAGGTGGAGGTTTCTCAGCTACACCCCAGCGCTTCACTCGGCCACCTAAGTTGCGCCTGCTCCTGCGGCACAGGGCCTCGCTCGGCCAGCTGAATTGCGCCTGCTCTTGTTATTGCAGCATCTCACCCGCAATCCGGATGAATTACACCCACTCATGCAGTACAGCGACAGGCAGCTGCCACGGAGCTCAGGAAATGGCGGTCCGCTCCACAGACTTGGGCCTGGCCTGCAAGGATTTCTCTGGGCAACCCTGGAACTCGGACGCTTGACGGCGTGGGGTGCACTGAAAGGGAGAGGCGGCGTGAGCGAGCCTCCCCAGGTGGAGGTTTTTCAGCTACACCCCAGCGCTTCACTCGGCCACCTGAGTTGCGCCCGCTCCTGCGGCACAGGGCCTCGCTCGGCCAGCTGAATTGCGCCTGCTCTTGTTATTACAGCGTCTCACCCGCCATCCGGATGAATTGCATCCACTCTTGCAGTACAGCGAGAGGCGGCGGCCACGGAGCTCAGGAAATGGCGGTCGACTCCACAGACTTGGGCCTGGCCTGCAAGGAGGGCTCTGGGCAACCCTGGAACTCGGACGCTTGACTGCTAGGGCATGGGCCCCATTCCCAAAAGCGTCCCCTCAGCCTTGAAGATTCTACAAGAGTCACCGGGGCCCCCGACTCCCGCAGACTTACGGTGGGGAGCGACTGCCATGATTGCTTGCGGAATGGCCACGACGGAGTCACGAGATGGTGGTGCTCTCATGCTGATGCCAGCTTCAGTCTGAAACATCCAGAAACACTGTAGACTACCAATTCGATCAGTTCCGGTGGAGCCCCAACGTGACCCGGTAGAGAAGAACTTGCCCTCCCCTCTTTGACTGATGGTTCTTGTTGCCTGTCCCTTCTGTCATATGACGCACCGCGTTAGCGCACCCGGAAGTGCTCTGGTGCACGAGGCGCAAAAAGCAGCTACCCGGAAGCGATCCGGGGCGCGGCGCGGAGCGCGTAACGTAAGCATAACAGGTCATGTGACTTGTTAAAAAAACTTTTCATTGGTTCATTTCACTTTTGGGTTCCTAATGATGTAAGGCTAGGTCATGTGACCTAAAAATAACACTTTTCGTTGGTTCGGACTGGGAGGGGGCGCTTAGCTCCTGCCCCCTCCCCAAGTCTCTCTCGGCCAGCTGAGTTGTGCCTGCTCTTGCTATTACAGCATCTCACCCGCCATCCGGCTAAATTTCACCCACTCTTGCGATACAGCGACTCTTCCATTCTGGACCTTGTCCCACAATCCGTTTGACCTGAAGACACGTCCTGCGGTGCCCTCGCAATGCGGCCTGGTCCTTGAATCTGTGCAGGGGGACGGTATTTCTCGCTCAGCCAGCAGAGTTGCGCCCACTCTTGTGGCCTACGACATGGAGAGGCCGGGGCGTTGACTAGGCGGGGCCTCCGGCCGCAACCACAGCGCCAACGATCGCTGCTAAAGGAGGGGAGCCTTGCCGGTGAGAGCCACTGATCTGAAGAACGGCTGCCTGCGGTGCCTCCCTGAACCGCTTGACGGAGGCCCCCCAGGGGCGGTGTCATGGCGCGGACTGGGAGGGGGCGCTTGGCTCCTGCCCCCTCCCCAAGTCTCTCTTGGCCAGCTGAGTTGCGCCTGCTCTTGCTATTACAGCGTCTCACCCGCCATCCGGCTAAATTTCACCCACTCTTGCGATACAGCGACTCTTCCATTCTGGACCTTGTCTCCCCAGAGGTACATCACCTTACACAGACATGCACTCTGATCTCCTTGGTCTCAGTCAAGAATCAATAGTAAGATTTTCATAGGTGAGTGTAAGTGGGGGCTGTTTGAGGACCTGCAATGTGATGCGGTGCCTCCCTGAACCGCTTGACGGAGGCCCCCGAGAGGCGGTGTGGTGGCGCGGACTGGGAGGGGGTGCTTGGCTCCTGCCCCCTCCCCAAGTCTTGTTGCCCTGGTGTGGCCTGAGATCGCCCCCGACACAGGCGGCCGGCTCCCGGGGTCCGGCGGAACTTTTTGCCTTTTGGTGACTCTTCCATTCTGGACCTTGTCCCACAATCCGTTTGACCTGAAGACACGTCCTGCGGCCTGGTTCCTGAATGTGTGCAAGGGGACAGTATTGATTGGATCAAGATGGTGGCTTCACACAAAGCTGACTCAAGTGTTGCTGCTGATGCTATGCAAACAAAAACTGTTTTTCAGTTTGTACATTCTTCAGGATTTTTCCATCCAAGGCTGGTTGAGAGTTTGTAGAACGATGGCTTCAGATTTTCAACATACTACTCTTCAACATTCTTCATAAATGTAACAATGTGAGACTCACTAGGAGAACGGCCGTTTATCTTTCCTTTCAAAATGCTGCCAACAATATTTTCTGAACGGAAGACACCATTTGTAGCATAAAAGGCTGCGTCAAGGGTGGTATTGCCCAGAATGTCTTGTTTTCTAGTGCTCGTAATGACGAAGCCAGAACTGCCGAAAAGGATTCTGGTCCTGCCGCTACTTACTGGAGATATTGAACTATACTCTGGACCTGCCTGGCCTCGACCAAAATGGCGCCAGTATGGGAGCGACTTGCAACTCCTTATGACGTTCTAGTTACTTAGCCTTGACGTTATGGGGGATGTATGCGGTCTTTGTGCACATGGCGGGCGGGGAAGGGTACTGACTGGGAATACGGACAACCCTAATGATGTCGATTTTTCATTATTAATTATTGTATTAATAAAGCTTCGAAGTAATGTTACCCATGATACTCGCCCATGGTGTGCGTATAGACGATTTTATTGTAACTGATCCTGTTATACTTTCAATTAAAAAATCAACCTTCACTGATCCTACAACTGTTTGTCACATTTAGTTTTTTCAATTAAATGGCTCGCTTGTTACATACTCCTATACCCCTGGCTTTTGAAAGACACCATCTTGTACAATAAAGGGTTGCGTCAAGGGTGATACTGCCCAGAATGTCTTGTTTTCTAGTGCTCGTAATGACGAAGCCAAAACTGCCGAAAGGGATTCTGGTCCTGCCGCTACTTATTGGAGACATTGAACTATACTCTGAACCTGCCTGACCTCGACCAAAATGGCGCCAGTATGGGAGCGACTTGCAACTCCTTATGACGTTCTAGTTACTTAATAAAACACAAGGGGGGGCATATGTGGGGAATGTTTAGTGACCTGGCATTGTTACAGTCCCTATAACTATTGAAAAAACAAAATATAACAATGGGTCAAAAAAGAGAAGCAGCTCTCAGAACACCTGTATGTGTATTTTAGAAGAACACAATCCCAGAATCCAAGGTATTCTTGGTGAAAAATAGTTCCCATCAGATACCCGTCCTGTACCGCCCTACATCACTTGGGATCCTTCACCAGAAGGAAGTGGAATGAACCACTTAGGATTAGGTGGATTGTGACCTAATCAAAATGTGAAGGAGTGTAGGGTATATGGATAGACTCTTATAATGGTATCAGGGGGCATAAAGAAATCAGAGTGCAGTGCATTAAGTGCTCGCTGTGGCTTGTGAAAGTGAGGAAGTTAATATTGGGTTGAAGGAGTGGAGAAAGAATTTATTATGTTCCTACCCTCACCCAAGGTTAAAAAAACAGTGCAAGTAGTAATAACAAATAACTACTGAGATTTTATATTGGTCGACATGTTTCTGCAGTATTAGGTTCAAAGGATACCAGTCTGCTTCATCAGGACCTAGCTGTTCAAGAAGTGCTACTGCTCATCTTGGAGTGTATGGTGTGTATAAAAAATCATATCACCTAAAAAAAACGATGGAGAGAACCAGTCAGTTAACAGTAGACGAACATACATGTAAATACAAGAACATACAGTTAGTGGCGAAAGCTGCGAATGCACAGAGATAATCTCGTGATATTCATTTATATGCCAAACATTTTAAGGTCATGGGTTGTATCAATAATCAACACGTTCAACCAGGTACATGTATCCTGGGTTTAAACCAAGTTTTGAACACTCACCCATGTTCTGGGGAATGGACTCTCCACCTCACCCGGCAACAGCTCAGGTACAAATGGAGCACCGCTCTAATGGATGTGAACACAGAAGAAAATGAAAGAGGAAGAGCTCGCTAGAACTCCGTCTGTAAAAAACACCTTCCCTTTGCCAATAAGGGTTTGTAACCAGAAATCAAAAAACATTTTCTAATATTTGTAGTACCCTGTATGTATATTTTATAATGTTTGTGGTGCCCTGTATGCATTCAATCATGGGCCAAAAGGAGATCTTGTGGATATTCTTTATGTAGTTATATAGTTACTCTAGCAGAGCTAGTTATAGTACACTGGGCTCTAATAGAGTCAGCACTCTTACGATCTCAAACAAAAGGTAATAATCATTATGGACTCGTATCAATGCCTGCCCTTCATCTAGATCGATTTAAAACAGACCTCTGGTTTTTAGTAATTAGCCAGAAGTCTGAGCATGGTCTCAGAAGGCTCACACTTTCATCTCGGTAAACTTGTAGGCGCCTCCCGTTTAAAAAATGATAAAACAGAAGTCCGAGCGTGATCACAGAAATGCTCCCACCTGCATTGCAGCCGCCATCACCGCTTACCTGTCCGTCGGTACTCCGCGCCTTCCTCTAGGCTAACTGTGGGAGGTACCGACTGGACAGGAAGCGGGATATTTAAAGTGACTCTGGTAGGTCGAGGGAGCTGTGCGCGAGCAACGTAAGTCAGCGCGTCACTGAGCGCGTCGCAGCGCTCATCATCCAAGGGAAATGTAGTCTCTGGATAGACACTGTGTGATAGTGTAGTCCGGAAATGTATTCCGGCGATTACAACGGGGCAAATTATCTCCTTCTTGTGCATTCAGGGGTACACACGATGGGTTTAGTCAACATTCAGAAAATGCATTTTGTGGCAGAGTGATAGTATATATTTATTCAACCGCCTATTAAAGCGTCTGATTTGGAATACGCATAAAATATGACAAAGTAATGGGCTTTTGTGGCTACAAGGTAATTTTGCCTTCTTAGTTAGCAAAACATTTTGTCATGATGGGCCTACCTCCAAGAGAGAGAAAGTGGATACCAGATGTATAACCCATTTAACATTGATAACCTTGGTTGTGTGCACAATGTTTTATTAGAGCCATGAGTTTAGTGGACATGGTCCTAGTATACCCTGCAGCGTGACTTATAGGAACCTTCAATTATTAGTTCGCAAAGCCCTTTAGAGAATTGATCTAAAACTTTGTCTATCCAGAGACTACATTTCCCTTGGATGATGAGCGCTGCGACGCGCTCAGTGACGCGCTGACTTACGTTGCTCGCGCACAGCTCCCTCGACCTACCAGAGTCACTTTAAATATCCCGCTTCCTGTCCAGTCGGTACCTCCCACAGTTAGCCTAGAGGAAGGCGCGGAGTACCGACGGACAGGTAAGCGGTGATGGCGGCTGCAATGCGGGTGGGAGCATTTCTGTGATCACGCTCGGACTTCTGTTTTATCATTTTTTAAACGGGAGGCGCCTACAAGTTTACCGAGATGAAAGTGTGAGCCTTCTGAGACCATGCTCGGACTTCTGGCTAATTACTAAAAACGAGAGGTCCCTTTTAAATCGATCTAGATGAAGGGCAGGCATTGATACGAGTCCATAATGATTATTACCTTTTGTTTGAGATCGTAAGAGT